>NC_035436.2:117294770-118609770 GCF_002127325.2 Helianthus annuus
ATTTTGGTTTCGCATTGGGGACAATGCGAAGTTCAAGTGTGGGGAGGGGGTTAACTTTGTTAACTTTGTTTGTCCTCTATGAAAAAAAAAATCAGAAAATCAGAAAAATCATTCAAAAATACTTATATTTTGTTTATATTTTAATAAATAAACCGGTTGGTTGTGTTTTAGAAAGCTTCGGACTTGATAAAAACTCGACAGGCAAAATATTTTTGAAAAAGGAAACCGGAAAGCGTGACAAACAAAGAAAGACTTACATGATAGTTTTCGCTAATTTACACATATTTTAGTCCCCCGTTTTACCCCTATTTTATGCGTTTTCGGCCGTAAAACCGTCATTCGGATACTTAATTATCTACATTTTTGTTTACAGGCCTAAAACAGCATACCAGACAAGATGATAGCGAAAACGAGGACTTTCCGGATAAAACGACGAAGCTGCGAACCTTCTGTTAGAAAAACTGACCTGGGCGTGTGGCACGGTCGTGCGACCTTGTGCACGACCGTGCATATCCGATGATCCATGAAGACCGGCAGTGAACGAGGGTGCAACTTCGCATTGAAGGCCAACCCGAAATGGCACGGTCGTGCCGTATGCGGAACGGGCGTGCGTATCCGACGATCAAACAAGACCTCGGAACTGAACGACCAAAGAAACAGGCGTGCAACCAGACCTCGGAAAGGAACGGCCATGCCAATTGAAGAACGGCCGTGCGTGTCCGAAGACCAGTCAACGATCTGTGACGTCACGCAGTATGGTGGACCACCACCAATAATTGCTTAAAGTGCACGGTCGTGCGATCGGAGAACGACCGTGCGACGTTGAAAAAGCATAAAAACAGAACAGAACCATTCTATCAGTAACTCTGGAATTTTGGAGAGCTCCACAGGCGATTTTCAGGCTCCGGAAGCATCAGCTTTAGCCCAGATTCAAGCCACATTGCCCGGTTTTGCTCGTTTACTATCCGGATTCTTAATCTTGAGCTTTTTTATGGTTTGGATTTCTAACCTTTCCAGAATTTTGTTAATGTTTCAAGCATTTAGATTAATATTTATGTATTAATCTATGTTTGTAATGAAATTTGGAAGTGTTTTCTATGATTATCTTTGATGATTAGTTTGCAACCTTGTTATTGATATTGATTTCTTGATTATAAGTAATTGTATTGGATGATTGGTGCTTGGTTAGGTAAGATAGTTGCAAAATGAAGCTTATTTAATCATGTATTAGTAAACTTTTAATTTGGTTAACTAGTTTAACTTGGTTAAAATGTGGGCACCATGATACTCTAACGGGTTAGTGGTTTAATAAAATGTAATTATTGTTAATCAAGAAGGCTTGCCCTCACGGAAGGACTCTAACGGGTTAGATGGTGTTGTTATGAATTCTTGCCATGATTTGTTAGCTTAGTTAGTAGTTTCGGCCAAAATTGCTATCTTGGTGAATTTATGTGCAAGATTTGTAAAATGAACTCGGTTGTGATTTAATCTAGTTTATGCTTGTCTCGGTGGTTGCATTGTGTTTATCGGTGTTGCTTTCCTTGATTAAGTGAGGTTAGAAAACTCCTAACGGATGACTAACTTATTTTTAGGAGATTTTTGTAGACATTAATCAATCGCACGTTAAAGAACAATTTTAGGTGGTTAAAGTGTGTTTATCGTTTTAACTTTCCGAATGATTGTCATGTTAGGATTCCCGAAAGGGATACTAATTGTCTTAAATTGGAAAATTGACCGAATGCTTCTAGTGCTAAAACCGACTTAGTTGACATGCTTTGGTTGTGTATTAAGCAAGGCTATTTATATATAATTTACTATGTTTTATAAATATTTGTTTATGTTTATGTTAGTTTAATTAAAACCAAAACAACGTATGTTTTTACCGATAGTTTAGCGACAAAGTTCTAGTATTATTTCTCCGCCCATTTCCGTTGATCGATACTTGGTTCTTACCGATACTTTACTACATATATAACGGGGTACACTTGCCTCTTTCGTGTGTATTTTGATGTAAAAGTAATAATCACTTTTATAAATTTAAAACCAATTCGTGTGTAATTTCATTGTAAAAATATGTACAGTCGCGCACGTACCATTTATACATGATTAGCCTCGAAAATATTTCTTTATGATTGATAATGATGGATGAACTTGAAACAGGAATTCATCAACAATCAAAACAACATTCGCCAATATTTAAATTTGAAATATTCCATAAACCATTAGGAGAATCTAAAGCTGCACAAATTCAAACACCACGTCGTGCCCAACCTAGTAATAATATGAGTCAAGCCAACTCAACATTTCCATCCTTCATTGAAACCGAGCTCGTATACGACTCATCTCGGGCTCAATCCAGCTCATATTTTGAAGACGAGTTGGCTCGGGTTATAATCTAAAACCAAAAAGATCTCAACCAATAAGGTGGCAAACTACCAATATACAAGAAAACACGCTGATTTTACGAACAAATTGCTCAGATGAAATAAAAACAAGTTTTAACGAGCTAATTTATATAAGTCAACCAGCAAGTTGCAAGCCAAGAGCTTTGTGGCAATTCTCTTGGTTCTCATGACAAATCTCAAGCCAATTTCTGGTCAAAGTCTTTCTTGAAGCTTTTATGAACTTTATCTTCTTCACAGTATTTTACAACTATAATAATAAGAAACTGAAAAACAAGATTATCTGTTTCTCAACCAAAGCAAATACATGAACTGAACTTCTCAACAACCATAACAATCCTAACTGGATTACTGAAACATTGCAATTGCAATTTAATTTTAAATACAATCAGGAACAAGGATGAAATGAATTCTTATTCAAACCCATAAACAAAAGCTCCAAAACATACAAAAGCCAAAAGGAAGACCGCACTAAGCGGTACAGACACCGATTTCTAAATCCGTAAAAACCAACGGCCTGGAGCTTTCAAAAAAGAAGAAGAAAAAACCCGAACCAACTTTGACACAAGCTTTTGATACATAAACTCGCCATGTAGACATAAAACACTAGCATGCAAGCAAAAAGGCAGTAGCAAATTAGCATTGTACCTTAATTAACAAAACATATTGGGCAATGTCGCTGTTCTACTTTGTCTTTTTAAGGAGTGCTGATGTCCTGTATCCACTGTCATCATGAATGAAACTCCACCAGATGTAGGATATCGGAATCGCAATGGCGTGTGAAATAGCACGCGCATCCAAACAACCCCAAAAAGGTGGGAGGTCATACATTTGAAAGAAAATAATTAAACATTCTTCGATTGCCACCAACCGAATCTTCCAACTAGACGGGTGGTTAGAAACACCAGCCCAAACTACCCAAACGAGTAGTTGTGCAACCGCCAGTATAAAACAAACCTTCATATTTAAACCTGAAATATACTTAATATTAGTTGTTATGTGTTTCTAGGTGACGTTTGGTTTGTAAAATGACTATGGGTATGTATGTAGGCCTGTAAACGAACTTTCTAACTAGTTATATAAATACAATTGTAAAATGACTACGGTTTGTGTTCAATTATGTTAAATTGTGTTGTTTGTTAAATTATGTTCGTTTACGAACGTGAACTGTTCGTTTAGTTTTTAAACAAACACGAACATGCCCATTTTCTTAATAAACAAACATTAACAAAAAAATGTGTCCGATTACATGTTCATATTCGGTTCATAGTTGTTAATGGCGAATAGCGACAAATAGTGATAAGGTACACCTATATGCTACATAGCGAATAGTGACAAATAGCGGGCAACTATTTTATAAATAGCGATACACTAGAAATTTTTTTAAGAAAATGTATATGTATATTATATCAAATACCCTGATATATATGCTATTTTACATGTATATTTAACAAAAACCTAAACTTCAGCTATTTTATAGCTATATTTAATTTCTATTTATATTAGAAAAACAAAAAAATAAATAAATTTTCGCTATTATCGCTATATGACGCTACAACCCTAATAGCGAGCCTAGACCTATATGCTACGTAGCGCGCTATAGCGATCGCTATTGACAACTATGATTCGGTTAAAGAACACGAACATGCCTCTGTTCGTGTTCATTTGGTTCATTTACAGGCCTATGGGTATGGGTTTGATAACTCTTGGAATGAGAATGGGTATGGAGGATACCCATTTATATGGGTATCAACCTCGTTCTAAGTTCTAACAAACTTGTGCCCTTTTTACCAAACATACTCATCAACCTCGTCCTCCTCCTGAGGAGGAGGAGGAGGAGGAGGAGGAGGAGGAGGAAACTAAGTACTACTCTAATAGCTTGAAGTATAACTAAACAAAGCAACACTAATAAAATAACTGTAAACACATGATATATTAAAAGAAACTGCATGGTGATGATGTATTGGGACTTCTTTTTGCAGGAAATAAACCGAACAACATTAGCAATCTTCATGACCCAATACTTGAAAACCATATACCCGATCAAATTAACGAGTTGGTGACCCAATATACAAGATATTACATCTAACTTTAATACAAAATCTATCCACATTCAAGCGAATAATATTTTAATGAAAAAAAATAATAAATTAATATCTAAATGACTTCTCAACGTGAGCACCAAAAAATAGAATAATACTCTATTCCGTATACGAGTCATAGTTTAGGAAAATTAATTAAAAAAAATATCAATTTATAATTTTATGATTTTAAGGTGATATGTTAAATATGATTGTATACTATAATGCTTTTGGACTTGAATAATATTTGTTTCCTTCAATTTTGATGGTTAATTATGTATTTGCCCATCACATGCCTCTCATGTGACTATGAATTAACTAGAAGATGGATGGATTTAACATGGTGGATTGAAATTGCAATACACTCGAAGGCAACTACGGAATAACGGCTACTGTCGACGTATCACACGGGAGGAGGTGAGAACAGCTCTTAGAAAGATGGGAAGGGCTAAGGCAGTTGGGCCAGATAACATACCGATTGAGGTATGGAAATGCTTGGGAGAAGAAGGAGTACATTGGCTAACTATTTTATTCAATTCTATTTTCAAATCAGGGAAAATGCCAGATCAATGGAGGAATAGTGTAGTAGTACCCATGTATAAGAATAAAGGGGACGCCCAATGTTGTGGGAATTACAGAGGGATTAAGTTGCTAGGACACACTATGAAATTATGGGAGAGAATAATTGAGACGAGAATCAGAAGAGAAACTCAAGTCACGGTAAACCAATTTGGTTTCATGCCAGGGCGATCGACTACGGAAGCAATACATATTCTAAGGAGATTGATGGAGAAGTATAGGGAGAAGAAACGGGACCTACACATGGTGTTCATTGATCTTGAAAAGGCCTATGACAGTGTGCCACGTAGACTGATTTGGGATAGTTTGGAGAGTAAAGGGGTTTCTGGGAAGTATATAGACTTAATTAAGGATATGTATGTTAGGACTGAGACTACTGTCCGAGCGCCTGTAGGGGATACTGATTCTTTCCCTGTGGAGGTAGGACTTCACCAAGGGTCTGCTTTGAGCCCTTTTCTATTTGCAGTTATCCTAGATGAGTTGACAAAGTTAATTCAGGAGGGGTTCTTCCGTGGTGCCTGCTTTTCGCAGATGATATTGTGTTAGTTGCTGATAGTAAACAAAGCCTGAATGCGAGGTTAGAAGAGTGGCGAGCAGCTTTAGAGGGCAAAGGTTTAAGGATTAGTAGATCTAAAACTGAGTACTTGTATTGTGATTTTAGTGGAGTAAACAACGATGAGGACATTCAGATCACCATTGACGGGCAAGTGGTTCCGCAGGTTAATAAGTTCAAGTATCTAGGATCGTTTGTTCAGAGGGATGGGGAGATAGATAGTGACGTTGCCCACCGCATCCAGGTTGGATGGTGTAGGTGGAGAGCTGCCACTGGGGTATTGTGCGATAGGAGGTTCCCAACAAAATTAAAGGGGAATTTTATAGGGTTGTAATTAGACCTGCTATGTTATACGGAACCGACTGTTGGGCCATTAAGGAAGTACAAGCACGCAAGATGGAGGTGGCAGAGATGAGAATGCTAAGATGGATGTGTGGGCACACAAGGTTAGACCAGATAAGAAACGATGTTTTTAGGGAGAGGTTAGAAGTAGCTAGTATATCAGATAAGATAAAGGAGGGAAGATTGAGGTGGTTTGGACATGTGAAGAGGAGGCAGACGATAGAGCCCGTTAGAGTGGTTGAAACTCTCGAGGTGGAAGGGAGGAGGAGTAGAGGCAGACCCAAAATTACTTGGGATGAGCGGATTAGGCAGGATTTGCAAAAATTGCACCTCTCTGAGAACATGGTCCATGATAGGAGCTCGTGGAGACATAGGATTAAGGTTAAGGATTTCTAGGAGAGGGTACAATTGTGTTTCTAGGTATAGTGTATGGTCGTAGATATGTATCTATTTGTATAGGTTGTTTGTATTATATTTGTCTTGTTTACCATGCACTCTTTCACCACTCATGTTATGTTGGTAGCTTCGTACACACACACATACACCTCATGTTCTATTTATTTCTTTTCTGGGTGTTTTGGAGCCGAGGGTCTCACTGGAAGCAGCCTCTCCATCCCTAGGGGTAGAGGTAAGGTGTGCCTACATCCCACCCTCCCCAGACCCTACCAATAGCTTTGCTATTTGTGGGATTTTACTGGGTATGATTGATTGATTGATTGATTGAAATTGCAATAAAATAAGAACCTTGGTATGTAAATTGCAAGACATTTGCATTTTGTAAAATATTGCAATGGGCAATAAAACACAAGGGCCAAAACCTCAATTTACTCTATATTAAATTTATATTTGAATAATAACAAATAATATTTATAAAATTATGACAAAATAACTATATTATAAATAAACTAATAGACATAATTAATATAATTAATTAGTAAATAATAAACGAGTTGAGCCCAAGCCGAGCTCGAGCTTGAAAATTTACCTACGAGCCGAGCTCGAGCTTTTAAAATTTAAATGAGCTCGAGGACAAGCCTAGTCGAGCTTGGGCTAGGCTCGGCTTGCTTGCACCCCTACTGAAAACAAAGTTCTAACTCCCATCAATATCTATCCCACAAACTGAGGAATCCTCAAGCAGTGGCCAAAGAAAATGTATATACACTGTTCACTTTTTTGGGTGGGGAAGAGGGGGCGAGGGTTGCCACGTACCTGCTGTGATAAACAGCACTCCAAAATAAGAAATTCATTGATAAAGTCCCATAGACATGACACAGCCCAGTGTATTCATAGTATGTCTGTCTAGTTGGCCTTAACGGCAACTTGTAGTTCACGAGAATGTAAAAAGATACCCATCCATGAAATTGAACAGCAAGATTAAGAGCAGCGAGTGCTACAGCCACAGGTTCCTGCATACAAGAATAATACTTAGTTACTTATTAAGCTATAAACATATAGTAATAAAATAATCAACATAAAGTACAACAATTTGTAGCACCTCAATCCCAAAGGCGCGTTTCAGGGGCCATTTTCCGTGATATTTAACAGGTGCGCCTCCAGCTTTCTCTCTTTCTTCCTCTCTAGCAAGCATGCATTGGTATCTGCAGCCACTAAGACAATCCCATTTTTTCCATTTTATGTAAAGTGGCTCTTGTAGGTACCACGGGTCACCTACAGATTTCCCGTCAGATGTCATATTGCAGTGTTGGAAGCATTTGGCCCCAACGCATCCCGTCTTCTCGCATTGCTCGACACAATCTCTATTAAACCAGAAATTTCAAGTAAAGGGAACATTAGTGCTTTAAAAAGGAAATTAAAGTAATGTTACCTTATAATATGTGTTCACATCGTGATTGCTGCTTCTTTGGTAAGTCTAAAGAATGTACAGCAAAGTCAAGTGATGAAAAGAGACTAGTTAACTAACATTTAAGATAACTTTACCTTAGCTGTCTGTTTCACATAACCTTTATAGCTTCCCTTTTTCTTATTCTGATTTTCATAATCATTTAACATATCAATAACAACAGGATGTTGATGCGCGTATGCGTTAATTGCATCCCAATCATGAAAAATTGTGGCATAATGCAATCGGCAAACCACAAGCCACCACAAACAGTAACACAAATTCACAAACACAATTCATAAATCTTAACTTCAAACACCTAAAACATGACCACATATACTAGCTATTTCCATTCAGTTCTAATCGAAAGCTTAACAAACAGTCATTTTCTATGCTTCATGAACCAGAGAATCTGCACATACAATCTACATTAACTAAAGTATTTCTAGAATACTTAGTAGCGACTTCATATTGATTTAACCACATTGCCTTCAATCACAAATTACATACTATTTACCTCAATAAACTTAAAATCGAGATCGACTGAAGTGTAAAAGCTAGGGTTTCAAACATAGAAAATCTAAACATTGAAACTGAACGATATACGGACCACAAAATCAAACCAGCTCCAATTCCTAAACAAAACCTACATAAATCACAACCTGTAACACAAATTCACAAAAAGAATTCATAAATTTTAACTTCAAACAGCTAAAAAGGACCACATACAATCTACATTGATTAAATATTTCTATAACACCTAATAACTAAATGGTATTGATTTAATTACAAATTACATACTATTCACCTCCGTAAACTTAAAATCTACACAAAACTGAGATCAAGTGAAGTGTAAACCCTAGGGTTTCAAACTTAGAAATATCAAAACAATCAAACACAATATACGAATCACAAAATCAAACCTAAACAAAAGGTACATAAATCACGAGCTAAAATGACAAACTATAATACAGAAATCAGATATCAAACTTACATGTAAATCGGATCAGCATCACCATCACTGGCGCCAATACAAGCAACAAAGCACAAAAACGCAACAATAATCAGCAACAGAAGACGATAAACCACCATTAGATGAACTAAACAGCGGACTAGAAGATCAAAACACTAGCAGATGACGTAATCAACGATCAACAACTGTATCTTGAGCGGATCATGAGGACCGAAACACGAAGATGATTTGATTGATTTGAAGTTTGGTGAGATTCGATTGTATATGATTGATGATGAAGAAAAATTGAAAGGAATAAGAAAAAGAAAAAAAAATGAATCGTGTGATGAACACGGTGGTGATGAGAGTGGGGGAGAAAAAGGAGGGGTTGTGAAGAGGGACACGTGGCACGTTGTTATCTGTCAGCACGTTGCCATTACTTGCTTGTGACCCAGGGTTTTCGATATTGTCAATCTTTATACAGTGTTTTCCCTAAAGAACCAAACATAATTATTTTTTAACGGATGTAACATAATAATATTGATGTATATGTCACACATTTATGTCATTTTGTTTATTTTTAAGTTGAAATGTAGGTTTGAATTTCCACTATGAATATTTACATTATTCAACTAGTTTAAGTACCTAGGTGATCTTACAATAAAATATCTTATTTAATAGTATTAACATAAATCTTTTATGGTGTAGCAATTGCCCCAACTTCTTCTCAATATGCATCATCCAGCCTTCTCACATGTATCCTCATTTCTAAGACTATCCTAAATGAGCAAGAAAATTACAACACTATGTTAGTGTTACAATGAAATTTAATAAGTGCATTGTAATTCTTTCGGTAGCAATGCATCAACATATTTAAACAAACAACTACAAATAAGAAGTTAGCTCAACTTCTCATAAGAGTACCAAAGGAATCACACAAAATTTTGTCATATAGAATTGTGAATGTTAGCTCAATTTCTCATATATACATGGTGAGTTGTCTGTAGATGGTTGAAAAATGCATATTATATTACTAGTAGAATACTCGCGCGATGCGGCAACGGAAACAGTTTACAATTCGTTTGTTCGTGTTGTGACGAAAGCTTCATGTCCGTGTTTGAGAAAAAACATTGTTTACAAGAATGCTGAGCCATTTTGGCATGTACATTATTTCCATGGTAGGAGGAATCCGATTTCAATATCATACAAAAAGGAATGCAACAGATGATACTACTTTTTGCTATATTTAGTTCAAGGAAGTGTCGACATTTGTACAAAAGTTGGTTATTGTTCATATATTGATTTAAGAGATTTTTGAGTAAAATGCACGGATAGTCCCTGTGGTTTTGTAAATAACACCTACAGTCCCCAACTTTTGGAAATTACACCGGTGCTCCCTGTAGTTTGACAATTTGTTACTCGGATAGTCCCTGGAGTGGATATGGGTTAGTTTTCTCAGTTAAGTGAGTGTGAAATGACCTTAATGCCCTTACTGTATTAAGAGTCAAGGTTGGTGAGAGGGGCATTGAGTCCTAAGGTATGGGGTATGACCAAACCAAACCAATTCCATCTCACAAAATCTCCCAAAGCAATTGCACAAGCAAACCAAAAACATAATGCTCTGTCTTCCAAGTAGTTGATCACAGATTTCACCTCAGTTGATCTTAGCCCTTGAAAAGTCCATCTCTGGATGCA
The DNA here is from genome assembly GCF_002127325.2 of Helianthus annuus. Lineage (NCBI taxonomy): Eukaryota > Viridiplantae > Streptophyta > Magnoliopsida > Asterales > Asteraceae > Helianthus > Helianthus annuus. Next base: position 117,305,215 of record NC_035436.2, read on the forward strand.
GCACATATTTAAAGTCAAACCACAAAAACCTAATAACTTTGTGTGTATAAGAGCCAAATTTACCTCAGCCATGAATTTTTTCAGAATGTCTTGTTTTCGCAGATTTAGAGGGTTTGTGCTTACGCAGATTCAGAGGGTTTGTGCAGCGGAAACCTGGGTCTTGTGCGGTTGATTGAGGGGAGAAGATGGAGGTGTATTAATGGCGGATGAGTGCCTATGGTTTTTGATCGAGGCTTTTTGTTGGTTTTTGGCTTCAAGGTGTTTTCTAAAAAAGTGCTCGGGTTTGTCAAGCGGTACTTTTATGTCTTTGTCGGAGGTGGAGGTCATGCACCAAACTGTATTCCTGCGAATTATACAGAATTGTGTGGTTTTTTGCGAACAAAAACAAAAAGAAAGCTTGATCAGAAGGGTAGCATGGCCCCGTGCTGTGGCTGGCACACCCGTGTTGTCCATGAAAAACTTTCTGTTTTCAGGTTCCCAGTACTGGAAGTTCAGCATGGCCCCGTGCTCCTGTAACACGACCCCGTGTCAAGTATTCTAGTAACAAGAAAACAGGTTTTCCCAGATACTGCAGATTTAACACGGCCCGTGTTGATCCCACACGGCCCCGTTGTAACACCCCGAGAATATAAATCCTTATATTAGAAAATTCAAAGAGTTAATAAACAAGAATTTACCAACTAGGAACTTAACCTAGTTAAATTCAAGTCTTGAAATAATACATATTATGGTTAAAACACTTAAACTTAGATAAAATCATAGTTAAGGGTCTAAACTTGTCAAAAATCGAAAGTTAGTTACTAATTGTAACAAAACCAAACCAAACACACCAAAATTGGTGTGTCTGGTCGATCAAGGAGAAAAGGGGCGAACAGGGGATTCTCCAAACCCTAGCTTCACACTAAAATCTGCAAATTGAAGCCTCAACTCCGTTCCAAATCAAGTTCTAAACACAAATTAGCAAACCCCTTGTTGTAAGGATCCAAAAGGTATGTAAAATCTTGGTATTTTGATCCATCACGAATTCTAGGTTAACTTTGAAAAACTGAAATTTAGCCTAGATATGTAATGCATGAATGAATCTTGAAGTAATTTGATGTCTATGGTTAAACCCTAGGTGATTCCTTGTCAAAACCTTGCATCATGTTTGTAAGGTTTGGGGTTTACATGTAGGGAACAAATGAACTGAAGGAAACTTGGTGAATACTAGAGATTTTGACTCTTGATCTAGCAAAATCTGAATTAGTGAAGTAATTCAGAAATATTGATGTCAAGATGTATGTAAAAATTTATTAAATAAAGTGAAATTAGATGTTAAATTTCAAGTCACGAACTTGGTAATGATTGTAGGAAAATCTGACCCGTTAGGTGTTTGTTGAAATGCCTAAGTGAGGATTTAAATGTAAAAATTTGGATAAAAACACAGATTTGATAATGGTCCATAATGATGTGATTGTGGTCATGAAAAGAGTTCTAAACATGTTGTAAACTGAAATTTCTAGGCAAAGAGTCCGGATCGTCAAGCGGACAAGCCGAAGGGAATCCACGGGGAAAGGGCGTGCTCTAAAGGTACGAAATTACTGCTTCGTTACATTAAGATTAATTATTGTTCTTATGTTGTAGTATAAAGCATGGTAAACAGGATAGACCATTGTGTCACGAAAGTGACTTTGCGTCTTAAACAAGTGAACGGGTCAAAACAAGTGATAAGCATGAAATCTTGCATGTCCTGAATGGTGTGTAATTCAGCACCCAAACGGGTCAAACAAGTTTTTGGTAATAAGCACGAAGCTAGACATTATTACATAATGCATGATTTTACATGACGCGTAAGCCGTGTAGTGAACACGTTAAGCAAATTGAGAAACTTTGCTCTTAATATAGGAGTTAAAGTTTAGAAATTTAATGCATGACAAGTAGCACAAACGACTAAACTCGAAGCCTTGGAATTTAGCTTGTAAGCTATTCGGTAGACATACCTCATGAGAATAGTCGAGTATTATCATAAGTAAAATACGTGTATGGGAAATTAGCTCGGTCGCTCAACAATTTATGGGAAAGTAAGCTGTTTTGACGCATGAAAAGAATCAGCAAAACTGCAAATGAAACAAAGGAGTAATTTACAGTGTACACCGTAAATTACGGTGGTACCGTAATTTACGGTGGCCAGTAAACTGCTACGGTGGGATCCTACTGGTTTACGGTAGGCTTCAAATTGTCCAGAAGCCACCGTAACTTACGGTGTCACCGTAAGTTACGGTGGAGCCCAGTTTGATGTGATTTTTATTTCAATTACTTGAATACGTTTTCGGATCTGGTTGAATACGTGAATTTCTAGAATCATAATGCTAATGCTTGTTTAAAATGTTAGTTTTCAGGTAACCAAATAAAAGGATGATGATCAAGCACTCAAGTCGAACCGAACACACAATTCAACGCTTCCGCACTTGATCTTTGTTTTATTTCTATGTAAACACTTGTAGTTTTACCTTGAATATCGTTTGGTAGGTTAAACATGTGAATGTTGTAACTAGTGGTTTTCAAATCTTGAAAGTTTTTTTGTAAACTCTAAAGTTTTGGCACGAAATGTAAGGTTCTATCTTATAAAATTTAGTATTATAAACAGGGTCTTACACCCGTGCTAAATCTGCAGAAAGCAGAATTTTTGGGGAAAGAAGAAAAATAAAAAAAAGATTAAAAAAATGATTAGGCCGTTAATTTTAAGCTTTCCTAAGATCCTTGTGTCCCCGGCAGCGGCGCCAAAAACTTGACGTGCGTGCGGGTGTCTATGTTTTTAGTTATATTTTTAGCACTTTTTACTCACCGATTTCAAGTTTTAAATTTATAAAACACAATATTCTACTATCACTCTACACGCACGCTTGGGCAAGTGCACCCATCACGGACGTAGTATAGTGATCGCAAGATACCGAGGTCGTCCAAGGACACAAGCCCTTAAAATTAATAGTTTTTCAAATGAAACATTTACCCACATGATGACCAAAGGTCAAGAAAATGTGGTGAAGAAAATGTTTTACAAAACCAAGCAACAGATGTTACAACATCTGTTGCTGAGCCCACTGCTCCTAGTAACCACAGTGCACAACCCAGCATTGTGAAACACACACCAGAAATTTCCACAAAAACCACTTCCATTCACATCCCCAAATCCAAAAGAAAAACCAAAAAAAAGGTATCTTTGGGGGTTGAGATGACAGAGTGACCTGTTGTAACACAAATGCAGCAAACATCTGTTTACTTCCTCACAATAGATGCAATCATCTCTACCAATCCGAACTCCTCTCTCATCCTCACAAAAGGAGAGTTTTGTAAGCAAGGGGGAACCAAATCAAGATGGAGAAGATTCACTTGAACATCTCTTCTCAAGCCCCTCTCCTAGGGTTGCTTCTCTTTTCACTCCACCACCCACAAAACAATCCGATCATCATTCCAAAAACTGCTTGATGCAATGGGTAACACTGACTTGCACATACCTAGTTCCTCTCAACAATAAATCGCGGAGTGTATACTTCAACAAGTGACTAGGGCAAGTTCAGAAATCATTGTTATCCCACAAGCAGAGGAGGAAATACCTCTTGTGTCTCAAGAGACACCTTCAGGTTTTTCAAGTGAGGCAGCTACTACCATTGTAGAGACAACAGTTTCACAATTGGATAGTAGTTACATAACTAAGACCTTCTTGAAGGCAACAACTGATGAGACTACAAATGTAATCTCTGTATCAGTTGGAAGTCCCCAGTACCAAGAAAAAGGGGCACCTGGTTCAATTCCAGGTACAACCACCTCTGGTGGGAATTCAGATGATTCTATTAAGTTAGGTGATGGGTTAAACTATCCAAATTTAACGGAGAGAGTAACCAAGTTGGAATCTACTGTTTATAAAATCAAAGACATGATGAAGGCTTTGGTACAAAACTCAAGACCTCTACCATCAAATGCAGATGTTGCAAAAGAAATTTGGGTGCATGCATAGATGTACCTTCACCATCAAAAGCAAGCTGCAGAAGAAAAACAAAACAAGCAGATAAAGTTAGTACGCACAATGGTGGATGCTAAGTGACGTGCGTGCAGGTGTCTATATTTTTAGTTATATTTTTAGCTCTTTTTACTCGCTGATTTCAAGTTTTAAACTTATAAAACACGATATTCTACTATCACTCTACACACACGCAAGGGCAAGTGTACCCATCGCGGACGGAGTATAGTGATGGCAAGATACTGAGGTCGTCTAAGGACACAAGAGCTTTTAGTACCGGCTTATCGTCAACGTCTAATCAAATCAAACTTTAGAAAAGATTTTTAAACTAATAAAAACATAAAAACATAAAATAAAAATAAAATAAAAATGATAGACAAGAAAGAATCACTTGGATCCAACTTATCTTTCATGTACCCTTTTGATGATTTCCGCACTTTGGGCATTTAAGAGATTATCTTAGTTATAGTAGTAGGCCCCTCTTTTGAAGGCGACGTTACCCTCAACCTAGTGGTTTGAGTCAGCAAGGATACAATCCCACTAGGTTGGAATATTGAAAGATAATTAAGTAAGCTATTAATGCAAAATGTGGTGGACCCCCTTACGAGGCGGCGATCACCCTCAACCCGTTGGTCTAAGTCAGCAGGGATACAGTCCTCGCGGGGTTGGTTTAAATTTTTAATAGTAGTTTATGAATAAGGGGTGCAAGCGTTTTCTTACTCTCAGTCGGTCCAGTCATTCCCGGCCAATCCATGGAGTAGTACTGGACTTGCACCAGGTTCTCGCAGGATCTATACACTGAACGAGACATAGAATTACCAAGTCCACCCTTCTAACCCCCTTACAGGCAATTAACATGCTTTATATAGACCGTAAAGACATGAATATGTTGAGTAAACGAACATATGAAGAATGGGTGAATAAATTTGCCTTCAATATAAAAAACTAATGATTAAAGTCATTAATATATACCCAATTAAAAAGTAGTCAAAGCTTGGAAATCATAAAAGAAATACATAAAAGATATGTCTTCACTAAGTGATGTAAGAATTTAGCCAAACATGGCCTTTGTTGGATAAAGATTGTTACGATCAATCTTGGATCCCGAGACTACACACACACACTCTAAAGATGGAAAAATGGATGATGGTGGTGGATGATGGTGTTGTACTGGTGGTGGAGTGGTGGCAAGTGAGAGAGAAGTGGTTTTCCAAGGGATGAGTTGAAGTGGAACCAAGCACTTCTATTTATAGCTGTCTTCAGAAGCTTCAGCACGGCCCGTGCCTGGCTGGCACGATCCCGTGCTCATCTCTCTCTCTCTCTTCCTCATTAACTGCTTGTCAGATGTTGTACTAACACGGCCCCGTGTGTTAACGGCACGGCCCGTGGCCAAAGTACTTGTTGTACTATCACAGATTCTGAAAATCTTTGAGTTGACCACGCCCCGTGTTGGCTTAGCACGGTCCCGTGTTGGCTGTTATTTTTGTCTTTTACAGTTATCTGTTTCTCCTGCCCAGTATCCATCTTTGGACACGGCCCGTGTCTGGTGGACATGGCCCCGTGTCAGCCTTCTGTTCTTGTTGTTTTGATGTTTGGGTGTGAATTAGGGATTGGCGAGTTGCGGCAATTCCTTATTCTTTACATTTATGTTGGATTTTGTTGTCTTTTTGCTCCTTTTGCAAAATTAAGCTCTTTTATCCCTGAAAATCTAAAAGGAATGAAAACACGAGCTTTTTCCAACATTAGTACTAAAAAATGGTTGCTTTTACGCCGTATTTGATATAATTTATATGTTGTATTTTAATCACATCACTAAGTACAAAGAGAGTCAAGCAGAGGTTAACGCCATCAAAGACTGTATCCTTGAAAGTACTAGTACAACTCTAATTCTTCCCAAATATTAATATGTTGCCAAAAAGGGGGAGGAGGATTGCATAAGAAAACTCCCACCTCTTGTCAAGAAAGCTGGAAAGCTGGAAAAATTCCTGACATTATTGCTGCCAAAGGCTAGGCAAGAAGAAGTTGCGAAGGCAGTAGAAAAAGAGAAGAAGGGGGACACAAGGGAAGCTAATATGCAGATAACAGTGCAAGAGATTATTAAAAGGAAGATAATCCAAGATAATCAAGGATTTTCAACAAAGGTTCTAGAAAGCACTGCATCAACTATGATTTAAACCACTGTCACTTCTATCCAAACACCTGTTACCCAAACCACTGCTCCCACAACTCAAACATCTGTTCGCACTATAAAAGTGACAATATGTTACACCACATTACCATCACCACCAAGACATATGTCACCTAAGGGACTTCTCATCCACAAAGAAAACCAACAACAAAACTTTCACAACCACGAACAAAAACACCAACACTTTAAACAAAAACTAGGAGAACAAAATTCATTAATGAAACAATGATGATTATTGAGAAAAAGCTTGAAAACTCTAATGTGTGGTGTGTGTTTCGGCCAACAAGAGAGAAAGGGAGAGAGACTAAAATGTTGCTTTTGACTCATTACATAACTTACAATTGTAGTTCAAAAGGTTCATCACCAACAAATCTTAACTACAATGATTAAAATATAAATGATGGACAGTTTAATGAGGGTTAGATTCTTCTTATGTGACAATGTGTTATGTTAGTTTATAAGTCTAGTAGTTAAATAAAGTGTTATATAATAGTCTCATAGTCTTAATTTCTTACACTTTAAACAAAACTGAATGTGCTAAGTGTCACTAGTAATACCACTAATAGTATACTAGTTATAAAGCTTTGACCACTATATTGTATATCACCAATGTTTGCTAAAGTGTCAAAATGAAACTCACAAACAAAGGTGTGAGTTGTAAGAGTTAACACTACTTACTATGGTGAAAAAGTTTCACAACCTATTGTAAGATGGACAATGAGACAAAAAAGCAAGCAAGTATTTTAATCAAAAAAGTTACACTGCTTGATCAGGTTGTGTACACAACCAAAGTTTGCAACCACTTATATTAATATTTAACTGTTTTTTTTTTTTTTGGGTCTTTTTCCTTATAATTTTTATTTGATAAAATATTAGTTTAGTTTGGGTTGGGTTATGAATGTGAGTGAAAAATTAAATTGGGTTGGGTTGTATAGATGAAAGAGAGAGAAATTAGTATTTTAATGAAAAATTAGGTTGGGTTGGGTTGTGATAGTGGATAGTCTAAGTATGGATTCTTATTTTATTTAAGAATCGTGTCTAATTCATGTCTAGTATGCACCAAAAAAGGATTCAAAAAATGAATTAGGATAAAGTCTAGTCCACCGATGTTACACTCTCACCCTATTAAAGTAACTTCATCCTGAAATTCAACTAGTGTTAGATTGTTAAAAGGATGGATCATAACATGAAGATTTTGAAAACCTTAAAACGAATACTAGCAATGCTTATAAACAAACTGTTGGATCAGTTCTGTTTAAACATAATGGAAAACATGAATAACATACCTGTTACAGCAGACAGACCAGCAGAGAATCCAGTCAGAGATGCAGCCATCGAGTTCGACATGATTGTCAGGATGATCTGGTTCCTCCTTAGGGTGTAAAGTTATGATGGTGATGAACCGAAACAAGGGAGGAATCGGTTATGGAGAGAGAGCCGAGAATGATGTTATGAGGGTTATGTGAATTGTGTAATTGTCTAACCCTTAAACTCTCTAATAATCTCCTTATATATACACCCAAGAGGAAACCTAATTAGTTAATAAGGGTAATACGGTCCATCAACAATTACCAACTAATTATTAATAGGTTATTAATATATTTTGATCTAATATAATATAAATGATTATAGTGGCTACAAGATTAAATAATATAACATTAATATATTTAATCTCACACAAACAAAAATAAGCATGTCACGACAGTATATTTGGAATTTTATAAAATATTAAATTTTTAAGGAAACAAAATATGTTATGTAGACTGAAAACCTTAAAACAAATACTAGCACTGCATCCGATAATACAAATACCGGCACCGACGTTTTTCGGTCGGTATGGATTAGGTTCGTTTAGTTAAACTATAGTAATGACAACTATTTACTTTACAACACAAAAGAAGGATATTTTTTAAAACTATAGTACTAACAACTATTTACTTTACAACACAAAAGAATGCATTATTTTAAAACGGTACCAGTACCCGATATAGTTTACAATGCCAAAAAAAAATTATTTATAATGGTTTCCATTACACAAAAGTTGTCCAATATAATCCAAAAAGTAAATTCATGGCTTACATTGAAAACAATAAAAAACGAATAACAATACCAGTTCTGATAATACCAGCACATGTACAGATGTTCGGTTGGTATCAGTTACGTTCGCCAGGATACGATACTATGATAAGATAGAAACAGTTGATATAGCCCACAACTTTATTGTGAACACAATTGCATTTTTAACAGAGGATTTATACCGAAATGTCACAAAAAAAATTAGAACACATCTGCATATTCAATTTTCTCAAAAAGCTTGTTATAAAAAAACAAATCAGAAAAATAAAAAATGAAGAAAGATAGATGAGTTAGAAACATAAAACATATTTAGTATAAGAGATGATTAAAACAAAAGAAAATATAATTACCGTTCACTTCGTTGCATAATATTGTTGCTAAGAACAAATCCCGGAAAACATCATTATAGTTCATTATCAAATGCATAAATAAATAAATAAAAGGCCGGTAACATGTCTTGTCAAAATTTAAATTAATCAAAGCATATATCTATATTTCTACCATATTTTGCTACACCTTCTGTATACAACACTGGGATGCGATGCGACTCCTCATTTATCACGTACTTCCCTTTTCCTCCTCGGTCTCAAATTGAATCTCAACCCTATAATAATAATAATATGTTCAGATCAGTTCATACCACAAATCAAACCAAATCAGCTAAAGTTAATAAAATCATATATCTTCATATTCACCCTAATATCAGAAAAAAAATTCAGCCGTGTTTGGACAAACCGCTAACTATGTATGGCTTTGGATAAGTACAAACCGAATGACAAGCATTGTTCATGAAATAGAAATGAGATGATTAAACGTAATTGTCTTTCCTAAAATGGAAAAAGAAAACAAATAATAAATGTTAAACGGCCAGTTCGGTTTACACGGTTGGTTCCAAGTTAAAAAACGTAAAGTTAACCACAAACCACTAAAGCCGAACCGTGAACAAGACCGTACAAATATCAAACCGGCCGACTTTTTTCGGTTTAGAACATTATCAATAGCTACCTATACTCTACGTAGCGATAACAAATAGCAGGTGCTATTTCATGTTTAGCGATACACTAGAAGAAAATTTTAGAAATATTTTACATATATGTTATATTAAAATTCCTATAAATAAGGAAGAAATACGCTTCTTTTTTCATTCCTGAAATAAAAAACTAAATATGCTTCTTGCTTTCAATCTCTATCAATATTTATCAAAAAAAAAAAAAAACTAACTCCAGTATTTTCACGCTATTTAGGCGCTAAACAGCATTTAGCAGGAAACTCACGCTATTCGCTATGCTCACTATTAACAACTATGGTTTAGAAGGGTCAGGCGATTTATAAACCCTAATATATGCTTCATCTGACTCTATATGGCCAACATGTAACAAAAAGGTTATTAGAAACATACCAGTAGTTTTTCGCGAAAAAAGTTTCAATATCTCGTCGATAATAATTACCTAATCATCAAAAATAAAAATATAGTTTAATAATACCAAACCATATAAACACCTTGATATAGGGGAGGGTTCAATTAAAAACCCATAGTCAGAAAACTCCTCCTTAATGAAGGGAAGGGGCTTTTAATGAAGGAGGTTGGCCAGTTTAGGTTTTTCGTAGTGTTGCACATGTGTAATACTAATTATTTTTAATTTTATTTTGTCAAACTTTTTTTGTGTTTTAAAATTGCTAGATTTACAGCCAAAAAATGTTTATAAAAAATTGGTGTGTTTTTAAGTTTTTCTAGGAGTTTTCGAGTTCTCACAATAAAAGGAGTTTTCGCTTGAACCCTCCCCTGTGTGTGTGTGTGTGTATATATATATATAGGGGAGGGTTATCATGTGTGTAAATATTGCAAGAACCGTGAGAACGAATAAAAAAACCAATCAAAACCAATTTTTTAATACAAACCTCATTGTAATTAAAATACAACATCAAAAAAAGAATTTACACCATCAAATAATTCATTTCTCCTCTCAAAATCACTCTTATTAGATTTTTTACACATGTCACATGTGTAAATATAACAAATTTACACACGTGTAAATGGCAAACTTACACATGTGTAAATTTTCTTTATTTACGAATTCATGTAAATTTAAACATGTAAATTAAATTTCTAATATGGTATTCAAATAATAATGATAGGTGTAAAAAAAAAATTTTGAATTTGAATTGTTATTGACAAAGTTGTCGTGATTTTTTCATTCGTTCTCACGGTTCTCGCAATATTTAGCGTTCCCATTTAAACCTTTCCCTGTATATATGCAAAAGGCAGCTTGATTGGCTTTGTATTGTTATTTAAAAAGACTTGGGGCAGTTAGTGGATGAAACAACTTACAGGAAAAGATAAATACAAAACAGTAGTCCATTCATCCCATGTTAATGGCACCACCTGGCAAATGAAAGTTCAATGTTCCAAGTTCCCATACCATACCATACCAGAAAAGAAAACATTATCTATTCCTTGAAATAAATACTACTACTTACAGAAAAGAGAGCGGAAAGCGGTGGCACATACAAAATGAGGCAGTGAAGTAACATGGTCAACCCGATAGACCCAACAAGCCATAAGTTACTCCAAGGAGGTATAACACTGAAGTTTTTCACTTATTAACTAAAATAAAAAAAATTAATAAATGAAGAGCACAAGAATATTAGTAAGTAGTAACTCACATGAGGGACTGGTTTTCACTCAGATTATTCAAAGCATTGAACATCTCAACAACAACAAGAACTGTCATTGCCACAGTTGAGGGGTGTCGGTCGCTGAAGATACTGCAAGGATATGCAGTTTCACGTTTCAAACAACTGTCAAAATTCATCTGCATCATCAGAAACATACATGCATTTAAGAATCTCGCTATGTAAAAAAAGCACTGAATAAGATTAAAGAATAAAACTTTACAAGTTCGCTATATGGAATCTTTGGACCAGTGTTTGAATAAATAAACCACCATATGAAACCAGCGACAGTTGCAAGTCCAACATAAGCTGCATATATCAATCCACTTTTTTTTTTTTTTTTTGAGAATGCAAAAAGATAAAATAATAAAATAAGAGTACGGAGTACCTACCTCCAATGACTAAATAACGAAAGAATAGCCAGCCGGTGACGACAGCTTCATTAACCTTTCTTGGTTTAGCCTTCATAACATCAGAATCTTGCTTATTGAAACCAATAGCTGTAGCAGGTAATCCATCAGTAACCAAATTCACCCATAGAAGTTGCACCTGGAAAACAAACAGCTAGCTAGCTTAGCTAAATATCTTTCTTTGGAAGTCATCAATCAATTAAGATTCCATTGCTTACAGGGACAAGGGTGTCAGGTATTCCAAGTACAGCAGCAACAAAGATACAAACAACTTCTCCTATGTTTGAAGAAATCATATATCTTATGAACTGTTTTGTGTTATTGTATATAGCTCTGCCCTCTGCAACAGCCTTTGAAAAGGAGAATGTATGAATCAACTCCAAGAATTTTATGGAAAAAAGCAAGAAAGAAAGAAGCTTACTGCAACAATAGTAGCAAAATTATCATCAGCCAGAACCATGTCTGAAGCACTCTGAACAAATAACCCCAACCAGTTAAGTTAGTTGATTTGAAAGGAGGCCAGGGTTAGGTTATTAAATGAGAAAGCCAGCCCAGCCAGTAATTAATTACCTTGGCAACTGCTGTTCCTGATCCCATGGCGATTCCTATATCTGCCTTCTTTAATGCAGGTGCATCATTCACCCCATCTCCAGTCATGGCAACGACTTCATTTTGGTGTTGTAGTGCTTCCACCAACATCTTTTTGTGGGATGGTTCAACCCTAGTAAAAAGTGTCATCTGTTGCAGTGCGCTTGTCTTTTCAGAGGCTGGAAGGTCTTCAAACTCTGATGCGGTGAATGAGCGCGCCCTAAAATCTTCCAAGTGATCAAAAGCACCTATTTTTCGGCACACTGATTCTGCAGTAGCCTTGTTATCCCCAGTCACCACCATAACACGTATGCCAGCTGTCATGCATGCAAGTATAGCATTTCTTACTTCCTCCCTTGGTGGATCTTGCATTCCAACCTATACAAATGAATCAATCTACTGAAAAAAGTAAAAATACACAAGACCCTCGTTTGTTTTGGAAAGAAAGCCTACCAACCCAATAAAGGTAAGATCTTTTTCATCATCTAAAGAAATATTCTGATGACCTGTTGGCATCCTTTTTAAGGCAAGTGCAAGACATCTTAAGGTATCTTTTCCTGCAAAGCTGAAACACAAAGAAATACAAGAGCACAAATGATTCAAAATAATGACTAAAACCAGACAACTTAATACTTAACGTGGGCATGCAAACTTTCCTAGATATTAACAGAAAAATAGTGAACCTGGAAAATCTGGATTCAATCTCATTCCTGATATTTCCAGTCAGCGGAACAGTGGAACCATCATCGTTGCAAAGAATACTTGTGCACTTAGAAAGTATGCTCTCTGGGGCACCTTTGGAAAACATAATCTCAATCTGTTTTCGACTACAAAGAACACTCATCATCTTGCGATCACGAGAAAATTCCAAAAGAGATATCTGCCCAAGCATATATTATATATTAACAAATATCACGGTACACATAAGCCAATACAGATAAAGTAAACGAACCTTCCTAAATTGGTTCTCCCAATAATGATTACAGTAAGCCGCCCGTTCATGCTTGGTCAACATATTGAGAGCAGAAGGCATAGAGTCAAAACCAGGAAGACCAATCTTTTCTGCTAGTATACGAAGAGCAACTTCTGTTGACTCCCCAATTTTTTCATATTTTTTCTTGTCAGGATTGTATTGTATAACTGACTCATTGCACAGAGCTGAACACATTGCTATGTGAAGAAGACAAGGAAATTGAGCAGGAAAATCAAGCTGCAAAGACATAATATTTATTTATGTTTTGTTTGACAAGGAAGGGAGAGGATGGTACATATATGTGTGTGTGTGTGTGTTACCTGCAATCCCATGCCATCAAAAATAGAACCTTCTGGTGCATAGGTCGTACCACTAACATTATACTCTGCAGCTATAACTCCATGGCTAGCAGATTGAAGCACACAGATCTAGAGAGAAACAAATATAAAAAAAGAACAAGTACTTAATAAATTACATATTACTCAACAAGTTCAGAGGCATTAGACTATGTGGCATGTTAAATCTTCAAAGAAGAAGAAAACAGGGATAGACAAATAACATTCCTTCAAACGATCAGGGATATTTATGTAATTTCAAAGATGTCAAAAAGGTAAACAAAACAAGTAGAAACAGAAACCACCTTAGAAACTGACATCATGTTAGTGGTCAGAGTACCAGTTTTGTCACTGCAAATTACTGTTGTACAGCCCAACGTCTCTACAGAAGGCAAGGATCTCACAATAGCATTCAAACGGGCCATTCTTTTTGTTCCAAGAGCCAAACACCTGTTGTTAACATCAGAGCTGTAGATCAAATTCTTGGGCTCACAAAACAAATTCACTGCACGTTACTAATTACATTTAGTAAAACAAAAAAAGCAAAGCACTGACGTTGTAACAACAGCTGGAAGACCTTCTGGAATTGCAGCAACAGCAAGGGCAACTGCAATCTAGTAAGTCAAGGAAAGATCAATTATTGCAGGGGCTATAATGCCTTTTTTGTAATTTGTGGATAATCTAACTGGAGCAGAATTATTAAAATAAGATTATCAAGCACCCCGCCTTTAAACCTAAGTAAGTTGAGAGGCTTACTATCGCTTCCACTTGTTGTTTGTATTAATGAAACTTTACAACTAAACAGTCAGTATTTTGATTGTGACTAGCTGTCTATGGTTAGGTTAGGTTAGGTTATGCCTTGACAAAAGAACTATTGTTGTCAATTAACTGTTTGACATAAAATCCATCTTATTTTGGCGATTAGTAAGACGAAACTCTGAGTTAGTCTCCCACCCGTTATTATGCATCTAAGTTGGAAAACATGATTGATACTTAATAGATTACAATCTTTGTCAATTAGTTTAGTGATACTAACAGGAGGGGGGTATTAAATAGTGACATTGACAAACTTGACCAGTTTTTGTCTATAATCAACTTTATTTAATTGCATGTTTGGGTTATTCTAAGTGAAGAGGAATCGATTTATTGTGGGAGTTTTCTACATAATGAATTTAAAAAACCGTTTTCTCATTGCTAACATTCTTGTGTTCCTTAGAGCTTCAATATTTCCAAATCAATTAAATGTCTGAGTGAATTTCATTTTAAGTGCTTTAACTTTCAGCCAAATTGCTAGTGTTGTCCTTTAACTGGCCAATTTACATCAGATGTCCGTCCTTCTGTTATTATTTCTCAATTACTCTTACCTTCAAACCCTATGGCGGTTGTTCGAAAGCCCCTTTACCGGTGATTCGTAACCCTATAGTCCGCAAATATAGATGCTCTATCCGGTATGTATTGTTTGAGATCGAATACCATGTGAAGCTTCGAATCAATAGAAATCGAAGAAGAGTCAATATTGTTGATAGGAAAGTAGTTGTTACCATCGGGGCGGCGGCAGAGATGTCGAGGACGACGTAAGAGCAGAAGGTGTAGACAGTAGAGATGAGATTCGGGATTTGGTTAAAACATAAAGGACATTCATCATCAGTTAAAAGACACCGCCTGAAATTTGGTTAAAACTTGAAGGACGTAAATTTGCATTTCACTCGTATATGTTTTCAACCCCAGGGTTCTATTAGATTAAAGAGCAGCAAACTTAAGTATTAGGATTTAAACCTGTATTACTTTCCATTACCTTTGCTACTATTCCATGTTCTAGCATTTGTAATCTTTAGTAATTAGACTTTTATAAACTTCAAAGCTTAGGCATACTAAAAACCTCTAGCACATAATTATACAGATATTTACCATGATAATTTACCTTGAAGTAGTGAACAGCACCTTGAAAAAAGCCTCCATGTACAGGATCACGAAAATGGCCAATATTAACGATCCATACCAGTATACAAATACCAGCTATGACCTACAAAGAGACAAGTTTCGGCTTCACTTTGAAATGTATTCTTAAAAGTTATTTAAGCGATCCACATGGATGTATTAGAGTGGACAAGAATGTATATACAAAAAGTCTTTAACCTTGGCCAAGAAAGTACCAAATTCATCAAGCTTCCTTTTGAGCGGTGTTGCTTCCTGTGTTGTAATGCAGTTAGAATTTAGTATTATATATATATATATATATATTATATATATACACACACACAATCTTACGTCCTCGGTTTTCAACATAGAATCACGTATGCTACCCATTGCAGTGTTAGAACCAACTCCAACCACAACGGCTCTTGCTCTACCAGCAACCACTACTGTTCCCTGGGCATAACATCATCCATTCATTAATTAGTTCTCTCCTATGAAACTAACTTATTTCTAAACTTTTAGGCTACCTCATCCTCTCATAAAAAGCATGAGAAAAAGACAGCTCATAGAATATATTAAGCTAATAGAAAAACATTTCTCTCTTTAATTATATTGCCGTCAACCATGCGTCAGGTAGAATTAGACGCATACCGAAAAGAGGATATTAGTTTTGTCTTGGTACACCGCATTAGTTGTTATCCTGGACTCGAGCTCTTTTTCCACAGAAGAACTCTCACCTGTTGTCGTCAATCATATGCAAATGGGTCAATAATCCCACCTCTAATTTAGTGTCATCAAAATAATTAGCATTGTTGCAAATTGAGCATAATCACTAACATACAAAATAATTAGCAAACATTTTGTACAGAGACCCATTACCGGCTGACGCCTTTAAGCAAAATCAAGTAACATAATTACAGCGAACGGCAAAAGACGATCAACAACAAAACCAGAGTAAAGATTTAAGAAATTATTAACGAAAGCATGATAAAAACAAGTATAGAGTATACCTGTAAGAATGGCTTGATCAACACGCAGTTGATCACTTAACATCTCAATCATTCTCAGGTCTGCTGGAATTTTGCAACCCACTATTCATTGGAAAACCCACAAGAAAATAAAATATATATACACATCCATTGATGGCATTGTAAGTTTTGAAGGTACATTTGACTCCTTGAGAATATAAAATAAAGCATACCACTAACTTCTACAATATCCCCCGGAACTAGCTCTGTCGCAGGAAGGATGGAGAAGCAACCTACAAATGAGAAAAAAAATGATGAGAATTGAAAGCTAAACGTAGACGATAACTGTATATAGAAATGGTAGCATCAAATATATACCATTACGCATGACTGTTGCAACATCTGCTTGATAGGCACGCAACTCCTGCAACAAGTATTAGCTCATGGAACAACAAAAATAAACTTAATAAACAGAAGCAGAGTTAGCTAATTAATTATATATTATCCACATTGACGTACCTCCAAAGCCTTTTCAGCATTTGTTTCTGTAATTACTCCTACGGCAGCATTTGCGGCCAATATCATTAATATAACCTGAAAGCCAGTATGTTAACAAGTTATTTGTAAGCCGCCATGACTTACAATTTCCACAGAAATAAGTTTAGGGATCTTACAGAAGGCTCGAGAAAAGCTGTTAAGCCAGTTTCTCCATTAACCAAAGCCAAAAGAAAAGAAACAACAGCGGCGGCTATCAATATCTTAACAAGCAAGTCATCAAATTGACTAAGAACCAATTTCCAAAAAGGGGTGCCTGTATATGAATGAATAATCATAGACTAATGTAAGAGGAGCAGAAAAATAATGAAAAGGCTGTTTGGCAACATCTGAATGGTTAAGTGCTGAACCAGCAAGAGGTCTGAACCATTAAGTGCTGAACCAGTAAGCTCTGAACCATTAAGAGCCTGTATAATGCTTAACCGTTCAGAGGCAAATGTTTGACCAATTCAGATTAGGGGTCTTAACCATTCAGACTCTGTATAAATCTTAACCATTCAGAGGCAAATGTCTGTGAACCATTCAAACATCTACTCGTGAAACAAACAGACCATTAAGAGCCTCGTTGTTAAGAGGTAAACAAACAGCCCCTTAGTTAGTTAGTTAGTTAGTAACAAGACTTACTTTCTTGATGAGGCAGCACTGCAACAAAGAAAGAGAGCAAGTTTGTTGTCAGTTGCAGAAAATGGTTTAAATTAAAGTATAATTAAGATTTGGAAATACCGTTTGTGCCATAAACGCGAGCATGGGTTGTGACCTAAAAGGGCAAAATGAGTGAGAGTTACAGAGAAAATAGATTGAGTAGCAGCACTGACTGACAAATACCTGGATATCGGTGAGACCTTTACTGGGATCCACTCGGAAAAAATCCAACACCTGCAGAGCAACAAACACATACATACATACATAGTAGCCTAATTTGCTTCTTTTAAGTTGACAAAATGAAACATACCTCAGGAACAGATCTAGCGAATGCGTCCTCCATCTCAGAGATCTCAGCCAAGATCTACTACAACCTCTTCTCTTCTTCCGTGATCCAGAATGGCGTAGGGTTTTTCTAACCTTCTAATTTATTATTTAAGGGTCTCGATAACCGGGACAAATTAAATCGGCAGCTTCACAATACGGGTCCTATGGTCAGTAGTCAAAGACTAACATGGTTCTCACATGAAAACCCTATGAGGTTGTCCTTTAGTCACTAAACATTCATAGATTACAACCGTATATGGATATACGATCCGTATTGGTTTGTGAAAAATGAAATCAACTTTCTACCTTTATAAACGGGAGCATTGTTTCTTCTTCTCTTCGTTTTCTTTCGTTCGACAATCGATTTCACCATGTCTTGATTCGACCTCAGTTACGTTTTTGGCGAGTCGTCTGGCAACAACACGAGCATGTTTATTCCGGAAAGCAGTGTGGTATATAGTATTTAGGCAAAAGATCAAATACAAATAATCTTAACATACTAAACATACAAATTGAAGGAAAACTCAAAAAGACAAGGTGTCATTTTTATAATTACCACCAACTATCAAAGTTACTATACAAATGTGAACTCAACCAAAAATACCTAAAAAACATAATTTTTTTAATATTTTTTATAAAAAAATCGCTACATTTTGTTAGCAAAAAAAAATTGCTGCTACTAAAAGTAGCGATTTTTTAATAAAAATGTTAAAAAATAAAATAAAATAATTTGTGTGTTTTTTATATTTTTTTAGGTTTCTTGGGGGTTTAGTTTTTAGCATTTTACCTTGGGTGGGGGTGGGGGGTTAGGTTTTTTAGGTATATTTATAGAGTAACTTTGATAGTTATTGATAATTACAAAAATGTCACCTTGTCTTTTTGAGTTTTCCTTCAATTTGTGTATTTAGTATGTTAAGATTATTTGTACAAGAACTTTCCCCATAGTATTTATTAACTTGTTTTGTTTGTTTTTGTTTACGAAATACTTACCATTAGTTGTTTTAAGAGTGGTCTGTTGTCCATTATTTTTACGATGAGAGAGTAAAAGATGATCACGCAAAGGAGGTCGTGTCTGGCTTTAGTTCTTATTTTAAGGAACTGTTGTTGTCATACCTGAACGAGGTAAGCATTTATTTACTTATTTCGTGTTAAACATTAAATTTATCATTATCTTTTACTCGTAGTGTTAGGATCCGGAACGAGGTCTCTCCAGCTTTTCCCAAAACCTATGAACTTTGAACACATAACTTTTTATTTATAGACTTGAGCTTTGGGGAGGTTAAATCTCTCACCCCTTTGAACAATGATGAGGATTGCGGGTTGCAACTAGGGGTGAGCAAGTTTAGGTCCGGACCGAAAATAACCGACAACCGAACCGAAAATATACCTAACCCGACCTGAACCCAAGTACCTATGTATTTAGATCGGTTCCAATTTTTCATATAAAACAGGGTCGGGTCGGGTCGGTTCTCGGTTCTTTTCATGGTGAAACCCGACTTGGACCTTGGACCGGAACCGGCCCTATATTTAGGGTAGTGAATCGGTTCTGTATTTTATGTTTGATTGGTTCTCGGGTCGGGTCAGGTAATGGTCGGGTAGGGTCGGGTTTTTCCTTTTGCTCACCCCTAGTTGCAACCCATTTTGAACAATTTACTTTTCTACATTTTATTTTTATGTTTGTGGTGTGATGGATGATATTACCCTCAACCCAGTAGTTTGAGCCAACAAGTATACAATCCTAAAGGGTCGGAATATTGAAAGATAATTAATTAAGTTATTAATGCGTAATGTGGTAGGCCCCTCTTTTGAAGGTCACGTTACCCTCGGCTAAGTGGTTTGAGTCAGCAGGGATACAATCCCAAGTAGTCGGGTTAATGTATTAATAGTAGTTTACATATGAGGGGATCAAGCCATTCGCACCCCCGCCATCCAATACCAGTGGGTATTGAAGGAGGTCCTAGTAAGCTTGACCAAGGTCCTTGCAGGATCAATACACTGAACAAGGCAAGAACCTTACCAAACCATTCCCTTAACCCCCGACCAGGTAGCCAACATATCTATATATAGACCATAGAGATATGAATGGTGAAAATCTTTTATTAAAATAATGCCAAGACACCACGAACAAATGATAAGGAAGTTTCACCTTCAATATAAGAAACTAGTTATTAAAGTCATTAATACAAAACCAAATAAAAAGTGCAAAAAGATTAAAAGGCAAAAGTATTACACTAAATGTTTGTCTTCACCAAGTGATGTAAGAGACTTAGGCAAACATGGAATCTTAGATCCCGAGACTACTACACACACTCTAAGATGGATGATGGATGATGGTGGTGGATGTGGGTTGTAGTGGTGGTGGAGTGTGGATGAAGTGGGAGAGAGGTGGTTTGCCAAGTGATGCCTTTGAAGTGAACCAAGCACCCCTATTTATAGCCTATACAGAAGCTCGGACACGGCCCCGTATCCATCCTCTTTCTCTTTCTTCATTAATTGCAATTTGTCTGTATTAGCTCCACATGCCCCCGTGTCCGCTGGGCACGGCCCCGTGTCACACCCCGATATTTCCATGTATTACCAGTGGGCCCGGTGGAGAGTATCGTGACGTAGTTGATATCATCATAGTCAAACAACACAATTTAAATGCACAGCGGAAGTAAAAGATAATTATATTACAACCGAATGAGAATTTCAAAGTATTACAAACGGTATGTAAAAGATCCACAGGCGGATCAAATAAAAGAAAATTATTCAACAGACTTTAGGCATCTAGAACTGGCAAGATTCTCTATTAACGCCCTGAGCTCCCAGCCAATTACGTACAATACCTGTTACTTAACCTTTTTGGAAAATACGTCAGTTTACACTGGTAAATACAACTAACTGACTCATTTTGAAAATGTTTAAGAAAATGATTTGAATGCACAAGGCACAAAATTCTTTTATAACTTGGGACAATTTTATTAATAAAAATCTTGTATCAGATTTACATGTTTGTCCAACATTCAGGGCCGGTGATTATACAAACCGATCAAGATTAATCAACACACCACAAATATAATCTCACAAGAAGATACCCTTACGAGTGAGTATATCTTTTACATACGCAACAGGAGGTGTTATGCCTACACCTTGTGCTTACGTTGTGGCCATTCACTTTTTAAATGAGCCAAGGATATCCAGGACATGGTCATTAACCCCCAATGTTATTTATTATCAAGCAATACATATTAAAACGGGATTATGCAATTTAATCATCTCCGATTAAAAGGTTTCTACACCCGACCAAGCGGTATTTTTATAATACCGTATCCCAAGCCCGTATAAGAAAAAATAAGTTAAGAGTATTTACCTGAGCTAGCAATGCAATTTATACTCAGCCGTATATTATAATCAGCAAGCACAAGTACTTCTACTGGGGCTCTCAATCTGGAACGAAGGTTTTATTAACCTATTAGATTCCTAACGGTTCTTTATTTAAGTCGTAACTTAGATCGGTTAGTTTTAAGGAAGGGTTTACGGTTCAAAACGCAAGATTAAGCGCAAACCGGATTAGAATGTGATTTAGACCCGACAAGTTTGGAGACTTGTATAATCTGGGTAAACTAAACACATTCTGTATTTTGAGGCAAAAATGTTAATGTTTGACCCGTTTTGGTCAATTTATGCAAACTAGTTACATAAACCGATCCGAACGCGAAACATGCGTAACGGGTAACCATAAGAGTCATATACAGATTTTCCAAGTTAATATGCCTTAAATACGTTGTGATATCAGTAAAATACCTTTCGTTATGCCCAAAACGAATTTAAAACCAATTTATGCCCCAGAGGGGTATTTTGGTCATTTAAAAGGTTATAAAAGAGGTTAAACATTAATCTGAGATTCAGGTCTGATTTGATCAGTAAAAATACTTAATTTAATAAGTTATATCAGTAGGGTATTACATATATGTGAAATTTATTGTTTATAATCAAACTATGCACCTAAGGGGCATTTTGGTAATTTCACATAAGGTTTAAAAGTTAGAAATCTGAGTTTAAAACTTTTGCTTACTGTCTATTTATAAAAATTTACTTAGAATATCAGTAGGTATTAAGTTTCTGTAGGTCCCCCGGAGGTCGAGGTTAAACCTTATCCTTGTTATGTTTAACACACTAGCAAGTACGGAATCCAAGCTAGAATGCAAACCGGTAGTTTATATGAGAACACAAGCTACAAAGAGAAAGGTAGACACACGAGATATCAAAGTTTTCTCTTGTATTTCAGTGGACACGGTTACAGCCCTTGACCAAACTGAAAATACGCTCTCTACAAGACTAAGTTCACTCACACAATGAAGTGAACACATTACATGACTATATATACCCATAACAGTTAGTCTGGTCGAAGGATCAGAAAGACTTACCGAAGGATCATCTATCGACCAGATACCTACCGAAGGATCCACATATACCTCGAAGGATGGTATATCCTTCGAGGTCCATCTGCATCCATCGAAGGTTATCTTTCGGGCTCATCGAAGGATATAAACAATCCTTCGATGACATCCTTCGACACAACAAACTTACAATCCATGTGTTAACTGTTTGGCCAAGTCAAACCAGGAGGATGGTTGACTTGGTCAAACTTACATTGAAACACATATACAAACCAACAAAAGACGTAAACAAGACTAACAAAAGACATCGTTTTATAACATTACAAAATACAGACAAAGTACAGACACAAGTGCACCAACAAACTCCCCCTTGGCTGTAGCTTTGTCTCGATCTTCGTGTCTTCACGTCTCTGACGTCCTTTCAACCGTCAAGTGATGCGTTGACCATGCACTTCCCGCATTCACAAGTAGGTTGAAGCAATACAATGCCATCTTCTGAAACTTCATTGCTTGTTCCCGATCCCTAACCAAGTAGTTGATCTCGTGATCCTTAAGAACAATAATATCCGACCTGGACATGTTAGTAATCCACATCGGATCTATTATTCGAAAGTTCTCCTGACTGTCTTGGAATTGGATCACCGCTTCTCCAGTATCTGCATCATAGACCCAGCAACGAAAGTTACCCAGAAAATCTGTCTTCATTTTCAACAACGGTATCTTCTTCATCAACTTCGGAGGATCATAAACCAAACGATAATGAGCAGTATTTGTATCTGGATCAAGCGTAAACCTGATCTGCTCGTATCGAGGAAACTGCGGCTTGTATAAAGGATCCTTCCAACCCCTTCTTCGTTCCAACCTGATCTTCTTTGCAAACAGATCCACCATCTTGTCTTCGACTCGATTAATAACCTCCAGCTGAGCCAAAACCGCAACATCATAGTAAGGAAGTGAAAGAATGCTGAGAAGAGTCCTGAAGTACTGAAGGCCGCATTCTCGCTTCACAACCATGCAGTGAAGCTCCTTGATGAACATCCAGCTGATAATACGACCTCGAGCCTGATTCTTTTCTAGATTCATGTAGTTGACTTGATCCAACGGAGGGAGAGGAGGAGGATTCCTAGCTAGGAAATCCGCTCGCCATTCGTTCACGGTCTTCTCACGGTTTTCTTGAGCTGTAGGAGAATCTGAAGAAAGATTAGCAAATTCTGCTGTCTTTTCCGCCACATACCCATCATCAAGAGCATTAAACTCCGCATTATCTTGACCAACATAAACAGGACGTTCCGGATCCGAACCGATGAAGATTTCTTCAATCGTAGAGAAATCGGTTTCGTCCGGAACTAACGGAGTAGCATCGATCATATTCACATCAACTTCATCCAATTCCTTCAGAGCTAATACACGTTCATCAGACATCTCTGTAACGTGTTCTCCCTCTTCTAATAGTTCACCCATGACTGGATGATACTGTTGAACAGTTGAGGATTCAGGGAGATCGGCAAACGCTTCCGGTTCAAGACTAACATGTTCAAGCCCTGCCGAAGCTTCCAAAGTTTCAGTCTGCTCAGATGGACCAGTAGTAGCTGTTGGAGGAGCAGTAGGAGCATCTTGAGACGTACCAGACCCACCTGCAGCACCGGATGCAGTTGCACCGGAACCTGAGGCAGCTGGTTGATCAGGATTTGCTGCATCATCGTCTTTGTCATCGCCATGCTTTGAGGGAATGATGCCTAATGTTTTGCATCTTTCATTCCAAAGCGTACCTACTTTGTAATCAATTTTCTTGAAGTTTGCATGAACAGGCTTGAAAGCTTCTATTAAGCGATCATCACGATTTTTATAGCGCTTAGACAGCTCTTCATGCTTCTGCTTTAACACTTTTGCCTCATGCTCTAACACATCGCTCCGCCCTTTCAATATCTCAGCTTCCCTATCACGAGCCCTGTTTGCTTCTTTTAGTCTTTCAATCTCTAGAGCTTGTTCTTTTATCTTAAGATTCTGAGCATCAACAATAGAGACTAGCTTGTTGTGTGCCACCACATCCTGTGTTCGCTGTACCCGATACTCTTCAATCTTTCTAGTATTCCGAATGACTAAGCTACCCAATTCACTGATTTGTTCGATCAGGAAGTGAATTTTCTCAGCTTCAGACAAACTAGACAATGTTTCTGCTAGAGTAGGCCGTGAAGGCTCAGGTCCTGAGGAACCAGACTGACCAGCTGGACCGGAAGTACCTGTTGGACCAGTAATAACAAGAGGAGGCCGTACGTGTGTACCTGAGACGGGAGTTGCAGGCGGCTGTTGATCAACAGTCGCCGTGCGTGTCCCAGAAGACGTCTGAGGAGAAGAGACCAGCTCCAGCATCTCTGATGAAGTCAATTGATCACTGACAGGTGGTAGCTGATGCTCTGGAGGCGTTGAATGCTGGATCGAAACAGGTATAGGGGCATCACCAGCAGTTTCCTTTGATTTCTTTGAGGCACGAATACCCTGTCTTCTTGCTTTCCTCTTTCTAATCAAACCAGGAGCAGCAGGGATATAATCCTCATCTTTGTCAGATTTTGCGGTTCTAACCGGTTTCTCTATTCGTTCAAAGCCACGAAAATTCCCGCGCTAATCATAAACCTTTTGCATCCCTGGTGGAGGAGGATTATCATCTTCAGAAGACGAATCATCATTACCAGAACCTCCTTCATCATCAGAAGACGAACTACTTTCATCTATCAACTTCCTCGGCTCGTCCACCTTTCCTTTACCTTTGTCGGTCGTATCATCGCCTGACCGACTTGCAGCACCACCATCTCCACCTGTACCACCACGAACATCAGGATCGACAAACACTCCTTGAACTTCTTCTGCAACAACATTCACATCAATTTCAGCATGTGTTGCAGCACTGGAACTTCCAGCAGACCTCTTGCTTGATGCTTTAATTCCGTGCTTAGCCCCGAGTTGTGTGTTAGCTAATGCGATTAACCTGGGCTCTTCATCATCAGAATCACTTGCATCTCGACGCCATTTGTTGTTCTGTGGTGCCTCGTAGGTCGGAACATCGAGATGACCAATAAGCTTTCTGATTGGATCCGATTCCTTATACTTAGACATCGACTTGAAGATCAGCAGTGTCCGCTCGTTCATCGGATTGACAGGTAGAACATCTGCCTCAGCCTTGGGAAGATCAGGAATCTGATCATCAATCATCATCTGCAAGAATCTTGGATATAGCCAAAACTTGGTAGATGTCCGTTGGGTTGTTGACGGAAGTGGCCTGCGAGCATTCTCTTTCAGATTGTCGAATATATAACGTGATATGTTGAACGACTTGTTCAGAATTAAAGCCGTAAACAATCCCGTCAATTCAATCGGCGACATATCATATCCAGACCGTTTGTTGCTCAGGCAGTGAATAAGGATATGCAATAAGAACTTGTATCGAAGCGGCATGAACCCTTTGTTTATCTGATTAGCAAGAACATTATCGCTGTAACGTAGCCTCATCAATAACCCACGCTGACATTGTAAATCAATAGAAGTAGAATCTTCTGGTTGATCTCCCAATTGCAGACGCGCTCTAATGGTGTTCTCTGTGATCACCACAGGTTTCTCAGCAACTGATCCTCTAACCACTTCTTGGTTATCCACTGTTTCAACCATAGCAGAATTCCAGAATTCCTTGATCTGGGACTGATAAGCAGTGTGCTGTGTAGTGATTGCATAGTTGATACGGGCCCGATGAAGATACTCCATTATCCCCTTGAATTCCGGACTAATTTTGCCTTCCGGTTGTAGATAAGCAGCCATGTTATGTCTAGGTTCGGACATAGATTCAACCTCAGATTTTTCCTTCTTAGTTGGCTTTGCCCGTTCCTTCTTCACTTTCGGTGCCATTTATGTTCATCAAAACAATGACACGTAATGAGAAAACAGTCAAACAGTCAAACACTCAACAAGGATTTCACACTTAGAAAAATTTCAATTTCTTGAAAAATTTCTAAGTGTTGATTCCTCGAAGGATGCCATATAGTCATCGAAGGATTGACACATGGCTCGAAGGATGACAGACTGATCGAAAGATGTTACTTTCCTCGAAGGATGAAATGCCTTATCGAAGGATCAACTTTCGAAAGATCATTGATTTTGAAAGATGTTTTGGTCAATCGAAAGATCTGATCGATCGAAGGATGAATCCTTCGAAAAGCTTAACATCTTTCGAGTCTCAATTCGAAAGATATTTTGCAGCCCATCTTTCGAGGTTAAGTATCATCATCCTTCGAGATCTGCATGTTTTCCGGTGACACTGTTCATCGGCGATTTTCCGGTGATCATTTTAAGTTTGATTTCCGGTGACAGTTTTAAAACATTCAAGCATCAACATTAAACCATTAAGCCACATCAATCTCAAAACCAACTCGGACACTAATCCCAACCCGGATACTAAACATAAACACATTGTATCGATTTAGACCAAAATCCCAAACAAGGGCTCTGTTTAACCAAAACCCAAAACCCTTGACATCAAGATTCAAACCAAAACTCTGAACACAAAAGATCAGACAAAATGAAAACCATAAGATCATCAAAAATCTACCATTGACCCATTTACAACACATTCACATTTCATCCTATCATTTTAAAAGAAATTATTGAAAAAGAACACATGATCATGTTGATGTTTGAGTCGTTGTATGTTAAGAGGATTATGATTATCCTACCGTGATTGTTATAGAAAACTTGATATCTTAACTTGTTTTGATTTTGGCAGAGTTTCGGTATAATCAGAGGATTTTGTATGATGAAATTTTGAAATGTTATGTTTAAATGAAGAAGATGACCACTTTTATACTCTGACCTCGAAACTTGAACCGTCTCGAAGGATCAATGACCTTTCGAAAGATGAAAAGGTGCTTCGAAAGATGAGCTTTGGCTCGAAGGATCCATATCTGGATCGAAAAATACTAGATATTTGTGGATCTGGATCGAAAGATACCAGATATTTATGGAAATCCTCGAAGGATATCTTTCGTCCTGATCCATCTTTCGAAAAGTCTGACTTTCATTGACCATCTGATCTTTCGAGGGCCATTGCTTCCTC
The DNA here is from genome assembly GCF_002127325.2 of Helianthus annuus. NCBI lineage: Eukaryota > Viridiplantae > Streptophyta > Magnoliopsida > Asterales > Asteraceae > Helianthus > Helianthus annuus. The sequence continues at coordinate 117,332,344 of NC_035436.2, forward strand.
GAAGGATCAGATTTTCACCAACACTTTGGATTTTGGGAATTTGCAATTTAAACCCTTCAAATTCTTAAAGGTTTTCAGAAGCGACCATTTTGAAAAATTGCCCGTTATGAAGTTCTGCAAAGGTCAGTTTTATGAAGTATCTCGGCTTGCCAGGTATCGGATCGAGCACCAACATCAGTTAATCAAAAATAAGATTAAATTGAAAATCTTTTTGGATTTTGGTAAAATAAAAGACAACAATTTTAATATCCTTTGAATGTTATCAAACGACATCACCGCTAATGTCGTGCTGATATGCACCAAACGACAAAACTGTTTAAAATAAGACAAAATAAAGATAAGCGGTAAATAAATATGTACAAACACAACAATATTTTTGCGAGTTTCTGGCGAAGAGAATCATATCAGTTCGCGGTCTTTTGTCAAAACACATTTCCTTTTAAGATTCTTTTACAGAAGCGGATAAGTATTCTACCACAATTACCGATATTGTTATCCACTTAAACTCAGCGATCAAGTGTAATCATAATACATTGAGATACATTTAAGGTATGATTTATACTTACCGACCGGTGTTTATCCACTCACGACACATTCCCGTATCAAGGTATGCACGAGAGTTCATCTTACTGGGGAGTATACCATTTATCATCCGTTTTTAACGTATATAAAATGTGAACAAGTCACTTATTTGATTTGAAAACAAGCCCTATGTGATAGAATCACTTATTGATGAGGAACTTGATTTTCATATGCATGAGGGCACAGGAGCAAGTCCGTGAACAGGTCAGTACTTCCGTACAGCAGAGAGACGAACTTGACTCCCGGATAAATGTGATATTTTATCACTTATTTGTTTGGACATGTGATTGTTTATCACTTATTGAGGTCGAATGCAGTATGAGATATGTACATATATGCATGGTATCATGGAAGAACTAGACTTTGTCTTTTATAGAAACAACCATGATACCCAGATGATAAACAGCATAAACCCCGAATATCTCAGAACCTCGGCAATCTATCAAACGAAATTTCGGTACCAAGACCATATGCCAATGAGCGGTTCCCACGCGGTTTTCAGTTCGTTATGTTTATATCTCCTGCATACTTTAAAATGATCGTGAGTCTACCGGTACATCATTAGTAGAGCTACTTATCATTTTCTTTTCTTTTGATTTCTAGAAACATGTTTCGACCGACCTCTGATGTAATATCATTTTCCCTTATATTACCAAGAAACTCGTTTTTGTTTTTCTATTGTTTTTGTGTTTTTCTGAATTTTCTCCCCCTTAAATGCAGAAAGTAAATAAATTAAAGACATATTTTTGTATTTTTGTGGTTTTTCAATGTTTTTGTATTTTTGTGGTTTTTCAATGTTTTTGTATTTTTCTTGAAACTTTCTCCCCCTAAAATTCAAAAATAAAATAAAGTAAAAACATATTTTTGGATTTTTGGTTTTAGAAAAATATTTACAAAAACGATTTCCCGATGTCGGTTACTCTTGCTTCACCTTTATGCCGTTTACCAAAAGTAAATAATCGAATCTTGATTTATCAAATGCTTTGGTAAAAAGGTCGGCACGTTGGTGATCGGTATGAATGTGAACCACATCGATAAGTCTCTTTTCAAAGCAATCACGTATGAAGTGATATTTAATATCGATGTGCTTCGTTTTTGAGTGCTGTACAGGATTTCTAGTGATCTGTAAAGCAGCTTCATTATCAACATAAATAGGAGTAGTTAGGAATTCAAAACCGTAGTCCCGCATCTGTTGTTGGATCCATAGAACCTGGGAGCAGCAACTAGACGCAGCAATGTATTCCGCTTCACATGTAGACGTAGCCACACATGTCTGCTTCTTGCACTGCCAAGTGACTAGGCGATTGCCTAAGAACTGACATCCTGCTGTAGTTGATTTGCCATCTTTCTTGCAGCCGCCGAAATCAGAATCACTGTAAGCCTTGAGATCGAAGTTATCATCCTTAGGGTACCATAACCCGGTGTCAGGGCAACCCTTCAGATAACAGAAAATCCTTTTGACAGCAGCATAGTGAGAGACCTTCGGATTTGCTTGGTATCTGGCGAGAAGGCACGTTGGATACATAATGTCGGGTCTTGAAGCGGTGAGATACATTAAGGATCCAATCATAGCACGATAAAGTGAAGAATCCACAGCTTCCCCTTTTTCATCCGGAGTAATCCCGTTATTCTGCGGAAGAGGAGTAGAAATTGGCTTCGAATCGGACATCTGGAACCGGCTCAAGATGTCTCCGACGTACTTGGTTTGATGGATAAAAATTCCAGATTCGGACTGATTAACTTGCAAACCCAAGAAGAACGTCATTTCACCCATCGCACTCATCTCGAATCGATCTTGCATCACCTTTTCAAATTCCTTACATAACTTATCATCAGTAGAACCAAAGATAATGCCATCGACATACACTTGTACCAACAGAAGATCTTCACCTTTTTCTTTGATGAAGAGGGTACAATCGATTAAACCCCGTCTAAACCCGTTGTTCAGCAGGTAGGTAGACAGTGTCTCATACCAGGCTCGGGGTGCTTGATGAAGACCATATAACGCCTTGTTAAGCAGTAAAACTCTGTCAGGATGTAATGGATCTTCAAACCCAGGTGGTTGCTCGACATATACTTCCTCTTCGACTACTCCGTGAAGAAAAGCACTTTTAACATCCATCTGGTACACCTTGAATTTCTTGAAGGATGCGTAGGCTAGAAAGATTCTAATAGCCTCCAGACGTGCAACAGGTGCATACACTTCATTGTAGTCAATACCTTCTATCTGACTGAAGCCTTGAACAACTAACCTTGCTTTGTTTCGGACAACAATCCCACGGTCGTCCTTCTTGCACTTAAACACCCAACGAGTTCCGATCTTCTTGTAGTTGTCGGGCCTATCAACCAATTTCCATATGCCCAACTTCTCGAACTGCTGAAGTTCTTCTTGCATGGCTTCCACCCAGGAATCATCTTTCAATGCCTCCTTCCAAGATCTAGGCTCTTCTTGGCTAACATAGCAGGCGAAAGACCAATCATTTTGTTGTCCCGATTCTCGTATCTCAGCATACAAGCCAGCATTTTCGTTGTTTCTGATTTGATTCCTTGTCCTTACACCATTGAGAATATCACCTATAATATTCTGCTGAGGATGAATGTTATGAATTCGGGTTTCAGAAACTGGAGGAATTTCAACATTTGACCTCAAGTTATTGATATTTAAATTCCCAATATCATTCTGAAGCTGTTGAGTTGTAGAAGATGATGCATTTTCTTCTTGGACAATTGGCGCAGACACTGGATCCGTTGCTTCGGAAGTACCTTGAACCGGACGCGGTGCTTCACCATCATTTGCATCAACATACTCCGCATCTTCCGATGACAAATTGTAGTCGACAGCATCATTAAACACCTCATTTGAAACGAGATTGTTGACAGAAGAAGATGCTTGTGAGTCAACAATGATTGGGCGAACTAACTGAGAGCCAGTCGCATTCTCGCTTTCAGACAACATTTGAGCAATTGCATTGTCATCATCAAATGTCGGCAGATTGAATGAGTCGAAAAGACCATCATAATCAAACATCCATGGATCTCCAGAAGGCTTCGGTGGATTAGAATATCTTTGAACTCTTACTTCACCCCATTCTTCAATCTTCTTGGTAGTCAAGTTCCATACTCGCAGATTAGGAGTAGCATACCCAAGGAAGTAACCTTCGATAGCTTTGGCACCAAACTTCCCGTCAGGCTCAATCATGGTACATGGTGCACCAAAAGGTTCTAGATATTCCAAGTCAGGAGTCTTCTTGTGTAGGAGTTCGAAGCACGTTTTGCCATGTCTTTTCACTGTGAGAACCCTGTTTAACGTGTAGCAAGCCAAGGCAACAGCTTCAGTCCAGAATCAAACTGGAAGCTGAGACTCAACCAACATGGTTCTTGCAATCTCAATTAAGGTTCTGTTCTTTCTTTCAGCGACTTCGTTTTGTTGTGGCGTGTAGCGAGAGCTGTATTCATGAAGGATTCCTTTTGCAGTGCAAAATTCATCCATAATCCTGTTTTTGAACTCGGTTCCGTTGTCGCTTCGAATTCGCCTCACCTTTAGATTATAAAGATTTTCCAACAAGGTGATCAAATTCTTTAGAATTTCTGGAGTCTCGCTCTTGTGGACCATGAAGTCAACCCATGAAAATCTTGAATAGTCATCAGTGACTACCAAGCAGAAAACCTCCCCGTGCACACTCTTGTGTTTGACTGGGCCGAAAAGGTCCATATGCAGACGTTCGAGTGGCATGTTTACAGTGTTAACCTTCTTCAATGGATGTGATTTCTTGATCTGCTTCCCTTTCTGACACGGCACACAGACATCTTGAAGTTGAAAATTCTTCACATTGACACCTCTCACCAGATTGTTGTTGACAAGGTGATTCATTTTTCTGAGGTGAATATGACCCATCCGTCTGTGCCAAGAGATCGTCTCCTTTTCAGTGGCTTTTGAAATAAAGCAAGTAACTTGTTTGGACTTAGTTATTGCTTGGCTCATATCGAGGACATACAAATCATTAACTCTTGGAGCTGATAAGAGAATCCATTCTTCGGGAATCTTGAATCCTGGCTTCAGCACATAACAACCGGTATCATCAAAATGCACGGTGAACTTCTTGTCGCAGATCTGAGAAACACTCAGGAGATTGTGATCCAACTGTTGCACATAATTGATTTTGTCGAAACTCACAACTCCATTTGAGATCATTCCCTCGCAGGTGATATACCCTCCTTTGTCTCCAGCAAACGCAACATATCCTCCTCTTATACTTCGCACATCGAAAAAAGACGATAGTCGCCCGTCATGTGCCTGGAAGCCCCACTATCAACAATCCAATGACTATTAATAGTTCCTCCTGGAGCCGCCTGCACATGCAACTAACTTATCAGTTTGAGAGGGGGACCCAAGCCTTTGTGGACTTGGGTCGTCCTTGATCATCAAGGAAGGTGATTTCAATCACTTGATGATTAGGAAAAAGAACCTGTGGTGCTCCCCCTGATTGAATTACCTGCTTTTGCTTCCAGGCTGTTTGTCTTTTACCAGTATTTGAATTTATTGTTTTAGCATTTACTGGTTTTACAGTTTCAGGTTTTGCTTGTACAGGTTTTTCTTCTTTGACCTCTGATTTTAAGGCCTTTTTAATTACCTTTTGATTCTTTTGCTTTAGCTTCTTTTCCTTTTCTTTCAAGACACGTGGGTCCTGTTTCGGGGAAACTGGTCGTTTTTGGTAATTGATTTCTTGGGGAGCACTCGTTTTTGACTTCAGCTTTTGCACGTATGGGCAATATCTTACAAAATGCCCAACTGTGCCACATTCAAAGCACGTTCTCCGCTCTACAAACCTCGGAGAAACATGTTGATGACCAGACGAAGAACCAGACAATGAACTTTGTGATCTAGACGTACTAGGACCTAAATCACATCCGTTGGTGTGTTGGGTGTAATTATTCTGATCATTTCGTTTTAAAATTCTAACTTGTTTTACAAAATCAACGTTAGATTTATCCTGAAATGTTTCTAGTTTGTCTGAACCAGTGGATCCAACAAAGTTCATTTTTGGTTCTTGTTTCTTAACAGGAGCTCTTTTGTTTTGCACCTTTTGTTGTTGAACCTTAGGTTGCTCAACCCTTGATTGTTGAATTTTAGGTTGTGCAGCCTTAGGTTGAGTAGCCTTAGACTGTTCAACTTTAGGTTGTTGAACCTTTGGTTGTTCAGTCTTAGGCTGCTGAACTTTAGGTGCTTGAACATTCTTGTTCTGAGCCTTCTTTCCCTGTACCTTACCCTTTCCGAAGTTGACTTGTTGTTTTCGCTCAATTGGTAATTTTTGGTTTCCGTATTGTTTTCTAATTTGTTCACACGGAATTGGATCACATTGAGTGACGGTAACTTTGCCACTTTTGTTCCCCAAAAACTTATCAGTGCATCCTTCAAAAATTTGCTCAATTAAATCTTGATTTACATTTTTAATTGGAAAATCTTTGTTAGAGTAGATTTTGCTATCTCCTTTGAGCGTATACAACAAGTTATTCCCTTCAGGGCTAACTACAAGGGACTCCATTGCTTTTGACATTTCAGTCTTACTCGGTTTCACTAGTGGATCACACAGAATGTGATTCTCGATAGGAATATCTGTTGTAACCGAGTTAGACTGTTGTTTCACAATTTCTTCAGATTCATCGTCCGAAGAATCAGCATCCTCAATAATGGGAGGACTCTGTTCCTTAACACACGATGAATCTGTCACATTCTCAGATTCTGATTGACCCGAGGATGATGTACCAGTTGTGAACCCGAGGCCTGCTGCAAAGTCATCTAGACCGAGTGGCACAGTAGGTTCAAAACGGGGCATATCCTCGTCATCAGGCAATTTGGAGTAATTGTGATTCATTGGGGGAGGGCATGATTTGAATCCAATACATTTTGCATCCCCCTTTTTCTTTTGAACGTCAATGATGTGATCCAATACATAGCGGGAATTGGAATAGCTTTCCAATTTCTGCTTAATTGTCTCACATTCACATCGAGCTGTTGCTAACTCTACCATTTGCTTTTCAATTGTGTCAATAAGATTATTGTTAGCATGTTGTTTTCGCAAAACAGCCTTTTGTAATTCTGAAACATCATGTCTTAATGACGCAATTGTTGCTTTAAATTCCTTTTCATTTCTGGTTAAAAACAAGTTAGCTTCGGTTGCTTTAGAAAGATCTACAATCAATTCTTGATTGTGTTTGTGTGTGATTTCAAACTGACTTTCCTTTTCTGCATATTTTAAACACTTTGCACATTCAATAGGAACAGAAATAGAGTCAGAATTAGTATCACATACCTGAGAAGTCTGACCTTCTACGTGAGCCATAAAGGCTGTATGAAAAGAAAAAGATCCATCTTCAGAGAAAAACTGAGCAAGCTTCTCGGAAGTTCCAGCAGATTTCTGGCAGAGAATAGATCTCCTCTTGCATAATGCTTCAGCTTCAGCCAAAAGCTCATCAACCTCCAAATCTAAAGCATCACTTGATAAATCACCAGCATCAAGTGATTCCCAATCCATGCTCCCACTATAACCCGAACTATCTTCATCTTCTGAAGATTCACCAGTAGACACGGGTTCCACTACCTTCTCAATCACTTTAGCATAACATGCTGTTCCACCATTTCCTCCTTCTCCGAGCTGAAGGTTCCAGTTGCAGATTTCATCAGCTTGAACAACCAATCCTCTGTGGGGATTAGTGTTTGTGGATCCAGATGCATTTCCTCCAACAAGAACTATTGATCTGACAGAATTGTTGTTCTGTTGCTGTTGTGGCTGTCCTTGATTCCTGAAGGGATTCTGATTTCCTTGCTTAGGTGGCTTCTGACACTCCCGCTTGAAGTGACCCTTTTCACCACAATTAAAGCAAGTGACAGCATTCTTATCAAAACCATACTTGGTGTTGTTGTTGCTTTCCAAGTTGGTTCTCCCCGTCCTTTCCATAAACTCCTTTGCTCTTCGAATTGAACTAGCAAGAGCCCATTTGATATCCATCATTTCAAACTCTTCTTTATCCACTTGCTGATAATCTTCATTGGTTAGATTGATATTCCCAATCTGACCTGCGACTAATCCACAATAAGCACTAACCAAGGTATTCAACATCTCCATATGCTCCTTGGCTATTTCAACAGTGACTTTTGAAAAGTTGGAAGTGTCTAATCTGACTGTGTTCGGATTGGAAGTGGCTTGAAAGTTTGAAGAGCTTCCATAAAACCCTTGCTGTTGCGGTTGTTGCTGCTGAGCTCTGCTTGGGTCTAAGAAAGGCGGTGGTGTGAATTGCTGAGCTGTCGGTTGTACATACTGTTGTTGAGAAGAAGAATCTGGTCTTGAATACATCATCGTGTATGCTGAAGGATCAAACTGATTTGTTGTGGAAGGTCCGGTGTTTGAGATGAAAGCTGTTTGAAGCTTCGCGTGTTGAGAGGCTGGTTTTTCTCCACTGATACCTCCTGCAATCCCATAATACATCTCTGGATTTTGAGGAGTTAGTGTTCTTTTTGCTTTAAGCTTTTCTTCTACATCCTTGTTCTCCAATCTTTGAATTAACTCATAAACGGTGATTGTATCTAGAACACCATTTTCTTTGAGAATTTCAAGAAAACTGCTCCACTTTGATGGTAAGCTATCAGCAAATCTCTTCACCATTTCTTGTGGAGTGGCAGTGACTCTAAAAGCAAACATCTCGCTCAACAAGTGATGGAACCTTGTAGATAACTCTGCCAAAGTCTCATTCTCCATACACGTGAATCCTTCAAACTCTTTCTTCAGTAATTCTTGCTTGATCTTTCTAGATTGAGCATTTCCTTCACATCGTAACGTGAGCATATCCCACAAGCTTTTAGTAGTCGTACAGTAAACAAACTGGTGGTAAATGTCTCTGTGAAGAGCTTGTGTGAGAATCATGAATGCTTTCTTTTCTAACTCAAATTTCTTCTTATCATCATCAGACATAGTGCTGTAAGTTTCTGGATTAGATCCTGCAACTTCCAAATCATTTTCAAATGGGGTGAAGAAGCACATCCATAGATCTTGCCCTTGCCCCTGAACATAAGTTCTCAGCCTTTCTTTCCACCATCCCCAATCATTGATGTGATTTAGCTTTGGCGGTTTTGTGCTTGTACCAGTTTCACTGTCGTTCTGCATCATTGCTTGAATGCTGCTGCTTTGATTTGTGACCAATGCCCATTGATTTGCAGTTATCATTGCAGCTTGAGGTGGGGCAATAGCCTGCATCCATGCAGTTTTGTTGAACTCTGACGCAGATTGCGTGGCTGATGATTGCGTAGCTGATGATTGTGGAGTCAAAGTTGTTGTAGTCCACGCGGATGGATCCCACTGACCATTTGTTCCCATTTTATAACAATTAATATATTACGTGAAAATTGATTTAAAATTTGAAAAACAATTTTTCCCCTTTTTTTTAAAATTTAATTTTCACAAACTATGTTAATATCTTGAATGAGAACAGAAAGCCGAAAGATCCTTGATCGAAAGACCTGAAAAAAACACAAACTTGTTAAACTTAAACAGACTGAGATCGAAAGATACTACTTGTTCGAAGGATCAACAGTGTTCGAAAGATCACTGTTGAATTTCGAACAATGTTTTCGAAAGATTCTCCAAACGAAGGATCCTTATCTTTCGAATAAGAAACTGTAGATTGTAAGATATATCCTTCGAAAAGATTCCTTGGATCGAAGGATAAACCACAGACTTCGAAGGATGTTCGAAGGATGGTTATCTATCGAACCTCCTATGATCGAAAGATGATATTTCGACTTCGAAGGATATCCTTCGATCTGTACTGACACAGTTGACAAAAGGTGACAGGTTGGTGAAAAAGGTGATTAGTTGGTAGACAACTTTCGGCAGAAGGTATGTTCAGAACATGCTTTCTACCAACTCAGATTTGACTAATAAAATATTGCCTAAAAAGGAAGGTTCTTATCCAGAATCCGGTCACCGGAGTAAGCCGGAATTTTTGCCGGAAATTACCAACCTTCTTAAAAACAAGTTTTTAAGTTACCCAACCCGTCCTTTAACACACCCGGTTAGTTTAGAACACGTTTTTACGTCAAGAAATCCAAGAAAAACACTAAAAAACGGGTGCTAAACCATGTGAGTTTTGTCCAAACACTCCAAAGTCTTGTATAAACTCGGTTTTTAACAAGGAAAAGAGCCACGGCTCTGATACCACTTGTAGGTCCCCCGGAGGTCGAGGTTAAACCTTATCCTTGTTATGTTTAACACACTAGCAAGTGCGGAATCCAAGCTAGAATGCAAACCGGTAGTTTATATGAGAACACAAGCTACAAAGAGAAAGGTAGACACACGAGATATCAAAGTTTTCTCTTGTATTTCAGTGGACACGGTTACAGCCCTTGACCAAACTGAAAATACACTCTCTACAAGACTAAGTTCACTCACACAATGAAGTGAACACATTACATGACTATATATACCCATAACAGTTAGTCTGGTCGAAGGATCAGAAAGACTTACCGAAGGATCATCTATCGACCAGATACCTACCAAAGGATCCACATATACCTTGAAGGATGGTATATCCTTCGAGGTCCATCTGCATCCATCGAAGGTTATCTTTCGGGCTCATCGAAGGATATAAACAATCCTTCGATGACATCCTTCGACACAACAAACTTACAATCCATGTGTTAACTGTTTGGCCAAGTCAAACCAGGAGGATGGTTGACTTGGTCAAACTTACATTGAAACACATATACAAACCAACAAAAGACGTAAACAAGACTAACAAAAGACATCGTTTTATAACATTACAAAATACAGACAAAGTACAGACACAAGTGCACCAACAGTTTCATATACCGAAAATAGTTTTAACTCATACTATGCGTTTTAAACGCGCAAAAAGTCGCTTTTAAGCGATTTTCGGGTTATATAAGAAGAGCTAATATTTTTATCATTCCATAAGGCTTAAAATATTTTATTTATCATATAAAATCAGTAGCAAAAAGTTTGGTATCAAAATGATTTGTAAAACTCATTTTATAGGCCAAAAGGGCAAAACCGATAATTACCGAATCAAGGCTAGAACCCTATGTTATGCTCAGCCTAAAAATAAATAAAAATCTTTAAAAATCCCAAAATATTATTTTACATCAGTAGCTAAAAAGTTTGGTATCAAAAATTGGGTTTAGATAGGCTATATGCTAATTATACCGTTTAATTAATAAAAAGCTTTTCATTTACGCTAATGAGCATAACTCATAATCTAGACCTCAAACTGATGTCAAATTTTAGGGACAAGTCTATAAATCAGTAATGAAGGTTTCTATTCTTTTACTTTTTCAAAAATCATGTTTTAAGGTAAAAAGGGCATAACGGTCAACAATTAGGCATATAACGGAAACATGCAAATGAATAGGATAACTAAGGATCCAGGTTGTATAACCTCAGAGGGTTATACTAACCTATAACACGGTCCTAAATGAATCCTAAGGCATATCTAAACTAAGCTAATTCGGGTCAGAACTGAAAGTCAAGGCAAAAGTCTACTTTTACGACTTTCGATTCCGAACCGAGCCTAATACTTAGAATTGTCAGGTTGAACATGCCTAGACATGTTCAATTAATATTTACCAAGTTATTAAAGTGACAAAACTGATTTTATTGCCTTTATAACATAAGTTATGAATTTTATTTAAAAATCGACTCGATTGACTTTTATTTTAATTACTTTGACCCGACAATTAACTAAGCAAACGTGGTAATTAGGAGGTGCCCTTTTGAGGGTTTAACACCTACCTAATTACGGTCACGTAGCCATGTTCGTTGCGAACAATGGCTCAACCATTTAAAAGTCAAAGCGTTTATCGAAAACGCTTGACTTTTTGGTTATAAATGCTAAAAATTGAACTAAGCACGAAAGGACACTTACAAAGGGTCCAAGCAAGGATGGAATTGATCTAGGATATTCAGGTATGAAGCACAAGAGCTCCAACTTAGAACAATTCAGATCAAGGTGTGAAATGAGAGCAAGATCAAGGGGGTATATATAGGTTTCTGAGAACCGTTAAGATCGTTCCTCGATAAACGAGCTTCAATCTGGTCCGTACAAGTTTACCCACTGATTTGTGAAACCATGGACACCTCAAAATAGCCCCTAGAAAGCTTAAAAACCACTTGCAACACCTGGAAACAGCTGGAACAGGCTGTAAACTGGTTTTTGAAGATCTGGCAGGTTCACACGGACCGTGTAAGGTTCAAGGGGAACTTACGTGGGCCGCCTGAGGTTCCCAGTTCAGCAACAAGTTTCTGAAATTGCAGTTTTGGTCCCTGCATGCTTCTAAGGCCATTTCTGATGCGTTTGAGGCCCGTTATGTGACACCTGTGTCACTTCAACCATCAAACAAATACCAAACCAATGAAATATTGTATTTCATACTTGGGATTTGTATAAATATGTGTATCATTTGCATATATCAATTCTTGTTCGATTTCGGGCTCTAAATCGCTTTCTGGAAGGTTATACGCGCACTGATGCGTAAATATAACCAGTTTAATGCAACAAACACTCCGGAATAGTGACATAGGCTTAAAATACCTTAAATAACCTTTACATAACTTAGAAATAAGTTTTGGAAGGTTTGGTGTGCTGAAATCAAGTTTTTTCGCTTACAGGGACTAAATTCGACCAACTGTGAAAGTATGTCGATTTGTACTGTAACGGACATTCCGGAACATGACCATAAGTTAAACACACCCTAAATATCCTTTACCTAGCTTAGAAATAGGCTTTGAGGGGTTCGGTATGCTAAAATAAACTTTTGGCCAGTCAGGGACTAAAAGCGTCAAAAAGTGCATAAGTTTTCATTTTCGCGCATAACTTACGTTCTGAATACATCCGGACATCCAAAAACTTATGTAAGCATTAAAATATTTTTTTTTAGTGTTTGTCATAAGAAAAATCCATTCGTCGCGCAATTTGGATCGTTTTTCACGTTCATGCGCATTTCGTCGTAATTAAGCGAATATCGCGATCGTACGACCAAACGAACCGACATCCGGCATATTTTTGAGCATGTTTCATGTCCCTCATACTTAGGCATCATTGTAGAGCCTTAAAAATGGTTTAACGGGCCTTAAACATGTCAAAAAGGGCCTTAAACACATGCAGGGACTAAAACTGCAATTATGGAAAACTTGTTGTGCAGACCTGGGGCTCAGGCGGCCCGCGTAAACCCTGGGTGTCCCTTATGTGGCCCATGTAGACTTCCCAGATGTGCAGAAAGTTGAAAACAGCTTGTTCCAACTGTTCCACACACTTGCAAATGGTTTTATGGTTCCTATGGGCTAGTTTAGGGGGCTCCCATGGTTTTAGAAATCAGGGGGCACAAGTGTAAGGTTGAGATCAAAGCTTGGATTTCGATAAACGATCTTAACGGCTCTTCGAACACTATATATACCCCATCCCATTTCACTTCAAAACCCACACTTAAATCTGATTTTGGCCCTCTAAGTTGAAGTATACTCTTCATACCTGAGGGTAAATCGGATCAAGACTTGCGGGGACCTTTTGTAAGTATTCCTTCGTTCTTTTTATGCGTTTTTAGCTTAAAAGTCAAACTGCGTTTGACTTTCTGCATTGACCAGTTTATGGTCAACGCGAAGTTCGTTTGAACTTCATAACATGAGCATAATCACGATGGTTATAGTCCCTTGTAACTATACCTACTGATTACCACGTTATCTAGGCTTAGTGACGAGTCGTAGTTTCGGCCAGAATGCGTATTCTTGCGTATTTTGTAACCAAACTACTATAGGGTATCAAAACCGTTTGTTTTGATACTAAACCTATTTTCTAAACTTGTTAAATATGTTTTAACATGTTTAGCTCGTCACTTTTAGATTTAGTGCTTATATAGGGTCCTAAGGTAAGCGATCTAAACAATCACTTATACCTTCGGACCTGGCCCGTTTGGTCGATCATTAGGATCCGACCAAACACATTAGGTGACCATAGTTGTATAGGGAATAGCCTTCCAAGGCTATACCTTATGGTCACTTCGTTTAAGTAGTTGTATGATAGTTAGTTTATATGCCTTAGGTAAATTACCAAAATACCCTTTTTACGCATAAATTCATTTTAAGCATATGTAACCAAAATTTTGATATCTAAACTGATTAGGTAACTATATTAGACATGTTAAGGCATATTTTACTTGTCATAGGACTAGTTAAGCGGTCCGAACGCGTCGTAATGGGTCGTAAGCACTTAGGTTAGGTTTCATTTTAGTATGTAGGCTTTGTTAAACCATATCATATGAGTTCCAATACTCATTTGGTTTACGAAACCTCATACTATCCGATATCCCGATTTAGGTCCGGTTATTTATGTAGTTATTTATATAGGGTGCCGTTTGATTCCGTGATCCCTCTAGCTTTGCTTGGTTGTTGTTCAAGACATCTAAGCACCCTCAAATGAGTACATAATCCCCTCTTTTACCGTTTTTCAAATGTTTTGGAGTGAAATACATGTGCCTACTTGCTACTTTCATGCTTCCCATGTTTTCATATCATACACTTGCTATGTTCATTAGTACACTATTAGTACATGATTTCATTATGTTTTGCTATGTATGTTTACTTAGCATGCTAGCACATTGATTTACATTGCATCTTCTTTTGCTGTATATGTTTACTTGGCATGCTAGCACATTGTTTTACATTACTTTTCCTGCTTTGTATGTTAACTTAGCATACTTAGTAAATTGTTTTACATTGCATCTCTATTGCATATGTTCTCGTAACATATGGACACATTGTTTTACATCTCTACCTTGTATGTTCACTTAGTATACTAGGTACATTATTTTCATAAAACATGCTTACATTTGGTATATCATTTGGTTTGTTTAACGAAACTAAATTACATTCATTAACACCGATCATGCTGCTCGGTAGTAGGTAGTGGTACCATAGGACTTGACAAATCCCGTTCCTAAAACCCTAGGTTTGTTTGGGTGGAAGGAATGACCGAATCCGAAAACATTTCTTTTGATAACCTTCACTCTAAGGTTATCCGTCTGTCTCAAGGCTTGAATGTAGGCATTTAACATTACCGCATAAATGTTGTATCAGTAAAGCATGCATTATTCTACAAAGCATAACTTTTGATTTATTCAAATACTTTGTTTTGTACATTTTTACATTTAGTTTAAGTAATCACATTTTACTTACCATGCATAACATTTGTTTACACATTACATGATTTACATTTGATGGTTTTCACATAAACATTTGATATTTGACTATACATAAACATTTTACATTGGTGGTTTGTTTGGGGTAAGTGGTTTGGATAACGAGGCGCGTGTAATATGATACAAACATGGTGGATACGCCGCTGGTACTTTCTATATATAAGTGCTTGTATAATATTACATATCGTAGCGTTATTTAAATCATTTCAATTTAGACATATAACATTTTACACAAATGACATATTTTTCACAAGACATTGTTTTACAAACAGTTTGTTTTATACAACTCATTTTACTTGGTTATTTATTTAACCATACATATTTCTTTTATATCATCTGATTTTCTTATCAAGTTTTCATATGACTTATAAAACAAAAAATTTTACAAGGTTCATGACTACTTTTGTTAAACATTTTCTTCAAACTTATAAGTCATGAATCCTAAGTCAATAAAACCTATGTAACTCACAGACATTTTTATGCTGACGTACCTATTTTCACATGTGTTTCAGGAAATGATGCATAGGATTGATCAAGATACACTTAGGTGGACTTGGGCCTTAGTGACATTAAAAGATGCAAGACTAGTTAATTATGTTATGTTTCTTTGTTGTCAAGACATTGTAACTCCTTTATTCAATAAAGCAAAATTTCAAATTTCCATGTGTTATGAAACAATGATTCTGTTACAACACTCCTCGGCGTTTCCGCCCACGATTTGTTGTTTTATGTGGTCGGGGTGTGACACGTTAAACCATTTTTTTTGGCTCTACAAAGATGCCTAAACATGAGGGACATGAAACATGCTCAAGAATATGTCGGATGTCGGTTCGTTTGGTCGTACGGTCACGTTTTTCGACGAATTACGACGAAACACGAACGAACGTTAAAAACGATCCAAATTACGCGACGAATGGGATTTTATCATTCCAAACACAAAAATAAAATATTTTAGTTCTTACATAAATTTTTGGATGTCCGGATATATTCAGAACATAAGTTATGCGCGAAAATGCAAACTTATGCACTTTTTGACGCTTTTAGTCCCTGTTGATCAAATAAGTTTATTTTTGCGCATCAAACACATCAAAGCCTATTTCTAAGCTATGTAAAGGATATTTGGGGTATGTTTAACTCATGATCATATTCCGGAAGGTTTGATACTATAAGAATCGATAGACTTTTGCAGTTTGACGCAAATAGTCCCTCTAATGCGCAAACTTGCGCATATCATCGTTTAATAGCATTAAAGCCTTATCCAATCCATATTAGGTATTTATGAGAGTATTATAAAAAATCATAATCTTCGGGCTCAATAAAAGGTCATTCAGAGGTATAATTAAACATATTGACACTTTTAACCCCTTATATTTGCAAAGTTGCGCGTAACGTCACTTAAAGACATAAAAGCCTTGGACGGCCAATGATTGGCATTCCCAAGAGTATAATCAAATATCATGAAGCTCTCGGTTTGTTAAAAGGTCACTCAGAGGTGAGAATTAACATGTTGACGCTTTTAACCCTTTATTGCGCAAACTTTCAAATAATTACGCAAACGGCTACACTTGATCAACAAGTGGCTCATTTGTGAATATAATTACCGTAAAAGGTTATTTAGAGACTTATTTTAAGTATGCTAATTCTTACAGTCCTTTCACAATCAAAGTTTTCGGTTTTTCAAAAAATTTAGTTCCTTAAATTCAAGGTTTGACTTTATTAGGGTTTATTACACGTGTCAATACATCATTGGACGTGATTTTACGAGGTGTTACATCCTCACCCCCTTAAAAGAAATCTCGACCTAGAGATTTGCTAAAGTAATGTAAGTACTTTCTGATGTATCATGGACTTAACTTCCATAGTATATTTGGGCCTTTAAGGCATCCAAATGACCTTTATAATAGGTTCATGTATCCTTTTTGGAGTTTCTTAACCTGTCGATCCTTAATCGATATGGGTTTCTTATCAAATCATAATTTTTCATTAATCTGCATACCATTATGTGATAATGCGTTTTGACTTATTGGCAAAACATATCCTTGAATCACTAATATGGGTTATATTGCGAGCTCCACTAAGCTCCTTATATAGGTTTTAGCTTATAAGCTATTGACCTTTGTTGCATTCGATTTCCTGAATGTTCCTATATATCCAGGGCTTAACTTACCCTGAGAAATTTAAAATTTAGCACACCCTTCTTAGGGCGATACCTTCCATTGAACCCTTTTCCTTATTAAAGACTTAAGAGGGTTGTGACTTTCATCAATCCTTGATTTTATGCCGATTACTGGCAACTTTTAGATGATTATGAATTCGAATGATCTTATTTGTTGTTTCCAATATAACTTTCAGATCCTGATAATTGGACTTACCAATCTATTGTTCTAATAATAGATGTTTAACATTCCATCCATACAAGGTCCCCAAAGGAGTAGCCTTGATACTTACATTATAATTGTTATAGAATGTAACACCTCGAAAATTTGTGTCCAATAAATAAACGACACGTGTCACTTATGACAAAAATATTGTAAACTCGGATTTGGTTAAAGATGTACGGTAGGATTTTTGAACATGTTGACATGTTAATTTATACCTCTGAGCGACTTCATTATAAATCCCAAGACCCTAAGCATAATTAATAAGCATCTAGCAGACCTTTAATCCGGTGATTACTAAAGTGATGATACCAAATTTTGCAAGAACGGGTCCTAAGAAAATAATGCAATTTAAACCTTCGTTCATAAATCCCATCTTTGTGCAAACCAATGATTCTTCATGATAGGGTAGATAACTGTCCAAGCATGGGTTAAAGGCATTATACTGAAAATTCATGACCAAGAATCATGTAATACAGTTTGTCTGTTCAATGCATGAAAGGTTATATTTTTTTTTTGCTTCTGACAAGGGCTTACGGACCGCAAGGGTCCTGCCTTACGGTCCGTAAGGTGCGAAAGGTTAAAAATTTTTCTCTATCAAAGGCTTACGGACCGCAAGGGCCTTGCCTTACGGTCCATAAGGGGTGCCCAGTGACAGCAGCTTGGCTGTTGGCGGTTATAAACGTCAAAACCGACATTGTAAGATATTTACAGCAACATGGGCGACCCCTAACCTTTCCTAGACATTAGGAAACACTTGTAAATGATCTGGATCACCCCATAGACTTAGTTGTCACCATCTTGGAGGATTTAGAACACTATAAAAGGCCACAAGGTTGCAACCATTGAGATCACACCTTCCTTATGCATTGTGAAGCTTTCTGGAGCTTAAGAGTCTTCCCTAAGCATCCCTAATCTTGCATTAGACTTCAGTAAGTATGCTTAACCCTTTTTAGTTAAGTTTTTGCTTAGTTTAAGCTTAAAAGTCAAACCGTCGTAATTAACGGTTGACTTAACGATTAATCATAAATGGTCTAGTGATTAGCCGAATCAAAGGTAGTTATATGTTGGTAATTATGTGGGCTTTAAACCCTTAAAAGGGCACCCTCTGATTCCCACTCTAACTAGTCCAATTATCGGGTCAAAGTTGCTTAGAAAAAGTCAACAGAATGCTAATTTATGCATAACCAGTAATGTAGATGGCGTGTAACCTGTTTTGACACTCATGTAACATGATAATAAGTATATTAACTGATCTAAGCTTGTTTGATCCGACCATTTACTGTTTTGACCCGGTTCGGAACCGAAAGTCGCAAAACTTTGACTTTTGCTTTGACTTCAGTTCTGACCCGTTATGGTATGATTTAGATATGCCTTAGGACTCTCTTAGGACCAGGTTACATGATGGTATAACCCTCTGTGACCGGTTCGTTGTTTGTCCGAGTCTTTCGCACATTTCCGTTAAAAGCTTAAAAGTTGACCATAATGCCCTTTTTACTTTAAAACGAGAATTTTGGATATGTGAAAGGAAAATAACCTTAGTTACTGATTTGTAAGCATGTCTCTAAAATTTCACGTCAATCCGAGGTCTAGAATAGGAGTTATGCTAAATAGCGCAATTACGGAAACTTTAGTAATTAAACGACGCAATTAGCATAAGGCCTATCTAAACCCAAATTTCGACACCAAACCTTTTACACACTGATGTAAAATAATATTTTGCATTAAAGATTTTTAATTATTTTTAACCTGCTCATAACCTGCGGTTATGGCATCGATTCGGTAATTACCGAATATACCCTTTTTCGAACATAACTTGAGTTCTACATGGTATTTTGACCCGATTCCAGTTGCTACTGATTTTAAATAATAAATAGAGTATTTTGGACTTTATAAAATGTTCGGAAAACTCAGATTTCCTATAGAACTCGGAAACCTCTTTTATAATCTTTAAAATGACCGAAATACCCCTACAGGGCATATATTGGAATTAAACTCGTTACAGGCATTATGGAAGGTATACTACTGATACCACAACCTCTTTAAAGCATATTGACTTAGGAAACCTGTGTAGGACTCTTACGGTTACCCGTTACGCCTTTTGCGCGCACGGTTCGGTTTATGTAACTAGTTTACATAAACTAGCCGAAACGTGTCAAACCTTATCATTTTTACTTCAAAATCCAGAATGTGTTTATATTACCCATATAAAACAAGTCTTCAAACTTGTTGGGTCTAAACCACATTCCATTCCCAGTTTTCGCCTTTCACGCGATTAAACCGTATTTATCCTTTGAAACTGACCGGTCTAAGCTAAGGCTAAATTAAAGACCCGTTAGGATTCTAATAGGTTGTTATAAACCTTCGTTCCAGAATAGGAGACCAGTAAAAGATACTTGCATTTGTTTGTTGAGGTTATTACTTGCTCAGGTAAATACTTTTAACTTATTTTCCGTTATACGGGCTTGGGTTACGGTATTTAAAATACCGCTTGGTCGGGAAATTGACCCTAACTCATTAGTAGTTGGGTATTATCAATGTGACCCGTTTAAAAACTGGTTTTGTTGGCTTTACGCCTTTGGGATCTTAATGACCATGTCCCGGATATCCTTGGCAGCATTTTACGAAATGGCCATGACCTTGACACGCGGGTGTAGGCGTACACCCGACAATGTGTCCATAATTATAAAGGTATAACCGTTGGTTTTCCCGCCACAGTTTTATGCTATGTGGTGTGTCAATTAACCTTAAACCCGGCACGACCCGGGCGACCGAACACATAGTAAACATGTAATTCTTTTACAAGATTTGATTGATAAATTATCCCAAGTTATAAAGAGTTTGTGCCTTGTGCGTTCAAATCAATTTTATTAAACCTTTTTCAAAAGTGTCGGTTGAATGTATTTACCAGTGTAAACTGACGTATTTTCCCCAAAAGATTAAATGCAGGTTCTACACGAAATAGGCTGGCCACTCCTTAGCATCGTTAGAGTCTCGCAAGCTTGGGATGCCACTATCTGTTGAACAATATTTCTATTTTTATTTTGATCCCCTGTGGATTTATTTCGACTACTTGTGATACTTGGATATTACATTCGATAGTTGAAATATATCTATCTTTATGCTTCCGCTGTGCACTTAAATATTGTGTGGGTTGACTATATTGTTGCCAACTACGTCACGGTAATCCCCCACTGGGCCCACCGGTGAAACACGTGGAAATCGGGGTGTGACATAGAAAAACTTATTTTATGGTGAGATGGTTATTCCAACCACTGCTTAAAACTAATCTTAAGGAATAGCTAATCCTTACAGCTAGTCGAATAAATCGACGATCTTAGGCAGCTGATGGCGATTTTTAATTGTTGCCTAAATAGGGTTGCGGTAATCAATGCATAAGCAAAATGAACCGTCTTTCTTATTTAACAATATCAAACTCTCAGAATATTGAGTTAGGATATAAGAACCTCTATTTTAAAACTTACTTAATCAGGGTTTCGATTATTCCATAATCAACATGGAGTTTTTTTTTTATAATACTCCAGCCCAAAGCGGGATGTTAATCTTAACTCTACTTGCCTCTTAGGAGGTAAACAGGGTAATCTTTGGAGAAGATAATCAAGACACACGGAGATTACAGAGATTTTTCCAAATCTTAGGCTCCAGTTCATTTATCTTTGCCTGTGTCAGATAAGTGGCACATTTATGTTACTAGTCCACAGATTTCTTAATCAGAGACACTTACTTGGACAATTCCATTCTGGATATCTTCTTTGAATACCATTAGTTGACTTTAGTACCATATGATCATTGTGATATCTTTGTGGTTCCTTGCATTAAACCTCCATACTAATCAGGCATGGAAGCAATCTATGGAACGTATTAAGATACACCAGCTCTCATATGGCGCTTTTTGTCATACCATCTGGTATTCTTAATCGATAGAGATCAAGAGATATCAACTACATATGTTGACGCACTTCATCTGGAGAGAGAGTACACTAGAATTTATGACTGAAGATCTCTGACAGGAACAGAAGAAATGGTTCCTATGATTTTGTCTGTAAGTTTTACCTTACGCTTAATATCTAGGGTTCTTATGAAAGATTTTAAAAGCTTGCTATACTTATAGTTTATGAAGGATTTATTGGTACCCGAACCAAAACAAAACTCTTAGCATTTATATTACTGATAAATGTTAAGGAATGTACCTGATGCCATTATTTATGAACTAGCTCAGGCATTTTAGGCGCTTTCATTCTTAGGCTCTCTATTCTTAGCTGCCTTTCCCTTGACAGACTTAGGGCATGTAGTCTTGATGTGGCCTTTCTCATTACAGCCGAAGCAGACTGCAGTTTTCATGTCCTTGCAGTCCAACGTTTTATGCTCCCTTGATTTGCAGATCCCACAAGCCCTCGGCTGCAATTGGGATTTTGGTTCGAACTTGCACTTCCCATAATGGCGCTTCTTGCAGGTCTTGCATACAGGTTTCTGGTTGGACCTTTGTTTGTTCTTTTTCTTAGAACTCTGGGAGTTATCTTCCTCCCTTTTCCTTTTTAATTCATCCTTTGCATTAGAGGCATGAACGAGATCCTTCTCGTGAGTAAGGAAGGGTAGTCTTGGATGAGATTTGGAGCAAGTAGCATTGGGCTCTTTGAACTTTTTCATAGCCTTCTTCATAGCTTTTCCAACAGCTGCGTCTATCATAGTTTGAAGAACATCTTTGGAAATTCTAAGGTTTACAATTGTAGCATTATTAGCATGTGTCACATCATCAATGGCGCGATTGACTGTTGTCTTATCCGAGTTTCTCATACTCAAGATTTGGTTCCTATCACCAAATGAATTAATTACTTAGTTGCAATCCAACAACTGCTATTCATCACCCTGATAGCCTTAACATATACTAACCATGGTATCACTAAACCATACAAGCCAATATAGTACTAACACTCTTAATGAACGTTATTTAAAAATATATATCAATATTACTTAGCCTAGGTCATAAAAGACCATCAATGGCATTTAAGGTTTGGACCTAGTCCATCACCTTTTTGACAGGGGATCAAAATGTCACATCTGTCTTTATTATACTGATGAATTTGGATAGCTTGAAAGCTTGCCAAAAGGATATCAGAAAAGAGTGATTCCTAATAGATATAAAATATCTATCTAAGATTTGTTGGAGCATTCTCTAAAGTATCATCGGCCAATTTCTACCTCGCGTTATATGACCGGAGTCCTAATCAGGCGGAGACAACAGTTTACAGCATTTATTGTTCATTATAGACTTATCTATGCCATCATCAAATAAATTTCTACATAAACCTTTCAATAAGGAAAGGTACCTGCTATATTGTTATCATTCTGCACCATCTCCTGCCGTTCCTCTGGAAGACTCACGCGTTTGTTTTCCTGGCCTCTCCAGGCTTCTTTATAAGTTTTGGGCAGTTGGTTTTGATGTGCCTTCCTCGTTACAATTGTAACAAGTCGCGTTCTTCAACTCCTTGCAATCTAAATTCTTGTGACCCTTGGTCTTGCAAATTCCACATAATTTAGCACGTGGGTCGATTGTACATTTTCCAGAATGTTGCTTCCTGCAGTTACTGCATTTGGGCCTGCTATTGAACTGAATCGAGTCTTTCCTAAACTTGGAATCTTTCTTATGCCCAGAACTTCCCTTTTTCTTCTTGTCAGAACGATGAGAGTTCTCCTCCTCTCTTTCCCTTTTTCCCTCGCTAGAAGCCTTAGCGGACTTATTCCTGATTGCATCTAAGGTGAGAGAGAAGGATAAGTCCACCACGGACCTATATGTGGTAGGCCTAGATGCTTTAACATTTCCCTTTATCACTGGTGCTAGGCCTCCAATAAAACACGCTATGCATTTAGGTTCAGGGGTGACTAAATAAGGAACTAGGTGGGATATAGTGTTAAAACTTGTCACGTATGCCTGGCAATCTAAATCCTTCATGACCAGAGTCAAGAAGTCTGTTTCTATCTTTTCTACCTCATGCTGAGGGCAAAAGTTTTCCTTGATTAATGCAACAAATTGATCCCAAGATAAGTTGTAAAGTAGGATCTTTCTCGTGGCTTGGAGCAATGATCTCCACCATGCCAACGCTTCTCCTTTGAATAATTGTGAAACAAATTTCACAACATCTTGCTCTGCACAACCGCTGATGTCTACTACTGTGTCCATCTCATCCAGCCATGTCATACAATCGATGGCTCCTTTCTCTCCTGTAAAGTCCCTTGGTTTGTAAGAGACAAAGTATTTATAAGAGCAGGTCTTAATGTGTGGCTCCTGATTGAGCACAATGTTTCTGGATGGAACACTTCTCTGATTTGAAAGATGATGAGAATCATTCTTATGAGTCGTATGCATCTGAGAAGGTGGTTTTGTGTGGGGCATAGATTAGGTCCCACTATGTGCACCATTTGAATCTTTGAATCGCATGTCAATGGCTTGAGCGACTGTTTTATCTATCATCTTCTGTAATTCTGCAGCCGTTACATTTATCCTTGGATTGTCATCTCTCCTATTGGGAAGACTGTTGACTTCATCTGATTCAGTCATGTTGAGGCTTGTTTTCTATAAAACGAATGCCAATAGTTTTGCTTAGGAGTCTATTTTTGGAATCGTCATCTTCGACGATTCATTAACCATGGTATTAAGAGACCATATTTGGTTAATTTGATAATCACATTAGTATTTTCATTATAATTTATCCTAACATATAAAACATTAAGGACATTAAAGTGGCACAACAAGCCTAATCATGAGGATAGTTTTAGATTTATAAGCCACGATTTTAGAGAATCGAGGCATTTAAGGTTTGAACATAGTTCATTACCTTTTCCTGACAGGGAGTCTATTTTGGAACCATCATCTTCGATGATTCATTAACCATGGTATTAATAGATCATTCTTGGTTAATTTAGTAATCAGGTTTATTTTAAATTTTTATTATAATTAGTCTAACCATAAGCTATTATGGATATTGAAATGGCACAAGGGCCTTGTCACGAGGACAGTTTTGAATTTATAAGCCACGATCGTATGGGATAGAGGCATTTAGGGTTTGAACATAGTTGGTTACTTTTCTTGACAGAGAGTCGAAGACTACAACTGTCTTTTGTCTTTTAGGACAATAGATATAGCCCGTAGGCATTTCCTCACTAAGGGATGTTTATGATATGATCATCTTATCAGATGCTATTAGTCGAGATCGTATGGATCATACAGACTATTATGCTTGGACATAGTCCAACATTTTTAGATAGGGGGTCAAAGACCACCACTGTCGTTGTCTTATCGGACAACAAGTTTAGCCCGTAGGCACTTCATCACTAATGGATGTTTATAATATGATCATCTTATCGGATGATATAAGCCATGATTTCTGGATCATTAGGCTAAATCAGGAAATTTGAAGAATTCCAATATAGGGACGACTATTGTGATTTTCTCGAATCACTTTTGTCAAGAGTGCTAACACGTTCTTAGGTGTTAACAATATGATCATCTTTATTTGATGATTTAAGCCATGATTTCTAAATCACTAGGCTAGATAAGAAAATTGGAAGAATCCAATATAAGGATGACTGTCGTGATTTTCTCGAATCACATTTGTCAAGAGTGCTAACACGTTCTTAGGAATTAACAAGGATCTGAATCTCTTTTAAACAGGTTTTACCATCATAGTTAGGTCTTTAATGACAATCAAGCTAGGTTTTACCCTTTAAGATTCTTTTTTAATATTAAGCGCAGAACAATCCTAAATTAAGATGTTAATAAGGATCTGAATCTAATTGAGGAACTACCATCTTGGCCCTGTCTTAAAATGACACGTGGGCTAGGTATTGTCCTTTTTAGATTTTGCCATTTTATTATAATGGTAGATCTTATAAAAGGAATGTTATTTTTCACTTATTTCATATTTCATGTTTAAAATGAAAATTTAAATTTAATCATTCCACTACAAAATTTAAAAAGTACAGGTTTGCCCTAAATGGGACTTGAAAGGAATAATGTTGTCCTCGAAGGGACTGAAAGATAAATATGTCCTTATAAGGACTACTAAGGAAACGATCTTCAGCAAAAGGAGTTTTCTTCTTCCCTTTATTTCTGAATGTTTTCTCCTTGATTGCACGTTTATCCTAGTCACAGTACAAAGCTCAGCATTCCTAGGCTTCGGATGGGGAGAATTCCCCTTACAACTTCTTTGCTCGGCGACATATTAAAAATATATATAGAATTGAAAGCAATAATCCTCCAAATAGAAATGAGAGTATTCCTATGTTAAGTCTAGACTCAGAAGGTCTAAGGAATGTGCTACTGTGTCATTGAGATTAAACACAAAAGGCTAGTGTTTAATTCACTCAATGTTGGCTCTGATACCAACCTATCACACCCCGATATTTCCACGTATTATCGGTGGGCCCGATGGGGAGTACCGTGACGTAGTTGATATCATCATAGTCAAACAACACAATTTAAATGCACAGCGGAAGTAAAAGATAATTATATTACAACCGAATGAGAATTTCAAAGTATCACAAACGGTATGTAAAAGATCCACAGGTGGATCAAATAAAGGAAAACTGTTCAACAAACTTTAGGCATCTAGAACTGGCAAGATTCCCTATTAACGCCCTGAGCTCCCAGCCAATTACGTACAGTACTTGTCACTTAACCTTTTTGGAAAATACGTCAGTTTACACTGGTAAATACAATTAACTGACTCATTTTGAAAATGTTTAAGAAAATGATTTGAATGCACAAGGCACAAAATTCTTTTATAACTTGGGACAATTTTATTAATAAAAATATTGTATCCGATTTACATGTTTGTCCAACATTCAGGGCCGGTGATTATACAAACCGATCAAGATTAATCAACACACCACAAATATAATCTCACAAGAAGATACCCTTACGAGTGAGTATATCTTTTACATACTCAACAGGAGGTGTTATGCCTACACCTTGTGCTTACGTTGTGGCCATTCACTTTTTAAATGAGCCAAGGATATCCAGGACACGGTCATTAACCCCCAATGTTATTTGTTATCAAGCAATACAAATTAAAATGAGATTATGCAATTTAATCATCTCCGATTAAAAGGTTTCTACACCCGACCAAGCGGTATTTTTATAATAACGTATCCCAAGCCCGTATAAGGGAAAATAAGTTAAGAATATTTACCTGAGCTAGCAATGCAATTTATACTCAGCCGTATATTCTAATCAGCAAGCACAAGTACTTCTACTGGGGCTCTCAATCTGGAACGAAGGTTTTTTTAACCTATTAGATTCCTAACGGTTCTTTATTTAAGTTGTAACTTAGACCGGTTAGTTTTAAGGAAGGGTTTACGGTTCAAAACGCAAGATTAAGCGCAGACCGGATTAGAATGTGATTTAGACCCGACAAGTTTGGAGACTTGTATAATATGGGTAAACTAAACACATTCTGGATTTTGAGGCAAAAATGTTAAGGTTTGACCCGTCTCGGTCAATTTATGCAAACTAGTTACATAAACCAATCCGAACGCGAAACATGCGTAACCGGTAACCATAAGAGTCATATAAAGATTTCCCAAGTTAATATGCCTTAAATATGTTGTGATATCAGCAAGATACCTTCCGTTATGCCCAAAACTAATTTAAAACCAATTTATGCCCCAGAGGGGTATTTTGGTCATTTAAAAGGTTATAAAAGAGGTTAAACATTAATCTGAGATTCAGGTCTGATTTGATCAGTAAAAATACTTAATTTAATAAGTGATATCAGTAGGATATTACATATATGTGAAATTTATTGTTTATAATCAAACTATGCACCTAAGGGGTATTTTGGTAATTTCACATAAGGTTTAAAGGTCAAATTTAGAAATTTGAGTTTAAAACTTTTGCTTACTGTCTATTTATAAAAATTTACTTAGAATATCAGTAGGTATTAAGTTTCATATACCGAAAATAGTTTTAACTCATACTATGCGTTTTAAACGCGCAAAAAGTCGCTTTTAAGCGATTTTCGGGTTATATAAGAAGAGCTGATATTTTTATCATTCCAGAAGGCTTAAAATATTTTATTTATCATATAGAATTAGTAACAAAAAGTTTGGTATCAAAATGATTTGTAAAACTCATTTTATAGGCCAAAAGGGCAAAACCGATAATTACCGAATCAAGGCTAGAACCCTATGTTATGCTCAGCCTAAAAATAAATAAAAATCTTTAAAAATCCCAAAATATTATTTTATATTATTAGGTAAAAAGTTTGGTATCAAAAATTGGGTTTAGATAGGCTATATGCTAATTACACCGTTTAATTAATAAAAAAACTTTTCATTTATGCTAATGAGCATAACTCCTAATCTAGACCTCAAACTGATGTCAAATTTTAGGGACAAGTCTATAAATCAGTAATGAAGGTTTCTATTCTTTTACTTTTTCAAAAATCATGTTTTAAGGTAAAAAGGGCATAACGGTCAACAATTAGGCATATAACGGAAACATGCAAATGAATAGGATAACTAAGGATCCAAGTTGTATAGCCTCAGAGGGTTATACTAACCTATAACACGGTCCTAAAGAAATCCTAAGGCATATCTAAACTAAGCTAATTCAGGTCAGAACTGAAAGTCAAAGAAAAAGTCTACTTTTGTGACTTTCGGTTCCCAACCGAGCCTAATACTTAGAATTGTCGGGTTGAACATGCCTAGACATGTTCAATTAATATTCACCAAGTTATTAAAGTAACAAAACTGATTATATTGCCTTTACAACATAAGTTATGAATTTTATTTTAAAATCGACTCGATTGACTTTTATTTTAATTACTTTGACCCGACAATTAACTAAGTAAACGTGGTAATTAGGAGGTGCCCTTTTGAGGGTTTAACACCAACCTAACTACGGTCACGTAGCCATGTTCGTTGCGAACAATGGCTCAACCGTTTAAAAGTCAAAGCATTTATCGAAAATGCTTGACTTTTTGGTTATAAATGCTAAAAATTAAACTAAGCACGAAAGGACACTTACAAAGGGTCCAAGCAAGGATGGAATTGATCTAGGATGTTCAGGTATGAAGCACAAGAGCTCTAACTTAGAACAATTCAGACCAAGGTGTGAAATGAAGGCAAGATCAAGGGTGTTGGTGCATCCGTCTGTCGTCTTCGTCTTGTATCGAGTCTTGTATAGAGCTAGTTAGACCAAGGCACGAAAAACGAGAAAGTGAGATTAGAGGAGATTCCGCTTGAAATGTCAACAGGACAGTTTCAAGCGAAATCTCATAGTTCTGATTCCGCTCCAAATGTTTAGTTCAGATTTCGCTTGAAATGTATGTCATGATTCCGCTTGAGACATGTTCAAGCGGAATCAGAAGCTTATAAATAGAGGTCCTGGAGCGAAATCAGTAAGAAATTGGTTCCGGTTTGCAACGAAGTGCTGCCGAAGTGTCGTCAAGTTGTAAACGTCATTCTTTCAATACAAATCGACAGTTTAAAGTGTATTCTTGCTGAATTGAGCTTAGTTTGTTTGTTTCCGCCGCTCAAACTAAGATAAACTCTTCTGATCGACTCGTTCGGGTCTAAAAACGATCCTACAAGTGGTATCAGAGCTCAGGAGGAAGAGTTCATACCAATTCAGCTGCGAATTCTGATTTCTACACCTTCTTTTTCAAATTGAACATCTTTTCACGGTCAAAATCTGCTCATTTTCTCACAGTATGCTCGGAATCATGGTTTAACAAAGCCTTGAAAGTTTCACGCCTTGATTCGATCTAAAAGTGACAGTTTTGTTAATTTCGCTCGAATGAATGATGACGTCATCCTGATTTCGCTTGGATTTGGTCTTGATTTCGCTCGAAATTGGAATTCCGCTTGAGGGATTTGATTTGATTCCACTCAAAACTGTGTTTCCGCTTGAAAAGTCTCTGCTGATTTCGCTCGAGACGTGCTATTCCGCTCCAAAATCATATTCCGCTTGAAAGTGTGTATTGATTCTGCTTCAGTAGTAATTTCGCTTGAAATTACCTGGTGATTTCGCTTCAAAGGACTATTCCGCTTGAACAGTTTTTATTTGGAGTTTGATATTTCGCTTGAGAGATAGTTTTTGAAATTTCTTGAAATCCGAATCATGGACGAGGAATTTTACAACACATTCGCTACCCCGGTTACCCCAATCATTCTTGCACAGAACACGATGTTGGAAAACGAAATGGGGACTATGCAAAAACCTCCCAAACTCATGAACATCGAGGAGTATAAAGGTTGAGAAGGTCGTTTTGAAAACTGGGTACAAGCAAACTATTTGGATGCTTGGGAATGTGTTGAGACAAAGTATGTGAGACCGACAAATGACGATGAAGAGGTGATTGCTATCAAGGATATGGGTGCCGAAGATAAAAGGAAATACAAAAATGAGAAAATGATACTGAGTTTGCTACAACAAGCTGTGAAAGAAGACATCATGGTCTTATTGCAACATAATGGAAGTTCTTATTCTATTTGGAAAGCTTTAAGATCAAAGTTTGTTGGTAGTCAGGAAATGATCAAAAACAAGAAATCGCTTTTGAAGAAAGAGTTTGATTTATTTCGAGGATTGAAGAATGAAAGTACAAAGCAGATAATAGAAAGATACTGAAATTTGTTGGTTAACATGATAAGGGTGAGTATCAACAAAGATAATGAGGAGTTGATTGAAAAGCTTGCTGATGCGTTGCCACATGAAACTTGGGGCACATATTTGATGATGCTCAGAAACAAGAAAGGATTTAGCACGCTAACTTTGAGTAAATTCATGGAAAAGTTGGAAGCTCAAGAAATGGAGCAACGAAAGATTGTTCGAATCAAAGATTTTGCTGGTGAACAAGACATTGGGCTTTATTACAAATCAGGGTTGAATGACAAAACCCCAAATTTTTCTCCAAAAGTGGAAACTGCTTTCAATGCCAAGGGATCATCAGGAGGTTCTTCAAAAGGATCAAACAGCAACACAAGTTTCTCATCATATCCTTTATTTGATCCAAACTTGACAGTGACAAAGAGTGGTAGGAAGCTACAATGCAACATTGTACTGAACCTTGAAAATGATCAAGACTACACTGAAGAAGTTGCAAAGAGTCACATGTCTTTATTGGGAACTGTTTTAGAATCTTATGGAAGTTTAGTCACAGGAAAGATTGGGAACTCAATGCTTACAAAGGAAGACTATGACCAGATATATTCTGAAGAAATGGAATTAATGGATATAAAATGGTGTTTCGCTAGTGTGTTGAGGAGAGCTGAGAAGTTCAAGCAGATCACAGGACAAGATGATTTCCGTGATGCTTGTGTTTCTACTTTGGGTTTTGATAAATCTAAAGTTACTTGTTTTCGTTGCAGGGAAAAAGGACACTTCAAGAGAGAGTGCAAGAATCACGAAGCAAGTGGAGCTCAAAATCCGTTCAACAACAACAACGATTACTATCGGAAAGCGATCTACCATTAAGTTGCTCAACCACAGCAAGAACCACAGGTAGCTCATGGCAGGAATGTGATTGAAGATTCTTCAAAGAGAGCTTGCATGGTTGATCATGATGAGAAAAAGTCATCAACAAATTTCAACTGGGATAAATATATTTCAGCTGATGGTAAAGCATTGGTAATAGACCAAGATGATGAGAAGATGCCTGAAGGTTTAAGCTGGGAGAATTTTAGCTGGGATGACCATTGTCCAGACAAAGAAGTATTAAAAGCTCACTCAGTGTTTGTTGCTCGTATTGAAGAAGATAGGGATGATGATGGTGCTGAGTATTATGCAAAAAAGATGGCAGAACATCTGAAGATGATGGCAGAAAGTGATAGCGAAGATGAGAAAGCCAAGAAGAAAAAGAAAAAGGTAAAGACACCGGTTAGCAGTGAAGATGAGGCAGTACCGGTAGTCTGAAGAAAAGTGAAAGAAGTTCCAAAGTTCACAATTGATGAAGAAGCTGATGTTAGTGAAATGAAAGTGAACTGTGAAACTTGTGTGATCATGAAAAGGAAAAACAGTGAGTTGCTTAACAACATGAACAGATTGAAGGAGTCGTATGACGTGTTGAACAAAGCAATGAACATGTACAATGACACAAGTGAAGAGCAGGCAACATCAATGAAGACATTTCAAGGAGCGTTCATGATCAAACAGAAAGTTGTGAACAATTACATCGAGAAGTGTGCTGCATTGGAACAAAAATTGGAACTACAAAGAATTGAAACTGAAAGAGTTAATCGTTTGTTGAAAAGTTACTCATGTACTTCTTATGTCATTGACAGGATTTATCCTACTGTTGAAGGCATGAAGGCATTCAAAGAAGATGAAATAACTGAAGAACAAATGAATATTGATGAAAAGACTCCTGTGAAGAAAGCTGAGAAGAAAAATGACACTAAGAAGAAAACTGACAAGAAGAATTCTGGTAAGAAACAAGGTGTCAGTTACAACAAGTGTCCACCCACGCTAGAAAATGGATATCTGCCCAGAAATCCAAATTCTGAAAGAGTCAAAAAGGCTACAAACTTACAGTGGGAGTCGGAGTCGTCAGTCAATTTGCCAGAAAGTATTGATGTCACGTTTACATCGTCTGACACTGATCAACAATCTCAATTGATGAAGAAAGTAGTGGATCATGTGTTAGATAACGATGAAACAGAGGAGTCAAAGTCGGAGTCCATGTCAGAGTCAAAGTCTGAGTCCAGCACTCCGGGTCAAAATGAAAAATAGGGCAAAATAGTTTACAATACTGAATTCCTGTTATCAAAATCTAATTTGAAGGACGAAATGTTCAAAGTTGCATACACTTTGAATGATTCTGACAAATTATATTTTGATGAGGAATTTCCAATAAGAGGTGTCAAAACCGAGATGATCAAAAAGGTTTTCAAACTAACAGAAATTAATATTTCTGAAATAAAAGATATAAATCTTACTGATAAAGCTAAAAAATACACCTCAAAAGTACAACAACGTTTAAACAAGAAAAAAGGTTACAGTTCTGGTTCTGGTTTTCAAAAGAAACCAAACCATAACGGTAATTTCAAAAAGAAAGGTTTAGGTTTTACTCCAACAGAAAAACAGAAAAATGAAAAATATGTTCGAGATTTTAAATCGAAAATGACATTTGTTTCAGGGACTAGTGCTGAAGAAGAACAAAAGAGTCCTTTCTGGAAGCAGTCTAACAAAGAGTTCCTTGCTAAGAAGCAAGAAGAGATGCAGACTATTGATCAGAAGAAGGAAACTCGAACCTGTTTCAAGTGTGGAAAAAGTGGTCATATTGCCATGTACAGTATACAGGCAAAACAAACCAAACAGGGAGTTTCTAAACTGAAAGAGAAAGTTGTTGAGTTTGAATCACCTATTGATAGACCCAAACTTTTCAAAAATTCAAAATTTGAAATTGGTGAATGTTCAAACAGGTTGTACAGGAAGAGAGCTAAATCTGACAACCAGAAATGGGTTGTTAAGAAGTCTGTTGATAATTCTAGCGATGATTCTGATAGGTCAAAATCAGAGGAGCTATCTTCTGGCGATGAATCTGATTCCACAAAGTCAGAGGAGCCACAGTTTGAGGTAAAAGGTGATCAATTAGTTCCGACTGTGGATGTGAATTTTCCACCACTACGGGCTGAAAATTTTAAGAAGAAGATTGATAAGGTTGAGATTTCAAATCAATTCTTTTCTGAGAAAGAAGAATTTGATGTTGAAAAGGCCTTTAACCCCAAAGTAAAACACATCTTTGGAAAAATGATTGACCGAAAAGTCAAAGGGGTTAAAGAGTTCTATGAAAAAAGGAGGAAAGGTAAGAAACCAAGTGATGACGACTTGGTATCACCCAAGGCTGGTCAGGCTTAGGTGGACATTTTCTTTGACTGAAAAAAACCTGACTATGCCGGAGATCCCAAGTTTGTAATCGCGGATCAGGAATCGGCATCATTCTTAAAAGATGTTTTTTTGTGATTGAGTTTTAATGTTGATAGATTTTTGCAGGAATTGCCGGAGCTTCCAAGTTGGTAAGTGTGAAGCATGAATCGACATCTTGATTGGTAAAATGTATTTGTGTAGATGTAGTATTCCTACAAAATGTCCAAAAAGTGACCTTATCCTACAAGTGGATAATAGGTTTGGTTTAACATACAAGTGGTAAATCAGGGACATTTAGTTGTACCTGTATTTTCTACAAGTGGTAAGAGGTTGTTTTTACGATGTGATTAGTCAAGGTCATTAATTTGAACTTGATATAATCTTATCAATACAAGTGGTTGAAAGAGCAATATGATGAACCATGTTCCTAAAAATGGTAAAATCAACAAAACTTATTTTCCGAAAAAATCATTTTGATTAAAACAAACTTAAGTGTTTTGAAATCTTAATGAGAAAATAGTTTGTTGAAAGGGGGAGTTCTGATTGTTTATGCCTAGTGGATGGCGAATTGAAGCAATTTGATATCAGTTGTCATGTTGTTTGTATAGTTTGTTTTTTCAAAATTTGTTTTTACAAAATGGGTCAAAAGCTCAGTTTGTTTTCAAATTTCTTTTAATGTGTTTGCATTTTAGGGGGAGTAAAAATTTTCAGAAAATCCAAAAACATTAGAAAATTTGAAAAAATACAAAAACATGATAAAATCAAAAATGAGTTTTGTTGTGAAAAATAGGAAATGATAGTACATCAGTGGACTGTCACAACATGCTAAAGAAATGGAAAGTTTAAATGTGATAAACAATCTCACTGTGGATGTGCCAGTAGGTTTTTATACATTTAGTAGATTGTTTTCGAGATATAAACCTAAATTCAAACTTGCTTATTTCGTGGGGAACACTACTTGGATATATAGGTAACCCCTGAAATCTTGTTTGAAAGGTCCCTCTTTCTGAGATACTAGGTCTTTATGCTCAGTGATATCTGGGGTATTATCCCGGGACTTCTGCTGAATGGAAATTCTGACCTAGTCCCCGTATAATACTTTCCGCAAAGCTTGAAATATAGCGCCGCCCCCAGCATAAAAAATGATGAAACATTGAAAAATGCTAATCATGTGCTGTTGAAGAAAAGATCCTCTAAAGGGGACACACCAAAAGTCGAACCGTCATCTCTCATGGTTTCGCACCTAACCCCTTACAGATATCATCTGTGGTATACTCACCTGTAAGACTGAATATTGGGATCTGGATATGGGAGTATATTCAAGAGGTGGGACACGCAATTAAGTTTAAGTTCTTAAAACATTAATCTCGTATCTCGAAACAGTTGAACTTTGTATGAAAATTTAAGTGGACCAGTATACTGACAATCTAGGTGAATTGTTTAGAACTTAAAATAAAATGAAGCTTAACGGTGTTGTTGATATGTCTCATGAACTGATATGATCCTCTTACGCAAACTCACAAAAAATATTGTTTGTAAATATTTCTTTTTCGCAGTTATCTGTTTTTACAAGTGATGTTATTGTTTCTTATTAAAAATTCCAAAAAGATTTTGTGTGTGTTTTAGCATAAATTTTGAAAAATCCAAAAATATTTTCGACAACTGGTATTGGAGAGCTGATTTTCAAAATTCTGAGTGCTAAACATGACGACAGTTGGTTTGGAAGAGTGTGTTTAAAAGATTATCTTACAAGTGGTTTTCAGAAGTTTGAAAAAGATATTCTTGAAAATGGTTCATCAGACTCAATGTTATATCAGAGATTTATTTTATAAATGATAAGCAGAGAAAGCTTATGTTTGGGTAGAGTTTTATGCAGGTTTGTGAAAGAGCTGGGCTAATCGATCCCGAGGAGCTATATTATTGTGGGATAAAAGCCAGCTTTCGATCCGGAACAGAATATTGAGGAAGGCAACGATCTTGAACCTGTGATAGCCAGACTGCGATCCCAGCTGATTGAGAGGGGGAGTCTGAATGACAAAGAGCAAGGTTCTAATCCTGAGATTGTTACTGCTGATGAATTTAAAGATTCAACACTCGAAGGGGAAGTGTATATTGGTGCAAATGAGTAGAGAAGAAGTCAACATCTGAGAGAAGAAGTTTGTTGGTGAATATGTGAAGAGAAGATAGAGATTGAAGATATTTACAGCGTCAAATACTTCAAAGAGAAGCCCAAAGACTGATAAAGACTGAAGATCCGAAGACTCGACACTGAAGACTCTGTCAACATCCAAGGGGGAGTTTGTTGGTGCATCCGTCTGTCGTCTTCGTCTTGTATCGAGTCTTGTATAGAGCTAGTTAGATCAGGGCATGAAAAACGAGAAAGTGAGATTAGAGGAGATTCCGCTTGAAATGTCAACAGGACAGTTTCAAGCGAAATCTCATAGTTCTGATTCCGCTCCAAATGTTTAGTTCAGATTTCGCTTGAAATGTATGTCATGATTCCGCTTGAGACATGTTCAAGCGGAATCAGAAGCTTATAAATAGAGGTCCTAGAGCGAAATCAGTAAGAAATTGGTTCCAGTTTGCAACGAAGTGCTGCCAAAGTGTTGTCAAGCTGTAAACGTCATTCTTTCAATACAAATCGACAGTTTAAAGTGTATTCTTGCTGAATTGAGCTTAGTTTGTTTGTTTCCGCCGCTCAAACTAAGATAAACTCTTCTGATCGACTCGTTCGGGTCTGAAAACGATCCTACAAAGGGGGTATATATAGGTTTTTGAGAACCGTTAGGATCGTTCCTCGATAAACGAGCTTCAATCTGGTCCGTACAAGTGCACCCACTGATTTGTGAAACCATGGGCACCCCAAAATAGCCCCTAGAAAGCTTAAAAACCACTTGCAACACCTGGAAACAGCTGGAACAGGCTGTAAATTGGTTTTTGAAGATCTGGCAGGTTCACACGGGCCGCGTAAGGTTCAAGGGGAACTTAGGCGGGCCGCCTGAGGTTCCCAGTTCAGCAACAAGTTTCTGAAATTGCAGTTTTGGCCCTTGCATGCTTCTAAGGCCATTTCTGATACGTTTGAGGCCCGTTAAACCATTTTTTTTGGCTCTAAAAAGATGCCTAAACATGAGGGACATGAAACATGCTCAAGAATATGTCGGATGTCGGTTCGTTTGGTCGTACGGTCACGTTGTTCGACGAATTACG
Organism: Helianthus annuus; assembly: GCF_002127325.2. Taxonomy (NCBI): domain Eukaryota; kingdom Viridiplantae; phylum Streptophyta; class Magnoliopsida; order Asterales; family Asteraceae; genus Helianthus; species Helianthus annuus. The sequence continues at coordinate 117,368,657 of NC_035436.2, forward strand.
ACGAAACACGAACGGACGCTAAAAACGATCCAAATTACGCGACGAATGGGATTTTATCATTCCAAACACTAAAATAAAATATTTTAGTGCTTACATAAATTTTTGGATGTCCGGATATATTCAGAACGTAAGTTATGCGCGAAAATGCAAACTTATGCACTTTTTGACGCTTTTAGTCCCTGTTGATCAAATAAGTTTATTTTTGCGCATCAAACACCTCAAAGCCTATTTCTAAGCTATGTAAAGGATATTTGGGGCATGTTTAACTCATGACCATATTCCGGAAGGTTTGATACTATACGAATCGATAGACTTTTGCAGTTTGACGCAAATAGTCCCTCTAATGCGCAAACTTGCGCATATCATCGTTTAATAGCATTGAAGCCTTATCAAATCCATATTAGGTATTTATGATAGTATTATAAAACATCATAATGCTTCGGGCTAGATAAAAGGTCATTCAGAGGTATAATTAAACATATTGACACTTTTAACCCCTTATATTTGCAAAGTTGCGCGTAACGTCACTTAAAGACATAAAAGGCTTGGACGGCCAATGATTGGCATTCCCGAGAGTATAATTAAATATCATGAAGCTCTCGGTTTATTAAAAGGTCAGTCAGAGGTAAGAATTAACATGCTGACGCTTTTAACCCTTTATTGCGCAAACTTTCAATTAATTACGCAAACGGCTACACTTGTCACACCCCCAAAATCCACACGCGGAGTATCACCGCTTGGAGGCGTGACTGACCAGGATCAAGCCACCAATCATATTGAACATTGTAAGTAATAAATAAAATTCATTCCAACAATACAAAAGGTGTTCAAAACAAAACATAGTTAAGTGTTTAGCGGAAGCATAAATGTGAAAACCCAAACATAAGTATTAAGTTCGAAAATGTTATAATGTTTTTAACATGGCATCCGCTGTCCATGTCCCACAACGACCGCACCTCCCTGTGCAAGCTCCATGAGTACCTATCGACATGCAAGGCATGTAACAACGAGTCAACAACAAAGTTGAGCGAGTTCACGGTTAATTGTTCAGTTATTGAGTTCGTGTCAAAAATCATAGTTCATTTCAATATCATGTGTTACCCAGTATCCTTGTTTCCCAAACCGTCACGATGTGTAGTGGGGGCTTCCCATGTTGTATATTACTAGACTAGCTGTTTCTATAGGTGTCCTTCCGAATCCGAGGACAGTTGTAAGTGTGAGGTTACATAGGTTTTACGTAAGTGCCCTTCCCAAGCCGAGGACGGTGGTAAGTATGAAGTTACGTAGGTTTTACATAAGTGCCCTTCCCAATCCGAGGACAGTGGTACGTAGCGAGTACATAGGTTTAGCACTGGCGTCCTTCCCAACCCGAGGGCGATGGTAAGTAATCTAGTAGTGGTAAATGTACGAGTACTGTCGTAGTTATTCAATCCCATTCCCAACCCACCGGGAATCCCATGCCTTAGAGTGTGAACTCACCTTGGTTTTCTCGGTTTGATTAATTACTTGGTTCCAATTAATCAGTCAAGGCCTATGGTATGCACGTATACACAATTAGTCGACATTTACAAGTTCGACTAACAGGCAAGATCATCACGTACATGCAAGTAACAACTAACACATAGCACTTTTCAGTTATACAAGTTCATGCAAGTCATGCTTATCGTTTAACAACAGCTAACTAACCCAGTTAACCTTTAACAGACTTAACTGAGTTCACTGTGCAGTTTACCCACTCGACGAAACAAACTTGTTTCATCGTGAATCCCCTTCGACGAAACATCCCCTGTTTCGTCGTGATTACTCTCGGCGAGACGCCCTGTTTCGTCATGACAGGCGTTTCGTCCAAAATGTCAGTTACGTCATGTAATTTATGATCACCCAGAAACCCTAACCTCCGCTTATCAGTTCACAATCATCACCTAGCCATTTTATCAATCATTCTAGTTCATATGATAGTCATTACATGAATTCAAATTCAGCAATATAAGCAGTTCAGGTTCACCGATCAGTAACTTCTAGTACACCTCAATAATGCAGTGAATTCAATCATCAGCGTAAAACTCTAACCATGTCATGATCAATCAGTTAGGTGTCACCCGAAACTTATAAACTACAATATCCATAATCCTATCAATATCAGGCATAGGCAACAGTGATTTTTATTCATACAATCAACATACTTAGTCTAAGACGTTCAACCCTAGTTGATGATACATGAGAGCACAAATTCTAGTATCGCACAGATAGTCAAGTAATGCAACAACAGATCAAATCGGATCATCGTAACTAACCAGTTATCAGGCGAGACTAGCAAAGATTCCGGGAGAGTTAGAGGCTGCCGTCGCACAGGAGAGGGAGAGAGAGATCTTAGGGTTTGGAGATTGATAACTGGTAAGTTTTTACGTAACCCTAAATCGTTATATACTCGGATATAAGAGTTGGGCCCTTACTGGGCTTCGGGGAAACCGGGCCGGCGAAACAACTTGACGAAACACTCCTGTTTCGTCGAGATATGGATGACGAAACACTCCTGTTTCGTCGAAGTTGTTAGTGGCGAAACATTCTCCGTTTCGTCGGAGCCATTCAAGGTTTAAATAGTTTAAGTTTTTCAACCAGGTTACATGATATATCACTAAACACATAGATGCAACAATCACAATACGTTTTAACATATCACAAACGTGTACGGTTACAAAGCAAACAAGTCGTATAAACAAACAACTTAACAATAGACAAGCAACTTAAACAATTAACATGCAATAAATGCGAAGATGGAATCTTGGAAATTTGAGTTGTCACATTATCCCCAACTTGAAAGAAATTTCGTCCCGAAATTTAGCATGCGGTTACTGAGGAAGCTAGTTAAGTTGTGTGTTCTACTGGTTTTCCTGGGGTGTCACATCACCCCCCGTTGATTTGGAATTTCGTCCCGAAATTCCGTGGTAGCTTAAGTCTGAGTAGTAGTTGCATTGTTCCCGAACAACTGGGGATACTTGAGTTTCATTTGGTCTTCTCGTTCCCAGGTGAACTCTGGGCCACGACGGGAGTTCCAACGAACTTGAACAAGAGGTATTCTGGTGTGCTTGAGGACCTTAACATCTCGGTCCGTGATTTCAACTGGTTCCTTGACGAATCGCAACTGATCGTCGATAGTGAGATCCTTCAAAGGAACTATAAGGGTCTCATCTGACAGACACTTCTTCAGATTTGACACGTGAAAAACGTTGTGACCTCCACTGAGTTCTGCTGGTAGGTTCAGTTTGTAGGCCACCTTGCCTATTTTCTCGATGATTTCGAACGGTCCAACGTAACGTGGGTTAAGTTTACCTCGTTTACCAAAACGAACTACACCTTTCCAAGGTGAGACTTTGAGTAGCACTCGATCCCCAACCTAGAACTCGAGTGGTTTCCTGTGCTTATCAGCGTAGCTTTTCTGACGGTCACGAGTTGCCGCCATTCGTTGTCGTATCTGAGCAATCCTTTCCGTTGTGTCTACTACAAGTTCTGGACCCGTGATCTGACTATCACCCACCTCTGCCCAACGAAGAGGTGATCGGCATTTACGCCCGTACAATGCCTCAAATAGAGCGGCTTGAATGCTGGTGTGGTAACTGTTATTATACGAAAACTCCACCAACGGGAGATGTTTTTCCCAACCGTTGCCAAAATCAATCACACATGCCCTAAGCATGTCTTCAAGGGTTTGAATAGTGCGCTCAGACTGCCCATCTGTCTGTGGATGATAAGCGGTGCTCATGTCTAAACGTGAGCCAAAGGATTTGTGCGTTGCTTGCCACAATTCAGAAGTAAAACGCGCATCACGATCGGAAATAATGGAGATTGTCACCCCGTGCCTCGAAACCACTTCTTTTAAGTATACGTCTGCTAGAGTAGAGAACTTGTCTGTTTCTTTGATAGGCAAAAAGTGTGCAGACTTTGTGAGTCGATCCACGATCACCCAAGTAGTATCATTTCCACATTGAGATCTAGGCAAGCCAGTAACAAAATCCATGGAAATTTGCTCCCATTTCCATTGTGGTATCTCTGTTTGTTGGAGTAGGCCCGATGGTTTCTGATATTCCGATTTGACTCTCGCACAAGTCAAACATTTGCTGACGTAAGTTGCTATGTGGGCTTTCATGCTAGGCCACCAATACGTAGTTCTGAGATCGTGGTACATCTTATCCGAACCAGGATGTACTGAGTAACGAGACTTATGTGCTTCATCCATTACAAGTTCTCTTAAATTGCCATAGAGTGGGACCCAGATGCGTCCTGTTACGTAGTAGGCGCCCTCTTCCTTTTGTTCTAACCGCTGCCTTGAGCCGCGTAGGGCTTCAGCCCTGACGTTTTCTGGTTTCAATACTTCTACCTGAGCATCGCGTATCTGGGAAGGAAGACTAGATTGAATGGTGAGTTGTAACGCTCGCACGCGTTTAGGTGCAGTATCCTTTCGACTGAGGGCGTCGGCCACAACATTGGCTTTGCCCGGATGGTACTTTATTGCGCATTCGTAATCGTTTAAAAGCTCGACCCATCGACATTGACGCATGTTTAAGTCCTTCTGTTTGAAGATATGCTCGAGACTCCTGTGATCGGTGTAGATGGTGCACTTGGTACCGTACAGGTAATGTCTCCATATCTTGAGTGCAAAAACAACAGCTCCCAGCTCCAGATCATGTGTAGTGTAGTTACTTTCGTGAACTTTAAGTTGACGTGAGGCGTACGCAATGACTTTATCCCGTTGCATCAACACACAACCCAGACCCTGAATTGATGCGTCGCAATAAACTACAAAATCATCTGTGCCCTCAGGCAATGAGAGAATAGGTGTACTACAAAGTCTACCTTCAAATGTTGGAACGCTGATTCTTGAGCATCACCCAAACGATAGGTAACACCCTTCTGAGTCAGTAGAGTAAGCGGCTGCGCAATCTTCGAGAAGTCTTTGATGAACCTTCTGTAGTTGCCCGCCAAACCCAAGAATTGGCGGATCTCTGTTGGTGTACGTGGTGTGGGCCAGTTCTTGATCGAGTCAACTTTTGATGGATCAACGTGAATCCCATCCTTGTTTACCACGTGGCCTAGAAAGTGGACTTCACGAAGCCAGAAGTCGCATTTCGAAAACTTGGCATATAACTGTTTTGTTCGAAGGAGTTCCAAGATAAGTCGCAGGTGTTGCTCGTGTTCCTCCCGACTCTTAGAATAGATCTGGATGTCGTCGATGAAGAAAATAACAAATTTGTCTAGGTAAGGCTTGCACACTCTGTTCATAAGATCCATGAAAACCGCAGGTGCGTTTGTTAACCCGAATGGCATAACCAGAAACTCGTAGTGGCCGTAGCGAGTTCTGAATGCTGTTTTGGAGACGTCCTCGTCCCGGACTCTCAATTGATGGTAGCCTGACCTCAGGTCAATCTTCGTGTAGTAGCTCGACCCTTGCAGCTGATCGAACAAGCCATCAATGCGTGGAAGAGGATAGCGATTCTTCACGGTCACCTTGTTGAGTTCGCGGTAATCGATACACATTCTGAAGGTACCGTCTTTCTTCTTCACAAATAACACTGGAGCTCCCCAGGGCGAAGAGCTAGGATGAATGAAACCCTTATCCAAAAGTTCTTGTAGTTGCGTGGACAGTTCTTCATGTTCTGATGGAGCTAAGCGATAAGGTGCTCGAGCTATGGGTGCTGCCCCAGGAGCTAGCTCAATTTGGAATTCGACCTGGCGATGAGGCGGTAGCCAAGGTAAATCTTCAGGAAACACTTGAGGAAAGTCGCGTACTACTGGGATATCCTCTATTCTCTTCTCTTTTGTTGATGCATCAGTAACAAGTGCTAAAATAGCGGTGTGGCCCTTTCGCAAACACTTCTGGGCCTTAAGAAAGGAGATGATGCCCACCACGACACCACTCTTGTCGCCTTTAATTTCGAGAGGTTCTTTACCAGAATGGGGAATACGAACAATCTTCTCTTTGCATAGGATCTCTGCTTGCTGTTGGGATAACCAATCCATCCCAATGACGATGTCGCAACTACCCAGAACTATAGGAATGAGATCGATAGAGAAGGTCTGACCAGCGAGGACAAGATTACAACCCTGAACTATATGTGTGGCCTCTAGACTTTTACCATTTGCTAACTCTACGACATGCTTGGTGTTCATAAGTGTTGGTGTGCGCTTGAGCATTTGACTAACTTTTAGAGACACATAACTGGTATCGGCACCCGGATCAGATAAAACAGTAACATAAAAGTCATCGAGAAGAAACTTACCCATCACCACGTTAGGATCATTCCTTGCTTCACCCTGACCCAGCACGAACACTCGACCTTTAGCACCATTGTCATCATTGTTTCCTCCATTATTGTTCCCGTTTCCTTGGTTGTTGTTCCGATTCTGATTCTGATTTAACTGTTGGCAGTGTCTCTTGAAGTGACCTTCAGCGCCACGCTGAAAGCATCCCCTGTTGACCTGTTGCTGTTGCTGATTTTGCAGTGCTTGCTGTTGCTGCTGACGATTCTGATTTGCAGGCCGTGAGCTCCTGCAATCCTTGGCTTCATGACCCATCTTGAGACACCCCTGACAACGTCCCTTGTTGCACTGACCACTGTGGTGTCTGTTACATTTGTTGCACTTTGGGTGATTTCCTCGATATCCACCCTGCCCCTAACTACCTGAAGATTGCTGACTAGGACTCTGGTAGTCATCAGTTTTTCGCTGCTGTGCCTAGGACTGAACCGTAGTCGAACCCTTGCTGGAATCTCCATCCCATTTTCGCTTGTTGTCACTGGGAATAGCAAAAGTAGTAGTAGTAGTAGTGGTAGTAGCAACAATACGCTTAGGCAGCTTGTTCTGTTCCACTGCCTGGTCTGTGAGACGATGAGCAAGGCGAGTAACATCCTGGATGGTAGCAAGGTTAGCGGAGGTCACGTGGCTTTGAATCTCTGGTACTAAGCGTTTAAGGTACAGCTCGATACGCTTGATAGGAGGATCCACCATGGTTGGACATAACAATGCCAGTTCATTAGATCGCTTCGTATACGCCTCTATCTCTGACCCCGTCATCTTCAGGTTAAAGAATTCCACTTCCAGCTTGTGGATGTCATCACGAGTACAGTATTCTCACTTGACCAGTTCCTTGAAGTCGTTCCATGGGGTGGCATTAGCAGCTGCCAGCCCTAACATTTGGACTTGCGCGTTCCACCAAGTTAACGCAACGCCTTCGAGAGTACCAGTGGCATACTTCACCCTACGAGCCTCAGGGCATTCACACATCTCGAAAACAGACTCGAGCTTCTCGAACCAGTGGAGGAGTCTAATGGCCCCTTCAGTGCCACCGAAAGTACTAGGATGACAGTCCATAAAAGTCTTGAATATGTATACAGGTGGCTGAGCGTGCTGACCTGTTGTGTATAAGAACATGACAAGGTTAAACACAAGAGTTGGTTTATGAGGGTAGGATCTATAGATCCTAGAGTGAGTTGCGACTGCAGGATATACCTCCTGCTTGAGCGGCTGCACGTGCCGCAACAACTTGTTGGTTAATCAAAGCCGTCAACTGGGCTTGAGTCATGTTGATACGTCCACTCATAATCTTCATATCAAAAGGGAAACATGAGTGAGAGAGGTTCGCGAAAGTGCGATGACAGAAGAGAGTAAGCACACATGTGTTTTCAAACAATAGTTGTTGCGTTCATCTAAGCATATCATGAGCAAAATTTCTATGTAACTAGCAAGTAGGCAATAAAACATAAACCATATCTCCTAGAAATGTGAGTCTTGCACGTGGAGCGAAGCGTCGTTATGGATCGTTGAGCACTGTTCTGGTTATAGTCTGGTTTTATCCAAAAGTTTTCCCCTTTTTAAAACCAAGTTCACTATAACCAATGGCTCTGATACCAATCTGTCACACCCCCAAAATCCACACGCGGAGTATCACTGCTTGGAGGCGTGACTGACCAGGATCAAGCCACCAATCATATTGAACATTGTAAGTAATAAATAAAATTCAATCCAACAATACGAAAGGTGTTCAAAACAAAACATAATTAAGTGTTTAGCAGAAGCATAAATGTGAAAACCCAAACATAAGTATTAAGTTCGAAAATCTTATAATGTTTTTAACATGGCATCCACTGTCCATATCCCACAACGACCGCGCCTCCCTGTGCAAGCTCCATAAGTACCTATCGACCTGCAAGGCATGTAACATCGAGTCAGCAACAAAGTTGAGCGAGTTCACGGTTGATTGTTCAGTTATTGAGTTCGTGTCAAAAATCGTAGTTCGTTTCAATATCATGTATTCATGTGTTACCCAGTATCCTTGTTTCCCAAACCGTCACGATGTGTAGTGGGGGCTTCCCATGTTGTACATTACTAGACTAGTTGTTTCTATAGGTGTCCTTCCCAATCCGAGTACAGTTGTAAGTGTGAGGTTACGTAGGTTTTACGTAAGTGCCCTTCCCAATCCGAGGACAGTGGTAAGTATGAAGTTACGTAGGTTTTACGTAAGTGCCCTTCCCAATCCAAGGACAGTGGTACGTAGCGAGTATGTAGGTTTAGCACTGGCGTCCTTCCCAACCCGAGGACGATGGTAAGTAGTCTAGTAGTGATAAATGTACGAGTACTGTCGTAGTTATTCAATCCCATTCCCAACCCACCGGGAATCCCATGCCTTAGAGTGTGAACTCACCTTGGTTTTCTCGGTTTGATTAATTACTTGGTTCCAATTAATCAGTCAAGGCCTATGGTATGCACGTATACACAATCAGTTGACATTTACAAGTTCGACTAACCAGCAAGATCATCACGTACATGCAAGTAACAACTAACACATAGCACTTTTCAGTTATACAAGTTCATGCAAGTCATGCTTATTGTTTAACAACAGCTAACTAACCCAGTTAACCCTTAACAGACTTAACTGAGTTCACTGTGCAGTTTACCCACTCGACGAAACACACTTGTTTCATCGTGAATCCCCTTTGACGAAACATCCCCTGTTTCGTTGTGATTACTCTCGGCGAAACTCCCTGTTTCGTCGTGACAGGCGTTTCGCCCAAAATGTCAGTTACGTCGTGTAATTTATGATCACCCAGAAACCCTAACCGCCGATCATCAGTTCACAATCATCACCTAGCCATTTTATCAATCATTCTAGTTCATATGATCGTCATTACATGAATTCAAATTCAGCAATATAAGCAGTTTAGGTTCATCGATCAGTAACATCTAGTACACCTCAATAATGCAGCGAATTCAATCATCAGCGTAAAACTCTAACCATGTCATGATCAATCAACTAAGTGTCACCCGAAACTTATAAACTACAATATCCATAATCCTATCAATATCAGGCATAGGCAACAGTGATTTTTATTCATACAATCAACATACTTAGTCTAAGACGTTCAACCCTAGTTGATGATACATGAGAGCACAAATTCTAGTATCGCACAGATAGTCAAGTAATGCAACAACCTATCCAATCGGATGATCGTAACTAACTGGTTATCAGGTGAGACTAGCAAAGATTCCGGGAGAGTTAGAGGCTATCGTCGCACAGGAGAGGGAGAGAGAGATCTTAGGGTTTGGAGATTGATAACTGGTAAGTTTTTACGTAACCCTAAATCGTTATATACTCGGATATAAGAGTTGGGCCCTTACTGGGCTTCGGGGAAACTTGTCACACCCCCAAAATCCACCCGCGGAGTACCACCGCTTGGGAGCGTGACTGACCAGGATCAAGCCACCAATCATATCAAACATAGCATTTAATAATAACCAAAGATACGATTGATGTTCCAAAACCAAATGTTGTATATGTAGCGGAAGCATTAAATGTAAAACCCAAAAACATAAGTATCAATGTGTGAATGTAAAAGTGTTTAATAAGCATTCACGAGTTCTTGTCCACAACGGCCCGCTTTTCCTCTGGTGCAAGCTCCAAGTATACCTAAGGCCCTGCAAGGCATGCAGCAAATAATCAACAAACTAGTTGAGCGAGTTCACAGAAAACAAGATTGTAAAAATCATGCGTCAGTTCATCTAATAAGGCTTCCCAAGCAAGTGTATTCTATTGGTGAGGAATCCTCACGTTCATCCTTTATAACGGGCTTCTCATTATGGTACTTACTAGACTAATTTCCGACCATGTGTTCTTCTTTACCGAGAACAGGAAAACGTACAGGGTCACGTAGGCTTTACGTGACGTGCCCTTCCCCGAGGACATGGTACGCGTGGGGGCTACGCAGGCTTTACGCAGCGTGGCCTTCCGACCCGGAAGCCAGTGGATGGTATTGGGTTACGTAGGTTTTACGTAACGTGTCCTCCCGACCCGGGAGACAAATGGCAAACATACTGGGTTACGTAGGCTTTACGTAACGTGTCCTGACTAACCTGAGGACGATGGTCTATAGTCTGGTATATGCGTAAGTACGAGTAACTCCTTTTACAGTAACATATCCAACCCAATTCCCAACCCGGGAATCCCATGCCTTGGCTGTGTGAACTCACCTTGGTTTGCTCGGCAGATACACAAAGAGTATAGATAAGCTAGTAATTGGTCAATCACGTCCTAGCATGGTTGTAATACAAGTCAGGTTTGGTTCAATGATGCACGTATACAACATGGCAAACACGTATGCACGCAAACACATTAAGTACACTACTTGTGCTATTCGGATGGTTGGGCCAAAGAGCTTGTGCGAGCCCAACCATCTTGTGCGATGTAAGTCTAGGCCCAAACCATACCCGGCCCAACTAATTAGCAAATCGAATATAAAGGTCGGCCCAAATAATATTCATTGTGATCCAATAACAATCAGCCCAAAAGTAACACATAACAGTTAGGAACTTCAATATACTTGTGCGATCCAGCTACTTACCCAGCCCAACAGTTCAGCCGGCCCAAATTAATGAAACAATCACTGGTACGATCTGACTTTGGGCTTGTGCGCCCGGACATTTGGACTGTCCGGCCCAACAGTTCCTAATAACGTTTACAAGTGCGTGTGGCCCAACTCCTTTGTGCGATCCATACCGGCTTGTACGATCCACAAGTGTTGTATGGTCAAGCAAAGCTAAGAATATTGTGCGGTTGTCTTATGTGATCCGATCAGGTCTTGTACGACCTGACCTTGTGCGATCCAATGGGAGCTTGTACGTGTGGGCTCCCTTGTGCGATCGGTCGATGTTGTGTGGTTGATCCAATTGTGCGATCAATTAACAACTTCCCATGAATTATGCTATCAGTTACATTTCATTCAAAGTTTCCAAATTTAATCCTTGCCAATTAACACAATATCAGCAATTTACTTAACAAGATATCGATCAAACAGGGATTCCAAGTACCAATCCTTATGAACCCTAATCTTGATTCAAGGCATAATAATAATTAACAACTCTAATCAAATCTTAAATCATCACACATGACAATCCGGGACATATAGCATATCAATTATCATTAGATCTACATCATACCAATCAGATTCGTGTGTGAACATTTACTATACATGAGAGCCGATTACATAACAAGGACATGTATAATTACATTAACATACTCAATCATACAAGAACCCTATAACAAGTATCAACATATCACACACAATAAATCAAACACTAACCGATAGAATCCAACAGAAGATGGTGAGTAGAGAAAACAAGATCCTCGATCCACAGGTTGTTCGCCGTCGGGTTTGAGTGAGAGAGGAGAGACAGGAAAAGCTAGGGTTTTGTTGTGTGTTATGTGTTTTGATCAAAGTGTTCGATGGTTGCTATACTCCAAGAGTTATGCATATGAGGTGTATGGGCCGAACCCACTTGGGTTGCCCTAACGGTCCGCGTATAAGTGTGAAGCCCAAACATGTTGTGCGATCGGTTGTGGGTGTTGTGTGTTGTGCGTTCGGGTCTCATCCAATCGTGTATTTCACACACTCATATAATTCATAAATTCATAAATTCATATAGCTCACATAATCACATATCAATATATCTTTCACATAATCATTCAAGTTCATAAAGTCGTGTCATGTTTACAAACGTTACACAAAACTAGGTCTAAAGTTCGAGTTGTCACATTATCCCCAACTAATTGGAAATTTCGTCACGAAATTTGGTATGCACTCACTGAGGAAGCTAGGTAAACTGTACTGTTCACTGGTTTTCCTGGGGTGTCACATCCTCCCCCCGTTGATCTGGAATTTCGTCCCGAAATTCCGAGGTAGTAGCTTCAGTCTCAGCAGTGGTTGTACTGTTCGCGAACAATTGGGGGTACTTTTCTGTCATCCTGTCTTCGCGTTCCCAGGTGTACTCTGGGCCACGTTTGGAGTTCCAACGAACTCGAACAAGAGGGATTCTCTTGTGTTTGAGGACCTTCACATCCCGGTCCGTGATTTCAACTGGTTCCTCGACGAACTGCAACCGCTCGTCGATAGTGAGTTCCTTGAAAGGAATGATGAGGTTTTCATCTGATAGGCACTTCTTTAAGTTCGACACATGAAAGACATTGTGAACTGCCCCGAGTTCAGCTGGTAAGTTCAATCTGTAGGCTACTTTGCCAATCTTTTCTATGATTTCAAATGGTCCGACATACCGCGGATTCAGTTTGCCCCGTTTGCCAAAACGAACCACACCCTTCCAGGGTGAGACTTTCAATAAAACCCGGTCCCCGACCTCAAATTCCAAGGGCTTTCTACGCTTGTCCGCGTAGGCTTTCTGACGGTCGCGTGCTGCCGCCATGCGTTGTCGTATTTGTGCAATCTTTTCTGTGGCGTCCACTACAATCTCTGGACCCGTGATTTGACTATCTCCCACCTCTGCCCAACAGAGAGGTGACCGGCATTTACGCCCGTACAATGCCTCGAATGGAGCGGCTTGAATGCTGGTATGATAACTATTATTATACGAGAACTCCACCAAAGGGAGATGCTTTTCCCAGCCGTTGCCGAAATCGATAACGCATGCCCTAAGCATGTCTTCAAGTGTTTGAATCGTTCGCTCCGACTGCCCATCCGTCTGAGGATGATATGCTGTGCTCATGTCTAATCGTGAGCCGAAAGATTTATGCATCGCTTGCCATAGCTCTGACGTGAATCGTGCGTCGCGATCCGAAATGATAGATGTGGGCACCCCGTGCCTCGAAACAACTTCTTTAAGATAGACGTCTGCGAGAGTGGAGAACTTATCAGTTTCCTTTATAGGTAGGAAGTGTGCAGACTTAGTGAGTCGATCCACGATCACCCATATCGTATCGTTCCCACGCTGGGATCTAGGTAGGCCTGTAACGAAATCCATGGAAATTTCTTCCCATTTCCATTGAGGTATCTTAGGCTGCTGAAGTAGGCCAGCTGGTTTCTGATATTCGACCTTGACTCTCGCACAGGTCAAACATTTTCCAACGTACGTAGCGATGTGGGCCTTCATACTAGGCCACCAATAAGTAGTGCTGATGTCGTGGTACATTTTATCCGACCCTGGATGTACCGAATAGCGAGACTTGTGTGCTTCGTCCATCACAAGTTCGCGTAGACCGCCATAAAGTGGGACCCAAATACGCCCCGTTACATAGTAGGCGCCGTCTGCTTTCTGTTCCATCTGTTGTCGTGAGCCGCGTAAGGCTTCAGCCTTGACGTTTTCGGGCTTCAGTGCTTCTACCTGAGCATCTCGTATCTGTGCAGGGAGGCTAGACTGAATCGTAAGCTGTAGCGCTCGCACGCGCCGTGGTAAAGTGTCTTTCCGACTGAGGGCATCAGCCACAACATTGGCTTTGCCTGGATGGTACTTGATAGCGCATTCATAATCGTTAAGTAATTCAACCCATCGTCGTTGCCGCATATTCAAATCCTTCTGCTTAAGGATATGCTCGAGACTCCTGTGATCGGTGTAAATCGTGCACCTGGTACCGTACAGGTAGTGTCGCCATATCTTAAGCGCGAAAACAACAGCTCCCAGCTCTAAATCGTGCGTCGTGTAGTTGCGTTCATGAACCTTGAGTTGACGAGAGGCGTAAGCGATAACCTTGTCGCGCTGCATTAACACACATCCAAGTCCCCGAATGGATGCATCACAATATACCACGAAGTCATCTGTGCCCTCTGGCAAAGAGAGGATTGGTGCACTGCAAAGTCTATCCTTTAGGTGCTGAAAAGCAGTCTCCTGGGGCTCTCCCCAGCGATAGGTAACACCCTTCTGTGTCAGTAGCGTAAGCGGCTGAGCAATCTTCGAGAAATCCTTGATAAACCGTCTGTAGTAACCTGCCAGACCCAAGAATTGGCGTATTTCTGTCGGCGTACGCGGTGCAGGCCAGTTCCTGATCGAATCTATCTTGGATGGATCGACGTGGATCCCATCCTTGTTTACCACGTGGCCTAAGAAGTGGACTTCACGAAGCCAGAAGTCGCATTTAGAAAGCTTGGCGTACAGCTGTTCCTTCCGAAGGAGTTCCAAAATCAGGCGAAGATGTTGCTCGTGTTCCTCCCGACTCTTGGAGTAAATCAGAATGTCGTCGATGAATACTATGACGAACTTGTCAAGATAGGGTTTGCACACCCTGTTCATCAGATCCATAAATACGGCAGGCGCGTTCGTTAACCCGAATGGCATGACGAGAAACTCGTAGTGACCGTAACGAGTTCTGAAGGCTGTCTTGGAGACGTCCTCATCCCGGACTCTCAACTGATGGTACCCCGACCTCAAATCTATCTTTGAATAGTAACACGACCCTTGCAACTGGTCGAATAGGTCGTCGATGCGCGGAAGAGGATAACGGTTCTTCACCGTCACCTTGTTGAGTTCACGGTAGTCGATGCACATCCTGAACGTACCGTCCTTCTTTTTCACGAAAAGTACTGGAGCTCCCCAAGGCGAAGAGCTTGGACGAATAAAGCCCTTTTCTAGGAGCTCTTGTAGCTGCTTTGACAGTTCCTCCAATTCTGATGGAGCTAGACGATATGGTGCGCGAGCTATGGGTGCTGCTCCTGGAGCGAGCTCGATTTGAAATTCGACCTGACGATGAGGCGGTAAGCCAGGTAAGTCTTCAGGAAACACCTGAGGGTAATCACGTACAATTGGAATATCCTCCAATTTCTTTTCTTTCGCCGATGCATCTGTAACGAGTGCCAGAATGGCAGCGTGCCCCTTACGTAAGCATTTCTGAGCCTTCAAGAAAGAGATGATGCCGACCACTGCACCACTCTTGTCACCTTGAACTTCGAGAGGTTCCTGACCAGAACGAGGAATGCGAATTATCTTCTCAATGCATAAGATTTCTGCTTGCTGTTGCTGCTGGCGATTCCGATTTGCTGTCTCAAGATGGGCCATGAAGCTAAGGATTCCGATTTGCAGGCCGTGGGCTCCTGAATCCTTAGCTTCATGGCCCATCTTGAGACACCTCTGGCAACGTCCCTCGTTGCACTAACCACTGTGGTGTCTGTTGCATTAGTTACACATTGGGTGAATTCCCCGATATCCACCCTGCCCCTGACCACCAGAAGTTGGCTGTCTCGGCTCTGGTGATCACTATTTCTTGCGGTGCTGTTGTGCTTGAGACCGAACGGTAGCTGAACCCTTGCTGGAATACCCATCCCGTTCCGCTTGTTGTCAGCAGGAGTGGCGGAAGTAGCAGAAGTGGTAGCGGTAGTAATGGCGCTGATACAACTAGGCAGCCTGTTCTGTTCCACTGCCCGATCCGTGAGGCGATGAGCAAGACGCTGAATGTCTTGGATACTGCCGATGTTAGCCGATGTAGCATGGCTCTGAATCTCTGAGGCTAGACCCTTGAGGTACAATTTGATACGCTTGCTTGGAGGGTCCATCATGGTTGGACACAAGATGGCTAGTTCATTCGACCGGTTCGTATAAGCTTCAATTTCTGACCCCGTCATTTTCAAATGGTAAGGCTCCACTTCTAACTTGTGGATGTCATCACGCGTGCAGTATTCCTTTTTAGTGCATTCTTTGAATTCGTTCCAGGGGGTGGCGTTAGCAGTTGCCAACCCTAGTATCCGTACTTGCGCGTTCCACCAGGTTAGCGCGATTTCTTCCAAAGTACCAGTGACGTACTCGACTCTGCGAGCCTTAGGACATTCACACATCTCGAATGCAGACTCGAGCTTCCCAACCCAATGGAGTAGTCCCACTGCTCCTTCTGTGCCACTGAATGTGCTTGGACGACAGTCCATGAAGTTCCTGAATGTGCAGACAGGTTGCTGTGCGTTCTGACCCGTTGCGCGAGGAAGATAGGTCAAGGTTAAGCGCGAGAGTTGGGTCACGAGAGTAGGATCTAACATCCTAGGATAGGTCTGGGATAGCAGGTTATACCTCCTGCTTGTGCGGCTGCAAGCGTCGCAGCAACTTGTTCGTTAATGAGAGCCGTCAACCGGGCTTGAGTCATGCTAAAACGTCCAGACATGATTGAGCAGTAAAGGTAGCATAGGTATGAATGGTTCGCGAGTAGTGCGATGACAGAAAAGTGTAAGCACGTAGGGATTCTCATGCTATAGTATCATGTGTATCTAAACGTAATGCGACCAAAGTTCTATGCAGTTCTAGCAAACAGGCAATAAACATAAACCTTATTACCTAAGATGTCGAGTCTTGCACGTGGAGCGAAGCGTCGTTGTGGATCGTTGAGAGCACTGTACTGGTTATAGTCCGGTTTTAATAAAAACGTTTTCCCATATTAAAACCAAGTTCTCTATAACCAATGGCTCTGATACCAATCTGTCACACCCCCAAAATCCACCCGCGGAGTACCACCGCTTGGGAGCGTGACTGACCAGGATCAAGCCACCAATCATATCAAACATAGCATTTAATAATAACCAAAGATACGATTGATGTTCCAAAACCAAATGTTGTATATGTAGCGGAAGCATTAAATGTAAAACCCAAAAACATAAGTATCAATGTGTGAATGTAAAAGTGTTTAATAAGCATTCACGAGTTCTTGTCCACAACGGCCCGCTTCTCCTCTGGTGCAAGCTCCAAGTATACCTAAGGCCCTGCAAGGCATGCAGCAAATAATCAACAAACTAGTTGAGCGAGTTCACAGAAAACAAGATTGTAAAAATCATGCGTCAGTTCATCTAATAAGGCTTCCCAAGCAAGTGTATTCTATTGGTGAGGAATCCTCACGTTCATCCTTTATAACGGGCTTCTCATTATGGTACTTACTAGACTAATTTCCGACCATGTGTTCTTCTTTACCGAGAACAGGAAAACGTACAGGGTCACGTAGGCTTTACGTGACGTGCCCTTCCCCGAGGACATGGTACGCGTGGGGGCTACGCAGGCTTTACGCAGCGTGGCCTTCCGACCCGGAAGCCAGTGGATGGTATTGGGTTACGTAGGTTTTACGTAACGTGTCCTCCCGACCCGGGAGACAAATGGCAAACATACTGGGTTACGTAGGCTTTACGTAACGTGTCCTGACTAACCTGAGGACGATGGTCTATAGTCTGGTATATGCGTAAGTACGAGTAACTCCTTTTACAGTAACATATCCAACCCAATTCCCAACCCGGGAATCCCATGCCTTGGCTGTGTGAACTCACCTTGGTTTGCTCGGCAGATACACAAAGAGTATAGATAAGCTAGTAATTGGTCAATCACGTCCTAGCATGGTTGTAATACAAGTCAGGTTTGGTTCAATGATGCACGTATACAACATGGCAAACACGTATGCACGCAAACACATTAAGTACACTACTTGTGCTATTCGGATGGTTGGGCCAAAGAGCTTGTGCGAGCCCAACCATCTTGTGCGATGTAAGTCTAGGCCCAAACCATACCCGGCCCAACTAATTAGCAAATCGAATATAAAGGTCGGCCCAAATAATATTCATTGTGATCCAATAACAATCAGCCCAAAAGTAACACATAACAGTTAGGAACTTCAATATACTTGTGCGATCCAGCTACTTACCCAGCCCAACAGTTCAGCCGGCCCAAATTAATGAAACAATCACTGGTACGATTTGACTTTGGGCTTGTGCGCCCGGACATTTGGACTGTCCGGCCCAACAGTTCCTAATAACGTTTACAAGTGCGTGTGGCCCAACTCCTTTGTGCGATCCATACCGGCTTGTACGATCCACAAGTGTTGTATGGTCAAGCAAAGCTAAGAATATTGTGCGGTTGTCTTATGTGATCCGATCAGGTCTTGTACGACCTGACCTTGTGCGATCCAATGGGAGCTTGTACGTGTGGGCTCCCTTGTGCGATCGGTCGATGTTGTGTGGTTGATCCAATTGTGCGATCAATTAACAACTTCCCATGAATTATGCTATCAGTTACATTTCATTCAAAGTTTCCAAATTTAATCCTTGCCAATTAACACAATATCAGCAATTTACTTAACAAGATATCGATCAAACAGGGATTCCAAGTACCAATCCTTATGAACCCTAATCTTGATTCAAGGCATAATAATAATTAACAACTCTAATCAAATCTTAAATCATCACACATGACAATCCGGGACATATAGCATATCAATTATCATTAGATCTACATCATACCAATCAGATTCGTGTGTGAACATTTACTATACATGAGAGCCGATTACATAACAAGGACATGTATAATTACATTAACATACTCAATCATACAAGAACCCTATAACAAGTATCAACATATCACACACAATAAATCAAACACTAACCGATAGAATCCAACAGAAGATGGTGAGTAGAGAAAACAAGATCCTCGATCCACAGGTTGTTCGCCGTCGGGTTTGAGTGAGAGAGGAGAGACAGGAAAAGCTAGGGTTTTGTTGTGTGTTATGTGTTTTGATCAAAGTGTTCGATGGTTGCTATACTCCAAGAGTTATGCATATGAGGTGTATGGGCCGAACCCACTTGGGTTGCCCTAACGGTCCGCGTATAAGTGTGAAGCCCAAATATGTTGTGCGATCGGTTGTGGGTGTTGTGTGTTGTGCGTTCGGGTCTCATCCAATCGTGTATTTCACACACTCATATAATTCATAAATTCATAAATTCATATAGCTCACATAATCACATATCAATATATCTTTCACATAATCATTCAAGTTCATAAAGTCGTGTCATGTTTACAAACGTTACACAAAACTAGGTCTAAAGTTCGAGTTGTCACAAAACTGGGCCGGCGAAACAACTTGTTTCGTCGAGATATGGATGACGAAACACTCCTGTTTCATCGAAGTTGTTAGTGGCGAAACCTTCTCCATTTCGTCGGAGTGTAGATGGTGAAACACTCCTGTTTCGTCGGAGCCATTCAAGGTTTAAATAGTTTAAGTTTTTCAACCAGGTTACATGATATATCACTAAACACATTAGATGCAACAATCACAATACGTTTTAACATATCACAAACGTGTACGGTTACAAAGCAAACAAGTCGTATAAACAAACAACTTAACAATAGACAAGCAACTTAAACAATTAACGTGCAATAAATGCGAAGATGGAATCTTGGAAATTTGAGTTGTCACAACACTTGATCAACAAGTGGCTCATTTGTGAATATAATTACCGTAAAAGGTTATTCAGAGACTTATTTTAAGTATGCTAATACTTACAGTCCTTTCACAATCAAAGTTTTCGATTTTTCGAAAAATTTAGTTCCTTAAATTCAAGGTTTGACTTTATTAGGGTTTATTACACGTGTCAATACATCATTGGACGTGATTTTACGAGGTGTTACACCCCGTGTGCAGAAGCGTATCTGTACTATCAAGATTTGCAAGATTCTACGAATCTTAGCGGTGACCATGGCCCGTGTGGAGATACGCCCCCGTGCTGGGAATAGAAGCTTCTACAACTTTCTCTTTTCTGCAGACACCTGGCCACACCCCCGTGTCTGTTGGGCATGGGGCCGTGGTCAGCCTTCTGTTTCTTTGTTTTTGCTTGGGAAGATGCTGTCGAGGGGTCGGGCATGCCACGTTTATTCCTTTTCTAGTATTTATGCTAGATTTTGCTGCATATTTGTTCATTTTGTTCATTTACACTCATTTAGTTTTGAAAATACAAAAGGAAGACCAAAGCACGCTTTTCCAACATTAGTACTAAAAAACGGTTAGTTTTATGCCTCTATTGATGTATTTTATATGTTGCATTTTACACACATCAAATACCCCCACACTAAAATCTTTGCTTGTCCTCAAGCAAAACTCTTTATAATGTGGCTTACACTCCCAAATGGAATGGGTAGAAGAGAAGTTTTGGGCTTGTCTTGAGTGTCGGGAATCCAAGATATTTACTAGGCTTTATTTTTATGTTATTTACAATCCTATTCATTATGATTTATTTAGAACGTTTCATAAGAGAAATTAATTATTTGGGCATAACATGCCTCTTTAAAATTCCATTTATATACAAGTTCACATACCTTACGGGAGATCACTCAACACTCGTGTCACACCCCAACCGATGGCGGAAACATCGGGGCGTGACACTGAGCGAAACAGATTGTCCAGAAGTTTCCACAACAATTATATTTACCAAATATTTTAAGTAACACGTCCCATACCATGTCATATAAGATAATATAATTATTACAGCACAAATCTAGGCAAATTGTTCTGTTCCGACAACTCAGGTTTCAATAGTACAGACAACTATTTGTTGGTCACTAAGACTCTTTCCTAGCTTTGATTTCCAAGCAAATAGACACCTTAAGCACCTGTCACATACATTAAAATAAAGTTAATACACATAGTGTAAAGGCGAGCATACAAGTTTGATAATAACATATAGAGTTCGAAATAGTTTACGCATAACCACCACGTACACTGAGTAAAACGAAGCATGTTAGTTATCGACATGAACCTATCGATACCAATGATTGCGGGTTGACTTCCCAAGGCAGTTCGTAATACATGATTACCACTGTAATCCATGCAAATAATTGTCCTTAACAACCCCCGTGTGAACGGGTGCTGAGTCCAAACTATAGTACTATCGTTGCTAGGGCAGGTAGACAACATTCCATGTGTAAATATAACAAACAAGCATTCATTAAGTCACGTATAACATGCGGTAACGGTTAGCGTTAAAAGTATTGCGTAGTGTGTTCGATGTGATTTCGTATAAGTAATGTATGTAACACCCAAAAGTGCGTAAGCAAAAAGGGATCGAGTATACTCACAGCGGTTGGATGGATTGAAGGGAGCGCTTGAGAGTAAGGTTAGCCTGAATAGTTCGATAGAATAACAATTAGTGACGCATAAAACAAAAACAAGTGTTGGTGGTTCAAACAGCTGGTCGGTCGGATGGTAGTCCGATCGGACAGCTGATCGTACGAGCGATAGTCCGTTCGGACGGCTGTCTGGTAGGATGGCCGTTCGGAGTGGATTGTTTCTTCCTTTGGGAAGGATGTGTTTGTGTATGATGGCTTGACTTTTGAAGTTTTTTTTGTTGTAGTATTTTGAAAACATTGAAGTATCTCTACCTTTCAGGTCGGTCGACCGAACGGTCGTTCGATCGGCTGGCAACCCGTTTGGTTGGGCACTTAAGTGAGAACAAGTTCACAGCAGGATGTCACTTGATCGGACAACAGTTCGATCGGGTGGCATTCCTAGTGCATTGAGCATGTTGAAAATTGTTTAAGTGTTGAAGTCTAATGGTCACACGTTCGAGCGGTTAACCCGATCGGATGGTAGTCCGATCGGACAACAACTCGTTCAACAATCAGACTTTGATTGTTGATGAATAGTTTAAGTGTGGGTCCCAAAATGCAAGCCGTTCGGTTTGACCAGTCGATCAGATTGGCTGTTCGGTCGGACGGCACTCCATCCGGGTCAACCTGTTCGTCTTACACTTGATTATTTTGATTGTTTGTCGTTTTTATCGAGGTGTTGTGATATCGCGCTAAACAACAGAAACTTGTCAATACTTGGTTTCCTGATCGGACATGTCACACCCCAACCGATGGCGGAAACATCAGGGCATGGCACTGAGCGAAACAGATTGTCCAGAAGTTTCCATAACAATTATCATTACCAATCAATTTAAAGTAACATGTCCCATACCGTGTCTCAAAAGGTAAACAAATTATTACAGACAAAATCTAGGCAAATAGTTCTATTCCGACAACTCAGATTTTCAAATAGCCCAATTGTTTATTTGCTTCTAGAGACTCTTGATTACATTTGTACAGACAACTATTTGTTGGCCTCTAGAAACTTATTCTAGCCTCGCTTTCCTGGCAGATAAGCATCCTAAATACCTATCACATACGTTAAAATAAAAGTCAATACACATAGTGTAAAGGCGAGCATACAAGTTTGATAATATCATATAGAGTTCGAAATAGTTTACGCATAACCAGCATGTACACAGAGGATAACGAAGCATGTTAATTATCGACATGGACCTTTCGGTACCAATGAGTGTGGGTTGACTGCCCAAGGCAGTTCGTAATACATGATCACCACCGTAATCCATGCAAATAATTGTCCTTAACAACCCCCGTGTGAATGGGTGCTAAGTCCAAACTATAGTACTATCGTTGCTAAGGCAGGTAGACAACATTCCATGTGTAAACATAACAAACAAGCATTCATTAAGTCATGTAATACATGCGGTAACGGTTAGTGTTAAAAGCATTGCGTAGTGTGTGTGATTTGATTTCGTATAAGTATTGTATGTAACACCCAAAAGTGCTTAAAGCAAAAAGGGATCGAGTATACTCACAGCGGTTGGATGGATTGAAGGGAGCGCTTGAGAGTAAGGTTAGCCTGAATAGTTCGATAGCATAACGGTAAGTGGCGTGTAAAACGAGAATAAGTGTTTGTGGGTCGGACAGCTGGTCGATCGGATGGCAGTCCGATCGGTCAACTGACCGTGCGAGTGATTGTCCGTTCGGACGGCTGTCCGATTGGATGGTCGTTTGAGTGGATTGTTTCTTCCTTTAGGAAGGATGTGTTTGTGTATGATGGTTTTGACTTTTGAAGTTTTTGTTGTGGCATTTGGAAACATTGAAGTACCTTTACCTTTCAGGTCGTTCGATCGGACGGTCGTCCGATCGGATGGTCGTCCGATCGGACGGCAATCCGATAGGTTGACACTTCAGTGAGAACAAGTTCACAGCGGCTTGTTACTCGATCGGATAGCCGTCCGGTCGGGTGGCATCCCTATTGAACATGTTTGAGAAATCAATTAAGTTGTTAAAGTCAAGTATCTCATGATCCGAAGAGTAACCCAATCGGATGGTAGTCCGATCGGACAGTAGTTCGTTCAATACTCAAACTTCAAAGAAAAAGTGATTAAGTGTGGGACCCATAGTGCAAGCCGTTCGGCTGACCGGCCGTTCGGGTGGCTGTCCGTTTGGACAGCAGTCCGATCAGACGGCACCTCATCCTGGTCGTCCTGTTCGCCTCACACTTGGTTGTTTCGATTGTTTGTCGTTTTATCGAGGCATTTTGATAACGAGTCAAACAACAGGAAAACTTGTCAATACTTGGTTCTCCTGATCGGACAGGAATCACCCCAACCCGATTAGTGAACTGTTCGAGACGGAGTTCACGTTTAACTCGAAATCAGTAAACCTCGTGGATAGGATCGGATCTTGAGCTAACACAACCACAGATCGGGTAGTAAGTCGGCATCAGTCCCGATTCTATCGATTTTGAGTGTAAAAGAGTTGAAAGAAAGTTAGAAAACCATCTTTCAATCCTTTTCTTGGTGAATATGTTTAGATCTATGAAAGATCTTTGATAGTTTATGTGGAAATCGGTTAGATCTAAGTTGTTCTTGGTGGATTGAGACCAAAACATGAAGTTCTTCAAGAACACATGATGACGTCATCCTAGAACACCTTGAATCTTGGTGATTTCACAGTTAAAAGTGAAGATTTAAAAGATAGAAAGGTGTAGGAGTGCGTGTAGATCAAGAAAGTACAAGATTTAGGGCGAGATGTTACCTGAATCGAGAGAAATCTAAGAAAAGGTGAGGAGAGCGTGATGTTCAGTCAGAGAGTTGCCAAAAGTAGAAAGAAGGAAAGTGACATGGGTATTTATAGGGTTCCAAAAGAGGAAAGGTCTGGCCGATCGGCTAAGCAGCTCGATCGGACAGCCTGTCCAATCGGACTGCAGTCTGAACGGACGGCTGGTCGATCGGCTGGTTGCCTGATCGATCGGTCGCCTGTTTCGAGTGTTCGGTGCGACGAGTTTTGCTGTTTCGATTTCGATTGCGAGCGTTGTGGTGCGATAGGGTTTCCTAGTCAAATTACTTTTAATCCCAACTACTCATATCTTGCGCTATCTCTTCTCCACTAATTATCATACTATATCTACATACAAGCATCCTTAGTTCGTATTCGGTTTGTGATTGCGATTCGATTGCGATAAGTTCGATTGCGATTTGATTGATTACCACACCTAACGTAAATAAACATGCACAAGTAACACATAAGGCACACACACACATATAATAATCACCAAAATGCGTAATTCGAGTTACGAGCGCGATGTTGATTAGATTAATTCGATTAACGTTTAATTGGCTTTATCGCAATGTTACTTCCTATTATTCACAGTCATAAAGCGATTCATAGCGATAAATATACTTCGGTTACTGCGATTATAAGTAATTACTCCACATAATACAACTAACGTAAACATAAGATAGACTATCTACAGTCAAAGAAGTCAAAACAGGATTTGAGCAAGGAGAGACAGATCGCAAGCGAGTTTTAAGCATAAGTGAAACGTGTATGTGTGTGTAGGCAAGCGAGTTTTAAGCAAGTTCAAGTAATTAAATGAAGAGATATTAAAACATGGTATCTAAACAGTAAAACTTTCGTATAAAAAAAAACACTAAGCATTTTGACGAGACGTGCGGACGCACTATAGATTGTAAGAAGAATTTCGTTGGTTTCAAAGAGGAATAATAAATCACTTGTTTTATGGAAAATATTTATTGACGAGGAACGAGAACATTAGGTATTTTAGGTAAACCGATATTTGGGAGGCGACGGTCAACCAAGTATGTTTGCATCTAAGTGAAGGGTGGAAAATATAATTTTAAATAGTAAGAAATTAATTTAGAATTTAAACGCGTAAACAGATTTGATAGTAAACGAGGTTTGTATGAAAGGCGAAGATTAATGGAGTTACGAGAGTGAATGATCGATCTAATGAACGAATATGAGTATAAAAGTGGCGTGTGTATTAGGCAAATGAAAACGATGTGTTAAGAATAGAGTCTCGTCATGGATAATCGGATACAATGCGTTGTGAGTTGTCTAAAGTTGTATTAGGTCTAA
The DNA here is from genome assembly GCF_002127325.2 of Helianthus annuus. Classification (NCBI taxonomy): domain Eukaryota; kingdom Viridiplantae; phylum Streptophyta; class Magnoliopsida; order Asterales; family Asteraceae; genus Helianthus; species Helianthus annuus. Next base: position 117,393,905 of record NC_035436.2, read on the forward strand.
ATAGGTCTGCAAAACACTGAATTTCTCATGGCACGTTTTTTGAAAGTTTGGTAACATGGTGAAAACACTTATATATAGGAAGTACTAGCGGCGTATCCACCATGTTTTGACCACATTACGTCCGTTTCGTATTCGATGTCATGTTACATTTCGTGTCTTACCATACACAGTAGCACACTCTAGGGTTCTCATGCGCTTATCACTATAATCTCGTGTGCATCCGCGATTCTATTGATCGTCGCATGATCCGCATAGCTTGTACTAGTTGTGTATGAATCAGGGTATACATAATTTAAAAAAAAATTAAGAATGTGTACGTGTAAGAATGTAGTATGTATGCAAGTCCATGCTTGAGTATGTAGGAGACTTATGCAAGCGAATCCCTCGGATTACGCTCGCGTATAGGTATGAATGTATGAATCATGTGTATGAATGAAAGTATGAGCATAAGTATAAGTTTAAGTATGAATATGCACGTAAGTATGAGTATCAACATAAAACGTACGAGTAGTATGAGTATACGTATAAGCATGAAACGTATAAATATAATTATAAGCATGAAACACATGGGTATAAATATGAATACGATTATAAGTATAAGCATAAAATGTATTGTTATGAATATGAGTGTGAGTGTGAGTACGACTACTAATGATTGTGTATATAGTATTTATTGACACATAATAAAGTTAAGCATGTAAAAGTGCTCAAAAGGTTGAGCATGTAAATACGAATGATATAACTGAAATTGTCGCGATAAAACGACTAAAACGTGTATGATGATGTGCATGTATAGTGGTTTAAATGAAACGTTGAGTTTCCCAATTAAATTCGATACTTTGATTTGGAAGGTGGAATATAGTTTGTAAATGTAAGACAATAATAAGTATTTATTGGTTATGCATAATGTATTTTGTAACGAACGGAAACGCTACCTTTGCTTTAAAATAGTTTACATAAGTTGAAGAGTGTCGGTCCCCATGGAGTCTTCTTGCCCACATGTTTTGAAAATTGGTGCAGGAAAAGATTTTCGAAAAGGTAAGTTCGTTTCATCAAACAAGAAATTTTGAATTTAGAAGGCTCTTGTGAAAACGTTGATCCCTAGAAAAAAAGGGTTTAGCAAAAGGACTTAGTGTTCATTGTAAAGGGTTTTGACAAACGTTTCGTTGATGATGAAAAGAGTCTTTGGTAAAACGACCTTATAATATCTATAAGGTCTTATAAGTAATTGAGAAAAGGTTGGTTTGGTTTTGATTAAGAATGGAAGTCTCTAGTATAACGATTTAATGTGAGCATGTTTTAGTGATTAAGTCGAATATGAAGTTCATGGGCAAGAGTTTCATTGGGCCGATTAGATTGATAGGTAGCATTTCATAAGGTTTTGAAGTTCGAGTAATAAAACGTTTTAAGACATGATTAGGAATCTCGTGCATATGAGTTGAGTGAAAATAGTTTCTAGGATAGAAAGTACGCTTGATAAAACAATGTATTTTGAAATCGGTATAAGTAGCTATTTTGAATAATGATAAACAATTTAGGTATAAAATATGATCGAGTTTGCATAATAAGATATTTTTGAAGAAACGTTTTGGTAACGATCACCTAGGTAAGGGAATCACCCCTAACTCGTTGGTGAGGTCGTTTTAAGAAAAGAAGGAGTGGAGCTAATCGTCAAGGTAAGGAATTCACTCCTATCTCGATGATATCCTCCATTTTGGCGTTACAAAGAATGTAAACAAAATTGAGTGACGTTTTGAAATCATGCATATGTATAAATGTATGAAAAAGATTTAATATGTTGTGTGTGTGTGAAGAGTAAATATCGAAAGTAAATTCGAATTCGAAAGATTGCATCGTATAAAATAAATAGTAGAACACATGTTTGATTAAAATTTAGGATGGTTCCAAACCGGAACTTTGACTAACCAAAGTGGTCGAAAAGTCTTTCGAGTTTGAGGAGCATGCTTTGGCCTAATAGGTGAAATACTCTCGCCGACAAGTCGGTTAACGGTATTTACCCTTCCGGTTACTGCATGTCACAAATCGATAGAAATCTCGAGACTTGGCAGGATTTATGAAAAACAAAAATCGAGGAGGGGAACTAGTCGACAAGGTGCGGGTTTCACCCCTAACTTGACGATTTCGTATCCTAAGTGTGGTTGGTACTCGTCGGGTCAAAATTTAATTTCAACACTATGACGAGGGTCCACTAGAATTTGAAATTTGAATTTCCCCACCAAGGTGAGAATTTCACTCCTAACTTGATGGTGAATTTCATGTAAGAAGAGAATAATAGAAGGATTGAGAGTCATTCCCCAAATTGTAGGTTTCACGCCTATTTTGGTGAAGTCGTCTCGTTTGTCTATTACGAGTGGTTTGTGAATTTAGAATAGTCGAGTAAAATGTATGAGGAAAAGCGTATGTTGAATATTACACAAACGAGTATATACATGTCAAGAATGGCACATAAAGGATGACATATTAAAACAATTATTAACACATAATAAAACATGTATTAACACATAAGAATAGCATGTCAAGTATGTTACATAAGGATGAATGACATATATGTTTAAAAGGCTCAAAGAGAATGTATAAGAAACACATAAAGTGGCATGCATGAAGTTTCCAACAAAACATAAGAATAAGGCTCTAAAACTATAGACTAGGTAAAAGCATTCCTACTTTTCTTAATTCCCTATAGTTATGGCTCTGATACCAATCTGTCACACCCCAACCAATGGCGGAAACATCGGGATGAGATGAAGTGTGAAGATTTCTAGGGACTTCATAACGCTATTTGTGTCAATATTTAATAAACCGATTTCATATCATAAACTAAATTGTCAACAATACAAGGAAATTCAAATAATAACAAGTTCAAAAGAAATACATAACATCATAATCAAAATTGATACAACATTTAAACCTAAACGTCTATATGTGTATCTAGGCATCATTGCTACTTCATTTCATGGCATCATCATCATCGACCTGTAACATGTTAAAATAATATTCAATGCAAAAGCAAAGGCGAGTACACAAGGTTTAAATAGTATAGCATAAGTATAAAACATTTTACTCGAATCCACATGGCAATTTGTATATAAGGTAACTAGCATGCATAACATTACGTCTAAACCCAAAGTGTCCACTAGTATTTAGCATCCCTCGCCACAAAAGTGACGAGACCGTATAGTATGTTGACTTAACAAAGCCCCGTTAGGTGGTGTGCTACTCCTATAGCGCTATATTTGTTAAGCGAGGGTATAACATAGTAATGGCATAAAGCATGTATTATCTAGCATAACAAGTAGCATGTATAACGGATTGAGTTCATAAAGCATGTTTATGTGTGTGTAAGTGAAATTTTGTATGGTAACATGTTACAACCCAAAAGTGGTTTAAAATGTAAATGGGTCGAGTGTACTCACAGTTTTTGCGTATGCGATTCCTTATAAATCTAAGCGCACGAGGAGGATAGAGAGACTTCGAACGATGAGAATTATCCTAAAATATTACGAAATATGAGGCACTAATTATCACATAAATTAAACCATAACTAAGGACCGTTAAATAATTTATTAGTCGCACGGTACGATCTTGTGTCACCAAGGTTTCCTAGATCCGATGGATCCGGGTAAGATCGAAGATCGTTACCACTAGGAAAGTTAAAAGCTTTCCCGACGATATACCTTTAAGTTATTACTTTTATTGCTAAACCATGATTAAAATTAGTTGTAAATTAAACTGACGATTACATTCGCAATAGCAATTGTTAAATGAAGAAAACATTAATTTGGTAAAAAGGTTCTAAAATGAAGAAACCATTATTAAAATTAGCTGTAAATTAAACTGACTATCATTAACATTATTTAATTTAGTTTTTTTTAACATGCAGGTTCTAAAATTTTACAACCATAGGTGGCTTTCTAAAACCCATTAACTTGATTCATTAATATCATAATGACTCATTTATGGAGCAAGTGATGATGTCTTATTGTGATAGACATTAGGCTAGAGGGTATGGTGATGGTCCTCCAAGGGAGGATGATCCGCCACGTAGGCGCCACGTCATAGTCCTCCCATGGATGGTCCATCCCACAAAACTAGAAGGTATGGAGGATGGTCCTAGATGATCCTACCCCACCACTTTTATGTTTTTTTATTTTTTAATCTTCTACTTTTTTTTAACATTTTAATTTGATATAAAATATCTAAAAATAATATACTCTTAAAGAGATACACAAGCTGATGCTATTAAAACAAATATTTATGGCCACAAATTAATCTTCTATATGCGGAGGACACGATTTAAAAAGCAAAACAATCAGATACACATTACCCAACAACCCTTGATCCCCAAAGTGCCCCCATTCCCATTTCTCCCAACCCTTCTCCCGATCTCCAATCGCCACCATGTTCCGGCAAGTAGCTCACCGCCTCCTCACCCGATCCACCACCACCACATACTTCATCTTCCCCGCTACCACCATCCGCCGCCCTTTCTCCACCGAGGTATCCACCGATGCCTCCTCCGGCGACTCCGCTTTCATTGACGCCTGAAAGAACCGATGCCTCCGCCGCCGAACTCTCCAAAGCAGAGGTTTGTGTTTTCATGCTTTTTGGATCTTGTTTGTTTAACGGTAACTTTGAAGGAGGGGCCCACCAGATTGGATCATCTTGAACGTCCCCAACTCGACGTGGAAGACGGTGACGGAGGGGGGCGGGATGCTTTGCTGCCGACGACGATCCTAAACGGGTATGGGGGCGGACCCCATACCCACCAGCCTTATGTACGTATGCATAGAACACCTTGTTGGACCGGTTCCGTGACCCTAAATGGTCAGTATGAGCAGTTCATCATCATTTACTAAGGCGGAATCTAAGTAAACAACGTCAAACAACTTGTTTCCTTTCAATTTCTTTCTATTACTGCTTTTCTGAGTCTTTTACAATGATTTCTGACAAAAAATCCGACAGCTCCTCGACTCCTAATTCCGCTTCAACTGTTACAAATGAACTCATCACACACCTATTTATACTAGAGGTGTTTCCGCTTGAAACAGGTTCAAGCGGAATCTCCTGATTTCGCTCCAAGTGACTCAAGCGGAATCACTATGATGATGGTTCAAGCGGAATATCATGTTTACCTGATTTCGCTTGAAGTGGACATGCCCACTTTCAAGCGGAATTAACATTAAAACCCACTTTTCTTGTTCCCAATCCCTAATCAACCTATCTAGGCCTAAGACTCAATTAAGACATAGTTAACAGACATTCAGTGCACCAACAGACTCCCCCTTGGATGTTGACGAAGTCTTTGGCGTCGAGTTTTTAGTCTTTGTCTCTTTTCCAAATTTCTTCTCATTGTAAAAGCTCTCTTCAAACTTTAATCTTCAATCTTTAATCTCCCCTTTGAGTGTTGATCCAGAAATCTAGACTCCCCCTTTACATACTCCCCCTCTCGGTTAGTTGGGATCTAGGATCTTGATCTGGCTCAAACTTTAACATTTTGTTGCCATGGGGATGTTGTAACCCGTTTCTCAAACATATAACATTACAATCTATTGACTTTCAACAATAACTTACATTATCTATTAGTTTTAGAAATCCACTTAAGTATTCAGGTCCAAGTTAATGACCCTGATTACTCAATTAATCTACCAAGTCCAACTTAATGACCTTGATTGATTTATGACAAAACAAACTGATTTTGTTTAATAATTTTTCAAACATTTTCTGAAAATAACAAGTATCAAGTTAATGAACTTGCTTTTGACTTTTCAAACATAAATTTTTATCAAGATAAGCTCTCCTCATCCTCCATTCCAGAAACTTCTTGCATCTGCTCCAACTTTTGAGAATCTAACGATCAACTCTCCACTTTGGTTTGTCGGAAAATAAAGCAGAAATAAAATCTTTTTGGATTTTTCAATAAAGTTTCTACACTAGAAATGAAATACAAAAACTTAAATGCAGAATATAAAGAAAGTAAACTATTTACAAACATATTTTTGATTGAGCGTGTTAGGGAATCATATCAGTTATCAGACAAGTCACAAGCACCGTTAAGCTTTAATTTCATACTCAGAATTAAACAATTCATGTAGATTGTCGATATACTGATCCACTTTAAATTCTCACACAGTTTTCAATCTATTCATGATACGAATTAGGTGTATTAAGAACTTAAACTCATTCATGTGTCCCACCTCTTGAATATACTCCCGTATCCAGATCCCAATATTTAGTCTTATAGGTGAGTATACCACAACTGATATCTGTAAAGGGTTAGATGCGAAACCGTGAGAGCTCAGGTCAGAACTTCCGTTCAGCAGAGAGATAACGGTTCGACTTTCGGTGTGTCCCCTTTAGAGGATCTTTTGTTTCAACAGCACACGATTATCATTTTGCAACGTTTCATCGTTTTTTATACTGAGGGCGATGCTATGTTTCAAGCAATGCGGAAAGTATTATTCGGAGACTAGGTCAGAACTTCCATTCAGCAGAAGTCCCGGAATAATACCCTTTCAAACGAGATTTCAGGGGTTACCTATATATCCAAGTAGTGTTCCCCACAAAATAAGCTTCATTCAAACTTGCTTAGGTTTATATCCCGAACAGATCTACTAAATGTGTAAAAACCTATCAACACATCATTAGTGAGACTGTTTAATGCTTTTAATCCTTACAAATCTTTAGCGTACTGTAACTGTCAAACTAATGTACTATCATTTTCCTTGTTTACACAAGCTCTTTTTCAGTTTTCTATTGTTTTTTGGATTTTGAAAATTTTATCATGTTTTTGGATTTTTGAATTTTTTTACTGTTTTTGTATTTTTCGAAAAAAATATCTACTCCCCCTAAATACCAAAACAAGTAAAAAATTGACAAACCATTGCAGATTGTTTCTCATCTTCATCTACAACAGTACCTTCATCAACGCCAACAATTCCATCCGACACCGAGAAAAGCATCATACCGTTCAGTTTTAAAAGATATTTAAAATGTGTTTTATCAAAAGCTTTGGTATGTAAATCAGTTTTCTGTTCGTCAGTGTGGATTTTCTCAATTCGTATCAACTTCTTCTCGAAGCAATCTCGGATGAAGTGATGTCGAATTTCTATATGTTTAGTTTTAGCGTGATGTACTGGATTTTTCGTTATACTTATTGCGGCCTCATTATCAACAAAGATATGTGTGTTAAGAAATTGAAAACCGTAGTCGCGCATCTGTTGCTGTATCCACAGGATCTGAGAGCAGCAACTGCTAGCAGACACATACTCCGCTTCACATGTGGATAGGGCCACAAAAGTTTGCTTCTTACACTGCCAGGTGACCAGACACGGTCCAAAGAACTGACATCCTGCTGTTGTTGATTTTGCATTGACTTTGCAGCATCCGAAATCTGAGTCGGAATACCCTTCGAGCGTAAATTCGCCTTTTCTAGGATACTACAACCCCAATGATGGAGTTCCCTTCAGGTAGCGTAATATCCTCTTCACAATAGTCATGTGCGAAGCTCTCGGGTTAGATTGATATCTTGCCTCGAGGCACGTTGGGTACATGATATCGGGTCTTGAAGCAGTTAAATACATCAATGAACCTATCATAGAATGATAAAACGTCTCATCTGCCCTGTCTCCGGTGACATCTGGGTGTATCCCATGATTTGTTGCTAACGGGGTTGACGCTGGAGTAGAACCTAACATCCCAAATTTCTCTAGAATATCATGAACGTACTTCGTCTGGTGAATGAAAATTCCCTCAGGTAGTTGATCAACTTGAAGTCCCAAAAAGAATCTCATCTCCCCCATTGATGATATTTCAAACTTTTGCTTCATCACTTGTTCGAAATCTTTGCACAAATTTTCATTTGTTGACCCAAATATTATGTCGTCCACGTATATCTGCACTATCAGAAGATGACCGTCGACCTCTTTGGTGAAGAGAGTGGCATCCACTTTTCCACGAATGAAGCTGTTGGCTAGTAGGTGTTGAGATAATGTCTCGTACCAAGCTCTCGGGGCCTGGTGTAAACCATACAGCGGTTTATCCAGCAAGTAGACCTTGTTTTTGTGGATTGGATCGGTAAAGCCCGGTGGCTGTCTGTCAAACCCCGACCACGTAGGACAACAAACCGTGGCGGAAACGTCGGGGAGTGTTGTAACAGAAGCTATCGTTTCACAACCATGGATACAAAAAGTGTTTCGTTTTATTGATATAATTAAGCATTACATTGTCTTAACATAGAATAAACAAGTTTTACATCGTCTATCACTATTATTATGTCACTAAGGCCTCGTCCAGATCCTATATGACACATGCATCCTAGTAGTCATTCAAGCATCAACACCTGAAACATACGTAAAAACTTAGTCAGCAAAGAAATACTGGCGAGTACATAGGTTTTATAGGAGTGTCGAATTCATGACTAGTTTAAGTGTTGCAATACTTTATTAAAAACTTTGTTTTGAAAAGAGTATAATATTGCAACTTAATTAACCAACTCAAATCAAGCGGGTTATAGTTTATAAAACCTCGTAGCCATGATTCTTAACCCAAAAACATTTGCTTTAGAAAACCAACTTGTAAAACATCTTGAAAAAACTCGTTAAAAACTCATATAGTTTATATCTCTTAGAAAAACATCGTTGTGTGACATCGTTTCAAATTCGTTTACCCAAGTGAACTAAATAACGCCACGATATGTAATATGATGAAAACACTTATATATAAGAAGTACCAACGGCGTATCTACCATGTTTTCACCACATTACCCCCATCTCGTTATCTAAACACTTAACCAAAAACCAATCGTTTATCGAAATCGTTTAACATCGTTTCCAAATCGTTCCCAAATCGTTTACTCGTTCCCAAATAGTTTCCAATCGTTCCCAATCATTTACTCGTTTCCAAATCGTTTAAATCGTCATCGTTTTAATTGTGAAAAACTTATATATGGTCGTCTCGTTAACAACATTCAAACCTTTGTGACTCGTCCATCGTTCAACTCGTTCTCGTATTAACAAACCACCAAAGGGTAAGTTAACAAACATCAGATTCAGTCGCTACCCACAACCCCCACACATAACCATGGGTGTAGTAAAGTAACGGGATTTGTCAGATCCTATGGTACCATAACCTAATACTGGTCGGCTTGATCAATGCTAATGAATGTCATTCGTTATGTAACTACAACCAACAAGTTCGTTCACTTTATCGAAATCGTTCTTAGTTTAGTAAAAATCGTTTTAATCGTTTCTGAAATCATCGTTTAAACTTTGAAAACATTTCGTACATATGAATCACCCCAAAACATTTAAAAACCGTAAAATAGGGGAACTATGTACTCACATGTAGTGCAAAGTATCCTCGATCAAATAGAACTTCAACAAACTCGAGCAAACCAGAGAAATCAAGTAGCTCCTAGTAATCGAACCACTAGTCAAACCATATACGCCTAAATCGGAAGATCGGATAGAATGAGGTCTTGTAAACCAAATGAGTGTTGGAACTCATGTGATATGGTTTAAAAAAGCCTACATTCTAAGATGGAATCTAACCTAAGTGCTTTCGACCCATCGCGACCCATTAAGGTAGCTTACGCTACTATAACGCGTCGTGCACGCAAAAACGCGTTCGAGACGTCTAACTGGTCCTATGACATGTATTATATGCCCATACATGTTTAATTATGTTACATAATCAGTTACGTGTCAAAAGTTTAAGTTACATATGCTTAATTACCAATTATGTATGAAAAGGGTATTTTGGTAATTTACCAAGGGCACATAAACTACTTATCATGCGACTAATCAAACCTAAGTGACCATAAGGCATAACCCCGGAAGGTTATTCCCTACGCTACTATGGTCACTAAACGTGTTTGGTCAGATCCTAATGATCGACCAAACGGGTCGTGTTCGAAAGTCTAAGCGGGTGTTTAGTCCGCTTGACTTACGACTCTACATAAGCACTAAACTAAAAAGCGACGAGCTAAACATGTCGAAACATGTTTAGTTAAGTTAGAAAACAAGTTTTGATATCAAAACAAACGGTTTTGATATCCTAGAGTAGTTTGGTTACAAAATACGCGAGAAAACGCATTTTGGCCGAAACTATGACTCGTCACTAAGCCTAGATAACGTGGTAATCAGTAGGTATAGTCACTAGGGACTACAACCATCGTGATTACGCTCACGTTAGGAAGTTCAAACGAACTTCGCGTTGACCATAAACTGGTCAAAGCAGAAAGTCAAACACAGTTTGTCTTTAACGATAGAAACGAACGAAAAACGCGAAAGAAATACTTACAGAAGGTCCCCGCAAGGTGTGATTCCAAGTAAATCTCAGGTAGGAAGTGCACAAACACAACCACTTAGAGAAAAACTCAGATCAAATGTGGGAATGAATAAAGTGGGGGTTGGGTATTTATAGGAAATCCACAACCGTTAGGATCGTTTCTTGGAAACCGAGCTTCGATCAGAGCCTTACACCTCGTACCCACTGATTTACAAAACCATTGGCACCCAAAACCAGCCCATAGTTTAGGAGAAACCATGTGCATAAGTGTGTAATAGCTGGGAATAGCTGGAAAGCATTTCTGCTGATCTGGGAGGGGCTTACGGACCGTAAGCAACCCCATATGGTCCGTAAGGGACCTGCAGACCAGCCATGTTTTCATTTTGACAGTTTTGGCCCCTGTGCGCGCATGGTCGAGTTTTGGCACTTCAAACACCCGTCAAACCCATTTTAAGGCTCTAAAATGAAGTTAAAGTGTAGGGAACTTGAAATATGCTCAAAATATCTCGGATGTCGGCTCGTTTGGTCGTATGATTGCGTTGTTCGGTTAATTACGACGGGAGTCGTAACAAACGCAAAAAGGATCCAAATTGCGCGACGAATGGATTTTTATTATGCCAAGCACTAAAACATAATATTTTAATGCTTACATAAATTTTTGGATGTCCGGATATATTCAGAACGTAAGATATGCGCGAAAATGCAAACTTGTGCACTTTTTGACGCTTTTAGTCCCTATTGATCAATAAAGTTTATTTTAGCATATCGAACCCCTCAAAGCCTATTTCTAAGCTATGTAAAGGTTATTTAGGGTATGTTTAACTTATGATCAACTTCCAGAGTGTTCGTTACTATTCAAATCGGTATAGTTTCGCAGTTTGACATAAATAGTCCCTGCGATCGAACAAGGTTGATTTTAACACACCGAACCATCCAAAACTTATTTCTAAGTTATTTGGAGGTTATTTAAGGTATGTTAAGCCTATTTCACTAATCTGGAGTGTTTGTTGCATTAAACTGGTTATATTTACGCCTCAGTGCGCGTATAACCTTCCAGAAAGCGACTTAGAGCTTGAAATTGGAATCAAATCGAATTGTAAAATCACCAAACACAAGTACACACAAAATAACACCAAAACACATATAATTAACACCAAGCACATTGTTTTATTAATAATAAACATTGTTTTATATCGTACATCGATTATAGAGCACAGTTGTCACAGTCTCCCCTACTTAAGGAAATTTCGTCCCGAAATTTTAACTAGAGGAAGCTTGTGAAAACAATTGCGGATATTTGGTCATCATTTGATCCTTACGTTCCCAAGTAAATTCTGGGCCACGTTTGGACTCCCAACGAACTTTTACCAAATGAATCCGTTTGTTCTTCAACTGCTTGAATGTACGGTCCACTATCTCCACGGGTCTCTCGACAAAGTGCATCGTATCATCGATTTGGATCTCGTCGAGAGGAATGTGAAGATCAGCGTCAGCTAAACACTTTCGCAGATTGGACACGTGAAAAGTCGGATGAATATTTCCAAGCTCTGGAGGCAGCTCTAGTCGATAGGCAACCTTCCCAATTCTTTCCACAATCTTGAATGGTCCCACATATCGAGGTGCAAGTTTTCCTTTCCTTCCAAATCTCACGACTCCTTTCCAAGGTGAAACCTTGAGTAGGACACGATCTCCGACTTGAAATTCTAAGGGCTTGCGTCGCATATCCGCATAACTCTTTTGACGGCTTCTAGCTGTCACAAGATTATCGTGAATTTTCTTGATTTTATCTGTTGTTTCTAGAACAAGCTCAGTTCCAGTAAGCTGAGCTTCACCGGTCTCGTTCCAACAGACAGGTGAACGACATTTTCGACCGTAGAGAGCCTCGAATGGTGCCATATTAATGCTAGCATGATAACAATTGTTGTAAGAGAACTCGATCATTGGCAGTTGAGAATCCCAATTACCACCAAAGTCTATCACGCATGCTCTAAGGATATCCTCCAAAGTTTGAATTGTCCTTTCAGATTGACCATCTGTTTGGGGATGATAAGCATTGCTTAGATTTAGTTGGGTTCCCATAGCAGATTGCATGGTCTTCCAGAAATGAGATGAAAATCGAGCATCACGATCAGAAATGATATCCAAAGGAACACCATGTCGTGAAACAATCTCATCAACATAAATCTTTGCAAGTTTATCAGCAGATAGGTCCTCGCGAATCGGGAGAAAATGAGCTGACTTCGTTAATCGATCGATAACAACCCAAATAGCATCATGACCTTTAGATGTACGCGGTAATTTAGTGATGAGATCCATTGCAAGGCTCTCCCACTTCCAAACCGGTATCTCTGGTTGTACAAGCAAACCAGAAGGTCGTTGATGTTCAGCCTTGACTTTAAGACAAGTTAGGCATTTCGATACATACAAGGCAACATCTTTCTTCATACCAGGCCACCAGAACTTAGTATTAAGATCCTTGTACATCTTATCAGCACCATGATGGATAGAATATCGAGACTTGTGAGATTCGTCCATCACTAGGGTGCGAAGATCGTCTTGTTTCGGGATCCACAAACGATCCTTGAAGTAGAGTAAACCATCGCCTTTCCTTTCGAGCTTAAGCTCAAGTTGAAGCGGTAGCTCATCTTTCAACAAACCCTTGATCACACAGGATCGTTGAGCTTGAAGGACACGAGATTGGATATCAGATAGAACTTGGACAGAGTGAAGCTTGACTCGCTCTTTTCGACTAAGCGCATCGGCTACGACATTCGCCTTACCAGGATGGTAGTGAATCTCGCAATCGTAATCACTTAAGAGCTCGACCCAACGTCGTTGCCTCATGTTCAGCTCTTTCTGATTAAGAATATGCTGGAGACTTTTGTGGTCTGTGAAAATCACACACTTCGTTCCATAAAGATAATGTCTCCAGATTTTAAGCGCGAAAACCACAGCTCCTATCTCGAGATCATGAGTCGTATAGTTCCTCTCGTGGATTTTCAGCTGTCTAGATGCATATGCTATAACCTTACCTCGTTGCATGAGGACGCAACCAAGGCCTAAGTTGGACGCATCGCAATAGACAACAAAGTCATCGCTTCCCTCGGGCAGAGATAGAACAGGAGCATTACATTACTTCTGCTTCAGCATTTGGAACGCTTCTTCTTGCTTGGGTCCCCACTCAAAAGGCCTATTCTTCTGAGTCAAAGCAGTGAGTGGAACCGCAATCTTCGAGAAATTAGAAATGAATCGACGATAATAACCAGCAAGACCAAGAAAAGATCGAATCTCTGTAGGTGTCGTTGGCGTACTCCAATCCTTAATAGCAACAATTTTGGACGGATCCACATGAATACCCTGCTTGTTGACTATATGACCCAGAAACTGAACTTCTTTAAGCCAGAATTCACACTTAGAGAATTTAGCGAAAAGTTGTTCCTTCTTAAGGAGTTCCAACGTTAAGCGAAGGTGTTGCTCGTGATCGGCTCGAGTCTTCGAATAAATGAGAATATCGTCGATGAACACAATAATGAACTTGTCTAAATAAGGTTTACAGACCCTATTCATTAAGTCCATAAAGATATCTGGAGCATTTGTCAAGTCAAAAGGCATGACTGTGAACTCGTAATGCCCATATCTCGTGCGGAAAGCAGTTTTGGGGATATCTTCTTCGAAAACACGAAGTTGATGATACCCAGAACGCAGATCGATCTTAGAAAAACATGAAGCACCTTGCAGCTGGTCAAAGAGATCATCAATTCGAGGTAGGGGATATCGATTCTTGATGGTAAGCTTGTTAAGCTCACGATAATCGATACACATTCGGAAAGACCCATCTTTCTTTTTCACGAAGAGGACTGGAGCTCCCCAAGGTGAAAAGCTCGGACGAATGAATCCTTTATCAGATAATTCTTGAAGCTGTTTCGATAACTCTTGCATCTCTGAAGGTGCAAGACGATAAGGTGCTTTCACAATCGGGTTGGCATTGGGTACAAGGTCGATATGAAACTCAACTTGACGAACCGGATGCAAACCAGGCAGTTCATCAGGAAACACCTCTGGATAATCCCGAACAATCGGAATATCCTGAATACTCTTACTCTTGTCTATCTCCTCGATGACATGTGCTAGAAAAGCAACATATCCTTTTCGCAAATACCTTTGGGCTTCCATATATGATATAAGCTTCAAACCGCCAGATGGCTTCTCGCCACGAACTTCCAAAACATCGCCAGACGGAAGAGGAATACGAACAATCTTATCGAAACAAACCACCTCAGCGTGGTGTTTGGTTAACCAATCCATTCCAACGATAATGTCGAAGCTCCCAAGTTGCATTGGCGTGAGGTCAATAGGAAAAAGATGGTTATCAAGGTTCAACTGACAATCATGAATAACAGAATCGAGAACAAGAGGTTTACCAGTAGCAACTTCGATAGACAAGGGTTTCCTCAATTTAGTTCTAGGTATCGCAAGCAAAGGCTCAAAAGATAACGAAACAAAACTTTTATCGGCACCAGAATCAAATAGAATAGATGCGGGTCGATTGTTGACAAGAAAGGTACCATTGACAAGAAAGGTACCATTGACAACGAGGTTGTCAGCCAAAACAATCGCTTGACGCACAGCGACAAATCAAAGCAAATGGGTCAATATAATGTATCGCCGAAGACATGCTCGCCTATAAGTGAACACTCACCCCAAGAGTTCCCAGGTAAGAGTGACTGGTCCGATTATGTGGGTTTGTACGAACACTCTAGCCTTAGACAGAAAACTCAGAGTACATGCATTCACTCTTCCAGGTTGCACGTGTTCACATTATTTAAACCCAAACTTTGACGAGATTTCGAAAATTCACAAGGCACTAATCCAAATATGAATCAACTGGAAGGGTTCAAAACCATATAATGGAGGGTTCAAAACCTAGTAATCAATCATCCTAGAACGGATGATTAATTTTCGAAGCAGATTCGGATTTGTGTTCTCGTTGTGGTTATCACCTAAGGATAGGTGATGGTATTGTTTTAAAATCTAAACACAAGTAAACTTGTGTTAGGGTCCTAAAGTTATAGTCTAGGTCAAAGCATTACTAATAACCTAATTCCCTATAACCATTGGCTCTGATACCAACTTTCTTCTATCACACCCCGACCACGTAGGACAACAAACCGTGGCGGAAACGTCGGGGAGTGTTGTAACAGAAGCTATCGTTTCACAACCATGGATACAAAAAGTGTTTCGTTTTATTGATATAATTAAGCATTACATTATCTTAACATAGAATAAACAAGTTTTACATCGTCTACCACTATTATTATGTCACTAAGGCCTCGTCCAGATCCTATATGACGCATGCATCCTAGTAGTCATTCAAGCATCAACACCTGAAACATATGTAAAAACTTAGTCAGCAAAGAAATGCTGGCGAGTACATAGGTTTTATAGGAGTGTCGAATTCATGACTAGTTTAAGTGTTGCAATACTTTATTAAAAACTTTGTTTTGAAAAGAGTATAATATTGCAACTTAATTAACCAACTCAAATCAAGCGGGTTATAGTTTATAAAACCTCGTAGCCATGATTCTTAACCCAAAAACATTTGCTTTAGAAAACCAACTTGTAAAACATCTTGTAAAAACTCGTTAAAAACTCATATAGTTTATATCTCTTAGAAAAACACCGTTGTGTGACATCGTTTCAAAATCGTTTACCCAAGTGAACTAAATAACGCCACGATATGTAATATGATGAAAACACTTATATATAAGAAGTACCAACGGCGTATCTACCATGTTTTCACCACATTACCCCCGTCTCGTTATCTAAACACTTAACCAAAAACCAATCGTTTATCGAAATCGTTTAACATCGTTTCCAAATCGTTCCCAAACCGTTTACTCGTTCCCAAATAGTTTCCAATCGTTCCCAATCGTTTACTCGTTTCCAAATCGTTTAAATCGTCATCGTTTTAATTGTGAAAAACTTATATATGGTCGTCTCGTTAACAACATTCAAACCTTTGTGACTCGTCCATCGGTCAACTCGTTCTCGTATTAACAAACCACCAAAGGGTAAGTTAACAAACATCAGATTCAGTCGCTACCCACAACCCCCATACATAACCATGGGTGTAGTAAAGTAACGGGATTTGTCAGATCCTATGGTACCATAACCTAATACTGGTCGGCTTGATCAATGCTAATGAATGTCATTCGTTATGTAACTACAACCAACAAGTTCGTTCACTTTATCGAAATCGTTCTTAGTTTAGTAAAAATCGTTTTAATCGTTTCTGAAATCATCGTTTAAACTTTGAAAACATTTCGTACATATGAATCACCCCAAAACATTTAAAAACAGTAAAATAGGGGAACTATGTACTCACATGTAGTGCAAAGTATCCTCAATCAAATAGAACTTCAACAAACTCGAGCAAACCAGAGAAATCAAGTAGCTCCTAGTAATCGAACCACTAGTCAAACCATATACGCCTAAATCGGAAGATCGGATAGAATGAGGTCTTGTAAACCAAATGAGTGTTGGAACTCATGTGATATGGTTTAACAAAGCCTACATTCTAAAATGGAACCTAACCTAAGTGCTTTCGACCCATCGCGACCCATTAAGGTAGCTTACGCTACTATAACGCGTCGTGCACGCAAAAGCGCGTTCGAGACGTCTAACTGGTCCTATGACATGTATTGTATGCCCATACATGTTTAATTATGTTACATAATCAGTTACATGTCAAAAGTTTAAGTTACATATGCTTAATTACCAATTATGTATGAAAAGGGTATTTTGGTAATTTACCAAGGGCACATAAACTACTTATCATGCGACTAATCAAACCTAAGTGACCATAAGGTATAACCCCGGAAGGTTATTCCCTACGCTACTATGGTCACTAAACGTGTTTGGTCGGATCCTAATGATCGACCAAACGGGTCGTGTTCGAAAGTCTAAGCGGGTGTTTAGTCCGCTTGACTTACGACTCTACATAAGCACTAAACTAAAAAGCGACGAGCTAAACATGTCGAAACATGTTTAGTTAAGTTAGAAAACAAGTTTTGATATCAAAACAAACGGTTTTGATATCCTAGAGTAGTTTGGTTACAAAATACACGAGAAAACGCATTTTGGCCGAAACTATGACTCGTCACTGAGCCTAGATAACGTGGTAATCAGTAGGTATAGTCACTAGGGACTATAACCATCGTGATTACGCTCACGTTATGAAGTTCAAATGAACTTCGCGTAGACCATAAACTGGTCAAAGCAGAAAGTCATACACAGTTTGACTTTAACGATAGAAACGAACGAAAAACGCGAAAGAAAGACTTACAGAAGGTCCCCGCAAGGTTTGATTCCAAGTAAATCTCAGGTAGGAAGTGCACAAACACAACCACTTAGAGAAAAACTCAGATCAAATGTGGGAATGAATGAAGTGGGGGTTGGGTATTTATAGGAAATCCACAACCGTTAGGATCATTTCTTGGAAACCGAGCTTCGATCTGAGCCTTACACCTCGTACCCACTGATTTACAAAACCATTGGCACCCAAAACCAGCCCATAGTTAAGGAGAAACCATGTGCATAAGTGTGTAACAGCTGGGAATAGCTGGAAAGCATTTCTGCTGATCTGGGAGGGGCTTACGGACCGTAAGCAACCCCATACGGTCCGTAAGGGACCTGCAGACCAGCCATGTTTTCATTTTGACAGTTTTGGCCCCTGTGCGCGCATGGTCGAGTTTTGGCACTTCAAACACTCGTCAAACCCATTTTAAGGCTCTAAAATGAAGTTAAAGTGTAGGGAACTTGAAATATGCTCAAAAATATCTCGGATGTCGGCTCGTTTGGTCGTATGATTGCGTTGTTCGGTTAATTACGACGGGAGTCGTAACGAACGCAAAAACGATCCAAATTGCGCGACGAATGGATTTTTATTATGCCAAGCACTAAAACATAATATTTTAATGCTTACATAAATTTTTGGATGTCCGGATATATTCAGAACGTAAGATATGCGCGAAAATGCAAACTTGTGCACTTTTTGACGCTTTTAGTCCCTATTGATCAATAAAGGTTATTTTAGCATACCGAACCCCTCAAAGCCTATTTCTAAGCTATGTAAAGGTTATTTAGGGTATGTTTAACTTATGATCAACTTCCGGAGTGTCGTTACTATTCAAATCGGTATAGTTTCGCAGTTTGACAAAAATAGTCCCTGCGATCGAACAAGGTTGATTTTAACACACCGAACCATCCAAAACTTATTTCTAAGTTATTTGGAGGTTATTTAAGGTATGTTAAGCCTATTTCACTAATCTGGAGTGTTTGTTGCATTAAACTGGTTATATTTACGCCTCAGTGCGCGTATAACCTTCCAGAAAGCGACTTAGAGCTTGAAATTGGAATCGAATCGAATTGTAAAATCACCAAACACAAATACACACAAAATAACACCAAAACACATATAATAACACCAAGCACATTGTTTTATTAATAATCAACATTGTTTTATATCATACATCGATTACAGAGCATAGTTGTCACACTGTCCAACATATACCTCCTCTTTAACCTTCCCGTAGAGAAACGCCGATTTTACATCTAGCTGATATACTTTGAAGTTTTTCCAAGATGCAAATGCCAGGAAAATTCTGATTGCTTCTAGTCGTGCTACAGGAGCGTACACTTCGGTAAAATCAATCCCCTCCTGTTGGCTAAAGCCCTGGACAACGAGACGAGCCTTGTTTCGTACAACAACTCCTCGATCATCTCTTTTACACTTAAATACCCATTTTGTATTTATCTTCCTATGACCATCAAGTAACTCTACTAACTTCCACACTCCCAACTTTTCGAACTGGCTCAGCTCCTCCTGCATCGCATTGACCCAAGAATCTTCAGTAAGCACCTCTTTGTAAGTTCTCGGTTCAATCTGTGAAATAAAACAACTAAGTGAAAACTCAGTTTGTAATGGAGCAACTGTTGAATGAAAACAAGTAAGCCCTTGATCAATCTGTCGTCTAGTGCGGACTCCTGATTGCAATTCTCCAATGATCAGCTCTTCTGGATGGTATGAAAGAGTTCTTGGCATTACCTCGCTTGGAACATCTACCTCACCTTCCAGATTAGTAACATTCTGATTTGCACCTTGTTCACTGACTGGGTTTGTTTGACTTGAAATCTGAATTTGCTCCCCCTCAGAATCTGAATCACCACGATCAAATACTGGCATATTCTCAGATTCTTGATTATCATTCTGTTCTGTCTGATTATCATGAGCAACTTCATTTTGTTGGACATCATCATGTTCACCAGCATTGCTTGGACCTGCTTCATTGTCATTTGAAGTTTGTCGTGGTCGTCTTGAATACTCGGCTGGGAACCTTTCCTGCGATGACTCGTATTCTCGTAGAATATCCAACTCATCAAAGAAATCTTCTTCTTCTTCTGGTTCTTCCATCACATCAAACGAATCCCATAAAGTGTCGTAATGATAACGCCATGAATCTCAAGGATTCTGCGGCGCCATAGTATAACCTTGACATTCAACATTTGGAGCTTCAATAATCCGCTTCAGACTTGGAACGAAGACACGTCGTAAAGGACTTGCATAACCAATGAATATACCCTCAACACTCTTCGGACCAAACTTTCCAAAAGGCTCTAGAACAGTACAAGGTGACCCGAACGGTTCAAGATACTTCAGATTAGGTTTACGGTTATTGAGCAATTCAAAGCATGTTTTATTGAATTTCTTGACAGTGAGGACTCTGTTGAGCGTATAGCATGCGGCGGAAACAGCTTCCGTCCAAAAATTTATTGGAAGCTTTGAATCAGTAAGCATAGTTCTAGCCGTTTCGATTAGTGTCCGGTTTTTGCATTTTGCGACTCCATTATGCTGTGGAGTGTACGGAGCACTAAACTCATGCAATATACCTCTTTCATCACAAAATTCTTCCATCCTGTTGTTCTTGAATTCAGTACCGTTATCACTTCTGATCCTCCTAATACGCCTTTGGTACAAATTTTCAATTTTCCTGAACAACGCCATCAGACCATCAAACGTTTCATCTTTCGTCTTCAAGAATGATACCCACGAAAATCTTGAATAATCATCAGTAACCACAAGATAGTAAAGATCTCCTGTAATACTCTTTACATTCACAGGACCAAACAAATCCATGTGAAGTCTTTCCAAAGGTCTTGTAACTGAATTGACTTGCTTTTTAGGGTGTGACTTTTTCTTCTGCTTTCCTTTAACACAGCTAATACACTCCCCTTCAAGATGAAAACCTTTAACGTGAACACCCGTAACTAAATCATTATGCACCAAGTGATTCATTTTCCTCAGATGTATATGGCCCATTTTCCGGTGCCATAATCTCGATTCTTTCTCCGTTGCTTTTGACACAAAACAATGAGCCTGACCCGTGGTTGTCATTGCTACACTCATATCCAACACGTACAGATCATTGACTCTTGGTACCCTCATTATAATCCATTCTTTGGGGATAACAAATCCTAGCTTCAGGATCAAACATTCTTTGTCAGTAAAATGAGTTGTATACATCCTGTCACAGATCTGCGAGATACTCAGCAGATTGTTCTCCAGCTCAACAATGTAATTCACTCTTTCAAACGTCACAATCCCATTGGATAACGTTCCTTCACCAATAATCCTACCACCCTGATTTCCTGCGAAACCTACATAACCTCCATTGAAATTTCTCACATCATACAGCAACGCTGTCTTCCCTGTCATGTGCCGAGAAGCCCCACTATCCATAATCCATCTTGAAATGGATCTCGGAAGCTCCTACACAAACCACAAACACTTAGTTAGATTTGGATGCTACCCAAGCCTCCTTGGACTCGGGTAACTTGAAATCAATGACAGTTGTTTTGGTGATTAATGGTGGAAAATTCTTATCATTCATTTTCAAGCTATCTTCAGACCCAACCTTAACTTCTTTGTATAGGAAAAACTCATCTTTTTGAAGTTGACCAGATGGTTGGTCTTTCTTTATCACCCATTTCTTTTCAGAAATTGATTTTTCTTTTTCAAGTTGCACAAAGTAATCCAAAGGAACATTCATCTTTACCGGTGTGGTAGAAGACGATTGTTTTTCAATCTTAGAAACCTTTGGTTTTGAAACACTTGCTTTCTTCTCAACTACTTTCGGCTTCCATGTTTGTTGAGATGACGCAACCCGTTTGTAAAATTTGTCATTTTTAGTTACCATTTTCTTAACAGGTTTAGTTTTGACTTTGATGTTTTCATTTTTCAAAACCTTCTTCTCAACAACCAATGGTCTTTTGCCCTTCATATCATCTTTCTTTCTTTGATT
The DNA here is from genome assembly GCF_002127325.2 of Helianthus annuus. Lineage (NCBI taxonomy): Eukaryota > Viridiplantae > Streptophyta > Magnoliopsida > Asterales > Asteraceae > Helianthus > Helianthus annuus. The sequence goes on from NC_035436.2 coordinate 117,415,573, forward strand.
CTTCCCAATTTCAGTCTTAGGCTTCAAATTGGTACACTTTCGTGCAATATGTCCAACTTGATTACACTTGAAGCATGTTCGAGTGTCAACTACTCGACTTGTGCCTTCAGACTGAGTTTGTGAAGCTTTCTTCTCAAAGAACTCTTCATTTGTTTTTGAAAAAATCTTTGATTCTTCATCAGAAAGTGTACTTGAACTTGACACAAACACTTTCTTCTCAGTAAACTTTTTGTTGTGAATATTCTTCTTTTGATAACTCTTACCACCCTGGTAACCACCCGACCATTTGTTTCTATTGTTATAAAAACGTGGTGGAATAACAGGTTTCTTATAGTAAGCTTTATCTTTTTCAAATTTCATTTGCCTCTTTGTCTGATTCAAACCATCCACTTCAGACAATTCAATTTCAACCAGTTTGAAAACATTTGTCAATTTGTTCATATTAACATTCTCCAGAGGAAACTCAGAATCCGAATACAACTTATCAGATCCCAACATCTTGTACATGACAAGATTAGGTTCATCATTTAAGTTGTGTTTGGTTTTTGGTTTCGGAATGTAACTGTTCAGAAAACACTCTTCATCTTCAACTGAATCATTTTCAGGCTTCAAAACACTTTCAGCCATACCTTTCACAATCTCAGATTGAACACTATCATCAGATGAAGAAAATGTAACATCAATTGACTCTGGAAGTTTTAATTCATTAACATCTTCAACATTAACCAACCCTGATTGTTTCTTAGAAAAATTGTTTAAAACCGGTGGTGGAACTTGATGATACCCCACCCCTGTTCCATCAGAGAATACATCTTCGCCTGCTTTGTTTTTCCCGATAGGTTTGGGAACAATGTGTTGCAAAACAAAGCTTGCGGAGTTGTAACTGGTTAATTTCAGATTGATGCGCTCATTCTCAATCTTAGCTTCTTCAAATTGAAGCTTCAACTTAGCAATTTCATCCAATTGCTTGTTGATTTGTTCTTCTTTGTGTCGAAGAATCACAGTTAAATGATCATTTTCTTTCCTGGTTTTACCGTTACGTTCATCAGAATCTTGAATTGTTTGTTTTAACTTGTTAAAATTTTCTGAGAGTTGACGATTTTCATGAATTAGTTTCTCATTTTCTTTCCTAACTCTTTCTACTTCAATTTTATCAGTGTCAATTTTCTCAGTCAACTTTTTAACTTGATCATTTGCAAATTTGAGCATTTTGTCCCGTTCAAGAATCTGATCTTCAACCTTTCTGACTCTCTTTGTCAGATCATTCACCTTTGTATCTTTCAGGTAATCTTGTGTGCTACAAACTTTGCAGTTTCTCATGCAATGTTTGCAGTCACTGTCACCTATGACTTTCTTACCTGACTCACTTGACGACATGTTTGAACTGACCTGGCTTTTAGACTCAGAAACAGACTTAGAGTCTACCTCAAGTGCCTTAGCAGCCAGCACCTTGTCATCCATCTTTCCAAAGTTTTCAGCTGTCATCTCCTGAGTCGTATCAATGATCCCTTCATCTATCTTCTTTGGCTTCTGCTCCGGCTCTTTTTCTTTCTCTTTCTCTTTTTCTTCAACACATCCCCACCATTCTCTCTGTTGAGCCTCTTCTTGTTCAGCAAATTCCTCAACTAAAGCTTCAAGACTGAGAGTCTTTGCATCAATAGCAATGTTCCCTTCCGGATCAAGGTAACACTCTCTATTCGCATCCCATCTTTTTGCTTTTCTAGCTTCACTGAATATACGAGATAACCTCAACATTTTTTGTCACACCCCAACTGATGGCGGAATCATCGGGGCATGGCACTGAGCGAAACAGATTGTCCCGAAGTCTCCATAACAATTATTATCACTATTCAGTTGTAAATAACACATCCCATACCGTGTCCCAAATAACAAACAAATTATTATCGATAACAACTAGTCAAATATTCTGTTCCGACAACTCAGATTTGAATAAGACAAATAAATATTGTTCAAATGCTCTTAAAGACCCAGCCTGACAAGATCTACAGGCAACTATACTCTAGTTGCTCCTTCTTGACAGACAACTATTTGTTGGGGGCCTATAGAGCTTATTCCTAGCTTCACTTCCTTAGCAAGCAAATACCTTAAACACCTGTCACATACGTTAAAGTAAAGTCAATACATATAATGTAAAGGTGAGCATACAAGTTTAATAATAGCATATAGAGTTCGAATAGTTTACGCATAACCAGCACGTACACAGAGGGAAATGATGCATGTTAATTATCGACATGGACCTATCGATACCAACGACTGCGGGTTGACTATCCGAGATAGTTCGCAATACATGATTACCACCGTAATCCATGCAAGTAATTGTCCTTAACAACCCCCGTGTGAACGAGTGCTGAGTCCAAACTATAGTACTACGTTGCTAAGGCAGGTAGACAACATTCCACGTGTAAACATAACAACAAGCATACATTTAGTCACGTAATACATGCAATCGGTTAGCGTTCAAATAGTTGAATAGTGTGTTCGATTGTGATTTTGATAAGTAACGTATGTAACACCCAAAAGTGCTAAAGCAAAAAGGGATTCGAGTATACTCACAGTGATTGATTGTGGATTGAAGGGAGCGCTGAGAGTAGGGTTAGCCTAAATAGTTCGATAGCATAATAATGAGTAACGCGGAAATGCAAACAAGTGTGAATGGATCGAGTATCCTGGTCGATCGAACAGTAGGTTCGATCGAACGGGCTGTTCGTTCGGCTTGAAGGTCCGTTTGAACAGTCCTGTTCGATCGGCTGGTAGGCTCGATCGGCTGGACCATCTGAGTGGATTGTTTCTTCCTCTGATGTGTTTGTGTATGATGGTTTGAACTTTTGAAGTTTTCGTTGTAGTATTTGAGAACACTAAAGTGTTCTTACCTTTCAGGTAGATCGATCGAACGACCTGTTCGATCGGACGGCTTAACCGATCGGTTAGGAACTTCAGAAGTAGTTCTCAGCAGGATGTCACTCGATCGAACAACCTGTTCGATCGGCTGGCATTCCATACTACGAACAAGTTGCAAAATTGATTAAGTGTTGAAGCATAGTATCTCATGATCCGAAGAGTAATGTTTACCAATCGAGTAGCATATTCGATCGAGCATCACTTCGTTAATAGAATACTTCATAAAGTTTGAAAAGTGTGGGGCCATGTGCTAGCCGATCGGCTGGCCCGGTCGATCGGTTGGTATGTCCGATCGGCTGGGCTGTTCGTTCGAACAGCCTAGCCGTTCGGCCAGCAATTCTGACCTGGTCGGCCTTTCGTCTAACACTTGGCTGTTTTGGTTGTTTTGATAGGATTTTAAGGTATTTTGACAACGAGTTGAACCATTGAACGTGGGTCCTTACTTGCTTCACCGGTTCGGACAGGAATCACCCAAGTCCGGCCGATGAGTTGTTCGGAATGGTAGTTTAACGTTTAACCCGAAATCGGTGAACCTCGTAGATAGAATCCAAATCTTGAACCTCTTGACTGTTAGAATGATTAGTTAGTTGGTTCGAGCTTCGTTTCTATCGGTTTTAAGGTTTTTAGTGTAAAAGAGTTTGAAGAAAGTTAGAAATCCTTCCATGAAAATGTTAAGATTCTTACGAATCCTAGCTTGTTTATGTGGAAATCGGTCAGATCTAAGCTATTCACGGTTGAATGAGGCCAAAGTATGATGTTCTTCAAGAACACTTAGATCTTGGTGATTTCACGGTTAGAAATCAAGTTTTGAAAGACAGAAAGGTGTAGAATCATGTAATGATAAAAAACGTACAAGAATTAGAGTGAAAACTTACCGGAGTTGAGAGAAATCTGAGAAAAGGTGAAGAACAAGGGCTGGTTCGGTCAGAGCTTTCCAAAAATAGAAAGAGTGACAATGACAGGGCTATTTATAGGCTCCAAAAGAGGAAAGTGTCAACCGATCGGCCAGGATCTCCGATCGAATGGCCTGCTCGATCGGCTAGGAAAGTGCTAGCCGATCGGCTGGCCTGTTCGATTAGGATGCTTCCTGTTCGATCAGCAACCCTCTTCGAGTGTTTCGCGACGGTTTTCGATATTTCGATTTCGATGGGCGATGGTACGAGTACGGTAGAGTTCCTAGTCAAATTACTTTCAGTCCCAACTACTATATCTAACATACAATCATCTATAATTCACGTTTCGATGTCGGTTTCGATTGAGTTTGATTGCTTTTCGAGTTTTGATTCAAGTTTCGATTGAATACCACACAAAACATAAAGTAAACACGCACAGGTAACACATAAGGCACACACACACGTATAACCACACCAAAATTCGCGTAATTCGAGTCTCGAGTTTCGATTGATGAGTCGATTAACTTGATTATTGATTGATTAACTTTATCGCATTGTTACTTCCTACTATTCACAGTCGTAAATCGGTCGCATTGATTAGACATTCGATCATTTCATTTAGACAACACTTACTCCACATAATACAAAAAGTAAAAAGAAACGTTAACAGTCAAAGAAGTCAAAGTTGACTTGGACTTTGACTTTGACTTTGACATTCGAAAACACGGGGTGTTACAGCCTCCCCTTGTTTAGGGAATTTCGTCCCGAAATTAGGCTCGAAGCTGCACATCACCGTGAGTCATTTACCAATTTGATGTTTCAGATCTTTATTCAAATAGTTGCGGGTACTTGGCCTTCATGTCGCTTTCGAGTTCCCAAGTGAACTCCGCGCCTCGCTTGCCTTCCCATCGGACCTTCACGATAGGGATGCGTGAGCGCCTGAGTTGCTTGATTTGGCGATCCATGAGTTCGACGGGCTTTTCCACAAAGTGTAAGGTTCCGTTGACCTGAAGATCGTCGAGCGGTACGATTAGATCATGATCAGCAAGGCATTTTCGGAGGTTAGACACATGGAAAGTCGGGTGGACGTTACTGAGTTCCTCCGGTAGTTCGAGTCTGTAGGCGACTTTTCCGATCCTTTCCAGAATCTTAAAAGGTACAACATATCGAGGCGCCAGTTTCCCTTTCTTACCGAATCTGACTACACCCTTCCAAGGGGATACCTTTAGGAGTACGTAGTCGCCAACGTCAAATTCAAGGGGCTTGCGTCTTCTATCGGCGTAACTTTTCTGTCTATCCCCGGCTTTTGCCAAATTATCGCGGATTTGGAGGATTTTGTCGGTTGTTTCTTGTAGAATCTCGGGACCGGTTAATTGCAAATGACCGATCTCGTGCCACACAATAGGCGATCGACATCTCCTTCCATACAAAGCCTCGAAGGGTGCCATCTGGATGCTGGCATGATAGCTGTTATTATACGAGAATTCGACTAAAGGCAGGTGTTTGTTCCAACTACCACCAAAATCTATGACACACGCCCGGAGCATGTCTTCAAGAGTACGGATCGTCCTCTCAGTCTGTCCGTCGGTTTGTGGATGGAATGCAGTACTCAGATTAAGCGACGTACCAAGAGCCGCTTGAAACGTTTCCCACAATCGAGAAGTAAACCGAGCATCACGGTCTGAGATGATGTCGCGAGGCGTACCATGATTACAAATGATCTCATCGGTGTAGATTTAGGCTAGTCGTTCCACCTTATAGTCTTCTCGTATCGGCAAAAAGTGGGCTGATTTTGTTAGACGATCAACTATAACCCAAATACTGTCGTGACCTGATGGCGTGGGCGGGAGTTTCGTTATGAAATCCATAGCTATACTCTCCCACTTCCATATAGGTATCGACGGTTGTTCGAGTAAGCCAGAAGGTCTTTGATGTTCAGCCTTGACTCTTGCGCAAGTTAAGCAACTTCCAACGTATAGAGCGGTATCACGTTTCATACCCGGCCACCAGTACTTGTAACGAAGATCCTGGTACATTTTATCGGCACCGGGATGAATGGAATATCGGGATTTGTGGGCTTCATTCATGATGATCTTTCGCAGATCAGTTCGTTTAGGAATCCAAATTCGGTCCAGATAATAGAATATCCCATCTGCCTTGCTTACAAGCTGAGCTCCATCGTGATAGATCCTCTCTTTCTTCAATGTACGCTCGTTAAAGCAAGCATGTTGAGCTTCGCGAATAAGGGCTTCGAGGTTATGTTGGGCTTGAACGTTTCGGATACTGAGCACGTAACTCTTTCTACTGAGTGCGTCGGCAACCACATTCGCCTTGCCTGGGTGATAACGAATCTCACAGTCGTAATCGTTGAGGAGTTCTACCCATCGGCGTTGACGCATATTAAGTTCCCTCTGATTAAAAATATGTTGTAAACTCCTGTGATCAGTGAAGATCGTACACTTGGTACCATACAGGTAGTGTCGCCAAATCTTCAATGCAAAGACAACCGCGCCTAGCTCGAGGTCATGGGTTGTATAGTTCTTCTTGTGGATCTTGAGCTGACGAGATGCGTAAGCTATAACCTTGTCTCGTTGCATAAGAACACAACCAAGGCCAAGGTTGGAAGCATCACAATAGACAACGAAGTTGTCGCTTCCGTCGGGCAGTGTAAGAATCAGAGCGTTGCACAGCATGTGCTTGAGGGTTTGAAAGGAAGTCTCTTGTGCGTTTCCCCACACAAAAGGCTTGCCTTTATGAGTAAGAGCGGTAAGCGGTACAGCGATCTTGGAAAATCCTTCAATAAATCGTCGATAATAGCCCGCTAGTTCGAGAAAAGAACGAACTTCAGACGGGTTCTTAGGCGTAATCCAACTTTTGACGGCTTCAATCTTCGCGGGATCAACGTGTATTCCCTGACTATTCACAATGTGGCCCAGAAACTGAACCTCCTCTAACCAGAATTCACACTTAGAGAACTTGGCGTAGAGTTGGTTCCCCTGAAGTAACTCGAGAACCAAACGTAGATGTTGCGCGTGTTTGGTCTTCGATTTGGAATAGATCAAGACATCGTCAATGAACACGATGACAAAACGGTCCAAGAAAGGCTTACACACGCGATTCATCAGATCCATAAAGACCGCGGGTGCGGTAGTTAGACCAAATGGCATAACAACGAATTCGTAATGGCCATATCGGGTTCGAAAAGCGGTTTTGGGGATGTCTTCCTCTTGAATCCGCAATTGATGGTAGCCTGAACGCAGATCGATCTTCGAGAAACATTGGGCACCTTGCAACTGATCAAATAAGTCGTCGATTCGGGGCAAAGGATATCGGTTCTTAATGGTTAGCTTATTCAACTCTCGATAATCGATGCACATCCGGAACGATCCGTCCTTCTTTTTGACGAAAAGGACTGACGCGCCCCAAGGAGAGGTGCTCGGGCGAATAAAGCCTTTTTCAAGTAATTCCTGGAGTTGGTTTGAGAGTTCCCGCATTTCGGATGGAGCGAGTCGATAAGGAGCTTTGGCAACGGGGTTAGCTCCAGGAATGAGGTCGGTGCGAAAGTCGATATCACGACTTGGCGGTAGTCCAGGGAGATCATCAGGGAACACCTGAGGAAACTCATGGACCACTGGGACGTCTTTGACCTCAACCTTCTTTTTCTTTTCCTTCTGCGCTACTACAATGTTGGCCAAGAAGGCTCGGTATTCCTTGCGGAGATACTTGCTGGCTTGAATACACGACATTAGCTTGAGACCTTTCGAAGCAGTTTTACCGTACACACATGGAAGATCATCGTTTGCGAGCGAGAATCGAATCATCTTTTCAAAGCATACAACTTCAGCATGGTTTTCGCGAAGAAAGTCCATGCCTACTATGACGTCGAAACTTCCGAGTTGCATCGGAATGAGGTCGATCGGAAATATGTGATTGTTGAGCTCTAGAGTACAATCACGGAGAACAGAATTAATGGCGACAGTTCTTCCAGTAGCGACTTCGACTTCGAATGATGAGGATAGATAAGAGCGCTTACGACTAAGGAGCTTCTCGAATTCAAATGACACAAAGCAGTTATCGGCTCCAGTATCAAACAAACATGATGCATAAATACCATTCACAAGGAACGTACCATTAACCACGTTGTTATCCGCCTGAGCCTGACGGGCATTGATGTTGAAGGTTCGAGCATGGGCTGCTTGCTGCTGTTGCTGTGGCTGCTGTTGTTGCTGCTGGGGCTGCTGGGGCTCTTGCTTAACCACCCTGTTCGGGCACCTGTTTGCAAAGTGGTTAGGATCACCACATGCAAAGCAGACTCTAGCATTGACTGCAGGTGCTTGAGCTGCTTGTTGGCCTTGAGGGGCGGGGAGCAGAGCTTGGTTAACAGTAGCTTGCACTAGGGCTTGATGGGGACCAAAGCGACAGTTCGCAGTGAAATGACCGTAAAGGTTGCAGTGAGCAAAAAACGACAGGCTAGACCCACTGGTTGATGATACGAGCATGTCAGGCAGAGTGGGTGAGGGCCTGTGTATGCACGCTTCGCTGGCGGTGCATTGATCACTGGAGCTGAGCGGTGGTGCTGTTGGTGCTGAGCTGGTATAGCTTGTAGAGGAGTAGCAGTTGTTGCGCCAGCACAGCTCTTGTTGCTGGAGCTATTGTTGTTGTGCTTCTTCTTTCTTCTTGATGACTTGGAGGATTGAGCAGATGAGTCGGTGGGTGCTGCGGTGGCTTGGTGCATAGACTTGGTTTGCTTATCCCAAAAACCAGACTTCACTCGCTTGTCATTGATCTCAGCGGCGAGTAGGTAGGTCTCTTCAATCGTTGCTGGCTTGGCGGCGTGAACAAAGTCGGCTACATAATTGGGCAGAGCTCGAATGTATTTCTTGATGGTTTGATCTGGGGTCTTGACTTGATCAGGACAAATGATGCTAAGCTGCTTGAAGCGAGCAGTGAGAGCAGCGTTGTCTCCATCCTTCTGCTTGATGGTCCAAAACTCGTCCTCCAGCTTTTGGCGTTCATGAGGAGGGCAGAATTCATCGATCATAATTGCCTTCAACTCCTCCCATGTTAGCTCGTAAGCTGCATCATTTCCGCGCTTGTTTCGTTTGGCCGTCCACCAGTCTAGAGCTCGGGACTGGAAGACGCCTGTTGCATTGAGAGTGCGGAGATTTTCAGGACATCCGCTCTGGCGCAGAGTGACTTCGACTGAGTCAAACCAGTGAAACATGGCGGTAGGGCGATCTTCTCCGGTGAACTCTTTGGGTCCGCATGCTTTGAACTGCTTGAAACTGAAAGCAGTCTTGCTTGAATCCTTAGGGTTCTCAGCTCGGGATTCTTCAGACGATTTGTTGACATTTTCATACACCTCACTCACGGCTTTCGCCACTTGCTTGGAGATGATAGTAGCGAGACGTCGGTCTCTCTTCTCTTGGCGAGTAAGGTGGTGTCGGGATCCGGACGACATTGTCTGCAACAGACATCGTCACAGGACTCAACACAACGTAATTGAATCTCACCTCACACGTCTACTACTTACTAAAGCTTAGAAACACGTCGAAACATATATCACATAAACACATAGGCACATAACCACAGATACACGAAATCATAGAGCACAGAAGCACATAGAGCACAGAATCACAGAAGCATAGAAGCACATAAGCACATAGAACACAGAGTCACAGAAGCACAGAAGCACATACACATTCAGTTGCAGAAGCAGTCAGAATACACAAACCTATCATTCAAAGCTCGCGTGTCGTTCGTATGGTATATCGAGTAGTGTAGTATAGTCGTATAGCATATCGAGCATAGTATAATCGTACGTCGTAACCTAACTTCGTCTAGATTCATAGAGATTTATTATTGTTTTGAGGTAGAGAAGCAATGCGGTTCGTGTGTGTTGATCGAAGTGATAGCAAAAATAGAATAAAACTCCGAAAATTTAAACACATAAGCAGGCAAATACACGTAAAACACATAAAATCATCAAATAATCAGAGTAGGCAATAGCGGCTCAGAATCGAAACACATAAAATCGTGAAATGGATTGTCTGCGGCTACTAGACGTTGACTACCCAAAGCGGTTCGACTATTCACAATGGACTTGTCGTCACTTTCCGACTTTCGGGATCGCGTTTCTGCCTCGATTCTTGGGCATTCACCGTGTAATCCGTAGGTCATACTTGTGAGTTCAGGTCGTTGGAGTCCGTCGAGGCTTCGGTGAGATGAGTAAAAGTTGGAATAAGTTGCCAAGGTTCGGGTTTCCCCCTGGCTTAGCAATTTCTTCCTTGTTTTAGTAAAAGTTGAGGAAGTTGAGCAGATAATTCGGTTGAGAGTTTGCGGTTTCCACACCTATTCCCGATGAATAATCTCCTCATTCGTAAATAAATTGCAGCCGGAACAAATAATTTAGTCGAGAGTTTTGAGGCTTTCACACCTAATCTTGACCAAATTACTCGTTCGGCATCAGATGATGAGGTGATAGCTGTGTAGTGCAAAGCAAAAATAATGAGGCATATAGGCTTGGTCCGTTGGTTCCTAACTATAGTCTAGGTCTCTAAGACAGCGACCCGGACTAGGTCGTGTCCTGCCTAATTCCTTATAGTTATGGCTCTGATACCAATCTGTCACACCCCAACCGATGGCGGAATCATCGGGGCATGGCACTGAGCGAAACAGATTGTCCAGAAGTCTCCATAACAATTATTATCACTATTCAGTTGTAAATAACACGTCCCATACCGTGTCCCAAATAACAAACAAATTATTACAGATAACAACTAGTCAAATATTCTATTCCGACAACTCAGATTTGAATAAGACAAATAAATATTGTTCAAATGCTCCTAAAGACCCAGCCTGACAAGATCTACAGACAACTATACTCTAGTTGCTCCTTCTTGACAGACAACTATTTGTTGGGGGCCTATAGAGCTTATTCCTAGCTTCACTTCCCTAGCAAGCAAATACCTTAAACACATGTCACATACGTTAAAATAAAGTCAATACATATAATGTAAAGGTGAGCATACAAGTTTAATAATAGCATATAGAGTTCGAATAGTTTACGCATAACCAGCACGTACACAGAGGGAAATGATGCATGTTAATTATCGACATGGACCTATCGATACCAACGACTGCGGGTTGACTGTCCGTGACAGTTCGCAATACATGATTACCACCGTAATCCATGCAAGTAATTGTCCTTAACAACCCCCGTGTGAACGGGTGCTGAGTCCAAACTATAGTACTACGTTGCTAAGGCAGGTAGACAACACCATGTGTAAACATAACAACAAGCATACATTTAGTCACGTAATACATGCAATCGGTTAGCGTTCAAATAGTTGAATAGTGTGTTCGATTGTGATTTTGATAAGTAACGTATGTAACACCCAAAAGTGCTAAAGCAAAAAGGGATTCGAGTATACTCACAGTGATTGATTGTGGATTGAAGGGAGCGCTGAGAGTAGGGTTAGCCTGAATAGTTCGATAGCATAATGATGAGTAACGCGGAAATGCAAACAAGTGTGAATGGATCGAATAGCCTGGTCGATCGAACAGCAGGTTCGATCGAACGGGCTGTTCGTTCGGCTTGAAAGTCCGTTTGAACAGTCCTGTTCGATCGGCTGGTAGGCTCGATCGGCTGGACCATCCGAGTGGATTGTTTCTTCCTCTGATGTGTTTGTGTATGATGGTTTGAACTTTTGAAGTTTTCGTTGTAGTATTTGAGAACACTGAAGTGTTCTTACCTTTCAGGTCGATCGATCAAACGGCCTGTTTGATCGGCCGGCTTAACCGATCGGTTAGGAACTTCAGAAGTAGTTCTCAGCAGGATGTCACTCGATCGAACAGCCTGTTCGATCGGCTGGCATTCCATACTACGAACGATTTGCAAAATCGATTAACTATTGAAGCATAGTATCTCATGATCCGAAGAGTAATATTTACCAATCGAGTAGCATATTCGATCGAGCATCCCTTCGTCAATAGCATACTTCATAAAGTTTGAAAAGTGTGGGGCCATGTGCTAGCCGATCGGCTGGCCCGGTCGATCGGTTGGTATATCCGATCGGCTGGTATGTCCGATCGGCTGGGCTGTTCATTCGAACAGCCTAGCCGTTCGGCTAGCAATTCTGACCTGGTCGGCCTTTCGTCTAACACTTGGCTGTTTTGGTTGTTTTGATATGATTTTGAGGTATTTTGACAACGAGTTGAACCATAGAACGTGGGTCCTTACTTGCTTCACCGGTTCGGACAGGAATCACCCTTGTCCGGCCGATGAGTTGTTGGGAACGGGGTAGTTTAACGTTTAACCCGAAATTGGTGAACCTCGTAGATAGAATCCAAATCTTGAACCTCTTGACTGTTAGAATGATTAGTTAGTTGGTTCGAGCTTCGTTTCTATCGGTTTTAAGGTTTTGAGTGTAAAAGAGTTTGAAGAAAGTTAGAAATCCTTCCATGAAAATGTTAAGATTCTTACGAATCCTAGCTTGTTTATGTGGAAATCGGTCAGATCTAAGCTATTCATGGTTGAATGAGGCCAAAGTATGATGTTCTTCAAGAACACCATGATGACATCACCCAAGAACACTTAGATCTTGGTGATTTCATGGTTAGAAATCAAGTTTTGAAAGACAGAAAGGTGTAGAATCATGTAATGATCAAAAACGTACAAGAATTAGAGTGAAAACTTACCGGAGTTGAGAGAAATCTGAGAAAAGGTGAAGAACAAGGGCTGGTTCGGTCAGAGCTTTCCAAAAATAGAAAGAGTGACAATGATAGGGCTATTTATAGGCTCCAAAAGAGGAAAGTGTCAACCGATCGGCCAGGATCTCCGATCAAATGGCCTACTCGATCGGCCAGGAAAGTGCTAGCCGATCGGCTGGCCTGTTCGATCAGGATGCTTCCTGTTCGATCAGCAACCCTCTTCGAGTGTTTCGTGACGGTTTTTGATATTTCGATTTCGATGGATGATGGTACGAGTACGGTAGAGTTCCTAGTCAAATTACTTTCAGTCCCAACTACTATATCTAACATACGATCATCTATAATTCACGTTTCGATGTCGGTTTCGATTGAGTTTGATTGCTTTTCGAGTTTCGATTGAATACCACACAAAACATAAAGTAAACACGCACAGGTAACACATAAGGCACACACACACACGCATAACCACACCAAAATTCGCGTAATTCGAGTCTCGAGTTTCGATTGATGAGTCGATTAACTTGATTATTGATTGATTAACTTTATCGCATTGTTACTTCCTACTATTCACAGTCGTAAATCGGTCGCATTGATTAGACATTCGATCATTTCATTTAGACAACACTTACTCCACATAATACAAAAAGTAAAAAGAAACGTTAACAGTCAAAGAAGTCAAAGTTGACTTGGACTTTGACTTTGACTTTGACATTCGAAAACACGGGGTGTTACATTTTCCACTCAGCTTTCTGTTGTCTATCATTTGCTTTTTGTGCTGGGGTTCTGGTGTCTTTGTAAGGTTTCATTTCTGTTTTTGCTGCAAACGCGTAACCTACTACGTCTTCCTCAGGTAGCAGCTCGCTCCAGTCAAACCTTCATCATCATGAATGACGGCAAGAGCTCTGGATTTTTCTTTGTCTTCAATCTGCTTCATCCTGGGGGGTTCAGCCTTGTTCTGATGATAAATCGCCTTCTTGTAATAATTGTCTCGAAACGGGTTTGCAGTATCATCAGTGTAAGCATTTCTACACTCGCGTTTAAAGTGCCCTTTCTGTTTACACTTAAAGCACGTCACTTTGGATTTGTCAAAGCCTAACTTGGTAGAAGGTCCACCAATAGACTGCCTTCCGGTAATCTCCATGAAACGCTGTGCTCTTCTCACTGCACTGGCCATACACCACCTTATGTCGATCAGTTCCATCTCCTCATGATCTATTTGATCGTAGTCTTCCTTTGTGAGGTTGGTGTTGCCTATCTTGCCAGCTACAAGGTTTTCATACGATTCAAGAACTGACGCAAGAAAAATCATCTGCTGCTTTGCAGACTCCTCGCTGAAATTTTGACCATTCTTCAAGTCTACAACGATGTTGCATTGAAATAAGTTCTTTGATACAGATTGGCTTGAAGTTGTTGAAGAAGATCCACTGTGAAAACCACTGTGAGGACTTTCAGGATTCACAGAATTTGAGCTTTCTGCAGAAAACGCTGTTCTTGGAGACCCAGCCTTTGGTAGATTTCCTCTGTAGTACAACTCCACGTTCTGCTGATGAGCTGTGTTGTTGACTTTAGATTTCTTTATCTCCAACTCGTGGCTTTCTAGTCTTTCGATCAGCAAATCCAAAGTTAACACTTCTGGCGGCTTGATGGTATTCTTCAACATTAAGGCAAAGTATTGCTAGTCTTGATCATTCGGCAACGAATCAAACAACTTGTCGACCAACTCCTCCTAAGTATAAATGATTCCATGCCTAGACAACTCCATCTTCAAGTGCCCAAATCTCTCGATCATTTTACAAACAGACTCATTTTTCATACAACCAAATAAATCAAACTCTTTACGCAACAGTTTCTTTTTGTTGTTTACAATCTCAGCACTACCTATGCACTTAACTTTCAATTTTTCCCAAAGATCTTTTGAATTCTCATATTCGATCAATGAAATTATATCATCTCTGACTGACTGATGAATCAACGCTATGCATTTCTGTTCAGCCACGTATCTTTCTACATCATCTGTATCTGTCAAACTTTCACCAACACTATCTCCCAAACTGTAACCCTTCTTTAGACTTTTCCAGCTCTGATATGCGAATGCTTTAAGCCACTCTTCGAATCTCGTAGCCCACCGATTATAATCTTCGATCGCCATCAACTTCAGGGGTTTGTTATAAGTTCCGTATGCACTTTCAACACTCATTGCATCGGAAAGAATCTTTTTCGCACTTGGTGTCGGTGTAGTTTCATTCGTGTTGTTCGTCGTGCCATCTCCCGAACCATTGGTATATGCAAACACATCACAGAAAGGATTCATAAATAGATCATCCATTTTAAGTACCTGAAACAATCAACAAACACTTGGAAAATTTTTGAGATTTTGAAAAACAGCTAATTAAAGTGGAATCAACTTTAAAGCGAAATAAGCTTTTCAAGCGGAATAAGCTTGTTCAAGCAAGATCTCTTATTTCGCGTGGAATTTCAAGCGAAATATAAACTTCAAGCGAAATTAGAAAACAGTCTCAAGCGAAATCTGATTTCAAGCGAAATCAGACTGTACTTTCAAGCGGGATATGATATTTCAAGCGAAATCTGCTATTTCGCTTCAAATGGCCACTGATTTCAAGCGGAATCGGTAATTTCAAGCGAAATGTCTTGGTTACTCGTTCAAGCGGAATCAAGTTAATGGGCCATTTTTACCAATTTTACTTCAAATTTTGATCTAATTCTTTGTAGGGTTTGTTAAAACTGTGTTTTACGTAATATATGTGAAAATCAGGCCATTTTAACCGTTAAAACTTGTTCAAATCAGAAAAGTATGAGTAGAAGTGAGTAGAAATGAGAAAATCCGGTAGAATCAAGCTGAATTGGTATGAACTCCTCGTCCTGAGCTCTGATACCACTTGTTGGACCGGTTCCGTGACCCTAAATAGTCAGTATGAACAGTTCATCATCATTTACTAAGGCGGAATCAAAGTAAACAACGTCAAACAACTTGTTTCCTTTCAATTTCTTTCTATTACTGCTTTTCTGAGTCTTTTACAATGATTTCTGACAAAAATCCGACAGCACCTCGACTCCTAATTCCGCTTCAACTGTTACAAATGAACTCATCACACACCTATTTATACTAGAGGTGTTTCCGCTTGGAACAGGTTCAAGCGGAATCTCCCGATTTCGCTCCAAGTGACTCAAGCGGAATCACTATGATGATGGTTCAAGCGGAATATCATGTTTACCTAATTTCGCTTGAAGTGGACATGCCCACTTTCAAGCGGAATTAACATTAAAACCCACTTTTCTTGTTTCCAATCCCTAATCAACCTATCTAGACCTAAGATTCGATTAAGACGTAGTTAACAGACATTCAGTGCACCAACACACCTAAACAAGTTTCATATGGATGAAAGTGTTATAATATTCTTTTTTTTAATTTCACAGAAGGGATTTAACCCTTTCCACAAACTGACCCATCGTTCATTTCCCCGTAATCAGATTTTTATTGATGACCAAACAAAGTATGGTTTGTAAACTTGGCACTTTAGTTGGTTACCTGAATAATGGATGCGGAGGTCGACGTCAATTTTCGGTAAGCAGTGGTTGTTCGAATTAGAGGTGGTGACAACGGTTGATCAAAATTTCGTAGGCCCGTCGATCGGCGGACAAATCGATGGCTTGGCGGTGGTGCGGCACGAAGGTGTGCGGCTACTAGACTCCGGGGAATTTTTGCGAGAGATGTTAGGGGTCGAGGTGGTGTTAAATGTGGCGGTTATAAAAGTGAAATGGGTGGCGAGTGATGGTGGTCGTTGGTGAGCTCCGATGAATAAGTCGTGGTTGTGGGTTAATGGCCGGCCGTCACCGGAATCTCTCCGGTCGTCGGTGTCTGGTCGTATGCAGTCGAGAGAGATGAGCGAGAGTGGAGAGGGTGACGAGCTGCGTGAGATGTGAATATTTAATGTGTAGGTTTGGTTGCTTTATAAAGAAAAAGAGCATCAATTTAATGCTATCATAATTTCATTCTTTAATTACGAAACTTTCGAAATTCCTCGTAGAAAACAAAATAATCTATGTAATTTAATTGTATTCACATACAACGTTTCCAATTACTTGACAATATATTGAACCTTATCATCTAAATTCTAAAATCTTCTATATCATTTTCATAGGATATCATTATCATTAGGCTAGTTATAAAAATATAGTTTATGAGTTTTGATGTTTAGTTAGTATGTATTTAGATCAAACTAAACAAGAACATTGCTTTAGGATCTTAAAATATTATTATGATTATTTTATATAAATAATTAATTCAGCTACTTAACTTGTTTTTTTTTGTATAATTTCGAAAGATAAAACATTTTATAAAAATACGAGCATACTGTTGGGACGGCTTATTTTCTTCTATAGTATGACCTAAGTTTCATAAAAAAAAATCGGAGTATAGTCAAATATAATATATTTTATTTTTATAACAATTCGAACCTGTCTACAAATGGTTCGAATCCGATTTTCAAAACGGGTTGTATTTTTTTATACCCATTTTTTGGCGGAGGTTACACTGCGCCTCGTTTGCCTTCCCATCGGACTTTCACAATAGGAATGCGCGAGCGTCTGAGCTGCGTGGTTTGGCGATCCATGATTTCGACAGGTTTCTCCACGAAGTGTAGTGTTTCGTTTATTTGGAGGTCATCTAGAGGCACAATTAAATCATGCTCAGCTAGGCACTTTCGGAGGTTCGACACGTGGAAAGTCGGGTGGACATTACTCAGTTCCTCCGGTAGTTCGAGTCTGTAGGTGACTTTTCCGATCCTTTCCAGAATCTTAAAAGTTCCAACATATCGAGGCGCTAGTTTCCCTTTCTTGCCGAATCTGACCACACCCTTCCAAGGCGATACCTTCAGGAGTACGTAGTCGCCAACGTCAAATTCAAGGGGCTTGCGTCGTCTATCGGCGTAACTTTTCTGTCTACTTCGAGCTTTCAACAAGTTGTCTCGAATTTGGAGGAATTTGTCAATCGTTTCTTGCAACAGCTTGGGACCGGTTAGTTGCGAGTGGCCGAACTCATGCCATACAATAGGCGATCGACATCTTCTCCCATATAAAGCCACGAATGGTGCCATTTGGATGCTGGTATGATAACTATTGTTATACAAGAATTCGACTAATGGCAGGTATTTGTCCCAATTACCACCGAAGTCTATGACACACGAATGGAGCATGTCTTCAAGAGTACGAATCGTTCTTTCAGTCTGACCGTCGGTTTGAGGATGGAATGCGGTACTCAGATTAAGCGTAGTACCAAGAGCAACTTGAAATGTTTCCCACAATCGTGAGGTATACCGAGTGTCACGGTCAGAGATGATGTCACAAGGCATCCCATGATTACAAATGATCTCGTCGGTGTAGATTCGGCCTAATCGTTCCACCTTGTAGTCTTCCCGTATTGGCAAAAAGTGGGCTGATTTAGTTAAATGATAAGCAACAACCCAAATGCTGTCGTGACCTGATGACGTGTGTGGAAGCTTTGTTATGAAGTCCATAGCTATACTCTCCCACTTCCACATGGGGATCGGGGGTTGCTCGAGCACCCCAGAGGGCCTTTGATATTCAGCCTTAACCCTTGCACAGGTCGGGCACTTTCCAACATAGAGAGCGATATCCCTCTTCATACCCGGCCACCAGTACTTGTAGCGAAGATCCTGGTACATTTTATCGGCACCGGGATGAATAGAATACCAGGATTTGTGGGCTTCGTCCATCAAAATCTGTCGTAAATTGGTTCGCTTAGGGATCCAAATTCGGTCCAGAAAGTGGAATATCCCATTCGATTTATTCACCAGTTGAGCTCCATCGTGATAGATTCGTTCCTTCTTCAGAGTGCGTTCATTAAAACAGGCATGTTGGGCTTCACGAATGAGGGTTTCGAGATCGTATTGGGCTTGGGTATCGCGAATGCTGAGCAAATAACTCCGTCTGCTGAGAGCGTCGACAACGACATTTTCTTTGCCTGGGTGATAACGAATCTCACTGTCGTAATCGTTGAGAAGTTCTACCCATCGGCGTTGACGCATATTAAGTTCTTTCTGATCAAAGATATGTTGTAGGCTCCTATGATCGGTGAAGATCGTACACTTGGTACCATATAGGTAGTGTCGCCAAATCTTTAACGCAAAAACAACCACGCCTAGCTCGAGATCATGGGTTGTATAGTTCTTCTCGTGGATTTTGAGCCGACAAGATGCGTAAGCTATAACCTTGTCCCGTTGCAAAGAACACAACCAAGACCAAGGTTGGAAGCATCACAATAGACAATGAAACCGTCGTTTCCATCGGGCAACGTGAGAACAGGAGCATTGCAGAGCATATGCTTGAGGGTTTGGAAAGCAGACTCTTGTTCAGTTCCCCAAACAAAAGGCGTGTCTTTATGCATGAGAGCAGTAAGCGGTACAACGATCTTAGAGAATCCTTCGATAAATCGTCGATAATAGCCCGCTAGTCCGAGAAAAGAACGGACTTCGGACGGGTTCTTAGGCGTAATCCAACTCTTAACTGCTTCAATCTTCGCGGGATCGACATGAATACCTTGACTATTTATGATGTGACCTAGAAACTGAACCTCTTCCAGCCAAAATTCACACTTTGAGAACTTGGCATAGAGTCGATTCCCCTGGAGTAGTTTGAGAACCAAACGTAGATGTTGCGCGTGTTTGGCTTTCGATTCGGAATAGATCAAGACATCGTCGATGAATACGATGACAAAATGGTCAAGATATGGTTTACACACGCGATTCTTCAGATCCATGAAAACCGCGGGTGCATTGGTTAAACCAAAAGGCATAACAACGAACTCATAGTGGCCGTAGCGTGTGCGAAAAGCGGTTTTGGGTATATCCTCTTCTTGAATGCGTAGCTGGTGATAGCCTGAACGAAGATCGATCTTCGAGAAACATGTAGCACCTTGTAGCTGATCAAACAAATCGTCAATGCGAGGCAGGGGATAGCGGTTCTTGATGGTTAGCTTATTCAACTCCCGATAGTCGATGCACATCCTGAACGACCCATCCTTCTTTTTGATGAAGAGGACTGGCGCGCCCCAAGGAGAGGTGCTCGGGCGAATGAAGCCTTTCTCAAGTAATTCCTGGAGTTGGTTCGAGAGTTCACGCATTTCGGACGGTGCGAGTCAGTAAGGAGCTTTGGCAACAGGGTTGGCTCCAGGAATGAGATCGATACGGAAGTCGATATCACGACTTGGCGGAAGGCCAGGAAGATCATCAGGGAACACCTGAGGAAATTCACGGACCACAGGAACGTCTTTTACTTCTATCTTCCTTTTCTTTTCCTTCTCCGCTACTACAATGTTAGCCAAGAAAGCTCTGTATTCCTTGCGGAGATACTTGCTAGCTTGGACACACGACATGAGTTTGAGACCTTTCAAAGCAGTTTTGCCATAAACACACAGTAGATCACCATTCGCGAGCGAGAATCGAATCATCTTATCGAAGCACACAACTTTAGCATGGTTTTCGCGTAGAAAGTCCATGCCTACTATGACGTCGAAACTTCCGAGTTGCATCGGAATGAGGTCGATCGGGAAGATGTGATTGTTGAGCTCAAGAGTACAATCACGAAGAACAGAATTAACGGCGACAGTTCTTCCAGTGGCGACTTCAACATCGAATGTCGAGGGGAGATAAGAGCGCTTACGACTAAGGAGCTTCTCGAATTCGAACGACACAAAGCAATTATCGGCTCCAGTATCAAACAAACATGATGCATAAATACCATTCACAAGAAACGTACCATTGACCACGTTGTTGTCGGCCTGGGCTTGGTGCACGTTGATGTTGAAAGTTCTGGCGCGTGCTGCTTGCTGCTGTTGCTGTGGCTGTTGCTGTTTGTCACACCCCCAAAAATCTACACGCGGAGTATCACTGCTTGGGAGCGTGACTGACCAGGATCAAGCCACCAATCATATTGAACATGTAATTAACAAGTAAAAGTAAATGTCATTCAACCACCAATATGAAAGGTGTTCAAAATATAAGTATGTTATTACTGTTTAGCGGAAGCGCATAAATAAAACCCAACATAATAAAGTACGAAGTGTCATAAAGTGTTTTAACGAAACATTCACAATCCGTGCCCACAACGACCTGCTCCTCCTTGTGCAAGCTCCATATGTACCTAAGGTCCTACAAGGCATGCAGCAGATAGTCAACAACTAGTTGAGCGAGTTCACAGTAAACAGTTCAGTAATAATAATAGTAAAGTAGGCCTTATGTTCGTTCATTAAGTCATGTATCATAATAGTTGGATCGCAGCCCTCTAGGCATGTATGCGAAGATTAGGGAAAGTTCTCAAGTATTCTAGACTATGTATATTTGTATCGCGGCCACCCTGGCATGTGTGCGAAGTTTTAGTATATAGTTCACGGCCTTTCCAAGGCATGCATGCGAAGATCAGTCATAATATCGCGGCCAACCCCTGGCGTGTGTGCGAAGATCAGTTCAATTAGTATACTAGTCTAGGTCGTATCTCATCATTACCCTTCCTCACCCTGAGGACCGTATCATTAAATTCTATCTTCTGAGTAAGTACGAATAAATAATCCAAAACCCATTCCCACCCTGGGAACCCCATGCCTTGGCTGTGTGAACTCACCTTGGTTTGCTCGGTATGCTAAATATGTGCTCACAGTTTATCAATCAAGTCCTAGAGTGCGCATGTGTACATGATCAGTTTATATCCAAATTGTTCATGTATAGGTATAATCACAGACGTACTAAACATGTATTCAATATCATACAAGTCATGCATATCACTTAACAGCAGTTAATCTATCCAGTTAACTTCTAACAGAGTTAAGTCAGGTTACTGTGCAAAGTATTCAAGTCGGCGAAACACAGATTGACGAAACATACTCTGTTTCGTCAATCACCCTTTGGCGAAACAAGATTCTATTTTGTCGATAACCCTTGGCGAAACACTTTCTATTTCGCCGAGAGTTCTGTTTCGCCAAATAAGTCAGTTACGTCGAACATCAGTTACGTCAAATTTCAATTACGTCAATCATGCCGATCAGTTACAGTATCAACACAGAAACCCTAGTCAGCCGTCATAACGATACACAACAATCATACAGAAGTCAATACAATATATTCAGGACATCGGTAACATAGTTCTAACACGAAATCATCAGATCGACAAGAACATTCGGCCCCTTCACATAAAATCATAGTATCAGATTAACAATATCAGTAACCCAGTTTCATTGATCAACCACTCATTCAGTTTGACAACAACATGCATCACGGTTAAACATAAATCAATCGTTAATGCCATAAACATCCACCATTGGATCATCTTTACAAACCCTAATCTCTATCTATGGTTAATAAGAAATCATAACAGTCATGCATTCACAGATTCAGCATGGTGTTATCAACAATTCACAATTCATAATCTAATAATCACTAACAATAACTAATCGGAACTAAGCGAGTAATACGGACGTAAGAAAGATGAACTCTCGGATGATGGGGGCTGCCGACGATGCACAGGAGAGCTCTAGGGTTTCCGTTTTGCTAAAAAGTGTAGCGAATATGGTTGTATTTCTAATTAAATATCCACATAACATATTTGGGCCCTTACTGGGCTTGGCGAATCTGGGCTTGGCGAAACAGTTTGTTTCGTCGACATGCTCTTGACAAATCAAAGACCCGTTTCGTCGAGAGGTTGTATGGCGAATCACATCTGATTCGTCGAGTCCTTAATGGGCTTTTAGGTCCGTAATGATTTAATCAGTTAAGTTCTCATGCCACAAACAAACACATAACCATGCAACACAATAACACATACTCATGCAAACACAATGCACTTTATCTCATTACAACAGTTTCAGTTATAAGTCAAATAAACAAACGACTAATAGTCACAGTCAATAGTCAAAGTCAACGTGCATTAAATGCGAAAGTGAAAGTCGGAAACTCGAGTTGTCACATTATCCCCAACTTGAAAGAAATTTCGTCCCGAAATTTAGCATGCAGTTACTGCGGAAGCTAGGTAAGTTGTATCGTTTACTGGTTTTCCTGGGGTGTCACATCATCCCCCCGTTGATTTGGAATTTCGTCCCGAAATTCTGCAGTAGTAGCTTCAGCCTCAGTAGTGGTTGCATTGGTTCCGAATAACTGGGGATACTTGAGCTTCATTTGATCTTCACGCTCCCAGGTGAACTCTGGGCCACGACGGGAGTTCCAACGAACGCGAACAAGAGGGATTCTCGTGTTCTTGAGGACCTTAACATCCTGGTCCGTGATTTCAACAGGTTCCTAGACGAACTGCAACCGCTCGTCGATAGTGAGCTCCTTCAAGGGAACTATGAGGGTCTCATCTGACAGGCACTTCTTCAGATTCGACACGTGAAAGACATTGTGAACTGTACCGAGTTCAGCTGGTAAGTTTAGCTTGTATGCCACTTTGCCAGTCTTCTCTATGATCTCGAACGGTCCGACATACCGCGGATTTAGTTTGCCTCGCTTGCCAAAGCGAACCACACCCTTCCAGGGTGAAACTTTAAGTAAAACCCGGTCCCCGACCTGAAATTCCAACGGTTTCCTACGCTTATCCGCGTAGCTTTTCTGACGGTCGCGAGCCGCCGCCATACGTTGCCGTATCTGCGCAATCTTTTCCGTGGCGTCCACTACAATCTCTGGACCCGTGATCTGACTATCCCCCACCTCTGCCCAACAGAGAGGTGACCGGCATTTACGCCAGTACAGTGCCTCGAATGGAGCGGCTTGTATGCTGGTGTGATAACTGTTATTGTATGAGAACTCCACCAAAGGGAGATGCTTTTCCCAGCTGTTGCCGAAGTCGATAACGCATGCCCGAAGCATGTCTTCGAGAGTCTGGATCGTTCGCTCAGACTGCCCATCCGTCTGAGGATGATATGCTGTGCTCATGTCTAACCGTGAGCCAAAAGATTTGTGCATTGCTTGCCATAGCTCTGACGTGAATCGTGCATCCCAATCCGAAATGATAGAGGTGGGCACCCCGTGCCTCGAAACAACTTCTTTAAGATAAACATCTGCGAGAGTGGAGAACTTATCTGTTTCCTTAATAGCCAGGAAGTGTGCAGACTTGGTGAGTCGATCCACAATCACCCATATAGTATCTTTCCCACGCTGGGATCTGGGTAGGCCTGTAACAAAATCCATGGAAATTTCTTCCCATTTCCATTGCGGTATCTTGGGTTGCTAAAGTAGGCCCGCTGGTTTCTGATACTCCACTTTGACTTTTGCACATGTCAAACACTTGCCGACGTAAGTAGCGATGTGGCCTTTCATGCCAGGCCACCAGTATGTTGTTTTGAGATCTTGGTACATTTTATCCGACTCTGGATGTACCGAGTAGCGAGACTTGTGTGCTTCGTCCATCACAAGCTCTCGTAAACCGCCATAAAGTGGGACCCAAATACGCCCTGCTACATAGTAGGCGCCGTCTTCCTTTTGTTCCATTCGTTGCCTTGAGCCGCGAAAGGCTTCAGCCTTAACATTTTCGGGTTTCAATGCTTCTATCTGAGCAGTTCGTATCTGTGCAGGAAGACTGGACTGAATGGTGAGTTGCAAAGCTCGTACACGTCTAGGTAGAGTGTCTTTCCGACTGAGTGCATCAGCCACGACATTGGCTTTGCCTCGATGATACTTGATGGCGCATTCGTAATCGTTCAGAAGTTCGACCCATCTTCGTTGACGCATGTTCAAATCCTTTTGCTTAAGGATATGCTCGAGACTCCTGTGATCGGTGTAAATGGTGCACTTGGTACCGTACAGGTAGTGTCGCCATATCTTGAGCGCGAAAACAACAGCTCCCAGCTCTAAATCGTGCGTCGTGTAATTCCGTTCATGAACCTTGAGTTGCCGCGAAGCGTAAGCAATAACTTTATCCCGTTGCATCAATACACACCCAAGACCCTGTATCAACGCGTCACAATAAACCACAAAGTCATCCGTGCCCTCTGGCAATGAGAGAATAGGTGCGCTGCAAAGCCTATCTTTTAAGTACTGGAAAGCGGTTTCCTGGGAATCTTCCCAACGGTAGGTGACGCCCTTCTGTGTCAGTAGTGTAAGCGGCTGTGCGATCTTTGAAAAGTCTTTGATAAATCGCCTGTAGTAACCCGCCAAACCCAAGAATTGGCGTATTTCTGTCGGTGTACGCGGTGCAGGCCAGTTTCTGATCGAATCTACCTTGGATGGATCGACATGGATCCCGCCCTGTTTACCACATGGCCTAAGAAATGGACTTCACGAAGCCAGAAGTCACATTTAGAAAACTTGGCGTACAATTGTTCCTTTCGTAGCAGTTCCAAGATCAATCGTAAATGCTGCTCGTGCTCCTCCTGACTCTTGGAGTAAATCAGAATGTCGTCGATAAAAACAATGATGAACTTGTCAAGGTATGGCTTGCACACCCTGTTCATCAAATCCATAAATACCGCAGGCGCGTTCGTTAACCCGAATGCCATAACAAGGAACTCGTAGTGACCATAGCGAGTTCTGAATGCGGTTTTGGTGACGTCCTCATCCCGGACTCTCAGCTGATGATACCCTGACCTCAAGTCTATCTTGGAGTAGAAACTCGACCCTTGCAACTGGTCGAATAAGTCGTCGATACGCGGAAGAGGATAACGGTTCTTCACCGTCGCCTTGTTGAGTTCCCGGTAGTCGATGCACATTCTGAACGTACCGTCTTTCTTCTTCACAAATAATACTGGAGCTCCCCATGGCGAAGAGCTTGGACGAATGAAGCCCTTTTCCAAGAGCTCTTGTAGCTGCGTTGACAGTTCCTCCAGTTCAGTTGGAGCTAAACGATACGGTGCTCGAGCTATGGGTGCTGCTCCAGGAGCTAACTCAATCTGGAATTCGACCTGGCGATGAGGCGGTAGCCCAGGTAAATCTTCAGGAAACACCTGAGGAAAGTCGCGTACTACTGGAATATCCTCCAACTTCTTTTCTTTCGCTGATGTATCAGTAACAAGTGCCAAAATGGCAGTGTGCCCCTTTCGTAAACATTTCTGAGCCTTCAAGAAAGAGATGATGCTAACCACAGCACCACTCTTGTCGCCTTGAACTTCGAGAGGTTCCTTGCCAGAACGAGGAATGCGAACTATCTTTTCCTTGCATAAAATCTCTGCGTGATGTTGGGATAACCAATCCATACCGATGACGATGTCGAAACTACCCAAAACTATGGGTATAAGACAATCGAGAAGGTCTGACCAGCTAAAACGATGCTACAACCCTTGACTACATGTGCGGCTTCTACACTTTTACCATTTGCTAACTCTACGACATGTTTGGTGTTTAGGGGTGTTGGTGTACGTTTTAACATTTTAATCACTTTTAACGATATATAGCTTGTATCCGCACCAGAATCAAATAAGACAGTAACATAAATATCGTCGAGAAGAAACTTACCCATAACCACATTGGGATCATTCATTGCGTCGCCCCGACCCAGCACGAAAACACGGCCCCGAGCTTCGTTGCCATTGTTGTTGTTGTTTCCCCCGTTGTTGTTGTTCCCGTTGCCCTGGTTGTTGTTGTTGTTGCGATTCTGGTTCTGGTTCAATTGAGGGCAATCACGTTTGAAATGACCTTCTGCCCCACACTGGAAACACCCCCGGTTTCCACACTGTGGCTGCTGCTGTTGGTTCTGTGGAGCTGGTAGTTGTAGTTGCTGGTTCTGATTCGCAGGTCTCGCACTCCTGCAGTCTTTAGCTTCATGCCCTAACTTGAGGCATCTCTGACAACGTTCCTTGCGACACCGTCCACTGTGGTGTCTGTTGCACTTATTACATAGTGGGTGAATTCCTCGATATCCACCCTGCCCCTGATTGCCTGAAGAGTGCTGACTGGGACTCTGATAACTGTCAGTCTTTCGCTGCTGAACCTGTGACTGAACTGAAGCTGATCCCTTGCTGGAATCCCCATCCCATTTTCTTTTGTTGTCACTGGGAGTAGCAGAAGTAGTAACAGCAGTAGTGGCAGCACTGATGCGTTTTGGCAGCTTGTTCTGCTCTACTGCCTGATCCGTAATACGATGAGCAAGGCGCTGAATAGCCTGGATGTTGTCAAGATTAGCCAATGTCACATGGCTCTAGATTTCTGGTGCTAACCCTTTGAGATACAACTCAATGCGCTTGATTGGAGGGTCCACCATCGTTGGACACAACACGGCCAGCTCGTTTGACCTCTTGGTATAAGCTTCAATTTCTGACCCAGTCATTTTCAAATGGTAAAACTCGTCTTCCAACTTGTGGATGTCTTCCTGTGTGCAGTATTCACGTTTAATCAGCTCCTTGAAATCATTCCAAGGGGTGGTGTTAGCAGCTACCAACCCTAGGATCTGTACTTGCGCGTTCCACCAAGTTAGCGCAATTCCTTCCAAAGTACCAGTGGCGTACTTGACCCTGCGAGCCTCAGGGCATTCACACATCTCGAATACCGACTCGAGCTTCTCAAACCAATGGAGTAGTCCCACTGCTCCTTCCGTGCCACTGAATGTGCTTGGACGACCGTCCATGAAGTTCTTGAATGTGCAGACAGGTTGTGGAGCGTTTTGACCTATTGTGCATATAATAGGACAATGTTAAATACAAAAGTTGATTTAGGAATGTAGGATTCAAAGATCCTAGTGTGTATCCCATTCGCAGGGTATACTACCTGCTTGTGCAGCTGCAAGTGCCGCAGTTACTCGTTCATTGATAAGAGCCGTCAACTGGGCTTGAGTCATGTTCACACGTCCAGACATGATCTTCATAGTAAAAGTAGAGTAAGTGAGAAAGGTTCACGAGTAGTGCGATGACATAAGAGTGTAAGCACATAGGTATTCTCATGTAATGACGTATAGTAGGCAATGTAATCTAAGCATACTACGAGCAAAGTTCTATATAGTTCTAGCAAGCAGGTAATAAACGTAAACCTTATTACCTAGGGTGTTGAGTCTTGCACGTGGAGCGAAGCGTCGTTGTGGATCGTCGAGAGCACTGTTCTGGTTATAGTCTGGTTTTAATAAAAACGTTTTTCCCATATTAAAACCAAGTTCTCTATAACCAATGGCTCTGATACCAATCTGTCACACCCCCAAAAATCCACATCCGGAGTATCACCGCTTGGGAGCGTGACTGACCAGGATCAAGCCACCAATCATATTGAACATGTAATTAACAAGTAAAAGTAAATGTCATTCAACCACCAATATGAAAGGTGTTCAAAATATAAGTATGTTATCACTGTTTAGCGGAAGCGCATAAATAAAACCCAACATAATAAAGTACGACGTGTCATAAAGTGTTTTAACGAAACATTCACAATCCGTGCCCACAACGACTTGCTCCTCCTTGTGCAAGCTCCATATGTACCTAAGGTCCTGCAAGGCATGCAGCAGATAGTCAACAACTAGTTGAGCGAGTTCACAGTAAACAGTTCAGTAATAATAATAGTAAAGTAGGCCTTATGTTCGTTCATTAAGTCATGTATCATAATAGTTCGGATCGCAGCCCTCTAGGCATGTATGCGAAGATTAGGGAAAGTTCTCAAGTATTCTAGACTATGTATATTTGTATCGCGGCCACCCTGGCATGTGTGCGAAGTTTTAGTATATCGTTCGCGGCCTTTCCAAGGTATGCGTGCGAAGATCAGTCATAATATCGTGGCCAACCCCTGGCGTGTGTGCGAAGACACTAGTCTAGGTCGTATCTCATTATTACCCTTCCTCACCCTGAGGACCATATCATTAAATTCTATCTTCTGAGTAAGTACGAATAAATAATCCAAAACCCATTCCCACCCTGGGAACCCCATGCCTTGGTTGTGTGAACTCACCTTGGTTTGCTCGGTATGCTAAATATGTGCTCACAGTTTATCAATCAAGTCCTAGAGTGCGGATGTGTACATGATCAGTTTATATCCAAATTGTTCACGTATAGGTATAATCACAGACGTACTAAACATGTATTCAATATCATACAAGTCATGCATATCACTTAACAGCAGTTAATCTATCCAGTTAACTTCTAACAGAGTTAAGTCAGGTTACTGTGCAAAGTATTCAAGTCGGCGAAACACAGATTGACGAAACATACTCTGTTTCGTCAATCACCCTTTGGCGAAACAAGATTCTATTTCGTCGATAACCCTTGGCGAAACACTTTCTATTTCGCCGAGAGTTCTGTTTCGCCAAACAAGTCAGTTACGTCGAACATCAGTTACGTCAAATTTCAATTACGTCAATCATGCCGATCTGTTACAGTATCAACACAGAAACCCTAGTCAGCCGTCGTAACGATACACAACAATCATACAGAAGTCAATACAATATATTCAGGACATCGGTAACATATTTCTAACACGAAATTATCAGATCGACAAGAACATTCGGCCCCTTCACATAAAATCATAGTATCGGATTAACAATATCAGTAACCCAGTTTCATTGATCAACCACTCATTCAGTTTGACAACAACATGCATCACGGTTAAACATAAATCAATCGTTAATGCCATAAACATCCACCATTGGATCATCTTTACAAACCCTAATCTCTATCTATGGTTAATAAGAAATCATAACAGTCGTGCATTCACAGATTCAGCATGGTGTTATCAACAATTCACAATTCATAATCTAATAATCACTAACAATAACTAACCGGAACTAAGCGAGTAATACGGACGGAAGAAAGATGAACTCTCGGATGATGGGGGTTGCCGACGATGCACAGGAGAGCTCTAGGGTTTCCGTTTTGCTAAAAAGTGTGGCGAATATGGTTGTATTTCTAATTAAATATCCACGTAACGTATTTGGGCCCTTACTGGGCTTGGCGAATCTGGGCTTGGCGAAACAGTTTGTTTCGTCGACATGCTCTTGACGAATCAAAGACCCGTTTCGTCGAGAGGTTGTATGGCGAATCACATCTGATTCGTCGAATCCTTAATGGGCTTTTAGGTCCGTAATGATTTAATCAGTTAAGTTCTCATGCCACAAACAAACACATAACCATGCAACACAATAACACATACTCATGCAAACACAATGCACTTTATCTCATTACAACAGTTTCAGTTATAAGTCAAATAAACAAACGACTAATGTGACAACTCGAACTTTAGACCTATTTTTGTGTAACATTATGAACACGACACAACTATATGAACTTGATTGATTAAGCGAATATTTATTGAATGTTATGTGATATGTGTGTTTTAATGAACGTATACATGATATGTTAAGTGTATGAATATGTGATACATGAACCCAAACCGCACATCATGATCCGAACCGCACAAGCCCACATCACCCGCACAAGGCCGTTTGGGCCTCATTCTTGTACGCGGACCAATAGGGCAGCCCATGTAAGGGCCGACCCACCCCTCTATACCGTGTAAACACCTTAGGGACTTGGTTTTTTTCTCATTTGTTACACAACACAAGAACACACACACAACCCTAGACTCTTTCTCTCTCTCGGTTGCTTGGAACCCGACGGCAAGAGCATTCCCTACTCGGATCACCCTCTTCTCCTTCTTTAATCCGGTTAGTGATTATGTTATTGGTTGTGTGTTATTGTTTGTATATTGATGATTGCTTGATACCCGAAGGATTCTTGTTAACATGTTGTGTGTGATAATGTTAGATTGGGTGTTACTAATCAATGATAGATAATGTTCATGTAATCGGCTTGCACATGAATCGGAGATATATGAATGTATGATGGATCGGCTGTTATGTATTGTTTGATCGGATATAGTTGGTAACCGAGATCCATGTTAGAATGTATGTATTGGTATGAATGTTATTATTGTTCATGCTTTGATTCTTGTTAGGGTTCATATGAATTGATGTTTGGAAACCCTTGTTTGATCTATAATATGGAAAATTATTAGTTGTTAATTGATTTTGTGCATATATGGAAACATGGTAATTGATTGACAGAATGTATGGCTGTAACCGATTGCTTGAATTGTGGAATTAGTTCAACCATCGCACAAGACTCCTTGGCCGACCAAGGAGTCCAATCGCACAACGAGCCCACACGTACAAGCTGGTCCGATCACACAAGCTGAACCAGTCGCACAAGGCTGTATGTTGGGCCGGACAGCCCAAGACTTCTATCGCACAAGCTGTTTGGGCCGGACTACCTTAAATCGCACAACCCAGCTGAATCGTACAAGATCAGCTGGATCGCACAACGTCCAGTATGTGTTATTTTTGGGCCGTAGGTTATTATTGGGCTGGGTATTATTGTTGGGCTAATTTAAGAAGGTCGCACAACCCAAATGGAACGCACAAAACATGTTCAGTCGCACAAAGAGTGAAACCGTTTAACGGTTGGGCCTCAAGCCCAAATCCTACTCGCACAATCCATAGAAATCGCACAATGTCATTTATTGGGCCAAGTAGGTGTAATTGATCTGTGATGATTAATTGGGCTTCTTGATTTCGTTACTTGATTGTTAAGTGTTGCCATGACCTATACATGTTTGCTATGATGTACACGTGCATTATCTTAGTCAAAACCTGACTTGTATTACAACCATGCTAGGACGTGATTGACCATTTACTAGCTTATCTATACTCTTTGTGTATCTGCCGAGCAAACCAAGGTGAGTTCACACAGCCAAGGCATGGGATTCCCGGGTTGGGAATTGGGTTGGAAATGTTGATATGGAATGATTACTCGTACTTACGCATTCACTAGACTATAGACCATCATCCTCAGGATAGTCAGGACACGTTACGTAAATCCTTCGTAACCCAGTAATTGCCATTTGTCTCCCGGGTCGGGAGGACACGTTACGTAAATCCTGCGTAACCCAATACCCTTTACTGTCTTCCGGGTCGGAAGGACACGCTGTGTAAATCCTGCATAGCCCCCACACGTACCACTGTCCTCGGGGAAGGGCACGTCACGTAAAGCCTACGTGACCCAGTACGTATTCCTGTTCTCGGTTTAAGAAGAACACATGGTTGCACTAGTCTAGTAGGTACTATAATGGGAATCCCCCATTGTTAAGGATAATCGTGAGAATCCCTCACCACTAGATGAACTTACGCATTACTGTTATGAACTTACTTTCTGTGAACTCGCTCAACTAGTTTGTTGATTATTTGCTGCATGCCTTGCAGGTCCTTAGGTATACTTGGAGCTTGCACCAGAGGAGAAGCGGGTCGTTGTGGACAAGAACATGTGAATGCTTATTAAACACTTTTACATTCACGCATTGATACTTATGTTTTGGGTTTTACATTTAATGCTTCCGCTACATATACAATGTTTGGTTTTGAACATCAATTATGTCTATGATTATTATTAAATGCTATGTTTGATATGATTGATGGCTTGATCCTGGTCCAGTCACGCCTCCAAGCGGTGGTACTCCGCGTGTGGTATTTGGGGGTGTGACAGATTGGTATCAGAGCCATTGGTTATAGAGAACTTGGTTTTAATATGGGAAAACGTTTTTATTAAAACCAGACTATAACCAGTACAGTGCTCTCAACGATCCACAACGACGCTTCGCTCCACGTGCAAGACTCGACATCCTAGGTAATAAGGTTTATGTTTATTGCCTGTTTGCTAGAACTGCTTAGAACTTTGCTCGCATTACGTTTAGATACACATGATACTATAGCATGAGAATCCCTACGTGCTTACAATTTTCTGTCATCGCCCTACTCGCGAACCACTCTCATTTACGTTACTTTTACTATGAAGATCATGTCTGGAAGAATTAACATGACTCAAGCCCAGCTAGAGGCTCTCGTTCAAGCTCAAGTTGCTGCGGCACTTGCAGCTGCTCAAGCAGGTAGTATATCCTGTAGTTATAACTTACGCTAGGGTCTTTAGATCCTACACTTCTAAACTAGCCCTTGTATTTAAACTTTGCCCTATTCGTACACAATAGGTCAACCAGCGCAGCAAGTTTGCACCTTTAAGAACTTCATGGACTGTCGTCCAAGTACTTTCAGCGGCACAGAGGGGGCAGTGGGACTCCTCCATTGGTTTGAGAAGCTAGAATCAGTATTCGAAATGTGCGAGTGCCCTGAGGCTCGCAAGGTCAAGTATGCCACCGGCACCTTGGAAGGAATCGCGCTAACCTGGTGGAACGCGTAGGTGCAAATTCTGGGGTTGGCAGCTGCTAACGCCACACCCTGGAACGATTTTAAGGAACTTATCAAGAGGGAGTATTGTACGCGTGAAGATATTCACAAGCTGGAAGACGAGCTGTATAATCTGAAAATGGTTGGATCAGAGATTGAAGCGTATACTAAACGGTCCAATGAGCTAGCAGTGCTATGTCCAACCATGGTGGACCCTCCATACAAGCGCATTGAGATGTATCTCAAGGGATTGGTGCCAGAGATTCAGAGCCATGTTACCTCGGCTAATCTCGATAACATCCAGGAAATTCAACGCCTCGCTCATCGTATCACCGACCAGGCAGTGGATCAGAATAAACTACCTAAGCGTGTCAACGCTACTACTACAGCCACTCCTTCAGCTACTCCTGCTACTACTAGTGACAGCAAAAGGAAGTGGGATGGAGATTCTAGTAAAGGTTCAGCATCCGTTCAGTCTCAAGCTCAGCAACAGAAGACTGACCACTACCAGAGTCCCAGTCAGCAATCCTCTGGTGGTCATAGACGGGGAAGATATCAGGGTTTTCACCCTAAGTGTCACAACTGCAACAGGCATCACAGCGGCCAGTGCAGCAAGGGTCGTTGTCAAAGGTGTCTCAAGATGGGACATGAGGCCAAAGACTGTAGGAGCCCACGGCCTGCAAACCAGAACCAGCAACCGCAACAACCAGCTCCACAGAACCCACAGCAGCAACAGCAGCCACAGCGTGGAAACCGGGGATGTTTCTAGTGTGGGGCTGAAGGTTACTTCAAACGCGATTGCCCTCAATTGAACCAGAATCAGAATCGCAACAACAACAACCAGGGCAACGGGAATAACAACAACGGGGGAAACAACAATGGCAACGAGGCTAGGGGACGTGCTTTTGTGCTAGGTCGAGGTGACGCAGTGAACGATCCCAACGTAGTTATGGGTAAGTTTCTCCTCGACAATATTTATGTTACTGTTTTGTTTGATTCGGGTGCGGATACAAGCTATATGTCTGTGAAAATGTGTCAACTGCTAAAACGTACACCAACACTATTACCCACCAAACATGTAGTAGAGTTAGCTAACGGTAAAAGTCTAGAAGCCACGCACGTAGTTCAGGGTTGTAATCTTATCCTAGCTGGTCAAGCTTTCTCTATCGATCTCATTCCCATAGTTTTGGGTAGCTTCGACGTCATGATTGGGATGGATTGGTTATCCCAACACCAGGCAGAAATCTTATGCAGCGAGAAGATAATTCGTATTCCTCGTTCTGGTCAAGAACCTCTCGAAGTACAAGGCGACAAGAGTGGTGCTGTGGTTGGTATCATCTCTTTCTTGAAGGCTCAGAAATGCTTACGAAAGGGGCACACTGCCATTCTGGCACTCGTTACAGACGCATCAGCAAAAGAGAAGAAATTGGAGGATATTCCACTTGTACGTGACTACTCTCAGGTGTTTCCTGAAGACTTACCTGGCTTACCGCCTCATCGTCAGGTCGAATTCCAAATCGAGCTCGCTCCAGGAGCAGCACCCATAGCTCGCGCACCATATCGTCTAGCTCCATCAGAATTGGAGGAACTGTCAAAGCAGCTACAAGAGCTCTTGAAAAAGGGCTTCATTCGTCCAAGCTCTTCGCCTTGGGGAGCTCCAGTACTTTTCGTGAAAAAGAAAGACGGTACGTTCAGGATGTGTATCGACTACCGTGAACTCAACAAGGGGACGGTGAAGAACCGTTATCCTCTTCCACGCATCGACGACTTATTCGACCAGTTGCAAGGGTCGTGCTACTACTCGAAGATAGACTTGAGGTCT
This sequence comes from Helianthus annuus, assembly GCF_002127325.2. Lineage (NCBI taxonomy): Eukaryota > Viridiplantae > Streptophyta > Magnoliopsida > Asterales > Asteraceae > Helianthus > Helianthus annuus. The sequence continues at coordinate 117,450,076 of NC_035436.2, forward strand.
GGTTATCATCAGTTGAGAGTCCGGGAGGAGGACGTCTCCAAGACAGCCTTCAGAACTCGTTACGGTCACTACGAGTTTCTTGTCATGCCGTTCGGGTTAACGAACGCGCCTGCCGTATTTATGGATCTTATGAACAGGGTGTGCAAACCCTATCTTGACAAGTTCGTCATTGTTTTCATCGACGACATTCTGATTTACTCCAAGAGTCAGGGGGAGCACGAACAACATCTTCGCCTTATTTTGGAACTCCTTCGGAAGGAACAGCTGTACGCTAAGTTTTCGAAATGCGACTTCTGGCTTCGTGAAGTCCATTTTCTAGGCCACGTAGTGAACAAGGATGGGATCCATGTCGATCCATCCAAGGTAGACTCGATCAGAAACTGCCTGCACCACGAACGCCAACGGAAATACGCCAATTCTTGGGTTTGGCAGGTTATTATCGGCGGTTCATCAAGGATTTCTCAAAGATTGCTCAACCGCTTACGTTACTGACACAGAAGGGTGTTACCTATCGCTGGGGAGAGCCCCAGGAGACTGCTTTTCAGTATCTAAAGGATAGGCTTTGCAGCGCACCTATTCTTTCATTGCCAGTGGGCACAGATGACTTCGTAGTATATTGTGACGCATCAATACAGGGTCTGGGTTGCGTATTGATGCAGCGGGATAAAGTTATTGCCTACGCCTCTCGTCAACTAAAGGTTCATGAACGGAACTACACGACGCACGATTTAGAGCTGGGAGCTGTTGTTTTCGCGCTTAAGATATGGCGACATTACCTGTACGGTACCAGGTGCACGATTTACACCGATCACAGGAGTCTCGAGCATATTCTTAAGCAGAAGGATTTGAACATGCGTCAACGACGGTGGGTTGAACTACTGAACGACTACGAATGCGCTATCAAGTATCATCCAGGCAAAGCCAATGTTGTGGCTGATGCCCTCAGTCGGAAAGACACTCTACCACGGCGCGTGCGAGCGCTACAGCTTACGATTCAGTCTAGCCTTCCTACACAGATACGAAATGCTCAGATAGAAGCATTGAAGCCCGAAAACGTCAAGGTTGAAGCCTTACGCGGCTCACGACAGCAAATGGAACAGAAGGCAGACGGCGCCTACTATGTAACGGGGCGTATTTGGGTCCCACTTTATGGCGGTCTACGCGAACTTGTAATGGATGAAGCTCACAAGTCTCGCTACTCGGTACATCCAGGGTCGGACAAAATGTACCACGACATCAGCACTACTTATTGGTGGCCTAGTATGAAGGCCCACATTGCTACGTACGTTGGAAAATGTTTGACCTGTGCGAGAGTCAAGGTTGAATATCAGAAACCAGCTGGCCTACATCAGCAGCCTAAGATACCTCAATGGAAATGGGAAGAAATTTCCATGGATTTTGTTACAGGCTTACCCAGATCCCAGCGTGGGAATGATACCATATGGGTGATCGTGGATCGACTCACCAAGTCTGCACACTTCCTACCTATAAAGGAAACGGATAAGTTCTCCACTCTCGCAGACGTCTACCTTAAAGAAGTCGTTTCGAGGCACGGGGTGCCCACATCCATCATTTCGGATCGCGATGCACGATTCACGTCAGAGCTATGGCAAGCGATGCACAAATCTTTCGGCTCACGACTAGACATGAGCACAGCATATCATCCTCAGACGGATGGGCATTCTGAGCGTACGATCCAAACTCTCGAAGCCATGCTTAGGGCATGCGTCATCGATTTCGGCAATGGCTGGGAAAAGCATCTCCCTTTGGTGGAGTTCTCGTATAATAATAGTTATCACACCAGCATCCAAGCCGCTCCATTCGAGGCATTGTACGGGCGTAAGTGCCGGTCACCTCTCTGTTGGGCAGAGGTGGGGGATAGTCAGATTACGGGTCCAGAGATTGTAGTGCACGCCACGGAAAAGATTGCACAAATACGACAACGCATGGCGGCAGCACGCGACCGTCAGAAAGCCTACGCGGACAAGCGTAGAAAGCCATTGGAATTTCAGGTCGGGGACCGGGTTTTACTAAAAGTCTCACCCTGGAAGGGTGTGGTTCGTTTTGGCAAACGGGGCAAACTGAATCCGCGATACGTCGGACCATTCGAAATCATAGAAAAGATTGGCAAAGTAGCATACAAGCTAAACCTACCAGCTGAACTCGGGGCAGTTCACAATGTCTTTCATGTGTCGAACCTAAAGAAGTGCCTATCAGATGAAAACCTCATCATTCCTTTCAAAGAACTCACTATTGACGAGCGGTTGCAGTTCGTCGAGGAACCAGTTGAAATCATGGACCGGGATGTGAAGGTCCTCAAAAGCAAGAGAATCCCTCTTGTTCGAGTTCGTTGGAACTCCAAACGTGGCCCAGAGTACACCTGGGAACGCGAAGACAGGATGACAGAAAAGTACCCCCAATTGTTCGCGAACAGTACAACCACTGCTGAGGCTGAAGCTACTACTTCGGAATTTCGGGACGAAATTCCAGATCAACGGGGGGAGGATGTGACACCCCAGGAAAATCAGTGAACAATACAGTTTACCTAGCTTCCTCAGTGAGTGCATACCAAATTTCAGGACGAAATTTCCAATTAGTTGGGGATAATGTGACAACTCGAACTTTAGACCTATTTTTGTGTAACATTATGAACACGACACAACCATATGAACTTGATTGATTAAGCGAATATTTATTGAATGTTATGTGATATGTTTGTTTTAATGAACGTATACATGATATGTTAAGTGTATGAATATGTGATACATGAACCCAAACCGCACATCATGATCCGAACCGCACAAGCCCACATCACCCGCACAAGGCCGTTTGGGCCTCATTCTTGTACGCGGACCAATAGGGCAGCCCATGTAAGGGCCGGCCCACCCCTCTATACCGTGTAAACACCTTAGGGACTTGGTTTTTTTTCTCATTTGTTACACAACACAAGAACACACACACAACCCTAGACTCTTTCTCTCTCTCGGTTGCTTGGAACCCGACGGCAAGAGCATTCCCTACTCGGATCACCCTCTTCTCCTTCTTTAATCCGGTTAGTGATTATGTTATTGGTTGTGTGTTATTGTTTGTATGTTGATGATTGCTTGATACCCGAAGGATTCTTGTTAACATGTTGTGTGTGATAATGTTAGATTGGGTGTTACTAATCAATGATAGATAATGTTCATGTAATCGGCTTGCACATGAATCGGAGATATATGAATGTATGATGGATCGGCTGTTATGTATTGTTTGATCGGATATAGTTGGTAACCGAGATCCATGTTAGAATGTATGTATTGGTATGAATGTTATTATTGTTCATGCTTTGATTCTTGTTAGGGTTCATATGAATTGATGTTTGGAAACCCTTGTTTGATCTATAATATGGAAAATTATTAGTTGTTAATTGATTTTGTGCATATATGGAAACATGGTAATTGATTGACAGAATGTATGGCTGTAACCGATTGCTTGAATTGTGGAATTAGTTCAACCATCGCACAAGACTCCTTGACCGACCAAGGAGTCCAATCGCACAACGAGCCCACACGTACAAGCTGGTCCGATCACACAAGCTGAACCAGTCGCACAAGGCTGTATGTTGGGCCGGACAGCCCAAGACTTCTATCGCACAAGCTGTTTGGGCCGGACTACCTTAAATCGCACAACCCAGCTGAATCGTACAAGATCAGCTGGATCGCACAACGTCCAGTATGTGTTATTTTTGGGCCGTAGGTTATTATTGGGCTGGGTATTATTGTTGGGCTAATTTAAGCAGGTCGCACAACCCAAATGGAACGCACAAAACATGTTCAGTCGCACAAAGAGTGAAACCGTTTAACGGTTGGGCCTCAAGCCCAAATCCTACTCGCACAATCCATAGAAATCGCACAATGTCATTTATTGGGCCGAGTAGGTGTAATTGATCTGTGATGATTAATTGGGCTTCTTGATTTCGTTACTTGATTGTTAAGTGTTGCCATGACCTATACATGTTTGCTATGATGTACACGTGCATTATCTTAGTCAAAACCTGACTTGTATTACAACCATGCTAGGACGTGATTGACCATTTACTAGCTTATCTATACTCTTTGTGTATCTGCCGAGCAAACCAAGGTGAGTTCACACAGCCAAGGCATGGGATTCCCGGGTTGGGAATTGGGTTAGAAATGTTGATATGGAATGATTACTCGTACTTACGCATTCACTAGACTATAGACCATCGTCCTCAGGATAGTCAGGACACGTTACGTAAATCCTGCGTAACCCAGTAATTGCCATTTGTCTCCCGGGTCGGGAGGACACGTTATGTAAATCCTGCGTAACCCAATACCCTTTACTGTCTTCCGGGTCGGAAGGACACGCTGTGTAAATCCTGCATAGCCCCCACACGTACCACTGTCCTCGGGGAAGGGCACGTCACGTAAAGCCTACGTGACCCAGTACGTATTCCTGTTCTCGGTTTAAGAAGAACACATGGTTGCACTAGTCTAGTAGGTACTATAATGGGAATCCCCCATTGTTAAGGATAATCGTGAGAATCCCTCACCACTAGATGAACTTACGCATTACTGTTATGAACTTACTTTCTGCGAACTCGCTCAACTAGTTTGTTGATTATTTGCTGCATGCCTTGCAGGTCCTTAGGTATACTTGGAGCTTGCACCAGAGGAGAAGCGGGTCGTTGTGGACAAGAACATGTGAATGCTTATTAAACACTTTTACATTCACACATTGATACTTATGTTTTGGGTTTTACATTTAATGCTTCCGCTACATATACAATGTTTGGTTTTGAACATCAATTATGTCTATGATTATTATTAAATGCTATGTTTGATATGATTGATGGCTTGATCCTGGTCCAGTCACGCCTCCAAGCGGTGGTACTCCGCGTGTGGTATTTGGGGGTGTGACAACTAATAGTCACAGTCAATAGTCAAAGTCAACGTGCATTAAATGCGAAAGTGAAAGTCGGAAACTCGAGTTGTCACACTGTTGATGGGGCTGCTGCTGCTGGAGCTCTTGCTTCACAACCTTGTTCGGGCACATGTTCGCAAAGTGGTTGGGATCACCACATGCGAAGCAGACTCGGGCGTTGATCGCGGGTGCCTGAGCCACGTGATGGCCTTGTGGAGCTGGGAGTAGAGCTTGATGAGCAGTGGCAGGAGCTGCGGTGTTGCGGGGACCAGTACGGCAGTTGACAGTAAAGTGACCATACATGTTACAGTGGGCACATAAACGAGAGGCAAGACCCACCGGATGATGATAAGAGCATGTTGGGCAAACCGGGTGGGGGCCTGTGTATGCACGCTTTGCTGGTGGTGCATAAGTGGTTGGTGCTGGACGGTGATGGTGCTGCTGCTGGGCCGGTACGGCCTGGAGAGGAGCAGCAGTGGTAGTGACAGCACAGTTCTTGTTGCTGGAGCTGCTGTTGTTGTTCTTCTTCTTTCGGCGTGAGGACTTTGACAGTTGAGCGGCGGCGGTTTCGGCAGTTGAAGCGACGGTGGTAGCTTGATGTAGGTTTCGAGGTTTTATCCCAGACACCAGCCATGACCCGCTTGTCGTTGATTTCAGTGGCCAGCAAGTAGGTCTCCTCGATCGTCTTAGTCTTAGCCGTTTGCACGAAATCTGCAACACAGTCAGGCAGGGCTCGGATATACTTCTTGATTGCCATGTCAGAAGTCTTCACTTGATCAGGGCAGATGATACTGAGCTGCTTAAATCGAGCAGTTAGAGCAGCGTTTTCGCCATCCTTCTGCTTTATGTGCCAGAATTCATCTTCTAACTTCTGGCGTTCATGAGGAGGGCAGAATTCTTCCAGCATGACCTCCTTGAGTTCGTCCCACGACAGACCGTAGGCTGCATCGTTCCCTCGTTTGTTTCTCTCGGCCGTCCACCAGTCTTGTGCGCGGGACTGGAAGACGCCAGTAGCATTGAGAGTGCGCAGTTCGTCAGGGCAACCGCTCTGTCGTAGAGTTACCTCAATGGAATCAAACCATTGGAACAACGTTGTAGGACCTTCCTCGCCAATGAATTCCTTTGGCCCACAAGCCTTGAACTGCTTGAAACTGAAGGCAGCTTTGGGAGTAGCTTTAGGAGCTTCGGTTCTCAACTCCTCAGATGATTTGCTGACGTTCTCGTTGACATCACTCACAGCTTTTGCTTCTTGTTTAGCGATGATAGCAGCAAGACGTCTGTCTCTCTTTTCTTGGCGAGAAACTGGGTGACGGGATCCTGATGACGATCCAGTTGACATTGTCTGCAATAGACATTGTCATAGGTCTCAGACACGTCATAACCGAATCTCACCTCACACGTCTAGTACTTACTAAAGCTTAGGAACACGTTCAATCATGTAAATATATAATCACGTAATCACAAATTCATGTAGAGTCACGTAGGCACATAAACACATAAGCACATAAGCACAGAAGCACAGAAACACATACGCATGTAATCACAGAGGCAGTCAGAATACAGAAACCTATCATTCAAAGTCCGTGAGCGTTCGAATATAGCGATCGCGTTAAGCGTAGCGATTAATATAGCATAAGCATATAGTATAGCGAGCATCATAGCGTATGGCGTTTCCTTACAGTAGCAACAATTTGTCAGCGTTTTGAGATAGAAGAGCAATGCGGGTCGTGTGTGTCGATCGAAGTGAGAGCAAAAATCGAATAAGTTTCCAAAATGTAAACACATAAACAGGTAAGTACACGTATAAACACATAAAAATGACGAATCATCAGAGTCAGCAGTTGCGGGCTCAGAATCGAAACACATAAAAATCAAGAAATAGATTGTTTGCGGCTATTAGACATTGACTATCCAAAGCGATTCGACTATTCTCAAGGATGTACGACAAGTCCTTGTTGACCTAATAGACTGTGCCCTATCACCGTCATGCGGTGAATGGCACTCATCCTTTCAGTTGCCTAAGTAATCGAGTCCTTGGAATTCATCAAAACTTTGGTGAGAGTTTTGTAAAACCAAATAGGTCAGGAATGGCTATCAAGGTTCGGGTTTCACCCCTGACTTAACGACCTTTGTTCCTGAGCTTTTAATAAAATAGAGGAGATTATTCATCAAAATATGGATTTCACTCCTGGTTTGGTATAATTCTCCCCGTTGATAAGTAAAACGTAGGTTGATCAAGCAAATTTTAGTCGAGAGTTTGCGGTTTTCACACCTAATCTCGACCTATTCGCTTGTCTGTATTTGAAAATTCGAGTGTAGTGATAGTGTAGCGTAGGCAAGAATGGCGAAGAATAGCAGTAAGCTCATACATAGCCCCTACTAGGTATGCACGAGTCGGTCTATTAGGTCCTAACTATAGACTAGGTCTCTAAGACTTTGACCCGGACTAGGTCGAGTCTTGTCTAATTCCCTATAGTTATGGCCCTGATACCAATCTGTCACACCCCAACCGATGGCGGAAACATCGGGGCATGGCACTGAGCGAAACAGATTGTCCAGAAGTTTCCATAACAATTATCATTACCAATCAATTTAAAGTAACATGTCCCATACCATATCTCAAAAGGTACACAAATTATTACAGACAAAATCTAGGCAAATAGTTCTATTCCGACAACTCAGATTTTCAAATAGCCCAATTGTTTATCTGCTTCTAGAGACTCTTGATTACATTTGTACAGACAACTATTTGTTGGCCTCTAGAAACTTATTCTAGCCTCGCTTTCCTGGCAGATAAGCATCCTAGATACCTGTCACATACATTAAAATAAAAGTTAATACACATAGTGTAAAGGCGAGCATACAAGTTTGATAATAGCATATAGAGTTCAAAATAGTTTACGCATAACCAGCACGTACACAGAGGATAACGAAGCATGTTAATTATCGACATGGACCTATCGGTACCAATGACTGCGGGTTGACTGCCCAAGGTAGTTCGTAATACATGATCACCACCGTAATCCATGCAAATAATTGTCCTTAACAACCCCCGTGTGAACGGGTGCTGAATCTAAACTATAGTACTATCGTTGCTAAGGCAGGTAGACAACATTCCATGTGTAAACATAACAAACAAGCATTCATTAAGTCATGTAATACAAGCAGTAACGGTTAGCGTTAAAAGCATTGCGTAGTGTGTTTGATGTGATTTCGTATAAGTAACGTATGTAACACCCAAAAGTGATTAAAGCAAAAAAGGGATCGAGTATACTCACAGCGGTTGGATAGATTGAAGGGAGCGCTTAAGAGTAAGGTTAGCCTGAATAGTTCGATAGCATAACAGTAAGTGGCGCATAAAACGAGAATAAGTGTTTGTGGGTCGGACAGCTGGTCGATCGGATGGCAGTCCGATCGGTCAGCTGACCATGCGAGTGACTGTCCGTTCGGACGGCTGTCCGATCGGATGGTCGTTCGAGTGGATTGTTTCTTCCTTTAGGAAGGATGTGTTTATGTATGATGGTTTTGACTTTTGAAGTTTTTGTTGTGGCATTTGGAAACATTGAAGTACCTTTACCTTTCAGGTCGGTCGATCAGACGATCGTCCAATCGGACGGCAATCCGATAGGTTGACACTTCAGTGAGAACAAGTTCACAGCGGTTTGTCACTCGATCGAACAGTCGTCCGGTCGGGTGGCATCCCTATTGAACATGTTTGAGAAATCGATTAATTTGTTAAAGTCAAGTATCTCATGATCCGAAGAGTAACCCGATCTGATGGTAGTCCGATCGGACAGCAGTTCGTTCAATACTCAAACTTCAAAGAAAAAGTGATTAAGTGTGGGACCCATAGTGCAAGCCGTTCGGCTGACCGGCCGTTCGGGTGGCTGTCCGTTCGGACAGCAGTCCGATCGGACGGCACCTCGTCCTGGTCGTCCTGTTCGACTCATACTTGGTTGTTTCGATTGTTTGTCGTTTTATTGAGGCATTTTGATAACGAGTCAAACAACAGGAAAACTTGTCAATACTTGGTTCTCCTGATTGGACAGGAATCACCCCAACCCAAATAGTGAACTGTTCGAGACGAAGTTCATGTTTAACGCGAAATCAGTGAACCTCGTGGATAGGATCAGATGTTGAGCTAACACAACCACAGATCGGGTAGTAAGTCGGCATCAGTCCCGATTTTATCGATTTTGAGTGCTTTGAGTGTAAAATAGCTGAAAGAAAGTTAGAAAACCATCTTTCAATCCTTTTCTTGGTGAATATGTTTAGATCTATGAAAGATCTTTGATAGTTTATGTGGAAATCGGTTAGATCTAAGTTGTTCTTGGTGGATTGAGGCCAAAACATGAAGTTCTTCAAGAACACATGATGACGTCATCCTAGAACACCTGGAATCTTGGTGATTTCACGGTTAAAAGTGAAGATTTTAAAGATAGAAAGGTGTAAAAGTAATTTCACTAGGAAGCCCAATCGCACCGCAACGCTCGCAATCGAAATTGAAACAGCAAAACTCGTCGCACCGAACACTCGAAACAGGCGACCGATCGATCAGGCAACCAGCCAATCGACCAGCCGTCTGTTCGGATTGCCGTCCGATCGGACAGGCTGTCCGATTGAGCTGCCTAGCCGATCGGCCAGACCTTTCCTCTTTTGGAACCTTATAAATACCCATGTCATTTTCATTCTTTCTACTTTTGGCAACTCTCTCACCGAACAGCACGCTCTCCTCACCTTTTCTCAGATTTCTCTCGATTCCGGTAAGATCTCGCCCTATAGTTCACTTTATCGCATTGTTACTTCCTATAGTTCATAGTCGTAAGGCGGTTCATAGCAATAAGTATACATCGATTACTGCGATTCTTTATAGATACTCCACATAATACAACTAAAGCGAGAAATAAACAGACTAACTATAAGTCAAAGAAGTCAAAACAGGAATTGAGCAAGGAGAGACAGATCGCAATTAGCAATCTTGTCTTCCTTTGACTTCAATCTTGACTTTGACTTTGACTTCCGAAACACGGGGTGTTACAGCCTCCCCTAGTTGAGGGAATTTCGTCCCGAAATTAGGCTGAAGCCGTAACAAACAACTGCGGGTACTTCGCCTTCATGTCGCTGTCGAGTTCCCAAGTGAACTCTGCGCCTCGTTTGCCTTCCCATTGTACTTTCACAATAGGAATGTGCGACCATCTGAGCTGCTTGGTTTGGCGATCCAGGATTTCAACAGGCTTCTCCATGAAGTGTAGTTTTTGTTTATTTGGAGGTCGTCGAGGGGTACAATTAAATCATGCTCAGCCAGGCACTTTCAAAGGTTTGACACATGGAAAGTCGGGTGGACATTACTAAGTTCCACCAATAGTTCGAGTCTGTAGGCGACTTTTCCTATCCTTTCCAGACTCTTAAAAGGTCCAACATATCGAGCCGCTAGTTTCCCTTTCTTGCCGAATCAGACCACACCCTTCCAAGGTGATACCTTTAGGAGTACGTAGTCGCCAACGTCAAATTCGAGGGGCTTGCGTCGTTTATCGGCGTAACTTTTCTGTTGACTTCGAGCTTTCAACAAGTCGTCTCGAATTTGGAGGACTTTGTCAGTCGTCTCTTGCAATAGCTCAGGACTGGTTAATTGCAAGTGACCGATGTCGTGCCATACAATAGGCGATCGACATCTTCTTCCATATAAGGCCTCGAATGGTGCCATCTGAATGCTGGAATGATAACTGTTGTTATACGAGAATTTGACTAATGGCAGGTAAGTATCCCAATTACCACCGAAATCTATGACACACGAACAGAGCATGTCTTCAAGAGTACGGATCGTTCTTTCAGTCTGACCGTCGGTTTGAGGGTGGAATGCGGTACTTAGATTAAGCGTAGTACCAAGAGCAGCTTGAAACGTTTCCCACAGTCGCGAGGTAAACCGAGTGTCGCGGTCAGAGATGATGTCGCGAGGCGTCTCATGGTTACAAATGATCTCATTGGTGTAGATTCGGGCTAATCGTTCTACCTTGTAGTCTTCCCATATTGGCAAAAACTGAGCAGATTTGGTTAAACGATCAACAACAACCCAAATGATGTTGTGACCTGATGACGTGTGCGGAAGCTTTGTTATGAAGTCCATGGCTATACTCTCCCACTTCCACATGGGGATTGGCTGTTGTTCGAGTAAGCCAGAGAGCCTTTGATGTTCAGCCTTGACCCTTGCACAAGTCAGGCACTTCCCAACGTAGAGAGCAATATCCCTTTTCATGCCCGGCCACCAGTACTGGTAGCGAAGGTCCTGGTACATTTTATCGACACCGGGATGAATAGAATACCGGGATTTGTGGGCTTCGTCCATCAAAATCTTTCGCAAATCGGTCCGTTTAGGGATCCAAATTCGGTCCAGGTAATGGAATATCCCATTCGACTTATTCACCAGTTGAGCTCCATCATGATAGATTCGTTCCTTCTTCAGGGTGCGTTCATTAAAACAGGCATGCTGGGCTTCGCGGATGAGAGTTTCGAGATCGTATTGGGCTTGGGTATTGCGGGTGCTGAGCAAATAACTCCGTCTGCTAAGAGCGTCGGCAACGACATTTGCTTTGCCTGGGTGATAACGAATCTCACAGTCGTAATCATTGAGAAGTTCTACCCATTGGCGTTGACGCATATTAAGTTCTTTCTGATCAAAGATATGTTGTAGGCTCCTATGATCGGTGAAGATCGTACACTTGGTACCATACAGGTAGTGTCGCCAAATCTTTAAAGCAAAAACAACTGCGCCTAGCTCGAGATCATGGGTTGTATAGTTCTTCTCATGGATTTTGAGCTGACGAGACACGTAAGCTATAACCTTGTCCCGCTGCATAAGAACACAACCAAGACCAAGGTTGGAAGCATCACAATAGACAATGAAACCATCGTTTCCGTCAGGCAATGTGAGACAGGAGCATTGCAGAGCATGTGCTTGAGGGTTTGGAAAGCAGACTCTTGTTTAGTTCCCCAAACAAAAGGCTTGTCTTTATGCGTAAGAGCGGTAAGCGGCACAGCGATCTTTGAGAATCCTTCGATAAATCGTCGGTAATAGCCCTCTAGTCCGAGAAAATAACGGAGCTCAGACGGGTTCTTAGGTGTAATCCAACTCTTAACTGCTTCAATCTTCATGGGATCGACGTGAATACCTTGACTATTTACGATATGACCCAGAAACTGAACCTCCTCTAGCCAGAATTCACACTTGGAGAACTTGGCATAGAGTCGATTCCCCTGGAGTAGTTCGAGAACCAAACATAGATGTTGCGCGTGTTTGGATTTCGACTTGGAATAGATCAAGACGTCGTCGATGAATACGATGACGAAACGGTCGAGATAAGGTTTACACACGCGATTCATCAGATCCATGAAAACCACGGGAGCGTTGGTTAAACCAAAAGGCATAACAACGAACTCATAGTGGTCGTAACGAGTGCGAAAAGCGGTTTTGGGTATATACTCCTCTTGAAGGTGTAGCTGGTGATAGCCTGAGCGTAGATCGATCTTTGAGAAACACGTAGCACCTTGTAGCTGGTCAAACAAATCGTCAATGCGAGGTAGGGGATATCGGTTCTTGATGGTTAGCTTATTCAATTCCCGATAGTCGATGCACATCCTGAACAACCCATCCTTCTTTTTGACGAAAAGGACTAGTGCGCCCCAAGGAGAGGTGCTCAGGCGAATGAAGCCTTTCTCAAGTAATTCCTGAAGCTGACTCGAGAGTTCACGCATTTCGGACGGCGCGAGTCGGTAAGGACCTTCGGCAACAGGGTTGGCTCCAGGAATGAGGTCAATACGGAAGTCGATATCATGACTTGGCGGTAGTCCAGGAAGATCATCAGGGAACACCTGAGGAAATTCACAGACCACAGGGACGTCTTTCACTTCTGTCTTCCTTTTCTTTTCCTTCTCCGCTACTACTATGTTAGCCAAGTAAGCTCTGTATTCCTTGCGGAGATACTTGCTAGCTTGGACACATGACAGGAGTTTGAGGCCTTTCGAAGCAGTTTCGCCATAAACACACAATAAATCACCATTCGCGAGCGAGAATCAAATCATCTTATCGAAGCACACAACTTCAGCATGGTTTTCTCAAAGAAAGTCCATGTCTGTTATGACGTCAAAACTTCCGAGTTGCATTGGGATAAGGTCGATTGGGAAAATGTGATTGTTGAGCTCAAGAGTACAATCACGGAGAACAGAATTAACGGTGATAGTTCTTCCAGTAGCGACTTCAACATCGAACGTCGAGGGGAGATGGGAGCGCTTACAATTAAGGAGTTTCTCGAATTCAAACGACACAAAGCAATTATCGGCTCCAGTATCAAACAAACATGATGCATAAATACCATTCACAAGGAACGTACCATTGACCACATTGTTGTCAGCCTGGGCTTGGCGCGCATTGATGTTGAACGTTCTGGCGTGTGCGGCTTGTTGCTGTTGCTGCGGCTGTTGCTGTTGATGAGGCTGCTGCTGCTGGGGCTCTTGTTTCACAACCCTGTTCGGGCACATGTTCGCAAAGTGGTTGGGATCACCACATGCGAAGCAGACTCTGGCGCTGATCGCGAGTGCCTGAGCCGCGTGATGGCCTTGCGGGGCTAGGAGTAGAGCTTGATGAGTAGTGGCAGGAGCTGCGGTGTTGCGGGGACCAGTACGGCAGTTGATAGTGAAGTGACCGTATATGTTGCAGTGGGCACAAAAACGACAGGCGAGACCCACCGGGTGATGATAAGAACATGTTGGGCAAGCCGGGTGGGGGCCTGTGTATGCACGCTTTGCAGGCGGTGCATAAGTAACTGGTGCCGGACGGTGGTGGGACTGCTGCTGGGCCGGTACGGCTTGTAGGGGAGCAGCAGTGGTGGTGGCGGTATAGTTCTTGTTGTTAGAGCTGCTGTTGTTGTTCTTCTTCTTTCGGCGTGAGGACCTTGACAATTGAGCGGCGGCGGGTTCGGCGGTTGGTGCGGTGGTAGCTTGATGCAGAGACTTGGAAGCTTTATCCCAAAAACCCGCTCTTACCCGCTTGTCGTTGATCTCAGCGTCAAGCAGATAAGTTTCTTCGATCGTTGCTGTCTTTGCGGCATGAACAAAATTAGCAACATAGTCGGGTAGAGCTCGGATGTACTTCTTGATCGCCATATCAGACGTCTTCACTTGGTCGGGGCAAATAATGCTGTGCTGCTTAAAGCGAGCAGTCAGGGCAGCGTTGTCTCCATACTTCTGCTTTATGTTCCAAAACTCGTCCTCCAGCTTTTGGCATTCATGGGGAGGGCAGAATTCGTCCATCATGATTGCTTTCAACTCTTCCCAGGTCAGCTCATAAGCTGAATCATTCCCGCGTTTGTTTCGTTCGGCCGTCCACCAGTCTAGTGCGCGGGACTGGAAGACGCCGGTAGCGTTTAGGGTACGGAGATTTTTAGAACAACCGCTCTGGCGCAGAGTGACTTCGATGGAATCGAATCATTGAAACATAGCCGTTGGGCCATCTTCTCCAGTGAATTCCTTTGGACCGCAAGCCTTGAATTGCTTGAAGCTGAAAGCAGTCTTGGTAGCAACTTTAGGAGCTTCGGTTCTAGACTCCTCAGACGATTTGCTAATGTTCTCGTAGATTTCACTCACGATCTGGGGCACAACCTTGGCCACTTGTTTAGCGAGGATGGCAGCAAGGCATTAGTCCCTCTGTTCTTGGCGAGTGAGTCATGGGTGACGAGGTCCAGATGATGGTCCAGTTGACATTGTCTGCAATAGACATCGTCATAGGTCTCAGACACGTCATAATCGAATCTCACCTCACACGTCTACCACTAAAGCTCAGGAACACAGCGAAACACGTATCACATAATCACTAATTCACATAAGCACATAAGCACACAAGCACGTAGGGCACAGAAACACATAAGCATGTAATCACAGAGGCAGTCAGAATACAGAAACCTATCATTCACAGTCTGCGAGCGTTTGAATAGGGCGACCGCGTTTAACATAGCGAGTCGTATAGTATAAGCGTGTGGTTTAGTGGGCTTCGTACGGTGATTTCTTATAGTAGCAACGATTTGTTAATGTTTTGAGGTAGAAATGCAGTGCGAGTCATGCGTGTCGATCGAAGTGAAAGCAAAATCGAACAAGTCTCAAAATTTAAACACATAAACAGATAAATACATATAAACACATAAAATCAACGAATCATCAGAGTCAGCAGTAACGGGCTTAGAATTGAAACACATAAAAATCGTGAAATAGATTGTCTGCGGCTATTAGACATTGACTATCCAAAGCGGTTCGACTATTCTCAAGGACTTGTTGTACACCTTTTGACCTTCAGGATCGTGCTTCTGCTTCGATTCTTGGGCGTTCAGCGAACATCCCTTTAGTCATTCAGTGACTTCAGGTTGTTGGAGTCCGTCGAGACTTTGGTGAGAGTTTTGGAAAAACCAAATAAAATTCGGAACAAGTCATCAAGGTTAGGGTTTCACCCCTAGCTTAACAACTTCTTTCCTATTTTAGTAAAATAGAGACGAAAATCCAAGCTAAAGTATGGATTTCACTCCTGGTTCAACGCGAATTCTCGCGTTTTACAGATAAATACAGATCAAACAAGCAATTTTATCGAGAGTTTGCGGTTTTCACACCTAATCTTGACTTAATCGCCTATCCAAAAATTGAAATTTCGAGTGTAGTGATAGTGTAGCGTAGGCGAGAATAGCGAGGAATTGCTGTAAGCTCATACATAATCCCTACTGGATATGCACGAGTCGGTCTATTGGGTCCTAACTATAGACTAGGTCTCTAAGACACCGACCCGGACTAGGTCGAGTCTTGCCTAATTCCCTATAGTTTTGGCTCTAATACCAACCTGTCACACCCCAACCGATGGCGGAAACATCGGGGCGCAACACTGAGCGAAACAGATTGTCCAGAAGTTTCCACAACAATTATATTTACCAAATATTTTAAGTAACATGTCCCATAACATGTCATATAAGATAATATAATTATTACAGCACAAATCTAGGCAAATTGTTATGTTCCGACAACTCAGGTTTCAATAGTACAGACAACTATTTGTTGGTCCTTAAGACTCTTTCCTAGCCTTGATTTCCAAGCAAATAGACACCTTAAGCACCTGTCACATACGTTAAAATAAAGTCAATACACATAGTGTAAAGGCGAGCATACAAGTTTGATAATAGCATATAGAGTTCGAAATAGTTTACGCATAACCAGCACGTACACTGAGTAAAACGAGCATGTTAGTTATCGACATGAACCTATCGATACCAATGACTGCGGGTTGACTGCCCAAGACAGTTCGTAATACATGATCACCACTATAATCCATGCAAATAATTGTCCTTAACAACCCCCGTGTGAACGGGTGCTGAGTCCAAACTATAGTACTAACGTTAAGGCAGGTAAACAGCATTCCATGTGTAAACATAACAAACAAGCATTCATTAAGTCATGTATAACATGCGGTAACGGTTAGCGTTAAAAGTATTGCGTAGTGTGTTCGATGTGATTTCGTATAAGTAACGTATGTAACACCCAAAAGTGCGTAAGCAAAAAGGGATCGAGTATACTCATAGCGGTTGATGGATTGAAGGGAGCGATTGAGAGTAAGGTTTGCCTGAATAGTTTGATAACATAACAATAAATGACGCGTAAAACGAAAACAAGTGTTGGTGGGTCAAACAGCTGGTCGGTCGGATGGTAGTCCGATCGGACAGCTGATCGTACGAGCGATAGTCCCTTCGGACGGCTGTCCGTTCGGATGGCCGTTCGAGTGGATTGTTTCTTCCTTTGGGAAGGATGTGTTTGTGTATGATGGCTTGACTTTTGAAGTTTTTTTGTTGTAGTATTTTGAAAACATTGAAGTATCTCTACCTTTCAGGTCGGTCGACCGGACGGTCGTTCCATCGGCCGACAACATGTTTGGTTGGGCACTTCAGTGAGAACAAGTTCACAGCAGGATGTCACTCGATCGGACAGCAATTCTATCGGGTAGCATTCCTAGTGCATTGAACGTGTTGAAAATTGTTTAAGTGTTGAAGTCTAATGGTCACATGTTCGAGCGGTTAACCCGATCGGATGGTAGTCCGATCGGACAATAACTCGTTCAACGATCAGACTTTGATTGTCGATGAATAGTTTAAGTGTGGGTCCCAAAATGCAAGCCATTCGGTTTGGCCAGTCGATCGGATTGGCTGTTCGGTCGGACAACAGTCCGATCGGACGACACTCCGTCCTGGTCGACCTGTTCGTCTTACACTTGGTTGTTTTGATTGTTTGTCATTTTTATCGAGGTGTTGTGATATCGCGCCAAACAACAGAAACTTGTCAATACTTGGTTCTCCTGATCGGACAGGAATCACCCAATATCTGATTAGTGAACTGTTCGGCCGGTGTTCCACGTTTAACCTGAAATTGGTGAACCTCGTGGATAGAATCCGGATCTCGAGCCACACAACTACTAGAATGAGTAGTAGGTCGGCACAAGCTCCGTTTCTATCGGTTTTGAAGGCATTGAGTGCAAAAGAGTTGAAAGGAAGTTGGAAAACCAATCTTTCAATCCTTTTTATTGTGAATATGTTTAGTGTAGGATCGGACTTCGACCTAAATGAGTCGTTCGGAAGAGCTCAAATCCGTTTCAGCGGCGGAAACAAAGAAACGGACGTATACACAGCTTGTATCACACTTTAATCCTCTTGTATATTAATATTACAGCGTTTACAGTAAGAGGAAATACCGGCAGCACCTCGGTATCAGTTTCGAACTTCGTTACAAATGAAATGAACAATGACCTATATATACTATCTAGGAACCGCTCCAAATGACAGGCCATAAAGGCGGTTCCAACATGTCATAAACGCGATTCTAATATTTGACATAAAAGCGGTTTCATCATGTTGTCGTAAAGGCGATCTGACAAGCTGCCAAATACACGATCCAATTTTGTCTTCACACAAACTCTTGTCATTTGTCCTTTGATTGGTGATATCTCATTGGTCCTCAACATGGTGATCTTTCATTGGACCCTCATATGGTCCAATCAAAACTATCCATGATTTCACAATTGTTCTTTTGAGAACTTTCAAGACTTGTTGTGAAGCATGATTTAAACGGCCACTTTTGAAATATTTGAATGATGACATCACTTGTGATGTCACCTAGGTGATGTCACTCGTGATGTCATCCCCGATCAGATCCGCACCGAGACTGAGACTCGATATTAAGACGTAGTCGACAGATGACTGCACCAACAGACTCCCCCTCAGATGTTGACGAGTCTTAAGTGTCGAGTCTTCAACGACTTCAGTCTTTCTCACAGTCTTTGGACTTCTCTCTCTATCTTCAGAATCTTCAGGCTCCCCCTTTCGTCAAGCTTCCGTGCTTTTGGGATCGACACCTGGCTTTGCGTATCAACAGATTGAATGTTGACAGAATCTTCAGTGAGAGTCTTCAACATGACATTCTCGGATATAGTTCGGTCTTCTTCAAGAATTCTGCCTGGATCTAACTTTCTTTGGCTATAACCTTCATCAGACTCCCCCTATCACTCTGCTAGGATAGTTGTCTGGGATTTTGTTACCACCATCGAAATTATCTCCTGGCTTCTCTCTGTTCAGTTCATCATCTCTGGTTCTGATATATCTCCTGGCTATCTATAGCAATAGGATCAGAAACCTGCAAAACTCAACCACTCTATCACAAAACAGAATAATTGTGATTCAATTTAATGAATCAACTTAATCATGTGATACCGTTTTCAATTAACCACTGCTTCACAAATTTGAAACATTTCAATTACTGATTCAACCTACTGAATCATTTTAAACATTTCAAATGTCTTAACCAACCTGTATGTTCATCAAGTTTAGCCTTTGAGATTTCGAAAATCAGCTCTTCACCATCAGTTGTCGAAAATCTTTTTGGATTTTTGAAAATATGAAACATAAATGCAAAGACAAAAATTAAATGCAAAACAAACATATTTTTGTGAGTTTGTGCAAGAGGATCATATCAGTTTTTGAGACATAACACAAGCACTGTTAAGCTTTTAATCGTTTTAAGTTCTAAACGATTCACGTAGATTGACGATATAATTGTCCTCTTAAATTTTCATACAATTTTCAATCTATTCAGGATACTATTTAGGTATTTTATGAACTTAGTTCAATTCATGTGTCCCACCTCTTGAATATACTCCCGTATCTAGAATCCCAATATTCAGTCTTACAGGTATGAACACTACAATGATGTCTGTACATAAATTAGGGGAAAGATGCGAGAACTGAGGGATCTCAGGTCAGAACTTCCGTTCAGCAGAGAGATATCAGCTTCGACTTAGCAGTGTGTCCCCTTTAGAGGATCTTTTCAGCTACAACAGATGATTATCAATTTTATTGTCTAATCAACTGAGGGCTTTATGCTATATTTCAAGCATTTTGTGGAAAGTATTAGCCAAGGACTAGGTCAGAACTACCGTTCAGCAGAAGTCCCGGAATAATACCCCAGACATCATAGAGTATAAACACCTAGTATATCAGAATACAAGACCTTTCAAACAAGATTTCAGGGGTTACCTATATATCCAAGTAGTGTTCCCCACGAATTTCACAAGTTTGAAATTTTAGGTTTATATCCCGAATGAATCTACTAAATGTACAAAAACCTATCGTCACATCATCAGTGAGACCGTTTATCACATTTTACATTACATTTCTTTAGCATGCTGTGATAGTCCACTGATTTACAATCATTTCCTCTTTTTCACAACAAAACTCATTTTTAAATTTTTAATGTTTTTGACATTTTCAAATTTTCTAATTTTTTAAAATTTTTCTCCCCCTAAAATCAAAATATGTTTCAATTTTGATTTTCTGGGAAAATTTGAAACAGACTGTACAAACTTGACAACTTGATGAGAATCACTTCAATTCTCTATCCACCTGGCATAAACAATCAGAACTCCCCCTCACAACAAACTATTTTCCCATTGTGATCTCAAAACACTTAAGTTTGTTTTAATCAAAATGGTTTTTCCGGAAAACTTAGTTTGTTTACCAAACAATTTAGGTACGGGGTTACTTCATCATCTTGTTTTCTACACAAAAGTAGGAAAATCCAAGTACAAGTTAATGTCCTTGATTTACCATATGCAGTCCAGAATCCTCTGTACCACTTGTAAAACATTCACAAACACAACCAAACCTCTTTACCGTTTGCATGTTTGACGTTACCGAATAAAATTCAAGAAAGATGCCGATTCATGATCCACGATACCATCTTGGGATCTCCGGCAATTCCTGCAAAAACCTTCAAACACCGATTTAAAAGATGCCGATTCATGCTCCACGCTTACAAACCTGGGAGCTCCGGCAAGTCAGGTTTTTCTATTTGAAAAGTTTCACCCAAGCCTGACCAGCCTTGGGTGATTTTGAATTCTTGTTCAACAATGGTGGAAAATTTTTCTCATCCATTATTAAACTAGAATTCTCGATCTTTACCTCAACACATGGCTCCTCTGGCTTTAACATTCCAGAATCATTGCCTGAATGTGGCTTGTCTGACTTTGATGAATCAGATTCATCGCCGACATGTGGCTCCTTTGTTTCCGAAGAAACAGATTCATCGCCAGGAAGTGAAAACTTCACTTTCTTCTTTTTCTCCTCTTTTGTCCCCAGATTTGCATCTGATGAATTCTTTTTGCTTGTCTTTTCAGCTGAGGGAGTAGATTCATCAGAACTGTTATTCTGTTTGTCTCGTGAACCCGAGGACAAAATCTTTTCGAGATATTCTCTTGCTTTCTTTTTCTTTTTCCTCAGTCGATCTTTCTGCCCCTGAGAAAGCTTCACTTTTGTTTCTTGAACTTTAGGTTCTTTGACCTTCTGTTCTCTGACGTTTTGGCCCGAAACTTTCAATTCTTTGGGCTTGACAACGACTGGTATCTTCTTTGCCATTTTCTGAGAATTAGCCCTCAATCTATCATGCGATCTCTTTGGGCAATCTCTGGCAATGTGACCTTTGATATTGCAATTGTAGCACCTCCTGGTCTCATAACTCCAGTATTGGCAGTTAACAGCAATATGCCCCTGATATCCGCAGCTGTAGCACACCCTGTTATCATACCAATTACCACCTTTTTCACACCAAATGCTCAGATCATAGCATTGTCTGGCTTGGTGATATTCCTTCCTCAAATGTGCTAGTTTTGACGCTTTTGCACTGTGGTTTGTTCTGCACACAACAAATTTTGAATTTTCATTTTCAATTTTTTGTAATTTTTTCTTTTGATTGGATGATCGTACTGATGAGTTTTTTCTTTCATTTTTAAAGTTTTGATTCTGTTTTACAATCTTCTTCACAGGTTTTTGCTTAGAGCATTCACCTTTTTCAGTTGATTGCAGAACAGTTTTCTGAAATTTTTCTTTCAACTTTAAAAACAATTTTTGTTTTTCTTTCTTAACATTTTCATCATCAGACTCTGTCACAGACTCATCTGCTGAATAAAATTTCTCATTTTCCTCATCAGTTTTATCATCACAATCTTTGACTTTGACTTTGTCAACGTTTGTAGCCTTTTCACTCATCGGAACTGAATTGATCGGTTTTGGACAAGGAATATTCAACTTGTCAGATTTAGTCGCAAAACTGATCAATTTCTTCTCAAATTTATCTATCTTGGTCCTGGAATTCTTAGCTTCTTCCTCAAGCTGAGATATTCTCTCAAGATGAGACTTGATGGAATTGTCATTCTCAACCTTCAAACTTTCAAGAACAGACTTTTCATTTATCAAAATTTTGATCTGTTCCTGAAATTTTGATTCATTGGCTTTTAGATTCTTGTTTTCAAGCTTTATCCAGAAATCCTCATCTTCTGACGATTTCTTTTTGCTTTCAAGCTCTTTCACTAACTCTTTGATTCTCTTTTGAGCGCTTTCACCTTCTTTTTCAAGTTCGACAATCTTCTAAAGATGGGAATTTATCATCTTTTGTTTTTCAATGTTGTTTTTACTAAACACATTTTTCCCATCTTCAAGAATTTTCACTTGCCCCTCAAATTCTTGATATTTCAAAGTCAAACTGTTAAAATCAATCAACAGTTTGTCATTTTCTGCTTTCAACTTCTCACAATCTTTTTCCAGAGAAAGAATCTGGTTTTCAGCAACGTACTTCTCGTCTTTCAACTTTTTGACTTCAACTGCCAAACTTTCTATGTCTCTCACAAGTTTGTCATTGTCAGTCTTAAAGTTATCGCATGTTGAGCACATTGTTTCATTCTTCACCGATTCTTCAGCTTTTGAAGTTTCTTCTTCCTTTGCTATCAATGTACCTGCACAAAACAATTTAACGAAATCAAAAGGATTTCCATTATTATCAATATAACAACCTCGTTTGAAATCGTATTTCAGCACATGTTTTGCCCTGATACATTTAGTAACCCTTTGGTGCATCTCTTCAATCACATCTGAACTTAGATCTAGCACATTATATTTCAAAACCTTGATCAAATCTTTCTTTTTCTTTCTGGTTTCAAGTTCATGAGTTTGAAGTTTGCTGATGAATTGATTTAGAGGTAGATTTGAAAAATTTGACTTCTCCCTTAAATTCTTCAAACATTCACCCCATTCAATCGGTAATGCATCTGCAAATTTCTCTAATTTTTCAACATTTGACGGGTATATCTCATGATCTTTCATATAACTCAATAAAACACTATATCTGTCTTTAAGATCATCTAACGTTTCGTCTTTCAGACACACGAAATATTTGAACCTTTTTGCCCAACCATCTTTGCTCACTTTTCTATAACCCTCATCTAGAAATCCGTGATGCCAATCATTAAATCTTTCGAAATAATAGTTCTCCTGTTCATCAAACACCATTGCCATTTTTCGCAAATAAGCGAACCAAGTATGACTGAAAAACAGACCAATCAGCAATTTGACACAAAAGCGGACCGGAATCTAAATGGGGCGGTTTAAAAAAAATTGATTGGGTCACTTGGGCGGTGCACAACAAACAACAAAACTGATTTATTTGTTTGTTTTTTTTTTAAATTGGCGGTGACTTAAAGGACTGGGATTAGGCCTTAGAGGTCAATGGATCTGTGCACTTGAAACCTTTTGTTGGGCGGTGATACAAATTAATCAACAACAAATTATAAGTGGGCTTCACATGGGACGGTGGTGTTGTTATTTAATTTGACCGATCTATGACACAATCCAACCTATCTGACAAACATTTTTTAATTGATTATGATAGGGTCCTTTATGTGTAATAATCAGTCAAACACCATGAACAGGATGATAGGACCGAATTTTTTTAAGTGGCCGACAATCAGATCATAAAAGCGAACAAGTCTTATAACCGGTTCATAAACGTGTCATAAAAGCGGTCTCAAAAAGCGGTCCTCACTATGCTTTTGGAGCGGTTCAAAGACGTTCCTATGAGCGGTTTATGACAGTAATTTCGAGCGGTTCATGATATAATTTTCGAGCGGTTCCAGTCAATAATTTCGAGCGATTCCAGAAGTGACGTCAGCAAACACGAACCGCTTTTAAGCAAAAATTCAATTTTAATCAAATTTAAGCCGAATTAAGGTCTGAAAATTTCCAGGTTTTGTTAAGTCATGATTCCGTACACAATATGTAAATTTGAAGCGATTTTGACCGTAAAAAGTTGCGTTTCTCGAAAAAGAAAGGTGTAGAAGCAGAACAAGTGATGAACACGAGCTGTATATGCGAGATCTCCTCCTCCTTGGCTCTGATACCAATTGTAGGATCGGACTTCGACCTAAATGAGTCGTTCGGAAGAGCTCAAATCCGTTTCAGCGGCGGAAACAAAGAAACGGACGTATACACAGCTTGTATCACACTTTAATCCTCTTGTATATTAATATTACAGCGTTTACAGTAAGAGGAAATACCGGCAGCACCTCGGTATCAGTTTCGAACTTCGTTACAAATGAAATGAACAATGACCTATATATACTATCTAGGAACCGCTCCAAATGACAGGCCATAAAGGCGGTTCCAACATGTCATAAACGCGATTCTAATATTTGACATAAAAGCGGTTTCATCATGTTGTCGTAAAGGCGATCTGACAAGCTACCAAATACACGATCCAATTTTGTCTTCACACAAACTCTTGTCATTTGTCCTTTGATTGGTGATATCTCATTGGTCCTCAACATGGTGATCTTTCATTGGACCCTCATATGGTCCAATCAAAACTATCCATGATTTCACAATTGTTCTTTTGAGAACTTTCAAGACTTGTTGTGAAGCATGATTTAAACGGCCACTTTTGAAATATTTGAATGATGACATCACTTGTGATGTCACCTAGGTGATGTCACTCGTGATGTCATCCCCGATCAGATCCGCACCGAGACTGAGACTCGATATTAAGACGTAGTCGACAGATGACTGCACCAACATTTAGATCTACGAAAGATCTTTGTTAGTTTATGTGGAAATCGGTTAGATCTAAGTTGTTCTTGGTGGATTGAGGCCAAAACATGAAGTTCTTCAAGAACACATGATGACGCCATCCTAGAACACCTTGAATCTTGGTGATTTCACGGTTAAAAGTTAAGATTCAAAAGATAGAAAGGTGTAGGAGTGCGTGTAGATCAAGAAAGTACAAGATTTAGGACGAGAACTTACCGGAATCGAGAGAAATCTGAAGAAAAGTGAGGAGAATGCGCTGGTCGGACGTCACTTGCCAAAAGTGGAAAGAATGAAAGTGACAGGAGGTATTTATAGAGTTCCCAAAGAGGAAAGGGCTGGTCGATCGGCCAGGCAGCTCGATCGGACAGCCTGTCCGATCGGACGGCAGTCCGAGCGGTCGGTTGGTCGATCAGCTGGTTGCCTGATCGATCGATCGCCTGATTCGAGTGTTCGGTGCGACGAGTTTTGCTGTTTCGATTTCGATTGCGAGCGTTGCGATGCGATAGGGTTTCCTAGTCAAATTACTTTTAATCCCAACTACTCATATCTCGCGCTATCTCTTCTCCACCAATTATCATACTATATCTACATACAAGCATCCTTGTTTCGTATTCGTTTACCGTTTGCGATTCGGTTGCGATTGAGTCCGATTGCGATTCGATTGATTACCACACATAACATAAATAAACATGCACAAGTAACACATAAGGCACACACACACGTATAACAATCACCAAAATGCGTAATTCGAGTTGCGAGTGCGATGTCGATTAGATTGGTTCGATTAGCATTAAGTTGAATTTATCGCATTGTTACTTCCTATAGTTCACAGTCGTAAGGCGGTTCATAGCGATAAGTATACATCGATTACTGCGATTCTTTATAGATACTCCACATAATACAACTAAAGCGAGAAATAAAACAGACTAACTATAAGTCAAAGAAGTCAAAACAGGAATTGAGCAAGGAGAGACAGATCGCAATTAGCAATCTTGTCTTACTTTGACTTCAATCTTGACTTTGACTTTGACTTCCGAAACACGGGGTGTTACAACTCGGCCGAAGATGTATTTTTGTGAAACACTCGAGACCGACATGGAACTTACTTCTACCATATGCTTACCAAGCAATCATTCCTCCTCCTTTTTAACTATAAACCTTTGTAAATATCAAGAGGACTTGGGGAAGGGTTAGGCTTGGGTTAAATGTAGGTGATTTGGGTTAGTGGTTAGTAGAAAGGGCGAAAAGCGTAAAAAGAGTCGGTCGTCTTAAAACTTTTTTGTTTTTGTGACTTTTATTCAAACAAAACATTTACAAACAAAGTTTCTTTGAGGAACTTGTTTGTTTATTGCTATACTTCATTTTTTTTATAAGGGATGTCACGTGAAGACCGAGCTTTTTATCGAGACTACTGTTTCACCCATTGATTAGAAATTATTATGTTGTATTTTACTGAATGCTATTTGCTGTTTTGAACTTTGTTTATTATATAGTTACCTCTGTTTGACACTTTCATATTTTATATAATTAGTTGTGTTAAAATTATTAACCATGTTTGTTATTTAAATTAATTAAATGAATATTTAGGTTTGAGAGTTTAAAAGCTTGTAATATTGGCAAAGGTCTGTTTAAATGATGAAAGTTCTGTTGTTGTGAACAAATGTTTGAAAATAAAACAGTGGTTGATACATCTGTTGACTTTGGTCAACAGATGGATGAAAACAGATGTTTGAAACCACTGTTGGGTTAAAGCAGAGTGTTGTGGAGCAAACAGTGGTTGAAACTGTTGTTGGGGCTAAATGGTGGTTTAAAACCACTGTTGGGTTAAAATAGTATTTTGTGGAGGTTGAAAGAGATTGAAACGACGGTTGAGTTAAAATATTGTTTTTTGGAGAAGGAACATGCTTGAATGCAAATGTTATTTCGTTTACAAAAGATTAATAAATTGTATATTTTTTTACTTTTTATACTCTAAACTTTAAGTATTTACTGACTGACTTATCTATTCATAAGTCGATAAATATAACCATATTCATCATTTATATGTCTTATGCATGGTTTTCTAAGAAAGAACCCATGTTTGCACACGGGTCTTACCGCTCGCTAGTAATTTATAAAAGTTTGATGAATAAGAAGGTTATGAAAAGGACTTTTATACAGCCAATTCTTATTGTATTATATAATAAAAAAGTATAAAGAAAACAATTAATTTTGAACGTTTTTAGTTCTTCATGTAAACGTCATATTCCGAAGACTGATTCTGTACGACGACAAGAATTCAAACCGAAGAATCCCACCCATTGAGAAGAGTGACCCTATGAAGAAAGCCCACTTTAGCCCAACCATGTGGATACATATGAAGTGCTTTCAAGCTTTATCTATAAAAACAAAATCCAATATGGAAAATACTAAATTTATGTGCAACTTTTTTAGGTTGGACCGGAACTAGCTAGCTTTTGTGACATGTAAAGAATATGTTGGAAGGTGGCAGGCACAAAGACAAATTTATAAGAAGCATTTTTCGACGTTCAAGTCGGTAAAACTTATAGCAACAGTCAAAAGTTGCCTACAAGAGCAACAAAACAACAATTTGTTTTCATTACCAGCAGCAATGTTGATATACTGGAACATATTACAGATTCCATTTATGGCTAGAAAATGTCATACCCCTTCAATGTACAACTACCGTGAAGAACTTCATACGCACTTGTACATTGCAGGGTTTGATTCAAATAAACCTTTTTTATTGACATCGCACCAACATGTTCATTCCTCAGCTGTTGCTTTTCAAGATTTTCTGGATTTCATCTCTTGTGGGCATTGCTGGAATCGCTCCTTTTTTGGTTACCGTTAAGGCCCCACACGCGTTTGCAAAAAGAAGTGCTTCTCTTAGTTTTTTTTCATCCTGCATTACAATCAAGACCATGTCTGGATTATACAAACACAAAGCAAAGCAAATGAAAATAATAATCCCGCCAGAGAGTCACAATATTAAGATGTAATTGTGGGCCCACCAAGCGGAACCTGAACTTCCAAGTTCCAACACGTGTGGGACCCGTTTCACAAAGGAATATGTGAGATTATGGGTCCCATTTGAAATCAAGATCTACAAGTACCAATATTTATTTTACTTTCTAGTATAAGCAGAATGAAAATAAGCAAGCCCTCAATTAAACCAAAAAAAAAAAAAAGGCTTAAGAAAATTAATTGACAAATTTAAATATTGTTGTGGGTCCCATCAAAGACGAAGAACTAAGAAAAATAATCAAATCTAAACGCGTAGGTTGATAAAGATCAGAATCAAGAATGGATGAAAAGCAATAAAGAGATGGAACCTAAACATAGATGCTTTTTCCCACTTTAATGTTTCATATTCAACAACAAAAACTGATCCAACTTACTTAGAAACGAAACGGGACCCGCAAATGGAAAACGGATAAAAAAGCGTACCTTATAAAGATTTGTATCCGAAGCTAAAACACTTAAAATTCCACCAACAAATGCATCTCCAGCACCGGTGGTATCAACAGCCTTTACTTTAACACCAGGAACTCTTCCCTTAAATTTCTGCACAAAACATAATCCGTTCGCTTAAATATTTCATTTTGCGGGTCCCACAAAACACGTATAAAACCTTAAAAAACAAGAATCATTCATTACCTGTGTGTAATATCTACAGCCGTCTGGCCCTTCGCTTACAAGCAAAAGCTTAAGGTTGGGATGAAAAAGCTTATTCAACACCACATTATCATCGTACGGATCAGCACCCCGGGTCAAAAACGTAATTTCATCCTCACTCACCTGTGTATACCCGTAACATTAGTTTCGTTTAAAAAGGAGGATGTGTGTATTTACTTGTATGCCCTTGGTACCTTGATGACATCAGCTTGATTCCAAATGCTCATTATGCCATCTCTAGCTGCATCTTCTGAGGGCCATAATGGTATTCTTAAGTTCACGTCGTAAGAGAGAATGCTGCCGGATTTCTTTGCTATCGCCATCGCAGCTAAATGTGTCGATTTGCATGGTTCTTCTATTAAACTAATAGAACCATAGTGGAATATACTTGCCTGTTAAAAAACATAAGTGAATTAAAAAGTTACACACGGACGAAAATATTTTTTTTTGTTTATTGTGTTATTTAGAAGTCTCAAATAATTAGTAAACGAAAAAATTGCATTTTCACAAAAAAAAATATATATATATTTTATGAATTAATATCATAAATAACAAGTTTTTCCAAACACTCAAGACAATCAATTATCTGATTATTACAAATTATACATCAAAAGTGCGTCCAAGCACTATCTCCTGCAGCGCGTTGATAATTATCTGCAAACAATCTATGAAAAGAAAAGATAAAAGTCAACCTGTTTAATAAGATTCACGTCAAGTTCCGATTCACGAAGAAGCATGTCTGCACTAGGATTACGAAAAAACATAAATTCTCTCTCCCCATCGGCTCTAAGAGTAACAAAAGCAAGAGCTGTTCGAGCTTTTTGGTCAAATCGCATGCCAGAATTGTTGACTTTGTTTTGTTTCAAAATGTCAGATAGCATATGCCCAAATTCATCATCACCCACCTAATAAAAATGTTAAGTTTATCGACACCATATTACAAATGAAAGATTAAAAAACAATTTATTTGTAAAAATGTTTTGATTGGTATACATACCTTGCCTATGAAAGCAGATGAACCACCCAATCTTGAAATACCAACAGCAACATTAGCAGGAGCACCGCCAGGGGCTTTTTGGAAGGCGGGTGCTTCTGCAAGTGACACCCCAGAAACCGTAGGCACAAAATCGATCAACATTTCCCCGAAACATACAACAAGTGAAGTCTTTGCTTCTGGGCCTCCATTTGAATTCATGGATAAGTTTTTTGAACCATCTGAATGCACCGAAATTGGTCCGGATCAGTAAAAAACAAGCAGAATAATTGGGCATTATGGTTAGTTTCTAAAAAGGGTCGTTTACTTATGACTGGGTCAACTGGGTTCATCATTTTATTTCTAAGGGATCACATGTGTAAAAAAAAAAAAAAAGTAGATAAAAAAAGAAACGGGTCAAATGGTGACCTCGTTAAACGGTTTAAACAAGACCAAAGTGTATTTTTATTACAGTGTAATAGTTATCGTCATGCTATTTGACACACTAAATATTCATAAAAAATCAAATTTGTGTGTAGAAAACAAACGGGTCAAATGGTTGAACTCGTCTATCGGTTCTAAACAAGACCAAAGTGTATTTTTATGAAAGTGTAATAGTTATTGTCATGATATTTGACACACTAAATATCCATGAAAAATCTAACTTTTGTACAAAAACTGATATATATGGGTCATGCCAATCCATCCCGAACGGTACCAAAAATAACGCGTTTTCACCCTTTAGTCGACCCCCCCCCCCCCCCACCACCATATATCCACATCTACCTAAGATTAACAATTACGCATACAACTAAAAAATCAAACACGAGATCTACAACTACCAGTGGTTTCTTATTTTCTTCAAGTTTTACTAGAAAAAAAAATGAACTCAAATCTTAATATGAATTTCACAAGCTGGTAACTGAAATCACAAAAAAAAAAAAAAAAAAAAAAAAAAAAAAATTTGGCAAACGCACCCGCTTTATATTCGACATGATCCATCGATTGTAACCCTTTGTCTAACCAAAAACCAATTAAAAAAGATCATGGGGATTTCAAAACAAATACTGATCAAAGAAAAACAGAATGTGCCTTCACTTTTCTTTAACAAATTAGATTTAGATCATATACCCATACATGCAATCAATAACAGATCTGAATTCTGATCCAAAGACAAGAAAATACAGATCAAAAGAATTCAAATGACCCAGATTACATAACACCCAAATAAGAGAAAAACAAATTAAAATACCAATAATTTGTCAATATTTAAGATACAAAAAAGGGTAAACAATAAAAAACAGATCAAAAGAATTCAAATTACACAGATTACATAACACCCAGATGAAAAAGAAAACAAATTAATACACCAATAATTTGTCAACATTTAATATCCAAAAAAGGGTAAACAATAAAGAACCTGAAGAGGGAATTTTCGCCATGTGGGTATGAATTTGGTACAGAGGAAGATCAGAAACAACACCTACAAACACAACGAAAATTGAAATGAATATATATGGAATATACAAAAAAATATTGAATGAAATTATTACAATTGATGATGATGAATGAATGTGATCTGATCTTGATTTGATTAATGGAAGAAGAAGAAGAATACCAAAATGAAAGTGTTAAATCGTGGAGAAAAGGGTTTGTGAAAATGAAGAAGAAGAAGAATGAAGAACGAAAACGTGTGCCCTTTTATTGATTCGGAAATGTGTCAAGATGATGATGATCTTGACTCACTCGATTCTAATTTTTCTCCTCTAGATTTCAGTTCAAATACGGAGACTACGAGCACATAGAAAATGTACTCCTTGTTTTTCTTGTCTTTTTTTCGTTTACAAGTCTTGTCTTTTTTTCGTTTACAACTGGAAAACTCGTGCGTTACGACGAAGTTGACAATACAGGGCCAAAATATAACTTAAACCTTAAAACGATAAAAAGGTCATATTTAACTTGTGTGTGTATGTATGTGTGAAAAATTTGACCCCTTAAGCGATAAAACACAACCCGACGACCTACAAAGCCACCGTCACGCATCTATCTCACTTTCTGAGTTGCTTCTGTTGGATTCTTAGAGTTCCATGAAGTTGAAGTAAACGAGATAAGTTATTAAGAGGTTCCATAAGTTAATTACCGAAATCCCTTAGGTAGTGTTTGGTATGCAGGAATGGGAGGTGGAATGGAATGGATGATTACGAGGGAATGAAGAAAATGGTGTTTGGTTAGTCAATGGAATGAAATCACCCATTCCAAAAGTCATTCCATTCCTTCAAAATCATTCCTTCCAACCCCCATGTTTTTTTTCCATTCCATCCCCTCTTGCACCATTCATCAACAACACCACAACCCACCACCTTCGCCACAACCCACCACCACCACCCACCATCAACGCCATCGCCGCCACCCGCCACCACCTCACCCCGACAGCCACTGTCGCCGCCGCCACCTACTCGCCACCGTTATCACCCACAGTCGCGACCAACCGCCAACGCCACTCGTCACCGCCGCCCACCACCATCGTCGACGCCAACACCACCGTCACCACCAATCACCGCTTATTTTATTATTCCATGTTTCTTGCCCACCGAACAATACACAATAATAATTCATTCCATTCACACATGGTAACCAAACAAGACATGGAATGGTAATGATCCATTGCATTCCTTCGTCCATTCCATTACCTCATCTATTCCATTCATTCGTCCATTCCATTACCCCATACCAAACAGACCCTTAAGTTCTTCTATTAATGTTTTTTGAACGACAAGTTCTCCTATTAATATCGATAAGAAGTTATTATTATTGGGTTTCTCACGTGATACATTGAATTAAAAGTAAATGTAGTATTAATTGTATTTTTGCTAGTGTTGTAATGAAAGTTGAGTTCACTAAACAGCTAAATATCTGAAAAGTGGCGAAAAAGTAAAATATTATGATTATTTGGGTTTTTTATTGTTAATATAATTATTACTCTAGTTTTTATATGTTATCCACTTGATTAAAGTTGTTGATATGGTAAAAGGTCTTTATTCACAAGTATGATGATATATACTGACGTAGCAACATAAAGTTAATTAAACTTTACCAACACTTATAATATAGTTAATTATAAAATACTTATTTAGAATATATATATAGGTAGCTTTTCAGTCATATATAATTAGTTTTCATTTCAATTCATCATTAATCTATATCTATATACCTTATTAAGTAAACTGTGCTTTTTACTTTTTTAGTAATTTTACCATGTGTACAAGTTTTGAAGCCACATGTATAAATAAAGAAAACCATTTTAGAGGGGGTAAACTTGGAAATTGTCCAAAAATTTAAGACACTTTGAGGGCAATCTAGACATTTGATCAATGGAATTCATGCCCATTTATGTCTTCCATTAATTGAATTAAATTAAGAAATTAAATAAAAGTTTTAAGAATGATACTAATTATCTTCATAAATTAATTATAAGTAACTCTTAAGTTCTTGTAAATAATGTATTCAATTGAATTCACAAATTGATTAAATTAAAGGTTAGACATGCAACCTTTGGGATTTTCATGATTTAATAGTATGTATAAATATAATAAATAGATTTATGTGGACTATAATATCTATACTATATTATAATACATTTCACAAGGATGACTGCAAAATTACAAATTTTTATGCTTACAGTACAAATACTAAATGAGGTTAGTTGAGGGTAAAGTGGTCTTTCTATATAATAATTATATTGAAGAAGAAAAATTAATTAAATAGATTATGAAATTAACGACGGTAATTTGAAAGGTCTATCCTTCCACTCATCTATATACATCTGGAAAATTTCAAGATCACCATCATAAGGGTGAGAGGGGCACTCCTCTCTTAGGGGAGTGACCTTTCTTACACACACCCAATCAGCACGCGCCACGTCAACTCCCCTCTTAAGTCCCCATTTTGCATTCAAACGTTGGCATCACTCCACTCACACAATTATTTTTTTATAAAAAAAGAAGAAAAAAATATGATTGGTGGAAAAAGAGTGGACCCACATTAACAACCAATCACCCCCCTCTCTGTCTCCTCTCTCTCTCTCTCCTCTCTCTCATGCGGTAACCTCTCACCGATCCCCCCACCCCGCTTCCCCTCCCCGAGTTGATGGCGGCGGTGTTCCCGTTCGGGGACTCACCTCACCGCAACCATCCCCGAGAAGTGCCCCGCTCACCCTAATAACTAATGCTAGAAATCTCTATAGAGTACAAATTGTTTGATTAGGTTGCAGCCAAAGTTGGAACACATGAGGTTTTGCAACCTAATATCAAGAGGAAAGTAGGAAACCAAGAGTTTTTGCAACCAGTTATGCTACTAATTGGGAAAGAAACAGTCTCAAAGTTTACACCCAAGATTATGAGGTTTGTCATTCTCTTCGATCTGTAATTAAAATGAGTTAATTATTTGTTTTTGGTTGCTCTTGCGATACCATTACGCTTTAAGTCATTGAAAAGTAAAATAGCTAGATTAAATACAAATAAATATTATGAATTTCTTGAGGAATGAAGTACAAATAAAAATGAGTTGAGCAAATGTCATGCAATGCAACTCTGAAACGCCATCGGTAGGCCTAAATGTTTTAGAAATTTGTTTCTTGTAGTAACTTATCTTGTTGCTTTTGTAGATATGTGGAATCTGGCTTTGCAATTTTTCCTGTCATAATATGGATTGTGCATTCCAAATACTTTGAACATTGAATGTTGGGAACCTTTTTTGATGGGTGGCAACAGAAGGAGATGGTTTTAGATCGTCTTAATGAATCTCATCTACTATCAAATGGTATAATCAAATCAATGGTAATTCACATCTATAAAAAAACAATAAAAGTTTGGGTTTTTTTTTCGTGTTTTGGGTTATTCGGGGCAAGTTGTTTGTTATTTATTTTTAATCAGAAATTAGTATTTTCATATCCTTATTTGTCTGTCTATAATAATATTTTTCATATCCTTATTTCTGTCTATAATAATATAATAAAATAATATAATTAGAAATGCCATGTTAGAGGCGACTAACAATTGATAATATGGAATTATGTTAAAAATTCTTCAATTTAAAATCAGAATAACTTTTGTTTTAATTCTTTCAATTCTTCCAAGTCAGACTATCGACGCATAAGTTTGTTTATCTTGAACTTTGATCTTTGAACTTCGTTCATTTATCAATTGATATATCTGAATGTCCGTTCGTTTATTTTCATCTCTCGTAGATTTGTTCATTTG
Organism: Helianthus annuus; assembly: GCF_002127325.2. Taxonomy (NCBI): domain Eukaryota; kingdom Viridiplantae; phylum Streptophyta; class Magnoliopsida; order Asterales; family Asteraceae; genus Helianthus; species Helianthus annuus. Next base: position 117,484,386 of record NC_035436.2, read on the forward strand.
TTCATTCAATTTCGTACCTTTTGATCATTCACCTTCATCTCCCATTGTGTTGTGCGCCATTTCTTTGGTAACGGTTTTTCTATTTAGAATTTGACAACAGATGGCGATGATAATTAGTGCTTGTGATGAAACTCAAAAAATTTAGGCCACGGTGTTTGGATTTCTAGATAATAATCACAACAAAAAATAATGAAACCCAAGTTGGATTGAGTCTAAACCGAGCTAAGCTTAATCTTAGTTTTCAACTCTGTTATATGAACTTAAGTAGAGCTCAGGCTGACCTTGGCTTGGCTCAGATTGTAAACACGCCTAGTTAGGGTAGTAGAAGTACCAAACGTTCAAGAACCTGTTCAATGGGAGGTTCATTTATATTTGCTAAGTTATTAAACAAACAACCATGGGCAACATTTATGTTCATTTAGTTAAGTGAACGAACACAAACAAGCTTCTAATATGTTTATTTACATTCGTGAGCATTCGGTAAATTGTATGAACAGAAATAAGAAATTTGTTTATGTTCGTCCAGTTAAACTTAATGAACGAGCATGTGTAAAACCCTTGTGTCGGTGCACAAATGTGTATAAGTTACACTAATCTTAGGCACATTAAGGGGCCCAAAGTTTTATACCTCTTTATGTGGTTGAGGCGCTCAACGTAACCCTATTGTTAGCCAGTTAGTGAATGCTTTAATCAGCAACACCCTTGTGGGGCTTGAGGAAGAGCCCCAAAACCTAAATGGTTTGTATGACTCAGTATGCACAAGCTAACTAATGATCGTACAACAAATAAAAATGTGCCAATATTTTGTGAGATGATATAAATGAAATGCTAACTAAAATTTGTGAGTAGATTCACTTTTTTTAAACGGTGAACTTCATTAAAAAAGCACGACACAAGCAACACGTTAGTGCCAAAAGAACTACAACATGTGTAACACTCGATGTGACAACTCGAAACTTAGAACCTTTCGTTGTATCTTGATGTAACATGCTTAAACACTATGTGACTAGTTAACTTGTCAATTTAGTAAATGTGTTATGAACCTTCTATGTGATTATGTGTGTGCTTGTATGTATATTATGTATATATGTGTAAGTGAGCCGAGAACCAAGAACCCGACTCGAGACCATGCGGTCTCGAGTGAACAAGTGTAACAATGGGCCGGTTGGGCCATTTAATCACACCCGAAACCCATTAGGGTGCACCATGTAGAACTAGTATATATATTACACTCATAACCATGTTCACCATTTCTTTGGACAACACACACACTCTCCCTTTCTCTCACAAAAACCCTAAGTCTCAACATCCTTCTCCTCTCATTCTCTCGGATTCAAACCGGCAACACTAGGACCTTCGGTTCAAGCTTGGAATCGGTATTCGGAGTTCACCCTTCCTATCCTCTAGCCGGTTAGTGTCTCATTTAGTGGTATAATGGCAAATACATGAGAAATGATTGTTTATCTATGATATAGATGTTTGCTTGATAGGAAGTAGTTATTTGTTGTCAAGTGATGATATTATGTGATGATGAAATGTTAGAAATCGGCTAATTATGGATTTAAATCCGAATGGCTTGGTCATGTTTAGGAGGTTTGTGTTCATGAAATCGGATTAGCATAAGTTGATGATAAATCTTATTTAGGCATGTTGTTACATTGTTTGAATGTGATAGATGTAGGAATCGATGATGTTATCAACTTGAGTTCATGCTAGTATAAACTTTATTGATGAAGCATGTTGTAAAACAAAAACCCTAAAATGAAGAACTAGTTGAATGAATGAAGAACAACATGAACATGACTTGAATATATGAAGAACTTGTTGAGCATGATATGAATGTGTTATGAATATTTGAAATCTGATTGTTTGATCCATTTTGGTTAATTGTTAGACAACAAAACATGTTTAGTGGATAGTACATAATGTTGCATGAAATCAAATTTCCATTGGATAGTACAACTGTGCAGAATCAGCAGTTGCTGGGGGGTCGAGACCCCTGGTTCCGACTCGAGACCATGAACATGATAACTCGAGAACATAGATTGCGACACAGGTTGCGAGTCGAGAACCCCTAGTCTCGACTCGAGACCACACATGATCATCACACAAACATCATGACCCGAGACCATGCTTGCGAGTCCGGTTGCGACTCGAGACCAATACATGCATGACCCGAAACCACCTCGGTTGCGACTCTAGATCTTGTAAGCTACACTCGAGACCGCACAGTCTCGACTAGAGACCGCACCGTCTCGACTCGAGACCATATGCATGTACACCCTATTTGGACTTCCACACTGCTACGGGTTTGGGTAATTGGGCCGGACTTATGGGCTTCTTGTGTCACTATTGAATGCGTGTTTTGGGCTTGCGTGCTATTACGAGTCCAACTGTTTGGGCCACACTTAGACTTTGGTTGTTACATGAACGTTACTATGGAACCTATTACGAACTGTTGTTGAACTGCCATGCTAGATATGTATGCCATGATTGTTACTTGCTAGTATACGTGTAGAACATACGTGCACTACTTGGATACGAACCTGACTTGAATGGTATCTATGTTAGGACGTAGTTGACCACTTACAACTTGATTGACTTTTCTGTGTATCTGCCGAGCAAACCAAGGTGAGTTCACACCCTCTACAAAGCATGGGATTCCCTGGGTCGGGAATGGGGTTAAGGAACGTAGATTCCTCGTCCTCCTTGGGTAGGACAACAATAGTTCAGGAATGTAATTCCTCGTCCTCACGGACAGATAACTCGTACTAGACCAAAACTCTATCACGAAGTCCCTCCTTTTATATCGACTTAATCGCCGGGCCAATGGCGAGCGGGTCATTAGTTAGATAGCGCTATTTAGGTCTGACAAACCTCACACCTTGCCGCAGAGGACGGGCGTGAACTAATGGATCTGGGGCACGTCAATGATGATAGACATTGACAGTTTCAGGGCACATAAACATGACTACAGTCAGCAGTCGATATGGTAACGAGTCTAGTGTATACATGGGGTAGCCCCCACGGCCGAAATGCCCGATAACTAACATGGGGTAGCCCCCTCGGCTGGATTGCCAGAGTAACCGGGAATAAACAGATCACGTTTTCAACTATGGGGTAACCCCCACGGCAGGATGCCAGATAAAGAGAACTGTTTTCGAAACAAACTAAAATAAACACCCAACCGTGAACTCACTCAACTTGTTAATTCGTTACTACATGCTTTGCAGGACCATAGGTACTTAGCTGGAGCTTGCACGGAGGAGAGTCGTTGTGGGACATGGATAGCTGCGTGCCATGTTAAACTTGGAAACAATTGAACTTATGTTTTGGTTTTAAATCTTATGCTTCCGCTTGCAACTTAAACTATGTTTTGATTGAACACCAATTGTATTGGTTGGACTTTATAACTACTTATATGCTTGTTCAATATGATTGGTGGCTGGATCCTGGTCAGTCACTCCTCCAAGCGGTAGTACTCCGCAGGTGGATTTTGGGGGTGTGACAGATTGATATCAGAGCCATTGGTTATAGTGAACTTGGTTTTAATAAAGGAAAAACGTTTTTGTTAAAACCAGACTATAACCTGTACAGCGCTCAACGGTCCACAACGACGCTTCACTCCACATGCAAGGCTCGACATTCTAGGTGATATGATCCATGTATATATTGCCTACTTCTTAGTTACATAGTACATTGCTTATGGTATGATTGGTTAGTATAACTACTATTGCTTGAACACATGTGTGCTTACTCCCTTCTGCCATCGCACTATCGCGAACCTCTCTCACTCATGTTTCCCTCTTGTATGAAGATCATGAGTGGACGCGTTAACATGACTCAAGCCCAGTTGACGGCTCTGATCAACGAACGAGTTGCCGCAGCACTTGCAGCTGCATACACAGGAGGTATATCCTGCAGTCCGAACTCATTCTAGGATCTTTAGGATCCTACTCTCGTGAACCAACCTTTGTGTTAAACTCTGTCTTTTCTTTCGGCCACGATAGGTCAGCATGCTCAGACACCGGTGTGCACCTTTAAGACCTTTATGGACTGCCGACCAACTACTTTTAGCGGAACTGAAGGAGCAGTAGGTCTCCTCCACTGGTTTCAGAAACTAGAATCTGTCTTCGAAATGTGTGAATGCCCTGAGGCGCGCAGGGTGAAGTATGCTACCGGTACTCTCGAGGGTTTAGCCCTCACGTGGTGGAACGCTCAGGTTCAAATGCTAGGGTTGGTTGCAGCCAACGCCACCCCATGGGAAACCTTCAAGGAAATAATCAGGGATGAATACTGCAGTCGTGATGACATTCATAAGCTGGAAGACGAGTTCTACAACCTCAAGATGACGGGGTCAGAAATTGAGGCGTATACTAAGAGATCGCATGAGCTTGCCTTATTGTGTCCTACTATGGTGGACCCTCCATTTAAGCGAATTGAACTCTTTCTCAAGGGCTTGGTGCCAGAAATCCAAAGTCACGTGACTTCAGCATACCTGGCCACTATCCAGCAGGTTGTTCAGTTGGCTCACCGTCTTACTGATCAGGCGGTGGAGCAGAACAAATTACCAAAGCGCATAGGTGCTGCAACTACTTCTGGTACCTCTAGTGACAACAAACGGAAATGGGATGGAGCTTCAAGCAAGGGTTCAACTTCTGTGCAATCTTAGTCTCAGCAGAGAAAGACTGATGACTACAAGAGCCCCAGTCAGCAATCGTCTGGTGGTCAAAGTCATGGTGGGTACAAAGGGAATCACCCTAAATGCAATCGCTGCAACCTACACCACAGTGGGCCATGCACCAGGGGCAACTGTCATCGGTGCAACAAGCCAGGTCACGCCGCCAAAGATTGCAGAAGCTTGTACCCCGCCAGCCAGAATCGTCAACAACAGGCCCCACAGAACCAGCGGCAGCAGCAGGGTAACAACAAAGGGTGCTTTCAGTGTGGAGCTGAAGGCCACTTCAAGAAAGATTGTCCCCAACTGAACCAGAACCAGAACAACAACAACAATAACAACAATCAGGGGAATGGTAACAATGGGAACCACAACAACAATAATGGTGCCAGGGGGCGGGTGTTCGTGATTGGCCAAGGTGAAGCAAGGAATGACCCCAACGTGGTGACGGGTAAGTTCCTCCTCGACGGCTTTTATGTTACAGTTTTATTTGATTCGGGTGCCGATACTAGCTATGTGTCACTAGAAGTTAGTCAAATGCTTAAGCGTATTCCAACACCCTTGAGCAACAAGCACACTGTAGAGCTGGCAAATGGTAAGAGTTTGGAGGCCTCACACGTAGTCAAAGGTTGCAAACTTATTCTTGCTAGCCAGACCTTCTCTATTGACCTTATTCCTATCGTCTTGGGTAGTTTCGACGTTGTCATTGGGATGGATTGGTTATCCCAACACCGAGCAGAGATCCTTTGCAACGAGAAGATCGTTCGTATTACTGGTTCCGGTAGTGAACCTCTCATAATTCGTGGCGACAAGACGAGTGCTGTTGAAAACGTCATCTCTTTCCTTAAGGCCCAAAAGTGCTTGCGAAAGGGCCACACTGCCGTTTTGGCTCTCGTTACTGACACCTCGGAGAAAGAAAAGAAGATAGAAGATTTTCCAGTTGTATGTGACTATCCTGAGGTATTCCCTGAGGAATTACCTGGTCTCCCACCCCATCGCCAAGTCGAGTTTCAGATTGAACTAGCTCCTGGAGCTGCACCTATAGCTTTGCACCTTATCGTTTAGCTCCATCAGAGTTGGAAGAACTCTCTACGCAACTACAAGAACTCTTGGATAAGGGTTTTATTCGTCCAAGCTCATCACCCTGGGGAGCTCCAGTACTATTTGTGAAGAAGAAGGACGGTACCTTCAGAATGTGTATCGACTATCGTGAACTCAAAGAATCGTTATCCTCTACCACGTATTGACGACTTGTTCGACCAGTTGCAGGGGTCGAGCTACTATTCAAAGATCGATCTGAGATCGGGATACCACCAGCTGAGAGTTCAGGAAGAGGATGTCTCTAAGACAGCCTTTAGAACTCGTTATGGGCACTATGAGTTTCTGGTCATGCCTTTTGGGCTGACAAACGCACCTGCAGTTTTCATGGATCTGATGAATCGGGTGTGCAAGCCTTATCTAGACAAATTCGTTATAGTCTTCATCGACGACATCCTGATCTATCCTAAGAGTCAGGAGGAACACGAACAGCATCTACGACTTATTCTGGAACTCCTTCGAATCGAACAGCTCTACGCAAAGTTCTCGAAATGCGACTTCTGGCTTCGAGAAGTCCATTTCCTAGGCCACGTGGTAAACAAGGATGAGATTCACGTTGATCCATCCAAGGTAGACTCCATTAAGAACTGGCTTGCACCTCGTACACCAAAGGAAATTCGCCAATTCTTGGGATTGGCAGGTTACTACAGGAGGTTCATTAAGGACTTTTCTAAGATCGCGCAGCCTCTCACCTCGCTCACGCAGAAAGGCGTTGTTTATCGCTGGGGAAATGCACAAGAGTTAGCCTTTCAGCACCTAAAGGATAGACTTTGTAGTGCACCTATCCTTTCACTGCCAGAGGGCACAGACGATTTTGTGGTTTACTGCGACGCATCAATTCAAGGCCTTGGTTGTGTATTGATGCAACGAGATAAGGTTATAGCCTACGCCTCGCACCAACTCAAAGTTCACGAGAAGAACTACACTACACACGATTTAGAGCTGGGAGCTGTTGTTTTCGCACTTAAGTTATGGCGACATTACCTGTACGGTACCAAGTGCGCCATCTACACCGACCACAAGAGCCTAGAGCACATATTCAAACAGAAAGAACTGAATATGCGGCAACGGCGGTCGGTCGAGCTACTGAATGACTACGAGTGCTCCATCAGGTATCACCCGGGCAAGGCCAATGTTGTGGCTGACGCCCTCAGTCGAAAGGACACTGCGCCTAAGCGCGTGAGAGCTTTACAACTCAAGATTCATTCTAGTCTCCCTTCTCAAATACGAGCTGCTCAGATGGAAGCACTGAAACCAGAAAACGTCAGGACTGAAGCCCTACGCGGGTCAAGACAACGTTTAGAACAAAAGGAAGACGGTGCTTACTACGTAACAGGACGCATTTGGGTTCCACTCTATGGCAACCTACGAGAGCTTGTGATGGATGAGGCACACAAGTCCCGCTACTCGGTACACCCTGGTTCGGATAAGATGTACCACGATATTAAAACTACGTATTGGTGGCCTAGCATGAAGGCCCACATAGCAACTTACGTCAGCAAGTGTTTGACTTGTGCGTGAGTCAAGATAGAATATCAGAAACCCTCAGGTCTACTTCAACAACCAGAGATACCACAATGGAAATGGGAGCAAATTTCCATGGATTTCGTTACTGGCCTACCTAGACTCAGCGCGGAAACGATACTATTTGGGTGATCGTGGATCGACTCACAAAATCCGCACACTTTTTGGCGATTAAGGAAACGGATAAATTCTCCACTCTAGCGGAAATATACCTCAAGGAAGTTGTCTCGAGGCAGGGGGTGCCCACCTCTATTATCTCCGACCGAGATGCACGTTTTACTTCAGAGCTGTGGCAAGCAATGCACAAGTCCTTTGGCTCACGTTCAGATATGAGCACAGCGTATCACCCTCAGACGGACGGGCAGTCCGAGCGCACTATTCAGACCTTAGAAGACATGCTTCGTGCATGTGTAATCGACTTTGGCAACAGCTGGGAAAAGCACCTACCACTTGTGGAATTCTCGTACAATAACAGCTACCACACCAGCATTAAAGCTGCTCCGTTTGAGGCATTATACGGGCGTAAATGCCGGTCACCTCTTTGTTGGGCAGAGGTGGGGGGTAGTCAAATCACTGGTCCGATACATGTGGTGGACACTACTGAACGGATTGCTCAAATATGACAACGTATGGCGGCCGCTCGTGACCGTCAGAAGGCCTACGCCGATAAGGGCAGGAAACCACTTGAGCTCCAGGTTGGGGAGCGGGTATTACTCAAAGTTTCACCCTGGAAGGGTGTGGTTCATTTTGGTAAACGAGGCAAACTTAACCCACGATACGTTGGACCTTTTGAAATTATCGAGAAAATAGGCAAGGTGGCCTACAGACTGAACTTACCAGCAGAACTCAGTGCAGTTCACAACGTTTTTCACGTGTCGAATCTGAAGAAGTGCCTGTCAGATGAGACCCACATAGTTCATCTGAAGGAACTCACTATCGACGAGCAGTTACGATTCGTCGAAGAACCAGTTGAAATCACGGACCAGGATGTTAAGGTCCTCAAGAGCACTAGAATACCTCTCGTTCGAGTTCGTTGGAACTCACGTCGCGGCCCAGAGTTCACCTGGGAGCGCGAAGATCAGATGAAACAAAAGTATCCCCAACTGTTCGCAAACAGTACGACCACTAGTGAGGCTGAAGCTACGGAATTTCGGGACGAAATTCCAGATCAACGGGGGGAGGATGTGACACCCCAGGAAAACCGGGAAAACCATACAACTTAACTAGCTTCCTCAGTGAGTGCTTACCAAATTTCGGGACGAAATTTCTTTCAACTTGGGGATGATGTGACAACTCGAAACTTAGAACCTTTCGTTGTATCTTGATGTAACATGCTTGAACACTATGTGACTAGTTAACTTGTCAATTTAGTAAATGTGTTATGAACCTTCTATGTGATTATGTGTGTGCTTGTATGTATATTATGTATATATGTGTAAGTGAGCCGAGAACCAAGAACCCGACTCGAGACCATGCGGTCTCGAGTGAACAAGTGTAACAATGGGCCGGTTGGGCCATTTAATCACACCCGAAACCCATTAGGGTGCACCATGTAGAACTAGTATATATATTACACTCATAACCATGTTCACCATTTCTTTGGACAACACACACACTCTCCCTTTCTCTCACAAAAACCCTAAGTCTCAACATCCTTCTCCTCTCATTCTCTCGGATTCAAACCGGCAACACTAGGACCTTCGGTTCAAGCTTGGAATCGGTATTCGGAGTTCACCCTTCCTATCCTCTAGCCGGTTAGTGTCTCATTTAGTGGTATAATGACAAATACATGAGAAATGATTGTTTATCTATGATATAGATGTTTGCTTGATAGGAAGTAGTTATTTGTTGTCAATTGATGATATTATGTGATGATGAAATGTTAGAAATCGGCTTATTATGGATTTAAATCCGAATGGCTTGGTCATGTTTAGGAGGTTTGTGTTCATGAAATCGGATTAGCATATGTTGATGATAAATCTTATTTAGGCATGTTGTTACATTGTTTGAATGTGATAGATGTAGGAACCGATGATGTTATCAACTTGAGTTCATGCTAGTATAAACTTTATTGATGAAGCATGTTGTAAAACAAAAACCCTAAAATGAAGAACTAGTTGAATGAATGAAGAACAACATGAACATGACTTGAATATATGAAGAACTTGTTGAGCATGATATGAATGTGTTATGAATATTTGAAATCTGATTGTTTGATCCATTTTGGTTAATTGTTAGACAACAAAACATGTTTAGTGGATAGTACATAATGTTGCATGAAATCAAATTTCCATTGGATAGTACAACTGTGCAGAATCAGCAGTTGCTGGGGGGTCGAGACCCCTGGTTCCGACTCGAGACCATGAACATGATAACTCGAGAACATAGATTGCGACACAGGTTGCGAGTCGAGAACCCCTAGTCTCGACTCGAGACCACACATGATCATCACACAAACATCATGACCCGAGACCATGCTTGCGAGTCCGGTTGCGACTCGAGACCAATACATGCATGACCCGAAACCACCTCGGTTGCGACTCGAGATCTTGTAAGCTACACTCGAGACCGCACAGTCTCGACTAGAGACCGCAGCGTCTCGACTCGAGACCATATGCATGTACACACTATTTGGACTTCCACACTGCTACGGGTTTGGGTAATTGGGCCGGACTTATGGGCTTCTTGTGTCACTGTTGAATGCGTGTTTTGGGCTTGCGTGCTATTACGAGTCCAACTGTTTGGGCCACACTTAGACTTTGGTTGTTACATGAACGTTACTATGGAACCTGTTACGAACTGTTGTTGAACTGCCATGCTAGATATGTATGCCATGATTGTTACTTGCTAGTATACGTGTAGAACATACGTGCACTACTTGGATACGAACTTGACTTGAATGGTATCTATGTTAGGACGTAGTTGACCACTTACAACTTGATTGACTTTTCTGTGTATCTGCCGAGCAAACCAAGGTGAGTTCACACCCTCTACAAAGCATGGGATTCCCTGGGTCGGGAATGGGGTTAAGGAACGTAGATTCCTCGTCCTCCTTGGGTAGGACAGCAATAGTTCAGGAATGTAATTCCTCGTCCTCACGGACAGATAACTCGTACTAGACCAAAACTCTATCACGAAGTCCCTCCTTTTATATCGACTTAATCGCCGGGCCAATGGCGAGCGGGTCATTAGTTAGATATCGCTATTTAGGTCTGACAAACCTCACACCGTGCCGCAGAGGACGGGCGTGAACTAATGGATCTGGGGCACGTCAGTGATGATAGACATTGACAGTTTCAGGGCACATAAACATGACTACAGTCAGCAGTCGATATGGTAACGAGTCTAGTGTATACATGGGGTAGCCCCCACGGCCGAAATGCCCGATAACTAGCACGGGGTAGCCCCCACGGCTGGATTGCCAGAGTAACCGGGAATAAACAGATCACGTTTTCAACTATGGGGTAACCCCCACGGCAGGATGCCAGATAAAGAGAACTGTTTTCGAAACAAACTAAAATAAACACCCAACCGTGAACTCACTCAACTTGTTGATTCGTTACTACATGCTTTGCAGGACCATAGGTACTTAGCTGGAGCTTGCACGGAGGAGAGTCGTTGTGGGACATGGATAGCTGCGTGCCATGTTAAACTTGGAAACAATTGAACTTATGTTTTGGTTTTAAATCTTATGCTTCCGCTTGCAACTTAAACTATGTTTTGATTGAACACCAATTGTATTGGTTGGACTTTATAACTACTTATATGCTTGTTCAATATGATTGGTGGCTGGATCCTGGTCAGTCACTCCTCCAAGCGGTAGTACTCCGCAGGTGGATTTTGGGGGTGTGACATAACCCATTTCATATAATATTTTAGAAAGATGCGGATAATTAGGTCCTAAAAACCTATAACCCAATGATTATAGGCTAAGAGATGTTAAAAAACATCATCAAATTCAAGAAATCATCATATCAAGTTCTACAACATACCTCATGTTGTTTGTTATGATAAGATGAAGGTGAATCTTCAATCATGCAAGATCAATCCTTCATTTTACCTTCTCAATTTCATCAATTGAAGAACAGGGGTTTAAGGTGTTCTTCACCTCCTGGAAATCAAATAAAACACACACACATGTGTATGTTTTCTTTTCTAAAATTTCTATTTAATAAAAGTTCATAAAAAGTATGTAGACTTGAGACATTTGACCCTCCAAGTTGTATTTAATATAACTTGGTTGCAAATCCCATCATTTCCATGGTATCCAAGTTAACTAATTTAAGCTAGAAAAATTAACTTGGTTAACCAAGTAGTAATTATCATTTATACTTTTGGGTTTTCGGATGTTACAATGCAACCCAAATTTAATTTATGTCCCCGTAACCTAAACCTTTTATAAACTTTATTTTCTAAGGACATTTACTCACCCTTTAATATAACATTAGGTTTATTTATTTAAATCCTAATGTTTACGGGTTAACTTTTACCATTAACGGTATTTTACCGCTCATCCCCAATTAATTTGGCTTAATTACCAAATCCATTTTCATGATGTTACAACATGGTTACAAATTAAATTACAACAATCCCTCCACATTAAACTTTAAAAGGAGATGTATTCTTAATCCAAAGATATCCCACTGATTTAGTGTCCTCTATTGTTTTAGAAATGTTTGCCTCTTTCTCTGAAAAAATAGCTCAATTTCTAGATTTTCGGATGCTCCAACTTCTTGTAAAGATAATTGCTTGATTCACCTTACCCTTTCTTTGAAACATCCTTGTGTCTTTCTGAATATTAATGTAACACCCCGTGTTTTCGAATATCAAAGTCAAAGTCAAAGTCAAAGTCCAAGTCAACTATGACTTTCTTTAACTAAAGCTAGTCTATTTTATGTTATTTGTATTATGTGGAGTAAGTGTTGTAATCAAGAAAGAATCGAAGTAATCGAATGTTTGATCGACGCGAACCGACTTACGACTGTGAATAGTAGGAAGTAACAATGCGATAAAGTTAACTAACCAGTAATCAAACCGATCTAACTCTCATCAAACTCGAAACTCGAATTACGCAAAACTTGGTTGTTGTTATACGTGTGTGTGTGCCCTATGTGTTACCTGTGCCTGATTACTTTATGTTTTGTGTAGTATCCAATCGAATCAATCGAAACTCGAATCGAAACTCGAAGCTCAAAATGAATGCAATCGAAATCGAATTATGACGAATGGTAACGTAAGGGTAGGGTGAACTATAGATGATTGTATGTTAGATATAGTGGTTGGGATAAAAAGTAACTTGAATAGGAAACTCTATCGTACTCGCATCGCCTTCAATCGAAACCGAAATATCAAAAAATCGTCGCACCGAACCCTCGAACCAGGCTGTTGATCGATTAGGCTATCAGCCGATCGAACAGCCCAGCCGATCGAACCGGCTGTTCGATCGAGCAGGCTGTCCGATCAGGGAAGCCTGGCCGATCGGCCAGCCCTTTCCTCTTTGGGAAGCCTATAAATAGGGCTGTCATTGTCATTCTTTACCACTTTTGGAAAGCTCTGACCGACCAGCTCGTGCTCCCCTCCTTTTCTCAGATTTCTTTCGATTCCGGTAAGTTTTCATCCTAAATCTTGTACTTTCTTGGTCAAAACATGCTCCTACACCTTTCTATCTTTCAAATCTTGATTTCTAACCGCGAAATCACCAAGATCTAAGCATTCTTGGATGATGTCATCATGGTGTTCTTCAAGAACATCATGTTTTGGGTTCAATCCACCATGAATAGCTCGGATCTAACTGATTTCCACATAAGCAAGCTAAAATCTAACAAAGATATAAACATTTACATGATGTAACGGATTGAAGGAAGGATTTCCAACTTTCTTTCAACTCTTTTACACTCAATGCCTTCAAACCGGTAGAAACGGAGCTTGAGCCAACTCACTAACCATATTAATGGTTGTGGGGTCCAAGATTCGGGTTCTATCTACGAGGTTCACTGTAACATTTGTGCCTGAAATCATTGTGAATAGTTCAGTTATCAATAAAACAAAGTTATTTGATCCCAATGTTTGTTTATGTTTTACATTTTTCATGTTTTGACTTTTGTTTGATTTTAAACTCTACATCACTTTCTTGAGAATTATACGCAAACTAGTGCGTAAACATACTCAGTTTAATGCGACAAATACTCCGGAACATCAACATATACTTAACATACCTTAAATAACCTTTACATAACTTAGAAATACGTTTTGAAGGCTTTGGTATGGCAAAACAAGTTAATTCGCCTACAGGGACTAAATTCGACAAACTGCGAAAGTATGACTATTCGTACTAAAACAGACATTCCGGAACATGTCCATAAGTTAAACATACCATAAATATCCTTTACATAGCTTAGAAATAGGCTTTGAAGGGTTCGGTGTGCTAAAATAAACTTTTGGATCATTTAGGGACTAAAAGTGTCAAAAAGTGCATAAGTTTGCACTTTCGCGCATAACTTACATTCTGGATACATCCGGACATCCAAAAATTTATGTAAGCATCATAATATTATGCCTTAGTGTTTGGCATAAGAAAAATCCATTCGTCTCACATTTTGGATCGTTTTTCGCGCTTATGCTCATTCCGTCGTAATTAAGCGAACATCGCGATCGTACGGCCAAACGAACCGACATCCGGCATATTTTTGAGCATGTTTCATGTCCACAATGTTTAATCATCATTTTAGGGCCTTAAAGATGGCTTAACGGGCCTTAAACATGTCAACAATGGCCTTAAACCACAACAGGGACCTAAATTGTCAATTTCCAAAGTTTGCTGCAGATCAGGACAGCCAGGCGGGGCGCGTAAGCCCTGTCTGATCCTTTACGCGGCCCGCGTCAGCCTCCCAGACCAGATTCAATGTTTTTAAACAACTTGTAACAGCCTTTCAATCACCCAAAGGGCAATGCCACATGTCAAATTCTTGTGGTGGGGGCAAAATAAGCTACCACAACATTGCGACAAGTGTACGGGTGAGATCGAGGCACGATATTCAAGAAACGATCCTAACGGTCTTGCATATCCTATAAATACCCCCCCCCCCATTTTTGTTTAAGACCCACAAATCTGATCTAAAAGCTCTAAGTTGAGGCCTTTGCTTCATACCTGAGCTCCTGGATCAAGATTAGCTTCCGGGGACCCTTCGTAAGTATTCTTTCGTTCTTTTATCGCTTTTCGAGTCCTAAAGTCAAACTATGTTTGACTTTCTGCGTTGACCAGCCTATGGTCAACACGAAGTTCGTTGGAACTTCATAACGTGAGCATGATCACGATGGTTATAGTCCCTAGTGACTATACCTACTGATTACCACGTTATCTAGGCTCAGTGACGAGTCGTAGTTTCGGCCAAAATGCGCATTCTTGCGTATTTTTGTAACCAAACTACTCATCGGTATCTAAACCATTTGTTTTGATACCAAACCTGTTTTCTAAACTTAGTTAAGCATGTTTTAACATGCTTAGCTCGTCACTTTTAGTTTAGTGCTTATATAGGGTCATAAGGTGAGCGATCTAAACAATCGCTTATACTTTCGAACCCGACCCATTTGGTCGATCTTTAGGATCCAACCAAACACATTAGGTGACCATAGTTGGATAGGGAATAACTTTCCGAGGTTATACCTTATGGTCACATCGTTTGAGTAGTTGTATGATAGGTAGTATATATGCCTTAGGTAAATTACCAAAATGCCCTTTTTACGCCAAAATTCATATTAAGCATATGTAACATAACTTTTGGTATCTAAACTGATTTGGCAACAATATTAGACATGTTAAGGCATATTTTACCTATCATAGGGCTAGTTAGGCGCTCCAAACGCGTTTTACGCGAACGACACGTTAAAGTAGCATAAGCTACCTAAACGGGTCGAAATGGGTCGTAAGCACTTAGGTTAGGTTTCATTTTAGTATGTAGGCTTTGTTAAACCATATTACACGAGTCTCCATACTCGTTTGGTTTACGAACCCTCATCCTATCCAATCCTCCGATTTAGGTCCGGTATATTAACATAAGTTACCTACTAGGTGCCGTTTGATATCCGTGATCTCTAGCATTGTGTGGTTGTTACACAAAGACTTCAAAGCAATCTCAAGTGAGTACATTGAACCCCATCTTTTAAATGTTTTCAAGGTGTATATGTGAGTACATATACCCCTCTTTTACCGTTTTCCAAACTCTTTTGGGGTGAAACACATGTGCCTACTTGCTACTTTCATGCTTTTCATGCTTTCATATCATATGCTTGTTATGTTCATTAGTACATTATAGTACATGATTTCATTATATTCTATGCTATGTATGTCCATTGTGTGCATACTTCGTACATTGTTTTACTTTACATTTTTGCTATGTATGTTGACTGATAGCATGCTAGCACATTGATTTACATGAGTTTTCTGCTTTGTATGTTAACTCAGCATACACGGTACATTTGTTTTCATATAACATGTTTACACTTGCTATAAGATTTGGTTTGCACAAACGGGACTTATATACGTTCATTAACATTAGCTACGCCGCTCGGTAGTAAGTAGTGGTACCATAGGACTTGACAAATCCCATTTCTGACATCCCGGGTTTGTTTGGATGTAAGGAACGACTGAATCCGAAAACATTTCTTTTGATAACCTTGACTTAGGGTTATCCAACTGTCTCAAGGCTTGAATGTATGCGTTAACTTACCACTTAAATGTTTGTATCAATGTAACATGCATTTACTTTGCAAAACATAACATTTTGATATATTCAAATTACTTTGTTTTGTACATTTCTACATTTGGTTTATGTAACAACACAATACTTACAATACATAACATTTGTTACACCTTACTGAACCACATTTGGACTTTTAACATTTGATATGGTTTAAACATAGACTTTTTACATTGGTGGTTTGTTTAAGTGACTTAAATAACGAGATGTGAGTAGTATAATACAAACATGGTGGATACACCGCTGGTACTTCCTATAAATAAGTGCTTGTATTATATTACATATCATAGCGTTATTTAAATCATTCGTTTTGGACTTATACATTTTACACAAATAACCTGCTTTTCACAAGACTTTGGTTTACAAAACAGATTATCTTATGCAACTCATTTTACTTGGTTATTCATTTAACCATATACTATTCTTTTGTTTATACGTATCATCTGATCTTATCGCTTTTTAAATGATTTACAAAACAATACAATTTACAAGGTTCATGACTAAATTCTATTAAACATTTTCTTAAACTTAAGTCATGAATCCTACTTTCACAAAACCTATGTATCTCACAGGCATTTTTTATGCTGACGTACCTACTTTCACATGTGTTTTCAGGAGCTTTTGCATAGGATGATGATCATGACACTAGGGCGGACCTGTGCCTAAGAGACTTAAAATGAAGATAGAACTAGTTTAATTATGTTCTGAACTCTTTATTTCCTGTTTTGAGACAATGTAACACTCTTGTTGATAAATAAAATATAACTTTATTTGCCATGGATTTGAAACAATTAATTCTGTTACAACACCCCCCGACGTTTCCGCCACGTCTGGTTGTCCCACGTGGTCGGGGTGTGACAGAAGAGTTGGTATCAGAGCCAATGGTTATAAGGAATTAGGTTATTAGCAATGCTTTGACCTAGACTATAACTTTCTAGGACCCTAACACAAGTTATCTTGTGTTTAGATTTTAAAACATGCACTTCACCTATCCTTAGGTGATAACCACAACGAGAACATCGATTCCGAATCCGCTTTGAAAATTAATCATCTGTTCTAGGATGATTGATTACTAGGTTTTGAACCCTCTGTTATATGGTTTTGAACCCCTTTGAATTTTCAAAAATCTCGTCAAAGTTTTGGGTTTTAATAGTGTGAACATGTGCAAACTGGAAGAGTGAATGCCTGTACCCCGGGTTTTCTGTCTAAGGCTAGAGTGTTCGTACAAATCCACATAATCGGACTAGTCACTCTTACCTGGGAACTCTTGGGGTGAGTGTTCACTTATAGGCGAGCATGTCTTCGTGATACATTATTTTTGACCCATTTACTTTGATTATACATTGTGTGTCGCTTGTTTGCTTTGCGATGCATGACCACCATCTTTGCTTTTGTGGAATTTGTTTCATCTCATTCTCTTCATCCAATCGTCTCACTCGTTTCCTTTCATGATTTCCTCTTTTAGAATGCCTCCTCGACGCGACAATCAGGTAGCAAATACCGAACTGGCAGAAATTATTGCACAGCAAATGGCTGCTGCACTTCCAAACCTCTTTGCTCAATGGAACCAAGCCAACAACAACAACAATGCTCCATGCAATTTCAAGAATTTTAACTCGGCTAAACCACTCAAGTTTAGTGGTTCTGAGGGAGCAACTGGGCTTCTTCAATGGTTCGAGAGCATTGAGAATACTTTCCGTCACGTTCAGTGTCCTGACAATCGCTAGGTCGAGTTTTCTTCGAGTGTGTTTCAGAAGAGGGCTCTCACGTGGTGGAACGGGGTAATGAGAGACCGTGGTGCAGAAGTTGCTCTAGCACAGACATGGGCTGAACTTTGAGCCCTTATGATGAGGGAGTTCTGTCCTCGTCATGAACAACGAGCTTTGGAGAAAGAGTTTGATGACTTAAAACAATACAGTGGCGAGCACCGGGCATATACTGATAGGTTTGAGGAGTTGAGTCTGCTTTGCCCAACAATGGTTGCCCCACTCGACAAGGCTATCGAAAGGTACACCGATGGCCTACCTGACTCGGTACAAGACATCATTACTGGTAGTAAGCCTACCACACTCCGTCAGGCGATCGAGTTAGCAACGACATTGACTGAGTCGCAGGTTCGAAAGGGAAAGCTGCACAAAAAGGGTGACAAGGGTAAGAAGCAGGCGTCTGACAACAAGGATAGCAAGAAAGGTCAAAACAAGAAGGGAGAGGATCCTGGTTCTCAAAAGGGGTCTAGGAAGCGAAAGGCTTCCCAAAACTATGCCGTTACCGCACAGGCTCAAGCTGCACCAAATCAGCCTGCGCAACCACTGGCCAAGAAGCCTTATCTTGGCAATGCACCTTTGTGCAACAGGTGTAACGGCCATCACCCACCACATGTTCAGTGTCGTCAATGCACCAACTGTGGAAGAAATGGTCATCTTGTTGCCACCTGCCGCATTCCTGCTAACCCGAATCAGGCAGTTCAGAACCTAGCCCAACAAATTGCTCAGCCTCTTGCTCAGCAACAAGGTCAAGTTGCACGACCTCATTTTCCTCCTGGTTCGTGTAACAATTGTGGGGATCTGACCCACTACAGAAACCGGTTGTCACACCCCCAAAATCCACCTGCGGAGTATCACCGCTTGGGAGCGTGACATGACCAGGATCCTAACCACCAATCATATTGAACATGTAATATAGTTAAGTATAGCGGAAGCATTTAAGCAAGACTCAAACATAAGTGTTAACGTATGAAATATCATAAGTGTTGAAATAGCATTCACGATCCTTTGCCCACAACGACCTGCTCCTCCCTGTGCAAGCTCCATAAAGTACCTAAGGCCCTGCAAGGCATGCAGCAGAAAGTCAACAACTAGTTGAGCGAGTTCACAGAAAGTAAGTTCAGTAATAGAATAGTATAGCAAGCATTGCGTTCGTTCATCTAATCATGCATCGTATAAGTTCGTTCATTACTCATGTATAGTATTGGTTCGTATCGCGGGCCCTTTCGGCATGTATGCGAAGATTGGGGTTAATACTCCCAAATATCCTAGACTATGTATATTTGTATCGCTGGCCACCCTGGCATGTGTGCGAAGTTCTTATATGTTTAGTTCGCAGCCTTCCCGAGGCATGTATGCGAAGATCAGTCATAATTATCGCAGCCAACCCCTGGCGTGTGTGCGAAGATCAGTTCAAGAAGGTATACTAGTCTAGCCGTATCTTATCATTCACCACCCTCACCCTGAGGACTCATATCATTATGTTTTGTTAACTAAGTATGTACGTATAATTTATTCAATCCCATTCCCACCCTGGGAACCCCATGCCTTGGCTGTGTGAACTCACCTTGGGTTGCTCGGCAGATACACAAAGAGAAAGAGAGTTCTCGAACTAACAGTGGTCAACCACGTCCTAACAGGGTTATCACATAAGTCAGGTTCGCATATAACACGTATATCGTATCACGTATAATCATGGCAAACACGCACACGTATCAGTAATCCGATAAGAATTCTAAGTGTTCGGCCCAATCATAACCCGGCCCAATGACAATAATAACCCATAACAACATATCAGTCCAACCAGATAAGCAGTCCAATAGCAGATATGAAAACAGTCCAATAACAGGCAGTCATAAGTTCAATTATTTGGCCCAACTGATTGGGCTCGTGACAGTGAAAGCCCAACACAGTATACGTGCAAAGGTGGTCTCGAGTCGCAACGGGGATCTCGAGTCGCAACCGGGTTACGAGTCACATCAGGAGATTACGAGTCGCAACAGTAGGTTGCGAGTCGCAATGGCTGGTCTCGGTTCATCATGGTCCGGTTACGAGTCGCAACGGGACTCGCAACCATGATTGCGGCTGATGTCGTTGTGGTCTCGAGTCGAGACTGTGGGTTCCCGACTCGCAATCTGAGTCGCAACCATGCGTGTAACAGCTTTCCTGAATCCCTTAACTAATAATAACAACTAATCCGTGATTTTAGCAAACCGATTCATCAGTTTCGGAAACAGATCAAGCATGATAATTAACAGTTCCAAAATATGGCAATTATCGATCAAATAGAGTCTTTAGCAACATATTTACATAAACTCTATGAACCCTAATCGGACATATGAATAGTATTCAAGAACATTCATATTATCATCAAGAACAATAGCAACTAAATCAAACAAACATCCAATCGGATTTGTCAAACCAGCCGATTCTAACTAGCATGCACCCTAGCCTGTGTGTAATTACATCGGTTAATATGATTATCAATCCGTTCAAGCTATACCAACACTATCAGATCTATACATGAGCCGATTACATGAACATCATCAATCACATACAATAGCCCTAGATTATCATGCAAGAAACATCACTAAACATGAAATCATATAACATCATGTATAAGCAACTAACCATAAACACTAACCGATTCTAGAGTGTGCACGAGGGATGATCCGATTACAAGGAACTTCGAGACTTGAGAGGGTCGGCTGCCTTGGGTTCCGATCGAGAGAGAGAGCGTTTGGTGTGTGTGTGTTCTTGATTGTCAAGTTTGTAAAACTAAAACCCTAGAGGTAATGTGTGTATATATATACGTGTGAAGGGAAGTGGGCCGAAACCCCACTTGGGCGATCTCATGGTCTCGAGTCCACTAAATGGACCGAGTGGGTTTTTGTGAAAACAAATACTATTCGGTTTAAGCAAACATGTCTCGCAATCACATAACCATGTAACACATAACATTCATATAACATATCATGAATTCATTCAAGTAATATAATTCACGTGAGCATATAACGTTACACAAGATAAGTCTAGAGTACGGGTTGTCACATTATCCCCAACTAATTTGGAAATTTCGTCCCGAAATTTGGTATGCACTAACTGAGGAAGCTAGGTAAGTTCAATCGTTCACTGGTTTTCCTGGGGTGTCACATCCTCCCCCCGTTGATCTGGAATTTCGTCCCGAAATTCCGAAGTAGTAGCTTCAGCCTCAGTAGTGGTAGCATGGGTTTCGAATAACTGGGGGTACTTTTCTGTCATCCTGTCTTCGCGTTCCCAGGTGTACTCTGGGCCACGTTTGGAGTTCCAACGAACTCGAACAAGAGGGATTCTCTTGCTTTTGAGGACCTTCGCATCCCGGTCCGTGATTTCTACTGGTTCCTCGACGAACTGCAACCGCTCGTCGATAGTGAGT
Source organism: Helianthus annuus (assembly GCF_002127325.2). Classification (NCBI taxonomy): domain Eukaryota; kingdom Viridiplantae; phylum Streptophyta; class Magnoliopsida; order Asterales; family Asteraceae; genus Helianthus; species Helianthus annuus. The sequence continues at coordinate 117,505,620 of NC_035436.2, forward strand.
TCCTTGAAAGGAGTGATGAGGTTTTCATCTGATAGGCACTCCCTTAGGTTCGACACATGAGAGTCCTTGTGAACTGCCCCGAGTTCAGCTGGTACGTTCAATCTATAGGCTACCCTGCCTATGCGTCCTATGATCTCGAATGGTCCGACATACCGCGGATTCAGCTTGCCCCGTTTGCCAAAACAAACTACACCCTTCCAGGGTGAAACTTTCAATAAAACCCGGTCCCCGACCTCAAATTCCAATGGCTTTCTACGCTTGTCCGCGTAGGCTTTCTGACGGTCGCGTACTGCCGCCATGCGTTGTCGTATCTGTGCAATCTCTTCTGTGGCGTCCACTACAATCGCTGGACCCGTGATCTGACTATCCCCCACCTCTGCCCAACAGAGAGGTGACCGGCATTTATGCCCGTACTATGCCTCGAATGGAGCGGTTTGTATGCTGCCGTGCTCATGCTTAATCGTGAGTTGAATGGTTTGTGCATCGCTTGCCAAAGCTCTGACGTGAATCGTGCTTCGCGATCCGAAATGATAGACGTGGGCACCCCGTGCCTCGAAACAACTTCTTTAAGATAGACGTCTGCGAGAGTGGAGAACTTGTCCGCTTCCTTTATAGGTAGGAAGTGTGCAGACTTGGTGAGTCGATCCACGATCACCCATATGGTATCGTTCCCATGCTGGGATCTAGGTAGGCCTGTAACAAAATCCATGGAAATTTCTTCCCATTTCCACCGAGGTATCTTAGGCTGTTGAAGTAGGCCAGCTGGTTTCTGGTATTCGACCTTGACCCTCGCACAGGTCAAACATTTTCCAACGTATGTAGCGATGTGGGCCTTCATGCTAGGCCACCAGTATGTAGTGCTGATGTTGTGGTACATTTTATCCGACCCTGGATGTACCGAGTAGCGAGACTTGTGAGCTTCATCCATCACAAGTTCGCGTAGACCACCTTAAAGTGGGACCCAAATACACCCCGTTACATAGTAGGCGCCGTCTGCCTTCTGTTCCATTTGTTGTCGTGAGCCGCGTAAGGCTTCAGCCTTGACGTTTTCAGGCTTCAGTGCTTCTATCTGAGCAGTTCGTATCTGCGCTGGAAGGCTAGACTGAATCGTAAGCTGTAGCGCTCGCACGCGCTGAGGTAGAGTGTCCTTCCGACTGAGGGCGTCCGCCACAACATTGGCCTTGCCTGGATGGTACTTGATGGCGCATTCGTAGTCGCTAAGTAACTCGACCCATCGTCGTTGATGCATGTTCAAATCCTTCTGCTTAAGGATATGCTCGAGACTCCTGTGATCGGTGTAAATCGTGCACCTGGTACCGTACAGGTAGTGTCGCCATATCTTAAGCGCGAAAACAACAGCTCCCAGCTCTAAATCGTGCGTCGTGTAGTTCCGTTCATGAATCTTGAGTTGACAAAAGGCGTAAGCGATAACCTTGCCGCGCTGAAAAGCAGTCTCCTGGGGCTCTCCCCAGCAATAGGTGACACCTTTCTGTGTCAGTAACGTAAGTGGCTGAGCAATCTCCGAGAAATCCTTGGTAAACCGTCTGTAGTACGTGGTGCAGGTCAGTTTCTGGTTGAGTCTACCTTGGATGGATCGACACGGATCCCATCCTTGTTCACTACGTGGCCTAAGAAGTGGACTTCACGAACACTATGACGAACTTGTCTAGGTAGGGTTTGCACACCCTGTTCATAAGGTCCTTAAATACAGCAGGTGCGTTCAAATATATCAAACCATCCATCATATCAAACATAAAGTATAGTAGCTAAAATAATCCATAAAACCCAATACGATTCACGTTCAAACCAAACTTTGTTTGAGTAACAGAGACATAATAAAGAAAATCCCAAAACGAGTTACAAGTTCAAACAACGTCTCCTTGTCCTAGCATGAAAGCTCGACCCCTTGCCTCGTTGCCATTGTTGTTGTTGTTGTTCCCATTGCCCTGGTTATTGTTGTTGTTCTGATTCTGGTTCAACTGTGGGCAATCGCGCTTGTAATGACCTTCTGCCCCACACTGGAAACATCCCCGATTTCCACGCTGTGGCTGCTGCTGCTGTGGGTTCTGAGGAACTGGTGGGGGAAGTTGCTGGTTCTGGTTTGCAGGTCGTGAGCTCCTGAAATCTTTGGCTTCGTGCCCTATCTTGAAACATCTCTGGCAACGTTCCTTGCGACACCTTCCACTGTGGTGCTTGTTACATTTGTTACATAGTGGGTGTACTCCCCTGTATCCACCCTGCTCCTGATTGCCAGATGATTGCTGACTCGGATTCTGGTAGTCATTCGTTCTGCGCTGCTGTGCTTGAGACTGAACGGAGTCCCCATCCCATTTCCGTTTGTTGTCGCTGGGTGTAGTAGAAGTAGCAGCTGGAGTGACTGTAGCAGTAGCGTTGACACGCTTTGGCAGTTTATTCTGATCCACTGCCTGATCAGTGATGCGATGAGCGAGGCGCTGAATTTCCTGAATGTTTTCGAGGTTAGCCGACGTCACGTGGCTCTGAATCTCTGGCGCCAATCCCTTGAGATACATCTCAATGCGCTTGTATGGTGGGTCCACCATAGTTGGACACAGAACGGCCAGCTCATTCGACCGTTTCGTATATGCTTCGATCTCTGACCCAACCATTTTCAGATTATACAGCTCGTCTTCCAGCTTGTGAATATCTTCGCGCGTACAATACTCACGCTTGATGAGTTCCTTAAAGTCGTTCCAGGGTGTGGCGTTAGCAGCTGCCAACCCTAAGATTTGAACTTGGGCGTTCCACCAAGTCAGTGCTATTCCTTCCAGAGTGCCGGTGGCAAACTTGACCTTGCGAGCCTCAGGGCACTCGCACATTTCGAATACTGATTCTAGCTTTTCAAACCAATGGAGGAGTCCCACTGCCCCCTCTGTGCCGCTGAAAGTGTTTGGACGACAGTCCATGAAATTCTTAAAGGTGCAAACTTGCTGCGCTGGTTGACCTATTGTGTACGAATAGGGCAAAGTTTAAATACAAGGGCTAGCTTAGGAATGTAGGATCTAAAGATCCTAGTGTAAGTTATGACTACAGGGTATACTACCTGCTTGAGCAGCCGCAAGTGCCGCAGCAACTTGAGCTTGAACGAGAGCCTCTAGCTGGGCTTGAGTCATGTTGATTCGTCCAGACATGATCTTCATAGTAAAAGTAATGTAAGCGAGAGTGGTTTGCGAGTAGGGCGATGACAGAAAAGTGTAAGCACGTAGGTGTTCTCATGTAATAAAGTCGTGTGTATCTAAGCGTAATGCGAGCAAAGTTCTAAGCAGTTCTAGCAAACAGGCAATAAACATAAACCTTATTACCTAGGATGTCGAGTCTTGCACGTGGAGCGAAGCGTCGTTGTGGATCGTTGAGAGCACTGTTCTGGTTATAGTCTGGTTTTAATAAAAACGTTTTCCCATATTAAAACCTAGTTCTCTATAACCAATGGCTCTGATACCAATCTGTCACACCCCCAAAATCCACCTGCGGAGTATCACCGCTTGGGAGCGTGACATGACCAGGATCCTAACCACCAATCATATTGAACATGTAATATAGTTAAGTATAGCGGAAGCATTTAAGCAAGACTCAAACATAAGTGTTAACGTATGAAATATCATAAGTGTTGAAATAGCATTCACGATCCTTTGCCCACAACGACCTGCTCCTCCCTATGCAAGCTCCATAAAGTACCTAAGGCCCTGCAAGGCATGCAGCAGAAAGTCAACAACTAGTTGAGCGAGTTCACAGAAAGTAAGTTCAGTAATAGAATAGTATAGCAAGCATTGCGTTCGTTCATCTAATCATGCATCGTATAAGTTCGTTCATTACTCATGTATAGTATTGGTTCGTATCGCGGGCCCTTTCGGCATGTATGCGAAGATTGGGGTTAATACTCCCAAATATCCTAGACTATGTATATTTGTATCGCTGGCCACCCTGGCATGTGTGCGAAGTTCTTATATGTTTAGTTCGCAGCCTTCCCGAGGCATGTATGCGAAGATCAGTCATAATTATCGCAGCCAACCCCTGGCGTGTGTGCGAAGATCAGTTCAAGAAGGTATACTAGTCTAGCCGTATCTTATCATTCACCACCCTCACCCTGAGGACTCATATCATTATGTTTTGTTAACTAAGTATGTACGTATAATTTATTCAATCCCATTCCCACCCTGGGAACCCCATGCCTTGGCTGTGTGAACTCACCTTGGGTTGCTCGGCAGATACACAAAGAGAAAGAGAGTTCTCGAACTAACAGTGGTCAACCACGTCCTAACAGGGTTATCACATAAGTCAGGTTCGCATATAACACGTATATCGTATCACGTATAATCATGGCAAACACGCACACGTATCAGTAATCCGATAAGAATTCTAAGTGTTCGGCCCAATCATAACCCGGCCCAATGACAATAATAACCCATAACAACATATCAGTCCAACCAGATAAGCAGTCCAATAGCAGATATGAAAACAGTCCAATAACAGGCAGTCATAAGTTCAATTATTTGGCCCAACTGATTGGGCTCGTGACAGTGAAAGCCCAACACAGTATACGTGCAAAGGTGGTCTCGAGTCGCAACGGGGATCTCGAGTCGCAACCGGGTTACGAGTCACATCAGGAGATTACGAGTTGCAACAGTAGGTTGCGAGTCGCAATGGCTGGTCTCGGTTCATCATGGTCCGGTTACGAGTCGCAACGGGACTCGCAACCATGATTGCGGCTGATGTCGTTGTGGTCTCGAGTCGAGACTGTGGGTTCCCGACTCGCAATCTGAGTCGCAACCATGCGTGTAACAGCTTTCCTGAATCCCTTAACTAATAATAACAACTAATCCGTGATTTTAGCAAACCGATTCATCAGTTTCGGAAACAGATCAAGCATGATAATTAACAGTTCCAAAATATGGCAATTATCGATCAAATAGAGTCTTTAGCAACATATTTACATAAACTCTATGAACCCTAATCGGACATATGAATAGTATTCAAGAACATTCATATTATCATCAAGAACAATAGCAACTAAATCAAACAAACATCCAATCGGATTTGTCAAACCAGCCGATTCTAACTACCATGCACCCTAGCCTGTGTGTAATTACATCGGTTAATATGATTATCAATCCGTTCAAGCTATACCAACACTATCAGATCTATACATGAGCCGATTACATGAACATCATCAATCACATACAATAGCCCTAGATTATCATGCAAGAAACATCACTAAACATGAAATCATATAACATCATGTATAAGCAACTAACCATAAACACTAACCGATTCTAGAGTGTGCACGAGGGATGATCCGATTACAAGGAACTTCGAGACTTGAGAGGGTCGGCTGCCTTGGGTTCCGATCGAGAGAGAGAGCGTTTGGTGTGTGTGTGTTCTTGATTGTCAAGTTTGTAAAACTAAAACCCTAGAGGTAATGTGTGTATATATATACGTGTGAAGGGAAGTGGGCCGAAACCCCACTTGGGCGATCTCATGGTCTCGAGTCCACTAAATGGACCGAGTGGGTTTTTGTGAAAACAAATACTATTCGGTTTAAGCAAACATGTCTCGCAATCACATAACCATGTAACACATAACATTCATATAACATATCATGAATTCATTCAAGTAATATAATTCACGTGAGCATATAACGTTACACAAGATAAGTCTAGAGTACGGGTTGTCACACCGGTGCCCAAGGCTGGCCAACCAGAATCAGAATCAGGCTTAGGCTCGAGGTCGAGGCTTCAACATGAACGCACAAGAGGCTCAAGCAGATGATAATGTGGTGAACGGTACGTTCTTTATTAATAATCAGCCAGCATCCGTTCTTTTTGATTCGGGTGCCGATAAGAGTTTTGTGTCGTTATCTTTTGAACCATTGCTTCGCGTGTCTAGAACGAAACTAGGTAAACCATTGACAGTAGAAGTGGCTAGTGGTGAACCCATTGTTCTTGATTCTGTTCTCCGCAACTGCCAGTTGAACCTTAACAACCATCTTTTTCCTATCGACCTCACGCCTATGCAACTTGGAAGCTTTGACGTTATTGTAGGTATGGATTGGTTAGCCAAGCATCATGCAGAGGTAGTTTGTTTCGAGAAGATCATTCGTATGCCGCTTTCGACAGGTGAGATCCTACAAGTTCGTGGTGAGAAACCTACTGGTGGTCTCAAACTCATGTCCTGTTTTAAAGCTCGGAAGTATCTGCGAAAGAACTATGTGGCCTTTTTGGCACATGTTGTAGCAGATAAGGGCAAAGGTAAGTCTATTCAAGATATTCCGATTGTTCGGGATTATTCTGAGGTATTCCCTGAAGATTTACCTGGTCTACCCCCAGCACGCCAAGTCGAATTCCGTATTGATCTCGTACGTGGTGCAAATCCCATTGCCAGAGCTCCATATCGTCTTGCACCGTCCGAGATGCAAGAGTTGTCTAAGCAGCTGCAGGAACTCTCTGACAAAGGTTTTATCCGTCCTAGCTTTTCACCTTGGGGTGCTCCCGTTCTTTTTGTCAAGAAGAAGGATGGATCTTTTAGGATGTGTATCGATTATCGTGAGCTTAACAAGCTTACCATCAAGAATCGATATCCCCTACCTCGCATCGATGATCTCTTTGATCAATTGCTAGGCTCTTCTTATTTTTCAAAGATTGATCTGCGATCTGGATATCATCAACTTCGTGTGCATGAAGAAGATATTCCCAAGACAGCGTTCCGCACTCGTTATGGTCATTATGAGTTCACAGTCATGCCATTCGGTTTGACTAATGCTCCTGCTGTTTTCATGGACTTGATGAATAGGGTCTGCAAACCTTATTTGGATAGGTTCATCATCGTTTTCATTGATGACATTTTGATATATTCTAAGACGCGAGCTGATCATGAGCAACATCTTCGTCTTACTTTGGAACTCCTAAAGAAAGAGCAACTTTTCGCCAAATTCTCCAAGTGTAAATTCTGGCTTAAAGAAGTCAATTTTTAGGACATATTGTCAACGAGCAAGGTATTCATGTAGATCCCTCCAAGATCAGTGCAATTAAGGATTGGGATACGCCTACTACTCCTACTGAAGTTCGTTCTTTTCTTGGTCTTGCGGGTTATTACCGCCGCTTCATTGAAAATTTCTCGAAGATTGCAGTTCCTCTAACTGCTTTAACTCAGAAGAACAAACCCTTTGATTGGGGATTCAAGCAAGAGGAAGCGTTTCTGACTTTGAAACAAAAACTTTGTGACGCGCCTGTTCTAACTTTGTCTGAGGGCAATGATGATTTCGTCATTTATTGCGATGCATCTAAATTAGGTCTTGGCTGCGTCCTGATGCAAAGAACAAAGTCATAGCATACGCATCGAGGCAGTTGAAGATACATGAGAAGAACTACACCACTCATGATCTTGAGTTGGGTGCAGTTGTCTTCGCTCTTAAGATCTGGAGACACTATTTGTACGGTACAAAATGTGTGGTTTTCACTGACCACAAAAGTCTTCAGCATATCTTCAATCAGAAAGAACTCAACATGAGGCAGCGACGTTGGGTGGAGCTTCTAAACGACTATGACTGCGAGATTCGCTACCATCCTGGTAAGGCGAATGTCGTAGCCGATGCTTTGAGTCGTAAGGAACGTACTAAGCTTCATTGTGTTCGTGTTCAATCTGATATTCAAGCTTAATCCGATATCCAAACCCGTATTTCTCAGGCTCAACAATCTTGTGTTTCACAAGGTTTGATGGATAAGGAATTTCCCTATCACATAACGCCTGCTCTTGAACTGAAGAACAATGGATCGTATTACTTCATGGACCGTTTGTGGGTCCCAAGTCAAGATAACCTCCGCACCTTGCCTATGGATGAAGCCCATAAGTCTCGTTATTCTATTCATCCTGGCTTAGATAAGATGTATAAGGATCTTCGTATTCAGTATTGGTGGCCTGGTATGAAGAAAGACATTGCCTTATATGTATCAAAATGCCTTACTTGTCTTAAGGTTAAGGCTGAACATCAGCGTCCTTCTGGTTTATTGGAGCAACCAGAGATCCCAGTTTGGAAATGGGAAAACGTTACTATGGATCTCATTACTAAACTCCCGCGCACAAAGAAAGGTCACGATGCCATCTAGGTAGTTGTTGATCGTCTTACTAAGTTAGCGCATTTCTTGCCAATCCGTGAGGATTTTTCGGCTGACAAACTTGCTAAAATCTACGTGAATGAAATTGTAGCTCGACATGGTGTTCCTTTGAACATCATTTCTGACAGAGATGCTCGTTTCACTTCTCATTTTTGGAAAAACCATGCAATCTGCTATGGGGACCCAACTTAATCTGAGCACAGCTTATCATCCGCAAACAGATGGTCAGTCTGAAAGAACAATCCAGACACTGGAGGATATGCTTAGAGCTTGTGTGATCGATTTTGGTGGTAGTTGGGATTCACATCTTCCGTTGATTGAATTCTCCTACAACAACAGTTATCACTCCAGCATCAACATGGCTCCTTTCGAGGCTCTCTATGGTCGAAAATGTCGTTCACCAGTCTGCTGGAATGAGATCGGCGAGGCTCAGCTTACGGGACCTGCCCTCATTTTAGAGACAACAGATAAGGTTAAGAAAGTTCGTGATAACCTTCAGACAGCTAGAAGCCGTCAAAAGAGTTACGCGGACCTAAAACGCAAGCCCTTGGATTTTCAAGTCAGTGATCGTGTATTACTTAAGGTCTCACCTTGTAAAGGTGTGATCAGATTTGGAAAGAAACGAAAACTTGCACCTAGATACGTTGGACCATTCAAGATCGTCGAAAGAATCGGTAAGGTAGCCTACAGACTTCAGTTACCTCCTGAACTTGGAAATGTTCATCCAATCTTTCACGTGTCCTATCTCAAGAGGTGTTTAGCTGATGAGAACCTCCACATACCGCTCGACGAAATTCGTGTTGATAAAACACTGAAATTTGTTGAGAAACCGGTGGAAATCATGGAACGTGAAGGCAAGTGGCTTAAACGCAAGCGCATTCCTTTGGTCAAGGTTCGCTGGGAATCTAAACGTGGACCCGAGTTTACTTGGGAACGTGAAGATCAAATGAAGGCGAAGTATCCGCATCTTTTTCCACGAGTTTCCTCTAAATAAATTTCGGGACGAAATTTCCACAAGTAGGGGAGACTGTAACATTTGTGCCTGAAATCATTGTGAACAGTTCAGTTATCAATAAAACAAAGTTATTTGATCCCAATGTTTGTTTATGTTTTACGTTTTTCATGTTTTGACTTTTGTTCGATTTTAAACTCTACATCACTTTTTGGAGAATTATACGCAAACTGGTGCGTAAACGTACTCAGTTAATGCGACAAATACTCCGGAACATCAATATATACTTAACATACCTTAAATAACCTTTACATAACTTAGAAATAAGTTTTGAAGGCTTTGGTATGGCAAAAACAAGTTAATTCGCCTACAGGGACTAAATTCGACAAACTGCGAAAGTATGACTATTCATACTAAAACAGACATTCTGGAACATGTCCATAAGTTAAACATACCATAAATATCCTTTACATAGCTTAGAAATAGGCTTTGAAGGGTTCGGTGTGCTAAAATAAACTTTTGGATCATTCAGGGACTAAAAGTGTCAAAAAGTGCATAAGTTTGCACTTTCGCGCATAACTTACATTCTGGATACATCCGGACATCCAAAAATTATGTAAGCATCATAATATTATGCCTTAGTGTTTGGCATGAGAAAAATCCATTCGTCTCACATTTTGGATCGTTTTTCGCGCTTATGCGCATTCCGTCGTAATTAAGCGAACATCGCGATCGTACGGCCAAACGAACCGACATCCGGCATATTTTTGATCATGTTTCATGTCCACAATGTTTAAGCATCATTTTAGGGCCTTAAAGATGGCTTAACGGGCCTTAAACATGTCGGAAATGGCCTTAAACAACAACAGGGACCTAAACTGTCAATTTCCAAAGTTTGCTGCAGATCAGGACAGCCAGGCGGGGCGTGTAAGCCCTGTCTGATCCTTTACGCGGCCTGCATCAGCCTCCCAGACCAGATTCAATGTTTTTAAACAACTTGTAACAGCCTTTCAATCACCCAAAGGGCAATGCCACATGTCAAATTCTTGTGGTGGGGGCAAAATAAGCTACCATAACATTGCGACAAGTGTACGGGTGAGATCGAGGCACGATATTCAAGAAACGATCCTAACGGTCTTGCATGTCCTATAAATACCCCCCCATTTTTGTTTAAAACCCACAAATCTGATCTAAAAGCTCTAAGTTGAGGCCTTTGCTTCATACCTGAGCTCCTAGATCAAGATTAGCTTTCGGGGACCCTTCGTAAGTATTCTTTCATTCTTTTATCGCTTTTCGAGTCCTAAAGTCAAACTATGTTTGACTTTCTGTGTTGACCAGCCTATGGTCAACACGAAGTTCGTTGGAACTTCATAACGTGAGCATGAACACGATGGTTATAGTCCCTAGTGACTATACCTACTGATTACCACGTTATCTAGGCTCAGTGACGAGTCGTAGTTTCGGCCAAAATGCGCATTCTTGCGTATTTTTGTAACCAAACTACTCATAGGTATCTAAACCGTTTGTTTTGATACCAAACCTGTTTTCTAAACTTAGTTAAGCATGTTTTAACATGCTTAGCTCGTCACTTTTAGTTTAGTGCTTATATAGGGTCGTAAGGTGAGCGATCTAAACAATCGCTTATACTTTCGAACCCGACCCATTTGGTCGATCTTTAGGATCCGACCTAACACATTAGGTGACCATAGTTGTATAGGGAATAACCTTCCGAGGTTATACCTTATGGTCACATCGTTTGAGTAGTTGTATGATAGGTAGTATATATGCTTTAGGTAAATTACCAAAATGCCCTTTTTACGCCAAAATTCATATTAAGCATATGTAACATAACTTTTGGTATCTAAACTGATTTGGAAACAATATTAGACATGTTAAGGCATATTTTACCTATCATAGGGCTAGTTAGGCGTTCCAAACGCGTTTTACGCGAACGACGCGTTAAAGTAGTATAAGCTACCTAAACGGGTCGAAATGGGTCGTAAGCACTTAGGTTAGGTTTCATTTTAGTATGTAGGCTTTGTTAAACCATATTACATGAGTCTCCATACTCGTTTGGTTTACGAACCCTCATCCTATCCAATCCTCCGATTTAGGTCCGGTAAATTAACATAAGTTACCTACTAGGTGCCGTTTGATATCCTTGATCTCTAGCATTGTGTGGTTGTTACACAAAGACTTCAAAGCAATCTCAAGTGAGTACATTGAACCCTATCTTTTAAATGTTTTCAAGGTGTATATGTGAGTACATATACCCCTCTTTTACCGTTTTCCAAACTGTTTTGGGGTGAAACACATGTGCCTACTTGCTACTTTCATGCTTTTCATGCTTTCATATCATATACTTGTTATGTTCATTAGTACATTATAGTACACGATTTCATTACATTCTATGCTATGTATGTCCATTGTGTGCATACTTAGTACATTGTTTTACTTTACATTTTTGCTATGTATGTTGACTGATAGCATGCTAGCACATTGATTTACATGACTTTTCTGCTTTGTATGTTAACTCAGCATACACAGTACATTTGCTTTCATATAACATGTTTACACTTGCTATAACATTTGGTTTGCACAAACGGGACTTATATACGTTCATTAACATTAGCTACGCCGCTCGGTAGTAAGTAGTGGTACCATAGGACTTGACAAATCCCATTCCTGATATCTCGGGTTTGTTTGGATGTAAGGAACGACTGAATCCGAAAACATTTTTTTTGATAACCTTGACTTAGGGTTATCCAACTGTCTCAAGGTTTGAATGTATGCGTTAACTTACCACATAAATGTTTGTATCAATGTAGCATGCATTTACTTTGCAAAACATAACATTTTGATATATTCAAATTACTTTGTTTTGTACATTTCTACATTTGGTTTATGTAACAACACAATACTTACAATACATAACATTTGTTACACCTTACTGAACCACATCTGGACTTTTAACATTTGATATGGTTTAAACATAGACTTTTTACATTGGTGGTTTGTTTAAGTGACTTAAATAACGTGGTGTGAGTAGTATAATACAAACATGGTGGATACACCGCTGTTACTTCCTATAAATAAGTGCTTGTATTATATTACATATCATAGCGTTATTTAAATCATTCGTTTTGGACTTATACATTTTACACAAATAACCTGCTTTTCACAAGACTTTGGTTTACAAAACAGATTATCTTATACAACTCATTTTACTTGGTTATTCATTTAACCATATACTATTCTTTTGTTTATACGTATCATCTGATCTTATCGCTTTTTAAATGATTTACAAAACAAAACAATTTACAAGGTTCATGACTAAATTCTATTAGGAGCATTTGAACAATATTTATCTGTCTTATTTAAATCTGAGTTGTCGGAACAGAATATTTGACTGGTTGTTATCTGTAATAATTTGTTTGTTATTTGGGACACGGTATGGGACGTGTTATTTAAACTGAATAGTAATGATAATTGTTATGGAAACTTCTGGACAATCTGTTTCGCTCAGTGCCATGCCCCGATGATTCCGCCATCGGTTGGGGTGTGACAGATGGGTATCAGAGCCATAACTATAGGGAATTAGGTAGGACACGACCTAGTCCGGGTCGCTGTCTTAGAGACATAGACTATAGTTAGGAACCAACAAACCAAGCTTATGTGCTATATCTCAATATTCTTGCTATCGCCTAATCATCTGACACCGAACAAGTAATTTGGTCGAGATTAGGTGTGAAAGCCTCAAATTCTCGACTAAATTATTTGTCCAGTCTGCAATTTTATTCACAAATAGGAGGAGGTTATTCATCGAGATCAGGTGTGAAAACCGCAAACTCTCGACAAAATTTCCTGCTCAATCTCCTCAAATTCTACTAAAACAAGGAAGAAATTGCTAAGCCAGGGGTGAAACCCTAACCTTGGCAGTTTATTCCAAAATTTCTATTTATTCTCACCAAAGCCTCGACGGACTCCAACGACCTGAACTCACGAAGTATGACCTAGGGAATACGTGTTCGATGCCTAAGAATCGAGCCAACAACACGAGCCCGAACGTTGAAAGTGACGACAAGTGTATTGTGAATAGTCGAACTGCTTTGGGTAGTCGATGTCTAGTAGCCGCAGACAATCCATTTCGCGATTTTATGTGTTTCGATTCTGAGCCGCTATTTGCCTACTCTGATTGTTCGTTGATTTTATGTGTTTTACGTGTATTTGCCTGTTTATGCGTCTAAATTTTCAAAGTTTTACTCGATTTTTGCTATCACTTCGATCAACACACACGAACCGCATTGCTCTTCTACCTCAAAACGATAACAAATCGCTACGAACCTAGACGAAGTTGTGCTGCGATATACGATTATACTATGCTCGATATGCTATACGACTATAATATACTACTCGATATGCTATACGAACGACTCGCGGATTTGAATAATAGGTTTCTGTATTCTGACTGCCTCTGTGATCAAAAAGGAATGTGCTTCTGTGCTTAGGTGTCTCTGTGTTCTACGTGCTTACGTGCCTATGTGCTTTTGTGATTACGTGAATCTGTGGTTATGTGCCTACGTGTTTATGTGATGCGTATTTCGACGTGTTCCTAAGCTTTAGTAAGTAGTAGACGTGTGAGGTGAGATTCGATTTGTTATGTCTAAGACATACGACGATGTCTGTTGCAGACCATGTCGTCATCTGGACACTGAACCCCACTTACTTGCCAAGAGAAGAGAGACATGCGTCTCGCCGCTATCATTGCCAAGAGCGTGGCAAAAGCTATGAGCGACGTGTATGAAAACGCCAGCAAATCGTCTGAGGAATCGCGAATCGACGTTCCTAAGGATGCCAACAAGACTGGTTTCAGCTTCAAACAGTTTAAAGCATGCGGACCCAAAGAATTCACCGGAGAAGATGGCCCTACCGCCATGTTTCAATAGTTCGATTCAGTTGAAGTCACTCTGCGCCAAAGCGGCTGTCCTGAGAATGTCCGCACCCTTAATGCTACAGGCGTCTTCCAGTCCCGAGCTCTAGACTGGTGGACGGCCGAACGAAACAAGCGCGGAAATGATGCAGCTTATGAGCTGACCTGGGAGGAGTTAAAGGCAATCATGATGGACAAATTTTGCCCTCCCCATGAACGCCAAAAGCTGGAGGACGAGTTTTGGAACATAAAGCAGAAGGATGGAGACAACGCTGCTTTAACTGCACGCTCTAAAAAACTTTGCATCATTTGTCCCGATCAAGTCAAGACGCCAGAGATAGCAATCAAGAAGTACATTCGAGCTCTACCCGATTGTGTTGCCGACTTTGTTCATGCCGCCAAGACATCATCGATTGAAGAGACCTACCTGCTTGCCGCCGAGATCAATGACAAGCGGGTAAAGTCTGGTTTTTGGGATAAGCATACCAAGTCTCTGCACCAAGCCACCGCCACATCAACCGTCGATGTCACACCCCCAAAATCCACACGCGGAGTACCACCGCTTGGGAGCGTGACGTGACCAGGATCAAGCCATCAATCATATCAAACATAGTAATCAATAATAATAAATGTCAATAAAGTAGTTAATCATGACATGATTGATGTTTCCAAAACCAAGCATTGTTTAAGTAGCGGAAGCATTATTGTAAACCCAAGTTAAGATACTGAAATGTCATAAGAGTCTAACAAAGTAATACGATCCTTGTCCACAACGACCGGCTCCTCCTTGTGCAAGCTCCATGTACCTAACGATCTGCAAGGCATGTAACAGAATGATCAACAAACTAGTTGAGCGAGTTCACAGTAAGTAAATGCGTAACAGTAAGTAACGGGTGGCCCTACTGGGCCGATAATAAGTTATATAGGTGGGGGCTTCCCATGTTATGTGACCACTAGACTATTCGTATCAACTATTCGTATCATCCCTGTTCTTCTTCCGAGAACAGTAGCGTGTATGGGGTGTACGTAGGTCTTACGTACGTATCCTTCATAACCGAGGATAGGAGACGCGGGGGGTGTACGTGGGTTTCACGTACGTATCCTTTGTACCAAGGATAGAAGTAATGCGTACACGTAGGTTTTACGTGCGTGCCTGACATCCGAGGCAGTAATTGGCATATGACCACGTAGGTGTTATCCTAACCTTCCTGACATCCGAGGACCATGGTAGGTGATAGTCTAGGAAAGCATATGTACGTTCTTAGTCAATTGTAACCTTTATCCCATTCCCACGACCCGGGAATCCCATGCCTTAGTAGGAGTGTGAACTCACCTGGGTTTGCTCGGCAGACAGTATAATGCTCAAGTATACAAGTAAGGAATCAACCACGTCCTATCATGGTTACTATGCAAGTTAGGTTCGTATGTAGCACGTTTGTATCACGTATGTTATCAAGTATGAGCATGGCAAATCACATAAACGTATCAGCAATTCATATCAAGGAACGAGTCCAAGTGTAGTCGGCCCAATTAACATGAGCAGTCCAATTAACAACTATGTAAACAAGTCCAATAACATAACAGTCATAAGATTGGGCCCGTGACAGTGTAGGCCCAAAACAGTGTACATGCAAAGAAGGTCTCGAGTCGCAACCAGCGATCTCGAGTCGCAACCAGCGATCTCGAGTCGCAACCAGTGGTTACGAGTCACAGCCGGAGATTACGAGTCGCAACAGGAGGTTGCGAGTCGCAACTGGTGATTTCGGCTCATCATGGTCTGGTTACGAGTCGCAACGGGACTCGCAACCATTGTCTCGGCTTGTGCTGTTTGTGGTCTCGAGTGGGGTTCCGACTCGCAATGAGTGGTTCCGAGTCGCAACCGTGTGTGTAACTGGTTTCCATAATTTCTGCATTGACTTATCCGTAATTCCAGCAAACATCTAAGGCAGTTTTGAAATCAGATCAAACATGACAATTATCATCAATTACCAACCTTTATCAGTTTCATAATATGGCAATTATCGATCAAACAAGGGAAATCAACATCAATTCTTATGAACCCTAATACCAAACATAATCAAGAACTCTTGTCCAAAACAATACATGACAGCCGATTCATCATACATTCATATATATCCGATTTGTGTGAAAGCCGATTACATGATCATTATCTATCATTGATTAGTAACATTCAATCTAACGTTATCATATACACATGTTAACAAGAATCTTTCGGGTATCAAGCAATCATATTCGAAAACATCAACCTACGGGCAAAAACACACAATCAAACACATAATCACTAACCGGATTAAGAAGGAGAAAAGGGTGATCCAAGTAGGGGATGTTCTTGCCGTCGAGTTCCAAGCAACCGAGAGAGAGAAAGCCTAGGGTTCTTGTGTGTATTGTGATTTTGTGAAAAGTAGTGAAACAAACCCCTAGTTCCGGTTTTGTGTGTTGCGAGTGGGGGAGTGGACCGAGCCCATCCGGTTATCTAATGGAGTCTGACTTCAAGTGTGGTCCAAATGGGCTTGTGTGGCCGGTTTATGTAGTTTGGGCTCATGCAACACATAACATACATACGCACATAGCAAATATTCATTTAAAATCATACAATTCAGTTATCAAAAGCACGTAACGTTACATCAAAGCAAGTCTAAAGTTCGAGTTGTCACATTATCCCCAACTAATTGGAAATTTCGTCCCGAAATTTGGTATGCACTCACTGAGGAAGCTAGGTAAGTTATAGCATTCACTGGTTTTCCTGGGGTGTCACATCCTCCCCCCGTTGATCTGGAATTTCGTCCCGAAATTCCGAAGTAGTAGCTTCAGCCTCAGTAGTGGTTGCATTGGTTTCAAATAACTGGGGGTACTTTTCTGTCATTCTGTCTTCGCGTTCCCAGGTGTACTCTGGGCCACGTTTGGAGTTCCAACGAACTCGAACAAGAGGGATTCTCTTGCTTTTGAGGACCTTCACATCCCGGTCCGTGATTTCTACTGGTTCCTCGACGAACTGCAACCGCTCGTCGATAGTGAGTTCCTTATAAGGAATGATGAGGTTTTCATCTGATAGGCACTTCTTTAAGTTCGATACGTGAAAGACATTGTGAACTGCTCCGAGTTCAGCTGGTAGGTTCAACTTGTAGGCTACCTTGCCAATCTTTTCTAAGATTTCGAATGGTCCGACGTACCGCGGATTCAGTTTGCCCCGTTTGCCAAAACGAACCACACCCTTCCAGGGTGAAACTTTCAATAAAACCCGGTCTCCGACCTCAAATTCCAAAGGCTTTCTACGCTTGTCCGCGTAGGCTTTCTGACGGTCGCGTGCTGCCGCCATGCGTTGCCGTATCTGTGCAATCTTTTCTGTGGCGTCCACTACAATCTCTGGACCCGTAATCTGACTATCCCCCACCTCTGCCCAACAGAGAGGTGATCGGCATTTACGTCCGTACAATGCCTCGAATGGAGCGGCTTGAATGCTGGTATGGTAACTGTTATTGTATGAAAACTCCACCAAAGGGAGGTGTTTTTCCCAGCCGTTGCCGAAATCGATAACGCATGCTCGAAGCATGTCTTCGAGAGTTTGGATCGTTCGCTCAGACTGCCCATCCGTCTGAGGATGATATGCTGTGCTCATGTCTAATCGTGAGCCGAAAGATTTATGCATTGCTTGCCAAAGCTCTGACGTGAATCGTGCATCGCGATCCGAAATAATAGAGGTGGGCACTCCGTGCCTCGAAACAACTTCTTTGAGATAGACGTCTGCGAGAGTGGAGAACTTGTCCGTTTCCTTGATCGGCAGGAAGTGTGCAGACTTGGTGAGTCGATCAACTATGACCCATATTGTATCGTTCCCACGCTGAGATCTAGGTAAGCCTGTAACAAAATCCATGGAAATTTCTTCCCATTTCCATTGCGGTATCTTAGGCTGCTGAAGTAGGCCAGCCGGTTTCTGATATTCGACCTTGACTCTCGCACAGGTCAAACATTTTCCAACGTACGTAGCGATGTGGGCCTTCATGCTAGGCCACCAATAAGTAGTGCTGATGTCGTGGTACATTTTATCTGACCCTGGATGTACCGAATAGCGAGACTTGTGTGCTTCGTCCATTACAAGTTCGCGTAGACCGCCATAAAGTGGGACCCAAATCCGGCCCGTTACATAGTAGGCGCCGTCTGCCTTCTGTTCCATTTGCTGTCGTGAGCCGCGTAAGGCTTCAGCCTTGACGTTTTCAGGCTTCAGTGCTTCTGCCTGAGCATCTCGTATCTGTGCAGGGAGGCTAGACTGAATCGTAAGCTGTAGCGCTCGCACGCGCTTCGGTAAGGTGTCCTTTCGACTCAGAGCGTCAGCCACAACATTGGCTTTGCCTGGATGATACTTGATAGCGCATTCGTAGTCGTTAAGTAACTCGACCCATCGTCGTTGATGCATGTTTAAATCCTTCTGCTTAAGGATATGCTCGAGACTCCTGTGATCGGTGTAAATCGTGCACCTGGTACCGTACAGGTAGTGTCGCCATATCTTAAGCGCGAAAACAACAGCTCCCAGCTCTAAATCGTGCGTCGTGTAGTTCCGTTCGTGAACCTTAAGTTGACGAGAGGCGTAAGCAATAACCTTGTCGCGTTGCATTAATACACATCCCAGTCCCCGAATGGATGCATCACAATAAACCACGAAGTCGTCTGTGCCCTCTGGCAATGAGAGAATAGGTGCGCTGCAGAGCCTATCCTTTAGATACTGAAAAGCAGTTTCCTGCGTGTTGCCCCAACGGTAGGTGACACCCTTCTGTGTCAGTAGCGTAAGTGGTTGCGCGATCCTTGAAAAGTCTTTAATAAACTGTCTGTAGTAGCCTGCCAAACCCAAGAATTGGCGTATTTCTGTCGGTGTACGCGGTGCAGGCCAGTTCCTGATCGAATCTACTTTGGATGGATCGACGTGTATCCCATCCTTGTTTACCACGTGGCCTAAGAAGTGGACTTCACGAAGCCAGAAGTCGCATTTTGAAAGCTTAGCGTACAGCTGTTCCTTTCGAAGGAGTTGCAATATCAGACGAAGATGCTGCTCGTGCTCTTCCTGACTCTTGGAGTAAATCAGGATGTCGTCGATGAAAACAATGACGAACTTGTCGAGGTAGGGTTTGCACACCCTGTTCATAAGATCCATGAATACTGCAGGCGCGTTCGTAAGTCCGAACGGCATAACCAAGAACTCGTAGTGACCATAGCGAGTTCTGAATGCTGTCTTAGAGACGTCCTCCTCGCGGACTCTCAGTTGATGATAACCTGACCGTAGGTCGATCTTGGAATAGTAACACGACCCTTGCAACTGGTCGAATAAGTCGTCTATGCGTGGAAGAGGATAACGGTTCTTCACCGTCACCTTGTTCAGTTCCCTGTAGTCTATACACATCCTGAACGTACCGTCTTTCTTTTTCACGAAAAGCACTGGAGCTCCCCAAGGCGAAGAGCTTGGACGTATAAAGCCCTTTTCCAAGAGCTCTTGTAGCTTGCTTTGACAGTTCCTCCAATTCTGATGGAGCTAGACGATATGGTGCGCGAGCTATGGGTGCTGCTCCTGGAGCGAGCTCGATCTGAAATTCGACCTGACGATGAGGCGGTAAGCCAGGTAAATCTTCAGGAAACACCTGAGGGTAATCGCGTACGACTGGTATATCCTCCAATTTCTTTTCCTTTACTGATGCGTCTGAAACAAGAGCCAAAATGGCTGTGTGACCTTTGCGTAAGCACTTCTGAGCCTTTAAGAATGAGATGATGCCAACCACAGCACCACTCTTGTCGCCTTGGACTTCGAGAGGTTCTTGACCAGAACGTGGAATGCGAATAATCTTCTCGCTACATAGGATTTCTGCCTGGTGTTGGGAAAGCCAATCCATCCCAATCACGACGTCGAAGCTACCCAAAACTATGGGAATGAGATCAATAGAAAAGGCTTGACCAGCTAGAATAAGGTTACAACCCTGAACTACGTGCATGGCTTCTAGACTTTTACCGTTAGCTAACTCTACTACATGTTTGGTGGGTAAAAGTGTTGGTGCACGTTTTAGCAGTTGACACATTTTCACAGACATATAGCTTGTATCCGCACCCGAATCAAACAAAACAGTAACGTAAATATTGTCGAGGAGAAACTTACCCATAACAACGTTGGGATCGTTCACTGCGTCACCACGACCTAGTACGAATGCACGACCCCTTGCCTCATTGCCGTTGTTGTTTCCCCCATTGTTGTTGTTGCCATTGCCCTGATTGTTGTTGTTGTTCTGGTTCCTGTTGAGCTGTGGGCAGTGTCTCTTGATGTGGCCTTCAGCACCACAATTGTAGCATCCTTTGTTGCCCTGTTGTTGGTTAGGCTGAGCGTGAGGCTGCTGCTGATTTTGGTTCGCAGGACGGAGGCTTCTACAGTCTTTGGCCTCGTGACCCATCTTGAGGCATCTTTGACAACGACCCTTATTACACTGACCGTTGTGGTGCTTGTTGCAGTTGTTGCACTTTGGAAGATTTCCGCGATATCCACCCTGCCTGTGGCTACCTGACGACTGCTGATTAGGGCTTTGATAGTTGTCAGTCTTTCGCTGCTGATTCTGGGACTGAACCGAAACTGATGCTTTGCTTGAATCCCCCTCCCATTTCCTCTTGTTGTCACTGAGAGTAACGGGAGTAGCTGAAGGAGTGACTGTAGTAGTGCTGACACGCTTAGGCAGTTTATTCTGTTCCACTGCCTGATCGGTGATGCGATGAGCGAGGCGTTGGATTTCCTGGATGTTTTCGAGATTAGCCGACGTCACGTGGCTCTGAATTTCTGGCGCCAATCCCTTGAGATATAACTCAATGCGCTTGTATGGAGGGTCCACCATAGTTGGACACAGCACGGCCAGCTCGTTTGACCGCTTGGTATACGCTTCGATCTCTGACCCAACCATTTTCAGATTGTATAGCTCGTCTTCCAGCTTGTGAATATCTTCACGCGTACAGTACTCACGCTTGATGAGTTCCTTAAAATCGTTCCATGGGGTGGCGTTAGCAGCTGCCAACCCAAGGATCTGCACCTGCGCGTTCCACCAGGTTAGCGCGATTCCTTCCAAGGTGCCAGTAGCAAACTTAACCTTGCGAGCCTCAGGGCACTCGCACATCTCGAATACTGATTCTAGCTTCTCGAACCAGTGGAGGAGTCCAACCGCTCCTTCTGTGCCGCTGAAAGAGTTTGGACGACAGTCCATGAAGTTCTTGAAAGTGCAGACAGGCTGCTGCGCGTGTTGACCTATTGTGTACGAATAGGACGAAGTTAAATACAAGAGTGAATGTAGGATCTAGGGATCCTGGTGTGTGCCTATACTGCAGGATATACTACCTGCTTGAGCTGCTGCAACTGCCGCAGCAACTTGGGCTTGAACAAGAGCCTCTAACTGGGCTTGTGTCATGTTAATTCTTCCAGCCATTGATCTTCATGTCAAAGGCGAAATAGGTGAGAAAAGTTCGCGAATAGTGCGATGACAGAAAAGTGTAAGCACGTAAGGATTCTTAAGCAATAGCAAATAGTGAGCATTGTAGTCTAAGCATACCACGAGCAAAGTTCTAAGTAATTCTAGCAAGTAGGCAATAAACATAAACCTTATTACCTAAAATGTTGAGTCTTGCACGTGGAGCGAAGCGTCGTTGTGGATCGTTGAGAGCACTGTTCTGGTTATAGTCCGGTTTTAATAAAAACGTTTTCCCATATTAAAACCAAGTTCTCTATAACCAATGGCTCTGATACCAATCTGTCACACCCCCAAAATCCACACGCGGAGTACCACCGCTTGGGAGCGTGACGTGACCAGGATCAAGCCATCAATCATATCAAACATAGTAATCAATAATAATAAATGTCAATAAAGTAGTTAATCATGACATGATTGATGTTTCCAAAACCAAGCATTGTTTAAGTAGCGGAAGCATTATTGTAAACCCAAGTTAAGATACTGAAATGTCATAAGAGTCTAACAAAGTAATACGATCCTTGTCCACAACGACCGGCTCCTCCTTGTGCAAGCTCCATGTACCTAACGATCTGCAAGGCATGTAACAGAATGATCAACAAACTAGTTGAGCGAGTTCACAGTAAGTAAATGCGTAACAGTAAGTAACGGGTGGCCCTACTGGGCCGATAATAAGTTATATAGGTGGGGGCTTCCCATGTTATGTGACCACTAGACTATTCGTATCAACTATTCGTATCATCCCTGTTCTTCTTCCGAGAACAGTAGCGCGTATGGGGTGTACGTAGGTCTTACGTACGTATCCTTCATAACCGAGGATAGGAGACGCGGGGGGTGTACGTGGGTTTCACGTACGTATCCTTTGTACCAAGGATAGAAGTAATGCGTACACGTAGGTTTTACGTGCGTGCCTGACATCCGAGGCAGTAATTGGCATATGACCACGTAGGTGTTATCCTAACCTACGGAACCGTCCTGACATCCGAGGACCATGGTAGGTGATAGTCTAGGAAAGCATATGTACGTTCTTAGTCAATTGTAACCTTTATCCCATTCCCACGACCCGGGAATCCCATGCCTTAGTAGGAGTGTGAACTCACCTGGGTTTGCTCGGCAGACAGTATAATGCTCAAGTATACAAGTAAGGAATCAACCACGTCCTATCATGGTTACTATGCAAGTTAGGTTCGTATGTAGCACGTTTGTATCACGTATGTTATCAAGTATGAGCATGGCAAATCACATAAACGTATCAGCAATTCATATCAAGGAATGAGTCCAAGTGTAGTCGGCCCAATTAACATGAGCAGTTCAATTAACAACTATGTAAACAAGTCCAATAACATAACAGTCATAAGATTGGGCCCGTGACAGTGTAGGCCCAAAACAGTGTACATGCAAAGAAGGTCTCGAGTCGCAACCAGCGATCTCGAGTCGCAACCAGCGATCTCGAGTCGCAACCAGTGGTTACGAGTCACAGCCGGAGATTACGAGTCGCAACAGGAGGTTGCGAGTCGCAACTGGTGATTTCGGCTCATCATGGTCTGGTTACGAGTCGCAACGGGACTCGCAACCATTGTCTCGGCTTGTGCTGTTTGTGGTCTCGAGTGGGGTTCCGACTCGCAATGAGTGGTTCCGAGTCGCAACCGTGTGTGTAACTGGTTTCCATAATTTCTGCATTGACTTATCCGTAATTCCAGCAAACATCTAAGGCAGTTTTGAAATCAGATCAAACATGACAATTATCATCAATTACCAACCTTTATCAGTTTCATAATATGGCAATTATCGATCAAACAAGGGAAATCAACATCAATTCTTATGAACCCTAATACCAAACATAATCAAGAACTCTTGTCCAAAACAATACATGACAGCCGATTCATCATACATTCATATATATCCGATTTGTGTGAAAGCCGATTACATGATCATTATCTATCATTGATTAGTAACATTCAATCTAACGTTATCATATACACATGTTAACAAGAATCTTTCGGGTATCAAGCAATCATATTCGAAAACATCAACCTACGGGCAAAAACACACAATCAAACACATAATCACTAACCGGATTAAGAAGGAGAAAAGGGTGATCCAAGTAGGGGATGTTCTTGCCGTCGAGTTCCAAGCAACCGAGAGAGAGAAAGCCTAGGGTTCTTGTGTGTATTGTGATTTTGTGAAAAGTAGTGAAACAAACCCCTAGTTCCGGTTTTGTGTGTTGCGAGTGGGGGAGTGGGCCGAGCCCATCCGGTTATCTAATGGAGTCCGATTTCAAGTGTGGTCCAAATGGGCTTGTGTGGTCGGTTTATGTAGTTTGGGCTCATGCAACACATAACATACATACGCACATAGCAAATATTCATTTAAAATCATACAATTCAGTTATCAAAAGCACGTAACGTTACATCAAAGCAAGTCTAAAGTTCGAGTTGTCACAGTCGACACCACCACTGCTCAACCCTCCAAGTCGTCAAGAAGAAAGAAGAAGCACAACAACAGCAGCTCCAGCAACAAGAACTGTGCTGTGACAACAACTGCTGCTCCTCTGCAAGCTGTACCGGCTCAGCAGTAGTCTCACCACCGACAAGCTCAGTGATCAATGCGCCGCCAGCTAAGCGCGCTTACATAAGTCCCCACCCGCTCTGCCCGACATGCTCATACCATCATCCGGTGGGAATCGCCTTTCGTTTCTGCGCCCACTGCAACCTCTACGGGCATTTCACTGCGAACTGTCGCTATGGTCCCGTCAAGCCCCAGTTCAAGCCGCCGCTCATCAAGCTCTACTTCCAGCCCCTCAAGGCCAACCAGCAGCTCAAGCACCCGCGGTCAATGCTCGAGTCTGCTTTGCGTGTGGTGATCCAAACCACTTTGCAAACATGTGTCCGAACAGGGTTGTGAAACAAGAACCCCAGCAACAGCAGCAGCCTCAGCAGCAACAGCAAGCAGCCCGTGCCAGAACCTTTAACATCAATGCCCGTCAAGCCCAGGCTGACAACAACGTGGTTAATGGTACGTTCCTTGTGAATGGTATTTATGCATCATGTTTGTTTGATACTGGAGCCGATAACTGCTTTGTGTCGTTTGAATTCGAGAAGCTCCTTAGTCGTAAGCGTTCTTATCTCCCCTCGTCATTTGAAGTCGAAGTTGCTACTGGAAGAACCGTCGCTGTTAACTCTATTCTTCGTGATTGTACCCTCGAACTCAACAATCACACCTTCCCAATCGACCTTATTCCGATGCAACTCGGAAGTTTTGACGTCATAGTAGGCATGGACTTTCTTCGCGACAACCATGCTGAAGTTGTGTGTTTCGAAAAGATGATTCGATTTTCGCTCGCGAATGGTGATCTGTTATGTGTGTACGGTGAAACAGCTTCGAAAGGTCTCAAACTCATGTCATGCGTTCAAGCTAGCAAGTATCTCCACAAGGACTACAACGCTTTCTTGGCCAACATTGTAGTAGTGGAGAAGGAAAAGAAAAAGAAGGATGAAATCAAAGACATTCCAGTGGTTCGTGAATTTCCTCAGGTGTTCCCTGATGATCTTCCCGGACTACCGCCAAGTCGTGATATCGACTTTCGTATCGACCTCATTCCTGGAGCTAACCCTGTTGCCAAAGCCCCTTATCGACTCGCGCCATCCGAAATGAGGGAACTCTCAAACCAACTCCAGGAGTTACTTGAAAAAGGCTTTATTCGCCCGAGCACCTCTCCTTGGGATGCACCAGTCCTTTTCGTCAAAAAGAAGGATGGGTCGTTCAAGATGTGTATCGACTACCGGGAATTGAATAAGCTGGCCATCAAGAACCGTTACCCTTTGCCACGAATCGATGACTTATTTGATCAGCTGCAAGGTGCATCGTGTTTTTCGAAAATCGATTTACGCTCAGGATATCATCAGTTGCGCATACAAGAGGAAGATATACCCAAAACAGCCTTTCAAACTCGATACGGCCATTACGAATTCGTTGTTATGCCCTTTGGTCTAACCAATGCACCCGCGGTTTTTATGAATCTGATGAATCGCGTGTGTAAGCCTTATCTTGACCGTTTCGTCATCGTGTTCATCGACGATGTCCTGATTTATTCCAAATCGAAAGCCGAGCATGCGCAACATCTACGTTTGTTTCTCGAGTTACTCCAGGGGAACCAACTCTACGCCAAGTTCTCCATGTGACAACTGGCACAAAGCCGGTAACTTCCGTACACTTTAATTATTATTTAATGACTGCAATTATGTGCTTAAATGTCAGCATTGACTGATTAGATGCTAAGCAAGTGAATTCATGCACGTTGTATACTACAAAATATTGCTTTATGCAAAAACGAGAGCGTTGCGTCAGAAATATTAGTAAACTCACCGGTAAGACACACTGTGTCAACGGAACTACAGAAAGCAGTCAGACAATAAAATTTGAGCCTAGGTGTAGGTCCAATAACAAGAATACATTAAAACCCAAGAGTACATATCAGGGTTTAATTTATGGTCGTTACGAAAGCTAAAACACGCACTAAAAGGCACCCGAAACACACTTTAAGTGTAGAACTAATTACGACAAAACTGCGAAACGAACGTTGGTGGCCGCCCGGATAATATTTAATCCCACAAATATTCTGTTATGATTAAAATTTTATTTTGATCGGGTTTGTGTTGAAAAATAAATTAAAACGCTTAAAAACGTTATTTTTCATGTTTAAGCGCGTACCGTGAGTTCCTACGCGATACAGTGCTTACACTGCAAAACGCAGACAACGCAGAAAACCCAGGAATATGCCAGGAATATACCAGGAATATGCCAGGAATATGCCAGGAATATACTAGGAATATGCCAGGAATATGCCAGGAATATGCCAGGAATATGCCAGGAATATGCCAGGAATATACCAGGAATATACCAGGAATATGCCAGGAATATGCCAGGAATATGCCAGGAATATGCCAGGAATATACCAGGAATATGCTAGGAATATGCTATATGGAAGGTCTATAAATACCACCATTCCATCACTCCATCTTCCTCATCACCACACTTCCACTCTCTCCCTCTCTCTCTCTAGAAAAGCTACGGCCAAACACCCCCTCTCAATCCATCAATTTTTCGGTTTTGATCACCACATTCCAAGTCCATACAAGTATCAAGGATCCCGTATAAGGAGGCTTGGTGCAAACGGAAAGCGAAGGACTTCATTCTCTTGCTTTTATCCACCCTATTTGCGTCTAGATTCTTCCCTAGCCTTGAGCTAGTTGTAAGTGCTTCTAAACACCTTCTTGATCTTGTCTAAGATGGTTAATAAGAGATTTGTCGGTTGAAAATCATAAGAATGTAAAAACAAGATTAAAAGTCTACTAAAAATGATAAACTTGGTGGTTAATAAGTAAATATTAGTGTAAAACTTGTAAGACTTGTTGTGTTGTGATTATTTAGTGCCGATCTATGTTAGTAAGTAACTCGTATCATCATCTAACCCGGATTAGTCATGTCCATGAAACATGACATAAAGTATGTTTAAGTAAGTAAAGGGTTAAAAGATGAACACTACTACTTACTAAGCATGAACTTGTGTAAAATAAATTTTTCCTATGAAATAGTGTTGTAAACTAGTAGATCTACGGATCTACAAGTGATATTTTCAAAGGACCAAGCGTCAAAAGAAATCACATGTTCTAAACCGGATCTTACACAAACGAAAGTGATTTTTGTGAACAAACAAGTGTGTGAACACTTGTGTAACAAAAGTTTTAACAAAGAAATAATTTTCGTAAATACCGACTAGGAGTTGTGGAACTTCATATTCTTTAAAAATAAAGTTTTTAAGAAATTAAACTTATTTTTAAAGATAACAAGACTTACTAAATGTGCTAGTAAATTACTACACATTTTTGTAAATATTCAAGTTCATGAAATGGGGAAAATTAGTAATTGTTGTTGATGATTGTTGACGATTTAAAAGAAAATAAACACATGTTTTGAAAACATGGGAAACCTCCACTTTTAGGGGAAACTCTGCCAAAATTTTTATAAATATTGACACTTAGAAAAATATAAGTTTTTGAAGAACTTATTCCCTAAAAATGTATTTAAGAGTATTACCAAGGTTTCCCTAATTTTTGGTGATAAGAAACGAGGATTTCTTCAAGAATAAAAATGGATATAAGTATGTATATTTTTGAGGGAAAAATATATATTATTTTATCACCAACTTTTGTGCTAAGTGTATATAGTATGTGTTATACGTGCTAGTGTATAGAGACTTAAAAATACACATACAACATACAAGATACATAATTCGGGTGCAACGTACAGAACACAAGATACTTATATTAATTTTAGAGAAAATAATATAAGTAAGATACTTAGTTAAAAATATAAAATCTTTTTAACACAAGAATATATACACAAAAGAGAGTGACTGTACTTGTGCGATGCAAGTCTAGTGACTAACGTTAAGAAACGCGTATAGGTTACGACGTTAATTAAGCAAATCCGGTGAAGTCTACGACGCACAGGAACGCAAAGTTGTGAGTTCATGCTCCCCCTTTTCTCTTAACTGTTTTCAGTTTTATAACTTCGGGGGTGAAATACATGTTACAAATATTTTTATGTTTAACAAATGGTATGATAATAAAAAGCACACTTGGTGAGAACGAGTACCAAGTGTGTAGCGATATAAGAATACAAGAAACACACTTGGTGAGAAACGAGTACCAAGTGTGATGTGATATAAGAATACGGGAAGCGCGCTTGGTGAGAAACGAGTACCAAGTAGGATGCGCTATGAAAAATGATGCGAGAAATCGTGTCACGAATAGGGTATAGAAGCACCATTAATCAACAATATACCTAGACCGCAGAACAGAAGGTTAGATCTAACGGGTGCTGGGCAGCCACACTCTCGGTGAGGGCGAGTACCGAGTAGTGCTTTTGTGTCTCAGAATATACCAATTAAATGCCTAAGGTTTGGTGACTTCCTATGTCGTGTCACATGTTAATGGCTTTGCAACCCATTAACAATCCTGATACTTACAGGAATACTTTATTTACATAAAATTTCATACCATACTAAAACTCGATGAATACTGGAGTACGTGGGGTACTCAAGAAAAGCTTGAATTATACTTGAGTACGTGGGGTACTCAAGAAGAATTTGGATTATACATGAGTACGTGGTGTACACATGAAACTGGATTTATATATATGAAAACTTGATTAATTCACAAACTATGTTTTTATACAAAGTATACAAACGTGAAATACAAAACTGCATGAATTCACACCAACATTATGTTGACGTTTTTCCAAAACTCACATGTATTTCAGGAAACTAGGATGGATGTGCGCGTGGTCTTACTTATGCTCTTGGATGTCGCTTATGTTTGTCTTCAAATAAAGTTGTAAACTTTTAAGACAATGCTATTATGTGACCTAGCGATGTAAACGCTAACTTATGATTTCAAATTATGGTATTTGAAGTTATTTTTCATGAGCATATAGTATGTTTACCCTTCGTATGCAATGAGATCCTTTCATGATCACACCTCGTGCTTCCGCCGCAGAAAGGGGTGTGATAGATTGGTATCAGAGCTGCGATTGTAGTGAACCAGGATTCCTTCTCGAGTCTAGACTACAATCTCTAGGATCCTATCACGAAAACAAATTTTCAAAGAGTTTTCATTGCATAAAATGTCCCGCGACATCCACTGCCTGAAACTGTTTACATGAGTCTAGAAAGGACACTACGAGACTTAGGGTGCAGGAGTAGCACTTGTCTTAACTGAGAAATTACTTGCAATTATGTGTGATAATTAGCATGTACTAGAAGTAGGATGTCAAACGTATATGTGACTTTACTTGAAAGCAATGGCCCATCCGAAGGAAGAAATACGAGGATGAAACGAACTGTGCGGACTGTGCAAGGAGTTACGTAATTATGGATGCATACATAATTATGGAATTCAGTGCACAGAAACCACAGCAAGTCTCGTCACGTATAGATTCCCTCAGTGCAAGCCTACTATGTACTCTGCTGGAGTAATAATTGTTTGATGTCACTTATGTGGTATATATACCTGTGAATATATATGCTACTAATGTCTAGGGTGACGATATCAAGCAAATGTTTAACCCTGTCGTGTTATGTTCTGCCAGAGCATGCCACCCAGGAGAGCTGTGAATGCTCGCAATGGTGATCAACCTCCTCCTCCCCCACTGCCAAGAACTGCTGAAGAACTGAACGCCCTACTGGAAGAGAGAATCTCTGCTGCCATCGCCCAGTACGAGGCGAACCGTACCCAAGACAGTGGAGGGCTAAGCAATGCCAGGCGTAACGGACATGGAGATTCGTCAGGAGGAAACGCAGCTCAAGGTAACCCTAAAACAATTTGCTAAGCATGAAGAAATTTATGAACGGTCCTTGTTTCATTATTTCTTCGATTGCTCATAAGTGAATTGGTTGGGTTAATTACAGGCTGCACTTTCAAGCAGTTCCTTGACTGCAAACCAATGAACTACGATGGCACTGGAGGAGCAGTAGCATTTGTGCGTTGGACGGAGAAGACTGAGGCCACTATCCGCATGAGCAAGTGTACCGCGGATCAGCAAGTCACTTTCGCTACTGGACTGTTTGTCGATGAAGCACTGGCATGGTGGAATTTGCAAGTTCAAACGTTGGGTGATGAAGCCGCGTACGGCATGACTTGGGATGAACTAAAAGAGAAAATGAGAGAGAAGTACTGCTCTCGTGCCGAACTCCAAAGGTTGGAAACAGAGTTCTGGCACTTGATGATGGTAGGTGCTGACATCAATGGGTATACTCGAAGGTTCCATGATTTGTCCAGGGTGATTCCTTACATGGTGACCCCGGAATTTAAGCGCGTTGAACGCTACATTTGGGGTCTGGCCCCGGAATTTCGCGGCATGGTGACTTCAGCCAAACCCCAGACAATCACTAAGGCTGTAACTCTGGCTGTCAGCCTTACTGAAGACTGTGTTCGCATGGAGAAGCTATCTCTGAACCCGGCAGAAAACACCGTGACGCATGCTGAGTCATCCGGTGACAAGAAAAGAAAGCATTCAAACCTGAGTCAAGCAACTCGCAACAACAAGGGTTCCAACAAGAAACGTGACTCCAACCACTCTAAGGAGGCAAATGCTGCAGCGAAAGGGTACCAAGGCACCATGCCTAAGTGCCAAAAATGTAAGTATCATCATGATGGAGCTTGTCGCATTCCAAGGTATGACAAATGTGGTAGGTTGGGTCATCAAGCGGAAGACTGTTGGGGTAAGGGGAAGAATCGAAATGGAAACGGTGTTGGTAACGGGAAGGGGCGGAACCAAGGATGCTTCCGTTGTGGAAGCAATGATCATTTCATGAAAGACTGCCCAAAGAAAGACAATGCTCAGGCTCGAGCATTTGTGATTGGAGCAAAGGACGCACGCGAGGACCCTAACGTGGTCACCGGTACGTTTCTCATTAACAATCACTTTGCGTCCATATTATTTGACACCGGTGCCGATTATAGTTTCATGTCTGTGGAATTTAAACGTACGCTTGGGATAGAGTCTAGTAGATTGGATATTCCCTATTCCATAGAACTAGCCAATGGTAAACTTGTTGAATCGGGCGAAGTTGTTAGAGGTTGCACGCTAGAACTTGGTGAACGAAGATTTAGCATCGACCTCCTACCTATTCAATTGGGTAGCTTCGATGTGGTAGTCGGAATGGACTGGTTGTCCAAGAACAAAGCTGAAGTTATTTGTCATGAGAAAATCATTCGCATCCCTTTAGCGAATGAGGAAACTCTCATCGTACATGGAGAAAAGCGAGACGCGCCTCTTCGAATCATCAGTTGCATTAAGGCACAAAAGTGCTTAAGGAAAGGATGTGTTGCCTTCCTAGCACACGTTGTAGATAAAAAGGCTGAGGAGCCGAAACTCAAAGATATTCCTATGGTGAAGGAATTCCCGGATGTTTTTCCCGAAGACCTGCCAGGACTACCTCCGCAACGACAAGTCGAATTCTGTATAGACTTGGTTCCAGGAGCCGCACCTGTAGCCAAGGCACCCTATCGACTTGCACCATCCGAGATGCAAGAATTGTCTACACAACTTCAGGAGTTGTTGGATAAAGGATTCATAAGGCCAAGCTTCTCGCCCTGGGGAGCTCCAGTATTGTTCGTGAAGAAGAAGGATGGAACTCTGCGAATGTGCATCGATTACAGAGAACTGAACAAACTCACTATCAAGAATCGGTACCCACTACCGAGGATTGATGACTTATTTGATCAGTTGCAAGGATCAAGCTACTATTCCAAGATCGACCTTCGATCTGGATATCATCAGTTAAGGATACAAGAAGAAAGCGTACCAAAGACTGCATTCAGAACACGCTATGGACATTACGAGTTTCTTGTGATGCCATTCGGGCTGACGAATGCACCAGCGGTCTTTATGGATCTGATGAACCGCGTATGCAAACCATATCTCGATAAATTCGTGATTGTATTTATCGACGATATCCTGATCTACTCTCGGACGAAAGAAGAGCATGAGCAACACCTCAGGACCATTCTAGAGCTACTGAAGAAAGAGAAACTATTCGCAAAGTACAATTTCTTGGTCACGTGGTGAATGAGAAGGGCATTCATGTAGACCCGTCCAAGATTGAAGCCATAAAGAATTGGGAAGCTCCCAAAACCCCGACTGAAGTTCGGCAATTTTTGGGCTTAGCGGGCTACTATAGGCGAATCATCGAGAATTTCTCGAAAATAGCTCAGCCGCTAACTGCTCTTACGCAGAAAGACAAGAAGTATGACTGGGGTGTTAAACAAGAAGAAGCTTTTCAGCTACTCAAAAGCAAGCTATGCGATGCACCAATATTGTCACTACCCGAAGGCTCGGAAGACTTCGTGGTATACTGCAACGCTTCGCGACAAGGACTAGGTTGCGTGCTCATGCAACGCCAAAAGGTCATCGCTTACGCTTCAAGGCAATTGAAGGTACACGAAATAAATTATACCACTCACGACCTGGAGCTGGGCGCAGTGGTATTCGCCTTGAAAATCTGGCGACACTATCTATATGGTACTCGATGTACAATCTTCACAGATCACAAAGCCTTCAACACATATTTGATCAGAAGGAATTGAATATGCGCCAGCGGCGATGGGTCGAGCTGCTAAATGATTATGACTGTGAGATTAAGTACCACCCAGGAAAGGCAAACGTTGTAGCGGACGCGTTGAGCCGAAAGGAAAGAGTTAAGACCCTACGGGTTCGAGCATTGGAAATGACTATCCGATCGAACCTCACTTCACGTATTCGTGATGCACAACAAGAAGCCCTTAAGGTGGAAAACCGCAAAGATGAATACCTCCGAGGTGCATTGAAGTACATGGCGCCAAATGAAGAGGGAGCCTTATACTTTAAAAAGCGTATTTGGGTTCCGCTCTATGGTGGCCTACGAGAAGTCATCCTTGATGAAGCGCACAAGTCAAGATACTCGATCCATCCCGGATCGGACAAGATGTATCAAGACTTAAAAGAATACTATTGGTGGCCGAGACTCAAGAGCGACGTTGCTGTTTATGTTGGTAAATGCCTAACCTGTGCTAAGGTTAAGGCTGAATATCAGAAACCGTCTGGCCTACTACAACAACCAGAGATTCCCATGTGGAAGTGGGAGCAAATCTCGATGGACTTCATAACAAAGTTACCCAGGACCCCAAGAGGGCACGATATGATATGGGTAATAGTTGATCGATTGACGAAGTCTGCGCATTTCCTACCAATCCGAGAAAAGGATAGCACTGGAAAACTGGCAGAGATATATTTGAAGGAAATTGTGGCACGTCATGGAGTGCCGACCTCCATTATTTCAGACAGAGATGGACGCTTTGTCTCAAGAATCTAGCAATCATTTCAGGAAGCCTTTGGATCTCAGCTAGATCTAAGCACGACATTCCATCCTCAGACAGACGGCCAGAGCGAACGGACTATACAAACATTGGAAGATATGCTTCGCGCATGTGTCATGGATCTAGGCGGCTGCTGGGATACTCACCTACCCTTGGTTGAGTTTTCCTACAATAACAGTTATCATACAAGCATAAAGGCCGCGCCGTTCGAAGCTCTGTATGGCCGCAAGTGCCGATCGCCCCTATGTTGGGCAGACGCCGGTGACAAGCGTATGGTTGGTCCTGAACTAGTACAAGAGACAACCGACAAGATTGCGCAGATCCGAGAGCGCATTAAGGCGGCTCGAGATCGACAGAAGAGTTACGCTGATCAAAAACGAAAACCCTTAGAATTCGAGGTGGGAGACAAGGTGTTGTTAAAAGTCTCACCATGGAAGGGCGTAGCCAGATTCGGAAAGCGTGGGAAGCTGAATCCACGATACATCGGACCATTCAGAATCTTGGAGAGAATTGGTACCGTGGCGTACAAGTTGGAGTTACCGGAAGAACTTAATGGAGTACATGATACATTTCATGTGTCCAACCAAAAGAAGAGTCCAACACAAGAAAACGTGATCATCCCTGCGGATGAAGTGCATATTGATGACGCCCTCCGATTTACAGAACAACCCGTCGAGGTTACTGACTGGAAAGTCAACAAGACCAGGAGGAGCAGTGTGAAACTTGTCAAAGTACGTTGGAACTCTAAGCATGGGCCCGAATACACATGGGAACGCGAAGACCAGTTCAAGGAAAAGTATCCCCACCTATTCAAAGAGACTCCTGCGAGAATTAGTTCATCCTGAATTTCGGGACGAAATTCTTTTAACGGGGGGAGACTGTGACAACTGGCACAAAACCGGTAACTTCCGTACACTTTAATTATTATTTAATGACTGCAATTATGTGCTTAAATGTCAGCATTGACTGATTAGATGCTAAGCAAGTGAATTCATGCACGTTGTATACTACAAAATATTGCTTTATGCAAAAACGAGAGCGTTGCGTCAGAAATATTAGTAAACTCACCGGTAAGACACACTATGTCAACGGAACTGCAGAAAGCAGTTAGACAATAAAATTTGAGCCTAGTGTAGGTCCAATAACAAGAATACATTAAAACCCAAGAGTACATATCAGGGTTTAATTTATGGTCGTTACGAAAGCTAAAACACGCACTAAAAGGCACCCGAAACACACTTTAAGTGCAGAACTAATTACGACAAAACTGCGAAACGAACGTTGGTGGCCGCCCGGATAATATTTAATCCCACAAATATTCTGTTATGATTAAAATTTAATTTTAATCAGGTTCGTGTTGAAAAATAAATTAAAACGCTTAAAAACGTTATTTTTCAAGTTTAGGCGCGTACCGTGAGTTCCTACGCGATACAGTGCTTACACTGCAAAACGCAGACAACGCAGAAAACCCAGGAATATGCCAAGAATATACCAGGAATATGCCAGGAATATGCCAGGAATATACCAGGAATATGCCAGGAATATGCCAGGAATATACCAGGAATATGCCATGAATATGCCAGGAATATGCCAGGAATATGCCAGGAATATACCAGGAATATACCAGGAATATGCCAGGAATATGCCAGGAATATGCCAGGAATATGCCAGGAATATGCCAGGAATATGCCAGGAATATACCAGGAATATGCTAGGAATATGCTATATGGAAGGTCTATAAATACCACCATTCCATCACTCCATCTTCCTCATCACCACACTTCCACTCTCTCCCTCTCTCTCTCTAGAAAAGCTACGGCCAAACACCCCCTC
The DNA here is from genome assembly GCF_002127325.2 of Helianthus annuus. Lineage (NCBI taxonomy): Eukaryota > Viridiplantae > Streptophyta > Magnoliopsida > Asterales > Asteraceae > Helianthus > Helianthus annuus. The sequence goes on from NC_035436.2 coordinate 117,540,875, forward strand.
TCAATCCATCAATTTTTCGGTTTTGATCACCACATTCCAAGTCCATACAAGTATCAAGGATCCCGTATAAGGAGGCTTGGTGCAAACGGAAAGCGAAGGACCTCATTCTCTTGCTTTTATCCACCCTATTTGCGTCTAGATTCTTCCCTAGCCTTGAGCTAGTTGTAAGTGCTTCTAAACACCTTCTTGATCTTGTCTAAGATGGTTAATAAGAGATTTGTCGGTTGAAAATCATAAGAATGTAAAAACAAGATTAAAAGTCTACTAAAAATGATAAACTTGGTGGTTAATAAGTAAATATTAGTGTAAAACTTGTAAGACTTGTTGTGTTGTGATTATTTAGTGCCGATCTATGTTAGTAAGTAACTCGTATCATCATCTAACCCGGATTAGTCATGTCCATGAAACATGACATAAAGTATGTTTAAGTAAGTAAAGGGTTAAAAGATGAACACTACTACTTACTAAGCATGAACTTGTGTAAAATAAATTTTTCCTATGAAATAGTATTGTAAACTAGTAGATCTACGGATCTACAAGTGGTATTTTCAAAGGACCAAGCGTCAAAAGAAATCACATGTTCTAAACCGGATCTTACACAAACGAAAGTGATTTTTGTGAACAAACAAGTGTGTGAACACTTGTGTAACAAAAGTTTTAACAAAGAAATAATTTTCGTAAATACCGACTAGGAGTTACGGAACTTCATATTCTTTAAAAATAAAGTTTTTAAGAAATTAAACTTATTTTTAAAGATAACAAGACTTACTAAATGTGCTAGTAAATTACTACACATTTTTGTAAATATTCAAGTTCATGAAATGGGGAAAATTAGTAATTGTTGTTGATGATTGTTGATGATTTAAAAGAAAATAAACACATGTTTTGAAAACATGGGAAACCTCCACTTTTAGGGGAAACTCTGCCAAAATTTTTATAAATATTGACACTTAGAAAAATATAAGTTTTTGAAGAACTTATTCCCTAAAAATGTATTTAAGAGTATTACCAAGGTTTCCCTAATTTTTGGTGATAAGAAACGAGGATTTCTTCAAGAATAAAAATGGATATAAGTATGTATATTTTTGAGGGAAAAATATATATTATTTTATCACCAACTTTTGTGCTAAGTGTATATAGTATGTGTTATACGTGCTAGTGTATATAGACTTAAAAATACACATACAACATACAAGATACATAATTCGGGTGCAAAGTACAGAACACAAGATACTTATATTAATTTTAGAGAAAATAATATAAGTAAGATACTTAGTTAAAAATATAAAATCTTTTTAACACAAGAATATATACACAAAAGAGAGTGACTGTACTTGTGCGATGCAAGTCTAGCGACTAACGTTAAGAAAACGCGTATAGGTTACGACGTTAATTAAGCAAATCCGGTGAAGTCTACGACGCACAGGAACGCAAAGTTGTGAGTTCATGCTCCCCCTTTTCTCTTAACTGTTTTCAGTTTTATAACTTCGGGGGTGAAATACATGTTACAAATATTTTTATGTTTAACAAATGGTATGATAATAAAAAGCACACTTGGTGAGAACGAGTACCAAGTGTGTAGCGATATAAGAATACAAGAAACACACTTGGTGAGAAACGAGTACCAAGTGTGATGTGATATAAGAATACGGGAAGCGCGCTTGGTGAGAAACGAGTACCAAGTAGGATGCGCTATGAAAAATGATGCGAGAAATCATGTCACGAATAGGGTACAGAAGCACCATTAATCAACAATATACCTAGACCGCAGAACAAAAGGTTAGATCTAACGGGTGCTGGGCAGCCACACTCTCGGTGAGGGCGAGTACCGAGTAGTGCTTTTGTGTCTCAGAATATACCAATTAAATGCCTAAGATTTGGTGACTTCCTATGTCGTGTCACATGTTAATGGCTTTGCAACCCATTAACAATCCTGATACTTACAGGAATACTTTATTTACATAAAATTTCATACCATACTAAAACTCGATTAATACTGGAGTACGTGGGGTACTCAAGAAAAGCTTGAATTATACTTGAGTACGTGGGGTACTCAAGAAGAATTTGGATTATACATGAGTACGTGGTGTACACATGAAACTGGATTTATATATATGAAAACTTGATTAAGTCACAAACTATGTTTTTATACAAAGTATACAAACGTGAAATACAAAACTGCATGAATTCACACCAACATTATGTTGACGTTTTTCCAAAACTCACATGTATTTCAGGTAACTAGGATGGATGTGCGCGTGGTCTTACTTATGCTCTTGGATGTCGCTTATGTTTGTCTTCAAATAAAGTTGTAAACTTTTAAGACAATGCTTTTATGTGACCTAGCGATGTAAACGCTAACTTATGATTTCAAATTATGGTATTTGAAGTTATTTTTCATGAGCATATAGTATGTTTACCCTTCGTATGCAATGAGATCCTTTCATGATCACACCTCGTGCTTCCGCCGCAGAAAGGGGTGTGACACTCCAAGTGCGAATTCTAGTTGGAGGAGGTTTAGTTTCTGGGTCACATCGTGAATAGTCAGGGTATTCATGTCGATCCAGCGAAGATTGAAGCAGTTAAAAGCTGGATTACGCCAAGGAACCCGTTCGAAGTCCGATAATTTCTTGGATTAGCGGGCTATTATCGACGATTCATCGAAGGATTCTCTAAGATCGCTGTGCCGCTTACCGCTCTTACCCATAAAAACTGGTCTTTTGTTTGTGGAACTGAACAAGAATCTGCTTTTCAAACCCTTAAGCGCAAGCTCTGCAATGCTCCTATTCTCACATTGCCGGACGGAAATGACGATTTCATTATCTACTGTGATGCTTCCAACCTTGGTCTTGGCTGTGTTCTCATGCAACGAGACAAGGTTATAGCTTACGCATCTCGTCAGCTCAAAATCCATGAGAAGAACTATACAACCCATGATCTCGAGCTAGGCGTTGTTTTTGCATTGAAGATTTGGCGACACTACCTGTATGGTACCAAGTGTACGATCTTCACCGATCACAGGAGTTTACAACACATCTTTAATCAGAAAGAACTTAATATGCGTCAACGCCGATGGGTAGAACTTCTTAGCGATTACGACTGCGAGATTCGTTATCACCCGGGCAAGGCAAATGTTGTAGCCGACGCACTCAGCAGACGGAGTTATTTGCTCAGTATTCGCAATACCCAAGCCCAGCATAACCTTGAAGCCCTCATCCGCGAAGCCCAGCATGCTTGCTTTAATGAACGCACCTTGAAGAAGGAGAGAATCTACCACGATGGAGCTCAGCTTGTAAGCAAAGCAGATGGAATTTTCAATTATCTAGACCGAATTTGGATCCCTAAGCGGACCGATTTGCGAAAGATTATAATGAACGAAGCCCACAAGTCCCGATACTCTATTCATCCCGGTGCCGATAAAATGTACCAGGATCTTCGTTACAAGTACTGGTGGCCGGGTATGAAACGGGATATCGCCCTCTATGTTGGAAGTTGCCTGACTTGTGCAAGAGTTAAGGCTGAACATCAACGACCTTCAGGCTTACTTGAACAACCTCCAATTCCCATATGAAAGTGGGAGAGTATAGCTATGGATTTCATAACCAAACTTCCGCCCACGCCATCAGGTCACGGCAGCATTTGGGTTATAGTTGACCGACTGACCAAATCAGCCCACTTTTTACCAATACGGGAGGACTACAAGGTAGAATGACTAGCCTGAATCTACACCGACGAGATCATTTGTAATCATGGTACGCCTCGTGACATCATTTCAGACCGTGATGCTCGATTTACTTCGCGATTGTGGGAAACGTTTCAAGCGGCCCTTGGTACGTCGCTTAACCTGAGTACTGCATTCCATCCTCAAACCGACGGACAGACTGAAAGAATGATCCGTACTCTTGAAGACATGCTCCGCGCGTGTGTCATAGACTTCGGTGGTAGTTGGAAAAAATACCTACCGTTGGTCGAATTCTCGTACAACAACAGCTATCATGCCAGCATACAAATGGCACCATTCGAGGCTTTATATGGGAGAAGATGTCGTTCGCCTATTGTGTGGCACGAGATCGGTCATTCGCAATTAACCGGTCCCGAGTTACTACAAGAAACGACTGACAAAATCCTCCAGATTCGAGACAACTTGGCAAAGGCCAGGGATAGACAGAAAAGTTACGCCGATAGAAGACGCAAGCCCCTTAAATTTGACGTTGGCGACTACGTACTCCTAAAGGTATCACCTTGGAAGGGTGTAGTCAGATTCGGCAAGAAAGGGAAGCTAGCGCCTCGATATGTTGGAAAGGATCGGAAAAGTCGCCTAAAAACTCGAACTACCGGAAGAACTCAGTAACGTCCACCCGACTTTCCATGTGTCAAACCTCCGAAAATGCCTAGCTGACCATGATTTGATTGTACCTCTCGACGATCTTCAGATCAACGAAACGCTACACTTCATGGAAAAGCCTGTCGAAATCCTGGATCGCCAAACCAAGCAACTCAGGCGCTCGCGCATCCCTATCGTGAAGGTCCGATGGGAAGGCAAACGAGGCACGGAGTTCACTTGGGAACTCGAAAGCGACATGAAGGCCAAGTATCCGCAGTTGTTCAAATAAAGATCTGAAGCGTCAAATTGGTAATTCACGGTGCTGTGCAGCTTCGAGCCTAATTTCGGGACGAAATTCCCTAAACAAGGGGAGGCTGTAACACCCCGTGTTTTCGAATGTCAAAGTCAAAGTCCAAGTCAACTTTGACTTTCTTTAACTAAAGCTAGTCTATTTTATGTTATTTGTATTATGTGGAGTAAGTGTTGTAATCAAGAAAGAATCGAAGTAATCGAATGTTTGATCGACGCGAACCGACTTACGACTGTGAATAGTAGGAAGTAACAATGCGATAAAGTTAACTAATCAGTAATCAAACCGATCTAACTCTCATCGAACTCGAAACTCGAATTACGCGAAACTTGGTTGTTGTTATACGTGTGTGTGTGCCCTATGTGTTACCTTTGCGTGATTACTTTATGTTTTGTGTGGTATCCAATCGAATCAATCGAAAATCGAATCGAAACTCGAAGCTCAAAACGAATGCAATCGAAATCGAATTATGACGAATGGTAACGTAAGGGTAGGGTGAAGTATAGATGATTGTATGTTAGATATAGTGGTTGGTATTGAAAGTAATTTGAATAGGAAACTCTATCGTACTCGCATCGCCTTCAATCGAAACCGAAATATCAAAAAATCGTCGCACCGAACCCTCGAACCAGGCTGTTGATCGATCAGGTTATCAGCCGATCGAACAGCCCAGCCGATCGAACCGGCTGTTCGATCGAGCAGGCTGTCCGATCAGGGAAGCCTGGCCGATCGGCCAGCCCTTTCCTCTTTGGGAAGCCTATAAATAGGGTTGTCATTGTCATTCTTTACCACTTTTGGAAAGCTCTGACCGACCAGCTCATGCTCCCCTCCTTTTCTCAGATTTCTTTCGATTCCGGTAAGTTTTCATCCTAAATCTTGTACTTTCTTGATCAAAACAGGCTCCTGCACCTTTCTATCTTTCAAATCTTGATTTCTAACCGCGAAATCACCAAGATCTAAGCATTCTTGGATGATGTCATCATGGTGTTCTTCAAGAACATCATGTTTTTGCTTCAATCCACCATGAATAGCTCGGATCTAACCGATTTCCACATAAACAAGCTAAAATCTAACAAAGATCTAAACATTTACATGATGTGAAGGATTGAAGGAAGGATTTCCAACTTTCTTTCAACTCTTTTACACTCAATGCCTTCAAACCGGTAGAAACGGAGCTTGAGCCAACTCACTAACCATTCTAATGGTTGTGGGGTCCAAGATTCGGGTTCTATCTACGAGGTTCACCGACTTCGGGTTAAACGTTAAACCGCCGTTCCGAACCGTTCACTGGCCGGATTTGGGTGATTCCTGTCCGAACCGGAGAAACAAGTAAGAACGACAGTTCCATGGTTCAGCTCGTTGTCAAACTACCTCAATATAACGTCAAATAATAAGAACAGCCAAGTGTTAGACGAACAGGCCGACCAGGTCAGGGTGCTGGCCGAACGGTTAGGCTGTTCGAACGAACGGCCCAACCGATTGGACATGCCAGCCGATCGACCAGGCCAGCCGGTCGGCTAGCAAATGGCCCCACACCTTACAATTTCATGAAGTATGGTATTGAATGAGGAACTGTTCGATCGAATAGCTATTCATCAACATTACTCCTCGGATCATGAGATACTATGCTTCAACACTTAGTCGATTTTCAATTCGTTAGTCGTATAGGAATGCCACCCGATCGAGCATGCTATTCGATCGAGTAGGTTGTTCGATTGAGTGACATCCTGCTGAGGACTACTACTGAAGTTCCTAACCGATCGGTTAAACCGGCCGATCGAGCAGACCGTTCGATCGATCGACCTGAAAGGTAAGAACACTTCAGTGTGCTCAAATACTACAACGAAAACTTCAAAAGTTCAAATCCTCACACACAAACATATCTCACTCAAAGGAAGAAACAATCCACTCGAACAGTCCAGCCGATCGAGCCTACCGGCCGATCGAACGGACTGTCCGAACGAATTGTCTAGCAGAACGAACAACCCGTTCGATCGAGCCTACTGTTCGATCGACCAGGCTGTTCGACCCATCAGCACTTGATAACCTGTAACACGTAGAATATTCTTCATCGTTGTGCTATCGAACTGTTCAGGCTAACCCCACTCTCAAGCGCTCCCTTCAATCCATCAAATCAATCGCTGTGAGTATACTCGACCCTCTTTTTGCTTTTAGCACTTTTGGGTGTTACATACGTTACTTATATCAAAACACAATCGATCACACTACTCAAACTATTTGAATGCTAACCAATATGCATGTGTTACATGACTAAATGAATGCTTGTTGATTGTGTTTACACGTGGAATGCTGTCTACCTGCCTTAACGACGTAGTACTATAGTTTGGACTCAGCACCCGTTCACACGGGGGTTGTTAAGGACAACTACTTGCATGGATTACGGTGGTAATCATGTATTGCGAACCGTCTCGGACGGTCAACCCGCAGTCATTGGTATCGATAGGTCCATGTCGATAATTAACATGCTTCGTTTTCCTCTGTGTACGTGCTGGTTATGCGTAAACTATTTCGAACTCTATATGCTATTATCAAACTTGTATGCTCACCTTTACATTATATGTATTGACTTTATTTTAACGTATGTGACAGGTGTTTAAGATGTTTGCTTGCTAGGAAAGCGAGGCTAGAATAAAGCTCTAGAGGCCCCCAACAAATAGTTGTCTGTCAGGAAAAAGCAACTAGAGCATAGTTGTCTGTAGATCTTGTCGGGCTGGGTCTTTAGGAGCATTTGAACAATATTTATCTGTCTTATTTAAATCTGAGTTGTCGGAACAGAATATTTAACTGGTTGTTATCTGTAATAATTTGTTTGTTATTTGGGACACGGTATGGGACGTGTTATTTAAACTGAATAGTAATGATAATTGTTATGGAAACTTCTGGACAATCTGTTTCGCTCAGTGCCATGCCCCGATGATTCCGCCATCGGTTGGGGTGTGACAATTAATAAAGTCTTTTAGCGTGAACGCGCCGATCGTCGGAATATTAATAAGTCTGTATCCCTGAACACATACCCAATTTTTTATTTAAGAGTGAACTACAATTTTACACCCTGAGGTTTACAAGCGGGATCAGGTTTACCCCCTAAAGTGATAATCTTGTTGTTTTACACCCTGCATTTTCCTGATTGCATTAAACTTTGACCCTTTGCAAATTTAACCAAGGGCATTTTCGTAATCTAGCCCATATTTATATTTTAAGTTCATTTTTGTTCTTTTTTTTGTTTTCTTTTTTTAGTTTATGGAAAAGGCACTCTGGTTGCAATTGTCTCCTATATCATCCTATGCAGAACCAACTTTAAGAACATGAAATAAATGAAGTTAATATTATATTTGGTTGTCATTTGTTGACTAAAACAAACACATATATTGAATTTGATGATTGAATTTCTTGAATATAAAATTCATATTAGTAGTCGTATTTTGACTAATGCAAACGATTTTGGAATCGTTCGTTTTGAATTGTGGAATCAATCCTTTGAATATAGAATTCTGAATTTTGAATTTACGAAATTCATTATTTATAGTCATTTTTGACTAAAACTTTTGATTGAATAAATCATTTGATTTTGATAATGGTTAATCGATTGTTGTTTGTATATGTTTATAAAGACAGATGTTTATAAAAATGCCTAAGGAGAGATTAACATAAATATTTTTGAAGTAATTTAACATTTAGAATAAAATATACCTTTCTTCTTTATCCGGCTAAGTAAATCTTTAAGTTGATTTTTCCAAGTGACCAACCCAACCAATTCTTCCTTACGGCCTCCTGCCTAAACGGTACTCTTATGGCTCCAGGGCTCCAGGTTTTGCAAAATTTTAAAGATGAACATAATGGATAAAGGGAAACTGATATTTTTATTCATAATTGTTCTTCCCTAAGGAAGAACTTCTCGATATTTACATAATACTCTCCTGTAGCAAGGAGGCTACTCACTTACGCACATATTTGTTACAAAAGAAAAGTTGGAAAGGAAAAGATCCGGGAGATAAGGGCTGCCTAAACTTAAAGAATTCAACTCCTTTATATAGCAGAAGTGAATTTTACAAAAGACCATTATAGCCTTTAATCAATCGTCATGGATGACGTTTATTTAATCAGCAAACCCATGTGTTGGATCCAGTTCTCGAGTGTCTTCATCTGAAGAATAGCTGCCTTTTTCCACACAGGTTTTGTTTTCTTCCGAAGAAGATGCTTTACAATATTCGCACTGATGGTTTTCAAATGTGCGTTGTAACTTTCGGCAAAGTTTTTCTTTAGTGGCAGGGCCTGCTTCTATTTTATTGAAAATAATGCATTGTTCCATCCTTTCTAGAACTTCTTTTTCATGTAGTGGTATCGGAGTTCCACTATAGCTAGTAATTATGCAGTTGGTGCTGCAATAATTAACTTTATTAAAGCTTCCTGCTTTAATTTTTTGTAGGTTGTTTAGGATTTGTATAAATCCTTTTGTCCTAATATCTAGCCATTTTTCATAGTCTTCGTAGTCTTCTTTTATAACCCTTGAAGGGTTGACTATTCTTGTTTTGGCAATACCAATTCTAAATGATGGTAACTTGGAAAGGTTTTTCCTTGATACCAGTCAGGGAGTGTAGAACTACACTTGATGAAGATATTTGCATCTCTTGCAGCGGCAATTTTCTTTCGGAAATTTTTGATAGCTTTCTTCACTCCTTCGGATAAATTACTTATTTCAAGTAAATTAGGAGAAGGGTAAATGAACTTTGCTAATCCAGCAGAAAATGCTAGAGAAACTAGTTTTGGGCTTGCACCTAGACAAAAGATAATAAGACTTTTAGTAGCCTTATCTTCCGTGTAAATATGTTCGAACTCGAACTCGAAATCGTTTTGGCTTAGGGCTCTAGCCTTTGACCAAATTGTTCTGAATTCATCTAAAGATATAATATCTTTTCTTCTTTCTCTTCTTTTATTGTTGGTTTTGAGAAAGTGTTCCTGAATTCAATGACCCTTTCTTTTTTCTTGGGCTTTAAAGGTTCAGAAAAAATGGTTACCTTTAAAGGTATTTCGTTTTTCCCGAAGTTTGTTGAGTATCGGGTGGCTTCTTTTTGTGCTTGTAATAATGAACCAAATTATTTGAAGGGATAGTCATTTTATCAACATAACTTTTGACTATAGACCAGTATTCATAAATTCCTCTGTGTTCGCCATCAAAGATAACATAAAATCTTGATTTAAGATTTTCTGGTGCTTGAGTGACTTGAGAGTAACTTGGTCTGAGAGAGACCTTTTCAGTTTTTGGCAAACTGTCAGCCATCAACAGATTTGATATGCCTTTACCAAAGCCGTTTGCTTCTGGGCTAGATGAAGATTTTAGTTCTTCATTTACTCTATTTTTGCTTTTTTCCAAAGCAACAGGAGTAAACGGACTTGATTTTTCTTTACCCTTCGCCGTTTAAGAGGGAATAGATTCAGATTGTTTCCTTGCGGATTCTTGCTCTGAATTAGCGATTGGTTCAAGACTTTCGTCATAGAGAGCTATTTGATCTTGAATAGCCTTTAATTCTATCAAGAATTTTTTCTTTCAGACGTAAAGCCTTTAAATTCTTCATATATATTTTTTTTAAGAATAAACCTTACTTTTGTGAAAGTGATAGGTGATGCCTTTGTTTGAAGGATGTGTACTCCTTAAATATGCATGGAAAGCATTTGAAGCATGTATTTGTTTATGTTTTTTGAAAATCTCATGTCAAGCAATCAGCCAGTTTTTGGCCCCCTCAAGATGCTCAATGTCAAAAGAATATCTTGAAAACCACATCTGCCATCTGACAAGACGGCCTTGTTTGTTATCTCCAGAAATTTTTGTTTTCAGAAAATAAGTAAAATTTTCATTATCTGTCCTGACTAGAAATTTTACAGCAGTAAGATAAATAAAAAATTTAGAAATAGTGTTTTTTACCGCAAGTAATTCTTTTTCATTACTGTGGTAATTTCTTTCGGCTTGTTTAAAGCTTCCAGAAGTATACTTACATATTTCTTCTTTTTCGGTTGTTTTAGGCCTTCAAAACTCCTCCCCAATAATCATGAGAAGTGTCTGTTTCTATGATTAAAAATTCATTTTCTTTTGGAAGATAAAGTTTTGGAAAACTGGTTAAGTTTTTCTTTATCTTTTTTATATAGTCTGTATCGGATTGTTTCCATTCCCATATATAATCCTTTTTCAATTTTACCTGTAAAAGTTTCCTAAGTTGTGCGAGTTTAGGAATATAACTTTCAGCATAGGTTAATATACCTAAAAATCTTTGAAGATGTTTTTTATCTTCTAAAGTATCTGGGAATTTGTGTAAATTTTCCAAGATATGTTTTTGTGGACAATGAGCCCCTTGATCTATTTCAACACCCAAAAAGTTTATCTTTGTTTTAAAAAGATTAGCTTTCTTTTTTGATAAAATAATTCCATATTTTTCAATTGTTTTTAAAACTGATAAAACATGAAAATAGTGTTTATCTTCAGAGTTTGAGAAAACTATAATATCGTCGACATAGACGGTACAGTAATTTTCTAAACCTCTTAAAGCATTTTGCATATGTCTTTGAAATATGCTCGGTGCTTGTTTTAATCCAAAAGGAACTACCTTCCATTGATAATGACCATCTGGACACGTGAATGCGGTTAATAACTGAGATTCTTCATCTAACAGTACCTGCCAGAAACCATTTTTGCAGTTGAAACTAGAAAAATAGGTTTTTCCTCTTAAGAGAGTTAATAATTCCTGCATACAAGGAAGATTATGGCTGTCGCCTTTAGTAGCTGCATTAATTGCTTTGTAATTTACAACCATGCGCTTTTTTCCTCTTCTTTTTTCAGCTTCATTTTCAACTAAGAATGTTGGAGACATGTGAGGTGATTTACTTGGAATAATTAATTTTAAATTCCTTAATTTGTTTGTTAAATTATTCTCAATCCTGTGGACTGTATTTCATAGGTTTTACCCTAATAACAGTTTTAGGATCTATAAGTTCTATTGATGCTTTCTCCCCTTTTTTGGACTTTTCAGGATCAATAGGATTTTCTAAACAAACCTTTTCAAGTAGTTCTTCAATTTTTTTGAAACTTTTGTATTTCAAGTAAAAATATTCTTTCTGGTTCTATAACCTCTTGGACTATATTAGTTCCAGGAAATTGTTTTATCTTTGAATCTTTTTTCATGGATTCAAGAAAATTTGGTTTTCCGATTTGAAAAGCTTTTGTAACTTTTTTAATCAAAATCATTTCTTGATTAAGATGAAAAGATACTCTGTCTAACCATTTAGTGAAATGTCCATAAAGTTGACAGAAATTATTTCCAAGAAGTAAATCCATACCTGAGTCTTGTTGATAGATAGTAGGAATGGTAAATGGTTCTCCAGAAAAATAGATTATAGGATTTCTATTGTGACAACCCTCACAATTACAGGTATCCGTACAATTAATTAATATTAAATTTGTGCTTAATGACTGTGCTTGATTTCAACTGACGGATTAGACTGCTTTATGATTTTTGCATCATACATACATATGCATCACATTCATACTGTCACTCCATTTATTACACACAAACTTTAGTGACAAACTTGGTGCACAAAGCACAGTTAGCACAGTGAGCGGATAGCTCAGAAAACATGCTGACAATGCCAGCATATAGACAGACAATATATTGGGGCCCAGTATGAGCCAGAGTCAAGGTATTACACTAGTATGGAGTGTAGGGAAGTGAGGACCATAGAACTGCGTCACTAGGTGATAGTTTAGGTGCCGGAAAGTACCTAAAACCCACTCTAAGTGCAGAATTCTGCACTTATTAACAAAAATTCAGCATTTAAACATGCTAGTCACTTGCAAAAATATGGCAAAATGGTCCTGTATGCTTTCCTAAGTGTCGGGAATTAAAAGTGTCACTAAAAGTTACATAAAGGACACTATACGACATAACTTAGCACTTTAACGGAACAGTATCAAACCGAACAACCGGACATTACCCGGAACACCAAAATAATGCTAGAAGCACTGTTTAAACATTACTAAGCTAGTTATGGTCCCCGAACATCATAACACACTATATTATTACATAACATCTAAACACTTAACTAAATCACTTGCATTACAACCATAAACTAACCAACATAGTTGAAACTCAACTAAACTACCCCCCCCGCCCCATGTCCACGGCTCTAACAAGGGACCCACCTTGTTGATTTGTTTCAATTTTTAATTAGATTGTGTTGGCACATAATGGACATATTACACAAGGGTTATTATAGTGGAATGGTTATAAGAATGCACCAAGGGTTCTAGCTTCATATCATCTTCATCACTCAACACCCAAAACTCTCTCTTCCCTCTCTCTTGGCTTCGGCCGAACCCAAGCCACACCACCATCATCATCATTCATTCATCTCCATCCATTCCATCCATATACAAAGGTGTATCAAGGTGAACAACGAAGTGTGGAACTCATGGATCATCAAGGACCTCTCTAGTTTGCTTTTATCCTCTCCATTTTCAAGCTTGATCTTCCCTAGCTTAAAAGCTAGTAGTAAGCTTCTTTGATCCTCATTTACTTCATGTTTATGGTGGTTAATAGTTAGATTATGATGAAAACTTAAGAACACGAAAAGATCATAAACAAAAGTCTTGAACATAAAGCTAACATGATGATGAAATAAGATGAAATCTTGATGAAATAGAGTTGTTTTGTTATGAAGTTGATTTCTTGTTGCTTGCTTGATGATTATTAGTAATATGATGTTAAACATCATGGCTGAACTTGTTAAAGTAAGATTAAAAACTTAAGTTAACAAGTTAGGAGGTGATTAGTGATTTACATAAAAGAATCACCTCCATGTTTCAACATAAACTTGGTAACAAAATGATTTCTTGAAAAATAAGTGCACTAAGTGAGTTGATGACCGTATGGATCCGAGGTTTACAAATGGTTTTTTTTCTAAATACACTAAGTTAAAAAGACGACTTTTGAAAGGTCATGAGTCTTACACTATTTTTGGAAAGAAATAAGTATGAGAATACTAGTGTAGCAAGAAAATGTTGTAAACAAATATTTTTGCAAAATGTGTTCACAAGTTGTGAACATCTAAAAATCCCGAAAATGAGTTTTTAACAAAAGTAAACACATTTTGGAGGGTAACTAAACCCACTAAACACCCTACAAGGTTACTACGCGTTTTTATGAAAAACCAAGTTCATGTTGTCATGTAAAGTGCATTGTTTTTGCACTTGACTAGTGTAATATTGTTTAGTAACTTGTTGTTGATTGATTGAATGATTTCCGAAAAGAAAATGATATGCTAATAAGCATGGACACCTCCGTTTACAAAGGAAACTCTGGCGAAATTTTCTAAAATTCCGACACTTAGAAAATATTTTTCTAACAAGTGTTTACAAATATATTTTTGACTTTGTTTTTCAAAATAAACTTCGCCATAGTTTTGTTACAAAAATACCAAGTATCGGAGGTTGGTTTTTGTAAATAAAAATTGATAAATATATATTTAGAAAATATATTTTATACTAAAACATTTGTGTGAACAATTGTATATTTTGTGAACTAGTATATTATTTTAGGATAAAATAATATAACTTAACAAAATATCTTGACATTTACAACTCCAAAATAATACCAAAAATCCCACGGAACAAATATTTAAGTTACACACATGGTATTGTAAAACCAAACGCGAAAACGTAACTTACGATATATTCCACAAAATACTCTTACACATATTATTTTGAAAGATAAAGAAGTAAAATATATTATTTTTGGGAAAAATACATATATTGTGGGAATAAGTTACGTTGGACAATGAGTTAAATATATTTTTCCAAATGGGACTCAAAATATATTTTTCCAAAACTACAAATGTACATGTATAAATACCACCATCCTTGGGAAGGAAATACACATATAAAATACTTGAGAAGTAGGAATACAAAATATTGTTTGTGTAGGATCGTGTTCTGACCCGTTTGAGTCGTTCAGAGGCGTTCAACTACGTTTCAGGTGCGGAATTACAAGAAACGAAGGTAGAAATAGCTTGTTCTTCACTTATTCTACTGTTTTTATTGATTTGACAACGTTTACGGCTCGATCTTCACACCAGCAACACTTCGGCATGGAATACAATGTGTTCGTTATGGTTTCGCTCAAATGGACTGCTATTTATAGGCCAGATGGTTTCGCTTATATGTACATGACACATAAGCGGAACTTTTACAATGACAGAAAAGCGGAACCTTATGTCTAGATGAGCGAAACTAACTGCCTAAACACGTACACCCTCCAGTTTTCTCGTAATACGTGCCCTAATCTATACAATACAATGTATGACTTGATCCAAGACGAAGTCGACAGATGTAGTGCACCAACAGACTCCCCCTCAGATGTTGACGGAGTCGTCCATTGAGTCACGACAATGTTGTGTCTTCACATCTTCAGTCTTGATCAGTCTCTGGGCTTTTCTTTATTTCTTCATCAATAGACTCCCTTTAACTTGAAAATCTTCAGACTCCCCCTCTCGATTTGCTGGCATTCCTTTATTCTCCAGCAACATCTGATACAGGATCGTTGTCTGGCTTTTATAGGTTCCAGGATTGAAATCTGGCTCAAGCTCTTATCTCCAGAGTCTTTAATTTCCAGGATTGATCTGTCTGGCTCACCACTTGGCTTTCTTCAATCAGAGTCCTCAGGTGTCGTAACCTGGCTCTCGTTCAGCACCAATATCGAAACCTGGCTATCTTTCTAGCTCGAGTCTCAGGGTCAACCTGGCACAACTTAACCTGCAAAGACTTAACCCAGAAGTAAATTTTCAAATTTAACAATTTGTAGTGCACCAATCTTGATAAAATTAGAAGACTCCCACTCATAATCACGTGCACCAACATAAGTACTAACACTGACCCCCCCCTCAAAACTAACTATCTGTACTACCAACTACTCTCCCTCAGATCATAAACACATGATGAACCACTTGTCGATTTAAAACATATTTTGACAATTAAGATATACTCCCTATCACAACAATATCATCATGTTCAGCACTCGGAATTTTGAAAATCAGCTTTCTAACATCAGTTGTCGAAAATCTTTTTGTTTTTTTTTTCAAAAGTTTATACTAAACACACACAAAATCTTTTTGAAATTTTCTAAAAAAAACTAAATGACACCACTTGCAGAAACAGAAGAATGCAGAAGTGAAATATTTACAAACAATATTTTTGTGAGTTTGCGTAAGAGGATCATATCAGTTTATGAGACATGTCACTAACACCGTTAAGCTGCATTTCATTTTAAGTTTTAAACAATTCACCTAGATTGCCAGTATATTTGTCCACTTAAATTTTCACAAAAAGTTCAATTGATCCGAGATACGATGTTAATGTTTTAAAGACTTGAACTTATTCGTGTGTCCTACTACTTGTATATATTCCCGTATCCAGATCCCAATATTCAGTCTTACAGGTGAGTATACCACAGATGATATATGTTTAGGGATTAGATGTGAGGGCCGTGAGAGCTCAGGTCGATACTTCCGTATACGCAGAGAGATGACAACTTCGACTTTTGGTGTGTCCCTTTTAGAGGATCTTTTAGATTTCAACAGCAGCGACTATCAATTTTAGTGTTTCATCAGCTTGCTGAGGGCGATGCTATGTTTCAAGCATTTGCGGAAAGCATTATCCGGGGACTAGGTCAGTACTTCCATACAGCAGAAGTCCCGGGATAATACCCCAGATATCACTGAGCATAAAGACCTAGTATCTCAGAATAAGGGACCTTTCAAACAAGATTTCAGGGGTTACCTATATATCCAAGAAGTTGTTAACCCACAGAACAAGCAAGTTTGATTTTTAGGTTTATATCTCGTCACAATTTACTAAATGTGTAAAAACCTACTGACACATCCACAGAAAGATTGTTTCTCACATTTTTCTTTACATTTCTTTAGCATGTTGTGACAGTCCACTGATGTACTATCATTTCCTCTTTTCACAACAAAACTCATTTTTATTTCAAATTTTCTAATGTTTTTGGATTTTCTGAAATTTCTTACTCCCCCCTAAAATGCAAACACATTAAAGAAAATTTGAAAGCTATCTAATCTCTTGACCCAATTGAAAAAAAAAAATTCAAAACAAACTGTACATAAACATGACAACCGACATCGAATCACGTCAATTCGCCATTCACTAGCACATAAACAATCTGAACTCCCCCTTTCACAAACCATTTTCTCATTTAGATTTCAAAACACTTAAGTTTGTTTTAATCAAAATGATTTTTCCGGAAAATGAGTTTGTTTTTACTACTTGTAAGATTATCATAAGATTTGGGGTTATGGTTCATCATCTTGTTTGTCAATTAGATATGTAGTAAATCAAGTACAACTTAATGTCCCTGATTTACCATTTGCAGTTCAGAAACCTATGTACCACTTGTAAAAATAACCACTTGTAAGATCTCAATCAATACCACTTGTAGGAATGAGTCATCTATATAAACCTCTTTACCCCTTGTAACATTATCCATCAAGATGCTGATTCCTGCTTCGCACTTACCAACCTGGAAGCTCCGGCGTAGTCCTTTCACCTGTAAAATTCAAACACTTGTAAAATCTTTCAAACAAACTTCACAAACACTAGAATGATGCCGATTCCTGATCCACGATATAAACTTGGGATCTCCGGCATAGTCCTAAGACTTCATGGGAAACAGACTTCCATCCAAGTCTTCTTAGACTTGATGGCTTTCAGTTCTTGTGCAGTGGGGTTGTAAGTTGCCTTTTTAGTGGCGTAAAAATCTTTAACCCCCTTTGCTTTCCCACTCAACATTTTCCCAAAAATTTTGTTAACATTCGCGTTGAATGTTTTCTCGACATCAAAATCTTTTTTCTCATTGTAAAACTGATTTGAGATCTCAGTTTTACCAACTTTCTTTTTAATCTCCTCAAATTTCAGCGATGGAAAATCATCATCATTCACCGAAATCTTCACTTCACCTTGTGGCTCTTCTGGCTTTGTGGAACCAGATTCATCGCTGATATTCACATCATTCTTTTTAACAACCCACACTTGGTTGTCTTTTCCTTTCTTGTTATAAAAATTCTTCTTTGAACATTCACCAACCTCGTAAATTGAATTTTCAAAGATTTTAAGTCTATTAGTTGGTGGTTCAACATCAACAACTTTTTCTTTTAATTTCTGAGAAACTCCCTGTTTTGTTTTGACATTTTTCGAACAATTCCATGCAATGTGACTAGCTTCATTGCACTTGTAACAGGTTCGAGTCTCTCTTTGATAAAACACTTCTGTTCCATTCTTCTTCCTTTCGGCAAGAAACTCTTGATTTGATTGTCTCCAGAACGGTTTCTTCTGTTCATCTTCTGAACTTCCACTTGACACAAATTCTGTTTTTGTTTTAGAATTTTTCATATTTTTATGATTTTCTGGTGGAACAAAGCCTAAATCTTTCTTTTTGTAGCTACTATTTTGTTTAGGTTTCTTTTGAAAACCAGAACCAGAATTGTAACTTTTTTTCTTGTTTAACCGTTGTTGAACTCTTGAAGTGTACTTTTTAGATTTGTCAAAATTTTTCAAAATCTTCAATTCAGGAATATTAATTTCTATTAGTTTGACAGTTTTGTTAATCAATTCCGTTTTAACACTCATCACTGGGAACTCTTTGTGGTAATATAATTTGTCAGAATCATTCAAAGTATAGACTACTTCGAATATTTCATCATTCAAATTTGCTTTCAATAACAAAAATTCTTTACTGTAAGACCGTTTAACCGACGAATTTTCACTGTTGACTTACGGATTTGACCCTCCATACTCAGACTTTGACTCGGATTCCTCATCAGTATACAACACCTGATCGACCACCTTTTTGATTAACTCAGACTCACGATCAGTATCTGATGAGGTAAACGTGACATCAATGTTATCTGGTAACACGTCAGTTGTGTCGGTTTTTAGCTTTATATTGACTGCTTTTGCAAGTTGCTCCTCATTCGGTTTTCTAGGAGAATACCCTTCCCAAATCGGAGGCGGACACTTATTATAGCTAATAGTCGGTTTCTTACCACAGTCTTTCTTCTTTGGCTTCTCATCTTGAAACACTTCCATTCCTGCAACAGTTGGGTAAATACGATCAATGAGATAATCAGAACTAGAATAACTTTGTAACAAACGTCTAATTCTCTCATTCTCGATTTTCTCTGTTTCCAACTCTTGCTTCCACTTAGCACTCTCTTCGATGTAAAAATTGATGGCTTTTTGCTTTGACATCATGACTGCATTCATCATCGTCAGTGCTTGTTCTCTTTCTGAGTTTGTCTTTTGGAGACCAGTTACTGTTTTGTTCATGACATCATAAGATTCTTTCACATAGTTGAGGTTGAATAGTAACTGCTCCTTCTTCTTCTTCTCATACTCAGCAATTAGTTCATCTTTTGCTGCACATTCATTGCACGCTTCTAAACACTTCTCGCAAGGCTTTACAACTTCAACAATCTTTTCAATCTCGATTGTCTTCATCACTTCAACCACCTTTTCTGTCTCTATCACCTTCTCGACTTCAGACATTTTTCCTTCACTCACCTGCTCAGTCTGATTATTCTCCTCAGCAACACTTTCAGTCTTTATTTCCATTTGCTCTTTTGCAGCTCTTTTCTCTTTTAGCTTCTCCATGCGATCTGTAAAATAGAAATGAAAACTTTCAGGAGATAGATGAGATTTAGCAATATTGATATGTTTCTCTTCCTCGTCATCACTACTGCTATCAACTGGTGATTGCTCAAACTGTACAGATTTTTCAGAATCAACATCTGACAAACCAAAATCTGACGGTGTTTGATCAAATACAACTTCCTTTTCTGAAGTAACATCATTCTGCACACTCTCATCAGCACTCTGAGAACTTTCATCAGCACTTTCTGAGCTTTCATCAGATGCATCAGACTGTTCCTCCACACTTTTCACTGTCTCTCCAATAGATTTCGTCCATGTGGTAAACATATCTGGTTCTCTGACAATCTTGGCAATGAAAGCTTTGAACTCTCCCTTTTCATCAACAAACATATCCCAGCTAAAGCCTTCAGGTAATCTTTCATCATCTTGATCAACTAAACAAGCTTTGCTATCAGGAGATATGTAGTTGCTCCAGTTGAAGTCCACCAAACATGCTCTCTTTGAATCTTCAATATTTCTACCATGAGCCGTCTGTGAATCTTGTGATTAACCAACCTGCTGATATATGGCTTTCCGGTAGTAGTCGTCTTTTCCGAATGGATTCTGAGCACCACTAGCCTCCCTGTTCTTGCATTCCCGTTTGAAATGGCCCTTCTCCCTGCATCGAAAACAAGTAACTTTAGATTTATCAAAACCTAAAGTAGATACATGAGCATCAAGAAAGTCATTTCTCCCGGTAATTGTTTTGAATTTTTCAGCACGCCTGAGAACACTAGCTAGACACCATTTGATATCCATTAATTCCATTTCTTCGGCGTCTATTTGATCGTAATCCTCTTTGGTGAGCATAGGATTTCCTATCCGACCAGCTACAAGACCCTCATATGATAATAACACAGAACCAAGTAGAGCCATGTGGTCTTTTGCAGTTTCCTCAGAAAAGCTTTGGCCTTCTGGAAGATTTAGAGCAATGTTGCATTGAATAACAAAACCATTTCCAGTCTTTGTGCCTTGAGACTGAAAACTTGAATTTGAATCTTTAGGATTGACACTTGGAAATGACGAGAATCCACTTCTGCTTTTAGTTGAACTCTGATCAATCTTATCTGTAGAATCCCCAGCACTAGACGCAGTCTGGATTTTCGGACTTCTCTCAGATTCTGGAACTGAAATGCTACCCTTGTAGTACATCTTCACGTCCTGTTGACCACTCGGACTATTCATCCTAGCGATCTTCTATTGTTCCAGGTCCTGACTTTCGATCTTTTCAATAAACTGAGATATAGTCAACCCATCATAAACACCCGTATTCTTCAGAATCATCAAATACGTTCCCCACTCTTTCTGCGGTAGGGCATCAGCTAGCTTATCTACCCACTCTTCCCGATCTTTAGTAATGCTCAACATTGACATTGATCGTACGAGGTGGCAGTAACGTTCGATCAGCTTCTTCGTATCCTCTCCCGGTATGCTGCTAAACAGATCGAATTCTTTCTTGAGCGACGCGTTCTTACTCTTTATCATGTTCTCGCTACCCTCAAATTTAATACGAAGAGCATCCCAGATAGACTTTGCAGTTTTGTCATGCTGTAGCAGAATGAAGATATCTTCTTTGATTGCTTGTTGTAATAAACTGATCATCATCTTCTCCGCTTTGTACATAACCCGTTCCTAATCCATAAACTCCGATAACTCTTTGAGAACCTGCAAATCTGTTCGGGGCAACACGTATTTCTTCAGAATGCATTCCCATGATCTAAGATGGTTTGCCTGAACCCAGTTCTCGAATCGGTCTTTCCACCCATAGTATTCTTCGATACTCATCAATTTCGGATGCTTTTGGGTGGTTCCCGTTTCATTTTCAAGATTCATAGCTTGAGCAATAGCAGCCGGACCAGACGGTGTTGCAAATGCATTGTAGAACTCAGTATCCATGACGATTTAGTACATTTTCCAAGAATAGTGACAAATAAGCGAAACCAAGTGATTGTGCACTAAAAGCGAAACCTCGGATGACCGTTGAAGCGAAACTATGTCTTAGACGACCTTTTGAGCGAAACTAGACAGTCTTTATAAGCGAAACTCCAAAGTACAGATGAGCGAAACCAGTGTTTGCACTAATAAGCGAAACCTCAGCAAAATCTTAAAAGCGAAACCTACTGTTGTACTTGTTGATGCACAATGTCTAAAGCCTGCGTCTTTGTAATACTAGTTTAATGTATAGGGTCCAGATAGGTCATTTTGTGATAGTATAGGGGGTTAAAGTGTAAATTTATGACTTTAATGTTGTAGGTCCGCTTTTGTGGCATGTGTCCACAAAAGCGAACCAGCTTAGTAGTCTGGACCGCTCTTGTGGACATGTCACATGAGCGGACCAAGAACTCTATATATACCCCTGTAGTAGTCTTCATTTGTAACGTCTTCGAGAACTCAACGTCGAACTGCTGTCCGTACGACAAGCGTTATCAAGTGAAGAAAAAGTATTTTAAGTGTGAATCTTCTGTTTCTACTCCTTTCTGTTACGTTTTTCTTTGTATCATGTTGAAAATGTGTTTCCGCCACATTTTCAGTAAGCACTAGTTCTGATTGACTCACTCGAGAGGTCAAAACTGATCCTACAATTGGTATCAGAGCCAGTTGCGAGTTAGTTTGCAAGATACGAAGCGTTTTACACGGACTTTTGTAGATTTGGACTGTTTGAACGGTGGAAATGGACTGAAACTTGGACAACAGGTGTAAAACATACTAATAACAAACCCTTGAAAGATTCGGATCAAAATACGGCCTAAAAGTGACCCAAAAACCCTCGTGAAGTTGGATCGCGCTTACGTCATGCTTCTGGTTCGCTTTTCTGGACCGCTCCAACGTACATTTTAAGCTGTTTCTGGTCCGCTCATGTGTCATCTGTGGTTCGCTCGATAGTCAACTTTCTGGTCCGCTCTAGTGTCATTTGTGGTTCGCTCGATAGTCAGCTGTCTGGTCCGCTTTTAGTGCAACATTCTGGTTCGCTTGAAGTGCTAATCTCTGGTTCGCTCTTAGGGAAATTTCTGGTTCGCTCTTAGTTACAGTTGTGGTTCGCTTATTCAGCCATTGTAGTTCGCTTATTCAACCATTGTGGTTCGCTCATTCAGACTGTTTGAAAAATTTTTCCGTTACGACTGAAAATGGAAAGCCAAGATTTTTACAACATGTTTGCGGGTAGTGGAGGAGTTACTCAGAGTCCTGCTAGCATCATTCAGAATGTGAATCTGGAAAACGAGCTTGGAACGATGCAGAAACCTCCTAAGTTGATGAGTTTGGATGAATATTCAGGATGGTCCGGGAGATTCAAAAACTGGGTGCAGGCAAACCATCTAGAGTGCTGGATAAAAATCGAAAGAAAGTATGTTCCTCCGGTAGACGGGTTGAATATGTTGAAGACCATTGCAAGTCTTACAGAGGCGGAACAGGTCGAGTTCAAAGCAGAAAAGAAGATGGTTAGTATTCTGCAGCAAGCGATAAAAGAGGATATTCTAGTTCTGCTACAGCATGATGATTGTGCACAGTCGATATGGCAAGCTTTGGAACAGAAATTCAAAGGCAGTGCGTCGATGATCAAGAGTAAGAAAGCACTGATAAAGAAAGAATTTGATATATTCACGGGAATTAAAGGTGAATCGACAAAGCAGCTTATCGAGAGGTATTGTCACTTGGTGGTAGAGATGAGAAGGCTGAATATCGAAAAGACGAATGAGGAGTGGATAGACAAATTCTGTGATGCACTTCCCTATGAGGAATGGGGAACGTACTTGATGATGTTGAAAAATAGTTCAGATTTCGTGAACTATAGTTTGAGCGTGTTTATAGAGAAAATTGAAGCTCATGAGTTGGAGTTGGTAAAAATCAAGAAGATGAATTCAGCGAATATGCCACAGGATGTGTCTTTGTACTACAAGAACAGTCCGACAGCTTCTAATGTTCAGAGTCCGAAGATTCAAACCGGGTTTAGTGCAGACAACACTTCATCTGCTGCTCCAAATGCCTATCAGTCGAGTCAGTCGACTCCATTTGCCAACTACGAGCCAAATGTTAAAGTCTCAGAGCAGAATTCTCCTCAAAGTTCTACAGGGTCAAATCAACAGACATTTGTGTCCGGTGTGCAGTGTAATATTGCAGTTAACATCAAGAATGGGAATGAAATCACCGAGAATGCAGCCAAGCAGCACATCGCGTTACTGGCATCAGTTCTGGAAGCTTATGAAGGTTTGGTCGCTGGTAGGATCGGTAATCCCGATATGACTAAAGAGGATTACGATCAGATCGATCCGGAAGAACTAGAACTGATAGATATAAAGTGGTGCATGGCGAGTCTGGTTAGAAGAGCACAACGCTTTATGGAGATCACGGGTAGAAGTAGTCTGTCAGGTCCTGATCAGAAATTAGGGTTCGATAAGTCAAAGGTGACTTGTTTTAAGTGCAAAGAACGAGGTCATTTCAAGCGCGAGTGTCCGAATCGTGAAGTGCAGAATCATCAGAACCCGTTCACCAATGATTATTACAGACAGGCTATATATCACCGCCCAAATCAACAATCTGCTGTTTAGAGACCTCAGATTGAGAACAAACCAGAGAAGGCACTTATTGTAAACCAAGATGATGAAAAAGTTGTGTCTGGGTTTAGTTGGGACAAGTATGTTCCAGGAAAGGATGATCGAGCAATGATGGCTGAGGTAGTTGAAATTACAGAGACAATTGCAGAGTCAAAGGTTAGCAATGAGGTGGTTACTGAGAATATCGGTGAAGTAATTTCTGAGAATGTAGTTGAGTCTGATTCTGAGGTAGTTGAGGAAGCAGTTACTAAAATGGTTGATTCTGTTACTGAAATTGTGATTGAAGAGGTTATGGAAGTTGCTGATCAGGTGGTTCCGGAGGTTGTTGAAAAGGTTTCTACAGATAGTTCTGCAAAAGCTGGAGAATCAGTGACTGAATTTCTCAACTTTCAATCACGACAGGAGGAATTTGTTTATACAATGAAATCTATTTTGCCTCCTAACGTTTTTGATTCTTTTGCAGATTATTTTGAAGAACCAAGAACTGGAACGTGTCCGAGATTTGAAGCAAAGAAAGAAGAAGTCGAGGAGGTGATCGATGTTTCGAAGGAAATGACTGAAGAAGCTCTAAAGGAGATTGCAGATAAAGCGCTGATGAGCAAGTTAAAAGAGGTAGATTCAGACGTCCAGGAGTCAGTTGATAAAGTGTCAGGTCTAGGAAAGGAAACTGGAGTCATAGAGGTCAACGTGATCAAGTCGTCTGAGTCGGAGTCAGATCTTGTTGGTAAAATTGTTTGTGAGGATGAGATTATAGTTGAAAAAGTTTCAATCCCCGATACACCATGTCTAAGTTGTTCACAACCATGCACGGGGTGTCTTGAAAAAGACACCAAGTATCAGGAAATAAAACAACATGCAGATTTGGTGAAGTTTGACTTAGAGCAAGTAAAAGAGGCTTACAACACATTGTCTAGGTCAATAAAAATGATCCAAAAAGAGAGTCTTGAAAACGATAAAGCAACCAAGCTGGCACAATCAACTTTATTTGATAAACAGAGAGAAGTCAATTTTCATTTAGATACAATCGCTTCTTTGAGAAAAGAGCTTGAGTTGACTAAAATTGAAAATGATAGAATTGATCAGAAATTGATGAGTTATGTGGCATCATCGTATGTGTTAGAACAAATAGTGCCACAACAGCCACATGCTTCACCTGTCTACAACAGTGTTCCACCCCCAATGTGGAATCATTATACACAGAAATATCCAGATGGGGTGGAAGCTGCATTAAACATCAAATTAAAAACACTTGAGAATGATTTACCTGATAACATTGATATCACTTTCACTGCGTCTGACACTGACGACGAATCCCAGGTAATCAAAAATGTTATTGATCAGGTGTTGGACGATGATAGTGAGAAATCTGAGAAGGCAAAATCAGTGGAGTCCGGTAGTGATTCTGAGGAGGACGGAAACTTTTTAGATCGTTATTTGACAAAAACGGATAAAAGTGCGGATGATGATTCAATTATGGTGGTTTACACTATGGTTGGATCTGACAAACTTTACTCCAACACCGAGTTTCCGCTTCAGAATGTTAGATTTGAGAATGTTCAGAAAGTGTCTAAGCTGATTGAGCTGAGCGTAAATGAGTTAAAGAAAAATGATTTCTTTTCAAAACTGAATAAGCCAGTTGGTTTGTTACGTCCTACTAGTCCAGAAAAGGTAGAGGGGGTGGGTAAAAACCAAAACAAGAAAAATCAGTTAAAGAATAAAGGTCTTGGTTTTGAGAAGAAAATGACTAAGAAGGTGGTCAAGCCAAAAGACAGGATGGATGATGTGTTTGTCGCTGGTCCTAGCACTGAAATTGAAAAAGATTATATCTTTAGTCAAAAGGCCGTGGACGACTTCAATGCAGCGCAAAAGCTAAAAGTGGAAACTGTCACAACCACTTTTGTAGAATATGATAAGCGTGTGTGTTATCGCAGCAATGAAGTTGGCCATATGGCGAAGCAGTGTAAGAAAGTGATTGAAAAACCGGTTGTGGTAAAAGCTGTTAATAAACAAAAGGTTGAAAAACCTAAGGTTGAAAACAAAAATGTTTTAAAACAAATCATTCAAAAACCTCGACCAAAATCACCGGTTGTTGCAAGAGATAAACAAGTGTTGGTTTCGCCGATCCGAATTCTTAAACTGGGTGAAAAATTGAAGTCGGAGGATAAGCCAAAATCGACCTTTGAGATTGGCGAGTCTTCTAAATCTCCCAAGACTTCGAAATTTTACCCTAAAGCAAAAACTTTTGAAAATCAGTCATGGGTCGCGAAATCTAAACCATCTGGTGAGATCAAAAAGATGGAAAGTGTGTTGAAAAATGAGTCACATTTTGTGAAAGATGATGTTGCGGTGTTTGAGTCTGAAATTGATCTGTTTTTGTCAGAATTTCCCAAACTTCATAACAAAGTGAAACAAGATAAAAAGGAAATTGAGTCAAATGTCACATTTAACTTTCCAAAAACAAGTGAGAAATACAATGTAGTTTTTGGTACAGTGTCAGAAGCTAAAAAGTCATGGGCATCATTGTTTAACTGATGTGTTTGTGTGCTGTTTGCAGGAGCTGCCCAAGTCTGTGCTATCCAGGTGGATAATGGACAGCGGAGCGTCGAGGCATATGACGGGATCCTTAGCTCTATTATATGATGTCAAATCAATTAATGGAAGCTACGTTGGATTTGCTGGTAACCAAGGTGGCAGGATTGTTGGTCAGGGAAAGCTCACAAACGGCATCATATCTTTTGACAAAGTGAATTATATTGTTGAATTGACGAACAATTTGTTAAGTATTTCACAAATTTGTGACAAAGATTTTAGCGTTCATTTTACAAAAAGAGAATGTTTGGTTTTAAAGCCAGGGTTTAAAGTCCCTGATGAGTTAGTGCTGTTGCGTGCTCCTAGGGTTAATGATCTTTACATTTTAGATATGAGCACTACAACACCAACAACTCCTCAAAAAAAATGTTTTGTGACAAAATCTAAAGCAACTGAGAAAGAGTCAATTATGTGGCACAAAAAAATGGGTCATATACACGTTCGTAAAATGAATTTTCTTGTGCACAACGATTTGGTAGAAGGTGTGAATGTTAAGAATTTTCATTTACCTGACGATTGTGTTGCTTGTAAGAAAGGTAAACAGGTACGGAAGTCTCATCCGCTAAAGATGATCAACACTATCCGGTTACCTCTCGAGAGATTACATATGGATCTCTTTGGGCCGGTTAACGTCAAAAGCATCAGTGGAGATTCTTACTGTTTGGTGGTTACGGATGATTATACAAGGTTTTCATGGGTTGTTTGTTTGGAGAAGAAGGATGAAACATTCGATGCTTTGATGGTTTTATTCAAAAAGATGGAAACGGTGTACAAGCTGCCGATCAGAAGAATTCGGAGTGATAATGGAACGGAGTTCAAGAATAACAAAATGTACGAGTTCTGTAACGAGAAGGGGATACTACATGAATTCAGTGCGCCGTACACACCGCAGCAAAACTGTGTGGCTGAACGAAAGAATAGAACCCTGATCGAGACCGCACGTACTATGTTGGCAGATTCAAAGCTTCCGATTTTCTCCTGGAGTGAAGCAGTGTCAGCGGCTTGTTATACATTGAATAGAGTTCTAACAGTGAAGAAATATAAAAAGACTTGTTTCGAGTTGCTGCATCGATATAAGCCAAATCTTGAGTTCTTAGAACCTTTTGGCTCTCCGTGTACTTTCATAGATGCTGATGGTAAATTCGGAGCAAAAGCGAATGAAGGATTTTTCGTAGGTTATGCCAGCCCGTTAAAAAGGGTGTTTGTACCGTGTCTGGGGAAGGTGATTCAGGTCCATCACATGGATTGTCAAAAGCACACTCCGTCGCAACAACTTCCCGGACAAAGATTCTTTTTGACTATGACAAACTCTGGGAATCGTTTCATCTGCCGTCCGAACCGAGTGAGGAGGAACTTGCTCTCATGTACTTGTATCAGCAAAGTCAGTTGCAAGAGCCGGAATCTAGACCGCTGGATGTTCCTACGCCCACCGTGGGTACTCACGATGATGAAGCTGGACCAAGTGGAACCGTTCATATACCGCCAGAGGTACCAGAGGAACCAACTCCGTCATTTGACGTTTCTGACGACTCAGAGGAGGAACCCGCTCCTACCTTTGACGAGGAACCAAATAAGACATCAGAGGAGGCTGTTGATCAAATCGTTGATCTCGATATTTCAAATCTGGAATCGGAAGTTGTGGTGCCTGATACTGTGATGCCACGGACACTGTCTTACCACCCTTTAGAACAAATTATCGGCGATCTACAGAGTGGTGTCAAAACGAGACATCAGATAGACCAAGCTTTTACATGTTTTTATTCAGATATTGCTGATATGCAGAAAGAAGTCTCATTCAAATGTTTTATTTCGCAGATAGAGCCCAGGACTTACAAAGAAGCATTGACCGAAGACAGTTGGGTGAATGCTATGCAGCAGGAACTGCAACAGTTTGAAAAATTGGGCGTCTGGAGACTGGTCGATCTGCCGAAGAATCAGAAGTTGATAAAAACAAAATGGGTGTTTAAATGTAAACGTGACGATAGAGGAGTCGTGGTGAGGAACAAAGCACGTTTAGTGGTTCAAGGCTTCAGCCAGCAGGAGGGTATAGACTATGAAGAGGTTTACGCGCCGGTCGCAAGGCTTGAAGCTATTCGTATTTTTCTTGCCTTTGCATCCTGGAAAGATTTCAAAGTCTATCAACTCGATGTTAAATACGCATTCCTGTATGGCAAGATTCGAGAAGAAGTTTACGTGGGGCAACCACCGGGGTTTGCAGATCCACTAAACAAAGACAAGGTGTACTTACTGGATAAAGCATTATACTGTCTACACCAGGCCCCGAGAGCCTGGTACGAGACTCTTTCAACCTACTTGCTGAACAACGGGTTCACAAGAGGAACAGTAGACAGTACCTTGTTCACAAAAGAAGAAGCAGGCCACTTGCTGATTGTGCAGATCTACGTTGATGATATAATTTTTGGTTCCACCAACGACGATTTGTGTAAAGAGTTTGAGAGAGTAATGAAGAAGAAATTCGAAATGAGTTCAATGGGGGAGATGAAGTTCTTCCTCTGGCTGCAGGTAGAACAAATGCCCGACGGAATCTTCATTCACCAATCAAAGTATGTAAAGGACGTACTCGATAAGTTTGATATGACAGATTGCAGTCCTGCATCAACCCCCCTCGCACAGAACCATGGTATTTGTCCGGATGAACAGGGAGTGAAGATGGATGAAACGTTATACCGATCGATCATTGGGTCTTTAATGTATCTCACAGCTTCCCGTCCCGACATCATGTACCCGACATGTCTGTGTGCACGATATCAGTCGAATCCGAAGCAATCGCATCTGACGATCGTCAAACGCATCTTACGGTATTTGAAGGGTTGCCCAAACATCGGCTTGTGGTACCCTCGCTCGGGTGATTTTACCTTATCCGGTTTCACTGATTCAGATTTTGGTAGCTGTAAACAGAACGCAAAGTCCACCACTGCTGGGTGCCAGTTCTTCGGAACTCGGCTTGTTACCTGGCAGTGCAAGAAGCAAACTGCAGTCGCGCTCTCCACGTGTGAGGCTGAGTACGTCTCAGCCTCTAGCTGTTGCTCGCAGATCCTCTGGATCCAACAGCAGATGCGCGACTTCGGTTTGCAATTCTTGGATACGCCGATATTTGTGGACAATGAAGCGGCCATAAATGTTACTAAAATCTGGTTCACCATTCGAAAACAAAACACATTGAAATCCGTCACCATTTTATTCGAGATTGTCACGAAAAGAAATTAATACGGATTGAACATGTGGGCACCGATGATCAGAAAGTTGATTTTTACACGAAACCGTTTGATAAAAAGAGATTTTATTATCTTTTAAGGTTAAATGGGATGAAAAATCTGCAATCTGGGAGGGTTATCGAGTGTGAAGCCGAATTGGGCGGCGATCTGACTTGAACCGTATCGAGTTGTCAACCTTTATTTGTACAGTTGTATTTCCTGCTTTTCGTTAAAAACAACAACACAAAAATATGTTTTAGTTTTAGGGGGAGATATTCGCAGAAAAATACAAAAACATGATAAAATCATAAAAATCCAAAAACATTAAAAATGCCAAAAAGAGCTGTGTAATATAGGGGAAATGATAGTACATCAGCTAGACGGGCACAGTACGCTAAAGAAATGTAATGTAAAAATGCATTTAAGCAGTCTCGCTAAAGATGTGCCGGTAGGTTCTTACAGAATTAGTAGATCAGTTTGGGATATAAACTAAATTTAACTTGCGTTTTCGTGGGGAACACCTCCAGGATATATAGGTAACCCCTGAAATCCTGTTTGAAAGGTCCCGTATTCTGAGATACTAGGTCTTTATGCTCGGTGATATCTGGGGTATTATCCCGGGACTTCTGCTGTATGGAAATACTGACCTAGTCCCCGGATAATACTTTACGCAAAAGGCTTTGAAACATAAGCTTCACCCTCAGCATGCTGATGAAATAATAAAATTGATAGTCACTGCTGTTGAAATGCAAAAGATCCTCTAAAGGGGACCCACCTTAAAGTCAAACCGTCATCTCTCTGCTGAACGGAAGTTCTGCCTGAGCTCTCACGGTTTCGCATCTACCCCCAACAGATATCAGCCGTGGTATATTCACCTGTAAGACTGAATACTGGGATCCGGATACGGGAGTATATACTGAGGTGGGAACACACGTTAACGTTTAAGTCTCTAAAACATTAATCACGTATCCCGAACAGATTGAAAGTTTTGCGAGAATTTAAAATGGATCAATATACCGACAATCAACGCGAATTGCTTAATGCTTAAAATGAAATAAGCTTAACGGTGCTTGTGTTCTGTCGGCAGCTAATATGATCCCCTAACACGCTCGGAAAAATATTATGTGTATATATTTCAGTTTGTACAGCTTTAAACCCAAAAAGATTTTCTTTTCTCATTTTAGTTTCGACAACTGATACTGGGGATTGGAAGTTCAAAGCCCATGTGCAGATCATGTTAGTGCCTGATGAGGGTTGGGTAAGCTGTGATTACAAACAAAGATCTGGTATGTTGTTTTCTCATTTTAGTTTCGACAACTGATACTGGGGATTGGAAGTTCAAAGCCCATGTGCAGATCATGTTAGTGCCTGATGAGGGTTGGGTAAGCTGTGATTACAAACAAAGATCTGATAAAATGTGCAAATGTTTGAAACGTCAAAAAGTTCATTAGTTTGAACTGATTTTAAAACAAAATGACAGAGTACTTCATAAAACTGATCAACCAGGGCCATTAACTTGGACTTGGTAGGTCAAACAGCTGTCCAGAGTCATTAACTTGGATTTGGTCAACTGGGTGTCAGCGTGTGAAATCGAAAAAGTTGGAAAAATGATTAACAAATGAATTTTTGAAAAATAAGAAACAGGTTCGCTCTTTTGTCACCATCGGTTCGCTTATTTGTCAAGGTAACACGTTGGTCCGCTCATGAGGACATGTCGAATAAGCGGTCCAGACCTTATATAAATAGAACAGGGGTCCGCTTTTGTTGCCATTTCCAGACCGCTTATACATCAATCTCTCTGAGGCGATTTCGAGCGATCCTCTGTGTTCATCGTGATTCACTGCTGATTGAGCCCTGTTTTCACTTGATTTTGATAGATTTCTACTGATTACATCATGGGCAAGGTAAGTTCTCACTCAATTTGATCTCAGTTTAGCTTAAACTTGCTTGTCGGCATGCTTTGGTTGAATAGATCATGTTTAACCATCATATTTATGGTATTGCTTGTTGTTTCAGTGTCGTATGATTATATTAAGAGTGGTATTACATGTTAACTGTTGAGATTTGAGCGATTGATGAGTGTTGTCGGCAATGCATAGTTTCAATCTCAGATCTAGGGTGATTTAGGCATGGTTTGTAGAAATCAAAGACACCCTTAGTTTCGGAATTCTGTATAGATTGTGTTTCTGAAATCAATTTTAGGTTTTTAGCAGTTTTTACAAGTGTTGAAGTAGGACCGCTTTTGTAGACATTCACCATTAGGACCGCTCTTATGTACATCTTGTAGGACCGCTTTTACAGTCATGTAGTTCAGGATCGCTCATAAGACATCTGTAGGACCGCTTATAAGAACCATTTTAGGTCCGCTCTTATGACATCTTTCAGGACCGCTCATGTGTACTATATCAGGTCCGCTTTTAAGGCAGTAAAATGTTGATTCGCTTATTTGGCCAGGGATGGTTCGCTTTTTGTGCATTTTCTAAGTAGGTTCGCTTTTTAGTCACTATAGTGGTTCGCCTATAGGGTTGTGAAGTGTTGGTTCGCTTTTAATGTATCATGCAGGTTCGCTTTTTAGTCAGTAATAAACATGTAAAATTTTTCTAAGTCTTGATTTCTGTTGTTGTTGTGCAGGCATCGCCAAACGTGTTATTTGATCCAGTACACAACAGTTGTATTGATTTAGATGTGGAGAAATGTCCTTTATTGTCAGAATTCAACAGCATTTTGGATTATATGAATCGTATTCCAGTGAAGAAAGCAATGATTGACCAAAGACCATTGTATAGATCACATATTAGTCGATTTTGGACAAACGCAAAGTATGATGAGGAAAGCAAGGTGATATCATCAGTAGTGGAAGTGGATGGAAAGTTGGAGACTATTTTGGTGACTGAAGCCTTAGTTCGTGAAGTTATGAATTTTCCTGATGAGGCCAACTACCCCACAAGATTTCCGGAACGTATGGTGAAGGGTTGTATGCTGCGTTTGGGATACAGAAATACTTTGAACACCGGAAATTACTTGAAGTCAAAGTTTCAAAAATCTTTCAAGTTCTTGATCCATTGTATTCTGATTTCATTGAGCCACACAAAGGGCAGTTTCGATCAGATGAGAGATTACCAAATGAACATGTTAACAGCGTTGGTGTTGAATAAGAAATACAATTTTTCGCACATAGTTTTTCATTATATGGTGGAGAATCTCACGTCGGATGTTAGAACCTGGAGATATCCGCGTTTTGTACAAAGGATGATTGATCGTGCATACCCTGGAATTGATAGAAACATTAAGGGTGATCTTCTTGTTCAAGCTCACATGTCTAGCAACACTTTGAAGAATCTAGTCAAGTATCATCCTAATCATCCAGAGCCTGATCTAGTGATTGAAAACTTTGGATTGCTTAGAGATGCGAACTATGTGGATCCTGATCCGGAAAATCATCAGAATTGGAGAAATCAAGAGGAAATGAAAGAGGCGTTGTATGCTGTAGAATTGAAAATACTTCAGAGTTTCAAACCAACCAAGAACGAGTGGTATGTAAAGGAGTCGGGGCGTAGACGTAGATTTGCAACTCCTGTAGCTGAAGGTGAAGGTTCTTCGTCAAAACCGAAGAAGATACAAAAGAAGAAAAAGCAAACAATGTTAATTGATGAATCTGATGAAGAGATTCCTGAGATGAATGTTGAAAATGAACAAGAGACGACTGGTGCTGAAAACATTGTAATTGAGACAGATTTGTTTACAACAGAAGCGTATTTTGTTGATAATGTTGTGGAAACAGGTACTTCTGATGTTCAAAAAGAAAAAGAGGAGTTAGATGATGTTGAAGGTGACGATGTTGATAAAGACACTACTAGTTCTTCTAGTTCGTCTGATTATGAAGTGATTGATGCAAAAGAACGTGAGAGACGAATGAGAGAAGAAGTAGAACAAGAGAGGTTGATTAGAAAGAGGAAGAGGGAAGAGAAAGAAGATGCAGCTTATGAACCCTCTCCGGAGCATGTTTCAGTGTCACAATCTTCTCTGAAGGGTAAAAATAAAGCTGCTAGTCGAAAGAGAACTACACCAAAGATCAAAGTGTCGAAGCGCCCTCAGAAGATCAGGCAAACACACTCTACACCTCCACGTCAACCAACACCTCCACAATCTCCAATACATCAATCTCCTCCCAGACAACCAACACCACAACAATCACCAAGACAACCTACTCCTCCATCACAATCAACACCACCCAGACAACCTACTCCACAACGACAACCATCTCCTCTGTTTCAATCAACACCACCTCCACATCAACCATATTATTCTTCGCAAGATCTCTTTGGCACACCTCCACTCACCCAAGCACAACCTGGTTCTTCAAGTAGAGGCCTTCCGATACCGCAAGATAATCTGCTAGACGTTGATTTCGATTTTGCAAACAATTCTCAAGTATTGAAATTGGAAAAGAGAATTGATGATGTGATAGCAGAAAATAAAAAGTTGGCGGATGAATGCAAAAAGATTGCTGATAGAGAAAAGACTCTTGCTGGTAAGGTGCAGAGGTTGGAGTGTGAAAACAAAGTGTTGACACTGAAAATTGAAGTTGATCAGACAAAAATCGACGTTCTGAAAGTTCGAGTGTCTGAATTAGAAGAAGAAAAGAATCGTCGAGAAAGTGAAAATGAGTACTATAAGTTGAAGAATAAAGAACTTATGGCTGCTAAAGCGCTACATGAACATAAGTTTTACATGCTGAATAGAGTTGTGGAAAGTATGCTAGAGACATCAGTGGAACAGAAATATGAAGAGTTGAAGTTAGAAGACCTTCGTGCAGAACGTAAAGCAGAATTAGAAAGGCAGATGAAAGATAAGGGTAAAGGGGTGGAAGGAAGTTCTGTAATGTCTATTGTACCTTCAATGGTGATAGATAATCCTGAGCCTATATCTGCAGTTCCTGGTATAGTCGAAGAAGAATCACCAACGCCTAAGTTAATTGGTGGCGAAGATGAAGAGGATGATGAAGATGATGATGAGGATGAGTTTGTTTATTCTGCGTGCAGTCACAGTTCTAAAGGTGATGATGATGATGACGCTGCAGGAGGTTCAGGTGTTAGAGTAACTGAAGCTTCAAATGAAAAAGCCGTTGAAGATCTGCTAAACGACACAGTCAATGAAGAAAGTGGTGAAGCTGAGAGAAAGGGGGAGTCGAGTAAGACTCAGATTGTAGAACATCATGAACCTTTGTTCTTACGTTTAGATGTGTATAGGGAAATGTTAAAAGATGTAAATCCCGAGATTCCAATTGATCTTGAAGCTGATTTGGAATCGTTTGATATCAATAAACAGCAAGATTATAAGTATGATTATGTTGAGGATGCTGATATCTACGATAGAGTTGAGGTTGAAGAGTGTTCGGATAATGAAGAGGTTTCTGAAGATACTTCTAAACTTCCAACGTTAATGGAGTTCTTTGCTGCTGAAAATAGAGATGAATTACGTCAGAAAGTGACTGAAGCAGTGAATGATAATGTGTTTGAATGTTTGAGGAAAGAAGCTGAGCAGAAAGATCAATCTAATGCTGATAAAGAAGATCAATCGAAAGCTGAAGAAATTGATCGTTCTAAATGGTTTAAAGATACTCATGAAAGAAAATTCAAGAGGCCGCTGAAGTTCTTCCAACGTGATAGAAATGTTTCGCTTGGCGATATTATTAGTTGGGGTTTTCTTCCACAGGTCAACGCTTATGCTATTAGAAGAGAATATGGCGTCCAGTATTTTGCATGTTTATATGATATAATGTCATTACCGTGGTGGGACGTTGATGAATTAGCAAAAGTGAGGGTCTTGGAGTACAAGGTGAGACAGAATGATACCGCGATGTGGGGCTACATCAAGTATGAACAATTGAAGTCATTTCGAAAGTGGAAGCCTCATCGTCCAAGACGTGTTCAGAGAATTGATCCGGAAACTGGAGCTGTAGAAGTCATTCTGAATGTGAAACCTCCACGTACAATGAAGACAATTCCGATGCCAGAAATGGAACAGGATTTTTATAAAGGTTTTATTGACTGGGTGTACAGTTGCAGAACGACTGAAGCTATAATCACATACAGAGCTGGTGGAGAGCTGAGGGTTATTCATGTTTACGACCCGATGTGGTTAGTTAATTGTTTAGCGAAAGATATTGAATGTCTATTCATTCACAAGATTCGCTACTCTCCAGCAGATAAAGAGCAAGCTCTTCAGTTCCAACGTGTTGTATCACTGTGTATTCAGAAAGGAATCAACTCTGAAAACAAGTGGAAATCCTCGTGGTGGTCTTTAGAAGAGAAGATGAGGAAGAAATCAAAGCGTGAACGTGAACGTGAGAATCAAAAGATGGAAGAAAATAGAGGAAAGTTTATGAAGGAACAAGAAAAGGAGGAAAAGGCGAGGAAGATCAAGAATGAGAAGATCAGAGTTGCTTTGGTCAGAAAGCCAAAACCAAAGGAAGAGAAATTCAAAGCTACCTGAAGACCTACATTCAAGACAAAGACTGCGGCTTCATCCAAGGGGGAGTTTGTTGATGCACAATGTCTAAAGCCTGCGTCTTTGTAATACTAGTTTAATGTATATGGTCCAGATAGGTCATTTTGTGATAGTATAGGGGGTTAAAGTGTAAATTTATGACTTTAATGTTGTCTTTCCGAAAACATGGTTTGTCTTTTACTGGCTTACTTGTCGTGGGGGTTACCCCATAGTTGAAAATATGATTAACCAGTTCCTTCTTTATTACCCAAACCATATCCATAATCAGTGGGGGCTTCCCCATGTGAACCACTAGACCGTTACCATATCGACTACTAACGAAAGTAAGTTGTGCCCTACGCCAATGTCTATCATCATTGACAGTTTGCCATAGTCCATTAGTACACGCCCGTCCGACTGGCACGGTGTGAGGTTTGTTAAACCTAATAGCGCTATTAACTAATGACCCGCTCGTCATTGGCCTCCGCGATTAAGTCGATATAAAATGAGGGACTTAATGATAGAGTTTTGTCTAGTAAGTTTTAAGGTTGTTGTCCTACCCTAGGAGGACGAACGTACGTATTCTACCCAAGGAGAATACGCAGGATTAATATTGGCATCCTACCCATGGAGGATGGCGGTACATATCCTACCCAAGGAGGATATGTAGGTTCCGTTTTATTTCTTTAACCCATTCCCAACCACCGGGAATCCCATGCCTTGGTTTGCTCGGTTAGATTAGTTACTCTAATAATCAGAAACCAAGCACGTCCTAATAAGGTACAGATAACAATCAGTTTCTCATTCATAACACGTATCCTACGTACGGTTTATCTATTCATTACCTCTATCATGTACCACACAATTCTAATGTCAAGGTACTTTGTTAAGTTATATTATTTTACCCTAAAATAATATAACTATCTCACAAAATAAACAAGTATCCACATAAGTGTTCTAGTATAAAATATATATTCTAAATATATATCTAACCATTTTACTTGTAAAAATCATCCTCCGATACTTTGTATTTTTGTAACGAAACTCATGGCGAAGTTTATTTTGAAAAAAAAAACAAAGTTAAAATGTATTTGTGAACACTTGTTAGAAAAATAATTTCTAAGTGTTGGAATTTTTAGAAAATTTCGCCAGAGTTTCCTTTGTAAATGGAGGCGTCCATGCTAATAAGCATATCATTTTCTTTTCCGAAAATCATTCAACAATCAACAACAATTTACCAAGAGCAAACTATTCCGTCTACAAACCAACATGAACTTGATGTTTCATAAAAGCGCGTAGTAACTTGGTAAGGCGTTTAGTGGGTTTAGTTACCCTCCAAAGTGGGTTTACTTTTGTTAAAATCTCGTTCTCGGGATTTTTAGATGTTCACAACTTGTGAGCACATTTTACAAAAATGTTTACTTATAACATCTTCTTGTGTTAAAAGTATTTCTACACTTATGTGTTATTTAAAATAGTGTTGGTTTAATAAAAACCATGTTCTTCTAAAAATCATCTTTTTAAACTTGGTTCTCTTGAAAATCATTCACAAGTTTTAGATCTACAAGATTACTAGATCACTTGGTTTATTATTTTTCAAGAAAAAAATCATTTTTCTTTCAAGTTGATGTGTAGACTAGAAGATGATTATTTCATACAAGCACATAATCACCTCTAACTTGTTAAACCCTGTTTTTAATCATGCTTTAACAAGTTCCATATGATGATCAATCATCATATTACTAGTAATCACCAAGTAACATCATCCATACTCAAAATAACATCATTCTAGCATTCTTCATCTTATGTAAAGCTTACGTTCAAGTTTTATATTTATGATTTTTAGTGTTCATATGCTTTCATCAAGATATAACTATTAACCACTAAAAACATGGAGTAAACAATGATCAAAGAAGCCTTACAACTAGATTAAAGCTAGGGAAGATCAAGCTTGGAAATGTAGAGGATAAAAGTAAACTAGAGAGGTCCTTGATGATTCGTGAGTTCCACACTTCGTTACTCATCTCCTTGCACCTTGAGAAGCACTTGAAATGCTTGATTGAAATTTGGAAATAATGATGTGTGGAGGGGGGTTCACGGTCGAGGGTTCAAGGGAGAGAGGAGAGTGATGTATTGGTGAAGAAGATGATTAATGCAAGTATTTTATAATCCTCAAATCCTATTGTCCATTGGTTGGTGTGTTTGTGGAAGTACAAGCAATATCTCAACAATTCCAATGTAAATCATATGGGGATTATGGAAGGATTTGTTATATCTTTGGTGTGGGGTCCCATGGGGACGGTTACACAAGGGGGGGGGGTGTAAGATGTATTTTGTTGTGGTAGAAGTAATTAGTTAGGGGTTAAGTGGTAAAAGTCTAGTGTTTAGTGTGTACCATGTATTATATAGCGTGTTAGTGTGCTCGGGAATCATAAGTTGCTCAGAAAAAATAAAAACAATGTTTCTTGCAATATTTTAGTGTTCCGGGTAATGTCCGGTTGTTCGGTTAGATACTGTTCCATTAAAGTGCTAAGTTATTCCACATAGTGTCCTATATATATCTTTTTGTAACACTTTTAATTCCCAACACTTAAGAAAGCATACAGGATCATTTAGTCAATTTTTTTTTTCTGCACAAGACTAGTATGTAAAAAAAAGCACATGTAAGTATGACGCAGTAATCAGAAAGCAGTTAAGTAATTCAGCACAGACATCAAGCACTTTAATTAACATTAATGAATCGTATGGATACATGTAATTTTGAGGGTTGTCACATTCTCCCCCTGTTAAGAGAATTTCATCCCGAAATTTACCACGTGTTTACTGAGGAAGCTAGTTAAGTTGCGTAGTTTTCCCAGTTTTCCTGGGGTGTCACATCATCCCCCCGTTGGTTTGGAATTTCGTCCCGAAATTCTGCAGTAGCTTCAGCCTCAGTAGTGGTTGCACTTTTCTTAAACAACTGGGGATACTTGAGTTTCATTTGGTCTTCTCGTTCCCAGGTATACTCTGGGCCATGACGGGAATTCCAACGAACTTGAACAAGAGGTATTCTAGTACACATGAGAATCTTAACATCTCGATCAGTGATCTCTACTGGTTCCTCGACGAATCACAACTGGTCGTCGATAGTGAGCTCCTTGAGAGTAACTATGAGGGTCTCATCTGACAGACACTTCTTCAGATTCGACACATGGAAAACATTGTGAACTCCGCTGAGTTCTGCCGGTAGATTCAGCTTGTAGGCCACCTTGCCAATCTTCTCAATGATTTCGAAGGGTCCAACATATCGTGGGTTGAGTTTGCCTCGTTTGCCAAAACGAACTACACCTTTCCAAGGTGAGACTTTAGGTAGCACTCGATCCCCAACCTGGAACTCGAGTGGTTTCCTTCGCTTATCAGCATATCTTTTCTGACGGTCACGAGCTGCCGCCATTCGTTTTCGTATCTGAGCAATCCTTTCATTTGTATCTACTACGAGTTCTGGGCCTGTGATTTGACTGTCGCCAACCTCTGCCCAACAAAGAGGTGATCGGCACTTCCGTCCGTACAATGCCTTGAACGGAGCA
Source organism: Helianthus annuus (assembly GCF_002127325.2). Lineage (NCBI taxonomy): Eukaryota > Viridiplantae > Streptophyta > Magnoliopsida > Asterales > Asteraceae > Helianthus > Helianthus annuus. The sequence goes on from NC_035436.2 coordinate 117,580,685, forward strand.
ACCTGAATACTGGTGTGGTAACTGTTGTTATACGAAAACTCCACTAACGGGAGGTGTTTTTCCCAGCCATTACCAAAGTCGATTACACATGCCCTAAGCATGTCTTCAAGGGTTTGGATGGTGCGTTCAGATTGCCCATCCGTCTGTGGATGATATGCCGTGCTCATGTCTAATCGAGAACCAAAGGACTTGTGCATAGCTCGCCAAAACTAAGATGTAAAACGTGAGTCACGATCAGAAATGATGGAGGTTGGCACTCCGTGCCTTGATACTACTTCCTTTAGGTAGATGTCTGCTAGAGTGGAAAACTTATCTGTTTCCTTGATGGCCAAAAAATGTGCAGACTTGGTCAGTCGATCCACGATCACCCAAATGGTATCATTTCCGCATTGAGATCTAGGCAGACCAGTAACGAAATCCATGGAAATTTGCTCCCATTTCCATTTAGGTATCTCTTGTTGTTGAAGTGGGCCAGATGGTTTCTGGTATTCGACCTTAACCCTAGCACAAGTCAAGCATTTACTGACGTAGGTTGCTATGTTGGCTTTCATACCAGGCCACCAGTATGTAGTCTTTAGGTCGTGGTACATCTTTCCATGTGAACTCACCTTGGTTTGCTCGGTTAGATTAGTTACTCTAATAATCAGAAATCAAGCACGTCCTAATAAGGTACAGATAACAATCAGTTTCTCATGCATAACATGTATCCTACGTACGGTTTATCTATTCATTACCTCTATCATGTACCACACAATTCTAATGTCAAGGTACTTTGTTAAGTTATATTATTTTACCCTAAAATAATATAACTATCTCACAAAATAAACAAGTATCCACATAAGTGTTCTAGTATAAAATATATATTCTAAATATATATCTAACCATTTTACTTGTAAAAATCAACCTCCGATACTTTGTATTTTTGTAACGAAACTCATGGTGAAGTTTATTTTGAAAAAAAAAACAAAGTTAAAATGTATTTGTGAACACTTGTTAGAAAAATAATTTCTAAGTGTTGGAATTTTTAGAAAATTTTGCCAGAGTTTCCTTTGTAAATGGAGGCGTCCATGCTAATAAGCATATCATTTTCTTTTCCGAAAATCATTCAACAATCAACAACAATTTACCAAGAGCAAACTATTCCGTCTACAAACCAACATGAACTTGATGTTTCATAAAAGCGCGTAGTAACTTGGTAAGGCGTTCAGTGGGTTTAGTTACTCTCCAAAGTGTGTTTACTTTTGTTAAAATCTCGTTCTCGGGATTTTTAGATGTTCACAACTTGTGAGCACATTTTACAAAAATGTTTACTTATAACATCTTCTTGTGTTAAAAGTATTTCTACACTTATGTTGTTATTTAAAATAGTGTTGGTTTAATAAAAACCATGTTCTTCTAAAAATCATCTTTTTAAACTTGGTTCTCTTGAAAATCATTCACAAGTTTTAGATCTACAAGATTACTAGATCACTTGGTTTATTATTTTTCAAGAAAAAAACATTTTTCTTTCAAGTTGATGTGTAGACTAGAAGATGATTATTTCATACAAGCACATAATCACCTCTAACTTGTTAAACCATGTTTTTAATCATGCTTTAACAAGTTCCATATGATGATCAATCATCATATTACTAGTAATCACCAAGTAACATCATCCGTACTCAAAATAACATCATTCTAGCATTATTTCATCTTATGTAAAGCTTACGTTCAAGTTTTATATTTATGATTTTTAGTGTTCATATGCTTTCATCAAGATATAACTATTAACCACTAAAAACATGGAGTAAACAATGACCAAAGAAGCCTTACAACTAGATTAAAGCTAGGGAAGATCAAGCTTGGAAATGTAAAGGATAAAAGTAAACTAGAGAGGTCCTTGATGATTCGTGAGTTCCACACTTCGTTACTCACCTCCTTGCACCTTGAGAAGCACTTGAAATGCTTGATTGAAATTTGGAAATAATGATGTGGGGAGGGGGGTTCACGGCCGAGGGTTCAAGGGAGAGAGGAGAGTGATGTATTGGTGAAGAAGATGATTAATGCAAGTATTTTATAATCCTCAAATCCTATTGTCCATTCGTTGGTGTGTTTGTGGAAGTACAAGCAATATCTCAACCATTCCAATGTAAATCATATGGGGATTATGGAAGGATTTGTTATATCTTTGGTGTGGGGTCCCATGGGGATGGTTACACAAGGGGGGGGTGTAAGATGTATTTTGTTGTGGTAGAAGTAATTAGTTAGGGGTTAAGTGGTAAAAGTCTAGTGTTTAGTGTGTACCATTTATTATATAGCATGTTAGTGTGCTCGGGAATCATAACTCGCTCAGAAAAAAATAAAAACAATGTTTCTTGCAATATTTTAGTGTTCCGGGTAATGTCCGGTTGTTCGGTTAGATATTGTTCCATTAAAGTGCTAAGTTATTCCACATAGTGTCCTATATATATCTTTTTGTAACACTTTTAATTCCCAACACTTAGGAAAGCATACAGGATCATTTAGTCAAAAAAATTTTTCTACACAAGACTAGTATGTAAAAAAAAGCACATGTAAGTATGACGCAGTAATCAGAAAGCAGTTAAGTAATTCAGCACAGACATCAAGCACTTTAATTAACATTAATGAATCGTATGGATACATGTAATTTTGAGGGTTGTCACATTCTCCCCCTGTTAAGAGAATTTCGTCCCGAAATTTAGCACGTGTTTACTGAGGAAGCTAGTTAAGTTGCGTGGTTTTCCCAGTTTTCCTGGGGTGTCACATCATCCCCCCGTTGGTTTGGAATTTCGTCCCGAAATTCTGCAGTAGCTTCAGCCTCAGTAGTGGTTGCACTTTTCTTAAACAACTGGGGATACTTGAGTTTCATTTGGTCTTCTCGTTCCCAGGTATACTCTGGGCCATGACGGGAATTCCAACGAACTCGAACAAGAGGTATTCTAGTACGCATGAGAATCTTAACATCTCGATCAGTGATCTCTACTGGTTCCTCGACGAATCACAGCTGGTCGTCGATAGTGAGCTCCTTGAGAGTAACTATGAGGGTCTCATCTGACAGACACTTCTTCAGATTCGACACATGGAAAACATTGTGAACTCCGCTGAGTTCTGCCGGTAGATTCAGCTTGTAGGCCACCTTGCCAATCTTCTCAATGATTTCGAAGGGTCCAACATATCGTGGGTTGAGTTTGCCTCGTTTGCCAAAACGAACTACACCTTTCCAAGGTGAGACTTTAGGTAGCACTCGATCCCCAACCTGGAACTCGAGTGGTTCCCTTCGCTTATCAGCATATCTTTTCTGACGGTCACGAGCTGCCGCCATTCGTTGTCGTATCTGAGCAATCCTTTCAGTTGTATCTACTACGAGTTCTGGGCCTGTGATTTGACTGTCGCCAACCTCTGCCCAACAAAGAGGTGATCGGCACTTCCGTCCGTACAATGCCTTGAACGGAGCGGCCTGGATACTGGTGTGGTAACTGTTGTTATACGAAAACTCCACTAACAGGAGGTGTTTTTCCCAGCCATTACCAAAGTCGATTACACATGCCCTAAGCATGTTTTCAAGGGTTTGGATGGTGCGTTCAGATTGCCCATCCGTCTGTGGATGATATGCCGTGCTCATGTGTAATCGAGAACCAAAGGACTTGTGCATAGCTCGCCACAACTAAGATGTAAAACGTGAGTCACGATCAGAAATGATGGAGGTTGGCACTCCGTGCCTTGATACTACTTCCTTTAGGTAGATGTCTGCTAGAGTGGAAAACTTATCTGTTTCCTTGATGGCCAAAAAATGTGCAGACTTGGTCAGTCGATCCACTATCACCCAAATGGTATCATTTCCGCATTGAGATCTAGGCTGACCAGTAACGAAATCCATGGAAATTTGCTCCCATTTCCATTTAGGTATCTCTTGTTGTTGAAGTGGGCCAGATGGTTTCTGGTATTCGACCTTAACCCTAGCACAAGTCAAGCATTTACTGACGTAGGTTGCTATGTTGGCTTTCATACCAGGCCACCAGTATGTAGTCTTTAGGTCGTGGTACATCTTATCCGAACCAGGATGTATTAAGTAACGAGACTTGTGCGCTTCATCCATCACAAGTTCACGTAAGTTTCCGTAAAGTGGGACCCAGATGCGCCCTGTTACATAGTAGGCGCCGTCTTCCTTTTGTTCTAGCCGCTGTCTCGATCCTCGTAAGGACTCAACCCTGATGTTCTCTGCTTTCAACGCTTCAACCTGAGCATCTCGTATTTGAGCGGGAAGGCTAGAGTGAATGGTAAGCTGTAACGCACGTACACGCTTAGGTGTAGAATCCTTTCGACTGAGGGCGTCAGCCACAACATTGGCCTTGCCCGGATGATATTTGATAGCGCATTCATAATCGTTCAAGAGCTCGACCCATCGGTGTTGTCGCATGTTTAACTCCTTTTGCTTGAAGATATGCTCGAGATTCCTGTGACCGGTGTAAATAGTGCACTTGGTACCGTACAGGTAATGTCTCCATGTCTTAAGTGCGAAAACAACTGCTCCCAATTCCAAGTCGTGTGTAGTGTAGTTCCTTTCGTGAACCTTAAGTTGGCGTGATGCGTAGGCAATGACCTTGTCACGTTGCATCAACACGCTACCAAGTCCTTGGATAGAAGCGTCGCAATAAACCACAAAATCATCTGTGCCTTCAGGCAATGAGAGGATAGGCGCGCTACAAAGTCTATCTTTGAAGTGCTGAAATGCGGACTCCTGTACATCACCCCAACGATAGGTGACACCCTTCTGAGTCAGTGAAGTGAGAGGTTGCGCAATCTTTGAGAAATCCTTGATAAACCTTCTGTAATATCCTGCCAACCCAAGAATTGGCGGATTTCTGTTGGTGTACGGGGTGCAGGCCAGTTCTTGATCGAGTCGACCTTGGATGGATCCACATGAATCCCATCCTTGTTTACCACATGGCCTAGAAAGTGGACTTCACGAAGCCAGAAGTCACATTTTAAAAATTTAGCATATAACTGCCCTGTTCGAAGGAGTTCCAAAATAAGTTTCAGGTGTCGCTCGTGCTCCTCCTGACTCTTAGAATAGATCAGGATGTCGTCCATGAATACAATAACAAACTTATCCAGGTAAGGCTTGCACACTCTGTTCATGAGATCCATGAAGACCGCAGGTGCATTCGTTAATCCAAAAGGCATAACCAGAAACTCGTAATGCCCATAACAAGTCTTGAATGTTGTTTTAGAAATATCCTCGTCTCGGACTCTCAGTTGATGGTAACCTGACCTTAGGTCAATCTTGGAATAGAAACTCGACCCTTGCAACTGGTCGAATAGGTCATCAATGCGTGGAAGAGGATAACGATTCTTCACGGTCACCTTGTTGAGTTCGCGGTAGTCGATACACATTCTGAAGGTACCGTCTTTCTTCTTCATGAATAACACTGGAGCTCCCCAAGGCGAAGAGCTAGGACGTATGAAACCCTTTTCCAAGAGTTCTTGTAGTTGCGTGGACAGTTCTTCAAGTTCTGATGGAGCTAGATGATAAGGTGCTCGAGCTATGGGCGCTGCTCCAGGAGCTAGCTCGATTTGAAACTCAACTTGACGATGAGGCGGAAGACCAGGTAATTCCTCAGGAAATACCTCAGGAAAATCACGTACAATAGGAATGTCTTCTATCTTCCTTTCTTCCGAGGATGTATCAGAAACGAGGGCTAGAATAGCAGTGTGGCCCTTTCGCAACCACTTCTGGGCCTTTAGGAAAGAGATGATGCCCACAACAGCACCACTCTTGTCGCCATGAATTACGAGGGGTTCTTTACCAGAACAAGGGATGCGGACAATCTTCTTGTTGCAAAGAATTTCTGCTTGCTGATGAGATAACCAATCCATCCCAATAACAACGTCGAAACTACCCAGAACGATAGGAATAAGATCGATAGAGAAGGTCTGGCCAGCTAGGACGAGGTTATAGCCCTTAACTATGTGTGTGGCTTCAAGACTTTTACCGTTTGCTAGTTCTACCGTGTGTTTGGTGTTCAGAAGTGTTGGAGTGCGCTTAAGCATTTGGCTAACTTTTAAGGACATATAACTAGTATCAGCACCCGAATCAAATAAAACAGTAACAAAGAAGTTGTCCAGAAGAAACTTACCCATCACAACGTTGGGATCATTCCTTGCATCACCCTCAAGGTTTCAAGGAGTGATCACCAAGGATCAAGAGTCGAGCCTTCCAAACTCTCTATGCTAGAGGGTGTTCGTTTCAGTGTCCTTGCATGGAGAAGCGAGAACGAAATGTCACTGTGGTAAGAGAATGACGGTTTGGTCTAAGCAAATGGTAGAAATTAGACATAACATAAATTAACAATCATGGGTCGGTACAAAAGCTAGTGTAAAGATTCCTCGTATTTAAGAAGACTATCATGGAATAATACAATTTCTTGTAGTGTAAGGTGGGTCAGGTAAGCGTATAGATTATCGTGTTCGCCTATAGGTTGAGTGATCCATATCTCCGTCCTTGAACGTCCTGAAGGCTATCCCATCAATAAGGGCATCCATTCGCTAGGTTGGGTTTACGAAGGAGTAAATCAAGTGGAAGAAGCATTAACCACCTAATAAGGTAATGGGGTAATCTTGTGATTGGTGGAAATCGTGGTATGCTTATTAGCGTTTCGTTATATCGGTTGCGGATCGAAGAAACAGAAGGTTGGTGATGTTCATACGAAGAATTGAGTGAAAACAAAATCCAACAAATAAACGAAGAATCCCGTAAACTATTATGTTCTCCAGGGGCAGTTTCAATGTTGGTAGATGGCAGCTGTGACAACTCGAGTTTCTGACTTTCGCTTTCGCATTAAATGCGCGTTGACTTTGACTGCTTAGTTGTTTGGATTATGGACTTGTAATTGTACACGTTGTGTTTTGATGAAATGAATTGTCGTGTTGCACATATGTGATTACTTGCTGTGGTATTAAAGTTATTATTGGAATATTATTAAAACACTTAGTTTAGATCGAAACATGTTATGCCAATCGAAGGACCCCGAAAGATATCCTTCGATTCGAAGGATCAACTGCCGGTTCGAAGGATCTCGAAACATATCCTTCGAACCAAGACCATATCCTTCGACTGGAACCCAGATCCTTCGGCCCAGTCTTTCAGATGGGCTTGGCCCATTTCTGTAATACGTATAAATACGTATCAACATGTACCGGCTGTCATTTTCTATCATATTCCCAACCCTAGAGCTCTCCAAACTGTGACGGCAAGCTAGTAACCACAGGAGACCCTTTCGACCAAACCCTCATTTCGGTTAGTAAAATCTATTTGATTCGATCGTTCGTTTATATGCGTATGTGTTCACGTGTAGTGTGTTCTTGATTGTTGATGTAACCTGAACTGATACATGCCTGAATATCATGATTTTGGATACGATTGAATATCGATATAGATTTCACATAGGGTTTGATGATGTGTTAATGTGCGTTAACCGGTTTCGTGATACGTTTAAACTAGGTTCATGCTAGACAATGATTTCTGGATGATTGCGTTATGATTAGATGTGCTAAATGATTCTGATGATTTGGTAATGATGATGACGGCTGTACAGATGATTAGGGTTGCTGTTCCTGTGAAAACGTAACTGATTGTGAAAACGTAACTGTTGATTGATCGAAAGATACTGTTTGTCGAAACATAGGTAGTGTCGAAAGATGCTGGTAGTCGAAACATAGCATTGACCGAAGGATAGATATGACCGAAACATAATTAAGTTGACCGAAAGATACCTTAGGTCGAAAGATGACTGATGGTACGAAACATACCAACTAGTCCGAAAGATAACTGTGAAAACTTGTAAGTGTCGAAAGATCACTAATGTGTCGAAAGATAAGGTTGGATTCGAAGGATGGTAGGTTATAAACATCTTTCGAAAGATAGTGGAATGTATGTTTGATTTACTTGACATGCCATGCTTGATGATGAATGTTTACATTTGCAATTGTGTGACACTCGATTTGCATACGTATCATTGCGAACATGAACTGATTTGTTATACATGCATACAATAGGACGTGATTAATTACTTGTGAGTACATAACCTAGCATACCGAGCAAACCAAGGTGAGTTCACACTCTTACTAAGGCATGGGATTCCCGGGTTGTGGGAATGGGTTAAAGGCTTGATGATAAACTAATAACGTACATACACTACGCTTTTCCTAGACTATCACCTATCATAGTCCTCGGATGTCAGGACGGTTCCGTAGGTTGGAAAACACCTACGTGGTTCCGTAGGTTGGGATAACACCTACGTGGTCAGATGCCAATTACTATCCTTGATACAAAGGATACGCACGTAAGACATACGTGTACGCATTACTTACTTCTTCCGTAGGTTGGGATAACACCTACGTGGTCATATGCAAATTACTATCCTCGATACAAAGGATACGCACGTAAGACATACGTGTACGCATTACTTACTTCTTCCGTAGGTTGGGATAACACCTACGTGGTCATAATACGAATAGTCTAGTGGTCACTTAACATGGGAAGCCCCCACCTGTATAACTTACTATTGGCCCGGTAGAGCCACCCGTTACTTACTATTACGCATTTACGTACTGTGAACTCGCTCAACTATTTTGTTGATCCTTTCCTTTACATGCCTCGCAGATCGTTAGGTACTGGGAGCTTGCACTGGAGGCGCGGTCGTTGTGGACTTGGATCGTGAACATCATATGGAACCCATATGATACTTGATACACTTTTACATTGGATATTTTTATATATACGCTTCCGCTAAACATTGATAACTGGCTTATGTTTTGGAAACACCTTTCATATGGATTTGTTCTGAATTATACTGCAATTACTTTTACTTTATACAATGTTCTATATGATTGGTGGCTTGGTCCTGGTCAGTCACGCTCCCAAGCGGTGATACTCCGCGTGTGGATTTTGGGGGTGTGACAGATTGGTATCAGAGCCATTGGTTATAGAGAACTTGGTTTTAATATGGAAAAACGTTTTTATTAAAACCAGACTATAACCAGAACAGTGCTCTCAACGATCCACAACGACGCTTCGCTCCACGTGCAAGACTCAACTTCCTAGGTAATAAGGTTTATGTTTATTGCCTACATGCTAGAATTTGCATAGAACTTTGCTCGTAGTATGCTTACATTACCTTGCTCACAACTTGTTATTGCTTGAGAACACTTACGTGCCTACACTCTTCTGTCATCGCACTACTCGCGAACCCTTTTTCTTACTTACGTTGCCTTTGATTTGAAGATCAATGGCCGCACGAATTACCATGACTCAAGCCCAGCTAGAGGCTCTCGTTGCTGCGGCAGTTGCAGCCGCCCAAGCAGGTAGTATACCCTGCAGTATAGGCACTAGGATCTTTAGATCCTACATTAATTCTCGTATTTAACTTTGCCCTATTCGTACACAATAGGTCAACCCGCTCAGCAACAACCTGCCTGCACATTCAAGAACTTTATGGAATGCCGTCCCAGCACGTTTAGCGGCACAGAAGGAGCAGTTGGACTCCTTCACTGGTTCGAGAAGCTAGAATCAGTATTCGAAATGTGTGAATGCCCTGAGGAACGCAGGGTGAAATACGCTACCGGTACCCTAGAGGGAATCGCGTTAACTTGGTGGAACGCGCAAGTGCAGATATTCGGGTTGGCAGCTGCTAACGCCACACCCTGGAACGAATTCAAAGAACTTATCAAGAGAGAGTATTGTACACGTGAAGATATTCACAAGTTGGAAGACGAGCTGTATAATCTGAAAATGGTTGGATCAGAGATTGAAGCGTATACTAAACGGTCAAATGAGCTGGCCGTGCTGTGTCCAACTATGGTGGACCCTCCATACAAGCGTATCGAGTTGTATCTCAAAGGTTTGGCTCCAGAAATTCAGAGCCATGTTACCTCAGCTAACCTCGACAACATCCAGGAGATCCAGCGTCTCGCTCATCGCATCACAGATCAGGCCGTGGATCAGAATCGCCTGCCTAAGCGCATCAGCGCTACTGCTACTGCTACTACGTCTGCTACTACTGCTACTCCCAGTGACAATAAGCGAAAATGGGAGGGGGATTCAAGTAAAGCATCAGCGTCAGTCCAGTCCCAGGCTCAGCAACGAAAGACTGAAGGTTATCAAAGCCCCAGTCAGCACTCTTCGGGTAGTCACAAACAGGGAGGATATCGGGGAAATCTTCCGAAATGTAACAACTGCAACAGGCACCACAGCGGCCAGTGTAACAGAGGTCGTTGTCAAAGATGCCTCAAGATGGGTCATGAGGCCAAAGACTGCAGGAGCCCTCGTCCTGCGAACCAGAACCAGGGTCAGCAGCAGCCACACGCTCAGCAGAATCAGCAACAGGGCAACAAGGGGTGCTATAATTGTGGTGCTGAAGGTCACATCAAGAGACACTGCCCGCAGCTAAACAGGAACCAGAACAACAACAACAACAATCAGGGCAACGGGAACAATAACAACAACAACGGGGGAAACAACAATAACAATGGCAACGAGGCAAGAGGTCGAGTTTTCATGTTAGGAGGAGGAGACGCAATGAACGCTAATTGAACTCATAACTTGTCTTGGATTTTTATTATTATGTTTACGCTACTCAAACAAAGTTTGGTTTGAACATTAATCATGTTGGGTTTTATGAATTATTTTAACTGCTATACTTCATGTTTGATATGATGAATGGTTTGATATTATTGAGCGCACCTGCCGTATTTATGGACCTTATGAACAGGGTGTGCAAACCCTACCTGGACAAATTGTCCTTGTCTCCATCAACGACATTCTGATCTACTCCAAGAGTCAGGAAGAACATGAGCAACACTTACGTCTTATCTTGGAACTTTTCGGAAGGAGCAAACGTACGCCAAGTTTTCTAAATGCGACTTCTGGATACGTGAAGTCCACTCCTTAGGCCATGTAGTGAACAGGGATGCGATCCATGTCGATCCATCCAAGATAGATTCGATCAGGAACAGACCAGCACCGCGTACACCAACAGAGATACGCCAATTCTTGGGTTTGGCGGGTTACTACAGGTGATTTATCAAAGACTTCTTCAAGATCGCGCAGCCGCTTACAATGCTGACACAGGAAGGTGTCACCTACCGTTGGGGAGATTCTCAGGAAACCGCTTTTCAGTACTTAAAGGATAGGCTCTGCAGCGCACCTATTCTCTCATTGCCAGAGGGCACAGATGACTTCGTGGTATACTGTGATGCATCCATCCAGGGTCTTGGATGTGTGTTGATGCAACGTGATAAAGTGATAGCCTACGCTTCTCGGCAACTCAAGGTTCATGAACGGAACTATACGACGCACGGTTTAGAGCTGGGAGCTGTTGTTTTCGCGTTTAAGATATGGCGACACTACCTGTACGGTACCAAGTGCACGATTTACACCGATCACAGGAGTCTCGAGCATATCCTTAAGCAGAAGGATTTGAACATGCGTCAACGAAGATGGGTTGAACTACTTAGCGACTACGAATACGCCATCATGTACCATCCAGACAAAGTCAATGTTGTGGCAGACGCCCTCAGTCGGAAGGACACTCTACCTAAGCGCGTGCGAGCGCTACAGCTTACGATTCAGTCTAGTCCTCCAGCACAGATACGAGCTGCTCAGATAGAAGCACTGAAGCCTGAAAACGTCAAGGCTGAAGCCTTACGCGACTCACGACAACAGATGGAACAGAAGGCAGACGGCGCCTACCATCTAACGGGGCGTATTTGGGTCCCACTTTACGACGGTCTACGCGAACTTGTAACGGATGAAGCTCACAAGTCTCGCTACTCGGTACATCTAGGGTCGGACAAGATGTATCACTACATCAGAACTACTTATTGCTGGCCTAGCATGAAGGCCCACATCGCTACGTACGTGGAAAATGCTTGACCGGTGCGAGAGTCAAGGTTGAATATCAGAAACCAGCTGGCTTACTTCAGCAGCCTAAGATACCTCAATGGAAATGGGAAGAAATTTCCATGGATTTCGTCACGGGTTTACCCAGATCTCAGCATGGAAACGATACAATATGGGTCATAGTTGATCGACTCACAAAGTCTGCTCACTTCTTGGCAATCAAAGAAACGGATAAGTTTTCTACCCTAGCAGACATCTACATGAAAGAAGTTGTTTCAAGGCACGGAGTGTCAAATTCTATCATTTCGGATCGCGATGCACGATTCACGTCGGAACTATGGCAAGCAATGCATAAATCTTTTGGCTCACGGCTAGACATGAGCACAACCTATCACCCTCAGACGGATGGACAGTCTGAGCGTACGATCCAAACACTTGAAGACATGCTTAGGGCGTGTGTTATCGATTTCGGCAACGGCTGGGAAAAGCATCTCCCTTTGGTGGAGTTCTCGTACAATAACAGTTACCATACCAGCATTCAAGCCGCTCCATTTGAGGCATTGTACGGACGTAAATGCCGGTCACCTCTCTGTTGGGCAGAGGTGGGGGATAGTCAAATTACGGGTCCAGAGATTGTAGTGGACGCCACAGAAAAGATTGCACAGATACGACAACGCATGGCGGCAGCACGCGACCGTCAGAAAGCCTACGCGGACAAGCGTAGAAAGCCATTGGAATTTGAGGTCGGGGACCGGGTTTTATTGAAAGTTTCACCCTGGAAGGGTGTGGTACGTTTTGGCAAACGGGGCAAACTAAATCCGCGGTACGTCGGACCATTCGAAATTACAGAAAAGATTGGCAAGGTAGCCTACAAGTTGAACCTACCAGCTGAACTCGGTGCAGTTCACAACGTATTCCACGTGTCGAATCTGAAGAAGTGTCTGTCAGATGAGACCCTCATAGTTCCTTTTAAGGAACTCACTATCGACGAGCGGTTGCAGTTCGTCGAGGAACCAGTTGAAATCACGGACCGGGATGTGAAGGTCCTCAAACACAAGAGAATCCCTCTTGTTCGAGTTCGTTGGAACTCCCGACGTGGCCCAGAGTACACCTGGGAACGCGAGGATTAGATGACAGAAAAGTACCCCAGTTATTCGAAACCAATACAACCACTACTGAGGCTGAAGCTACTACTACTGAATTTCGGGACGAGATTCCAAATCAACGGGGGGATGATGTGACACCCCAGGAAAACCAGTAAACGATACAGCTTACCTAGCTTCCTCAGTGAGTGCATACCAAATTTCGGGACGAAATTTTCAATTAGTTGGGGATAATGTGACAACTCGAGTTTCTGACTTTCGCTTTCGCATTAAATGCGCGTTGACTTTGACTGCTTAGTTGTTTGGATTATGGACTTGTAATTGTACACGTTGTGTTTTGATGAAATGAATTGTCGTGTTGCACATATGTGATTACTTGCTGTGGTATTAAAGTTATTATTGGAATATTATTAAAACACTTAGTTTAGATCGAAACATGTTATGCCAATCGAAGGACCCCGAAAGATATCCTTCGATTCGAAGGATCAACTGCCGGTTCGAAGGATCTCGAAACATATCCTTCGAACCAAGACCATATCCTTCGACTGGAACCCAGATCCTTCGGCCCAGTCTTTCAGATGGGCTTGGCCCATTTCTGTAATACGTATAAATACGTATCAACATGTACCGGCTGTCATTTTCTATCATATTCCCAACCCTAGAGCTCTCCAAACTGTGACGGCAAGCTAGTAACCACAGGAGACCCTTTCGACCAAACCCTCATTTCGGTTAGTAAAATCTATTTGATTCGATCGTTCGTTTATATGCGTATGTGTTCACGTGTAGTGTGTTCTTGATTGTTGATGTAACCTGAACTGATACATGCCTGAATATCATGATTTTGGATACGATTGAATATCGATATAGATTTCACATAGGGTTTGATGATGTGTTAATGTGCGTTAACCGGTTTCGTGATACGTTTAAACTAGGTTCATGCTAGACAATGATTTCTGGATGATTGCGTTATGATTAGATGTGCTAAATGATTCTGATGATTTGGTAATGATGATGACGGCTGTACAGATGATTAGGGTTGCTGTTCCTGTGAAAACGTAACTGATTGTGAAAACGTAACTGTTGATTGATCGAAAGATACTGTTTGTCGAAACATAGGTAGTGTCGAAAGATGCTGGTAGTCGAAACATAGCATTGACCGAAGGATAGATATGACCGAAACATAATTAAGTTGACCGAAAGATACCTTAGGTCGAAAGATGACTGATGGTACGAAACATACCAACTAGTCCGAAAGATAACTGTGAAAACTTGTAAGTGTCGAAAGATCACTAATGTGTCGAAAGATAAGGTTGGATTCGAAGGATGGTAGGTTATAAACATCTTTCGAAAGATAGTGGAATGTATGTTTGATTTACTTGACATGCCATGCTTGATGATGAATGTTTACATTTGCAATTGTGTGACACTCGATTTGCATACGTATCATTGCGAACATGAACTGATTTGTTATACATGCATACAATAGGACGTGATTAATTACTTGTGAGTACATAACCTAGCATACCGAGCAAACCAAGGTGAGTTCACACTCTTACTAAGGCATGGGATTCCCGGGTTGTGGGAATGGGTTAAAGGCTTGATGATAAACTAATAACGTACATACACTACGCTTTTCCTAGACTATCACCTATCATAGTCCTCGGATGTCAGGACGGTTCCGTAGGTTGGAAAACACCTACGTGGTTCCGTAGGTTGGGATAACACCTACGTGGTCAGATGCCAATTACTATCCTTGATACAAAGGATACGCACGTAAGACATACGTGTACGCATTACTTACTTCTTCCGTAGGTTGGGATAACACCTACGTGGTCATATGCAAATTACTATCCTCGATACAAAGGATACGCACGTAAGACATACGTGTACGCATTACTTACTTCTTCCGTAGGTTGGGATAACACCTACGTGGTCATAATACGAATAGTCTAGTGGTCACTTAACATGGGAAGCCCCCACCTGTATAACTTACTATTGGCCCGGTAGAGCCACCCGTTACTTACTATTACGCATTTACGTACTGTGAACTCGCTCAACTATTTTGTTGATCCTTTCCTTTACATGCCTCGCAGATCGTTAGGTACTGGGAGCTTGCACTGGAGGCGCGGTCGTTGTGGACTTGGATCGTGAACATCATATGGAACCCATATGATACTTGATACACTTTTACATTGGATATTTTTATATATACGCTTCCGCTAAACATTGATAACTGGCTTATGTTTTGGAAACACCTTTCATATGGATTTGTTCTGAATTATACTGCAATTACTTTTACTTTATACAATGTTCTATATGATTGGTGGCTTGGTCCTGGTCAGTCACGCTCCCAAGCGGTGATACTCCGCGTGTGGATTTTGGGGGTGTGACAGCAGCAATGACACGAAAGAAAAGTTCGTTGTATCATGGTTACGTGAGTGTATCAATGGTCCGAAACCGAGTTTGGCTGATAGGGTTTCGTGTGGTACAATGCCAAATGCATGTAACTGCGACTACTTCGCTTCTGGTGACGACGACTAGTGGAGATGATGGGGTTCGTCAACATGGACGCGTGGGTATATTGTTCTCCTAAATCTGAGTTTGTTTGGGCCGGTTCTCGTATGCGTGAATGCTGACGCGCAAAACCGAGTGTATGGAGAGTCAGATCTGAATTCTGGCTGAAATGGCGATGTCATGTCGAGACAATCGCATGAATAGGTAGAACACATAAAATAGTTGTCGTAGTGGGGTGTGGAGAAAACAGGAAAGAATTTGATCATCACACGTCAAGTTTCAGGTAAACCGTTGGGTGTCATAAAGAGCACATTCGGGCTAGTAGATAACATGCTACTACTCTAACTAGGCATAACATGTGCAACACACAATGTAAATGTAAACTAGCAAGCAGGCAATACATACATAAATCATACCACCTAGAGTGTTGAGTCTTGCACGTGGAGCGAAGCGTCATTGTGGATCGTTGAGCACTGAACAGGTTATAGTCTAGTTTTTACCAATCTGTCACACCCCCAAAATCCACATGCAGAGTATCACCGCTTGGAGGCGTGACATGACCAGGATCGAGCCACCATTCATATTGAACAACGTAATTAAGTAAATAAAACCAACCACAATACAATTGGTGACCAAAAGAAAATAACCAACTTTAAGTTAACAGCGGAAGCATAAAACATAAAACCAGAACATAAGTTCAATAAGTTCATAAAGTTCAAATGTTAAGCACAGAACATAACAGTCCATATCCCACAACGACCTCCTCCTCGTGCAAGCTCCATAAGCATCTAACGACCTGTAAGACATGTAACAATGAGTCAACAACAGAGTTGAGTGAGTTCACAGTTGGTTGTTTAGTTTTAAGTTGTTTCCGAAAACATGGTTTGTCTTTTACTGGCTTACTTGCCGTGGGGGTTACCCCATAGTTGAAAATATGATTAACCAGTTCCTTCTTTATTACCCAGACCATATCCATAATCAGTGGGGGCTTCCCTATGTAAACCACTAGACCGTTACCATATCGACTACTAACGAAAGTAAGTTGTGCCCTACGTCAATGTCTATCATCATTGACAGTTTGCCATAGTCCATTAGTACACGCCCGTCCGACTGGCACGGTGTGAGGTTTGTTAAACCTAATAGCGCTATTAACTAATGACCCGCTCGTCATTGGCCTCCGCGATTAAGTCGATATAAAATGAGGGACTTTCTAGTAAGTTTTAAGGTTGTTGTCCTACCCAAGGAGGAGGGACGTACGTATTCTACCCAAGGAGAATTCGCATGACTAATATTGGCATCCTACCCATGGAGGATGGCGGTACATATCCTACCCAAGGAGGATATGTAGGTTCCATTTTATTTCTTTAACCCATTCCCAACCAACGGGAATCCCATGCCTTAGAAAGTGTGTGAACTCACCTTGGTTTGCTCGGTTAGATTAGTTACTCTAATAATCAGAAATCAAGCACGCCCTAATAAGGTACAGATAACAATCAGTTTCTCATGCATAACACGTATCCTATGTACGATTTATCTATTCATTACTTCTATCACGTACCACACAATTCTAATGTCAAGGTACTTTGTTAAGTTATATTATTTTACCCTAAAATAATATAACTATCTCACAAAATAAACAACTATCCACACATGTGTTCTAGTATAAAATATATATTCTAAATATATATTTAACCATTTTACTTGTAAAAATCAACCTCCGATACTTTGTATTTTTGTAACAAAACTCATGGCGAAGTTTATTTTGAAAAAAAAAAAAACAAAGTTAAAACGTATTTGTGAACACTTGTTAGAAAAATAATTTCTAAGTGTTGGAATTTTTAGAAAATTTTGCCAGAGTTTCCTTTGTAAATGGAGGCATCCATGCTAATAAGCATATCATTTTCTTTTCCGAAAATCATTCAACAATCAACAACAATTTACCAAGAGCAAACTATTCCGTCTACAAACCAACATGAACTTGATGTTTCATAAAAGCGCGTAGTAACTTGGTAAGGCGTTTAGTGGGTTTAGTTACGCTCCAAAGTGTGTTTACTTTTGTTAAAATCTCGTTCTCGGGATTTTTAGATGTTCACAACTTGTGAGCACATTTTATAAAAATGTTTACTTATAACATCTTCTTTTGTTAAAAGTATTTCTACACTTATGTTGTTATTTAAAATAGTGTTGGTTTAATAAAAACCATGTTCTTCTAAAAATCATCTTTTTAAACTTGGTTCTCTTGAAAATCGTTCACAAGTTTTAGATCTACAAGATTACTAGATCACTTGGTTTATTATTTTTCAAAAAAAAATCGTTTTTCTTTCAAGTTCATGTGTAGACTAGAAGATGATTATTTCATACAAGCACATAATCACCTCTAACTTTTTAAACCATGTTTTTAATCATGCTTTAACAAGTTCCATATGATGATCAATCATCATATTACTAGTAATCACCAAGTAACATCATACATACTCAAAATAACATCATTCTAGCATTATTTCATCTTATGTAAAGCTTACGTTCAAGTTTTATATTTATGATTTTTAGTGTTCATTTGCTTTCATCAAGATATAACTATTAACCACTAAAAACATGGAGTAAACAAGGATCAAAGAAGCCTTACAACTAGATTAAAGCTAGGGAAGATCAAGCTTGGAAATGTAGAGGATAAAAGCAAACTAGAGAGGTCCTTGATGATTCGTGAGTTCCACACTTCGTTACTCACCTCCTTGCACCTTGAGAAGCACTTGAAATGCTTGATTGAAATTTGGAAATAATGATGTGGGGAGGGGGGTTCACGGCTGAGGGTTCAAGGGAGAGAGGAGAGTGATGTATTGGTGATGAAGATGATTAATGCAAGTATTTTATAATCCTCAAATCCTATTGTCCATTGGTTGGTGTGTTTGTGGAAGTACAAGCAATATCTCAACAATTCCAATGTAAATCATATGGGGATTATGGAAGGATTTGTTATATCTTTGATGTGGGGTCCCATGGGGACGGTTACACAAGGGGGGGTGTAAGTTGTATTTTGTTGTGGTAGAAGTAATTAGTTAGGGGTTAAGTGGTAAAAGTCTAGTGTTTAGTGTGTACCATGTATTATGTAGCGTGTTAGTGTGCTCGGGAATTATAACTAGCTCAGAAAAAATAAAAACAATGTTTCTTGCAATATTTTAGTGTTCCGGGTAATGTCCGGTTGTTCGGTTAGATACTGTTCTGTTAAAGTGCTAAGTTATTCCACATAGTGTCCTATATATATCTTTTTGTAACACTTTTAATTCCCAACACTTAGGAAAGCATACAGGATCATTTAGTCAAATTTTTTTTCTGCACAAGACTAGTATGTAAAAAAAAGCACATGTAAGTATGACGCAGTAATCAGAAAGCAGTTAAGTAATTCAGCACAGACATCAAGCACTTTAATTAACATTAATGAATCGTACGGATACATGTAATTTTGAGGGTTGTCACAAATAAGAACCCAACGGTTTGACTAAATTTATTTCAGAAATCGATGCCAAGTGAACGAAATGTAGTGATACAATCACCAATGTGACCAAGTTTACAGGGGTCCGACAAAAGAGGAATTGTGACCAATAGGTGTCCAAATGAGTTTTCACAATCTACAAATGAATTTTTGAAATAATAGAGTTTACTACCAACGAAAACTTGCATTGTTTGTTGAACAGGTGAAACTTAGAGATCAACAAGCCCAAATGAAATAGATGCACGAAAATGATTTGTCAACTATCGAACCATAACATGATGAAAAATCAGTGTGTTGACATTATTGAATTTCAAGGATACACCAAAATATAACAGAATTTAGTGTATCATTGTCTCAATACATAGTTGCATTAAGACTACTTCCAATGATGAGCCAAGCGAAAAGCATACATAGTTTTGCATGAAACGTATGATCATGATTAGCCCAAGCTACAAGTTTATACCGACGCCACAAGGTGTCGTGATGATTGAATTAGTTCAACAATAGCGGTGACCGAACAAGTTCACAGTGGTTGCAATCAGATGAAAGGCTTAATGAAGTAAAGCTGAATATTTGTTCCAAATAAACCTCGTAAGATTTTCAATTGATAATGAAACAACAAATAAATAATATTTTCGATCAATGATGAAAGAGCAATGAATATTGCAAAATGTTCGATCGATGATGAAAGAACCGTTAAGAGGTACACCGAAATACAACATGAATTTGGGAACATTATCTTAACACACAATTGTATTAAAATTAACATGTGTTAGGTAACTAGTGGGCAACATTTGGAAAACAAGTTTTATGCTGTTAAGAAGTCAAGCATAATGTGAGTGCATATGTCTATCGCTTACGTCAATCACGTATCGTAGCTTGAACAGTTGAAACAAGACCGGTGCTGAACAGAGCAAAGTATGAAGATCATATATGATAAAGCAACTTCGTACGAAGGAAGATAGGGCTTCGTACGAAGGAAGTGCTGACTTCATTAAAACAAAAGAAATGGCTTCGTACGAAGACACTCATGGCTTTGTACGAAGGCACCAGGTCTATATATAGAGGCATAGGTCTTGTTCTTTTGTAACTTTTGGGCATTCTTGAGGCGAAGCTCTGCCCGTTTGTTTTCGTGGATTTTCTACTGTCAAATATCAATAGAAAACAAGTTATAATTACATCTTTGTGTTCTCATCCACACACGTGATTGGATTCCGCACATATCATGAGTTCGTACGCATTCAACGGTTGAATATTCGATCCTCGGAGCGAATTCACAAGTGGTATCAGAGCGGGTGATTGTTTGCACGGATTGAAGACACGAAGATTCAAGTTTCTACATCAGATTCAGAGCCAAAATCATCATCTTCTACTCATATCTTCAACTATACTTCTTCTATATTTCTTTTGAAACTTAAAACTCAGATCTACGAAGTTTGAACGATTAAAATCGGCTGATTTTTGAATATGTTGTGTGAAAAACGTTTTTGAACAACCCTTCAAAGTTTCAGATCAAAATTCAAACAAAATCATACACAAATCAGTGAAAAACCATGAAAAACGTGACTTTGTTCTTTGCAGCTTAGCTTCGTATAAAGCCACAAGTTCTGGCTTCGTACGAACCCAAGTAATCAGTTGTGATTTTTGTTGAAAATTTGGCTTCGTACGAACACACTTCAACATTTGTTATTCTGCAAAATTTTGGCTTCGTATAAACCCCAGGTTTATAGCTTCGTATGAACCCAATACTATAGCTTTGTACGAACGCTCTACAGTGTCTGATCATCTTCGTAGCTTCGTACGATCTCATCTTCATACGAATCCAGAAAACAAGGTTTCTTAGAGTTTAAGTATCTACGTACGAAGCCATCATCTAGCTTCGTACGAACGCATAGTGTTGATTTGTTCAGGTTGATTTGTAGCTTTATACGAAGGCATCATTCCAGCTTCGTACGAGTAAAGAGTGTTTGTTTGTTTAATTTTTCAAGTTTGATCAAGCGTTTGATTGTGTGGTTGCAGGTAATCATGGTTGAGGTGAAAGAGAGAACGAAAGAATAAATTCTGCAAGAGAAAACGTACAGAGAAAGATGTTTTGTAGATTACAGAATAGAAGAAATGCAGAAAGAGTATAAGGAAGCTAGGAGTTATGGAAGATGGGACAAGAAACGAGAATGTTATGTCAATCACAAAGGAGATCAAGTTGTCCATTCAAGCCAAGTGGTGTACAACGACGTACTTACAGTAATTCCTCTGTCTGGCGAATACTATTCAAAGATTGAACAAGATAAAGATTATCTTAAAAAGCTGGATAAAATAATCAGAGGTGTGATGACCGTAAGTTTAAAAAAAGAGATGAAGAGAGGTTACAGAAAAGTGTTGACAAGATGGTGGATGAGTTAAAAGAAATAGCAAGTAAAGAAGATGGTAAAAAGAATAATGAAGAGGTGAAGAAAGAAGAAGCGGCTGGTGAAGAAAGTCAGAAAACAACTGATGAGAAATCGAATAAGACGGCAGAAGAAGGTGGGATAACAGAAAAAACTCAAACTGAATCTTCCTAGTCGTTCAACAAAAATGAATCGATGGATAATATGCTAAAATCGATGAAAAATTTGATAACAAAAATTATGAGCTGTGCAGGAAATGTATGGAAACATGCAGTGCATGTACTGAAAAAGATGAGAACTTAAAATCAAGAAACGCTGACTTTACTAAAATTGAAAGAATTTTCAAAGATAGATGTAAAGAAATGTTTGAAAATGAAAAGATTTTGATAGATAACGATGAAAAGCTAACACAAAAAATGTAAAATTTTAGAAAAAGAGAATGAGATTTTGAAAGAAAAGTGTCCAGTAATGACTGAAGAGTGTTTGCAAAAAGAAAATGCGGTTCAAGAAGTGAAAAAAAGAGTATGATTCAATAAAACTTGTGTATCATATTACAAAAGAATCATATGAAGATGTGAAAAGCCAAATGAAACTTATTCAATCTAGATTGTCACATTGTTCCAAAACATCAGAAACACTTAAACAATAGTATGAAATAAAGCAACAAGTCATAAATTCATATATTGAAGAGGTTGCTGAGCTTAAACGTAAAATGGCTTATTTAGAACAAGATAATAATAAGTTGCATAGTTATCACGCTTTGTCATATGTTCTTGAATGTATTTTCAACATAAAACCGGATGATAAAGATTCTGAGAAAAACAAGAAATGAATTGGCTCAGAATATCATCAGGTTCCACCACCGTTTGAGGATAAATTCACATTCTATGATGACGAAGAGGTGGAAAAAGCTTTCAACGTGGTTGATTAATTGCCAGATAATATAGATGTAACCTATTCCAAATATGATGATACTGGTGATTCAGAGGTGGTAGGTAAGGTCGTTGAAAGTGTTTTGAAATAAGATTCTACTAAAACAGATAAGTCCGAGTCACAGGATGAAAATGAGGGAAGTTTTCATGAGAATTATCTTAAAAATTCAAAATCTGAGAAAAATGCAAATGATGATCTGATAGGATTGGCTTATACCATGTAACACCTCGTAAAATCATGTCCAATAATGTATTGACACGTGTAATAAACCGTAATAAAGTCAAACATTGAATTTAAGGGACTATTTTTTTCAAAAAATTGAAAACTTTGATTGTGAAAGGACTGGAAGTGTTAGCATACCTAAAATAAGTTTCTAAACAACCTCTTACGATATTTATATTCACAAATGAGCCACTTGAGGATCGAGTGTAGCCGTTTGCGTAATTAATTGAAAGTTTGCGCAATGAAGGGTTAAAAGCGTCAACATGTTAATTCTTACCTCTGAGTGACCTTTTAACAAATCGGGAGCTTCATGATATTTGATTATACTCTAGGAAATGCCAATTATTGGCCATCTAAGGTTGTATGCCTATAAGTAAGGTTACGCGCAACTTTGCAAGTTAGAGGGACTAAAATGTCAATATGTTTAATAATACATCTGAATGACCTTTTAGCGAACCCGAAGCATCGTGATGTTTAATAATACTCTCAAGAATGCCTAATATGGATTAGATGAGGCTTCGATGCTATTAAATGATGAGATGCGCAAGTTTGCACAATAGAGGGACCTAAAGCGTCAACTTTTGAATCTACGCCTTTTGGTGACCAATTAAGCGGTCGAGAACGTAGTGATGATTAAACTCATGCTTAGGAATGCCCATTGTGGGCCATGGAAGGATTGGATATCATTAAACGACATTTCGCGCTACTTTGTGCGATTAAAGGACTATTTGCGTCAAACTGCAAAAGTATGTCGATTCGTAGGGTAACGGACTTTCCGGAATATGACCATGAGTTAAACTTGCCCTAATTATCCTTTATATAGCTTAGTTATAGGCTTAGAGGTGTTTGGTGCGCAAAAATAAACTTTTAAGTCATGAAGGGACTAAAAGTGTCAAAAAGTGCACAAGTTTGCATTTTCGCGCATATCTTACATTATGGATACATCCGGACATCCAAAAACTTATGTAAGCACTAAAATATTTTATTTTAGTGTTTGGCTTGATAAAATTCCATTCGTCGCGTAATTTGGTTCGTTTTTCGCGTCCGTCCGTGTTTCGTCACAATTAGCCGAACAACGTCACCGTACGACCAAACGACCCAATATCCGGCATGTTTCGGAGCATGTTTTATGTTCCCTATGCTTAGGCATCATTGTAGAGCCTTCAAAATGGTTTAACGGGCCTTAGATGTGTCGGAAATGGCAATTAACAAGTGTAGGGGCCTAATACGTATACATGCTCCCTAACGGACCGTATACGATGCCTAGTTCCAGAAAAAACAGAAACCAGCTTTGGTTTTGCTCTTTGTCTCACATATTTGATTCTAGGGGCTGGTATTAGTGTACCCATAGTTTTCTAAAACAGGGGCACACTTGTAAGGCTGAGATCGAATCCCATTTATCGAGGAACGATCCTAATGGTTCTCAAAAACCTATATATACCCCCTTGATCATGGCCCTCATTGCTCATAACTTCATTTCTTGCTCAAATCTGAGGATCCTAACCTTGGGGAACCTCCTTTTGAGTTATCTTCTGCCTCTTGGACCTTTTGTAAGTGTCCTTCCTTGCTTTGTTCATTTTATTTGGCTCTTAAAGCCGAAAAGTCAAACGTTTCGATAAACGCTTTGACTATTAGTTAGACCTTGTATGGTTAAGCCATGATTCGCAACGAACATGGCTACGTGATCGTAATTAGGTAGGTGTTAAACCCTCATAAGGGCACCTCCTAATTACCACGTTTACTTAGTTAATTGTCGGGTCAAAGTAATTAAAATAAAAAGTCAATGAGTCGGTTTTTAAATAAAATTCATAACTAATGATATAGAAGCCATAAAATCAGTTTTCTCTCTTTAATAACTTGGTAAATATTAGTTGAACATGTCTAAGCATGTTCAACCCGACAATTCTAAGTATAGGCTCGGTTCGGAACCGAAAGTCGCAAAAGTTGACTTTTGCTTTGACTTTCAGTTCTTACCCAATATGCTTAGCTTAGATATGCCTTAGGATTCTATTAGGACCAGGTTATAGGTTAGTATAACCCCCTGAGGTTATACAACTTGGATCCTTAGTTATCCTATTCATTGCATGTTTCCGTTATATGCCTAATTGTTGACCATTATGCCCTTTTGACCTTAAAATGAGAATTTTGAAAATGTGAGAGGACAACAATCTTTATTACTGATTTATAAACTTGTCCTTAAAATTTGACATCAGTTTGAGGTCTAGATTAGGAGTTATGCTCAATAGCGTAATTAGAAAGCTTTTTATTAATTAAACGGCGTAATTAGAATAAAGCCTATCTAAACCTAATTTTTGAAACCAAACTTTTTACCTACTGATGTAAAATAATATTTTGGGATTTTTAAAGATTTTTATTTATTTTTAGGCTGAGCATAACATAGGGTTCTAGCCTTGATTCGGTAATTGCCGGTTTTGCCCTTTTGGCCATAAAATGAGTTTTACATAACATTTTGATACCCAACTTTTTTCTACTGATTTTATATGATAAATAAAACATTTTAAGCTTTCTGGAATGATAAAAATATCAGCTTTTCTTATAAAACCCGGAAATCACTTAAAATCGTCTTTTTACGCGTTTTTAACGCATAGTATAAGTTAAAACTATTTTTAACATATAAGGTTTAATACCTACTGATGTTTTAAGTATATTTTCATAATTAAACAGTAGGCAAAAGTTTTAAACTCAGAATTCTAATTTTGACCTTTAAAGCTTATGTGAAATTACCAAAATGCCCCTTCGGTGCATAGTTTGGTTATAATTAATAAATTTCACATATATGTAATACCATACTGATATTACTTATTAAAGTAAGTATTTTTACTGATTATATCGGACCTGAAACTCAGATTAATATATAAACTCTTTTATAACCTTTAAAATGACCAAAATACCCCTTCGGGGTTAAATTTGAGTTTAAATTCGTTTTGGGCATAATGGAAAGTATCCTACTGATATCACAACATATTTAAGGCATATTAACTTAGGAAACCTGTTCATGACTCTTGTGATTACCCGTTACGCACTTTTCGCGTTCAGATCGACTTATGTAACTAGTTTGCATAAATTAGCCGAAACGGGTCAAACCTTATCATTTTTATCTCAAAGTCCAGAATGTGTTTAGTTTACCCTTATTACACAAGTGTACAAGATTGTCGGGTCTAAACCACATTCTAATCCGATCTTCGCTTAATCATGCGTTTTGAACCGTATCCTCCTTTAAAACTAACCGGTCTAAGCATACGCTTAATTAAGACCCGTTAGGAATCTAATAGGTTATTAAAAACCTTCATTCCAGATTAAGAGCCCCAGTAAAAGTACTTGTGCTTGCTGATTAGGATATACGGCTGAGTATAAATTGCATTTAAGCTCAGGTAAATACTTTTAACTTATTTTGCCTTATACGGGCTTGGGGTACGGTATATAAAATACCGCTTGGTCGGGCATTGAATTGTTGATCGTATGAAGGTTAATTTATTGATATGACCCGTTTAAATTGTTTTGTTTGCTTAAGGCCTTTGGGGGGGGGTTAATGACCATGTCCCGGATATCCTTGGCATCATTCATGAAATGGCCACGACCTAAGCACGGGGTGTAGGCATACACCTGACAGTTGCATATGTAAAAACTGGTAATCCACTTAAAGGAATCAACCTTGTGGGCATTATACCTGTGGTGCGTCTAGTAATCTTTAACCCGGTATACAGACCGGGCTACTGAACGTATAACAAACATGTAATTCTTTTACAAGTTTATATATAAATAATTATCCCAAGTTATAAAAAATTTTGTGCCTTGAGCATTCAAATCAATTTTCTAAAACATTTTCAAAATGAGTCAGTTAATTGTATTTACCAGTGTAAACTGACGTATTTTCCAAAAAGATTAAGTGACAGGTACTGTACGTAATTGGCTGGGAGCTCAGGGCGTTAATAGGGAATCTTGCAAGTTCTAGATGCCTAAAGTCTGTTGAACAATGTTTCATTTTATTTTCGATCCGCCTGTGGATCTTTTATGTCACACCCGGTTATTAGCGGAAGCGTGCGGTGTGAACTTGGTTTGTTATCATTGCATACGATGTAAGTAAACAGCTACATGATTAAAAACATACGATGTTCATCCATTGACATAATAAAATATTACACATCATAAGTTGTTTAGGATACAAACCAACATAAGTTTTAAGTTTACAAAAGGACTAGTTTGACATAAGATTTAAAACATAAGGCTTTGCATCCTATATCTCATTGAAGATGAGATATATGGACCAAACCCTCCAAAAGGGATGACATCGATAACTTGTAGTCCAAAAGCTTCGTAGTAAATACCAGCACCAAAGTTCCATTAGTTCCCTGAAATACATGTGAGTTTGAAAACATCAACAAAAGTTGAGCGAGTTCGTGTGTTTTAAGTGTGCGCATCAAATACATCTCAAAATGTTTGAAAACTCAAGTGTTATAAGTAGGTATGTAAAGCGGCTATGAATTTAATGATCATTAATGTTTTGCAAGGACATTAATATGTGTGCCGACATAGGAAGCACTCAACCTGGTAGATGATTTAAGTGTCGATTCACTTCGACAGGGACACAAAAGCACTCTAAGTGGCCGCACATGGACCGTGAGTGGGGCTCGCCCATACCCGATAGATCTACCCCCTGTTCCGTGGTCCTTAAAAGGATTAATGGTGCCTAAGTTAGCACCTATTCGCACGTGATCCAAGAATTCATTTCCATAGCTTAATCATACCCTTGTTAACATGTATTTCCCCCCGAGAGTTGTAAACTGAAAACGTTAAAAGAAAAGGGGGACATGAACTCACAGCTTTGCGTTCCTGAGAGAGATATTCAATCAACGTGTTCCGTAAACGCGAGTCAACCTACAAGGGTTCTAACTCATTAGCCACATCAGTCTTTCCTAGACCCTGTACTTCTTTGTTCATCTTGAACATTTATTGTTTTCATTTTGTTTTTGGAACGCTTGTGTATTTTTAGTAATATGTTGGCATTTGTTTTAGGTGTATGCTTTGGTTCAAGACTTTATATTTGTTACACAGATATAAGTGTATATCTTTATTCGACAAAAGTGTTGAAAATATTTATCTTTAACGTCGAAATACGTTGTCGTATGTGTACAACATTAGTGAGAGAGTACACTTCAATAAGTGTATGTGAGTATATCATCATATACTAGAGTCTTTTATACATATACATATATCGTATGTATACTTGTATTTATGTGCTTTAAACGTGTACGTATACCGTATTTATACGGGTAGGTATACCGTATTTATACGCGTAGGGATATCGTATAATACGTGTCGGTATACTGTATTATACGCGTGGGTATACTGTATTTATACGTGTAGGTATACCGTATTATACATGTAGGTATACCGTATTTATAATGTATTTTTATAATATATTTATAAAAATTATACATGTATTTTACTTTGGGCTTAGCCCACCATTTAGTGTTTTGGGCTTGGTTCATACCTTTTGCCATTGGGCCTTAGTCCATGACTTTAAGTTAGTGGGCTTAGTCCATTTTAATATTGTATTTGGGCTTAGCCCATTTTATTTATTAGAGTGTGCTTATTTAGTGTTTATGGAATGGGCCTTTGCCCATGTATTCAAGATGTTGGGCCTAGCCCAATATGTATGTTATTTTAAGCCCGTATTAGTTGTTTAGCCCAATATTTATGTTTATGCATTTTTGGTAAACTTTTACTAATTATACTAGGAACTTTTATAACTATACTTAGTGTTATTTGCATTAAACTTTCTGATTTTTCATTGTCTGTAAAATATATGTTAAGTGTCTAACATACTTTATTTTTAGACTTGTCATAATGTTCGGTTTATATAACTTTTGTTGTCGAGGTTGTTCTTTTCGCCGACGTGGCATAAAGGGTCGCCCGATGTCTGTCATTCGAGCTTTGTCGTCCAATGTTCGCGCCTGAAGTTATGATATTACACAAGTGTGTTTCGAGTGTTTGCGAAGGTTCGCGACTATTGTCATGCTTGCGAATGTTTGGGAAGTTTCGGTTATTTGTAAGTGTATATTTATTGTAAAAAAAATTGTATGTGTTATTTTAGTACATTTTCCTAGTACTAATACATACACACACTTATATATGTATCATACACCAAATAGGGTATTTGTAATATATATAATTTTTCTCCAAAAATTATATTGATTTTTATACTTTTAGTTTTTCCATTTTATTTAATAAAAACAACTCTTAGTGTTTTAAATAACTCATGGATGGTTAAGACTTAACCCTTGTCGTTAGGGTTTGTCAAATCACGCTTAAGGTTGTTAATCACAATTAAGATCACTAATCACGATTAACCATGCTAATCACCCCGTTAATCTCTTTTTAATCACGATTAGATTTTTAGAAAATTTCGCCATAGTTTCCCCTAAACTATGGCGTTTTCCCACGTTTTTAAAACGCGTTTAAAACCATTTTCAATTTCCAATCATCATTATTCTACTAATCTCAACAATTTACAACTTTCAAGTAACTAAATACTACCATTTATATCCTTGATTCATGAGCTCTTATATATTACATTTCTAAAAAAAAAATTCAAGACTTTTATGTCTTGAAATTTAAGACTTTTTAAGTGTAGTTTTTGAAATCATTTATTTACTAACTTGCTTTTAATAAAAATTCACACTTATTAGTCTTTAATCATCAAGTTTAGTCCTTTAAATCTTTAATCTTTTAAGTATGAAAACATATATATATAAAGCTCATGAATACAAGGGTGATGATCTTCCTTGATTTAAACATCTAGGTGTTTAAATCACATTTTTAAGACTAACCCATTAAGATCATCACTAATCTAGTTTACTACACTAATCATACAACATGAACATCTTAAATCATGAGTTAAACAACTTATTTTAACCAAGATAAGCAAGATCATACCACTCATACAACTCTAAAACACATAATAATCATATAATATATCATGATTTGTGAGTTGTTTAGGTTTGGTTTAGGGTCTTAAGTGTGATTTTTCTTTGATTTTTGTTTTGTTCAAGATGATCAACATAAATAATACTAAACTATAATATATAAACGACTTGAAATGAGTGGAATAAGGTGTTACAATTTTGCAAGTGTTTTAAGATAGTGTTTTCAAGTGTTCTTGATGCTTAGAAGGTCTTGAAAGGACTTGATTTATATGAAATTAGGGTGTTTTTGAGTTGAAAATGGTGGGTTAGTGTGGGGTGTAGTGAGCCGAGATCTAGGGGAGATGGAGGAAGGTTTTTTGTTGCAATTTTGAGTGAAAATGATAAGTGGTATGGTTGATAAAGATGTAGTATGGTGATGTTAATTATGAGATCGTTCAATGTCCTAAACAATTCTTCCAATGCCATACTTCTTTTGCCAAGATTTCAAGTTAGTAGATTATGGGGTGGGGCCCCATGTTGACCGTAAATGACTAGGGGTATTAGGTTTTTTTTTAAGTTTACACACACATATATATATATATATATATAGATATATTAATATGTTATATTAGATATTTAGGTAATCAATTTAGGTAGGGTAATTAGGGTGTTAAAATTAGTTTAGAGTTTTAAATGAACTATAATTAGTTTACTAGTTTAGTGGGTATAAGTTTTGAATGGTAAAACTACCACTAGTTCGCTCCTCGGTTCGATCTCGGGTGAAATATAAAAGACGTTATATAATACCGGGAGCGATGGTTCTAAATTTACCATCGATGCTATGGCGTTTATTTAAGGCATTTATGATGCCAAAATACCGCTAACTAGTTCGCTATCCTTTTAGTTTAGGAGATTGGATGGTAGAAATATAATTTATTCGCCTATCGGCTCGAGTTTGGACAGTGTGTGAAAGTCGCGGCGTGACACCGGGAGTAAATGTTTCGGGTATCCCATTGATATCCCAAGCTTATTTATGATGTAAAGTATTATTTACAGGTCTTACGAATCCTAAAATAATAGGTTCTGGCATCGCGGAAAATTTGTTTTGGTTATATTTTGGCGCAGAGCGGACAAAGTGCAATTGTAAGCGTTCACCGGAAAGTTAAGATGTTTTAAATGTTTCGCGTCCCTAATTAGGGATTTTTATTCGTATTCCATCTACCAAGAGCGTTCGTGCCCTTCGTTGCTCGTTCCGACAATTTTCGGAACTTGCAGGCATGAATAGTGTGCTCAGGTGAATAGTATTTTCAGCATTTTGCCAACATATTAGGACATAGTTTGCGGTTTTCTCGCTACCTGGCGATTGTGTTAATATTGTTTAGCATTTTTAACCATGTCCTATGATTGCTAGATCTTATACGACCTAATCATGCAGTAATTAAATCGTAATGAGAGATATTAAACATTAAATCAAGTGTTTAAGTTGTACGGAATTACCATTATTTTTGCCAGTTGTCACATTTTACAACCGTATTTGTAATACTTGATATTACTCTTTATCGGATTGTAATATATTTATCTTTTGCTTCCGCTGTGCATTTAAATTGTGTTGTTTGACTATAATGATTTCAACTACGTCACGATACTCCCCACCGGGCCCACCGGTAATACGTGGAAATATCGGGGTGTGACAGGTTGGTATCAGAGCCAACATTGAGTGAATTAAACACTAGCCTGTTGTGTTTAATCTTAATGACACAATGGCACATTCCTTGACCTTCTGAGTCTAGACTTAACATAGGAATACTCTCATCTCTATTCGGAGAATTATTGCTTTCAATTCTATATATTTTTAATACGTCGCCAAGCAAAGAAGCCGTAGTGGAAATTCTCCCCATCCGAAGCTTAGGAATGCGGAGCTTTGTGCTGCGACTAGGATAAACAGGCAACCGAGGAGAAAACATTCAGAAATAAAATGAAGAAGAAACTCCTTTTGCCGAAGTTCGTTTCCTTAGTAAGTCCTTATAAGGGCATACGTATCTTTCAATCCCTTCATGGACAACATTATTTCTTTCAAGCCCCGTTTAGGACAATTCTATACCTCTTTTGAAATCATTTGGATGTTTTATCTAAATTTCATTTATATCATTATATATGAATATAATATATGAAATAAATTGGAATATCATTCCTTTTTGTAAATGATCTGCCAGTATATATATATATATATATATATATATATATATATATATATATATATATATATTAAAAAGAATCTTAAAGGGTATAATCTAGCTTGAATGTCATTAAAGACCTGGCTATGATGGTAAAACCTGTTTAAAAGAGATTCAGGTCCTTATTAACATCTCAATTTAGGATTGCTCTGCGTTAAATATTAAAAAGAATCTTAAAAGTAAAACCTAGCCTAGATGTCATTGCAGACATGGCCAAGATGGTAAAAACTATTCAAAAGATTCCAATCCTTGTTAACATCTGAAAACATGTTAACACTCCTGATAACAGGTGATGCGATAAAATCACACTTGTCATCTTTATATTAGGAATTTCCAAACCCCTTATTTAGCCTAAATGATCAATAGTAATCATGGCTAATAAACGTCGAACATGATGTACACATCAAAACATCCATTTGGGATGTATACCTACGGGTAAAGATGTATACATGAAAAAGATAGTTTTATTTCATAACTTCATGTCAAGACAATGAACTGTGAAATTTTCCGATCTAAAGGATCATTGATTATGTTTTAAAATTTCCCTAGTGACAAGGCCTCTGTGCCATCAAAAATTCCCTTGGAGCAAGCCCTAGTGCTATATAAAATGTCGGTAAGACATTGACATTCGTGACTTATGCCCCCTGTCTAATAAATATGAAGGGTTATATTCCGTTTAAACGCCAAAGATGGATTATTTAAAAACCTAGGCAAAACATAATCAAATAAATTTAATACTACCTATTGGCCTATATGGTTTACTTACACCATGGCAATTTAATTATCAAATTCGACGATTCACTATATAATTAAATAAATTATTACTACTTGGGTTGTAGCCTTCAAAGCTTCACCATGGCTGACTCATTTGAAGCTCACAATCATCCAGTTGATCAGAACAACAATGCAAGACTGAGCTTAACGGGCACCGAGTTACAGGATATGTTAGATACAGCCGTAAACAAAGCTGTGGACCGAGTATTAAAGGATCATAAGCGAAAGTGCGATAATACCCCAAATAAGGGTTACAAAAGGGGTAAGACCGGTTCAAACTATAACCAATCCAAGCCAAATGAGGCAAAACCCAAATGTAAAACCTGCGGGAAGAAGCACTTCGGGAAATATTTCTATGAACAGACCAGGGGATGTGGCATCTGTAAAGAGATGGATCACAAGACCCATGAATGCAAGGACTTGAAGGACGCCACATGCTATGGTTGTGGCGAGAAGGGGCACATAAAGACCCGCTGCCCAAAGAAGGCGACTAAAGGAAAATGCACTTTAGAGTCACAAGCTAAGCCTTGTGGAATTTGTAATAAGGAAGGGCACAAGACTTTGGAGTGCCAAGACATAAAGGACGCAACCTGCTATGGTTGCAATGAAATAGGGCACATCAAAACAAATTGCCCAAATAAAACCAAGAAGCATGGGGAGGCTAAGAAGACCAAAGCTAGGGGCTCTCGAATGAATGCTCAAGAGGCCGTTCAGAATGACAATGTCACAACAGGTACTTTCCTTATCAATGACGTTTATGCTAGAGTATTATTTGATTCAGGTGCAGATAAGTCTTTCGTAGACAATAGATTTTGTAAATTATTAAATCTACCTGTTAAATCTCTAAGCGTTAAGTATGAAGTATAATTGGCCGATGGTACCTCAGAGACTGCTTCAGCAATATTAGATGGATGTTTTATATCCATTAGGAATCATTCTTTTCCGCTGTCCTTGTTTCCGTTAAAATAGAGGGACTTGATATAGTGATAGGAATGGATTGGTCGTCTTGTAACCAAGCCCATATTATGTGTGATAAGAAGCAAGTAGTTATCAAGACTCTTTATGGTGAGCCTTTGACAATTCAAGGAGACACATGGTACGGATTGCCTAGGCACTTGCTGAATTTGGTATTTAATAACAAAGCTTTGCGTATGGAAAACTCATAAGAGACAAACAAAAGTCGCGATTGCTAGAAATATGACAAATGTTAATGGTGCATCAAATGTGAACCTCAAACTGTAATTAACACAGCTGTTAGAAAGGCTATGAGAAAAGTCATGAAAAGGTTCAAGAAGCCGAATGCTGCTCGCTCTAAAAACATATGTCGCTGCTCATGAGAAGAGCTTTATTCATACTTCATATGCGAAGAATAAACTAAACAAAATCATATATGGCAAGGTGCCCCATTCCTTTTAGGATGTACTTAAAAGTACTTCGTCTCTTGGAAGTCAAGAGACTTCAATAGTAATTCAATAGTAAAAAGGGGCCATCGATTGCAGGAAATTGTTGGATGAAGTAGAAACCATTAGATGAATCAGCGGTTATGCTGGAAAGGACACGGTGAGGTATGCATCACAGTCATTCGATGGCAATACCCATAATTAGTGAGGATATAAATGAAGTCCACAAGAAAGATCCTATTATACATTATGGGATGGACCAAGTTTTAAGGACCTTATTAGAAAAACCTATTATCCGCATCACGAAATGGAAAAAGATGGGATAAGAATTTTCTGACTTTTACCATAAAAGTTCTAGACTGTCGACAGTATGTTACAAACTTTAATTCATTGGCTGAGATAGTACCCTATTCCATTTACCCAAAATCTAAGCTTAATGCAAATAATTATTGGTGGTTAGCAACGACAATAAGAGGGCACATTAAGGTTTCAAAGCCTGCTTATTATAAATCCATTATGGATCTACCTCAGCTACTCACGTTTTATAGATTAAGAAATAACCAGTCAAAGCCGAGTCTGCCCTAAAATTTGTCAAAGATTTTACAGCTAAGTTTAAAAGGATTAAGAATGGAGGCGTTTAACCCTCCTGATGAATGATTTGAGGCAGTTCACATTAATAATGACACTAGATAAATCCCTTATTGTGATTTTATTGCTAAGAGTTACGTTCGGTTTCGGGTGTTGCTAAGTCTCTCATAAGACCATAAGCCTAGCAAACTTTTAGAAATTTTCCCCTAAGAACCCCAGATATTAAGTGTAAGGTAAAACTTACAGGCGAAATCATAAGAACCATTCCCTTTGTTCCTGTCAGAAACCTCCAAATCGTAGAATTCTAGAAGCATCCTCTCTCTAGAAGAAGTGCGTCAGCATATATAGTTGATATATCTTTGATCTCTATCGATTGTGAATACCAGACGGTATGATAAAAGCGCCATATGAGGATTGGTGTATCTTAATATGTTCCATAGATTGCTTCCATACCTGATCAGTATGGAGGTTTAATGCATGGAACCACAAAGATATTCCGATGGTCAAATGGTATTAAAGTCAGCTAATGGTATTCAAAGAAGATATCCCGAATGGAAGTTTCCAAGTAAATGTCTCTGATTAAGGAATTCGTGGACTTGTAACATAAATGTGTCACTTATTTGACACAAGCAATGATGAATGAACTGGAGCCTGAGATTTGGAAAATCTCTGTAACCTCCTTGTATCTTGATTATCTTCTCCTAAGATTACCCTATTTACCTCCTGAGAGGGAAGTAGAGTTAAGATTTATAATCCATTTAGGGTTGTATTATTATGAAATCTCCAAGACGGCTAGTACCATCATTGGAAGAATCGAAACCCTGATTAAGTAAGTTTTAAAATAGAGGATTCATATAGCCTAACTCAATATTCTGAGAATTCGGTATAGTTAATTAGGAAAGACGGTTCATTTTGCTTATGCATTGATTACCGCAACCCTAATTAGGCAACAATTAAGAATTGCCATCAGCTGCCCAGGATAGTCGATTTGTTCGACTAACGGAAAGGATTAGCTATTCCTTAAAATAAGTTTTAAGCAGTGGTTAGAATAACCATCTCACCTTAAAATAAGCTTTTCTATAATAGTTTTCATATAAGTATCAAGGCTGCTCCTTTGGAGACCTTGTATAGATGGAATGTTAAACAATTATTGTTAGACAAAAGATTGGTAAGTCCAATTATCAGGATCTGAAAGTTGCCTTGGAAACAACGAATAAGATCAAACAAATCCATAATCATCTGTAAGTTGCCAGTATTCGGCAGAAAATCAAGGATTAATGAAAGTAGCAACCCTCCTAAGTTCTTGTTAAGGAATAAGGTTCAACAAAAGATATCACCCTGGAAGGGTGTGCCAATTTGTTAATTATCAGGCTAGCTAAGCTCTGAATATATAAAATCATTCGAAAGAATCGAATGTATCAAGATCAAATAGCTTATAAGCTAAAACCTATTTAAGGAGCTTGGCGGAGCTCGTAATGTATTACACACTAATGATTTAAGGATGTGTTTCACCAATAAGTCGAGAAGCATTATCACATAATGATATGCAGATTTATGATATGATGAGAAACCTATATCGATTGAGGATCGACAGGTTAAGAAGCTCCAAAAAGGATACATGTACCTATTATAGAGGTCAACTTGGGAGCTCGGAGAGGCTCCAGATATGCTACAGAAGTTAAGTCCATTATGCGACAAAAAGCGCTTCCATCATTTTAGCAAATCTCGAGGTCGAGATTTCTTTTAAGGGGGTAAGGATGTAACACCTCGTAAAATCACGTCCAATAATGTATTGACACGTGTAATAAACCGTAATAAAGTCAAACATTGAATTCAAGGGACTAATTTTTCAAAAAATCGAAAACTTTGATTGTGAAAGGACTGGAAGTGTTAGCATACCTAAAATAAGTTTCTGAATAACCTCTTACGATATTTATATTCACAAATGAGCCACTTGACGATCGAGTGTAGCCGTTTGCGTAATTAATTGAAAGTTTGCGCAATGAAGGGTTAAAAGCGTCAACATGTTAATTCTTACCTCTGAGTGACCTTTTAACAAATCGGGAGCTTCATGATATTTGATTATACTCTCGGAAATGCCAATTATTGGCCGTCTAAGGTTTTATGCCTATAAGTAAGGTTACGCACAACTTTGCAAGTTAGAGGGACTAAAAGTGTCAATATGTTTAATTATACCTCTGAATGACCATTTAGCGAACCCGAAGCATCATGATGTTTAATAATACTCTCAAGAATGCCTAATATGGATTAGATGAGGCTTCGATGCTATTAAATGATGAGATGCGCAAGTTTGCGTAATAGAGGGACCTAAAGCGTCAACTTTTGAATCTACGCCTTTTGATGACCAATTAAGCAATCGAGAACGTAGTAATGATTAAACTTATGCTTATGAATGCCCATTATGGGCCATGGAAGGATTGGATATCATTAAACGACATTTCGCGCTACTTTGTGCGATTAAAGGACTATTTGCGTCAAACTGCAAAAGTATGTCGATTCGTAGGGTAACGGACTTTCCGGAATATGACCATGAGTTAAACATGCCCTAGTTATCCTTTATATAGCTTAGTTATAGGCTTAGAGGTGTTTGGTGCGCAAAAATAAACTTTTAAGTCATGCGGGGACTAAAAGTGTCAAAAAGTGCACAAGTTTGCATTTTCGCGCATATCTTACATTCTGGATACATCCGGACATCCAAAAATTTATGTAAACACTAAAATATTTTATTTTAGTGTTTGGCTTGATAAAATTCCATTCGTCGCGTAATTTGGCTCATTTTTCGCGTCCGTCCGTGTTTCGTCGCAATTAGCCGAACAACGTGACCGTACGACCAAACGAACTGACATCCGGCATGTTTCGGAGTTAAATTTTAAACTCAGAATTCTAATTTTGACCTTTAAAGCTTATGTGAAATTACAAAATGCCCCTTCGGTGCATAGTTTGGTTATAATTAATAAATTTCACATATATGTAATACCATACTGATATAACTTATTAAAGTAAGTATTTTTACTGATTATATCGGACCTGAAACTCAGATTAATATATAAACTCTTTTATAACCTTTAAAATGACCAAAATACCCCTTCGGGGTTAAATTTGAGTTTAAATTCGTTTTGGGCATAATGGAAGGTATCCTACTGATATCACAACATATTTAAGACATATTAACTTAGGAAACCTGTTCATGACTCTTGTGGTTACCCGTTACGCACTTTTCGCGTTCGGATCGGCTTATGTAACTAGTTTGCATAAATTAGCCGAAACGGGTCAAACCTTATCATTTTTATCTCAAAGTCCAGAATGTGTTTAGTTTACCCTTATTACACAAGTGTATAAGCTTGTCGGGTCTAAACCACATTCTAATCCGGTCTTCGCTTAATCATGCGTTTTGAACCGTATCCTACTTTAAAACTAACCGGTTTAAGCATTGGCTTAATTAAGACCCGTTAGGAATCTAATAGGTTATTATAAACCTTCGTTCTAGATTAAGAGCCCCAGTAAAAGTACTTGTGCTTGTTGATTAGGATATACGGCTGAGTATAAATTGCATTTAAGCTCAGGTAAATACTTTCAACTTATTTTGCCTTATACGGGCTTGGGGTACGGTATATAAAATACCGCTTGGTCGGGCATTGAATTGTTGATCGTATGAAGGTTAATTTATTGATATGACCCGTTTAAATTGTTTTGTTTGCTTAAAGCCTTTGGGGGGTTAATGACCATGTGCCAGATATCCTTGGCATCATTCATGAAATGGCCACGACCTAAGCACGGGGTGTAGGCATACACCTGACAGTTGCATATGTAAAAACTGGTAATCCACTTAAAGGAATCAACCTTGCGGGCATTATACCTGTGGTGTGTCTATTAATCTTTAACCCGGTATACAGACCGGGCTACTGAATGTATAACAAACATGTAATTCTTTTACAAGTTTATATATAAATAATTATCCCAAGTTATAAAAGAATTTTGTGCCTTGAGCATTCAAATCAATTTTCTAAAACATTTTCAAAATGAGTCAGTTAATTGTATTTACCAGTGTAAACTGACGTATTTTCCAAAAAGATTAAGTGACAGGTACTGTATGTAATTGGCTGGGAGCTCAGGGCGTTAATAGGGAATCTTGCAAGTTCTAGATGCCTAAAGTGTGTTGAACAATGTTTCATTTTATTTTCGATCCGCATGTGGATCTTTCACAACCGTATTTGTAATACTTGATATTACTCTTTATCGGATTGTAATATATTTATCTTTTGCTTCCGCTGTGCATTTAAATTGTGTTGTTTGACTTTGATGATATCAACTACGTCACGATACTCCCCACCGGGCCCACCGGTAATACGTGGAAATATCGAGGTGTGACATACCATGATTGGATCAGACAAATTATTCTCAGATATTGAAGTCCCGATTCAGATTGTGATTTCGGAAAAGATTGATAAAGTGTTCAAGTTGGTAGAGATCGAGAAGTCTGAAATTGAAAAATTTGCTGGAAAGAGCAAGAAAACTTTTTATAACAAACCTGGTTACAAAAAGAAGAACATAAAGGCTAGGTTGGGTTATAAAAAATCAACAAAACAAAAAGAAACGGTTTGAAAAGACAAACTTTCAGAAAAAGATGAACTTTGTTCATGTAACAAGTTCTGAGGAAGAGAAAGAACTCCAATTTAGACGATAGTCTAATGAGAGTTCTATGTCCAAAGAAACAACAACAATAGGTCAAAGATGTTTCAAAGAAAACATGTTTCAAATGTAATTAAATTGGACATGCTGGTCGCAAATGTCCAAATCTGAAACCTGTTGGTGTTGAACAAAAGAAACAGCAAAATGAAGCTGTCAAACAGAAGTCAACCAAGTTTGAATCACAACAAACATGGAAACCAAAATCAAAGACATCTAGATTTGAGACTAAACAGATTTGGAAACAAAAGGTTGATTTTCAAAAGTCAAAACAAACTTGGTGTGACAACCCTCATAATTACAGGTATCCGTACAATTAATTAATATTGATTAATGCTTAATGACTGTGCTTAATTACAACTGATGACGTAAACTGCTTTCTGATTTCTATATCATACATACATGTGCATCACATTTCATATTGTCACATCATTTATCACATACAAACTTTAGTGACATACATGATGCACAAAGCATGGTTAGCACAGTTAGCGGATAACTCAGAAACATGCTGACAATGTCAGTACATAGACAGACAGTGTTTTGAGACCCCGTAAGGGCCAGAGATAAGGTACTACACTAGTATGGAGTGTAGGGAAGTAAGGACCTTAAAACTGCGTCACTAGGTGATAGTTTAAGTGCCGGAAAGTGCCTAAAACCCACTCGAAGTGCAGAATTCTGCATGAATCAGCAAAAATCAACATTTTAACATGCTAGTAACATGCAAAAATATGGCAAAATGGTCCTGTATGCTTTCCTAAGTGTCGGGAATTAAAAGTGTCACAAAAGGTACTTAATGAACACTAAACGGAATAACTTGACACTTTAACGAACTGGTATCTAACCTAACAACCGGACATTACCCGGAACACCAAAATGTTGATAGAAGCATTGTTTTACTTTTTCTGAGCTAGTTATGGTTCCCGAACACCATAACATACTACATAATGCAAGATACACATAAAACACTAGACTTTTACACTTAACCTCCACTAATTACCTACTTACCATCAAAACTTACATATAACCCCCCCTTCATATTTACAGCCCAAGATGTGGCCCCACCTCAAGATTTCTTCAATCTCTCTAAATCCTTCCATAATCTTCTCTTGGATATGATGAGATTGTGTATTGTACTTCTTGGACATAAGACCCTTTGGACATTAGAGTTAGAGGATTATAAGAACAAGCACTCCTTCCATCTTCACCACAACACTTCACATCTCTCCTCCCTTGCTCTCCCCACTCTCGGCCGACCCCCTACACCCACACCACCATTGTTTCATTTCAAGTTCAAGCATTCCAAGCTCATCTTAAGGTGTAAGAAGGTCACTAACGAAGCTTGGAGCTTGTGGATCATCAAGGACCTCTTCTGTTTGCTTTTATCCACTCCATTTTCATCATTGTTCTTCCCTAGCTTGAAGCTAGTAGTAAGATCCTTTTTAACTGTTGTTATTTCTATTTTTGATTGGCTAAAAGATATATTATGATGCAAACCACAAGAACGCTAAAAGACTTGAACTTGAATCTTGAACATAAAGCTTACATATGATGAAAAATGGATGATATGATGTTGTTTAGTGCATGAATGATATTTGCTTGTTGATTCCTTGAGATGATGATGTTAATCATCACATGGAGCTTGCTAGATGGTGATTAAACACATAATCTAGCAAGTGGGAGGATGATCATGTAACAACATATGATGATCACCTTCTTGTGAAAACATAAACTTGATAAATAAAATGATTTCTTGAAAAATGATAATCAAGTGAGTTGTTAAA
Source organism: Helianthus annuus (assembly GCF_002127325.2). NCBI lineage: Eukaryota > Viridiplantae > Streptophyta > Magnoliopsida > Asterales > Asteraceae > Helianthus > Helianthus annuus. The sequence continues at coordinate 117,621,643 of NC_035436.2, forward strand.
CTTATAAATCTAAGACTTATGAAAGATTTTCCAAGAAAACCAAGTTTAAAATATGATTTTTGGAAGATCATAGTTTTTACTTAAACCTACACTATATTTGGTGGAAAAACAAGTGTAGAGATACTAGTATAACAAGAAGGTTTAATAAATAAACATTTTTGTAAAATATGTTTACAAGTTGTAAACATTTAAAACCTTCAAAAATGAAGTTTATCAAGAAGTAAATACATTTTGGAGGGTAACTAACTCCACTAAAAACATTACCTAGTTACTACAAGTTTTTACGAAAACTCAAGTTCATGATCTTGGTATAGATAGCTTGTTGTTGCACTTGGTAACTATAATATTGTTTAGAGTTGATTGTTGATTATTGTGTGTTGATTTTTGAAAAGAAAATGATATGCTTAATAGCATGGACACCTCCATTTTCAAAGGAAACTATGGCAAAATTTTCTAAAAATACAAACACTTAGAAATATTTTCTAACAAATATTTACTAGTGTATTTTAACTATGGTTTAACTTTGCCATAAATTTTATTACAAAAATACAAGTATTGGAGGTTGGTTTTTGTAAATAAAAATGGTTAAATATATATTTAGAATATATATTTTATATTAAAGACAATTGTGTGAATATTTGTATACTTTGTGGAATAGTTATATTATTTTAGGATAAAATAATATAACTTAACAAATACCATGGAATTTACAATCCAAAATATTACCAGAAATCACAAGGAATAAAAATATAAGTTACACACTTGATGTTGTGAAACCGAACGATAAAACGTAAATTATAAAATATTCCGGAAAATACTCTTACAAATATATTTTTTGGTAAATATTATTTTGGATACAAGAAGTGAAAATATGATTTTTGTAAATATTGCAAAGTTACAACATATTTTTAACAAGGAGGAAATATATTATTTTTGGGAGATAAGAATATATTTTCCTAGTATATTTAGAAGATATATGATTTTTGGGGAAAAATATATATTTTCTTGGGAATACATTACTTTTGACAAATAAGTTATATATATATTTTAAGTGAGACTTAAAAATATGTTATCCAAGACTACAAATATACATGTATGAAATACCCTCATCCTTGGGAAGGAAATGCGGAAATAAATACTTGAGAAGTATTGTTACAAAATATTGTTAAACAATTATTCCAAAACGAAATATAATTTAAAGTTAAAATAAATATTATTTTAACAAGTAATTATAACTTGGAATAAAATTGAGAACATGAGAAATGCAACTCAAAAACGTTAAACTCTAAGCCAAGGCACGACCCGTTCGTCAAATAGACGTTAGTACACTGTAGGTAGTCGTGTTTGCTGCGGAGGTTTAAGTTGCCAGTTCTGAAGACGCAATACTGTGAGTTCATGTCCCCCTTTACTTTAAACTGTTCTGTTTATTAACTTCGGGGGTGAAATACATGTTAGAAAAGGGATTACATACAAATACTATTGATATGATTAGCCTAGGAAAGAACCATAGATCATGTGATTGGGTAGGCGGATACTTGGGACCATTAATCCTCGTATAAGGACCGAGGGGCATGAGTGATAGATCTATTTGGGTGTAGCGAGCCCACACCCATGAGGACCAGGGTGGCCCATAGGGTGACTATGTCTTCCAGCCAGAAGCCCGGTACAACTTTGCTAGGTTTGAGTCTTCCTACACCGTCACACATATCAGTGGCCTTGCAACCATTGGTGATCTTTTCCTTGTTTGCTTTCATACCAGGACATACATACATACATACTCTGTTTGCAAAGGTTTATACATACTTATACAAACTCATGAACTCGCTCAACTTTTGTTGATGTTTTCAAACTACATGTATTTCAGGGAACTAAACGGATCTGGCAGGTGTCACATGTTTGTCAAGCTGCGTACTAAATAAAGGATGTCATCCATGGTCGTAGAGTTTAGGAGATGTATCCTATTCCTGGACGGGATACATGTTTCTAAACTTGGTTTTAGTTAACGTCTTTTGTTGAGTCTTTGTGAACTCATTTAAACACGTCATGGTTTGTAACTTAATTTGGTGTTGATGTTTTCAGACAATGGTATTGTGGTATTTTCTAAACTTAATTAATGGATGAACATCTCATGTTTTTATCATATAGCGTTGTTATGATTGAATGCTATGGTATTAAGAAGTCACACCAAATAACCACGCTTCCGCAAAAGTCAGGGTGTGACACTTGGAAACCAAAAACATCCAAGTTTGAATTAAAACAAATCTGAAACCAAAAATTGATTCAAGATTTTATCAAAGGAAGGTTTCAAAAGGTCAACTTTGGGTGGAAAAGAAATAGACTTCTGTGAGTGATAATCGGAATAATAATGTTTTTGAGAAAAATGAAAGAAATTATTGAGTGTTGCCTGGAAAAATACATGTTCAACTACCTGAGTCGAAACAGACCTGGGTTGATCTGTTCAAGTAATTGAGATTAGTTGTATGTGCAGGTGCTCCTAGAGACATCATAATGTCAAATTGAGGGGAGGAGCAGCCTGGCACGAGAGGGCTAAACCATGCATCTGAAAACAGGGAGTTGGTTTATTTCTGTACATAAATAAACCATATTAAAAACACTAAAAATCGAAAAAGTTAAAAACAAATTTTTTTTAATTTTGTCAAAAATTGAAAAATGAAAAGAAAATATGTTTGTTTTAAAGATTGTTAAAAAATTCAAAAATTTTCAAAAATATGTTGATTGAATATGCCGAAACCCTCACGACTCAACAAACATGATTATTTCACGATTGAAAATGGTTTAACATTGTTAAAAATCAGTGTTGTAAATCATGGGGGTATTTTCTACAAAAAAGAGCATGTAAAGTAGAAAATGGATCGCGAGACAAAGCTATCTGCATCGGGTTGTCAAATTTTCTTTAAATGTTTTGGATTTTAGGGGGAGTAAAAATTTCAGAAAATACAAATGTCACACCTGCTCATAGCGGAAGCGCGAGGTGTGATCTGATCGGTTCTCATTGCATAACAATATAAGTGAACATACTAAATGAATAAAAAAACAAGCTCCAATGCCACTGTCATAATCGTTTCCAAAGAGCGCAACATAAGTTAAATGTATTGGTTACAAACCATCAAATGAAAATAAGTTGTCATTGTTTTATACATCAAAATGTAAGTCTTAAAATGTCAAGGCTTTGACCACTATATCACCACAAAGAGGCGGTATATAACGAGCAAACCCTTCAAATGGTGGCATGGAGTCTTGATACTTGCTTTCCTTGACTGAAATGTCTGCATGGTCCACAAATTCCCTGAAATACATGTGAGTTTGAAAACATCAAAAAAAGTTGGCGAGTTCATGCAGTTTAGTTGTATAAGATGTATCTGTAAAATGTGAGTTGTATAAAATGTATCTGTAAAATGTGAGTTGTATAAACTGTATCTGTAAAATGTGAGTTGTATAAACTATATCTGTAAAATGTGAGTTGTATAAACTGTAGCTGTAAAATGTGAGTTGTATAAAATGTATCTGTATGTAAAGATGTAGTATGTAAAGCGTCAATGAAATCGTTGATCCTTAATGTTTCGCGAGGACATTAATATGTGTGACGAATTAGGAAGCAATCCAAACCTAGACAATTTCGTGTCGACTACTATCGACTGGGACACAAACGCACTCTTCTGTATGGGTCCACGACCAAGAGTGGGGCTCGCCAAAACCCATTAGATCTAACCCTCTGTACCTAGGTCCAAACTGGATTAATGGTGCTTAGATGTATGACCCTAATCGCACATGATCTAAGGTGTTTCATTCCATGACTTAACATACAATAGAACATGTATTTTCCCCGATAGCTGTAAAGTTGTAAAGCATTTAAAATGAATAGGGGACATGAACTCACTGAATTGTGTCCGTGAATAGAAGTAACTATGATCTCACGTGCGGTCATCCTGAATAATGTCACGACCTACAAACGTTCTATATTTGTTAGACACTTCGGTCTTTGTAATGACTTGAGTACAAGTCTTTTATCTTGAATATGTGTGAAGACTTGTATGTCTTTGTTATTCGTTGAACTGTGTTTTAGATGTATTAAGTGATAACTGTTTAGTGTATATATTTCGCCAAATATATATTCTTGTATCTCGTGAGTTGTATCGTAGTTGTATAAATGTGTTTTCACCAAGTGTTAGGTGATGTGAAAGTGCATATCGTTGCACGTATAGGAATACGTATGTCCGTGTGTTTCTTATATGTGCTCTTGTATTCTTAGAATATATACACTTATATATTCTAAGATATATTTCATAAAAATATATATGTTATACTTGGTAAAAGGTATAGAAAATATCTTAAAAATAATCTATTTTTAAGATTAGTTCTAAAAATATAATTTTAGTCTTTTAGTAAAACAATATATTTTAGATGGTAAGAAATATATATGTATGTTTATATATTTCAAAAACAATACCCTTTTATTATAAACCATAAGTAATATATTTTGTATATTATAGAAAATATATGGTTACTTATTCGGTTTAGAAAACGTAGTTTACCAAGTCGTCGATAACTTGTGTAATATAGTCCGTAGTACATATATATTCCGTATATTTGTCCGTAAGTCCGATTTGTCCATAAGTTTTGTCTGAAGGCTCGGATCGTCCGTAAGTTGTTTTTATGGTGTCTTTATGTGTGTAGTCTTGTAAGACTTTAGTTGTAATGTGTCTTGTATTTATTTGTACCATTGTATTCAAGTTACTAGGTTTCATACATATAACTAATACAAACAAATAACACATAGCACATAAGTTGTTAAGATAACTAAATATATATATTCTCAAAAATATATATTTATAACTAGTTTTGCTTTTATAAAAACTACTCTTTAAAATCTTTTTAATCTAATAAAGATTTTGTCAAAAATGGTAGTTTTCACAACATATGATTTTTAAGAAAAATTGCCATATTTCCTTTGAAATATATACTTAGCCATGTTTAATAAAACATATCTTTTTCTTATATAAATCACCAACAATTTTCTCATATTTATTCTTAACAAAAACATATGAGATTTATATCAAAATCTTAACAAGATGAAATCAATAACATGTAGGGTTTTGGTATGATCATAACATATGTTAACTAGTTCAAAATCCATGCTTTACTTCTAGTTTTATCAAACTTTTTATGACAACCCATCTTGTATGTTTCTTTTTATAACTTTGTAAAAGTATTATTTTTAGTGAAAAACCTTATATACTTTAACAAAATCAAAGATTATGATCATCCATCTAAACATTTGTGTTTAACAAAACCCTTAAACATTTTCATGTATATTTGTTAGATTATGTTTTTAAACATCATCTAACAAGTTATTCATATGCTAATTATCAAAACTAGATCAAATATGCAAGTAATCATCCTTAAATCACAATATAAACACACTTTTATATCATGATTATTATTTTGCTTCTTTGTATTTTCATATTATTTTGTATGATTATTTAGTTTATTACATGTTCTTAAAACAAATAATACATAAATAAGTATGAAAAGGAGATTTTAGAAGCTTACTTCTAGCACTAATGGCTAGGGATGATCTTGAGGATGATTAAAGAAAAGAAAAAGTGTTGATCTTGGTGTTTGGAAGCTATAGAATGGATGGAAAGACTTGCTTCTTCTTGTTGTTGCTTTAGATCACCTTAAGTGTCTTCAAGCTCCATCTTGATCATCAAAAGGTGTTAAAAGGGTGAAAGATTTTGGTGGGTGTTCTTGGCTAATGTATGAAGGTTGAGAGAGTTTCTTAACTATGTGAAAGTAAAGGTGAAAAGTAAGATGAAATGCTTTAGTGATTATGGTAACTAATGTTATAAGTCTTCCACCAAGTTCACCAACTTGTGCAAGTTGCAACACCTTAGTAATATCTAAGATATTTATGGGAACAATGGTAAAAAAAAAAAAAGTGGGTACCACATGGGTAAGTTGAAACTTGTTTCCTTAGGTAAAAAATGTTAGTTTTTGAGATGTTATGTTAGGAATACTTGTATGTTCAAGTGTTTAAGTGATTAGAGAGTGTTAAGTGGCCATTACTAGACCATAATAATCCAATTAACACTAGATGGTCATTAAAAAAAAGATACGATATTGTTTCGATATTCGTTTCGATATTCGTTTCGAATTGTTTCCGTTAGACGTTATTTGAACGCTAAGTTGTGTAACTTGTATGAATTGATGTAGTTATTGGTTCGGATGATACACGAAGGCATCCTCATATGAATTCTATGTTAAAAAGCATTTTTACATGTTGCAAAAATATTAAAAAGCTGAATTCTGCAGAATTTCTGCGGAAAAGTGTTGAAATCGTCGCTTTTAGTGCTTTTCGGGCAATTTTTAGTGTTGTCGGACTTCGGAAAGATTTTAAATGAAACCCTTGCATTACTAGTTAGGGTTTAATATATATTAGATGTTGGACTTTCGTCTGAGTCCTAAAGATGTCGTTTAGATGGTTTCTGCGGATCCTGCGTTTTCGTCAGAATACTAGTTTACTAGGTGCTTTTCTAGTAGTTTCGATGCATTGTTTAAACTGTTTCAAATGTATTCAATAAAAATGAATCATGTGCATCCTAAGTAAGTATTCCATGAGTATTCTAAGTGTATGTTACGAAATACGCAGTTCGGGTGTTCAAAATGCATAAAAATGTAGCTAAAAAGGAGTACTTTAAGTGTATGAATGTTGCCGGAAAGTGGCAGTTGTCACATTCTCCCCTTGTTATTGAGAATTTCATCCCGAAATTCAAGCTGAGTCATCCTTTGCATGAGTATTCTCGAACAGGTGGGGGAATTTTGGTTTTGATTTGCTTTTCACGTTCCCAAGTATATTCGGGTCCGTGTCGAGAGTTCCAACGAATTTTTGCTAATATGTTGCGACTCCTTCATGTTTTCTGGACCTTCCGGTCCTTGACCTCAACAGGTGCTTTGGTGAATTGGAGTTTGTTTTTAATGTGACCCTCCTCCTCCGGGATGAAAACTGTTTCTTGCGTTGGACTCTTCTTGAGATTCGACACATGAAACATGTCGTGCACACTACTAAGTTCTTCTGGTAACTTCAGCTTGTAGGCATCGGTGCCAATCTTTTCCAAGATTTCAAATGGACCTACGTATCGAAGGTTAAGCTTCCCACGCTTACCGAACCTTACTACGCCCTTCCAAGGCGAGACTTTCAACAAGACTTTGTCTCTGACCTCGAAAGATAATGGTTTCCGTCTCTTGTCTGCGTAGCTCTTTTGTCGATCACGAGCCGCCTTGATACAGTCTCTGATCTGAAAGGTTTTATCCGTAGTCTCTTGGACTAATTCCGGACCAATTAGTTGTTTATCGCCCACTTCCGCCCAACATAGCGGTGAGCGACACTTTCGACCGTAAAGAGCTTCAAACGGTGTAGTTTGTATACTTGTATGGTAGCTGTTGTTGTAGGAAAACTCAACCAAAGGTAAATGAGTATCCCAGTTGCCGCCCAAATCCATAACACACGCACGAAGCATATCTTAAAGTGTTTGGATTGTCCGTTCGCTCTGGCCGTTAGTTTGTGGATGATAAGCCATGCTTAGATTTAAATGAGATCCAAAGGCCTCTTGAAATGACTTCCAAATTCTTGAAATAAAGCGACTGTCTCGGTCTGAGATGATTGAAATAGGCACTCCATGACGAGCCACTATTTCTTTGAGATAGAGCTCTGCTAGTTTCTCTGTACTATCCTTCTCCCGAATCAGCAAGAAGTATGCGGACTTTGTCGAACTATCGACGATTACCCATATCATGTCATGGCCTCTTGAGGTCCTGGGTAACTTCGTATTGAAGTCCATCGATATTTGTTCCCATTTCCAGACGGGAATCTCGGGTTTCTGATATTCGGCCTTGACTTTCGCACAAGTCAGCTTTTTCCGACATAAGTCGTGATCTCACTTTTGAGGTTAGGCCACCAATAGTATTCTTTCAATACTTAGGCCTATGTGCTTCCTCAAAAATAACATCTTGAAGGCCTCCAAAGAGTGGAACCCAGATTCTACCCACAAAGTAGAAAGTTCCATCCTCTTTCGGCACTAATTGTTTTTCCATGCCTCGAAGTGATTCTGCTTTAAGATGTTCTTCCTTAAGTGCTTCTTGTTGTGCATCATGGATTCGTGTGGTAAGATCTGTGTGAATCGTCATCTCTAATGCTCGAACTCTCAAAGTTCTAACTCATTCCTTGCGGCTCAAGGCATCTGCTACAACGTTCGCCTTTCCCGGATGGTACTTTATTTCACAATCATAGTCGTTTAGCAATTCAATCCAACGTCGCTGACGCATATTTAGTTCTTTTTGATTGAATATGTGCTGAAGACTTTTATGATCCATGAAAATTGTGCATTGAGTACCATATAAGTAATGTCGCCATATTTGCAAAGCGAATACCACCGCGCCTAACTCGAGGTTGTGAGTGGTATAGTTCTTTTCATGAACATTCAGTTGACGCGATGCATACGCGATAACTTTCTCCCGTTGCATAAGTACGCAACCCAATCTTTGATGCAAAGCATCACCGTAAACTACGAAGTCATCGGTACCATCGGGTAGCGATAAGATTGGTGCATCGCATAACTTATCCTTGAGAAGTTGAAATGATTCTTCTTGTTTCTCGATTTAGGTGAGGGAGGTTAGCGGTTGAGAAATTTTAGAAAAATTCTCTATAAATCTCCGGTAGTACCCCGCTAATCCCAAGAATTGTCGGACTTCAGTTTGCGTCTTGGGTGCTTCCCAGTTCTTAATTGCTTCGATCTTCGAGGTGTCTACTTGAATGCCTTTCTCGTTCACTATATGCCCGAGGAGTTGTACTTCACGAATCCAAAACTCTTATTCGGAAAATTTTGCGTATAATGTCTCCTTCTTGAGTAGTTCTAAAATGGTTCTCAAATGTTGTCCGTGCTCGTCGGCCGATCGTGAGTATATTAAAATGTCGTCAATGAACACTATGACGAATTTGTCAAGATACGGCTGGCACACGCGATTCATTAAATCCATGAAGATCGCTGGTGCATTCGTTAAACCAAAGGGCATAATGAGAAACTCGTAATAACCATAACGAGTTTGAAAAGCCGACCTTGGTATGATTTCCTCTTGTATTCGTAACTTGTGATACCCCGATCGTAAGTCTATCTTGGAGTAGAAGCTTGAACTTTGCAATTGATCGAATAAATCATCAATCCTCGGTAGTGGATACCGATACTTGATGTTCTGAACGTTCTGTCCTTCTTCTTCACAAATAGGACTAGAGCTCCCCAAGGTGAGTAGCTTGGCCTAGTGAATACTTTATCCAACAACTCTTGCAGTTGTGCAGATAACTCTTGCATTTCAGAAGGTGCTAATCGATATGGAGATTTGGCTACGGGTGCGGTTCTCGGTACCAAGTCGATATGAAACTCGACTTGTCGATATGGTTATAGTCCTGGCAAGTCTTCAGGAAAGACTTCAAGAAACTCTTTTACTACTGGAATATCTGTCAGCTGTGGCTCAACGGCCTTCTTGTCGACAATATATGCTAGAAAGGCAATACAACCTTGCCGTAAGCACTTCTGTGCCTTCTTGTAATTGATGATCCGCAATGGGTGTCGCGCTTTTCTCGACGTATAACAAGTTTCTCTTTGTTCGGTAGTGGTAGGCGAATGATCTTCTCGTGACAAACGACTTCGGCTCGGTTATCAGATAGCCAATCCATGCCAACCACTATGTCGAAACTACCCAACTGAACGGGTAAGAGATCGATATTGAATTTCCGCTCACCAAGTTCCGAGTGACATTCTCTAACAACTTCCCCTGACTCGACCAGATTGCCGTACGTCAATTCTATAGAATGAGGGGACGTCTAGCTTACTTGACTCTAGACCAAGTACATTTTGAATTCTATGTAGCGAGGACTTCGCTGTATAGTTTTAGGAACCCTATGTTTAAATGTAGGACAACCCAGTCCCTATGTGTCACGACCCCTGACCCCATCCTGGACGGAATCGGGTGCCGTGAGCAGCCCAGTGGTACCGGTGGTTAAATTTAAAAACATTGCAGCGGAAAGTTCGTCAGGACCGTGAGTTAGGAAAAATATCAGAGTTTAGAAACACCGGATTTTATTTATTAAATAGATGGAATAACTCCTTGTTTTACAAAGGTAGCTTTAATAAAGATAAATTTGATTACATAAAATAATATTTCTTAATTTGATTTAATTAATAAAATAAACCACTTCTTGAAGTCCTTCAGTGCCGGATCCAATTCCTACTCCAATCTACTGTAATTACCTGAAACGCATTTTAAAAAGGTTTTGTCAGCGGGAAATACTGAGTGAATCATTCATTTTAAATAAAATGACACGTTGTTATAATTTATAGTATTAAGGGAGATTACAATGTTTTTATCAACCAATTTTCAAGAATAGGTATTTGTCACTCGACCGTATCTGTGACTGTGGTCAGACCACTATTGGGTCCCGTCGCCCCAATAGTGACGAATATCACAAATTTTAGGCTCGCCCACCTAAAGTGATAAAAATAGTAATGTGCACAAAACCCCACATACCGGCTGTAATTTAGTGATTACATAAACTTAATCCCTGTAATTATAACTTTGAAAATAGACAAGCTTTTGTAAATAATTTAAATAAAAAGAGAATGACTCACAGTATAAACATGCAGTATTGATTTAATAAGCTTCTTGATTCTACTCCTTCCGTTAATTAAGCATATACTTTATTGTTCTGAATCTTCTGATGATTTAATAGTTTGCTTGATTGTAATTGTGTAGTTGGGAGTATTCTGGTAGTTAAACATATAGTTTAACAGAGTGGAATACGTATTTGTGTAAAATCCAAATCAAACCTTAACGGTAGTCACGAGATTCGAACCATAATGAATTTCACAAAGTAATGTCTTATTCAGACAGTACTTTGGTATCCATTTAATGAACTCACAAAGTATAGTACTTTGGATTCCGTTTAACGAAATTCACAAAGTACAGCACTTTGGATTCCGTTTACCGAAATTCAGAAAGCACAATACTTTGGCAGTCGTTAGATGGTTCCTGAATCGATCGGACAGAACATCGCTTTGGTGATTACTGGTTAGGACACCAACGTATAGAGAAGAATAGAAGAAATGAACAAAGGAAATGAATTCCTAAGCTTCCTATTTATAGGTAAGAAGTATGAAAGTTCTAGGAAGTTTCCTTTGTGTTTCTAGGAAATTACCTATAACTTTCCTAGGAAGTTACCTATACATCTTCTAGGAAGCTTCATATTCACTTATATCTATCCTCTTACACCTTCCTAGCACCTTCCTTTGATATTATCTATTTTATATATATATATATATATATATATATATATATATATATATATATATATATATATATATATTTATTTATTTATTTGGGTGTTTTATAAATTTTACTTAGCTGATTAATTAATCTTACTTGGCTTAATTAATCTTGCTTAATCTTAATCGCACTTAGCTTAATTAATCTTGATTAACTTAATTAATCTTGATTAACTAATTAATTAATCATACTTAACTTAATTAACAGATTACTTAATCTACTCAGTTAACTTAACTGCTAAGTTTATTTAACGATTATGTTTACTTGGTTATTAAATATTCTAGCAATTCCTTGCTTACGAGTTCTAATTTCTAGATACAATGGAACTCGTATTAGTGTATTAACTCAATTCAACTTTAACGATAATCACGAGATAAAAACCCTCACAATGAATGACAAAGTGCAATACTTAAACATCCATCGAATTCACGACGAATGACAAAGTATAACCCGAGTTTGAGCAGCACTTAAACATCCATCGGATAGTTTCAATCGATCGGATAAAGTATCGTACCAGTGATTAGAGTTAGTTTCTAATAACGGACAGAGTTTCGGGATTTAGAAGGTATAATCCCGAGCTACTATTTTACTATAATAGAAGCTAATAGAAAGAAAAGAATTGAGCGAAATGAAATGAAACTATCGGCTGCTATATATAGGCTGTAAACAGGGCGGCTCGCGGCCCGCGTGAACTTTCGGCCAAACCTTACGCGGCCCGCGTGGATGTGTGGATCAGATCGGAGGTTGATGAGTCACCGGTGGTTGCGACACGTGTGACGACACGTGGCCTTCATGCATATTCGGATACCCACAAGCTGTCGCGGCCCGCGTGACCTTCCGTCTATTCTTTACGCGGCCCGCATGAAGCCTTTATGCTTATCCGGAGTAATTTAAGTAGACGCGGCCCGCGTAAGGTTATGCTTAACCTTTACGCGGCCCGCCTGAAATTCTAAATTCTTGATTTCTTGATTTCTCATGTACGTTAGGGTTTCAGGGGTTCGGGTTTCCACTTACGGAGCGTTTTAGGACATTTTTGTGCGAGTCGTTACACTATGTTTAGATGTAGCATAACCCAATCCATATGTTGAGATGTAGGATAACCCAGTCCATATATTTAGATGTAGGATAGCCCAATCCCTATGTTTATATGTAGGATAGCCCAATCCCTATGTTTAGATGTAGGAGAATCCAGTCCCTAATTGTAGCTAGGACAATCCCGTCACTAGCCATGAAACTCATTTCACATGCATGAGTTTGATTGGTAAGAAACGTGTCGGGTAACTACTGTTTGAGTGATCGAGGTAGGGTGGGATGATACGGTCATGCCTCGGATCTCCGGGGCTAAATCCCAAATGTAACGCGCAATGCGTTTGAATTCGGGTGTTACGTAGTATGGAAATAACCCTTGAGAGATCATGAAAGCCTCGAGTATAATCAACAACAATGGCGCTAATCATGATCGAGTTCTAGATTTTTGTTTCCAACCTTTGAATTTAAATCAGCGAGCAATACTCTTCTCGTATAAGATCCTTGAGTTCTTCCCCCGAAAACCTCTTCACTGTATCCCTTCCTAACATTTGTACCTGGAGGTTCCTCCAAGTTAAGGCTGCATTCAGCAGGAGACTCTCTCTGTTTATCTAATTGTCTACTCAGGAATACGTTTCCTAGTATGACTAACCGACTTCATTGTCTTTATTTGGGGGACAGAAACTACCGCACCTCTCATATTAACGAGGTCTTGTGGCTTACAGCCCGGAGAAAGTCTTAAAATTAAGGCCTTGTGTGATCGCATCTTCTGGTGTGGCATTGCTACTTGTTCCCGATCCATCGGGATTTGAACCACTTGAACTACCAGTACCACAAGTACTGTCACTAGTGTCGTCTCGATTGACCTCATGTTGTGCAAGTTCTACACCCTCGTGTTGTTACATAAGAACTTTAGTTTATTTTTATCAGTAACTTTTCGGCCGTAGATTTATTTTAGCGCCATGTTACTTTTGATATTAGTATCAAGGAATTTAGACTTATATTTGGGTAAATATAGTCTATCATGTGCCCACGAATGAAGAATGAAGTCAGTCATGGAAACCTCAAGATCGTATTGTTCATACATGTTCGAATAGATGATAATGTGGATAACCGAAACTAAATGCGTAGTGCCCCGTGCGTGTATTCGTCATATGTCTAAATGGAAAACGAAATAATTTGTTGAGGAGGGGAAACCAACCAGTGGCCTCCGTCCCTATAGTATGCATTCCATACTACATAGGCTTTGATCATCCGAAGTAGAGAAATTCCTTTGTCGTACTTGTCCATGTGACGAATATGGTAATAGTGCTTGAGCTTCACGAGCTCCAACAAAATCATTAAGATCCTCATAGATGTCTAATAGAATGCAATGAGGGAGTTGTAGCATGGCTCATGCCATACTATCCCTTTTGGATAAGACAAATGTCAAAATGACAGAATTTATTGTATTCATTTCCAATAAATAAGATAAGGTGTCATAGACACCAAAGAACCAACTCATGTACAAGAATTCTAGAATGTTGGGGAAAGATCCTCCATGAGTGGTTAACAAGTTTTGTTTGTTTAGATAACTAGTCTCGAACAACTCGTGTTGTAGATCGAATGTTAGGTGCGAACAATACGTATCGTCTTCCTGTATTGTAATGTAGGGTGTTATAGTAACCATCTCGGTTAGTGTTCTACTGGATAGAAACTTGAACAACTTAAGAATTTTGAATGGATAGTGATCACTAGCTTTGCCTGCAGAGTCCACCAGGATTCCCATGCACTACAAGTTGTTATTACATGGGCCCCCGTAATAATAAATTGTCTTGCATGGTCACCTTAGCATTCTCTCGTTCAAAGCTGACGATCAGTCAGAGAGAGGACACTATTATCTATGTTTAACACAGGAGGGAACTTCATGATAGTTCATGTGTCAACGTCCGTTGCATTGCTCGTGGAATGGCACGACGTTAGATGAAATAACAATTGAGAGAATTTGTAAAAATAACAACTGGAAGGGCACCTTTAAGAAGAGTACTTCATCTTCCTTGTTTGGACAAGAGTGTCATCAATCATGATTTGCATGAGCCACAGGGACCTCGTCCTACTAATGGAGTTGTTGTCCAAGGCTGCCACCTCCGCCTCATCGTCACTACCGAAGTTAGGCATCTCATCATCCGTGATAAAGCAACCATCTTTCACGGGATCAATGCTTTATGGTCTAACTTAGGAACCACGTTCTCCATAAAAAAAAGCTCCAATGCCATTGTCATAATCGTTTCAAAAGAGCGCAACATAAGTTAAATGTATTGGTTACAAACCATCAAATGAAAATAAGTTGTCATTGTTTTATACATCAAAATGTAAGTCTTAAAATGTCAAGGCTTTGACCACTATATCACCGCAAAGAGGCAGTATATAACGAGCAAACCCTTCAAATGGTGGCATGGAGTCTTGATACTTGCTTTCCTTGACTGAAATGTCTGCATGGTCCACTAATGCTCTGAAATGTGAGTTCTATAAACTGTATCTGTAAAATGTGAGTTCTATAAACTGTATCTGTAAAATGTGAGTTGTATAAAATGTAGCTGTAAAATGTGAGTTGTATAAAATGTATCTGTATGTAAAGATGTAATATGTAAAGCGTCAATGAAATCGTTGATCATTAATCTTTCACGAGGACATTAATATGTGTGACGAATTAGGAAGCAATCCAAACCAAGACGATTTTGTCTCGACTACTATCGACTAGGACACAATCGCACTCTTCTGTATGGGTCCACGACCAAGAGTGGGGCTCGCCAAAACCCATTATATCTAACCCTCTGTACCTAGGTCCAAACTGGATTAATGGTGCTTAGATGTATGACCCTAATCGCACACGATCTAAGGTGTTTCATTCCATGACTTAACATACAATTGAACATGTATTTTCCCCGATAGTTGTAAAGTTGTAAAGCATTTAAAATGAATAGGGGACATGAACTCACTGAATTGCGTCCGTAAATAGAAGTAACTATGATCTCACGTGCGGTCGTCCTGAATAGTGTCACGACCTACAAACGTTCTATATTTGTTGTTGGTGCGCGATGTCTATAGCCTGTGTCTTAAGTCTAGGTCATGATGTATAGGGGTCAAAAGTGTGAAATATGTAAAGTTTAGGGGTTTTTATGTAATTCCGCTTGTAATGGTCTTAGGTAATTCCGCTAATGTAATTCCGTTTGAGATGTCATGTTGAGTTTCAAGCGGAATTATGAGGCCTATATATATGTGTGTGTAGCTTCTCATTTGGCACGGAATTAAGTGGTGTGTCACGAAGTGCTGCTGAATTTCTCGTGTAATCAAGTATATTTTGAATGAGAAGCTTGTTTTAAAGTGAAATACTCTGTTTCTACTCCATTCTTCACTGATTCTAAGCTGTTTGTTTGATTCCGCCTCTTAAATAGTTGTGTTGCCTCTGATTAACTCATTTGGTCGGTAAAACGATCCTACAATTGGTATCAGAGCCAGTTATGAATCAATACACTTGAATCAGTGCCTTTTTCAACACTTTCTTGGACTTTTGGACAATTTAACGGAGAAAATGGACTGAATTTCTGATATTGTGTGTAAAACACCGTTTTAACAAACCCATGAGAGAATCAGATCAAAATTCAAAGTAAAAGTGACAAAAAATGGGCCAAACAGTAATTCCGTTTGAACGAACATGTAATTTCATTTGAAAAGTCTGAGGTATTTTCATGCGGAATCACTTATTCCGTTTAAAAAGTTGAAGTAATTTCAAACGAAATTACTAATTCCGTTCGAGCTGTAATCCCGCTTGGCTAATTTCGCTTCAAATCATTAATTCCGTTCGAAATCACACCTTATTTCGCTTGAAAGTGTAATCCCGTTTGAAACGGCTAATTTCGTTTGAAAGATAATTCCGCTTGAAGCCTAATTTCGTGTGAGTATGTCTGATTCCGTTTGAAAGTCTAATCTCGTGTGGAAACTAATTTCGCTTGAAAAGACTGTTTTCAAAACTTAAAAATTTTTTCGTAATCTAATTTCGTAAAATGGACAATCAAGAATTTTATAACTTCTTTGCCGGTGGGGGGATGACAGCAGCACAAAACCCGGCCAGTATTGTGCAAAACGTGAATATGGATAATGAACTTGGGACGATGCAGAAACCTCCTAAGTTAATGAATATTGACGAGTATGCGGGTTGGTCTGGAAGGTTTAAGACATGGGTTCAAGCAAACCACTTCAAGTGTTGGATGAAGATTGAATCGAAATATGTTCCTCCTAAAGATGGTTTGGGTCTTGTGAAGTCGATTGGCATTTTGACACAAACTGAACAAGAAGATTTTAAGGCAGAAAAGAAGATGATGAGTATTCTTCAACAGGCGATTAAAGAGGATATCTTGATGTTGTTGCAGCATGATGATAATTCACAATCCATTTGGCATTCGCTGAAAGTAAAGTTTCTCAGGAATGTGTCCATGATCAAAAGCAAAAAGGCTTTGATAAAGAAAGTGTTTGACATCTTCACTGGTATAAAAGGTGAAACTACAAAACAATTGATTGAAAGATACTGCCATCTAGTTGTGGAGATGAAGAGATTGGAGATAACCAAGACGGATGAGGAATGGGTCGATAAATTGGCAGATGCATTGTTGTACGATGAATGGGGTACTTATTTCCTGGTGTTGAAGAACAATTTAGAGTATGTTGGTATCAACCTTAGTTCGTTCATTGAGAAGATCGAAGCACATGAGTTAGAGTTAACAAAGATTAGAAAGATGAATTCTTCCAATGTTCAACAAGATGTCTCTTTGTATTACAAAGGTAGTATTCCAGCAACATCAAACTTAAGTCCAAAAGTGCAGACAGCTTTTAGTGCAGATTCAACTTCTGGTACATCATCATCTGTTACATCAAGCCATAACAATCATTCACCATTTGCTAGTTATGAGCCAAATCCCAAAGCTCCCGAACAAGTGACTCCACAAAGCTCTTTGTCACACCCCTAATTTCCACGTGTCACCGGTGGGCCCGGTGGGGAGTATCGTGACGTAATTGATATCATCATAGTCAAACAACACAACATATAAATGCACAGCGGAAGCAAAAGATAGATTTATTTCAACTGAATAAATTGTAATGTTTAAGTATCACAAAACAGTCGAAATAGATCCACAGGCGGATCAATTATAAAGGAAAACTGTTCAACAGACTTTGACATCTAAAGCTTGCGAGACTTGAGTAATGATGCCTGGAGTAGCCAGCCTATTTCGTCTAGTACCTGCACTTAGCCTTTTTGGAAAATACGTCAGTTTACACTGGTAAATACAACTTAACTGACTCATTTTGAAAAAAGTTTGAAAATTGATTTGAATGCACTTTGGCAAAAATATTTTATAACTTGGGACAATTATTCAAAATAATCTTGTATATAGTTTTACTCATTTGTCGTCCATTAGGGCCGGTTGTAAGGCCGGACTTAGGTTAACTGACACGCCACAGGTATAATGCCCACAAGGTTGATTCCTTTAAGTGGGATACCAATTTTTACATAATGCATCTGTCAGGTGTATGCCTACACCCCGTGCTTAGGTCGTGGCCATTTCTATGAATGATGCCAAGGATATCCGGGACATGGTCATTCAACCCCCAAGGGCCATACACCAAATAATACATATCAAACGGGTCATGCAAATACATTAATCACAATTCGATTTAAATGACTACACACTCGACCAAGCGGTACTTTTATAGTACCGTATCCCAAGCCCGTATAGGGAAAATAAGTTAAGGGTATTTACCTGAGCAAAGTATAAATCAAATACAGCAAGTGCACGTAGCTTTTACTGGGCTCTTAATCTGGAACGAAGGTTTTTTTTAATCACCTATTAGAATCCTAACGGGTCTTTAATTAAGCTTAGACTTAGACCGGTTAGTTTTCAAAAGGAAGACATGGTTCAAACGCATGATGAAGCGAAGACCGGTTTAGAATGTGGTTTTGACCCGACAAGCTTGAATGCTTGTTTAATATGGGTAACTTAAACACATTCTGGGTTTTGAGACAAAAATGATATGGTTTGACCCGTTTCGGCTAATATATGCAAGCAAGTTACATATACCGATCCGAACGCGAAACATGCGTAACGGGTAACCATAAGAGTCATATGCAAGTTTCCTAAGTTAATATACCTTAAATATGTTGTGACATCAGAAAGATATCTTCTATTATGCCCAAAATGAATTTAAACTCAAATTACGCCTCGTAAGGGCATTTTGGTCATTTAAAAAGGTTATAGAAGGGTTTAAATATGATTCTGAGTTTTGGGTCTGATGTAATCAGTAGAAATACTCAATTTACTAAGTTATATCAGTAGGGTATAACTTATATGTGAAATCTATCCTTTATAACCAAACTATGCATCTTAAGGGCATTTTGGTAATTTCACATAAGCCTAAAAGGTCAAAATCGGAAATCTGAGCTTAAGACCTTTGTTTACTGTTAGAAGGTAAATATTTACTAAAAATATCAGTAGGCATCAAACCTTATATTTGAAAATGGTTTTAATACATTTTATGCGTTAAAAACGCTTAAAAAGGCGATTTGGAGCCATTTCCGGGTTTTCAAAGGAAAGCTGGTAATTTTATTATTCCAGAAGGCTCAAAATACTTTATTTATCATATTAGATTAGTAGAAAAAGGTTTGGGGTCAAAAGGATCTGTAAAACTCATTTTATAGCCCAAAAGGGCAAAACCGGCAATTACCAAATCAAGCTTAGAACTCTAATTTATGCTCAGCCTAAAAATAAATAAAAATCTTCAAAAATCCCAAAATATTATATAACATCAGTGGGTAAAAAGTTTGGTATCAAAAATTAGGTTTAGATAGGCTATATGCTAATTATTCGGTTTAATTACTAAAAAGCTCTATAATTACGCTAATGAGCATAACTCCTAATCTAGACCTCAAACTGATGTCAAATTTTAGGGACAAGTTTATAAATCAGTATTGAAGGTTTCTATTCTTTCACTTTTTCAAAAATCACATTTTAAGGTGATAAGGGCATAATAGTCAACATTTAAGCATTTAACGGAATCATGCATATGAATCGGATAACTAATGAACCAAGTTGTATAATCTCAGAGGGTTATACTTATAGGTAACTTGGTCCTAATAAAGCTCTAAGGCATTCCTAAATCATGCTCAAACGGGTCCGAACTGAAAGTCAAAGCATAAGTCAAACTTTGCGACTTTCGGTCCCGAACCGAGCCTAAACTGAAAATTATCGAGTTGAACATGTTTAGACATGTTCTTACATTAATTACCAAGTTATATTAATGTCAAAACAGGTTGCATAGCTTCTACATTGCTAATTATACATTTATTTGAAAATTAGCTTTCTGTTGACTTTTTATAATCAAGTTTGACTCGACAATTGACCTAATTAGAGTGGGAATCAGAGGGTGGCCTTTTAAGGGTTTAATGCCCACATAATTACCAACTCATAGGTACTTTCAAAATGAAATTTGACTGGAGCAATTAAGATTAATGACGAAGTCAAACCTTAATTACGACGGTTTGACTAAATGCTAATAAACTAAGCAAAACTGAATTAAAGGAGGTTAAGCATACTTACAATAGTCCTAAGCATGACTAATGATCACTATGGATGAGTCTTGAGCTCCAGGAACCTCCAAGAAGTGAGTTGTGAAGTTTCAAGTGAATGAGCAATTTGAAGAACACAACTTAAGGCCTTTATATAGGTTTCTAGATTCAATTTGATCATGCCAAACAAGTCTATGAATGAATCCAGATGATTACAAGTGTCCCTAGACCCTTTAAAACCATCAAACAAGCCCATAGAATCAAAAACAAGTGTTTAAAGTCGGTAACAAAGCTTTAACAGGCAGCTGTCCACATTTCCTGCATCTGGGGAACTCAGGCGGCCCGCGTAAGGATCTTAAGGGTCTTACGCGGCCCGTGTAAAGGTCCTGGTCAGGTTACACAAGTTTCAGCTATTTGCACTTTAGGCCCCTGGTCCTTCCAAACTTGATTTTAAGCTCATTTCTTGCACTTAAACCCCTAAACTTGACTTTTAAGTACTCCAAGTTATAAACCAACTTTGTTTAGTCCCCGGTTATTCATACGTTCACCGAGAAGTCTTAAATTTCAATATTGACGCTTTTAACCCCCCGTATTCGAATATTGTCATAACTTTCTCATACTTAATCGAAACCTTGTGAAATTTTTATCATACATCCTCGTGAGTATAATTAACCATTACAAAGCTCCGGGTTTGCTAAAAGGTCACTCAGAGGTATACTTTAAACATGTTGACACTTTCAACCCCTGTAGTTTGTAATTCCTCACTTTCTTTCACAATTAGCTTTGTATGATCCATGATTTATTCGTTTAAGGGTATAAACATCATGTAGGGTTATTGAAAGATATATTTATTCATTGTTGACCTTTTGAATCCTTTTACACACATAGATTTCCTTATTTGTCAACTTTAGTCCCTCTAATTCAATCCTTTACACGTTTTAAGTCCATGACACGTGTCGATATAATATTGGACATGAATTTTCGAGGTGTTACATCCTCACCCCTTTAAAAGAAATCTCACCCTCGAGATTTACTGAAATAAGTGAGGGTACTTCTCTTTCATTGTGGATTCTAACTCCCACGTGTATTCGGGACCTCTACGGGCATCCCATTTGACCTTTACAATAGGCACATACTTCCTCCGAAGCTTCTTAACCTGTCGATCCTCAATCGACAAAGGTTTTTCCACAAATTTCAAGCTCTCATCTATATTCACATATGTGTGTGGTATGACTAGCGATTCATCAGCTAGACATTTCTTCAGACTGCAGACGTGGAACACATTGTGGATACCACTGAGCTCTTCAGGTAAGTTTAACTTATAAGCCACTGATCCTACACATTCGATGATCTCGAATGGTCCTATATACCTTGGGCTTAACTTACCTTTCTTACCAAATCGCATCACCCCTTTCCAGGGTGATACTTTAAGCAGGACTTTATCACCAACCTCGAACTTCAGAGGTTTTCGCCTTTTATCAGCATAACTTTTCTGCCTATCCCTGGCAGCTTTCAGGCGATCACGAATCTGGAAAATCTTGTATGTTGTCTCAAAGACTATATCAGGTCCTGATAATTGAGTTTCTCCTACTTCTGCCAACAAATAGGCGTTCTGCATTTCCTGCCATATAATGCCTCAAAAGGCGCAGCCTGAATGCTTGTATGGTAGCTATTGTTATAGGAGAACTCGACCAATGGTAGATGCTTATCCCAACTACCACCTAAATCAATTACACATGCACGTAGCATGTCTTCCAGGGTTTGGATGGTACGCTCACTCTGCCCATCTGTCTGAGGATGGTAAGTCGTACTAAAATTTAAATGCGTGCCCAAAGACTGTTGGAAACTTTTCCAAAAGTGTGACGTATATCTGGTATCTCTGTCAGAGATAATAGCCACTGGTACTCCATGCAGAGATACAATCTTATCAACATACAACTGGGCTAACATGTCAGAACTATAAGTTTCCTTAATAGGTAGGAAATGCGCTGACTTAGTTAGTCTATCTACTATTACCCAAATAGTATCATTTCCTTTCTTAGTCTTTGGCAACTTGGTGATGAAATCCATCGTCACCATTTCCCACTTCCGGGTGGGAATTTCAGGCTGTTGCAGTAAACCTGATGGCTTTTGATGTTCAGCTTTAACTTGAGCGCACGTCAAGCATTTAGCCACATAGGCAGCTATAGACTTCTTCAAGCCTATCCACCAATAGTTTGCCTTTAAATCCTGGTACATCTTATCAGCTCCAGGATGAACGGAATATTTGGAACTGTGGGCTTTCTAGAGGATAACATCCCGAAGTCCTCCATAAACAGGAACCCATATTCGTCCATTTAACCTTAGAATTCCGTCCTTACCATAGGATAACTGCTCCTCAGTTATTCCTAGCTTCTCATCGGGATAGTTAGCTTCTAACACAGCTACCTTCTGCGCAGCTAACAACCTTTCATTCAAGCTATTCTTGATTTCAATGCTCTTGGCATTAATTCTTATCGGCTTTACTCTTTCCTTTCTGCTTAAGGCATCAGCAACCACATTTGCCTTGCCTGGATGGTATCGTATTTCGCAATCATAATCATTCAAAGTTTCCATCCAGCGTCGCTGCCTCATGTTCAAGTCCTTCTGACTAAACAAATGTTGAAGGCTCTTGTGATCAGAATAGATCACACACTTAGTTCCATACAAATAGTGCCTCCATAACTTAAGTGCGAATACAACGGCACCCAGCTCCAAGTCATGGGTGGTGTAGTTCTTTTCGTGCACTTTCAACTGACGTGAAGCGTAGGCAATGACCTTGCCTTTTTGCATTAACACACAACCCATCCCGGTGTGTGATGCATCACAATATACTACAAACTCCTCTATTCCATCAGGCAATGTCAACACAGGTGCATTGCTCAACTTTTGCTTAAGAATGTCAAAGGATTCCTGCTGCTTAGGGCCCCAATCAAAGTTAATATTCTTACGTGTTAACGAAGTCAAAGGCGCAGCAATCCTTGAAAAAATTTCGATAAATCGCCTATAGTATCCAGCTAAACCTAGGAAGCTACGAATCTCTGTAGGCGTCTTTGGCTCTTGCCAATTCATGACAGCTTCAACTTTAGCGGGATCCACTTGGATACCACGCTCACTGACCACGTGTCCAAGGAATTGGACTTCACGAAGCCAGAATTCACACTTAGAAAATTTGGCATAGAGCTTTTCTTGTTGAAGCAGTTTCAGAATGCAACGGAGATGCTTCTCATGGTCCGCTTGACTCTTCGAGTAAATGAGAATGTCATCGATGAAAACGATGATAAATTTATCCAGATAGGGCTTGCAGACGCGATTCGTGAGATCCATGAATGCGGCAGGTGCGTTAGTGAGCCCAAAAGGCATCACTAAGAACTCATAATGACCATAGCGAGTTCTAAACGCAGTCTTGAGTACGTCTTCATCTTTAACCTTCAATTGATGATAGCCTGACCTTAAATCAATCTTAGAGAAGTAGCTTGCCCCTTGTAGCTGATCGAATAGATCATCGATCCTGGGCAAAGGGTACCTATTCTTGATAGTGACCTTATTAAGCTCACCATAATCGATGCACAGACGCATCGACCCATCTTTCTTCTTGACAAATAGGATTGGCGCTCCCCATGGAGACGAACTAGGTCTAATGAAACCCTTAGCTAGCAAATCATCTAGCTGCGTCCTTAATTCCTTCATCTCTGTTGGCGCTAATCTATAAGGCGCTCTTGCAACGGGAGCTGCTCCGGGGATGATGTCAATTCTGAATTCTACTTGCCTATCTGGTGGTAAACCAGGTAGTTCTTCAGGAAAAACTTCAGGGTATTCAGAAATGACTGGAATATCTTCAATCTTGGGCTTCTGCTCATCAATAGTCACTTGTGCCATATAAATGGCACAACCCTTCTTCAAGCACCTAGATGCCTTGAGCATAGACACTTGCCCAGACAATCCATGTTGGGTATCTCCTTGAATGGTAACTGACTCACCAGACGAAGTCTTAATCACCACTTGCTTCTTGTTGCAGATGATCTGGGCTTGGTTATGCGATAACCAATCCATGCCCAATACTATATCAAATCCGGCTAACTTCAAAGGAAGTAAGGACAAAGGAAAAGAGTGGTTCCTAAAAGATATAACACATCCATCTAACATGGTCGAGGCGGTTTCTAAGGTTCCATCGGCTAACTCCACCTCATATTTCACTCTTAAGGTTTTAACAGGTAAATTCAGCAACTTACAAAACTTGTTATCTATTAACGACTTATCCGCACCAGAATCAAACAGTACTCTAGCATATACATCATTTATGAGGAAAGTACCTATGATCACGTTGTCGTCCTGAATTGCCTCCTGTACGTTCATTTAGAAGACCCTAGTATTGGTCTTCTTGGCTTCCTCAGGTTTCTTAGCGTATTTAGGGCAGTTAGTCTTAATGTGCCCTTTCTCGTTGCAGCCGTAGCAGGTAGCATCTTTAATCCTCTTGCAGTCAATAGTCTTGTGCTCTTTAGACTTGCACAACCCACATGCAGGTGGTCCTGATTGAGACTTGGTCTCAAGCCTGCATTTTCTAAAGTGGCGTTTTTGGCAAGTTGTGCACTTTGGCTTCTCCTCCGTTCGTTGACTGCCTTTTCCAGACGCAAACTTCTTGGAATCAATGTTTCCCTTGTGCTTCTTCTCCGACCCTCGTGAGTTATCCTCCTCACGCTTCCTCTTACTCTCTTCAGAGTTCTTGAGCGATCTTAGCCTGACCGCATCTAAAGTGAGGGATAGAGATAGATCAGTTGTTGATCTAAAAGTAGCAGGTCTTGAAGCCTTAACACTTGCTTTGATTTCTAGGGCTAGACCCCCAATGAAGCGAGCAATCCTCTTGGGTTCTGGTGTCACAAGGTAAGGAACCAGTTTGGACATGGTGTTGAAGCTTGTAAGATAAGCTTGGCAATCTAGGTTCCTCATTACTAGTGATAAGAAATCTGACTCAATCCTTTCCACTTCATGCTGTGGACAGTAATTTTCTTTAATAAGAACAACAAACTGCTCCCATGACATATTGTAGAGTGGGATCTTCCCAGCAACTTGAATGAGAGACTTTCACCATGCCAGTGCCTCTCCCTTGAACGATTGGGATACATACTTCACTATATCCCTTTCAGCACAACCGCTGATATCAACAACAATGTCCATTTCATCTAACCAGGTCATACAATCAATTGCTCCTTTCTCCCCAGTGAAATCCCGGGGTTTGCATGAAACAAAGTACTTATAAGTACAAGACTTGGTACGTGGCTCATCATCGAACACTATTCTCCTGCGTGGAACACTGTGTTGGTTTGAGGAATGTTCGACATCCTCTTTCTTAGGTCCATCTTTCTTAGAGGGTGGCTTGCTATGAGCTTCCAAATGGGTTTTAGGAACAGATTTAGAGTGGGGTACCGAAGAGGTTCTACTAAGAGTTCCACGAAACTCCTTGAATTGCTCCTCTACAGCTTTAGATACAGTTGTATCAATCAGGGTACGGATCTCTCCTCTGGTTATATTAACCCTATCATCATCATGGTTTTCCAGGGGATGACTATTCACTTCCTCCGACCTAGCCATGTAGCTTTAATTGCTACATAAAGAAAACAAGGGCAAAGTTCATATAGAAGCTTATACAGTTTCTATCGTTTTAGACGATTTATTATCCATGGTTTATAATACCCATTTTAGTTAATTATTCAGGATTTTTATTATAACCCTAAATTATAAACAATAGCACAAAAAGGCCTCGTCACATAGACAAGTTTAAGTTATAAGCCAGAATTCTTACAGAATCGAGGTATTAAGGTTTGAATCAAAGTTCATTACCTTTTCTAGACAGGGAGTTGTAGGCTACCACTGTCTTTAGTCTCAGAGGATGTTAATTATAGCCCGTGGGCACTTCATCCTTAAGGGATGATTATTTAAATAAGGGAATTTAGAATAACCCATTTAATAATGACTTATGTGATTTTTTATCGAATCACATTTGTCAAGCATATTAATTCATGCTTTCTGATGTTAACAAGGTTTTGAATCCTTTAAATAGGTTGTACTATCTTGGCCATGTCTGCAAATGACATTTAGGCTAGGTTTTACCATCTTGACCATGTCTGCAATGACATTTAGGCTAGGTTTTACCATCTTGGCCATGTCTGCAATGACATTTAGGCTAAGTTTTACCTTTAAGATTCTTTTAATATTAAACGCAGAGCAATCCTAATTTGAGATGTTAACAAGGATCTGAATCTAATTGAGGAACTACCATCTTGGCCCTGTCTTAGAACGACACTTGAGCTAGGTCTTATCCTTTTTAGATTTTTGCCATTTTATCACAATGGTAGATCTTATAATAGGAATGTTACTTTAAATCTAACCATTCCTTTAAAATTTTAAACAAGTACATGGTTGCCCTAAACGGGACTTCTAACCGAAATGATTTACCCATGTAAGGGTCAATCAGAAAATAACAAGGGAATAAATAAAGGACAAAATAAACAAATTAGAATTTGTCCTAAGTTCTTGTCTAGACTCGAGAATGTGCAATTGTGTAACTGAGATTAAACACAAAAGGCTAGTGTTTAATTCACTCAGTGTTGGCTCTGATACCAACCTGTCACACCCCTAATTTCCACGTGTCACCTGTGGGCCCGGTGTGGAGTATCGTGACGTAATTGATATCATCATAGTCAAACAACACAACATATAAATGCACAGCGGAAGCAAAAGATAGATTTATTTCAACTGAATAAATTGTAACGTTTAAGTATCACAAAACAGTCGAAATAGATCCACAGGCGGATCAATTATAAAGGAAAACTGTTCAACAGACTTTGACATCTAAAGCTTGCGAGACTTGAGTAATGATGCCTGGAGTAGCCAGCCTATTTCGTCTAGTACCTGCACTTAGCCTTTTTGGAAAATACGTCAGTTTACACTGGTAAATACAACTTAACTGACTCATTTTGAAAAGAGTTTGAAAATTGATTTGAATGCACTTCGGCAAAAATATTTTATAACTTGGGACAATTATTCAAAATAATCTTGTATACAGTTTTACTCATTTGTCGTCCATTAGGGCCGGTTGTAAGGCCGGACTTAAGTTAACTGACACGCCACAGGTATAATGCCCACAAGGTTGATTCCTTTAAGTGGGATAACAGTTTTTACATAATGCATCAGTCAGGTGTACGCCTACACCCCGTGCTTAGGTCGTGGCCATTTCTATGAATGATGCCAAGGATATCCGAGACATGGTCATTTAAACCCCAAGGGCCATACACCAAATAATACATATCAAACGGGTCATGCAAATACATTAATCACAATTTGATTTAAATGACTACACACCCGACCAAGCGGTACTTTTATAGTACCGTATCCCAAGCCCGTATAGGGAAAATAAGTTAAGGGTATTTACCTGAGCAAAGTATAAATCAAATACAGCAAGTGCACGTAGCTTTTATTGGGCTCTTAATCTGGAACGAAGGTTTTTTTTAATCACCTATTAGAATCCTAACGGGTCTTTAATTAAGCTTAGACTTAGACCGGATAGTTTTCAAAAGGAAGACACGGTTCAAATGCATGATGAAGCGAAGACCGGTTTAGAATGTGGTTTTGACCCGACAAGCTTGAATGCTTGTTTAATATGGGTAACTTAAACACATTCTGGGTTTTGAGACAAAAAATGATATGGTTTGACCCGTTTCGGCTAATATATGCAAGCTAGTTACATAGACCGATCCAAACGCGAAACAAGCGTAACGGGTAACCATAAGAGTCATATGCAAGTTTCCTAAGTTAATATGCCTTAAAAATGTTGTGACATCAGAAAGATATCTTCTATTATGCCCAAAATGAATTTAAACTCAAATTACGCCTCGTAAGGGCATTTTGGTCATTTAAAAAGGTTATAGAAGGGTTTAAATATGATTCTAAGTTTCGGGCCTGATGTAATCAGTAGAAATACTCAATTTACTAAGTTATATCAGTAGGGTATAACTTATATGTGAAATCTATCCTTTATAACCAAACTATGCATCTTAAGGGCATTTTGGTAATTTCACATAAGCCTAAAAGGTCAAAATCGGAAATCTGAGCTTAAGACCTTTGTTTACTTTTAGAAGGTAAATATTTACTAAAAATATCAGTAGGCATCAAACCTTATATTTGTAAAATGGTTTTAATACATTTTATGCGTTAAAAACGCTTAAAAAGGCGATTTGGAGCCAATTCCGGGTTTTCAAAGGAAAGCTGATAATTTTATTATTCCAGAAGGCTCAAAATACTTTATTTAACATATTAGATTAGTAGCAAAAGGTTTGGGGTCAAAAGGAGTTGTAAAACTCATTTTATAACCCAAAAGGGCAAAACCGGCAATTACCGAATCAAGCTTAGAACTCTAAGTTATGCTCAGCCTAAAAATAAATAAAAATCTTCAAAAATCCCAAAATATTATATAAAATCAGTGGGTAAAAATTTTGGTATCAAAAATTTGGTTTAGATAGGCTATATGCTAATTATTCGGTTTAATTACTAAAAAGCTCTCTAATTACGCTAATGAGCATAACTCCTTATCTAGACCTCAAACTGATGTCAAATTTTAGGGACAAGTTTATAAATCAGTAGTGAAGGTTTCTAATCTTTCACTTTTTCAAAAATCACATTTTAAGGTGATAAGGGCATAATAGTCAACATTTAAGCATTTAACGGAATCATGCATATGAATCGGATAACTAATGAACCAAGTTGCATAATCTCAGAGGGTTATACTTATAGGTAACTTGGTCCTAATAAAGCTCTAAGGCATTCCTAAATCATGCTCAACGGGTCAGAACTGAAAGTCAAAGCATAAGTCAAACTTTGCGACTTTCGGCCCCGAACCGAGCCTAAACTGAAAATTGTCGAGTTGAACATGTTCAGACATGTTCTTACATTAATTACCAAGTTATATTAATGTCAAAACAGGTTGCATAGCTTCTACTTTGCTAATTATGCATTCATTTGAAAATTAGCTTTCTGTTGACTTTTTATAATCAAGTTTGACTCGACAATTGACCTAATTAGAGTGGGAATCAGAGGGTGACCTTTTAAGGGTTTAATGCCCACATAATTACCAACTCATAGGTACTTTCAAAATGAAATTTGACTGGAGCAATTAAGATTAATGACGAAGTCAAACCTTAATTACGATGGTTTGACTAAATGCTAATAAACTAAGCAAAACTGAATTAAAGGAGGTTAAGCATACTTACAATAATCCTAAGCATGACTAATGATCACTATGGATGAGTCTTGAGCTCCAGGAACCTCTAAGAAGTGAGTTGTGAAGTTTCAAGTGAATGAGCAATTTGAAGAACACAACTTAAGGCCTTTATATAGGTTTCTAGATTCAATTTGATCATGCCAAACAAGCCTATGAATGAATCCAGATGATTACAAGTGTCCCTAGACCCTTTAAAACCATCAAACAAGCCCATAGAATCAAAAACAAGTGTTTAAAGTCGGTTACAAAGCTTTAACAGGCAGCTGTCCACATTTCCTGCATCTGGGGAACTCAGGCGGCCAGCGTAAGGATCTTAAGGGTCTTACGCGGCCCGTGTGAAGGTCCTGGTCAGGTTGCACAAGTTTCAGCTATTTGTACTTTAGGCCCCTGGTCCTTCCAAACTTGATTTTAAGTCCATTTCTTGCACTTTAAACCCCCCAAACTTGACTTTTAAGTACTCCAAGTTATAAACCAACTTTGTTTAGTCCCCGGTTATTCATACGTTCACCGAAAAGTCTTAAATTTCAATATTGACGCTTTTAACCCCCCGCATACGAATATTGTCATAACTTTCTCATACTTAATCGAAACCTTGTGAAATTTTTATCACACATCCTCGTGAGAATAATTAACCATTACAAAGCTCCGGGTTTGCTAAAAGGTCACTCAGAGGTATACTTTAAACATGTTGACACTTTCAACCCCTGTAGTTTGTAATTCCTCACTTTCTTTCACAATTAGCTTCGTATGATCCATGATTTATTCGTTTAAGGGTATAAACATCATGTAGGGTTATTGAAAGATATATTTATTCATTGTTGACCTTTTGAATCCTTTTACACACATAGATTTCCTTATTTGTCAACTTTAGTCCCTCTAATTCAATCCTTTACACGTTTTAAGTCCATGACACGTGTCGATATAATATTGGACATGAATTTTCGAGGTGTTACACTCTTCAAGCTCAAACAATCAGGGTTATGTTTCTGGGATACATTGTAACATTGTTGTAAACATCAAAAATGGACAAGAGTTTACAGAAGCAGCTGCAAAGCAACACATCGCACTGTTAGCTTCCGTTCTTGAGTCATATGAGAGTTTGGTAGCTGGGAGGATCGGTAATCCAGACATGACAAAGGAGGATTACGATTAAGTTGATCCAGAGGAGCTAGAGCTGATTGATATTAAATGGGGAATGGCTAGTTTGGTAAGAAGTGCCCAAAGGTTTATGGAAATTACGGGTCGGAACAGTTTGTCAGGACCGGATCAAATGCTTGGTTTTGATAAGACCAAAGTGACTTGTTTCAGATGTAAAGAGAAAGGACATTTTAAGCGTGAGTGTCCGAATAGAGAGGTCAATAACCATCAGAATCCTTTTACCAACGATTACTACAAACAGGCGATCTATCATAAGACAAATCAACAACCTGTCATTCAAAGACCTCAGATCAAAAACAAGCCGGAAAAAGCTCTCATAGTCAATCAAGATGATGAAAAGGTAGCTGAAGGTTTCAGTTGGGATAAGTATATCTCGGGCAGTGAGGGTAGAGCAATGATGGCTGAGATTGTGGAGGAGTCAGAGAGTGTTGTTGAAACAGAGGTTGTTAATGAAGATGTGTCAGAAGAAAGTTTGGCTGATCTCGAAGAAGTTGCTGCAGAAGTCTACTATTATCAATCCGAACAGGAGGTTATAGCTAGTTCTTTAAAATCAATTATGCCTCCTAATGTGTTTGATTCTTTTGCAGGTTTCTTCAGTGAGCCAACAACAGGATTTTGCCCACAGTATGATGTTAAAAAGGCTCCAGTTGAAGAAATAATTGATGTCTCCAAAGAAATGACTGAAGAGACACTGAAAGAGATTGCTGACAAAGCCTTAATGGGAAAACTGAAAGAGGTAGACACAGAATCTGTAGAACCAGAGTCTGTTGATACTGAGTCAGTTGAAAGTATGTCGGTCAAAACAGAGTCAGGTCAAAGGAGTCTGACGGGAAATCTGAAAGTGAGGAGGTCAAAACCGAAGGAGTGTCTGAGTCAGAGTCTGATGGTGAGGTAAACAGGATGTTAATATTGACCAAGAGGAAAAGATTATTGAAAAAATTGATTCAATTTCTGAAACTTCATGTAAAAACTGTTCAAAACCATGCATGGAATGTCTTGAAAAAGACAAAAAGTTTCAGGAATTGAAACAACACACTGATGAGGTTAAATTTGACCTAAGTGAATTAAAAGAAGCTTATGACAAGTTGGCTAGATCTATCAAAATGATTCAAAAAGAGAGTCTTGAAAACGGTAAAGCCACAAAATTGTTAAAATCAATAGTTTTTGATAAACAAGTAGAAATCAACTTTCATATGGACACGATTGCTTCATTACAAAAAGAATTAGAGTTAACAAAAATATAGAATGAAAGAATTGATAAGAAGTTGATGAGTTACGTTGCATCTTCATATGTGATTGATCAGATTGTCCCGAAACAACTAGATGCAACACCTGTCTTTAACAGTGTTCCACCCTCAATGTGGAATCATTACACTCAGAAATATCCAGATGGGGTGGAAGCTGCTTTGAACCTCAAACTAAGAACCATTGAGAATGAGTTGCCTGAGAGTATTGATGTTACATTCTCTCCGTCCGACACTGATAATGAGTCACACGTAATCAAAACCGTTTTTGACCAAGTTTTAGACGAAGAGAGTGATAACTCGGAGGTTGAGAATGTGAAAACTCATTTTGAGAACTCCATTTTGGATACTGAAAAAGATGGTAACTTCTTAGACAGATTTATACCAAAATCAGGCAAAGTCGCGAACGATGATTCGATCATTGTGGTTTACACAGTGATTGGAACTGACAAACTTTATTCTGATTTTGAGTATCCGCTCCAAAATGCAAGAATTGAGAATGTTGAAAAGGTGTTTAAATTGGTCGAGATTGACATTTCTGAGGTAAACAACAACAAGTTCCTTTGAAAACCTAAAAAGTCTTTCGTTAAAACACAACCAAACAACTCGGGAAAGAAAGAGTGGGAGGGAAATAGTGGTAATAACAAGAGAAATGGAAACAATTTCAAAAACAAAGGGGTTGGATTTGAAAAGAAAATGGCTAAGAAGAGTGTTAAGCCAAAGGAAAAGATGAGTGATGTTTTTGTTGTTGGTCCTAGTGTTAATGCTGAAAAGGAGTATATTTTCAGTCAAAAGGCAGTTGATGATTTCAATGCAACAAAGAATTTAAGAGAAGAGACCTACAAATCAACTTTTGTCAAATATGACAAAAGAATTTGTTACCGCTGCAATGAAATTGGTCACATGGCCAAGCAATGCATGAAAAGAATTGAGAAACCTGTTTTGCAAAAACCCAGACATAAAACTCAAACTGATGTTAAGGGTAAAAAACCCATGGTTTCCCCCGTTTGAATCTTGAAAAGAGGAGAATCGTTGAAGTCCAAAGAAAAGCCGAAATCAACCTTTGAGATTGGCGAATCTTCGAAGACTCAAAAGACTTCAAAGATTTATCCAAAGATGAAAGTTTTTGAAAATCAATCATGGGTGGCAAAACCAAAATCATCAGTAGAAGAGAAAAAGATGGAGAATGTTTTGAAAACTGAACCAAAAGTTTTTAAAGATGATGTTGATAAACTTGAATTTGAACTTGATAAGCTACTTGAAGAGTTTCCACCAATTAAGAAGGAAGATTTAAAATCTAAAGTCAAAACTGATCTTCCAAATGTCATTTTTAGCATTCCGAAAGTTGATGTGACATGTGATATTGTTTTTGGTAGTGTTTCAACTGTAAAGAAATCATGGGCCTCATTGTTTGGATAAATTTCTTCAATGTGTGCAGGGGCTGCCGAGGTCGATAATCTCGAAGTGGATAATGGACAGCGGAGCTTCAAGGCACATGACCGGAATGCTAGCATTGCTTTATGACGTCAAATCTATTAATGGTGGATATGTGGGATTTGCTGGGAATCAGGGTAGAAGGATAGTTGGTCAAGGAACTCTAACGAATGGAGTTGTGTCGTTTGAAAAAGTCAACTACATAATAGAAGTTGAAAACAATCTGCTGAGTATCTCACAGATTTGTGACAAGTCTTTTACTGTACATTTCACTAAAAATGAATGTCTTGTGATAAAACCTGGTTTTAAAATTCCTGAGGACATGGTGTTGTTGCGAGCTCCACGAGAAAATGATTTATATATTCTTGATATGAGTGTCGTAACAACAAAAGATCATCAGAAACAATGTTTTGTGTCAAAAACCAAGGCAACAGAAAAAGAGTCGATAATGCGGCATCGAAAGATGGGCCACATTCATGTTAGAAAAATGAACTTTCTTGAACACAATGATTTAGTTGAAGGTGTGAATCTTAAAAGTTTTCATTTAAATGATGATTGTGTAGAGTGCAAGAAAGGAAAGCAGACAAAGAAGTCACACCCGCAGAAGTTGCTGAATTCAATCAGAGTACCGCTCAAGAGACTCCACATGGATCTCTTTAGGCCGGTTAATGTGAAAAGTATCAGTGGAGATTTGTACTATCTTGTGGTTACTGATGACTTCACAAGGTTTTCGTGGGTGGTGTGCATGGTAAGAAAAGACGAAACATTTGAGTCACTGATGATCTTATTCAAGAAGATGAAAACGCTGTATAAGCTGCCGATCAGAAGAATAAGAAGCGACAATGGAACGGAGTTCAAGAATAATCGCATGCTTGAGTTCTGTAATGAAAAAGGGATTCTTCATGAATTTAGTGCACCATACACTCCACAGCAGAACGGTGTAGCTGAAAGAAAGAATCACACCTTGATTGAAACAACCCGAACAATGCTTGCTGATTCCAAGTTGCCAATATTTTTCTGGAGTGAAGCAGTGGCAACAGCGTGTTATACACTGAATAGAGTCCTCACAGTGAAGAAATACAAGAAAACGTGTTTTGAACTTCTTCATCGATATAAGCCGAATTTGAAGTTTTTAGAAGCGTTTGGATCTCCGTGTACCTTTATAGATCCTGATGGCAGGTTTGGTGCTAAATCTAATGAGGGTTTCTTTATAGGTTACGCGAGCCCGCTGAAGAGAGTGTTCGTTCCGTGCCTGGGGAAGGTAATTCAAGTTCAGCATGTAGATTGTCAGAAGCATACAGCTCCACCACAACTTCCCGGACAAAGATTCATGTTCGATTATGACAAACTCTGGGAGTCTTTCCAACTTCCGACTGAGCCAAGTATCGAGGAACTCGTACTGTTATACCAACAGCAACAATCTAGTTCACAAGATCAGGTGCCAAGACCGTTGGTAGTTTCTCAACCCGATATGGGTATTAATGATCACGAGGCCGGTCCAAGTGGAACGACACACGAAGACCCAGAAGAACCAGCTCTAACATTTGATAACTCTGACGACTCAGAATCGGAATCCTATCCGACTTTTGACGAGGAACCAGATGTTGCTACGATAGAAGCTGAGGATCACACCGGTGATCAAGACATTACGAACTTGCAATCGGAAGTTAATGTGCCTGACACTGCAATGCCAAGAACCTTGTCTTATCATCCTTCAGAGCAGATAAACGGTGATCTTCAGAGCGGAGTAAAGACGAGGGATCAGATCAACAGAGCACTTACTTGTTTTTATACTTCTGTTGCTTCTTTACAGGAAGAATTTTCACTTAAATGTTTTATCTCGCAGATTGAACCCAGAACGTATAAGGAAGCTTTGACGGAAGAAAGCTGGGTGACCGCTATGCAGGAAGAGCTGCAGCAGTTCGAGAAGCTGGGAGTATGGAAATTGGTAGATCTCCCTGAGAATCAGAAGCTGATAAAGACAAAGTGGGTTTTTAAGTGCAAAAGAGATGATAGAGGAGTCGTTGTTCGAAACAAAGCACGATTGGTAGGACAGGGATTCAGTCAGCAAGAAGGCATTGACTATGATGAGGTTTATGCGCCTGTTGCTAGACTTGAGGCTATAAGGATCTTCCTGGCATTCGCGTCTTGGAAAGGATTCAAAGTCTACCAACTTGATGTGAAATCTGCATTCCTGTATGGAAAAATCAAAGAAGAAGTGTATGTGGGACAACTGTAACAACTCTCACTAAAAGTGCTACTTAATGTGTCAATTGTCTATTAAGGAAACCCTAATTGAGAAACACAAATAATTCTGCACTAACCCTAAAATTTTCAGAAAAATCGGAATCAGGATCAGGGCCCCTAAAACTCAGGGGGGGTAAACCCTAGTTAATAATTATCCTCAAAATTTGCTGTAGAATGTTAATTCAGTCGAATTGTCAACTCACCCAAGATACTAGACACGAAACCTACCCTACCCTAAATTGTTACCCGTCGCGCAACGCGAAGGAGACAAGTCTCCCTGTCGCGACACGCGAGGGCGACAAATTTCGGGTATAAATAGGGGGCCTTGGGACTTGCATTCTGTTGTTGATTCGACGAAGAAATTCGTTGTATACGTTGAGTTATAACAGAAACAGTTCACAACACACACTAATCTCGAAACGCTGTCGCAATCAGGGTAATAACTCGATCGCTATTACGATTCAACGTCCGATTGATTGAAACTATCCAACGATTGTTTGAGTGCTGCTCTAATTGAGTTTATACTTTGTTATTCATCGTGATTTCGACTTGAATGTTTGAGTGCTGTCCGAACTCAGGCTATACTCTGTCATTCGTTGTGAATCCATTGAATTGTTAAGTATTGCACTTTGTTAATCGTTGTGAGGGTTTAATCTCGTGAATTGACGTAACTGCTGTATTAGTTACTAACCCCGTTTGCGTGTATTGTGAATTAAATTAGGTTAATCAAGGCTAATCAGTAGGCTTATACTCTGCTCGTTAAATCTGCAATGTGAGTCATTCTCTTTTTATCAACTGTTTGTACAAAACTCCAAGTTATTTTCAAAGTTATAATTACAGGGATTAAGTCTATGTAATCTCGGAATTACAGCCGGTATGTGGGGTTTTGTATACATTACTTATTTCCCGTCACCATTGGACAACGTGTTAGCCAAGGGGTGATCTGACCACAGTCACAGACACCATTTGGACAACGAGATAGCCAATGTGTAGTCGAGTGACAAATACTGTGGGTAGTTGGTTGATATCAGAAACATTGTAATCACCCTTAATACTGTAAATTATAACAAGTGTGTCGTTTTCAGTAAACTGAATGATTCACTCAGTATTTCCCGCTGACAAAACCTTTTTCAAACATGTTTCAGGTGATCTGTTGTGATCCAAGAAAAGTGCCGTAAAGCACTACAAGCTTAGAAAAGTGGCTCATTGTAAATAAATAAAAGCATGTTTTGAAAAATAAAGATTTCCCCGTGAAATCACCTTATTGTAAATAATAGGGTTTTATCCCTAAATTATGTAAACAAGCAGTTTTAATATTATAAAGATTCTGTTTTAAAAAGACTTCCGCTGTCGCTTAAAATTTAATACCACGGGATTTCCTGCCTCGCGGCTCTGGACCTGGTCAAGCCGGGGCCGAGGGTCGTGTCAGGAAAAAGGTGGTATCAGAGCCACTGATATAAGCTTACTACTGATTTAAGTCTAGTAAAATACTTAAGATTTCTAATTGACGTTCTGTGAATATGTGTTTATTTGTTAGTTACAGTATAGGTAAACAAAAGCTTTCTGCTATCTACCACAAATTAGATAGTGCACCTAAAGAAAAGGGAACCTCTTCCTCAAAATACCCAGCAAACCTGGAAGAAGGGATTTTTGTCCAAAAGGCAAATTATGAAAATCCTCTTACCCCAGAGAAAAGAAATTCGATTCTTAGGAAGGATCAGGATAAAATAAAGAAACCCCAAGTCAAGAAAGTGAGATTTAATCCAGAAATCCAGGAATTAGGCAATGATTCACCTTGGGAAGATAGACTAGATGAGAAGTGGGCTAACCTTTATATGCTAGCCACTGTAGCAGAAAATGCAAATCTTTAAATTACCAATACCCTAAGTTTATTAATAGCACTTCCCACTACCCAGTAAATAAATAAATAAATCCTAGTATGTTCTCTTTCCTATTGTCTTTTGTACAAATTAGTATGCAATAAAACATCAATGTTTATTTGTAAAACTTTGTTCCAAAGTTTTAACTTAGCATTTTTGTGCATTTTGCATATATGCTACACAGCATGAGTGAGCTATCTGAAGCATTCCAGAATCTCAACCTCTACCCAGTACCAATTGAAGTCTCCCACGACTTTACTGGTTATGTTGCTGACATAGAGGAACCTCTGGAATTCCAAGCTCCACTTCTGGAAAAAGCAAAACCTAAAAAGAGAAGAAGATATGTAGGATGGAGGAAAGTGCGCAGGAGAAAACCCACAACTAGGAGACTCCCTAAAATAGAAAATCCCGTGAGCAAAGGAAAAGAAATAGAGACCGGAGAGAGTTCTAAACAAGCAAAGATAGAAATAAGGGAAGATACTAGGCAAAAGGGAATAGAGATCGGAGAGAGCTCGAAACAGACTAAAGAGATCACATTTCAAGAAGAAATAGATCGTCTACTAGCCCAATGTGATGTCATAGATCCTATCAACAATAATCTCTACTCTTACCCTGCCACAGCCCAACTCCCAATAAACTTAGAACCAGCCATTCCAGATCCTTTACTCCATACTCGGCCTTTAAGAAACATGGAAGAATGGTGGACGAACGACTGGCAATATCAAAACATGATAAACAATCCTTATACTCTTCTTCCACAGTTTGATCCAGAACCTATCCCCAACCCGCCAATGAGCAACGAAAACTTAGCCGAACTTCGTCAGTTTGGTGAAGAACTTATAGGTACAGGGAATAGGATCCGGGAAATGGGGGAACAAATCTCCTGGAAGTACGACGAGAGGGAGCGTCGCTACTAAAACTGCCAGTTGACCAAAGGATAGTGGGGTGGGAAGTATGTCTGTATAATAACAGTAGTAGTAAAATATAACTCTGTAAAATAGGAAACAAAACATTGTAAGATAAACAGTGTGTATGGATGCATAGATGTATAATCTATACGAAAACTAAAAGTCGAAAAATCGACAAATTTTGGCCATAAATATGCATGGTACAAATTATGTGGTTATGTGTGATTAATTTGTATATTTAATTAATAATTATTTGACACTAATAAGCTACACTTATCATAATAACCAGATGGCAAATGCGGGTAATGAACCAGTTAATGAAATAGAACAATCCGAGCAAAACCAAGAAAATCAATACATGACTAGGCAAGATATCGAGAATATCATTGCTCAAGGGATAGCCAATGCTATTCCAGAAATCCTGGCCGCTGCCCAGAAACCTGCTGAACCTCAACAAATCATTCCAAGTAAACGAACTCCGGAAGATAACGGCAGCAACAACATAAATGGAGGCGGCAATCATGATCCACAACAGGCCCCACTTCCTAAGAAAATGAAAGTTGCAACGCCTGGTTGCACTTACAAAGAATTCCTTGCCTGTAAACCAGCAGAATTTGCAGGTAATGAAGGGGCAACTGCAACACTGCGTTGGTTAGAGAAAACCGAAGTAGTAATTGCAATAAGTAAGTGTGCCGAAGAAAATCAGGGCATGTATGCTTCAAATTTGTTCAAAGAAGGGGCGCTAGAGTGGTGGAACATAGTATTACAAGCAAAAGGAAGAAAGATGGCTTATGCTATGAACTAGGAAGAATTTACGAATCTTGTAGAAAGAAAATTATATCCCGAATATGAAAAAGAACAAATGGCGAATAAGTTCCTAAGCCATCATATGGTAGGTGTAGAGTATCGCGGTTATACTTCGACATTCTTTGAATATGCTAGAGTAGTACCAACACTGGCTTCGCCAGAACCGGTACTCATTTCTCGCGATATTTGGGGACTAATTAGTGAAATCCGCAACATCGTTAAGGCTGCAAGACCACGCACTATTGACGATGCTGTGGAATTAGCTAACACCCTAACTGATGAATTGGTATGTACAAGAGATGAAAACAGGAAGAAGGAATTAGCTCAGAAAATTACCCAAGGATTTCGTATGGGTAATAACAATAAGTTCAAGAAAAGGGGTGTCGGGCAATCTTCCACTCCACCTTTCTGCAGAAATTGCAGAAAGAAACATTTTGGAAAATGCCCTGAAATCTGTAATTTCTGCAAGGCTGTAGGGCATCGTGAGGAAGATTGTAGGAGAAAGACCAAGATCTGCTACAACTGCGGGGAAGCGGGGCATTTCAAACCCGAATGCCCTAAATTGGTTAGACCAGCAGATAACAAAGGCAAACCAGCTGACGGAGCTACTAAAAAGAATGCCAGAGCATTCCAGCTGACCACCCAGGAAGCAGAACTCATCCCAGATGTGATAGCTGGTACGTTCTTAGTTCATGACGTGTTTGCAAAAGTATTATTTGACTCTGGTGCAAGCCAAAGTTTTATCAATACTTCATTCTGCCAAGCTCTTAATTTACCCTTAACCACCCTTAGGCAGATCTTTAGAGTCGAAACGGTAGATGGAAATTCTGTTAACATAAATAAGATTTTGCAAGAAGGAAAGATAGAACTTTTAGGTCATAAGTTTTCAGCCAACCTGTTACCCTGTGAAATTAGCCGGATTCGATGTAGTATTAGGAATAGATTGGTTAGTAGCCAACCATGCTCGAATCCTTTGTGATAAGAATTCAGTAGAAATTTATATCCCTACGGGAGAGGTAATTTTAATTACAGGAGATAGACCTTGAAAGCCACTGAAATTCATTTCAATAATGAAGTTGGCTAGTTATTCAAGAAAACAAGAAATGGTGTATATGATTTCTGTAATCATTAACACTAAAAATAAGGAACTTCAGGACATCCCTGTAATCTCAGAATACCCAGATGTCTTTCCAGAGGAATTACCTGGGTTACCACCCGATAGGGAAGTAGAGTTTAGAATTCATCTAATCCCAGGAACTACACCAATAGCCAAAGCACCCTATCGATTAGCACCCACAGAAATGCTAGAACTGAAAAAGCAATTAGATGAATTACTAAGCAAAGGATTTATACAACCTAGTTCATCCCCTTGGGGAGCACCAGTGTTGTTTGTGAAAAAGAAAGATGGGTCGATGAGGATGTGTATCGATTATAGGGAACCAAATAAGGTTACAATTAAGAATCGATACCCATTACCTAGGATTGATGATCTTTTTTATCAACTTCAAGGCGCTAGGTATTTTTCTAAGATAGACTTACGATCCGGATATCATCAATTGAAAGTACAAGAGGAAGACATACCTAAAACTGCTTTCAATACCAGGTATGGTCATTATGAGTTTACAGTCATGCCCTTTGGACTAACAAATGCTCCAGCAGCATTTATGGACATGATGAATAGAATCTGTAAACCGTATTTGGATAAATTTGTGATCGTATTTATCGACGATATACTTATTTACTCCAAAAGTCAGGAGGAACATTGTGAACATCTGCATGTACTCTTAACTTTGTTAAGAAAAGAAAAGCTTTATGCCAAATTTTCGAAGTGTGAATTCTGGCTGCAGGAAGTACAATTCTTAGGACATATGGTGAATCATGAAGGTATTCACGTAGATCCTACTAAAATAGAAGCGATCACCAAATGGAAGGTTCCACAAACGGCTATGGAAATTAGAAGTTTTCTAGGCTTAGCTGGATACTACAGACGATTTATTAAGGATTTCTCTAAGATAGTTGTACCCTTGACTAAGCTGACCTGTAAAGCCGTTAAGTTTGAATGGGGATCTAGATAAGAAGAAGCTTTTAAGATTTTAAAGCACAGATTGACGAATGCTTCAATTTTAGCTTTACCCGAAGGAACTGAAGATTTTGAAGTATATTGTGATGCTTCAAAATTAGGATTCGGATGTGTGTTGATGCAATGCAAGAAGGTAATTGCATATGCCTCTAGGCAAAGAAGCACGAGGAAAATTATACGACTCATGATTTGGAATTAGGAGCTATAATTTTTGCCCTTAAGATTTGGAGACATTATCTGTATGGAAGTAAGTTTACTATTTATACAGATCATAAAAGTTTAAGATATATATTTGGGCAAAAAGAGTTAAATATGAGGCAAAGAAGATGGATGGAAATCCTAAACGATTACGACTGTGATATCCAATATCACGAAGGAAAGGCAAACGTAGTTGCAGACGCCTTAAGTCGTAAGTATCATGAGAAGCAACGACGAGTTCGTATGCTTAGATTAAATCTACAATTAGATTTAATGGAACAATTGAAGAAAGTGCAGGAAATAGCAATCAAGGACGATACTGAAGGAATGAAAGGTTATGTAAAGGAACTAGAGCAAGGAAATGATGGAATTTGGAGATTCCACAAGAAACGAATTTGGGTACCTAAGCAGGGAAAATTAAGAAATAAGATTTTAGAAGAAGCTCATAAATCTAGATATACCATACATCCTGGTAACAATAAGATGTACCAAGATTTAAGGAATAATTTCTGGTGGATAGGAATGAAAAAGGATATAACCAAATATGTATCTAAGTGTCTTACTTGTTCACAAGTTAAGGCTGAACACCAGAAACCTTCAGGACTACTACAACAGTTAGAAATGCCTGTATGGAAATGGGAACTCATAACAATGGATTTTGTTACTAAGTTACCCAAAACCAGAAAAGGTAATGATGCAATTTGGGTAATTGTGGATCGATTAACCAAATCAGCTCATTTTCTACCAATGAAGGAAACCTTTAGCATGGAAAGGCTAGCCAAGCTGTACGTAGATGAAGTAGTATCTTTACATGGAG
Organism: Helianthus annuus; assembly: GCF_002127325.2. Lineage (NCBI taxonomy): Eukaryota > Viridiplantae > Streptophyta > Magnoliopsida > Asterales > Asteraceae > Helianthus > Helianthus annuus. The sequence goes on from NC_035436.2 coordinate 117,663,725, forward strand.
TCCCACTCTCCATTATATCGGATAGGGATAGTCGTTTCACTTCCCATTTCTGGACTAGTTTCCAGGAAGCAATGGGAACCCGACTCAATTTAAGTACTGCATATCATTCTCAAACAGACGGACAAAGTGAAAGGATGATACAAACCCTGGAAGACATGCTCCGAGCATGTGTAATTGATTTCGGTGGTAATTGGGATAACCACTTACCCTTAATTGAATTCTCCTATAACAATAGTTACACTCAAGTATCGAAGCTGCTCCATTCGAAGCACTATATGGACGCAAGTGCAGAACCCCAGTTTGTTGGGCAGAAATAGGAGAAAGTCAATTATCAGGTCCAGAAATTGTACAAGAAACCACAGACAAGATAACTCAAATCAAAGAAAGACTGAAGACTGCTAGAGATCGCCAGAAAAGCTATGCAGACAATCGTCAAAAGCCACTAGAATTTCAAGTCGGAGACAAGGTACTCTTAAAAGTCTCTCCTTGGAAAGGAGTAGTACGATTCGGTAAGAAAGGAAAACTGAGTCCAAGATACATAGGACCATTTCCAGTAATGCAACGAATAGGACCAGTTGCTTATCGATTACAACTACCAGAAGGGCTTGCTGGAGTACATGATGTGTTTCATATATCCAATCTCAAGAAATGTTTATCCGATGAATCCCTGGTAGTACCTCTTCAATATGTAGAGGTAAATGAAAAGTTAAAATTTGTAGAGAAACACTACAGATAGAAGATAGAAAAGTCAAGTTTCTCAAACACAAGCGACTAGTGCTAGTCAAAGTCAAATGGGATTCAAAGAGAGGACCAGAATACACTTGGGAGCTGGAATCAGTAATGAAGCGAAAATATCCTCATCTATTCCAGTAAATCTCGAGGACGAGATTTTTCTTAAGGTGGGGAGGATATAACAACTCTCACTAAAAGTGATACTTAATGTGTCAATTGTCTATTAAGGAAACCCTAATTGAGAAACCCAAGTAATTCTGCACTAACCCTAAAATTTTCAGAACAATCGGAATCAGGATCAAGGCCCCTAAAACTCAGGGGGGGGGGTAAACCCTAGTTAATAATTATCCTCAAAATTTGCTGTAGAATGTTAATTCAGTCGAATTGTCAACTCACCCAAGCTACTGGACACGAACCCTACCCTACCCTACCCTAAATTGTTACCCGTCGCGCCACGCGAAGGAGACAAGTCTCCTTGTCGCGACACGCGAGGGGGACAAATTTCGGGTATAAATAGGGGGCCTTGGGACTTGCATTCTGTTGTTGATTCGACGAAGAAATTCGTTGTATACGTTGAGTTATAACAGAAACAGTTCACAACACACACTAATCTCGAAACGCTGCCGCAATCAGGGTAATAACTCGATCGCTATTACGATTCAACGTCCGATTGATTGAAACTATCCAACAATTGTTTGAGTGCTGCTCTAATTGAGTTTATACTTTGTTATTCATCGTGATTTCGACTTGAATGTTTGAGTGCTGTCCGAACTCGGGCTATACTCTGTCATTCGTTGTGAATCCGTTGAATTGTTAAGTATTGCACTTTGTTAATCGTTGTGAGGGTTTAATCTCGTGAATTGACGTAACTGCTGTATTAGTTACTAACCCCGTTTGCGTGTATTGTGAATTAAATTAGGTTAATCAAGGCTAATCAGTAGGCTTATACTCTGCTCGTTAAATCTGCAATGTGAGTCATTCTCTTTTTATCAACTGTTTGTACAAAACTCCAAGTTATTTTCAAAGTTATAATTACAGGGATTAAGTCTATGTAATCACCAAATTACAGCCGGTATGTGGGGTTTTGTATACATTACTTATTTCCCATCACCATTGGACAACGTGTTAGCCAAGGGGTGATCTGACCACAGTCACACACACCATTTGGACAACGAGATAGCCAATGGGTAGTCGAGTGACAAATACTGTGGGTAGTTGGTTGATATCAGAAACATTGTAATCACCCTTAATACTGTAAATTATAACAAGTGTGTCGTTTTCAGTAATCTGAATGATTCACTCAGTATTTCCCGCTGACAAAACCTTTTTCAAACATGTTTCAGGTGATCTGTTGTGATCCAAGAAAAGTGCCGTAAAGCACTACAAGCTTAGAAAAGTGGCTCATTGTAAATAAATAAAGAAGCATGTTTTGAAAAATAAAGATTTCCCCGTGAAATCACCTTATTGTAAATAATAGGGTTTTATCCCTAAATTATGTAAACAAGCAGTTTTAATATTATAAAGATCCTGTTTTAAAAAGACTTCCACTGTCGCTTAAAATTTAATACCACGGGATTTCCTGCCTCGCGGCTCTGGACCTGGTCAAGCCGGGGCCGAGGGCCGTGACAACAACCGCCGGGTTTCACGGATCCACTACACAAGAACAAAGTCTATCTTCTGGATAAAGCGCTTTGCGGACTTCACCAGGCCCCGAGAGCCTGGTATAAGACGCTTTCCCAACATTTGCTGGCCAACGGGTTCATCAGAGGGACAGTTGATAGCACTCTGTTTACAAAGGAAGTTGCAGGCCATCTCTTAATCGTGCAGATCTACGTCGATGATATCATTTTTGGTTCGACGAATAACGACTTGTGTAAAGAATTTGAGAAAGTTATGAAGAAGAAGTTCGAGATGAGTTCGATGGGGGAGATGAAGTTCTTTCTAGGGCTACAGGTGGAGCAAATGCTCGAAGGAATCTTCATTCATAAAACCAAATACGTGAACGATGTTCTGGAGAAGTTCAACATGGCTCAATCTAGTCCAGCATCAACCCCCTAGCTCAGAATCACGGTATTTGCCCAGACGAGAGTGGAGAAAAGATGGAAGAGACATTGTATCGGTCGATAATTGGATCCTTGATGTATCTTACTGCTTCCCGTCTAGACATCATGTATCTGACGTGTCTATGCGCCCGTTATCAGTCAAGCCCAAAGCAGTCACACCTGACAATCGTGAAACGCATTTTACGGTATTTGAAAGGCTGCCCAAGCATCGGCTTGTGGTATCCTAGATCGGGTGACTTCTCTCTCACAGGTTATGCTGATTCGGACTTTGGTAGCTGCAAGCAGAATGCTAAGCCCACCACTGCAGGCTGTCGGTTCTTTGGAACTCGATTAGTCACTTGGCAGTGCAAGAAACAAACCTCAGTAGCGCTCTCTACGTGCGAGGCTGAATACGTTTCGGCCTCGAGCTGTTGCTCTCAGATCCTTTGGATCCAACAGCAGATGCGAGACTTTGGTTTGCAGTTCTTGGACACGCCTATTTTTGTGGACAATGAAGCAGCGATTAATATAACAAAAACCCGGTTCACCATTCTAAAACAAAGCATATCGAAATCCGTCATCATTTCATCCGTGATTGTCACGAGAAGAAATTGATTTAGATAGAACATATACACATCGATGAACAGAGGGCTGATTTTTACACCAAACCGTTTGACAAAAAGAGATTTAACTATCTTTTGAAATTAAATGGGATGAAAAATTTGCTTTCTGGGAGGGTTGTTGAATGTGTAGCCGAGGAGGGTGGCGATCTGATGTGATCCGCGTCATGTTGTTAAGTTTTTGTACAGTTTATTTTCTGCTTTCGATAAAAACAAAAACACAAAAATATGTTTTTATTTTTAGGTGGAAAATGTTTGTAGAAAAATACAAAAACATGATAAAATTTCAAAATACAAAAACATGATAAAATTTGAAAAAATCCAAAAATATTAGAAAACTGAAAAGAGTTTGTGTAAAAAGGGGAAATGATAGTACATCAGCTAGACAGATACGGTACGCTAAAGAATTGTATAGTAAATATGTGTTAAACAGTCTTGCATATGATGTGTTGATAGGTTTTTACACATTTAGTAGATTTGTTTGGGATATAAACAAAAAATAATATCTTGCTTTTACGTGGGGAACATCTCTAGGATATATAGGTAACCCTGAAATCTCGTTTGAAAGGTCCTATTTCTGACATACTAGGTCTTTGTACGTGATGATATCTGGGGTATTATACCGGGACTTCTGATTTTGCGGAAGCAATAGCCTAGTCCTCGTATAATACTATGCACATGCTTTACTCGTAAAGCCTCCCCTCAGCATAAAAAATGATGAAACATTGCAAAATGCTAATCATGTGCTGTTGTAAAAAAGATTCCCTAAAGGGAACCCACCGAAAGTCGAGCTGTCATCTCTCTGCTGAACGGAAGTTCTGACCTGAGCTCTCACGGCCTTGCATTCACCCCATTTCAGATATCATTAGTGTACATTCACCTGTAAGACTGAATAGAGTGATCTGGATACGGGAGTATATACTGATGTGCGTGAAGTGTGTTATAATTTAGATTAATATTTAAGCCCCTTTTTACACTTTTAGCCAAGTTTTAAATTTATAAAACACGATATTTACTAACACTAAACACACATATGGGTAAGTGCACCCACCGTGGACGTAGTATAGTGTTGGTAAGATACCGAGGTCGTCCAAGGACACAAGTGCTTTTAATACCGGTTTATCCTCAACGTCTAATCAAATCAAAAAGTGAGAAAAATGTTTTAAACTAAGAAAAATAAAAACTAACTAAATGCTGAAAAATAAAATAAAATAAAAACAGATAGACAAGATGAATCACTTGGATCCGACACGTGTGTTAGTATAACCTTTGATTATTTTCGCACTTTTGCACTTGTTTAAGAGATTATCTTAGTTATTGTAGTAGGCCCCTCTTTTGAAGGCGACGTTACCCTCAACCCAGTAGTTTGAGTCAGCAAGGATACAATCCTAAAGGGTCGGATTATTGAAAGATAATGAATTAAGTTATTAATGCAAATTGTGGTAGGCCCCGCTTTCGGCGGTGACGTTACCCTCGGCTAAGTAGTCTGAGTCAGCAGGGATACAGTCCTAAATAGCCGGGTTATAGTATTAATAGTAGTTAACTTATGAGGGGGTCAAAGAGTTTGGATCCCCGCCATCCAATACCTATGGGCATTGAAGGAGATCCTACTAAAATTGACCCAGGTCCCAAGCAGGACCTCTAAACGCTAAACAAGGGCAAGACCCTTACCAAACCGTTCCCTTAACCCCCGACCAGGTAGCCAACATACCTCCATATAGACCGTGGAGATATGAATGGTGAAAATCTTTTATTTTATATAGACAGTAAAATAATGCCAAGACACCACGGACAAACGATAAGGAAAGATCACCTTCAACATAAGTAACTAGTTATTAAAGTCATTAATACAAAACCAAATAAAAAGTGCAAAAGATTAAAAATAAAAAGTATTATACTAAACACTTGTCTTCACCAAGTGATGTAAGAGACTTAGGCAAACATGGCCTTGATTGTCAAGAACTCTTACGATCAATCTTGGATCCCGAGACGACTCACACACTCTATGATGGACAATGGATGATGGTGGTGGATGATGGTGTTATGGTGGTGGTGGGTGGTGGGTGAAGTGTGAGAGAGGTGGTGTGCCAAGGGATGAGATGGAATGAAACCAAGCACCCCTATTTATAGGTTGAACAGAAGGCTGGGCACAGCCCCGTGTCCGCTGGACACGCCCCCGTGCCCGTCTGACACTCTCTCTCTTCATTAATTGTAATTCGCAATTACAATTAATGCGCCTGCTGTACTTTCACCACGCCCCCGTGCCCGCTGGACACGGCCCCGTGGTGGGCAATGGAAGCTTCTACTAGTTTGTCTTTTCTGCTGCTTCTTGGGCACGGCCCCGTGTTCGCTGGACACGGGGCGTGTTCAGTCTTCTGTTTTCTCTTCTTTGCCTTGGGGGTGCCGTTGAGGGTCCGGGCAGTCTACTTTTATTCCTTTTCTTGTATTTATGCTAGAATTAGTTGTCTTTTTGCTTCTTTTGTGATTTTGAGCTCATTTCATCCTGAAAATACAAAAGAAAGACAAAAACACTCTTTTTCCAACATTAGTACTTAAAAAGGGTTAGTTTTATGCCTTAATTGATGTGTTTTATATGTTGCATTTTACACACATCAAATACCCCCACACTTGAACTTTTGCTTGTCCTCAAGCAAAACTCTTTAAATGTGGCTTACACTCCCAAATGGAATAGGTAGAAGAGAAAGTTTTTAGCTTGTCCTAGAGTGTCGGGAATCCAAGGTCCTTGTAGGTTTTATTTTTATTTATTTACAATCCTATTCGTTATGATTTATTTTGAACGTTTCATAAGATAAATTACTTATTCGGGCATAGCATGCCTTATTAAAATTCCATTTATATACAAGTTCACATACCTCGCGGGGGATCACTCAACACTCGGCCGAAGGTGTGGATTTTTTAGTGAATCACTTGTGAGCGGCATGGAACTTACGCCTTCCATAGGCTTGCCAAGCAATCAATCCTCCTCCTTTTTAACTTTTTACCTTTGTAAATATCAAGAGGACTTTTGGGGTGAAGGGTTAGGCTTGGGTTAAAGGTGGTCGGTTGGGTTAGTTAGAAAAAAAAACGAAAATCGTAAAAAGCGTCGGTTTCTGTGACATACCTTGTTTTTAGTGATTTTTTTTTTATTTTTGAAGTATTTCTCCAAACAAGCTTTTATATAGCTTTTGTTTGTTTTTGACTTCATCATTGTTTTTTTTTTCACATAAAAAGGCGAGTTTACGAAAAACCGAGCTTGTTACTAAAATAAAGGGTGAAAAATAAAAAGGGTTTTTTTTTTTGGTGGGTAAAAAGAGTTTTGGGGTAATGAAATGAAGGGTTTAGGCTCAAAGGGGCTATCTAGGGGGATTTTGGGTAGGTGGTAAAAAAAATGAAAAATAATGGTTTAGAAAGAAAAATATGGTTAGTCCTAATGCCTCCATCACTTACTTACTTGGGTTTAAGTTGGTAAGGACCGGGAATGTATTGTCGTGGCAAGTTCTAGAGTTGTAAGAACCAAGCGGCTATTCACACAAGAAACGAAAAATGAGCATTTAGTCTAAATATGTATATTTTTATGCTCAATAAAGGCTCAAAACTCACTTTTGTGGGAATGGGTTTTTAATGTGATCAAGTATATATAATCGAATTTTTAACTAGACTTGTTATGTCGTTTCGTAATTTTCTTATGTTGGTTCTTTGTGATCACGACGCTATCGGTTGTAAATTTGTAAAAATATAACCTTTTTAGAACTTGTTATTCCCAAATTAAACTTAAGACAAGTAAATGATAAAAAAAAATGAAAAAGTTTTTGAGAAAATTTGGGGTGTTTAGCGGTTCCAATAGAGTTTTGTGTAAGGCTTGTATTTAGGATTTGCAAAATTCAAGGTTTTAGCATCCCCCCCACACTTAAATTACACATTGTCCTCAACGTGTCCAAAAATAAGGTTTTTGGTTGATTTGAATGTGTAAAAGTTGGTTAAAAAGCAAAGATTTATGTTACTGGCAGTCTGGACACGGCCCCGTGTCAACTGGACACGGCCCCGTGGCGAACTGCCAGTAATGAAAACTTACAGAATATGAACACGGGGGCGTGTTGGGTGGACACGGCCTCGTGTCTGGCAAATAATTGCAGGTCAGTAACCAAACAGCAGGTCTGGGAGATGAACACGGGGGCGTGTCGGCTGGACACGTCCCCGTGTGGACAGTCTGTGAGCCTGAAAAACAGGTTTTGTCTCGCGGTTTCTCCATTTTGGGGCTGCAAGTGCTAATGTTTAGCACTCTAACCCTTGCATTGTACCTGTTTAATCACTCAATACCACACCAAACAAACAAAAACCATACTAAATTACCAACGTTAATTGTCTCCAAGCATAAAGTAAAAATAAAACAAAGATAAAAAAACAGTTAAAGAAAGTAAATTGTTCAACAAGCGGCACGCAGGCCGTAAATTGTTCGATAGAGAAGGGTACTTAAACCTGTGGGCTTATCACCAACCTGCCCCTTTTTCCTTCAAGCCTCCTACTCCATGTCCTCATCGCTACCATCACCTCCACCCCCATGCCCCGCCATGTACTCCCGGATGCTACCGATATCATCTTGTATATCGTTAATGTTGCGCTCGATAGCTCCAACCCGGTGGTATGTGTTGTTGGCGAGATTGTAGGTGTTCCTGGTGCACATGAGGTTTTCCTGCAAAAGATCATGTAAACTTTGAAAGTTAGGAAAACCGCCTCCTTGAGAGGAGGATTGACCCGGATCGCCATGGGGTTGGTACTGATAATGGGGAGGTGGTGCATGAAGAACTAGAGCCTCCTGCGGGTTCCATGCATAGCCTTGCGTCCTTTGAAAGCTCACCGTCCCGTCTTCCGCCTCATAAAGCAAGTTCATGGCTCGGCAAATGTGGTAATCGACTCGTCCCGACCATGGACTTCTTTGAAAGGACCTCGGGATGTTCGTGAAGTGCTTGAAAAGACGGTACACCCATCCCCCAAAGAAGATAGGTGTTGGAGCTCTAGCAAGGCGGTTGAGATGCATGTTTCGCAGTAGGAGGTATGGAACATCGAGAGGCTTTTGGTTGTGGATGCAGTGAAGGACAACCAAATCTTTCAACCCTACAACGCCACTACTGTCGTGGCGCTGGTTCAGCGAGTAAGTGAGGAGCCTCTGAATGTAGCGGTATAGCGGGTCCCTCAGTTTGGTGCTTTTGGTGCTGCTAGGGTTGTAGATTCCTTCACCTATTTGAGCCCATGCGGCTTGGCGTTCGGTTTCATCCAAGTCTCGTAGCCCCCCAGTATTCTCTTCATTCCCCGATTCCTCTTCACCATATAGCCCTATGATAGATCCAAACTGTGCCATGGAGATTGAGTACGTGGTCCCTCCACATCGGAATGTGACCCCCTCATTGTCAAACGGATCACACCTCGAGTTGAAAATGAAAGTACTGTAAAACTCCATTGTGCATTGATGCACCGACCGAAGCCGGGTGTTCAATGCAACTGCCAGTGGACCTCTCACGATGTTGTTGAATCGGTCAAGTTGATTCACCATGGTTAACAAGTCGGTACATGCCCGCCTAGGGTACTCCTCCGGTCTTGTTTGTAGTATCTCATACCGTGCCCTAGCGTCAAGTTCGCTTGCGTTGAACCTCGTGAATTTTGACATCTGAAAGAATACATCAAAAGTTAGTACGAAACAAGGATATTTGGAGTGAAACTGCAAACAGTGGGCTGGACACGACCCCGTGTTCAGCGGACACGGCCCCGTGTCCAGGTGTCTGTAATCCAAAAAGTTCATTTTTCGTCCCGGTTTCGAAAACCTGAAAATTTTTAGCCCAATAGTAGCGGTTTCCCCCGAAAATGAAACCCTAATTGTCGTTTTTTCCCAAAACAAACCGTTTACCCTTTCAATTTCGTGTTTTTCGGTTCAAGAACAAGGGTTTGGGGTTTTAGTTGGAAATCGAACGAATCTATCAACAATACATGTTTATTTACTTCCTACTATACTAATCTAAACTACTACTAACAGATTTCATCAAAAATTTTGAGTTCGATCCGGATGAACATGAAGAACCCTAGATTTTTCCCCAATTTTTGATGTTTTAACTACATGCAAGTAACTAATCTAACTACTAAAGATGATAGAATCATACCTTGATGTTGTTAAATTTGGTAGTGACGTCGGAAAACTGCGGAAAATCGCCTGGAACCAGAGCGTTTTCGGCTATACGGGGCGTGTGGAATGATGTAACTGATAGGAAAAGAGGGTTTTATCCCGACAGTTGCCTCGACACGGCCCCGTGTCCAGCGGACACGGCCCCGTGCCGAGCAAAGTTTTTGAAATTTTTTTTTTGTGCTTGTGTGCATGCCCCTTATTTCCGAAAATGGCTAGAAGAATTACCGGTTTTTTAAACGTACACTTACCTGTAACATGTTGGGTATGAGTTTATTCGTTAACCGTTTGAAGTGAGATCTCCTCTTCCTCATCCTCAATGGATCATCGGTAGGGTTTTAGCCGTTGGCCATTGACTTTAAATGGTATCCCATTTCGAGTTTTAATTTCTACTGCACCGTGTGGAAAAACATGGGTGACGGAAAAAGGTCCTGACCACCTAGATTTTAACTTACCAGGAAATAATCGAAGTCGTGAATTAAACAATAGAACTTGATCTCCTACCCGAAATTCATTAGATTTAACATATTTATCATGTAGATTTTTCATTCTTTCTTTATAAATTTCGGAGTTAGAATATGCATAATTCCTTAGCTCGTCTAATTCATTTATTTGACAAAATCGATTTTTACCGGTATTTTCTAAATCTAAGTTCACGTTTTTTATTGCCCAGTAGGCTTTGTGAGCTATTTCTACTGGCAAGTGACAACTTTTTCCATAGACAAGTTTATATGGGGTTGTGCCTATAGTGGTTTTATAAGCAGTTCGGAAAGCCCATAAAGCGTCGTCTAATTTGTCGGCCCATTCTTTTTTATTTATTCCTACGGTTTTTTCAAGTATTCGTTTTAAACCTCGATTAGTCACTTCGGCTTGCCCATTTGTTTGAGGGTGATATGCTGTTGAGACCCGGTGATAGACCCCATACCTTGTTAATATTTTTTCGAGTTGATGATTGCAAAAATGGGTACCTCTATCACTTATTAAAGCCTTTGGTGTCCCGAAGCGAGAAAACAGTTTTTTCAAAAATTTTACCACTACTCTTCCATCATTTGTTGGAAGAGCCTCGGCCTCCGCCCATTTAGACAAGTAATCGACTGCCACAAGTGTATATTTGTTTCCCTTTGAAGGTGGGAAAGGTCCCATGAAATCGAGTCCCCACACATCAAAGATTTCACAGACGAGAATGCCATTTTGAGGCATTTCGTTTTTGGAAGAAATATTACCTGATCTCTGGCAGGCATCACATGTCTTTACAAGGTTTTGTGCATCCTTGTAAATGGTTGGCCAGTAAAATCCTGAATCAAATACCTTTCGTGCGGTACTTGCGGCACCATGATGTCCTCCGTATGGACCTTCATGACAATAACGGAGAATTCTTCGTGCTTCATTACCATGGACACACCTTCGGATGAGCTGGTCGGCACACATTTTGAAAAGATAGGGGTCTTCCCAAAAGTAATGCTTTACATCAGCAAAGAATTTCTTTCTTTGATGATGTGGCCATCCTTTGGTGACTATACCGCTAGCTAGGAAATTAGCGTAGTCGGCATACCATGGCTCTTGTCTACTCTCCATTATTTCCAAGGATTCCGTGGGAAATTTCTCGTTAATTTGCTCGTCTCTGGTTGTTTCCAAAGCTGGGTATTCTAAGCGTGAGAGATGATCTGCAGCAGTGTTTTCTGCTCCTCTTTTGTCCTTGATTTCGATGTCGAATTCTTGGAGGAGTAGAATCCATCTGATCAAATGGGGTTTTGCGTCTTGTTTCTTGAAGAGGTACCTGATGGCTGCATGGTCTGTATAGACTACTGTTTTAGAAAGAACAAGATAAGAACGAAATTTATCAAAAGCAAATACCACTGCTAGAAATTCTTTTTCTGTAGTTGTATAATTTTCTTGTGCATCATTAAGAGTTTTACTAGCATAATAAATTGGGTGGAAATGCTTTTCTTTTCTTTGTCCCAAGACTGCTCCAACAGCAAAGTCACTTGCATCACACATGATTTCGAAAGGAAATTTCCAATCTGGCGCTATCATGATAGGTGCATTGACTAGCATTTCCTTGAGGGTTAGAAATGCTTGATTGCATTCCTTGTCAAAGATGAAGGGTGCATCTTTTTCAAGTAATTTTGTTAGAGGCCTTGAAATTTTTGAAAAGTCCTTGATAAACCTTCTATAAAATCCGGCATGTCCTAGGAAACTTTTGATCGCTCGTACGGAGGATGGAGGAGGTAATCGAGAAATAGTTTCTATTTTTGCTCGATCAACTTCCATTCCTTCGCTTGAGATTTTGTGACCGAGTACTATTCCCTCTGTTACCATGAAATGGCATTTTTCCCAGTTAAGGGCGAGGTTAGTTTCCTCACATCGGGATAGCATTCGTTCAAGATTATCGAGGCATTGGTCATATGAGTCTCCAAAGATGGAAAAGTCGTCCATGAAGACTTCCATTGTCTTTTCTATCATATCATGGAAAATGGCCACCATACAACGTTGGAATGTTGCAGGCGCATTACATAGACCGAATGGCATGCGTCGATATGCGAAAGTTCCGTAGGGACATGTGAAAGTCGTTTTCTCTTGGTCTTCTGGTGCTATCGGTATTTGAAAGTAACCTGAAAAACCATCTAAGAAACAATAAAATTTATGACGGGATAATCTTTCCAACATTTGATCAATGAAGGGTAAAGGAAAGTGGTCTTTCCTTGTTGCTTCATTTAATCGCCTATAATCTATACAAACTCTCCATCCTATGACGGTTCTTGTTGGTATTAATTCATTTTTCTCATTAGTTATTACCGTCATACCTCCTTTCTTTGGGACTACTTGAACGGGACTTACCCATGGGCTATCGGAGATAGGGTAGATTAGTCCGGCGTCAAGCAGTTTGATGACTTCATTCTTAACCACTTCTTGAACGTTGGGGTTCACTCTTCGTTGTGGTTGAATTACCGTTTTGTAGTCATCATTCATTAAAATTTTGTGCGTGCACATGGAAGGGCTTATTCCTTTAATATCTACAAGCTTCCAAGCGATCGCGTTTTTGTGTTTTTTAAGTAGGCTAATTAATTTCTCTTTTTCTACGTTACTTAATTTAGATGAAATAATTACAGGTAAACTACCATCTTTGCCTAGAAAAGCATATTCCAAACCTTTAGGAAGTTCTTTGAGCTCAATGGGTGGGTCTTTAGAAGACACCTTATTTTGTGGCTCATCTAGATTAAGAACCTTAAAGGTTTGTTCTATGGCTATCTCTTCTTCGACAAAGTGGTCTTCTTCGTTAGTTGTATCGGGTGGTTCAGCTTCATCTTCAATTAGGGGGTCATTATTGCCAAAAGGATATTTCATTGAACGCTCAAGGTATATGCTCCTTTTGAATGCCCCTAACTGAAGAGGTAGATTGTTGAATTTCCGGTTTTTCAAAGCTTTATGAGTTTGTAAAAAAGGTTTTCCCAAGACTAGTGGGGCGTCATCAAGGATGACGAAGTCGGTTGGGACTATCAATTGATTTGTTTGAACCAAAACATCTTCAACTACACCGATTGATTTTATCACTTTTCGATCAGATAGAAAAATGGGAATTTGAAGTGGAGTAAAATCACTAATACTTAATTTTTCAAAAATGTAGTTAGGCATTATGTTAACACAAAGATCTTTATCAATGGTGATATTGCTAATAAATGAATTTTGAAAAAAACATGGAACTGGTGTAATGTTAATTTCAAAAGGGTCTTCTTTTATTAGCGAGGTTTGATCATTAGTTAACTTAAAACTTACTAAGTCTTTGATTTTAGCACTAGTGTTTAACTCTTTTAAAAACTTGGCATGAGGGGTTACTAAACAATGATTTTCGAAAGTAGGTGATAAGAGAATAATTTCTTCAAAATTAGACTCTTCATGAATTTTAACATTATCAGACTCACCTTTTTCGTTGTTTAACTCATGTGTCGGTTTTTCACTTTCTTGTTCTTCCATTTTTACATTTTCAACTATCTCTACGTTATTATTTTTTAATTCTTCTCTTGCGCGGGATTCCTCTTCCCTTGCGCGAGATTCTTTTATGTAACGTTCGATAGTTTTAATGTGTTCTAATATCCTATTGGTCACCTCGGTGAGAGAAAAAGAATTTGGATCCTCAAAGCTTGAATCCGGTTGTTCGATCCTTGGCTCCTCATAATTCTCATATGAAGTAGATGGGTCACACCATTGTTCTTCATTGTAAGTATATGATGGATAAAGGTCGAAACTTTGTTCTTCATAGTACTCATATGAGGTGGGTTGTTCACGCCATGGTTCCTCATAATAAGAGTATGAAGGTGGTGGCTCATACCTTGAATCTTCAAAGTATGAGTATGAAGGCTCATACCTTGGTTCATCAAAATATGAGTATGAGGGAGGAGGTTCATACCTTGGGTCTTCATAGGATGTGTATGAAGTTGATGGCTCGTACCTGGGCTCCTCATAGTAGTGGTATGAATTGGATGGTTGATATGAGTTATTATATTGAACCGAGCGTGTGTTACGACAATTAGTGCAATAATTACCCCTATAATCATCCTCATCATAGGTGTAGTTGTAGCCTCTTGAGTATTGATCCATAAGAATCACTCAACAGACCACAACTGAGTCTCGGGACCAGAAAACAAAAATAAAGACGGAAACAGAAGCTGGACACGGCCCCGTGTTGGGTGAACACGGCCCCGTCGTCAGGGTCTGTATCTGGGCGTTTTAATTAAAGTTACTGGTCACGTTGAGCACGGGGGCGTGTTGAGTGAGCACGGCCTAGTGTTCAGACTCTGTATCTGGGTATCTAACTAAAAATATGCAGCACGGGGCGTGTTCAGCGAGCACGGCCCCGTGTTCAGGCTACTGTAAATGCAAACTAAACTAAAATGCAGAAAAATTTGCGCGCGTTTTGAAAAAGTTTTGAAAAATTGATTAGGCCGTCGATTTTAAGCTTTCTTAAAATCCTTGTGTCCCCGGCAACGGCGCCAAAAACTTGATGTGCGTGAAGTGTGTTATAATTTAGATTAATATTTAAGCCCCTTTTTACACTTTTAGCCAAGTTTTAAATTTATAAAACACGATATTTACTAACACTAAACACACATATGGGCAAGTGCACCCATCGTGGACGTAGTATAGTGTTGGTAAGATACCGAGGTCGTCCAAGGACACAAGAGCTTTTAATACCGGTTTATCCTCAACGTCTAATCAAATCAAAAAGTGAGAAAAATGTTTTAAACTAAGAAAAATAAAAACTAACTAAATGCTGAAAAATAAAATAAAATAAAAACAGATAGACAAGATGAATCACTTGGATCCGACACGTGTGTTAGTATAACCTTTGATTATTTTCGCACTTTTGCACTTGTTTAAGAGATTATCTTAGTTATTGTAGTAGGCCCCTCTTTTTAAGGCGACGTTACCCTCAACCCAGTAGTTTGATCAGCAAGGATACAATCCTAAAGGGTCGGATTATTGAAAGATAATGAATTAAGTTATTAATGCAAATTGTGGTAGGCCCCGCTTTCGGCGGTGACGTTACCCTCGGCTAAGTAGTCTGAGTCAGCAGGGATACAGTCCTAAATAGCCGGGTTATAGTATTAATAGTAGTTAACTTATGAGGGGGTCAAAGAGTTTGGATCCCCGCCATCCAATACCTATGGGCATTGAAGGAGATCCTACTAAAATTGACCCAGGTCCCAAGCAGGACCTCTAAACGCTGAAGAAGGGCAAGACCCTTACCAAACCGTTCCCTTAACCCCCGACCAGGTAGCCAACATACCTCCATATAGACCGTGGAGATATGAATGGTGAAAATCTTTTATTTTATATAGACAGTAAAATAATGCCAAGACACCACGGACAAACGATAAGGAAATATCACCTTCAACATAAGTAACTAGTTATTAAAGTCATTAATACAAAACCAAATAAAAAGTGTGAAAAGATTAAAAATAAAAAGTATTATACTAAACACTTGTCTTCACCAAGTGATGTAAGAGACTTAGGCAAACATGGCCTTGATTGTCAAGAACTCTTACGATCAATCTTGGATCCCGAGACGACTCACACACTCTATGATGGACAATGGATGATGGTGGTGGATGATGGTGTTATGGTGGTGGTGGGTGGTGGGTGAAGTGTGAGAGAGGTGGTGTGCCAAGGGATGAGATGGAATGAAACCAAGCACCCCTATTTATAGGCTGAACAGAAGGCTGGGCACGGCCCCGTGTCCGCTGGACACGCCCCCGTGCCCGTCTGACACTCTCTCTCTTCATTAATTGTAATTCGCAATTACAATTAATGCGCCTGCTGTACTTTCACCACGCCCCCGTGCCCGCTGGACACGGCCCCGTGGTGGGCAATGGAAGCTTCTACTAGTTTGTCTTTTCTGCTGCTTCTTGGGCACGGCCCCGTGTTCGCTGGACACGGGGCGTGTTCAGTCTTCTGTTTTCTCTTCTTTGCCTTGGGGGGTGCCGTTGAGGGTCCGGGCAGTCTACTTTTATTCCTTTTCTTGTATTTATGCTAGAATTAGTTGTCTTTTTGCTTCTTTTGTGATTTTGAGCTCATTTCATCCTGAAAATACAAAAGAAAGACAAAAACACTCTTTTTCCAACATTAGTACTTAAAAAGGGTTAGTTTTATGCCTTAATTGATGTGTTTTATATGTTGCATTTTACACACATCAATACTGAGGTGGTACGCGCGTAAAAGTTAAGATCTTAAAACACTAAATCCGTATCCCGAATAGATTGAAATAAAAGCTTAACGGTGCTCGTATCTTGTCGGCAGCTGATATGATCCCCTAACACGCTCACAAAAATATTTGTTTGTACAGTTTCTTGCTTATCATAATCTAAACTCCAAAAAAATTTGCTTTTCATCTTATTTTCGACAACGGATGTTGGGGATCAGATGATCAAAGTCTTATGTGCTGAACATATCTGGATCATGAGGGTTGGGTAAACAGAAGTCTGAAAAAGTGATTGGTAATTGCTTGAAAGTTCAAAAGGTTCATTAATTTGAATTTAAAATTGTTTCAGAAAATCAGCATCTTCATAATCTGGTCAGCCAAGGTCATTAACTTGGACTTGGCAGGCTAAACAGTTGACCAAGGTCATTAGCTTGGACTTGGTTAACTGGGTGTGTCGGTAAAATCTCAAAAAGTTAAAAAATTGAAAAATTTTGAAAATAATTCCGCTTGAAAAAGTAATTCCGTTTGAGATCTTAATTCCGTTTGAAATGTGTTTCAACTTGAAAGATAATTCCACATGGAATACCTAATTTCGCTTGAACCGGGATTTCCGTTTGAAAGGTAATTCCGCTTGAAACACATCTGTGTCTATTTCAAACGGAATTACCTCGTCTATAAATAGGAGCTTAATTTCGTTTGAATGGATCACTTTCCTGATTTTGTTTCAAAGCTCTGTCAAAAGCGATTTCAAACGAAATCATAAAAACATCGATTCTAACCCGTTACTCTGCCCATTTGTTGAGTGAATACTGATTACAGTTGGTTTACTCAACTATTATCATGGGAAAGGTAGGAGTGTTTGTTGATTTTGCACAGATCTAATCTATTTTCATTCGAACGAAGATGAACAGGACCAAACATATAGTTTTAGGGTTCGTTTGTGAATAAAATCAATTGATTAACATACCTTTGTACTCGGATTGTGACATAGTTTGTGATTAGGGCTTCAATTTGATCTGTATTACATGTTTTGAGTGTTTGTTGGCAATTTAGGTTGTTTGATCTTAGATCTAGGGCATTTCAGTGGACAAAAATCAATAAAAATCATGTCATCATGCTCGAAATTAACTGATTAACAAACCCAGTTCATTAATTTGATCATCAGTTCTTGAAAATTTGTTATTGGTTAATTTTGTTTCAAACTGATAATTCCGCTTCAAATGGTATTCCTATCAACATGTTATTCCGTTTGTAAATATAATTTCGTTTGAACAAGTAATTTAGCATGAAGTATGATCTCGTTTCAAAGTATAATTCCGCTTCAAATTGTCAAAGTGATTTCGTTTGTAACTGTAATCTCGCATGAACTGTAATTCCGTATGTAGTGTAATTTCGTTTGAATATGTTGTTGGTTTGAAAATTTGCAAAGTGTTGAAATCTGATTGTATGTTGATATTTTTGTAGGCTTCGAATGTGTTGTTTGATCCATTGCACAACACTTGTTGTGTTTATGATAGAGAAATTCCAAAGATGGCTGGTTTCACAGAAATTCTTGAGTTTATGGAGAGATTGCCGATTCAAAAAGCTTTGACGAACCAACACTTGGTATTCAGGTCCCACATTGAACGTTTTTGGAAGAATGCAACATATGATGAAGCAAACAAGACTATAAATTCAATTGTGAGCATAAAAGGCAAAGATAAACCGATCATTATCACTGAACAGCTTGTACGTGAAGTGATTAACTTTCCAGATGAAGAAAATTCTCCTACGAAGTTTCCGGAAAGGATGGTAAAGGGATGTATGTTGGGAATGGGCTACAATGGTGATCTAAACAAGGCGAATTATTTGAAAGCTTGTTTTCCAAGGCTTTACAAGTTTCTTATCCATTCAGTGGTGAATGCTCTCAGTCACAGGAAGGGAGGTTATGATGCTATGCGCGATTATCAAATGAATATGGTGACTGCTCTTGTATTAAACAAAAAGTACAACTTTTCACACATTGTGTTTCATTACATGGTTGAAAATATCACGTCGAAAAGCAAGACTTGGGTTTATCCCAGATTTGTGCAGATGATTTTAGACCATGCATATCCTGAATTGGAAAGAGATGAATAGAATGATTTGTTGGTGTAGTATCATATGGATAATGAATCTTTGAAGCAGTTGGGTAGATATCATCCAAAACATCCAGAGCCAAAGACAAAAGTTGAATTTTTTGGTTTCATTAAAGACAAAAACTATCAAGATCCAGATCCAGTCAATCATCAGAACTGGAGGAATGAGGAAGAGATGAAAGAAGCAGGTTATGCTGATGAGTTGAAAATTCTTGAAAAATTCAAAGATACAAGGAATGAATGGTTTGTGAAAGAGGAGAAAAAGAACAAAAGTAGAAAATCAACTCCACAAGTTCAAGCAGAGGAGGGTTCTTCATCACAACCAAAGAAACGTCAAAAGAAGAGTGTGGAGACTTTGCTGGTTGATGAACCAGATGAAGAAGAACCAGAGACGAATGTTGAAGGAAATCAGGAATCTGATATTGATGATGTGTTGAAAAACATTGATTATGACTTGGAAGCAAAAAAGGTAGCTGATGAAGGAGTTGGTGCCGATGAAGATAAAAGTTCTTCTAGTTCTGAATCTGAAGTTGATGAAACAGAGCGTATGAAGAGAATTCAAGCTGAAATTGAAAAAGAAAAGCAGCTGAAAATGTCACACCCCCAAAATCCACCTGCGGAGTATCACCGCTTGGGAGCGTGACTGACCAGGATCAAGCCACCAATCATATCGAACAATGTAATTAATGTCAGTTATAATAAATGTAAACCAATCATTCAATACGATTGATGTTCCAACAAAACATAATTTAAGTAGCGGAAGCGTAACAATGAGAATCTAATGTATTTAAATAGTTCAAGTGTTGTAAGTGTAACATAACATCCACGATCCAAGCTCCACAACGACCTGCTCCTCCCTGTGCAAGCTCCCTATGTACCTAATGTCCTGCAAGGCATGCAGCAGAGAGTCAACAACTAGTTGAGCGAGTTCACAGAAAGTAAATGCGTAATTAGTAAGTTCGTTTGTGACAGGTGGCTCTACTGGGCCGTTAGTACGTTCTATTGGTGGGGGCTTCCCATGTTGTATAACCACTAGACTATTCGTAACTATAAGTATCCTTCACAACCGAGGATAGTGATCAGTATAAGTATCCTGCACATCCGAGGATAGTGATCAGTATAAGTATCCTTCACAACCGAGGATAGTGATCAGTATAAGTATCCTGCACATCCGAGGATAGTGATCAGTATAAGTATCCTTCACAACCGAGGATAGTGATCAGTATAAGTATCCTGCACATCCGAGGATAGTGATCAGTATAAGTATCCTTCACATCCGAGGATAGTGATCAGTATGAGTATCCTTCACATCCGAGGATAGTGATCAGTATGAGTATCCTTCACAACCGAGGATAGTAATATGGTAGTCTAGTCATAGTATCAGTAGTGTATCTATTCAACCTTATCCTTTCAATCCCATTCCCAACACCCCGGGAATCCCATGCCTTGGTAAGAGTGTGAACTCACCTTGGTTTGCTCGGTATGCTATGCTCTAGGGTTTAACAATTGCCTAAGTCCGTTACACACGACCTAGGATATATTGCACATGATATAATGTAAGTGTTTGAAATCAATTATCAATTATGGTTTACAAGTCTTGGCGTTCAATCAACTGTGTGTGATAATCGATTACATACTCATCTAACATGGCTTGCACATATACACAGTAATATACCACAATTACAGCAACATAGGTATCATATCATGCAGAACAGAACATAGTGCATGCTGTTATTGTATCATACAGTACACAGATGGTAAACTCAAATGTTAACACATTCAGGCAAGGCTCAACAAGAAAGTCGGACTACTCATGAGTTAAACTCGGATAGGTTAACATTCGCCAAGATCAAACA
The DNA here is from genome assembly GCF_002127325.2 of Helianthus annuus. Taxonomy (NCBI): domain Eukaryota; kingdom Viridiplantae; phylum Streptophyta; class Magnoliopsida; order Asterales; family Asteraceae; genus Helianthus; species Helianthus annuus. The sequence continues at coordinate 117,683,958 of NC_035436.2, forward strand.
AGGGTAAAGCATGAAACTCAGGCAACATGTATACAACTCAGACAAAGAAGGAGAGGGACCTCCCTTTCAAAAGTCGGACCTAAGGGTATTCCCCTTTGAAATTCGGACATTATGTAATACCATTAAACTCGGATCACTATCAATCACATTAAACTCGGACCAAATCAAACACATTAAACTCGGACCCTGCTTCATCATAAAAGGTCGGACTTGTTTTGGTTCCACAAACTCGGACTACATGATATATTTAAGGTCGGGCCTTCAATTCCCTTAACAAAGTCGGACTAGGGGGTATTAGATTAAACTCGGACTAGGTGATGTTATATCAAACTCGGTCTAGGTGATATATATTAAACTCGGGCATCTTAACCCTTTGAACAAGGTCGGACATGTTCCCCTCAATAAACTCGGTCCATGCTAGTATGATCAAGAAACTCGGGCCTTTATTAATCAAGAAACTCGGACCTTATGCATGTGTTTAAACTCGGTCATACATGATTAATTTAAACTCTGACTTACAATCATAGAATTCCATTCATTTCACAGGCTCCACATAATCAAAGCAGTTACGTTTTTATGCTCAAACCATCGTGAAACCCTACTTTCATTGCGTCAGACTAACATCAATCTAACAAATCATGCATTCTCTTATTACCAGGCAAACGATTAAACGACTACTCAATATCATTATCATCATAATCAAATCCAGAATCACAAAACGTTAAATGAAGAACTAGGGTTTTCATGAACACACAATCAAGAGTCAAGAATGGATAATAATCAAGCAATCAATTAGGTTTACAAGTATTACAATAATCGATAAGCAATTACCTTGAATGATTCTAGAGAAATAGAGAAATCGAAAGTGATGAATGCCTTGTGCCAATGATGGTGGTGATGATGATTGTTAGGAGGATTAGAGAGTTGCAAGTACGTGCTTTGGTTTTTGTGTGCAAATGATTAGTGAAATGAGATTAGGGTTAATTATCTAGGATTTCACTAATTACCATCTACATCCCTAGGTATTATATTTTACACATGCACACCATCTCATAACCATTTCCTAGTTTCACCACCAAGTTCATATATTTACCAATTTCACAAATAACAAACAACTATGCACAATCAAACAATCAAAACATATATAATTTCATGGCAACCAAATGTGCAAATAAACGACTAGTCAATACATGAACGTGCAATAAATGCAAAATAGAATCTTGGAAATTCGAGTTGTCACAGAAAAGAAAGAGGAGACGGGAGAAGGATGATGATTTGTATATTCTATCTCCTGATCATGTTCCAGATTCTCAAACACCTCCATCTGGGGGTAGAAAGAAAGCAAGTGCTAGGAAGAGTGTTGTATCTCCAAGAGCAGCAAGACAAAAGTTGATTCTTAGGATGCCTAAACGAACTCCAAAAACAAAACAACCTACACAACCTCCTTCACCACCACCTGATCCATCACCACCAAAATCACCACATCAATCACCTCCAAAACAACCTACACCACCTCATTCACCACATCTATCACCATTACATCTATCACCACTACATCAATCACCACCACATCTTTCACCTCCACACCAAACACCTATCCAAGAACAACCTGTGCTTACTTCACAACAAATCTTCCAAACACCACCATCTTCACAACCACAAGTTCAATCAACACCTGGTTCTTCAAGCCTTAAAGGTTTTCCTCCCATTCCAGGGAATATGACACTTGAAGACATTGGAGATTTTGACTTTGCTAATAATGCGCAAGTAAAGAGTTTAGAGTAGAAAGTTGAAGAAGTTATGGTTGAAAACAAAAGGTTGATTGATCATGAGAAGAAATTAGAAAAGCGTGTAAAGTCTGTGGAAACTGAAAATTCTTCGTTGTTAAAGAAAATTGAAGCTGATCAAATAGAAATTGATATTCTGAAAGTCAAAGTCGCAGAATTTGAAGAAGAGAAAACACGAAGAGACGAGCAAAACAAGTACTTTGAGCTGAAAAACAAAGAGTTGGAAGCTGCAAAAGCTATGAAAGAGCACGAAATATATATGATGAATAAAGTACTAGAAAATATGCTTGGAAAGTCAATTGAGCAGAGGTTTGAAGAGATAGAAGTAGAAGAGGTTAGAGCCAAATGTCAAGCTGAAATTGATACTGAAATGAAGTTTAAAGGCAAAGGTGTTGAAGGTTCTGATGTTGTTGAAAGGGCAATAGTTCTATCTACTGTTCCTGAGTCTCTTATTCAGAATCCATGTCCGATATCTGCAGTATCTGCTATTTTTGAAGAAGATGTATTAATGGATGATGTAATTACTGCTGAAGGTGACGAAGAGGATGATGACGAAGAGGATGATGATGAAGAAAAAGTTGATGATGCAGATGATGTATTCTCTGCAAGCAGTCACAGTGATGACGATGGTAATGATGATGACGATGATCAGGGTGGTACTGGTGTTAAAGTCACTGAAGCATCTAATGAACAAAATGTGGATGATTATATGCACGATGATGCGAATGAAGAAGTTGAGGATGCTACAGGACAGGGGGAGAATGTGGATGATCAAAATGTTGATAAAGTTAAAAAGATGATTCTACGTCTAGAGCCGGAGATAGAGGAAGGTGAAATCAGGCACACGTATACAATGGCTGAGATTATTGAGTTGACGAAAATTGATGATCCTGATTTTAAGTTTGACTTTGAAGAAGAGTTGAACGCATTTGATGTCAACCAACAGCCTGAATATGAGTATAAGTATGTTGATGAAGCCGATAACTATGATCGAGTTGAGGTTGAAGATTGTACTGATGAAGAAAGTGTGAATGAAGACACTTCAAGCTTTCCAACTCTGGTTGAGTTTTTCAGTCAAGAGAACAGAGATGAACTGAGAAGGAAAGTTGCTGAGTGTTTGAAGGACAAGAATTTTGATGGTACTACAAAAGTTCCACAGCAAGAAGAACGCAAGAAATGGTTCCGTAAAGACAATGAAAGAAAGTTTAAGCATCCTTTGGAGTTTTACAAGAGAGATAGAGATGTATCACTTGGTGACATCATCAGCTGGGGTTTCTTGCTACAAGTGAATGCATATGCGATCAGAAGGGAATATGGGGTACAATATTTTGCATATCTTTATGATATCATGTCATTACCCTGGTGGGATGTGGAAGAATTGTCGAAAGTTAAAACGCTGGAATATCCTGTTAGAAAGCTTGATGTACCCATGTGGGGTCTGATGAAATTTGAAGCCTTAAAAGGATTTAAACACTGGAGGCCTCACTACCCGAAGAAAGTGAAGAGGGTAGATCCAGTGATTGGAGTTGAAGAGACAATCCTGCATGTGAAGAAACCAAGAGTGATGAAGAATATTCCGGTGCCAAAGATGGAACAAGATTTCTATAAAGGTTTTGTGTGTTGGGTATACAGCTGTATAACGACTGAAGCTGTGATTACTTACAGAGCATAGAATGAAACTAGAGAAATCTTTGTATATGATCCGCTATGGTTGGTGAACTGCTCTGCCAAAGACATAGAATGTTTGTTTGTAAACAAAATCTGGTTCAAAGCTGAAGATAGAGATTAGGCGATGCAGTTTCAGAAAGTTGTGTCTATTTGCTTTCAGAAGGGAATTAATGCTGATAGCAAATGGTCGTCAAAATGGTGGAAGATTAAAGAAGAGGAAAAGTTAAAGAGAGAGAAAGAACGGAAGGCACATGAAGACAAAGACAATATGCTGAGGTATACTGTTAATCAAAGAATGGCAGCTGAGGAGAAGAAAAGAGTTGATGAGAACGAGAAGCTTAGGAAGCTGTTGCAAAAGAAGCCTAAGCCGAGGGAAGAACATTTCAAGTCACTGTGAACAAGTGTTGAAGACCAGACTGAAGACTCCAGCAATATCCAAGGGGGAGTCTGTTGGTGCACGATGTCTATAGCCTATGTCTTAAGTCTAGGTCATGATGTATAGGGGTCAAAAGTGTGAAATATGTAAACTTTAGGGGTTTTTATGTAATTCCGCTTGTAATGGTCTTAGGTAATTCCGCACGGAATTACATTATGTAATTCCGTTTGAGATGTCATGTTGAGTTTCAAGCGGAATTATGAGGCCTATATATATGTGTGTGTAGCTTCTCATTTGGCACGGAATTAAGTGGTGTGTCACGAAGTGCTGCTGAATTTCTGTCGTGTAATCAAGTATATTTTGAATGAGAAGCTTGTTTTAAAGTGAAATACTCTCTTTCTACTCCATTCTTCACTGATTCTAAGTTGTTTGTTTGATTCCGCCTCTCAAACAGTTGTGTATTGCCTCTGATTGGCTCATTTGGTCGGTAAAACGATCCTACATTTGTTAGACACTTCGGTTTTTGTAATGACTTCAGTACAAGTCTTTTATTTTGAATATGTGTTAAGACTTGTATGTCTTTGTTATTCGATGAACTGTGTTTTAGATGTATTAACTGATAACTGTTTAGTGTATATATTTCGCCAAATATATATATTCTTGTATCTCGTGAGTTGTATCGTAGTTGTATAAATGTGTTTTCACCAAGTGTTAGGTGATGTGAAAGTGCATATCGTTGCACGTATAGGAATACGTATGTCCGTGTGTTTCTTATATGTGCTCTTGTATTCTTAGAATATATACACTTATATATTCTAAGATATATTTCATAAAAATATATATGTTATACTTGGTAAAAGGTATAGAAAATATCTTAAAAATAATCTATTTTTAAGATTAGTTCTAAAAATATAATTTTAGTCTTTTAGTAAAACAATATATTTTAGATGGTAAGAAATATATATGTATGTTTATATATTTCAAAAACAATACCTTTTTATTATAAACCATAAGTAATATATTTTGTATATTGTAGAAAATATATGGTTACTTATTCGGTTTAGAAAACGTAGTTTACCAAGTCGTCGATAAACTGTGTAATATAGTCCGTATATTTGTCCGTAAGTCCGATTTGTCCATAAGTTGTGTCTGAAGGCTCGGATCGTCCATAAGTTGTTTTTAAGGTGTCTTTATATGTGTAGTCTTGTAAGACTTTAGTTGTAATGTGTCTTGTGTTTATTTGTACCATTGTATTCAAGTTACTAGGTTTTGATACATATAACTAATACAAACAAATAACACATAGCACATAAGTTGTTAAGATAACTAAATATATATATTCTCAAAAATATATATTTATAACTAGTTTTGCTTTTATAAAAACTACTCTTTAAAATCTTTTTAATCTAATAAAGATTTTGTCAAAAATGGTAGTTTTCACAACATATGATTTTTAAGAAAAATTGTCATATTTCCTTTGAAATATATACTTAGCCATGTTTAATAAAACATATCTTTTTCTTATATAAATCACCAACAATTTTCTCATATTTATTCTTAACAAAAACATATGAGATTTATATCAAAATCTTAACAAGATGAAATCAATAACATGTAGGGTTTTGGTATGATCATAACATATGTTAACTAGTTCAAAATACATGCTTTACTTCTAGTTTTATCAAACTTTTTATAACAACCCATCTTGTATGTTTCTTTTTATAACTTTGTAAAAGTATTATTTTTAGTGAAAAACCTTATATACTTTAACAAAATCAAAGATTATGATCATCCATCTAAACATTTGTGTTTAACAAAACCCTTAAACATTTTCATGTATATTTGTTAGATTATGTTTTTAAACATCATCTAACAAGTTATTCATATGCTAATCATCAAAACTAGATCAAATATGCAAGTAATCATCCTTAAATCACAACATAAACACACTTTTATATCATGATTATTATTTTGCTTCTTTGTATTTTCATATTATTTTGTATGATTATTTAGTTTATTACATGTTCTTAAAACAAATAATACATAAATAAGTATGAAAAGGAGATTTTAGAAGCTTACTTCTAGCACTAATGGCTAGGGATGATCTTGAGGATGATTAAAGAAAAGAAAAAGTGTTGATCTTGGTGTTTGGAAGCTATAGAATGGATGGAAAGACTTGCTTCTTCTTGTTGTTGCTTTAGATCACCTTAAGTGTCTTCAAGCTCCATCTTGATCATCAAAAGGTGTTAAAAGGGTGAAAGATTTTGGTGGGTGTTCTTGGCTAATGTATGAAGGTTGAGAGAGTTTCTTAACTATGTGAAAGTAAAGGTGAAAAGTAAGATGAAATGCTTTAGTGATTATGGTAACTAATGTTATAAGTCTTCCACCAATTTCACCAACTTGTGCAAGTTGCAACACCTTAGTAATATCTAAGATATTTATGGGAACAATGGTAAAAAAAAGTGGGTCCCACATGGGTAAGTTGAAACTTGTTTCCTTAGGTAAAAAATGTTAGTTTTTGAGATGTTATGTTAGGAATACTTGTATGTTCAAGTGTTTAAGTGATTAGAGAGTGTTAAGTGTCCATTACTAGACCATAATAATCCAATTAACACTAGATGGTCATTAAAAAAAGATCCAATATTGTTTGGATATTCGTTTCGAATTGTTTCCGTTAGACGTTATTTGAACGCTAAGTTGTGTAACTTGTATGAATTGATGTAGTTATTGGTTCGGATGATACCCGAAGGCATCCTCATATGAATTCTATGTTAAAAATCATTTTTACATGTTGCAAAAATATTAAAAAGCTGAATTCTGCAGAATTTCGGCGGAAAAGTGTTGAAATCGTCGTTTTTAGTGCTTTTCGGGCAATTTTTAGTGTTGTCGGACTTCGGAAAGGTTTTAAATCAAACCCCTGCATTCCTAGTTAGGGTTTAATATATATTAGATGTTGGACTTTCGTCTGAGTCCTAAAGATGTCGTTTAGATGGTTTCTGCGGATCCTGCGTTTTCGTCAGAATACTAGTTTACTAGGTGCTTTTCTAGTAGTTTCGATGCATTGTTTAAACTGTTTCAAATGTATTCAATAAAAATGAATCATGTGCATCCTAAGTAAGTATTCCATGAGTATTCTAAGTGTATGTTACGAAATACGCAGTTCGGGTGTTCAAAATGCATAAAAATGTAGCTAAAAATGAGTACTTTAAGTGTATGAATGTTACCGGAAAGTGGCAGTTGTCACATTCTCCCCCTGTTATTGAGAATTTCGTCCCGAAATTCAAGCTGAGTCATCCTTTGCAGGAGTATTCTCGAACAGGTGGGGAAATTTTGGTTTTGATTTGCTTTTCACGTTCCCAAGTATATTCGGGTCCGTGTCGAGAGTTCCAACGAATTTTTGCTAATATTTTGCGACTCCTTCATGTTTTCTGGACCTTCCGGTCCTTGACCTCAACAGGTGCTTTGGTGAATTGGAGTTTGTTTTCAATGTGAACCTCCTCCTCCGGGATGAAAACTGTTTCTTGCGTTGGACTCTTCTTGAGATTCGACACATGAAACATGTCGTGCACACTACTAAGTTCTTCTGGTAACTTCAGCTTGTAGGCATCGGTGCCAATCTTTTCCAAGATTTCAAATGGACCTACGTATCGAGGGTTAAGCTTTCCACGCTTACCTAACCTTGCTACGCCCTTCCAAGGCGAGACTTTCAACAAGACTTTGTCGCTGACCTCGAAAGATAATGGCTTCCGTCTCTTGTCTGCGTAGCTCTTTTGTCGATCGCGAGCCGTCTTGATACGGGAGTATATTCTGAGGTGGGACACGCGAATAAGTTTAAGTTCCTAAAACACTAAATTTCGTATCTCGAATCAGTTGAACTGTGTGTTAAAATTTAAGTGGACCAGTATACTGACAATCTAAGTGAATCATTTAGAACTTAAAGTGTTTATAGCTCAAAGGTGCTTGTGATTTGTCATAAACTGATATGATCATCTGACACAAACTCAAACAAAAATATTGTCTGTAAATATTTCTTTTCTGTATTATGTCAAAGAAAAGGTATAAAAGATTTTCAGTGTGTTTTAGCATAAACTTTGAAAAATTCAAAAAGATTTTATTTCTGCTTTATTTTCGACAACCGGTGTCCAAAAGCTGAGTTTCAAAATCTGAGTATGTTGAACATGTTTTTGAAAATAAACAAGTCCATTAATTTGAAACTTGAAGTTTTTAATTGAAAAATCAAAAACAGTTTGTGAAATCTCCAAGGTCATTAATTTGGACATGGATGATTATCTGTGACATTTTGAACTTTAACTGTCAAATATCTTACAAAAGATTTGAGATTTTGCAGATGAAAAACCAGACTACGATCCGATAGCTGAAGCTAGGGGGTGTCTGAAGACAAACTCAAAGCAAGGGGAAGTATGCATTCAAAGAGCCAGATAATCTTGGAGGGACTTGTACCAGGTGTAGATCCTAGTAGCTGAAAGCACGGAAGCTTAAAGCAAGGGGGAGCCTGAAGGCGGAGTTAATCGAAAGGGGAAACAATTGAAACTGAAAACAGATCCACAGGGAGTCTGTTAGAATAAAGGGAGAGTCTGTGGTGCTGATATTGTCAACACTTTATGAAGACTCAGAGAGAGACAAAAAGCTACGAGATTGATTGCAGCAATATCCGGGGGGGGGGGGGTCTGTGAGTGCATATGTCTAACGCTTACGTCAATCACGTATCGTAGCTTGAACAGATGAAACAAGAGTGGTGCTGAACAGAGTAAAGTATGAAGATCAGATATGATAAAGCAGCTTCGTATGAAGGGAGATAGGGTTTCGTACGAAGGAAGTGCTGACTTCATTAAAACAGAAGAAATGGCTTCGTACGAAGACACTCATGGCTTCGTACGAAGGCACCAGGTCTATATATAGAGGCTTAGGTCTTGTTTATTTGTAACTTTTGGGCATTCTTGAGGCGAAGCTCTGCCCATTTGTTTTCGTGGATTTGCTACTGTCAAATATCAATAGAAAACAAGTCATAATTACATCTTTGTGTTCTCATCCACACACGTGATTGGATTCCGCACATATCATGTGTTCGTACGCATTCAACGGTTGAATATTCGATCCTCGGAGTGAATTCACACATAAGTTGTCATCCACTTTTGATGGACTTTGGTTCACATGTCGCGCCTTTGTGCGAAACATGGAATGCAAAGTCTTAGTTATTTTTAAGAACTTGGTTTTGTAAATTTATGTTTTAGTTTCAAACAATGTAACTCAATTTGTAGTTTGTGAACTTGTTTTAAATTAAATTGCATGGATGAACATCTTACTATCTTTTATGTTAGTTGTTTACTTGATCCAATGCAATGATTAGCGCTTTGATCACACCTTGCGCTTTCGCTACGACCGGGTGTGACACTAAGCTCGACGACATTGATCGAGACGGCCTATCACCATAAAAGGGCATGCGTATTTTTTGTTGTCGGTTTTCCTAACCGTGGCCTTACTTTCATGCTCGCCACTACGACAACATTGGAGCCATGTCCAGTGATCTTTGGACCGTCTAGTAACAATAACGTATCCATTGGCTAAACCCCTTCTTTTTACCCAACCTTCCAACTCATTACGGAATATAAAATCCTAAGTGAAAAAAAATATATAACATTTATAATAATTTTTTAACAGAAAAATGTAACATTTATAATATATTTTAAAAAATATATAACGTTTATAGTAATATTTTAACAAAATATATATCATTCGTACCTGATTAGTTTTGAACGAAACTTCAGCGTAAGCGGGATGCTCGTCACCCAATGACTCTTGCGTGTAAGAAGGCTCACCAACATCTTGTTGTACGCACGAGGCACCATTAACGAAAAAGTTATTGCCATGGTCTTCTTGTCCGCACGAGGCACCGTAACCAGCTTCATAATCCGGACACCCGTAACGATGATCACCGCTAGGCACAATAACCTGAGAAAAACAAACAGTTAAATGATAACGACACATCTAAAGCCTTCTTAAAAATAAGTAAATATATGTTTATCTCGTTCAGATCTGGCAACAACGGTTCACGTAGCACAACAAATTAAAAAAAACCAACAGGTAGAAGGTAATGGTAAATTTAACGCCGAATATAAAAAGGTAAATAAATACTTACCTCGTTGAGGTCTGGTAACAACAATTCCTTATGATGGGGACGAAAGCCGGACACGACCTCCTCTGCGTGATCATCATCCCCCCCCCCTCGTAAGAATCAGGGACAACATGTCCCTCCTAAAATAAATGGTGTGCTAAGTATTTCATAAACAAAACAAGTTAAAAAAATGCTATACCACAATGCTTCCGGAATAAACGTGCTCGTGTTTGTGTCGGACGACTCACCAAAAATGTAATTAAGGTTGGTAGAATCGAATATAAAGAAAAAACGAACAGAAGGGAATGAATTTTGTGAATCATCTTTATTTTCCTCGTTTATAAAGGCCAAGCAGAATGCAAAATAACATACCAGTATGACGTAATGTTCCTTTCCATCACTTTCTGTCACTGTACAGAAAGCTAACGTTGTACTTGATACCAATGTTTTAAAAACCGGTTATTTATTCATACCGGATTAGCCTCTGAAATGGTTCAATCGGTTGAACCGGGCGGTTTAACCGGGTCACTAGTTAACACTATAATTCCATAAAATACAAATTAATCTAAAAAAATAATCCAATTTCAATTAAGATTTATATAATTGATTATGGTTTTATCTAAAAACAATTGTTTTCTTATAAAATGTTATGCATTTTTAAGAGCATTTTTATTACTTATAAACAATATTACATTGGATGATGTGAGTAACAGTTTCAATAGCGATGAAATACTGTAATGGAAGACACTAGGTTAATTACCAACAATGGAACGTCCGTATTACCTTAATATCATATTTTTTTATAATTAAAAAATCAAATCTATACTATATAATAAAAAAAACCATTTTTGGGACACTTGTCATCATATTAGGCCATGTTTTATAGATAAGTATTATTTTAATTTAATATTTTCTAATTAATTATAGATAATCCTCCAACTAAATATTAGTTAGTTTAATTTCTTATGGATAATTATTATTTAGTTTAATCTCCTTCTCATTTATAATATTATTTATTTAACTAATAGAGTAAATTACGATTTTGGCCCATGTGGTTATATCACTTTTACTCTTTTAGCCCAAAAAGATTTTTTAACATCTGAGCGCTAACGTCTTTTTTTCTAATCTTTTTTGGCCCCTAACGTCTTTTTTCTAATCCTTTTGGCCCCTAACATTTAATGGATGGTGTTAAATATTATATTTATTCAACGCGTGTAATACATGTGGTTTTAAAAATATATTTTTTTTATTTGGTATATAAAATTATATTAATTCACCTGTACAATATGGTTCTTATATATATAACTTTTTTATTATTTAATATATAAAATTATATTTATTCAACCCGTGCAGTAAAGGAAGTTTTTAAAGATAAAATGTTTTATTATTTAGTATATAAATTTATTTACTCAACCCGTGTAATACACGGGGTTATAACCTAGTTTTAAGATAATGCAAACCGGTTCAATGGTTTGAACCGGTAGAACCAGATTTACCGGCAGTACATAAAAAATACCGTATTTGGGTTTAACCGGCCTTTATCGTACCGGGCACGTGTCCGATATCCGGTTTAACCGGTATAACCGGCCGGTTCATACCGGTATTTAAAACATTGCTTGATACAGATCACATAGACCTATACGACCCGTATAAGGTTGACATGTGAATCCTGTCTATCAGAGTTGATAAATCTATACGATGCGTATTGACTAAGCATGTGAAGAATTTGAAAAAAATATATACACCTAGAAAAGAAAACAACAATCGCACGCATGCTACTCACGTGAGGTGTCGAGGTCTATACGTGCAATAAAGGAAGTTTTTAAAGATAAAATGTTTTATTATTTAGTATATAAATTTATTTACTCAACCCATGTAATACACGGGGTTATAACCTAGTTTTAAGATAATGCAAACCGGTTCAATGGTTTGAACCGGTAGAACCGGATTTACCGGCAGTACATCAAACATACCGTATTTGGGTTTTACCGGCCTTTATCGTACCGGGCACGTGTCCGGTATCCGGTTTAACCGGTATAACCGACCGGTTCATACCGGTATTTAAAACATTGCTTGATACAGATCGTATAGACCTATACGACTCATATAGGGTTGACATGTGAATCCTGTCTACCAGAGTTGATAAACCTATACGATGCGTGTTGACTAAGGGTGTCCGGGGCACTTAGCGGGGAGGCGTGCGGTGAGTGAAGTCCCCGAGCAGGAACACCGCCGCCATCAAATCGGGGAGCGTAAGCGGGGAGGTGGATCGGTGGGTGTTCACCGCGTGAGAGATGCCATTTTTTTTTCTTATGAGGTAATGAAGGAGGATGAAGAACAAATGCAGGTAATGAAGAAGGAGATGTAGGAGGATGAAGTTGTTTTTTCCTTCTTTTTTTTTGTTTTTTCCTTGTGATTTTTTTATTACTTTTAAAAATACCCCTCAAACTTCTTTTTAATTAAATGAAATATTCTATTTTTTATTTTTATTTAGCTTTAATTTATTTAAATTATGTTTTACTTTTATAAAAATATTTATATAAAAAAATAAAAAAACAAGTCCCCTAAGAGAGGAGTGCCGTCATCAAATTGAGGGTGTGAAAGGAGTTAAGAAGGGAGTTAACGTGGTGCGTGATGATTGACCGTGCGTAAAAGAGGGGACTCCCCTAAGAGAGGAGTGCCCCTCTCACCCTAAGCATGTGAAGAATTTGACACAAAAATATATACACCTAGAAAAGAAAACAACAATCGCACGCATGCTACTCACGTGAGGTGTCGAGGTCCAAGTCCCAAACCGTGATCCCGGGTCCACCAAAACGCAACCGCCTATGACGCAACGCCATGTCACCCTTTCAAACCACCCGATAAGCCTTTCGTTGAACATGTGGCACCCATCACATTTTCATATCCCAACAGTCTGTCACCGTCGATCTCTCTCTCTCCTTCACCATTTCAGTCCACTCCACAGGTTCACTCACCAATGGCGACCACCGGAGCAGCAACGTCACTCCTCTCTCCACCGTCACTCCACCGCCTCACCGCCACCGGTACAACTTCCGCTTCCTTTTCCTTTCTCCGTACATCTTCTCCGTCGTCGTTTCCGTTGCTATTTTCCTCACGAATACCTTCGAAAATCCCATCGGAATCTTCCGCAATCAAATCCTCTTCGTCTACAACGTTCACAGAGTCTCAAGATCTAAAGGTACGGTATTAATTTGGTTTAATTTTATAAATTATTATAAACATCATGTAGCAAAACGTGATGCATGCGGGTATTATTAGGTGAATACGATTCCTACGAAGCCGATCGAAGGCCAGAAAACCGGAACCAGTGGTCTCCGGAAGAAGGTTCGAGATATTATTATTATTATTTTATTTTTTTTAGTTTTTATTCGTTAATTTTGTTGATTTTGTGTGTTCGTTCGGTGTGGAGTGACGTTTTGTGTTGATTTTGATAAGGTGAAAGTGTTTATGCAAGAGAATTATCTAGCAAACTGGATTCAGGTTTGAATTGTGAATTGATTTGGTTAAATTGGTGGATCGATGCATGTGCTAAGGTTTTGTCAATTGTGATTGGTTATCTGTTTGTAATCAGGCATTGTTCAATTCGTTGCCACCTGAGGATTATAAGAATGCTTTGCTAGTGTTAGGAGGTGACGGTCGGTACTTTAACAAAGAAGCTGCACAGGTAGTGAACGATATGGTTTATGAGTTGATTAAGTATCGTTGATATGCTAATCGGTTTATTGATTTTAAATGCAGTTGATTATTAAAATTGCTGCTGGCAATGGAGTTGGTAAAATTTTGGTGGGCAAGTGAGTCTCTGGTGATAGTTTATTAGGGAATCATGTTTATCTTTGCTGGATCATGACTTTATGTTATTGTTATTGAAGGGAAGGTATACTATCAACACCCGCTGTATCTGCAATTATAAGGAAGAGAAAGGCAAGTTTCTATTTCTGGTTATGTTTTGTATAATGGCAACTGATATTAAACACTGTTCATAAGCTTCATTGCATTTTGCAGGCAAATGGTGGTTTTATAATGAGTGCAAGTCATAATCCTGGTGGTCCTGAATATGACTGGGGCATCAAGGTGAATATTAGTGCCTGTATTTTTTATCCTTATAGAATTGACATTACTTTAAAGTCCATGGTTAATTGGTTTCCTCTATATATAGTCATTCTTGCTTATTTGGTGTTAGAATTTGGTATATAACCTTAATACGATTTATAGTTCCAGCTTCATTAATAAACATTTTCTGGCACACATTGTTGTGACTTCTACAGTTCAATTACAGCAGTGGGCAACCTGCTCCCGAGTCCATCACTGATAAGATTTATGGAAACACACTTTCGGTATGTTATCACTTTCCTCTCTACATATTGTTTTTTGTCTATGATTTGTGTTTCTGAATATATACTTATAGTTGTGTAGTATAAGACTTGACTTAGTGGGCTAGATTGGTCAATTTTTTTTGTACTAGTAGGTAAAAAGAAAGTTTGTTAGGATTAATGAGAAAGGTTGTCTTAGGCATGCTTGATAATCCATACTCTGGAATATGATTTGTGATGATTTTAAATAAATCTGTGACAACCTTTGATATTGTTTTGAAGCATTTCCGTTGTAGGAGAATAACCAATCCAAAACTGCAACATATTTATCTTTTACTCCATTTGTCCAAAGGGTGTTTGATTCTGTATATACCTTAGTTCGTAGAAGCATTCAACTCTTTTAAAACAAGAATAGAAAAGGGGAATTTACTATACCAAAAACAACATCATGTTTTATGACGATATTGAGAAATTTCAAAAACAAGCTATTTTTTGTTAAACAAACATGAAGTGGAAGTTTTTCTAGTTTTCATTGGGGGACTAGGGGAGTATGATACATGTATGCAATTATATTACAGATTTTTCTTCAGTTAGTTCTAAAAATCTCAACCAAAATTTAAGAAAAGAAGTTGGCCATGATGAATCCTAGAAGGCCATCACAAATCTAATAACCAGCAAACGACACACAAGTCAACAAATGAAAGCTAGCAAACAAAAATAGATATACAAGAAGCAAGGAAAGGAAAACCGTAGCCTTTGAGATGTAAGAGCCAACCTTTAACATGTAAGGTTGAATCATATGCGGCTAAATTTTTCTCGGCTATCACTTACTGGAAGCAAATTTTGAGACATAGAAAAACTCCATCTCTTGATCCCAAATATGAGTGAAGAACTAAGCTATTATCACACTCTTCCCTTTATCTGCTTAAATTAGTTGAAGAGTTTTAATAGAATTTCTTGTATAGTACAGTACTCTCAAAATTTAGTAATTTTACTAAGAATGCGGAAGAGTTAATAATTGGTAGCATGAGGAAACAAACCCCATGTTTTTTAGATAACAGGAAAGAATAGGTAAGACTCTTTTACGTCATGAGAACTTTAGAAACAAAAAAAAAAAGGGAATTTAGGCTGATGCTAAAAGTCATGACAAGTAAAATTAAGCGAATTATGTTCCTTAGAAATTAAGCACGATGAATGAAAGGAATTAATACGATATAGGAAGAGGAATTAGCAAGTTTGCCACATTCCAAATCCTTCGCTTTCCATTCTTTCTTTTCTGAAATGATTTTCTTATTTTATGTGGTGTAATTAAGTTATGTGGGCTCCACTCACCCAATAAGTGTCAAATGGGTTGTGTTCGCAGGTTGGTTGGTAAAACTCGGCACAAACTTGAAAATTTGACACGCATGCGAACACGATACGAACCGAAAATTGTGGTAGACACTTGGACACATGAACCCGAACACTACATGAATTTTCGATGGTTGCCATGAACATGACCTTTTTAACCCAAGACATTTCTTCTATTTATTTTGCATATTAATACTTTAATATTACACTTTACATCAAAAAATATACCATAGTTATGTTGAAACTATAAAACCTAATCCTCATATCTCTTTTATCTTTTAAATTTTGGCATAAGATACCCAATTTTTTTAAGCTATGACATGAAGCATATATTTTTCAAAAATTTATAAAAATAAACAGGTTAAACGGGTCAAACCGCCAGGTTGACCTGAACACGACCCATTTAGCTAAACATGTTTGCGTGTTCTACCCGAACCTGTTAGACTGAACACAAACCTGCAAATTTTGTGTTAGGTTTATGTCGTGTCATTATTTTTACACCCCTCATAGCGCCCAAACAATGTTTTATGATTGATTTTAGAGATAGAAGAAACTATAGAGAGAAGAAGGTTTACACAAATCAATCCATATCTAATTCTTCATTGATCGTTGCTTAAGTATACAGACCAACAACAGATCATTAGTTCATACTTACAAAGACTCCCCTGTTCTACCCTACACCATTAACTTACAAAAACTTCCCTGTTCTATACAACAATTACAAATTGAACCCTAGTACCCTATACTATTAAGATCGTAACACAATGATTTTGGTTATTGCAAACCAATTTTTTTTTGTATCCTAATAGGTTCTCCCAACCAACATAACACTTGAGCTACATATGATTCTCAGTAACTTTGGAATTGGTTTGCATATAGGGTTGTGAGCATGCAGATCTATGCATATCCAATTTGTATGCAGCAGATCTTAATCTATTTTGGATACATTAATAATTATTCATACATTAGGATTTGATAGTGCATTGGATGATTGGAAGAGTTTTTTCCCAAACTAGTGTGGATACAAAAATTATTTACCTATTTGGGTACTTTGAAAAATATTTACCTATTTGGGTACTTTTCTATATCCCTTTAATTTTTTACCTAATTTATACATTTCTATTTATTTTTCTAACCAAAGTTAAATTAGATTACTCACAGAATTAGAATCACCAAAAATATGAGTAATTATTTTTTGTAAAAAAATAAAAAATTCTGCAAATATTTAAAAAAAAATCTGCAAAAATTCTACAAAAAAATCTGCGAAAAATCCACAAAAAATCTGCAAAAATATATTAAAAAATTCTACAATAATTCTGCAAAGTTAAAAAATATATCTGCAAAAAAATATTATTAAAAAAAACCATATAATCTACACTAGTTTGGGAAAAAAAACTCCATTTCTTTTTCCGTTTTATTTTCTTTTTATAACCTGAAATTGTCTAGGCCCCGTTTAAACTAAGCTCATGAAAAAAATAAAACAATAAATTCACAAATATCTTGAAAAAACTCATGATTGGAATATCTTTCTTATCTGAAAATTGTGAACAGTTGTATTGAAATCTGAAAAAACCCAAACATATCATCTAAAGCCAAATAATGCTTTACATATATTTTATCCCTTTTAAGGTGAACTGATCGGTATGATTTGAAAATACAAGAAGTTAATGATGTTCAAGTGACATCCAAATCCGGGAATTTATAACTCGGTAGTCCTAACAGAGCATGCCCAACCCAACTATTACACTTCTGGTTACCAATATGTACCAGAACTTAATTTAAACCAATTTAATTTTCAACCGATTCTTGACACTACACATCACTCTGACCTTATAAGTCAAAAAAGATGTATTTGTAAATACTGAATATACATCACTCTGACCTTATAAGTCAAAAAAGATGAACGTAAATAAGTTTTGCTTATCGGATAGAGACCATCGATAGCTGTATTTGTAAATACTGAATATATGGTTTTTATATTTATATGTTTTCAGTTCTAACATATGCTATCTTCTAGATTCTAGAATAAACAATATCCTCTTCAAAGTAATAAGGATAATATTTTGTATAAATAAACACTCTGTGAGTTCTATTGTAATTATTAATTAATTTTCTGATAATGTTATATATATACATATGTAAATATGTTATTGTGGATGTAGTTACATTTTTGGTCAATATACCATGTGGACTTTTGTTTGTACTATAAGAAATTGATCAACCATACTTTGTCTATTACAATAAGACATATAAATACAAGAAGAGAAAGCTAATTCTAAGGAATACATTTAATTACAAATAGTGGGAGACAATCACTCAAACGATTTTGACTGATTTTTCTCAGATATCTGAAATAAAGCTAGCTGATATTCCAGATGTGGATCTTTCTAGTGTTGGAGTTTCAAAATATGGCAACTTTAGCGTGGAAATAGTTGACCCAGTCTCTGATTATTTGGATATAATGGAGGTTAATATAAAATGCATCCTTAATAAATACATTATTATCCATTTAATTTGACATCGTTTATTTGTTCCTTTTCTGCAGGAGGTCTTTGATTTTTCACTAATCAAAAGTCTAGTTTCTCGGCCAGACTTCAGGTATAAAAATTGTTATCCTCTAGCATGTTAAAACTTTTTAATCTATCTATATATTTATAATCTGATGTTTATTTATTTTGTCAGGCTCACATTTGATGCAATGCATGCGGTTACAGGTGCTTATGCAAATCCAATTTTTGTAGACAAGCTTGGAGCTAGTCAGGTATGTTAAAGTGTAAAATCTTATAATTATGTAATAGCTTATGTTAGAAAAGTCACTAGCGAACGTTTGTTAATTTGTAAATTCAGGATTCGATATGTAATGGAGTGCCTCTAGAAGATTTTGGGCACGGTCATCCTGACCCTAATCTAACGTAAGAGATACATAGATATTTAATCTGATTTCGTGTTAACTTTTAAACATTAAAACTTTATTATATTATAGAAAGCAGTTAAACTTTTGATTTTTGTTTTTTTTTAAGATATGCGAAGGATTTGGTCAACATTATGTATAGTGACAACGGGCCTGATTTTGGAGCCGCAAGTGACGGTTAGTTTGCACTGATAAACCTTATAGCAATAACAATCTTTGCACAAACTTTGTCCTGAAATTTTCATTGCAAATGCTTTTTCCAGGAGATGGCGATAGAAATATGATTCTTGGTAGACAGTTTTTTGTGACTCCTTCAGATTCTGTTGCTATTATTGCAGCCAATGCACAAGAATCTATTCCGTACTTTAAAAGCGGGCCAAAGGTAAAAAGATTTTACATTCACTTTGATCTTCATGTAGTTTTTTTAAAACTTTTAGACTCTAATATATGTAGGGTTTAGCTCGTTCTATGCCAACAAGCGGTGCTCTTGATCGTGTAGCCGAGAAATTGAGTCTCCCATTCTTTGAGGTTTTTTATATATTCTTTTTTGAACTTTATTTGTGACTCAGTTAATCATATATATATATATATAGAGGGCATAGTTATCAAAGGCGTGAAGCGCACTCTAGGCGCATAGGCACCGATTAGGGCCTAGGCGATAGGCGCAAAAAAAGCGTGGGCCCGAGAAAAAAAAAGCGCACTTAAATATAAAAATCTAAAATACATTCTGTAACGGAAAATAGCACCTTCTTCAAATACCAAAATATTCCAATAACATAATCTTCATCATAAAGTACCAAATCGGATGTGTGACAACATAATTCAGATTTCAATCAATCAAAAAAACCAAACTTTATAAGTTGGTAAAATAGAGAATTAAAGGTCAACATAGTTATCTCTATAAAGAAATTAATTGAGAAATACTACATTCAATAAGAAAAACTTTATATGCAGAATCAGATAAAAAACAAAAACACTACATTGTGTATGCAAAATCAGAACTAAAATCAGAAAAAATCAGCTGGTAAAGAATAGGAACAATATCAACTCAGAAATACACTGCAGAATATGAGGAGTTTACAAATTATAAAAATAATATCGCTATTTATCAGGAAGTCAGGAACATGTAGAATTAAATCATAAATATTATTAGAGATATAATCGGCTGGAAATCTCCCTATAAAATACTCCAGAAAATCAATCAGGAATTTACCAATTAAAAATATGTGAATCAGGAATTCAGTATTAATTGTGCGCTAAAATTACCTAGGAATCAGGAGCGCAATGAATGCACGTCGCTCAAAAAATTCGCATAGGCGCCAAAAGCGTGCGCTTTTGACAACTATGATAGAGGGGAGGGTTATCTTGAGAACGCTAAATATTGCGAGAACCGTGAGAACGAATGAGAAAACCAATCAAAATCATTTTTTTAATAAAAACCTCATTAGAATTAAAATACAACATTAAAAAGAGAATTTACTCTTTAAATAATTCATCTCTCCTTTCAAAATTACTCTTAATAATTTTCTTACACATGTGTAAATTTTCTTTATTTACGAATACATGTAAATTTAAACGTGTAAATTTCATTTCTAATATTGTATTCGAATAATAATGATAAGTATATATATATAATGATAAGTATATATATATATATAAATGCCACGACATGTATTCGTCACACTGCTGTAAATGTTTTGACAAAAACATATGATGTCACCGTTTTGCGCGTTACACTTGTGTAAATTTGTTTTACACTGATGTAAATTTATGTATAAGATTTTTTTTTAAGTTGCATAATTATAAAAGTTTTGGTGAATATTTTTTAAATAAAAACCTTTTTTCCAGGAGTTTTCAAGTTCTCGCAACCATTCCCTATATAATATATATGTATTATAAAAATCTGTTCTATTGTTGTCAGGTTCCTACCGGTTGGAAATTCTTTGGGAACTTGATGGATGCTGGAACTCTGTCAATTTGTGGGGAAGAAAGTTTTGGAACAGGTTCTGATCACATTCGTGAGAAGGATGGTATATGGTACGTGTTTTATTTAATTCGTTTATCATTTAGAAGTAACGAAATATAATATATTGTGTATGACAGGGCTGTGTTAGCATGGCTGTCTATAATTGCATACAGAAACAAAAACAAGAAACCTGGAGAGAAATTAGTCTCTGTTGCTGACATTGTAAAAGAGCATTGGACTACTTATGGCCGGAACTACTTCTCCAGATACGATTATGAGGTAATCCTTTTTAAAATAAAATATTTACTCCTTACTATTCATTTTGCTATGCTAAGCATATGTTTCATGCTACATTTTGACATCACTGGTGGGCCTAGGAATGCGAGTCAGAAGGAGCTAATGAAATGATCAATTATCTTAGAGACTTGATCTCTAAAAGCAAACAAGGAGACAAATACGGTGAGTTTTTCATTTTTATCTCATAGCTTTGAAAATTTAAAATAAGCGTTGGTCCTAAAACCGGTACACCGTTGCAGGCAATTATACTCTTCAACTTGCTGATGACTTCAAGTATACAGATCCAGTAAGTTGATGTGCTTTAAATTAAAAAAATATTGAGTAAAATGCCATTTTCGTCCCCTTGAGGTTTGTTTTTCGGCATATGGATCCAAAAGGTTTGAAATCTTGCCATTTTCATCTGGCTCGTTAACTCCATTCATTTTTCTCTGTTAAGTTAGGGGTATTTCCGTCTTTTTTTGTCAACTTAAAGGGCAATTTGGTCTTTTTCACTCTATGTACAAGCATTTTGCATAATGTACAAGTATTCAAAAGAACAAATTGCCCTTTAAGTTAACAAAAAAGACGGAAATACCCCCGACTTAACAGAGAAAAATGGATGGAGTTAACGAGCCTGATGAAAATGGCAAGATTTCAAACCTTTTGGATGCAGTCTGCAGATGCAGAAAAACAAACCTTTGGGCGAAAGTCACAAAATTGGCCAAACCTCAGGGAAGAAAATGGCTTTTTTACTTAAAGAAATTAGTTGAAAGTTTTCTTGAAATTTAATAGGTAGATGGGAGTGTATCTACAAAACAAGGTGTTCGATTTGTCTTCACAGATGGTTCAAGGATCATATTTCGTTTATCAGTACGCACCCACCTACCAGCTTACTTTTTTTCTTTTTACACACTTTCATTTCTTTTTTACTTACCAAAAAAATGTAAATATGTTATATAAATTAGGGGACTGGATCAGCAGGCGCAACTGTTAGAATTTACATAGAACAATTTGAACCTGATGTCTCAAAACATGACTTGGATGCTCAGGTGGCACTGAAACCCTTGATAGGTATGTTTTGTCTGCGCACAATCTGGTTACTTTGGTTATGTTGTGTTGTCTGTTTTTATTGGTTCATTAATTTATGTTGTCAGATCTGGCACTAACTGTCTCAAAGCTGAAGGATTTCACTGGAAGAGAAAAGGCTACAGTAATCACATAGAATTCTAATTTTCCAAGACTAAAGTCTCTTCAGAAGTGTCATTGTAGTAGGTGGTGTTCCACTTCCTCATACATCATTATTATATATATATTTACATATAAATGACTTTTTTTGTTGAGCATTTTATTCGATAAAATCTACTACTACGAGGAGGATGATGAATATTGTAATTTTTTATTTAATAAAAGTAAATTAGTATCAATGAGTCCGTAATGGGCCCTCATAGTTAAAAAACAATTAAACTTGTAAATTGTGCAAGTATCAACGACTAAACATATCATAAGAAGTATTGTGTTTCTAGGTACATGGCCCTTGTAGCATTTGTATATCTTCTTTAGACATAATCTACAAGCATAATATCTAAGAGAAGATAATGAAGATGGAAAGACCGACAAAAATTGCAAAATGGCATAACTGAACATTGACGAAGTTACATGTTACTATAAGCATCGCTCTTTTCCTCCGTTAAAACAATTATACATCGCATCTTTGGAATTAATAGGCGATGTTTATGCCTACGAGGTGGATGGACCAGATCATGACATGTGTCCTTATTGGGTGAAAATTATGCTTGATGGTGACTCATGTGGGTGAAAATTACGCTTTATGGTAACATAGTTTTTGCCCAATGAGTCACCATGAGGCGTAACGTGTCATTATCTAGTTCGTTCACCTCATAGGTGTAAGTTTTCCCGGTTGTGCCAAAATATCTCTTGTGTTATTATTTTATTGGTTGAAAAAGTCGATATTTATGGTTGCAAATAATCTAGTCATTGACTCATTGTTCATTTTGATGGTCAACTAGTCCATTTTTGTGATTTTCCCTAATTTTAAAGGGCTTAAGGGTAAACATTTTCTGAATCTCTCTTTGAAGTCTGTCTCACCAGTTTTCTCTAGAGTTCATAATAATCATTCATTCATGATGGTGCATGTTGACACACACCAAGTGATAATGTTAATTGACATGATGTTTAGACGAGGTTGTGTAACTGTCTAGTATTATCAATATGAAACAAGATAAAACAAAGGATTAGGCAAAACATCATGAACATATTTACTTCAATGACTGCTTGTGATACGATGACTTACAAGTATGAGTGTAAACGAGCCGAACTCAAGCTTGCTTAAAGTCAAGCTCAGCTCGTTTATTATTTATCAAGTATTTATTTATTTATTTATATATATGGTTATTTTATATACATATACATTTATAATTATAATTAGGTAAATTGGATTTAAATAATCCCAACTCATTGTTATTGGCCAATAATAATCCCAACTCATTTAATCACCAATAATAATCCGAACTATTCACTTTTATTTGTAAAATACTCCCAGTTAAAAAAACACTAACTAGGTTAAAAAATTGCTGATGTGGCTTGCCACGTCACCTGCCACATCAGCTGCCACATCATCAAAAATGTCACGTAGACTACCACATCAGCTGCCACGTCATCAAAATATGCCACGTAGACTGCCACATCAGCTGCCACGTCATCAAAATATGCCACGTGGCAAGCCACATCAGCAATTTTTTTAACCTAGTTAGTGTTTTTTTAACTGGGAGTATTTTACAAACAAAAGTGAATAGTTCCGATTATTATTGGTGATTAAATAAGTTGGGATTATTATTGACCAATAACAGTGAGTTGGGATTATTTAAATCCAATTTGCCTTATAATTATAATGTTTATATATCACAAAATATGTATCATTTTATTTATTTATATTTTAATACTAGTATTAAGCCCCTGCGTTGCAGCGGTAGTCATAAAACTATATCATTGTCAGCGACCACCAACACCGGAAAAGCTCGTAAAAGCAAAATAAATAAAAACGAGATAAAAATAACGCCGAGCGAAAAACAGACGTAAAATCTTTGAATCATGCACGCTCGTTGCTGAGAAATTAAAGCGAAACGTAAAACATAGAAAAAAATAACTAAGTCCACCCAGGACCCGCATGTTGGATGAACTTGTCAAACGTAGAAAAATAGATGTGACGCGACGGGTCAATCATACAGGAAAAAGATATACGAAAAAATTTTGAACCCCACACGTATGTTGCGATGCATTAACTCACAAAATTTAGAACGAAACGAAAACTTGGGAAAGATGAAAAGTATGGTGGACCAAAATTGAAAATAAAAAAGAGTTGGGATTAAATTGCAAAAGATGAAAAACTTTGGGTTAAAAGTAAAAAACAAAGGGTCTAAATTGCAAAATTGAAGTTATTTATTAATGTTAGATAAAGATAAGGATAAAAATAAGTGATATCTATATATTAGTTATTAATTAATATTAATATTAAAAGAAATTTATAAAACAAATATAAATGAAATTTATGAGGTTGAAGGAGAGAATGTCATGTGACATTATTTGGAGTCTTTTATTATAAGTTAGATTAGATGTAAACTATATATAAATAGAAGTTATTATATCTATATAAAGTGTAGACTCGCGAGCCTAGTCATGCTTGGTATGTGAATTTCATGCTGTAATTCAGGGTCGAGCGTTCCATAGTAGTTTGGCTCGTTTATACAGCTCTAGATGAGATGAGGTGAATTTGTGTTGTAGAAAATCCAAAACCAATATCAAAGAGGATCTCTTTGCTCCCCATTTGTAGCATAGAGACCCACCAACACATAATGGTGTAGGTGAGAAAGTAAGGCATCTTTATGTGGATAAGAGAATAGTTAATTGTGTTTGTCGTTAATGTGACACACTTAAACTGGAGTTGCAAATTGAGATCCTAGTTTGTTGGGCATATGATGTTGTTTATGTCCCACTTTATATCTGCAAAACATTGTGATATGTGACCATTCCACCATCATGTTAGTGATGGACCTTCAGGTCTCTTTTGTCACCATGTAACTGTGTCTTGTACTAAGTCACATGGAGTTTATAATTATTTATTATTTGCTTTTGCTTTTGCTTTGCTTTGCTTTTCAGACATGACAACTTTAGCCACTCAAAATCACTTCGTGCACGTACCTTCAACTCATATTCTTACTGTTTTGCAGGATACCTTTACAAAACTTAATCTTAACTCTAGCCACGGTTTCGGGTTTTCCATCCCCATGGTTTCTTTGGGTATCCTATGGATATCCCGTTAAAAGTTACTCGTTGAGATTCCCATTACTGACACCTGATCCCAAACCTATTCTAAAACCTATTTAAAATATAACAATAACAATGATGTCCGGTAAATTTCATAAATAGCAAAGTTATTGGTAGGGTCAGGAGATGCTAAGATATTGGGATGCAAACAAACCTTACCTCTATACTTGGATATAGAGAGACTACTTTCATAGGGACCCCCAACTCCAAAACATATGCTTGGATATAGAGAGACTACTTTCATAGAGACCCCCAACTCCAAAACAAATAACAGACAAACAAACAAAACTAAAACTATAAAAACAATAAGCTACTAATAACAAAGGACGTGTTGACTTAGTGACAGTAAAAATAGAAACTTATATTACATGATAAAGAAACATACAGACATTAATACAAGAAGACAATTACATGCAAAACAAAATACATCTAAAGTGTAGGACATGCAAATAAAATACATCTAAAGTGTAGGAAATTTAAGCTCTCAAGGCAAAGCTAAGACATGTACTACGCTCCCTCATAAGTCTTTAACCTTAATCCTATTTCTCTACTAACAACCATTGGGTGTCAGCCCAATGGCCACCAGCCCGCATTCTAACCCAGAGGTGGCGGGTTCGAGTCTTGCTTGTTCCCAATGCCCCTACGGTAGCGGATTTACCCCAGACTCAGGCTTGCTGGGTGGCAGTCTGCGAGGTGGGATCACCTCGGTGGTTGGGAGGACCGTGGAATATCCCCCCCCCCCCTATTGTGGACTATGTCGTCAGAGAGTTGCAACTCTGACAAACCCTACCTAATTCGATTATCCCAAGTCAATTTGGGCATGCCTTTACTCTTCCTTGGTTTCACAGTGAGTGATTCTGTTGTTCTAATTGGTATCGTTATCTGCCTCATCTTCATATGCCCAAACCATCTCAATCTCCTATCCTTTATCTTATCCAATAGTCACTCCTAATCTTCCCCTAAAAATTATTATTTCTTATCAAGTTTAACCTTTGTGCCAACACATCCACCACAACATCCTATCTTTGCAATCCCCATCTTGCATCTTTGTCTTTGTCTTTTCTTGGTCGCCCAACAATCTACCCCATATAACATATCTGGTCTAACTGCAAACTCATAAATTTTCTCTTTTAGTTTACTTGGAAACTTCCTGTTGCACAATACCAATGGCTGCTCTTCACTTGCACCAGCCGACCTAGGTGAAGTGGGCTATGTCTCTATCTATCTCACCATCTCTTTATGCAACTTAAAAGTAGTAGGCTATGTCTCTATCTATCTTCCCATTCCTTTATACAATCTTAAATACTTAATTGCTTGCGGATCCCACTCGACTCTTAATGGTCATACGATTGTCCTCACCACCGAAATCTCAGTAAAAGTAATCGGTCTTAGAGCGACTAATCTTGCCCTCTAACGCTTCTTGCCACTCCACTAATCTTGGATTCAAGCCATGTTTATACTCCGCAACTAACATATTATTTGCAAAAAGCATGCACCACAGGATTGTCTTTAGAATCGACTTGGACAACCGAAAAAAGAAACGGACTCAACGCAGACCTTTGGTGGAGTCTTACCACCACATGGAAGGCATCTGTATCACCTACAAGCATACAAACTAGTTTCAGTTGCAAAGTTGCTAGGCGCTCGCTAGTCAGTCGATTGGGGGAGTTAAGAGTACTCAGACATGTTAAATTATAAAGAAATTAGTTTTCGGAAAATTATGTATATGTTAAATATCATAAGTTTACTAATATATATAACAAAATACGTGAATATTAATATAAATAGAAAAATACATGTTCAAGTAGCAAGTATTTCAAAAATTGACATTCATTCTTTTAAAAATGATTTTCTTTATTTAATATTTAATATGATAGGGATAGAAATTATGTTCTATTTTTTAAAGTCAAACTCGGCCCGAACTGACCTACTAGGAGGAGTTGAAGAAAGTCGTTTTGGCAACATCCCTTGTAGCAACTACTCGAGGAGTACTTGACCTTGTTTTTCAACATTGGTTTCAGTCCTACACTACATATCTCTAATTATGTCTATACAATTCCCTCTACCCTCTAAATTATCTCAAATCAGTTTACGTGCCACATCGTCATATGCCTTTTTAAAGTCAGTGAACACCTTATACAAGTTCCACTTTCTCTATATTTTTCCATTAATATTTTTAGAATGTCTATCGCTTCCATTGTTGAGCGCAACATAAAATCAAATTGCTATACCGTAACCTGAGTTTCTTTCTTAATTCTAGTCTAAGTTACCCTCTTCAATATTTCATATTATGGCCTAACAACTTAATCCCTCCGGGAAAAGGTTTAGTGATTTCTAGTTTCCGGTAACTCTAACAAGGGACCATTCACCACTTCACCATATCCTTGTTTATGATCTCACGGTTAAAATTTATCATCCCAAACCACTAAAAACACACATATAATTTTCTAAGGTTTCAACCATTTTTTAAAAATTTTTAAATAATATAATATATCATTGCTGGTAAACGGGTTTAGTACCGGTTTTGGTAATCATGTCCGGGTTGTATGCGTAGTAAGAGCGTGCATGGTATTGGTATACAGAGTAGAATTTGTTTGTTTGTTTGTTTGTGTTTGTAAAATAGAGGTTATGAGAGAGAGAGATGTTATCTTTTTGCAAAAAGCATTGTGTTGTGTTTGCTGTATCGAACTTGCAATAAAGGCGAATCAACTTTCTGTCAGGTCTTATCTTGTCACTGTTTTAAGATAACTTGTGGGTTTTCTATTTCTAGTTGAATATGTCTAGTGGGAAGTTTCTATGTTGACACTCGGTTTGGTTGTTTTTGTCTAATATTTCACTATCACCCCGGACGGACACCGTATTCACTAGTGATTTCTCTTTTTAGAGCATGATTGGTATCGTGTTATGTGTTCATTTAGTATTGGGGAATTAGCGTATAATAATCTCACCTATATTTTATCGGGCATTAATAATCCCACCTCAGAATATTCCTCCCGCCAGTCTCACCTTTCACCTATTTTTCCTACAATGGTCCCCCGTTAAAAAACCTTAACTGAGTTAAGTTTTTTTTTTTTTTCCAAATTACAAACAAATTTTTTAGGGCTTTTGATCAGAACGATGATACGAGTCCATTGATTTAAACTTACTTCGAAATGGTGCTCCAAGTGACTTGATTTTGGTTAATTGAAAATTTAAACACCCAAATTGAAGCGCCGTTTTCATCGTTTGGAGCACCGTTTCAAGGCAAGTTTTACATCAATGGACTCATATCGTCGTTTTAATCAAAAGCCCTAAAAAATCTGTTTGTAATTTGGAAAAAAGCTTAACTCCGTTAAGTTTTTTTAACGGGAGACCATTGTAGGAAAAATAGGTGAAAGGTGAGACTGGTGGGGGGAATATTCTGAGGTGGGATTATTAATAGCCAATAAGACCTAGGTGGGATTATTACAGGCCAATTTCCCTTTAGTATTTGGATACAATATTCTGTTACGCTAGTGATATCTCATTTTAGATTGAGATTCTTAAGCGTTATGCATTAACGTACTAGTTTGTAGAGGCGAAGCTTGAATGAAAACTCGGCGGGGGCCGCACTCTTAAAATCCAAATCAATCGGGGCCGAACTCTTAAAAATCCAATATTTTACACTACGAAGAAAAACGTTCGGTAAAATTAACACTACTACCGAAAAATCAGTGAGAACCGGGCCACCATTAAACTCCGTCCTAGCTAGCTAGATAGGATAGTCACAAGTAATTTTTCTTTTTAGAATGGTGATCCTTAATTTGTTATGTGTAAACGTACTATATGAATGCATATCATCTAGTAATTTCTCCTTTTAGACCTTGATTCTTAACCCATTATGGGTAATTAACGTACTATCTGAATACAATATTCGTTATTAATCTATCTTTTAGACCGTGATTATCAACTTGTTATGCATTAGCATGCTACCAAAATACATTATACACTTGTAATATCTCTTTATATACCGTGATTCCTACTCCGTTACATATTATTATGCCAAAATACAATATTCACTTATTATTATACCAAAATACAATATTCACTTAGTATGCTCTTTTTTAGACCGTGATTTTAAACCTGTTATCCGTTAGCATACTACCGAAAATACATTGTTAACTTGTAATCTCCCTTTTTAGATCATGATTCTTAACTTATACATTAGCATACTATCCAAATACAATATTTACTAGCACTCTCTTTCTTTAGAACGTGATTCTTAACCCCTTATGGGTTAACAAACTACCCATATACAATATCCACTAATAGTTACCTTTTAGATCGTTTTTAACCTGTGATTGGTTAAAGTAGTATTTACTAGCAATTTTTCTTTTTAGACCGTGATTCTTAACCTGTTATGCATTAGCATACTACCCGTGATGGGTTAAAGTAGTATTTACTAGTAATTTTTATTTTTAGACAGTAATTCTTAACCTATTATGCATTAGCATACTACCCATATACATTATTATTTGTAATCTTGCTGTCTAGGCCATGATTTGCAATTTGTTATGCATTAGCATACTACCCACATACAATGTACACTGTTGCTTGCTCTTTTGAGACCGTAATTCTTAATCCGTTATTGGTTAACATACTACGCAAATACCGTATTCGCTAGGAAATGGTCTTTTTAGACCGTAATTCTTGACCCTTTATGCGTTAACACATGTACTACCCGAATACAATATTCACTAGTAATTTCTCCCTTTAGGACATAATTCTTAACCCATTATGGGTTAACATACTAACTAGTGGTGGCAAAGTGGACAATGTAACAAACCGACTTTTCGGTTCATTACTTAGATCTGTCATTTAATGCTTAATTGACTTGTACTCTCGAGATTTCGATTATCGTAAAAGGGTTTAAACGATATTTTAAGCTATGTTTTACAACGCACTCACAACGCTTATTCAAAACACAGTTATCGCATTTAACGTTATTACAACGCATACTATTTAAACACATTTTATCGCATATCGCATCACATGATTATACTAAACGCTATCGCATCGCAATCTCATCGCAAACTCGAGACGCAGATTTACTTTTATGCATTCTATGTGTTATGTGTATTATTTGTGTGTTACTTGTTTAATGTTATGTGGTTATCTCATCACAACGCTTACTCGCAACTCGCTTAAACGCAACGCAACGCTTAACACAAGAAATGAAAGTTGGAAAACGAACTCGCACCACTCGACTGGTCGAATGACCATTCGATCGAACCACCATTCGACCCTCACACTCACCGCCTTACTCTCTCTCACCCTATAAATACCCGCCTGTCACATCACTGTTCACTGATGTGATAGCTCTATCCGACCCAAACACTCCTAAGTCTCTTTCAAGCACTTTTCTCTCGATCCAAGGCTATTCCGTAAGTATTTCACCCTAAATCTTGTACTTCCATCATCACTACACACTTTCTCATCATATTCTCCATCAAAATAACTGATTTTCACCATAAAATCACCTGATTTGGACTCCTTGAAGGTGACATCATCTCGACTGCATAAGCAAACTGTGGTGTGACGTCATCCCGTTAAGAATGGTTCAGATCTAAAGGATTTCTACACATTTTAACACAAATCTCCACAAGATCTAAACATTTTCCACAGTTTTCATACTTTTCTCCAACATTCTTCACTTTTCTACTCAAAATCGATGGAATCTAGACTCATTCAGGCTCTCTACTCATTCCCTAGTTGAGAACCGGTCTGAAAACAGGTTTCCATCGGAGAGACGACCGATTCACGGGTTGAACATGAAAATCCGTCAAGAACAGTTAAGCTGATCGAATTGGGTGATTCCCATTCGATCAACTGAGCTGGACTTGGTGTGGTTTCCCGTTGTTTGACACGTCGTCACGTCGTCTCCGTTAAAACTCAAACTTTTTATCTTAGAAGATTTTACTAGTTTCCAAAACATCAGGTCGCCCAATCGAATAGCCATCCGATCGGATGACCATCCGATCGAATGACTATTCGACCAGGTGACTTGTCCTTTATAACTTCCAAAACTTAAACGAATTGATAAAAACTTCAAATTACCAACTTCTCAGTCGAATAGCCATCCGATTGAATGGCCATCCGTCCGGATGACTTGATTAAATGCTACAACGAAAACTTCAAAGTTTCAAAAAAATTCACAACACTCACATCTCATTCGAATGGCCATCCGTTCGAATGGTCATCCACTCGGATGACCATCCGTCCGGATGACCATCCGATCGAATGGGTATCTATTCGTTAGACTCACCATTCGACCCTTATCTCATCCGACACATTGTTACGCACTGTCCAACGCACATGTGTAACACCTCGGAATTTTGTGTCCAATAAATAAATGACACGTGTCGCTTACGACAAAAATAATATAAACTCGGATTTAATTAAGATATGCGGTAGGATTTTCGAATATGTCGACATGTTAATTTCTACCTCTGAGCGACTTCGTCATTTTAAATCCCAAGACCCTAAGCAAAATAAATAAGCATTTAACATATCTTAATCCGGTAATTACTAATAATCAAAAGTATCCAAGTTGTTAATTTGGGTTCTAAGAAAATAATGCAACACAAATGTTTATTCATAATGGGGTAGACATCTGATCAAGTATGGGTTAAAGGCAAGCCTCATAATTTATATAATGCAAGTTGACCATTCAAACCTTGAAAGGTTAATTTTTTTCCACTGCTAAGCGCTTACGGACCGTAAAGGTCCAGCCTTACGGACCGTAAGGGGGTGAAAGGGTAAAACATT
The DNA here is from genome assembly GCF_002127325.2 of Helianthus annuus. NCBI lineage: Eukaryota > Viridiplantae > Streptophyta > Magnoliopsida > Asterales > Asteraceae > Helianthus > Helianthus annuus. The sequence continues at coordinate 117,715,886 of NC_035436.2, forward strand.
TTCCGCCACAGGCTTACGGACAGCAAGGCCCATGCCATACGGTCCGTAAGCGACGCCCAGCGACAGAAAGTTGGCTGTTGGCTGTTTAAAGCGGTAAATCATTAATGTAAGGATCTTCCAGAGATATGGGCGACCCCTAATCACTCCCTAACACTTTAGGACAGTTGTTGATCATCAAGGAACCCTTGTAGGCCTTGTTGTGATGATCTTATAGGTCTTCATTGCCTATAAAAGGCCACATTGTGCAAACAAGTTCCTCACACCTTGTTCTGCCTTCATTGATCATATCTGGAGCTCAAGAACACTTCCTACTCTTCTCTTATCTTGCATAGGACTTCAGTAAGTTGTTCAACCCTTTGTGGTTTAGTTTTTGCTTAGTTTTAGCTTAAAAGTCAATCCGTCGTAACTAACGGTTGACTTAACGGTTAATCACAAATGGTCCAGTGATTAACCGAATCAAAGGTAGTTATATGTTGGTATTCATGTGGGCATTAAACCCTTAAAAGGGTCCCCCTGATCACCACTCTAACTAGTTCAAATATCGAGTCAAACATGCTTAGAAAAAGTCAACAGAAATGTTATTTTGCGATTTCTTGCATAATCTGTAATGTAGATGATATGTAACCTGTTTGAACACTCATAAAACATGATAATAAGTATATAAACTAGTCTAAGCTTGTTTGATCCGACCATTTATTGTTTTGACCCGGTTCGGAGCCGAAAGTCGCAAAAGTTTGACTTTTGCATTGAATTCAGTTCTGACCCGTTAAAGTATGATATAGATATGCCTTAGGACTCTCTTAGGACCAGGTTACATGATGGAATAAACCTCTGTGACCGGTTCGTTGTTTGTCCGAGCCTTTTACACATTTCCGTTAAATGCTTAAAAGTTGACCGTAACGCCCTTTTTAAATTAAAACGAGAATTTCGGATATGTGAAAGGATCATAACCTTGGTTACTGATTTCTAAGCATGTCCCTAAAATTTCATGTCAATCCAAGGTCCAGAATAGGAGTTATGCTAAATAGCGCAAATTGCGAAACTTTAGTAATTAAATAGCGCAATTAGCATAACGCCTATCTAAACCCGGATTTCGACACCAAACCTTTTACTCACTGATGTAAAATAATATTTTGGGATTTTTAAAGATTTTTAATTATTTTTAACCTGCTCATAACCTGCGGTTATGGCAACGGTTCGGTAAATACCGAATATACCCTTTTCGGCCATAACTTGAGTTCTACAAGGTCTTTTGACCCGATTCCAGTTGCTACTGATTTTAATTAATAAATAAAGTACTTTAGACTTTATAAACTGTTCGGCAAACTCAGATTTCCTGTAGAACTCATAAACCTCTTTTATAATCTTTAAAAAGACCGAAATACCCCGACGGGGCATAATATGAACTTAAACTCGTTATGGGCATTATGGAAGGTATCCTACTGATACCACAACCTCTTTAAAGCATGTTGACTTAGGAAATCAGTGTAGGACTCTTACGGTTACCCGTTGCGGCTTTTGCGTGCACGGTTCGGCTTATGTAACTAGTTTACATAAATAAGCCGAAACGGGTCAAACCATATTGTTTTGACCCCAAAATCCAAAGTATGATTATTATACCCATATAAAACAAGTCTTCAAACTTGTTGGGTCAAAATCACACTCCATTCACGGTTTTCGCCTTTCACGCGATTAAACCGTAACTATCCATTGAAACTGACCGGTCTAAGCTACGGCTAAATTAAAGACTCGTTAGGATTCTAATAGGTTAATTTAAACCTTCGTTCCAGAATAGGGGACCAGTAAAAGCTATCTGAAATTTATTTCAATTAAGGAATTATACTTGCAAAGGTAAATACTTTTAACTTATTTTCCGTTATACGGGCTTGGGTTACGGTATCTAAAATACCGCTTGGTCGGGCAATTGACCCCAACTCATTAGTAGCTGGGTATTATCAATGTGACCCGTTTAAAAACTGTTTTGTTGGCTTTACGCCTTTGGGGGCTTAATGACCATGTCCCGGATATCCTTGGCAGCATTTACGAATGGCCACGACCTTGACATCCGGGTGTAGGCGTACACTCGGCATTATGTCCATGACTATAAAAGTGTAGCCGTTGGTTTACCCACCACGGTTTTATGCTATGTGGTGTGTCTATTAAACTTTAACCCGGCACGACCCGGGCGACCGAACGCATAGTAACATGTAATTCTTTACAAGATTTGATTATAAATTATCCCAAGTTATAAAGAGTTTGTGCCATGAGCATTTAAACCAATTTTATTAAACATTTTACAAAAGTGTCAGTTGAATGTATTTACCAGTGTAAACTGACGTATTTTCCCCAAAAAGACTAAATGCAGGTACTATGCATAATTGGCTGGGATTTCTCCTTAGCTTCATTAGAAGTCTTGCAAGCTTAAGATGCCTGAAGTCTGTTGAACAATACTTTTAATATTATTATTTGATCCCCTGTGGATTTTATTTCAACAATGGTGATACTTTGATATTACACTTAACGTTGAAATATATATTTATCTTTATGCTTCCGCTGTGCATTCATTTATATTGTGTGGTTTGACTATAATGTTGCCAACTACGTCACGGTAATCCCCCACCGGGCCCACCGGTGAGACACGTGGAAATCGGGGTGTGACAACATGCTATTGTTCTATGATCAGGCTAACTTCAACGCACCCCCTTCAATCCAATACTAGGTTGTGTTTATTTGTTAAACACAAACTGTGAGTATACTCGAACCCATTTTCTTTTAACACACTTTTGGGTGTTACATACGTTCTCTATCAAAACACATCAACACACAACGCAAACACGTTTAACGCTAACCGCTCTCGCATGTTATCCGTGATTCGATGAATGCTTGTATGTTATGTTTACACAGTGATTGTTGCCTGACACCTTAGCAACGATAGTACTATAGTTTGGACTCAGCACCTGTCGTGGACAGGGGTTGTTAAGGGTATTACTTCACATGGTCATAGTGGTGATAATGTGTTGCGCATTCTACACTCGCAGTCATGTCGGTTCACAAGTCATTGTCGATAGCTTACTTGATTCACATTTCTACGTGTTACATGCTGGTTATGCGTAAACGCTTTCACTATACTATATACTATGCAAACTTGTGTACTCACCTTTACATTTTATGTATCGACTTTATTTTAACGTATGTGACAGGTTGATAGGATCCTATGTTTGCTGTGATGAATCGAGTAGGAGGTCTAGAAACGTCATTCAATAAATCTGAGTTGTCGGAACAGTATTTTTGTTTATGAGACTTAAATCTGTAATGACTGATTAGGCTTTATATGTTAATGGTATGTGACATTAATGTTAAATATATTGTCACTAATAGTTGTTATGGATTCTCTTGAACAATCTGTTTCGCTTAGTGCCACGCCCCGATATTTCCGCCATCGGTTGGGGCGTGACAAATAAGTTGGATGGGTTTGGATGATGAGTCAAGATGGGTTTGGGTTACGATGGGTATAGGTCAGGATGGGTATTAAAAAAAAGGTTGGATGGGTAATGGGTCAAGATGGGTTTGAGTTAGGATGGGTTTAGGTTAATATAAGTTTGGGTAAAGATGAGATGAAAAAATAATTAAAAAACTAAAAAAACATAAAATAAATGTAGATGCATAATGTCTGTAGCTTTCGTCTGTATTTAGTATATTTTGTCCTAGTTATTGTCCTTGTATAGTTTTGTATATGTTATATATCGAATCCGGGACGAAACAGAAGTTAACATGTTTTGTAAAGTCCATCCGGACGGATGGAGTCCATCCAATCGGATGAACATGCTCATCCGGACGGATGATCATCCAGAAGGGTAGTGGTTTCTCCCGGATGGAGCGTGCCTATAAATAGGAGGTCTTGGTTCTCATTATATGAGAATGAATGCTTTGAACTATGTCTACGTTGTCGATCTTACTCCTACACCGCAATTGGATTCCGCACAATCGTGGTGATCGTAGATCTGACCTGAGCGAGTTCATTCGAACCGAATTCCCGGTCCTCACAAAAAAAATACAAAAAAAAAATTAATAAAAAATAGAAAATTTCTAAAAAAATAAAGAAAATTATAAAAAATCTTAAAATTCTAAAAAATCTAAAAAATTCAAAAAAATTTTAAATAGGTAATGTCTAAAAAAATTCTAAAAAATCAAAAAAATTCTAAATAAAATAAAAAAATTTTAAAAATTCAAAAAAATCCTAAAAAATATAAAAATCCTAAAAAAATAAAAAATTGTAAAAAATTCAAAAAATTCTAAAAGTAAAAAAAAAATCCTAAAAAATCAAAAAAATTCCAGAAATTAAAAAAATTTCTAAAAAATCAAAAAATTCTAAAAAATCTTAAAAATTCAAAAATATTCTAAAAAAATATAAAAATTCTAAAAAAAAATCTTAAAAATAAAAATTTTCATAAAAATTGTAAAATAAATTATAAAAGTAAAAAAAAATTTATCAAAAATCAAAACAATTCTAAAATTCAAAGAATTCTAAAAATTAAAAAAAAAATCATACAAATTCTAAAAAATAAAAAAATAAAAAATTCTAAAAAATAAAATAATTATAAAAACTCTAAAAAATGGGAAAAAAAACTCTAAAAAATCAAAACAATTTTTTTAGAATTTTTATGGATTTTTTAGAAATCTTTGGATTTTTTTATATTTTTTTTGATTTTTCAGAGTTTTTTTTTACTCTTTAGATTTTTTTGGATTTTTATTAATTTTTTGATTATTTAGAATTTTTTTTTAATTTTTTAGATTTTTTTTTGATTTTTTAGATTTTTTTTTTGATTTTTTAGAACATTTTGATTTTTTAGAATTTTTTGTTTTTTTTAGAATTTTTTGGATTTTTAGAATTTTTTAGATTTTTTTTTATTTTTAGTTTTTTTGATTTTTTTAGAATATGTTTTAGAATTTTTTTGATTTTTTTAGAATTTTTTGGATTTTTTAGAATTTTTTTAATTTTTTAGAATATTTTGATTGTTTTGATTTTCTAGAATTTTTCTAATTGTTTACAATTTTTTTTAATGTTTATTATTTTTAAAATTCTTATTATTTTTTAACGAAGAACGATAGGAGAGTACCACGACGGCGATTAGTGAAGTCGCAGCTGTGAATAGATATCTACGAGTAGTAATTAGTTTAGTGATTTTATTTCATACCCATCCTGACCCGCTTGGGTTTTATCTTATACCCATTCTGACCTACTCTTTTTTTTCTCTACCACTTCATAATCTACTGATTAATTTTGTTTGGGCCATCTTAACACATCTTAAAATTTAAAATACTAATATCAACCAAAATGGAATGGTTGAGCTTGTTTTGCTAGGTCTAGTACTAACTAAATGAAGCATCCACTCGTACTTTCTCTTTTTAGATGTCGATTCTTAACCCTTTGTAAGTTAACGTTCTACCTGAATACAATATTTGCTATTAATCTATCTTTATAAAACATGATTCTTAACCTAATATCCATTAGCATACGCAATTTTCTTTTTAGACAGTCATTTTTAACCAATTACGCATTAGCATACTACCCAAATACACTAATCTCTCTTTTTAGACTGATTTTTAACTTGTAATGCATTAACACATCTACCACCTGAATTGAGTATTCCCTAGTAATCTCTCTTTTAGGACGTATACACTACTCGACAATGATTTCTCTTTTTAGACCGTGATTCTTATCCTGTTATGCATTGACGCGTGTAACACTTAATACAATATTCCCTAATAATATCTTTATATTGGAATGTATATGATACTCACTAGTAAATAATATCTCTTTTCAGACCGTGATTTTTAACCTGCTACGAATTAAATACAATATTCATTCGTTGTTTGTCCTTTTATCCGATGATTCTTATCCTATTATGCGTTAACGTACTACCCGAATACAATATTCACTAGCTGTTTGTCCTTTTATACCATGGTTTTTAACCGGTTATGCATTTAACTATTAGAGTTTAATGTTGAGGGGTCTTTGTTGATATGGACAAATTGTACATTAAATTTGCAGGTCTATATTTGTTTATCTACCTGTATGTTTTGGCTTTGTTAGGCACTTGGTTGTGGTTCATCTGATCCGTGCGTTTGGAGGGTCCATGGCCCGGTTTTATTTTATGTTAGTTTCTGATCCGTGTGTAAATTATAAAGATAAAGTGGGTCATAGCTATAGCCAAGAAAAATGTGGTGTGACCAACAAAAAAGTGATGTTACTAATGCTTTTTTTTTTTTTTTGCTTAAATCAACTCTGATAGTAAAAAAATAAAAAAGTTTGTTACATCAATGGTAAAAAGATAGATCAATGCAAAGAATGACAAGAACTTAAAAGTTTCATTCTGTTAGCCAGGATTTAAGGTTATGTTTTGAAACTAAGTGGATTTATTAGTGATCGATTTTAGGGGATTTGGGTGTTGGTAGGTTGAACGTAACATTGAATACAAAAATTTGACACGAACCCAAACTCATAAATCGTGTCAAACACGTGAATAACGAAGTTTCTAGTGAGTTACCTTTTTTATTTTTATTTATTAACATATTTACAACCCGATAAGCCGCTCAATAACGTTCAAGGATGATGGCCGATGACGGGGAATAATCTGTGAGTGTTGCTACAACAAATACAAGACCAAGGCCTGTAGCGATATCTCCGGGGTAAAAGGGTTCAAGGTTTCAGTTAGCCTAACGCAGGTCGTGGGGTCCCCCCATGTTTGCAAGACGTGGAGATAGGTTCACTAGTATTTGTGTTATTCTCCTTAGATTCTGAACTGATTAGAAATCAGCCTAGAAAGCAATCGTTGGAGAAGATTAATTATTTAGTGCGAAGAAGAGAACTTGTAAGAAACAAGCTTTCATGGGAGAAGAAGAAGAGAAGCAAGCATGAAGTTAGTTCTCAAGATGGAGAGGAAGAATCAGAGAGTTAGGATGGTTCCTACTGAACCTGGAGTGGTCTGCATGTCTATCATGGCCTGCATTTTATAGTGGAAGAGGTTTCTCAAAGGAGAAACCTTTGACTAGTGAACCTGGCTTGCAGTGAGGGACTTGCCCTTTTAGGGGTTGAAGGGTTTGGACTTGCGGACAAAAGGATATACTCTCCCACATGTTCTGGTTGTGGCAGGGCAGGAGGTTTCACACGCAAAGGGTGATGTGACAAGGCCCTGACTTGTACTTTTTACTGTTCACGACAACTGCCGATTTCTGAACCTTTTAACCTTTTAAGTTGTTGTGTCTCTAATCAGTTTATTAAGGTTTGAGCTACCCCCGTCATCAACCCCCCAAGTCAGAGGTATTTGGGGTGTAAGCTCAAATTCTTCTGAATTTTGTACACGATTTTTATTGCTTAAAGGCTTCATGTCACACCCCAACCGATGGCGGAATCATCGGGGCATGGCACTGAGCGAAACAGATTGTCCAGAAGTTTCCATAACAATTATCACCACTATTCAGTTTAAATAACACGTCCCATACCGTGTCCCAAATAATAAACAAATTATTACAGATAACAACTAGTCAAATATTCTGTTCCGACAACTCAGATTTAAATAAGACAAATAAATATTGTTCAAATGCTCCTAAAGACCCAGCCTGACAAGATCTACAGACAACTATGCTCTAGTTGCTCCTTCCTGACAGACAACTATTTGTTGGGGGCCTATAGAGCTTTATTCTAGCCTCGCTTTCCTAGCAAGCAAACATCTTAAACACCTGTCACATACGTTAAAATAAAGTCAATACATATAATGTAAAGGTGAGCATACAAGTTTAATAATAGCATATAGAGTTCTAATAGTTTACGCGTAACCAGCACGTCCGATCGGCTGGGCTGTTCGATCGGCTGACAGCCTGATCGATCCACAGCCTGGTTCGAGTGTTCAGTGTGACGATTTTTGATATTTCGGTTTCGATTGAAGATGATACGAGTACGATAGAGTTTCCTATTCAAATTACTTTCAGTCCCAACTACTATATCTAACATACAATCATCTACATTACATCCTACCCTTACGTTATCATTCCTCTTAATTCAATTTCGATTGCATTCGACTTGAGTTTCGAATTTTGATTCGAGTTTCAATTGATTTGATTGAATACCACACAAAACATAAAGTAAACACGCACAGGTAACACATAAGGCACACACACAAGTAATATAATACCAAGTTCGCATAGTTCGAGTTTCGAGTTCGATGATTGTTAGATCGGTTTGATTACTGATTAGTTAACTTTATCGCATTGTTACTTCCTACTATTCACAGTCGTAAATCGGTTCGCGTTGATTAAAACATTCGATTACTTTGATTCTTCCTTGATTACAACACTTACTCCACATAATACAACTAAAACATAAACTAGACTATTTACAGTCAATGAAGTCGTCTTGACTTTGACTTTGACTTTGACTTTGACATTCGAAAACACGGGGTGTTACAGCCTCCCCTTGTTTAGGGAATTTCATCCCGAAATTAGGTTCGAAGCTGCACAACACCGTGAATTACCAATTTGATGCTTCAGATCTTTACTCGAACAACTGCGGGTACTTGGCCTTCATATCGCTTTTGAGTTCCCAAGTGAACTCCGTGCCTCGTTTGCCTTCCCATCGGACTTTCACGATAGGGATGCGCGAGCACCTGAGTTGCTTGGTTTGGCGATCCATGATTTCGACAGGCTTTTCCACGAAGTGTAGTGTTTCGTTGACCTGAAGATCGTTGAGGGGTACATTCAGATCATGGTCAGCTAGGCATTTTCGGAGGTTTGACACATGGAAAGTCGGGTGGACGTTACTGAGTTCCTCCGGTAGCTCGAGTCTGTAGGCGACTTTTCCGATCCTTTCCAGAATCTTAAAAGGTCCAACATATCGAGGCGCTAGTTTCCCTTTCTTGCCGAATCTGACCACACCCTTCCAAGGTGATACCTTTAGGAGTACGTAGTCGCCAACGTCAAATTCAATGGGCTTGCGTCTTCTATCGACGTAACTCTTCTGTCTATCACTGGCCTTTGCCAAATTGTCTCGAATCTGGAGGATTTTGTCAGTCGTTTCTTGTAGTAACTCGGGACCGGTTAATTGCGAATGACCGATCTCATGCCACACAATAGGCGAACGACATCTTCTTCCATATAAGGCCTCGAATGGTGCCATTTGTATGCTGGCATGATAGCTGTTGTTGTACGAGAATTCGACCAGCGGTAGGTATTTGTTCCAACTACCACCGAAGTCTATAACACACGCGCGGAGCATGTCTTCAAGACTATGGATCGTCCTTTCAGTCTGTTCGTCGGTTTGAGGATGGAATGTAGTACTCAGGTTAAGCGACATACCAAGGGCCGCTTGAAACATTTCCCACAATTGTGAAGTAAACCGAGCATCACGGTCTGAAATGATGTCACGAGGCGTACCATGATTACAAATGATCTCGTCGGTGTAGATTCGGGCTAGTCGTTCTACCTTGTAGTCTTCCCGTATTGGCAAAAAGTGGGCTGATTTGGTCAGTCGATCAACTATGACCCAAATGCTGTCGTGACCTGATGGTGTGGGCGGAAGTTTGGTTATGAAATCCATAGCTATGCTCTCCCACTTTCATATGGGGATTGGAGGTTGTTCGAGTAAGCCAGAGGGTCGTTGATGTTCAGCCTTAACTCTCGCACAAGTCAGGCAACTTCCAACATAGAGAGCGATATCCCATTTCATACCTGGCCACTAGTACTTGTAACGATGGTCCTGGTACATTTTATCGGCACCGGGATGAATAGAGTATCGGGACTTGTGGGCTTCGTTCATTATAATCTTTCGCAAATCGGCCCGCTTAGGGATCTAAATTCGGTCCAGTTAATAGAAAATCCCATCGGCTTTGCTTACAAGCTGAGCTCCATCGTGATAGATTCTCTCCTTCTTCAAAGTGCGTTCGTTAAAACAAGCATGAAGGGCTTCACGGATGAGAGCTTCGAGATTGTGCTGGGCTTGAGTATTGCGAATACTGAGCAAATAACTCCATCTGCTGAGTGCATCGGCTACAACATTTGCCTTGCCTGGGTGATAACGAATCTCACAGTCATAATCGTTAAGAAGTTCTACCCATCGACGTTGACGCATGTTAAGTTCTTTCTGGTTAAAGATGTGTTGTAAACTCCTGTGATCGGTGAAGATCGTACACTTGGTACCATACAGGTAGTGTCGCCAAATCTTCAATGCAAAAACAACTGCGCCTAGCTCGAGGTCATGGGTTGTATAGTTCTTCTCGTGGATTTTGAGCTGATGAGATGCGTATGCTATAACCTTGTCTCGTTGCATGAGGACACAGCCAAGACCAAGGTTGGAAGCATCACAGTAGACAATGAAATCGTTGTTTCCGTCCGGCAACGTGAGAACAGGAGCGTTGCAGAGCTTTCGCTTTAAGGTTTGAAAAGCAGACTCTTGTTCAGTCCCCTAAACAAAAGACCTGTCTTTATGGGTAAGAGCGGTAAGCGGCACAGCGATCTTAGAGAATCCTTCGATAAATCGTCGATAATATCCCGCTAACCCGAGGAAAGAACGAACTTCAGACGGGTTTTTAGGCGTAATCCAGCTCTTAACTGCTTCAATCTTCGCGGGATCGACATGAATTCCCTGACTATTCACGATGTGACCCAGAAACTGAACCTCCTCCAACCAAAATTCACACTTGGAAAACTTGGCATAGAGTTGGTTCCCCTGGAGTAACTCGAGAACCAAATGTAGATGTTGTGCGTGTTCGGCTTTCGACTTGGAATAAATCAAGACATCGTCGATGAACACGATGACGAAACGATCAAGATAAGGTTTACACACGCGATTCATCAGATCCATAAAAACCGCGGGTGCGTTGGTTAGACCAAAAGGCATAACAACGAATTCGTAATGGCCATATCGGGTTCAGAAGGCTGTTTTCGGTATATCCTCCTCTTGTATGCGCAACTGATGATAGCCTGAACGTAGATCGATCTTCGAGAAACACTTGGCACCTTGCAGCTAATCAAATAAGTCATCGATTCGAGGTAGGGGATAACGGTTCTTGATGGTCAGCTTATTCAACTCCCGATAGTCGATGCACATCCTGAACGATCCATCCTTCTTTTTGACGAAAAGGACTGGTGCGCCCCAAGGAGAGGTGCTCGGGCGAACGAAGCCTTTTTCAAGTAACTCCTGGAGTTGGTTCGAGAGTTCCCTCATTTCGGATGGCGCGAGTCGATAAGGGGCTTTGGCAACAGGGTTAGCTCCAGGAATAAGGTCGATACGAAAGTCGATATCACGACTTGGCGGTAGTCCGGGAAGATCATCAGGGAACACCTGAGGAAATTCACGAACCACTGGAACGTCCTTGACTTCAACCTTCTTTTTCTTTTCCTTCTCCGCTACTACAATGTTGGCCAAGAAAGCGCTGTATTCCTTGCGGAGGTACTTGCGAGCTTGGATGCATGACATGAGTTTGAGGCCTTTCGAAGCTGTTTCACCGTACACACACAATAGATCACCATTCGCGAGCAAGAATCGAATCATCTTTTCGAAACACACAACTTCAGCATGGTTTTCACGAAGAAAGTCCATGCCTACTATGACGTCGAAACTTCCGAGTTGCATTGGAATAAGGTCGATTGGGAAGATGTGATTGTTGAGCTCGAGGGTACAATCACGAACAACAGAGTTAACAGCGACGGTTCTTCCAGTAGCAACTTCAACTTCGAATGACGAGGGAAGATAAGAATGCTTACGACTAAGAAGCTTCTCGAATTCAAACGATACAAAGCAGTTATCGGCTCCAGTATCAAACAAACATGATACATAAATACCATTCACAAGGAACGTACCATTAACCATGTTGTTGTCAGCCTGGGCTTGACGGGCGTTGATGTTAAAGGTTCTGGCGCGGGCTGCTTGCTGTTGCTGCTGAGGCTGCTGCTATTGTTGCTGTTGCTGGGGCTCTTGTTTCATAACCCTGTTCGGGCACATGTTTGCAAAGTGGTTAGGGTCACCACATGCAAAGCAGACTCGAGCATTGACCGCGGGTGCTTGAGCTGCAGGTTGGCCTTGAGGGGCTGGGAGTAAAACTTGATGAGCGGCGGCTTGAACTGGGGCTTGACGGGGACCATAGCGACAATTCGCAGTGAAATGCCCATAGAGGTTGCAGTGGGCACAGAGACGACAGGCGATTCCCACCGGATGATGGTATGAGCTTGTCGGGCAGAGCGGGTGGGGACCTGTGTAAGCGCGCTTAGCTGGCGGCGCATTAATCACTGGGGCTTGTCGGTGGTGAGACTGCTGCTGAGCCGGTACGGCTTGTAGAGGGGCAGCAGTTGTTGCCACAGCACAGTTCTTGTTGCTGGAGCTGTTGTTGTTGTGCTTCTTCTTTCTTCTCGATGACTTGGAGGGTTGAGCAGTGGTGGTGTCGACGGTCGATGAGGTGGTGGCTTGATGCAGAGACTTGGTATGCTTATCCCAAAAACCAGCTTTCACCCGCTTGTCGTTGATCTCAGTGGCAAGCAAATAAGTCTCTTCAATCGTTGTGGTCTTGGCAGCATTAACGAAATCGGCAACACAGTCGGGTAGGGCTCGAATGTACTTCTTGATGGCCATGTCTGACGTCTTGACTTGATCGGGACAAATGATGCTGAGCTGTTTAAAGCATGCAGTTAAAGCAGCGTTGTCTCCATCCTTCTGCTTGATACACCAAAACTCGTCCTCCAGCTTTTGGCATTCATGGGGAGGGCAAAATTCGTCCATCATGATTGCCTTCAACTCTTCCCAAGTCAGCTCATAAGCTGCATCATTTCCGCGCTTGTTTCGTTCGGCCGTCCACTAGTCTAGAGCTCGGGACTGGAAGACGCCTGTAGCATTGAGGGTGCGGAGATTTTCAGGACAACCGCTTTGGCGCAGAGTGACTTCGACAGAATCAAACCATTGAAACATGGCGGTAGGGCCATCTTCTCCGGTAAACTCTTTCGGTCCGCATGCTTTAAACTGTTTGAAGCTGAAGCCAGTCTTGCTGGCGTCCTTAGGAGCTTCAGTTCGCAACTCTTCGGACGAATTGCTGACATTTTCGTACACCTCGCTCACAGCCTTAGCCACTTGCTTGGCGATGATAGCAGCGAGTCGTTTGTCTCTCTTCTCTTGGCGAGTAAGTGGGGTTCGGTGTCCGGATGACGACATGGTCTGCAATAGACATCGTCGTATGTCTCAGACACAACAAATCGAATCTCACCTCACACGTCTACTAGTTACTAAAGCTTAGAAACACGTCGAAACATGCATCACATAAACATGTAGGCACATAACCACAAATTCACGTAATCACAGAAGCACATAAGCACGTAAAGCACAGAGACACCTAAGCACAGAAGCACATATACATCTAGGCATTTAATCACAGATGCAGTTAATGTCACGTAACTCTCTTACCTGCACACAGTAGCACATACAGTATCCTGACTGCATCTAAGTTTTACGAGTCATTTGATTATAACGATCGCGAATAGCATGTCGAGTAGCATAGTATAATCGTATAGAATGTCGAGTATAGTATAATCGTATATTGTAACATAGTACCGCCTAAGTTCGTAACGGTTTGTTAGCGTTTTGAGGTAGAAAGGCAATGCGGTTCGTGTGTGTCGATCGAAGTGATAGCAAAATCGAATAAAGCTTCAAGAGTTATAGAACACGCAAAATCAACGAACAATCAGAGTAGGCAACAGCGGGTTCAGAATCGAAACACATAAAATCGAGAGATGGATTGTCTGCGGCTACTAGACATCGACTACCCAAAGCGGTTCGACTATTCACTATAGACTTGTCGTCACTTTCAACGCTTGAGCCCGTGTTGCTGCCTCGATTCTTGGGCATCTAACACGTATTCCCTAAGTCATACTTCGTGAGTTCAGGTCGTTGGAGTCCATCGAGGCTTTTGGTGAGATAAATAAAATCCGGAACAAACTGCCAAGGTTAGGGTTTCACCCCTGGCTTAGCAATTTCTTCCTTGTTTTAGTAAAAAATGAGGAGATGGAGCGGATAATTCTGTCGAGAGTTTGCGGTTTTCACACCTATTCTCGATGAATAATCTCCTCCCATTTGTGAATAAATTGCAGACTGAACAAATAATTTAGTCGAGAGTTTGAGGCTTTCACACCTAGTCTCGACCAAATTACTTGTTCGATGTCAGATGATTAGGCGATAGCAGTGTAGTGCAAAGCAAGAATAATGAGGCATATAAGCTTGGTCTGTTGGTTCCTAACTATAGTCTAGGTCTCTAAGACAGCGACCCGGACTAGGTCGTGTCTTGCCTAATTCCCTATAGTTATGGCTCTGATACCAATCTGTCACACCCCAACCGATGGCGGAATCATCGGGGCATGGCACTGAGCGAAACAAATTGTCCAGAAGTTTCCATAACAATTATCACCACTATTCAGTTTAAATAACACGTCCCATACCGTGTCCCAAATAATAAACAAATTATTACAGATAACAACTAGTCAAATATTCTGTTCTGACAACTCAGATTTAAATAAGACAAATAAATATTGTTCAAATGCTCCTAAAGACCCAGCCTGACAAGATCTGCAGACAACTATGCTCTAGTTGCTCCTTCTTGACAGACAACTATTTGTTGGGGGCCTATAGAGCTTTATTCTAGCCTCGCTTTCCTAGCAAGCAAACATCTTAAACACCGGTCACATACATTAAAATAAAGTCAATACATATAATGTAAAGGTGAGCATACAAGTTTAATAATAACATATAGAGTTCGAATAGTTTACGCGTAACCAGCACGTACACAGAGGAAAACGAAGCATGTTAATTATCGACATGGATCTATCGATACCAATGACTGCGGGTTGACCGTCCGAGACGGTTCGCAATACATGATTACCACCGTAATCCATGCAAGTAATTGTCCTTAACAACCCCCGTGTGAACGGGTGCTGATTCCAAACTATAGTACTACGTCGTTAAGGCAGGTAGACAGCATTCCACGTGTAAACACAATCAACAAGCATTCATTTAGTCACGTAATACATGCATATTGGTCAGCGTTTAAATAGTTTGAGTAGTGTGATCGATTGTGTTTTGATATAAGTAACGTATGTAACACCCAAAAGTGCTAAAAGCAAAAAGGGATCGAGTATACTCATAGCGATTGATTTGTGGATTGAAGGGAGCGCTTGAGAGTAGGGTTAACCTGAACAGTTCGATAGCATAACGATGAATAACACGTAAGTTGGAAACAAGTGTGAGTGGGTCGAATAGCCTGGTCGATCAAACAGCAGGTTCGATCGAACGGGTCGTTCGTTCGGCTAGTCAATCCATTCGGGCAGTCTGTTCGATCGGCCGGTAGGCTCGATCGGCTGGACTGTTCGAGTGGATTTTTTCTTCCTATGAGTAAGATGTGTTTGTGTATGATGGTTTGACCTTTTGAAGTTTTCGTTGTAGTATTTGAGAACACTGAAGTGTTCTTACCTTTCGGGTCGATCGATCGAACAGCATGTTTGATCGGCCGGTATAACCGATCGGTTAGACACTTCTGTAATAGTCCTCAGTAGGATATCACTCGATCGAACAACATACTCGATCAAACAACATGCTCGATCGGGTGGCATTCCAATACGACGAACGAGTCGAAAATCGATCAAGGGTTGAAGCATAGTATCTCATGATCCGAGGAGTAATGTTGACAAACAGTTGTTCGATCGAACAGTACCTCGTTCAATACTATACTTCATGAAGTCGTCAAGTTGTGGGCCACATGCTAGCCGATCGGCTGGCCTGGTCGATCGACTGGTATGTCCGATCGGTTGGGCTGTTTGTTCGAACAGCCTGACCGTTCGACCAGCATCCTGACCTGGTCGGCCTGTCCGTCTAACACTTGGCTGTTCTGATTATCTGACGTTATATTGAGGTAGTTTGACAACAAGCTGAACTATGGGACCTTCATTCTTACTTGTTTCCCCTTGCTCGGACAGGAATCACCCCAAATCCGGCCGGTGAACGGTTCAGAACTAGAGTGTGAAGTTTAACCCGAAATCGGTGAACCTCGTGGTTAGAATCCGAATCTCGAACCACACAACTGTTAGAATGATTAGTATGTTGGTTCAAGCTTCGTTTCAACCGGTTTTTGAAGGCACTGAGTGTGAAAGAGTTGAAAGAAAGTTGGAATCCTTCTTTTAATCCTTCACACCATGTAAATGTTTAGATCTTTGGTAGATCTTAGCTTGTTTATGTGGAAATCGGTTAGATCCGAGCTATTCATGGTGGATTGTGGCCAAAGCATGGTGTTCTTGAAGAACACCATGATGACATCATCCTAGAATGCCTAGATCTTGATGATTTCATGGTTAGAAATCAAGATTCGAAAGATAGGAAGGTGTAGAAGTGTGTATTGATCAAGAAAGTACAAGATTTAGGATGAAAACTTACCGGAATTGGAAGAAATCTGAGAAAAGGAGGAGGAGCACGAGCTGGTCGGTCAGAGCTTTCCAAAAGTGGAAAGGATGACAATGACAGCCCTATTTATAGGCTCCAAAAGAGGAAAGGGCTGGCCGATCGGCTGGCATTCCGATCGGACAACCTGCTCGATCGGACAGTCCGTTCGATCGGCTGGGCTGTTCGATCGGCTGACAGCCTGATCGATCCACAGCCTGGTTCGAGTGTTCGGTGTGACAATTTTCGATATTTCGGTTTCGATTGAAGATGATACGAGTACGATAGAGTTTCCTATTCAAAATACTTTCAGTCCCAACTACTATATCTAACATACAATCATCTACATTACATCCTACCCTTACGTTATCATTCCTCTTAATTGGATTTCGATTGCATTCGACTTGAGTTTCGAGTTTCGATTGATTTGATTGAATACCACACAAAACATAAAGTAAACACGCACAGGTAACACATAAGGCACACACACAAGTAATATAATACCAAGTTCGCATAGTTTGAGTTTCGAGTTCGATGATTGTTAGATCGGTTTGATTACTGATTAGTTAACTTTATCGCATTGTTACTTCCTACTATTCACAGTCGTAAATCGGTTTGCGTTGATTAAAACATTCGATTACTTTGATTCTTGCTTGATTACAACACTTACTCCACATAATACAACTAAAACATAAACTAGACTATTTACAATCAAAGAAGTCGTCTTGACTTTGACTTTGACTTTGACTTTGACATTCGAAAACACGGGGTGTTACACTTCAAGGGTTGAAAGGTTATCAGGCGTCTAAGTTTTTTGGATTTGAATTTTGAAATGACAGTTAATGTGATGGATGGCAGTTTTTTTGCTTTTTGCGTAAGAATAACTGCCTAGACTTCACTTTCTTTTTTTCTTTAGATCGTCTCTCCTGGGTGCTAGCAAAGATCTGTATGTGAGTTATTGTTGTCTCACTCGAGAGAAAGTTGAGGCTTTTTGTAAAGAATAGGGGATTGATCTAAAGTTTAATCCAGTGGCTTCGGGTTTTAGATAAATCGATCGATCAGTGTCCCGCTGGTTCGATTGCTCTTTATTGCTGTCATTTCAAGTTTTCCAACTTGTATCATCCGTTTTCGGTCTTTGTTCTGAATATTTTAGATTATTATCGTGTGTCATTTGGTCAGTTGCGTCCTCAAGGTCTTGCTGGGATTTTACACTTTGAGGTTTTGTGATAGGTTATGACCCATCGTTGTTGTTCCGATGTTTCTTCTGGTTGACCAAGAACGACGATTGGGTCATGTTTGAGACATCCCCAGTTGATGTTTATTTGATTTCCTCAATGGTTACCACCTTTGGTTCTTGAAAGGACCGATTTTTCTGGATTTCTGAGTCCATTGTTCCCTTCAAGCTTGTATGGAGGCACCCTGATGTTGTGTTAAACGAACTTGACCCATTTGAGTCTGAACTAGATAGTTGGTTGTTAAAAGCCATTAGGAAATGTCCTTTAAGGCTTCGTCCCTTTCCTGAACACCTTTTAGTGTTGATGGGTGTGAGTACCTTGTGGGACAAGCCGGATCGTGACGCTGTGCTCATAAGGGATGATCTGGGTATGATGTTTTGCCTTATGCTTTATAAAGAGTGATGATACCTTTGATGTTGTGTTTGGGGATGCTGAGGCTACCCCCGGTGAAGATGCTGTTGCCAGAGGTGTTGAACACAGGTTCGAGGGTTCAGGTTATGTGAACGTTCCAAATGTCAAAGGCTTTACTAGGTGCGGTGCTTCCAAAGCTTCTACCCGTCGTTTAACCCGACGTATGTTAAAAGGAGCTGACCAACTATCGGCCTCTGAGCAAGTGGAACCGAGTGATGACATAGAGGCTTCGGACGACTTGGAAGTTGGGGTTGAGAGAAATAAAAAAAGACAAGGAGTTGCCCTTGGTGATTGGTAAGGAGAGTAAAGCAGCAGGTAAGAAGGTTGTGAGCTTGAAGGGTTTCGGGAAGGGTGGTGAAGGTTCCACCAATGTTAATCCAGAAGAGGTTTATGTGCCGGATTGGAAGGTCACAGTTGGTGACAGCTTCAAGTCTTTATCCGTTTGTGAGGATGTTCTTACCCATTTTGCTCCTCCTACTGTTTGAGGTTCTTGCTCATCTATGGACGATAAACTGATGATTTCGAAAATGATCATGGGTGCTTGTAAACCTGTTGCCTTGCTTCCAGAGGGTGTATCCCGATTTCACAAAAGGATGCGAGAATATGAGGTCTTCTCGAAGAAGAGGGATGAGATGAAGGCTTCACTAGCTGCTCTAAAGAAGGATGCAGAGGGTTATGTTGAGAAGGAGAAAAGCTAATGTTGAGGATTGATGAGCTTTCTTCCCAGCACAAGACTGAGATGGTTGAGTTAGAAAAACGCTTGGAGGCTGACAAGGTTCAAATCTAGGTCGATAAGGTTGCCATGGAGGTTAAGAAAAAAGCCTTATTAGAGGAGAAAGAAGGGTTAAAGGCTTCACTTGCCCAGGCAACTAGTGATAATAAATGGCTCATTGAGCATGGATTCCAGCAAGTGGTTATTTACCTTCTCCATTCGTCTGAGTTCAAAAAAGTCTTGGGTGATGTGTACACCGAGCTTCTTGTTCATGGGAGACACCAAGGTTTATTTGCTGGTTACAAAGCTTTGTGAACCTGGGGAGCCTTAGGAAAAGTCTTCTCTTTTTCAACTCAAAGCCTTCGAAGTTTTCAAGGAAACAGTTTTGAAGATTGAGCATATGATTTACCCTTATGTGGGTGAAGTCTCCAAGTGTTTTGGTAAACCTTTTCCTGTCTTGCAGGAGCTAAAACCCCAGGGCCTTAATGAGGCTGTTTCCAATGAAGTGTTGAAATCCCCCTCGAAGAAACGTCCTTGCTCCGAAGATAGCGAGGAAACGTGTTCTGAAGCTGGTGAGGGCTCAAAGGGTTCAAGCCTTGAAGCCTCCGAGACAGCGGGTGTCGTAGGGAGGAAAAAGAGGATGGCTAAAAACACCCAAGATGATGGGGTTTCGAATAAGGATGATGCAGCAAAGTCTATCATTTCTGATGCTGCCCAATGAAGAAGAAACTTTAATTCATAGCTTTCTTAGCATGTCGAACAATGATATGGGTTGTTTGCTTAAACATCTTTTTGTTTTAAGGGAACCGTTTAGGTCCTTTGGTGGTTAAAGCCTGGAAGGCTTGTGGACAATGTTTTATGTTTGATGGCCAGTGTGGACCTTGCTATCTTTAACTTATCTTGCTATGTTTATTGTGTTGTTCTTTTTACTCCCTTGTGTTTTCGTTGGTTTTGTATGTTGTCTTTGTTTTGGGCGGTGCATCTTATGTTGCTTATACCCTTAAAGGGTTCAGTGCTGCAGTCACTTAGCCTTAGGATATTTTTAACAAGAAGATACAACCTCTATCCTATGTATGACATTCACTTAGAGTCTTTTTGGTTCGTAAGCCAATGTTGGGGCTTAAGGAACATTTGGTGTAGGCTGTTCAAACCCGTCTATGAGACATGATTTTTAAGATTTCTATGAGTCTCATGGAGTTGTATTGATTTAGGAACTCACCCCTTATATAGGTCCATTCAACCCTTGAACCTATTGAGCGATGTGGCCTGGGAGCTCATCCCCTTACATGGCCCTTGCCATGGAGTTTCTTGCTAGGTTCTCAACCTAATTATAGGATAGAAAGACAAATTTTGATTCATCGTTCATTCATTTCAAAGTACTTTGATTACTAGGGGAATAGAACAACTTTTGGGAACTATTTGTACCACGTTTTGGTTAAACATGGAACCTTTTAAGGTTTTTGCCATTCCAATGGCGGGGAAGCTTTTTGCCTTGAGGACCTGCCAGCTTTTATGATCCCCCTTTGTGGGCTTTAAGGATAGTGTATGGCCCTTCCTACTTAGGGCCAAGCTTTCCTTGACTTTCTTTCTTGCAGGCCTCATTATTTCGAAGCACAAGGTCTCCAGGCTTGAAGCGTTCATGCTTCACCCGTGTATTGTAATACAATTCCATGTTTTGCTTGTACCTTGCTTTTTGTATGGCTGCTTGATCACGAGCCTATTCGAGGAGTTCCAAATTCAACATCGTCTCTTTCTTATTTGGCTCGAGGTCGATGTTGAATCTTCTTTGTGTTGTTACTCCGATTTCAGCTAGGATTACAGCCTCTGATCCAAACACTAGGCTGTAGGGTGTTTTTGTGGCTCGTTTTCTCGGTTGTTCAAATTTCCCATAGCACATTGGGAAGTTATTCGAGCCAGTTGTTGTCGTATCTTCCCAATCGAGATTTAATCCCTTCAACAATGTTGCGGTTTGTCCTAACAACCTGGCAATTGGATTGTGGGTAAGCTACCGAGCTGAATACTTGAGTTATTCTGAACTCCTTACACCAGGAGCTAGAAGGCTTCTCGGCAAACTACTTCCCGTTATCCGTGACTAGTACCCCTGGGAGCCCAAAACGATAGATTATGTTTTCCTAAACGAAATCAATGACCTGTTTCCCTGAGATTTTTGCCAATGGTTTTACTTTTGGGCACTTGGTGAAATAGCCCATGGCTACCAATAAGAACTTGCCTCCCCCTTTGGCTGGTGGGAATGGTTCAACAATGTCCGTTCCCCGCTTGTGGAATGGCCAAGTCGAGGAGGTGGGAACGGGATCGTGTTTGGGGCTTTTGGGTACCGGAGTGTGTAACTGACAAGCTTCATATTTTCGCAGTTGTTTGAAGGTATCTCGATGCATGGAAGGCCAAAAGTATCCGTGGTTCATCAGCTTTGACACTACCGATCTTGGGTCACAATGAGCCCCACATATCTCTTCGTGAACCTCTTTGATCAGATATTGGCTTTGTTCTGGGCCAACGCATCGTAGTAGTGGTGCAAGGTATCCTTTTTTGTAAAGGATATCTCCTTGTAACACATACTGCCTTGACTTTATACGAACCCTTTCAGCCTTAGTCTGGTCATTAGGTAATTCACCGTTTTTAGGGAACTTTTCAATGGGAGTCATCCAATTTGGCCCTTCTTTAGTGATCACATCTTGAACCTCAAGTTTTTGGATGGATGGGGTTTTTAATACCTCAATTAGTACCTTCTTGGTGAGGTGGGCAAACGTAGGAGATACAAGTTTTCTTAATGCATTAGTTCTCTTGTTTTGAGATCTTGGAACTTTTTTGATGGAACATGTTTGAAAAGTGTTCATCAATTCCTTTGATTTCTCTCGGTACTAATACATGTTGGGTTCTTTTGCTATGTGGGTGTAATTGTCTTAGCATGAGAGAGTCTGTGAGGGCTTGAAGCTTTTGAACCCCCATTTCTTTGGCTATGTAGTTGTCATTTACTTGGTTTGAAACAAGCAACGAGTCTGTTAAGACTTGAAGCCTTTTGACACCCATATTTTTGCAAGCTTAAGTCCAGCAATCAATGCTTCATACTCAGCTTCGTTGTTTGTAGTCTGACATTCAAGACGAAGGGCATACATGAATTCCAATTCGTTAGGATCAATTAGAACTAGCCCTGCTCCTGACCCTTCAACGCTGGAAGCTCCGTCGGTAAAGAGCTTCCAAGTATGGGGGTCGGAGGGTTCAGTGGAGGCTGTATTGACTTCCGTTGTGACTTCTTTAGGGACTTCTATGATGAAGTCAGTTGGGACTTGGGCTTTGACAGCTTTTCTCGGGACATAGGTGATTTTGTGTTCACCTAGTTTTCACAACCCATTTGGCTAATTGTCCGAAATTTTCTTGTTTTTCAAGCACAATCTTAATAGGTTAGTCAGTGACCACTTGTATCGGGTGTCACTGAAAGTACCTTCGAAGCCTTCTAGCCGTTTGGAATAGGGCTAGAGCAAGTTTTTCCAAAGAAGAATATTTGATTCCTGCTAATTTTGAAGTTTTGAAAAAGTAAACGGTTAGCTGAACTTTGTTTCGTTCAATGATCAGAGCCTTACTTATGGTCTTTTCAGCAATCGAAAGGTAGATACAGGTCGTTCCTCCTGTTTCCGGAGCCAAAATGGCTGGAGTGAAGCTAAGTGTTGCTTCATTTGGTTGAAGGCTTTCTTTTGAGGTAAAACGCTTCAAATCTGTAAGCTTTCCATCGAAAGTCTTTCTTGTTAGCACATCCCTCGAGGGTTGGCTTTTATCCTCTGTTTCCCCATGATGTGTCCTAGAAACGAGCACTTGACTGGATTAAGCTTCATGTTGATCTTTCTCGAGTTTTGGAAGGTTTCTTGTATGTCATCGAGCATTTGGTATTCCGTTTTGCTTTTGATCACCAAATCGTCAACATAAGCTTTAATGTTCTTGCCGATTTGTCTGGCAAATGCTCAGACGTTGATTAGTGGCACCTGCATTTCTTAAACCAAAAGGCATTTTTTGATAGCAAGATATACCTTTATCAGTGTGGAATGTGGTTTTTTCTTCATCTTCTTTTTTCATTAGGATCTGATGGTAACCCTTTTAGGCGTCAAGAAAACACTTGAACGGGAAGCCTGTGAGCGAGTTATCCTTGAGGTCTATCTGGGGTAGCGGGTAGCAATCCTTTGGGCATGCCTTGTTCAAGTCTTTAAAATCGATACACATTCTCCAAGACTTGTCGGGTTTTCGAACCATTACGGGATTGGCCACCCATGATTGATACTTGACCTCTCGAAGGATTCCGGCTGGAACAAGTTTTTCCATCTCTGGGCACTCTGCAAGGCTTCTTTCAGGGGCTTTGATGTGTGTAAAATGCAACATATAAATTACATCAAATAAGGAATAAAACTAACCCTTTTTAAGTACTAATGTTGGAAAAAGAGTGTTTTTGTCTTCCTTTTGTATTTTCAGGATTAAATGAGCTCAAATTCACAAAAGAAGCAAAAAGACAACTAAATGTAACATAAATACAAGAAAAGGAACACAAGTGGACTGCCCGACCCCTCAACGGCATCCTCCCAAGCAAAATAGAGAAGGCAGAAGACTGAACACGCCCCGTGCTCAGCCAGCACGGGGTCGTGCCCAAGAAGCAGCAGAAAAGACAAACCTATAGAAGCTTCTATTGCCCACCACGGGGCCGTGTCCAGTGAACACGGGGGCGTGGCGAAAGTACAGCAGGCGCATTAATTGTAATTGCGAATTACATATAATGAAGAGAGAGATTGTCAGACGGGCATGGGGGCGTGTCCAGCGGACACGGGGCCGTGCCCAGCCTTCTGTTCAGCCTATAAATAGGAGTGCTTGGCTTCATTTCAACTCATCCCTTGGCACACCACCTCTCTCACACTTCATCCACCACCCACCACCATCACAACACCATCATCCACCAGCATCATCTATTGTCCATCATAGAGTGTGTGAGTCGTCTCGGGATCCAAGATTGATCATAAGAGTTCTTGACAATCAAGGCCATGTTTGCCTAAGTCTCTTACATCACTTGGTGAAGACAAGTGTTTAGTATAATACTTTTTATTTTTAATCTTTTGCACTTTTTATTTGGTTTTGTATTAATGACTTTAATAACTAGTTGCTTATGTTGAAGATGGTCTTTCCTTACCGTTTGTCCGTGGTGTCTTGGCATTATTTTACTGTCTATATAAAATAAAAGATTTTCACCATTCATATCTCCACGGTCTATACGGAGGTATGTTGGCTACCTGGTCGGGGGTTAAGGGAACGGTTTTGTAAGGGTCTTGCCCTTGTTCAGCGTTTAAAGGTCCTGCAAGGGACCTGGGTCAAATTTAGTAGGATCTCCTTCAATGCCCATAGGTATTGGATGGCGGGGATCCAAACTCTTTGACCCCCTCATAAGTTAACTACTATTAATACTATAACCCGACTATTTAGGACTGTATCCCTGCTGACTCAGACTACTTAGTCGAGGGTAACGTCACCGCTAAAAGCGGGGCCTACCATAATTTGCATTAATAACTTAATTCATTATCTTCCAATAATCCAACCCTTTAGGATTGTATCCTTGCTGACTCAAACTACTGGGTTGAGGGTAACGTCACCTTCAAAAGAGGGGCCTACTACAATAACTAAGATAATCTCTTAAACAAGTGCAAAAGTGCGAAAATAATCAAAGGTTATACTAATACGCGAGTCGGATCCAAGTGATTCATCTTGTCTGTCTGTCTTTATTTTATTTTTATTTTTCTGCATTTAGTTAGTTTTTATTTTCTTAGTTTAAAACTTTTTCTAACTTTTTGATTTGATTAGACGTTGAGGATAAACCGGTACTAAAAGCAGTGGTAGACATGAATGACGGAACGCTCACCCTAAGGTACGGGGATGATGAAGTAAAATTCGGGGTTGGGAAGAGAATAGAGGAGGACGACTCGGTCAACTACATGAAGGTTATTGATTCGAGTTTGGATGCTGCTCTCCGACGGTGCAACATGGGATGCCAAACATCGCACTCGGAAAATATATAACCTCACATTGGGTCTAGCCAAGGACCCTTATAAACGTGGCGCACCACGGAGGCATTCTGCGGAACTATCCTTAGTTTAGTTTGATCTTTTAGTTTTAATTTGCAGGAATAAAACATACTCGTGGTGGTAAAGGATGAAAAAGGGAACGAGAAAAATGACCCCATGCACAAGAACAAGGCAACCCGACATCAATCTCTTCATTACAGAAGGTTCAACACTGGCCGTGTCCAACCAACACGGCCTCATGCTGAACCCCCTGCAGAAAAATGCCCAGTTCAGGTAACTGGACACGGGCCGTGTTCACCAGACACGCCCCCGTGTCCAGGCTTCTGTTTCTTTTCTTTCATTTTCGTTACTGGCACCTGAACACGGGGCCGTGTCCGGTCCCCACGGGGCCGTGTCCAGACTGTCAGTAACATAAATTTTTGCTTTTAACACCATATTACACATCTAATCAACCTAAAAATTTATTTTTGGGACACATTGAGGACAATGTGTAATTTAAGTGTGTGGGGGGGGGGGGAAGCTAAAACCTTGAAATTTTGCAAGTCCTAATAACAAGCCTTACACAAAACTCCATTGGAACTGCTAAACACCCCAAAGTTTTTTCAAAAATTTTCATTTTTTTTACTTGTCTAAAGTTTAAGTTAGGAATCCTAAGATTAATAAGGTTATATTTTTACAAATTTACAACCGAGAGCGTCGTGATAACAAGAACCAACATAAGAAAATTATGAAAAGGCATGACAAGCTTAGTTAAAATTTGATTATATATACTTGATCACATAGAAAAACCCATTCCCATAAAAAGTGAGTTTTGAGCCTTTATTGAGCATACAAATTTACATCTTTAGACTAAATGCTCATTTTTCGTTTCTTGTGTGAATAGCCGCTTGGTTCTTACGACTCTAGAACTTGCCACGACGATTCATTCCCGGTCCTTACCAACTTAAACCCAAGTAAGTAAATGATGGAGGCATTAGGACTAACCATTTTTCTTTCTACACCATTATTTTTCTTTTTTTTACCACCTACCTAAAATCCCCCTAGTTAACCCCTTTGAGCCTAAACCTTTCATTTCTTTACCCTAAAAACCTTTTACCCACCAAAAACCCTTTTTATTTTTACCCTTTATTTTAGTAACAAGCTCGGTTTTTCGTGTGATGAAAAAAAAAATATGATGATGAAGTTAGAAATAAACAAACAAAGCTCTTAAAACAAAAAGCTTGTTTGGAGAAATACTTCAAAATAAAAAGTCACTTACGAAAACCGACGCTTTTTACGCTTTTCGCCCTTTTCTACCAACCCATTCACCCACCTTTAGCCCAAGCCTTTACCCAAAAAAGTCCTCTTGATATTTACAAAGGTAACAAGTTAAAAAGGAGGAGGATTGATTGCTTGGCAAGCTTATGGTAGGAATAAGTTCCATGCCGCTCTCGAGTGATTCACTAAAAATACACCTTCGGCCGAGTGTGAGTGATTTCTCCCGTGAGGTATGTGAACTTGTATATAAATGGAATTTTAAAAAAGGCATGTTATGCCCAAATAAGTAATTTCTCCTATGAAACGTTCTAACCAAATCATAACGAATAGGATTGTAAATAAATAAAAATAAAACCCAAAAAGATCTTGGATTCCCAACACTCTATGACAAGCCAAAACTTTCTCTTCTACCCATTCCATTTGGGAGTGTAAGCCACATATTAAAGAGTTTTGCTTGAGGACAAGCAAAAGTTCAAGTGTGGGGGTATTTGATGTGTGTAAAATGTAACATATAAATTACATCAAATAAGGCATAAAACTAACCCTTTTTAAGTACTAATGTCGGAAAAAGAGTGTTTTTGTCTTCCTTTTGTATTTTCAGGATTAAATGAGCTCAAATTCACAAAAGAAGCAAAAAGACAGCTAAATCTAACATAAATACAAGAAAAGGAACACAAGTGGACTGCCCGACCCCACAACGGCATCCTCCCAAGCAAAATAGAGAAGGCAGAAGACTGAACACGCCCCGTGCTCAGCCAGCACGGGGTCGTGCCCAAGAAGCAGCAGAAAAGACAAACCTATAGAAGCTTCTATTGCCTACCACGGGGCCGTGTCCAGTGAACACGGGGGCGTGGCGAAAGTACAGCAGGCGTATTAATTGTAATTACGAATTACAATTAATGAAGAGAGAGATTGTCAGACGGGCACGGGGGCGTGTCCAACGGACACGGGGCCGTGCCCAGCCTTCTGTTCAGCCTACAAATAGGAGTGCTTGGCTTCATTTCAACTCATCCCTTGGCACACCACCTCTCTCACACTTCTTCCACCACCCACCACCATCACAACACCGTCATCCACCAGCATCATCCATTGTCCATCATAGAGTGTGTGAGTCGTCTCGGGATCCAAGATTGATCGCAAGAGTTCTTGAAAATCAAGGCCATGTTTGCCTAAGTCTCTTACATCACTTGGTGAAGACAAGTGTTTAGTATAATACTTTTTATTTTTAATCTTTTGCACTTTTTATTTGGTTTTGTATTAATGACTTTAATAACTAGTTGCTTATGTTGAAAGTGATCTTTCCTTATCGTTTGTCCGTGGTGTCTTGGCATTATTTTACTGTCTATATAAAATAAAAGATTTTCACTATTCATATCTCCACGGTCTATATGGAGGTATGTTGGCTACCTGGTCGGCGGTTAAGGGAACGGTTTGGTAAGGGTCTTGCCCTTGTTCAGCGTTTAGAGGTCCTGCAAGGGACCTGGGTCAAATTTAATAGGATCTCCTTCAATGCCCATAGGTATTGGATGGCGGGGATCCAAACTCTTTGACCCCCTCATAAGTTAACTACTATTAATACTATAACCCGGCTATTTAGGACTGTATCCCTGCTGACTCAGACTACTTAGTCCAGGGTAACGTCACCGCTAAAAGCGGGGCCTACCATAATTTGCATTAATAACTTAATTCATTATCTTCCAATAATCCAACCCTTTAGGATTGTATCCTTGCTGACTCAAACTACTGGGTTGAGGGTAACGTCGCCTTCAAAAGAGGGGCCTACTACAATAACTAAGATAATCTCTTAAACAAGTGCAAAGGTGCGAAAATAATCAAAGGTTATACTAATACACGAGTCGGATCCAAGTGATTCATCTTGTCTATCTGTCTTTATTTTATTTGTATTTTTCAGCATTTAGTTAGTTTTTATTTTCTTAGTTTAAAACTTTTTCTAAGTTTTTGATTTGATTAGACGTTGAGGATAAACCGGTACTAAAAGCTCTTGTGTCCTTGGATGACCTCGGTATCTTACCAACACTATACTACGTCCGCGATGGGTGCACTTGCCCATATGTGTGTTTAGTGTTAGTAAATATCATGTTTTATAAATTTAAAACTCGGCTAAAAGTGTAAATGTCACACCCCCAAAATCCACCTGCGGAGTATCACCGCTTGGGAGCGTGACTGACCAGGATCAAGCCACCAATCATATTGAACATAGCATAACATAAATAAAGTAGTTCGTAAAACCTCATTCAATACAATTGATGTTTCAAAACAAACATAGTATCAGTAGCGGAAGCATAAGTAAATAACCCAAGTAAACCATAAGTTCAATTATTCGAAATGTTTAATCATAGCGTTCATAATCCACTGCCCACAACGTCCCGCTCCTCCAGTGCAAGCTCCATAAGTACCTAAGGTCCTGCAAGGCATGCAGCAGATAATCAACAAACTAGTTGAGCGAGTTCACAGTTTATAGTTTAGTTTGGGTAATAGTGCGTTTGTTCAATTAAGTTTCGTATCGTATCAACTCCATCGCGGCCTCACAGGCATGTGTGCGAAGATTATGTTCGTTAGTTCGCGACCATAGTCCTTACCGACCAGGGTGTGTGCGAAGGCAATTTATCAGTTCGTTCGCGACCATAGTCTTTACCGACCAGGGTGGGTGCGAAGGCAGTTGAGTAGTTCGTAAGCATCAACAGTTTAATCGTTCGTTACAGTATCAAAGTATGCACAAGTAATCATCCAACCCATTCCCACCCTGGGAACCCATGCCTTGGCTGTGTGAACTCACCTTGGTTTGCTCGGTATGCTAAGTTATGCACTCACAAGTAATTAATCACGTCCTATTGTATGCACGTATAACAAATCAGTTCATGTTCGCAATGATACGCGTGCAATTTAATGTTCACATAACAGTCAGTTTGCATATCGGCACAACACGTATTGTTTCACATCAAACCATCAGCTAGTGTACACGAATACCAATGTTAACATTCATCACTAATCATGGCATGCCAAATAAATCAAACATACATTCCAACATTAAAATATGTTCATAATTATATATCTTTCGATCCACCCTTATCTTTCGGTACATTAGTGATCTTTCGATACACAGTTATCACAGTTATCCTTCGGACCGAAAGTTATGTTTCGAACCAATGCCATCTTTCGACCAACTGTCATCTTTCGGTCAACTTAATTATGTTTCGGTCAATGCTATCCTTCGGTCAATGCTCCTATGGTTCGGTCAAAGCTATCCTTCGGTCAACACTACTATGGTTCGACTAACAAGCATCTTTCGACCACAACTATGTTTCGAGTAGCAATATCTTTCGACAATTAACAGTTACGTTTGATCACAATCAGTTACGGATATCATGCAGTCAATTACAGAAACAGAAACCCTAATCATCTACAGCCGTCATCATCATTAACAAGCACATTTCATATATTCAATCTCAAGAACCCTAACCGAAATCATGAACAATAACCATATTCATTCGGATTACTATCAAGACATAACAACCTCATGTAAACTGATTTCATAATAACCCGATTTCACTAATATATCAACAAGTTATCAATCCGGAGCATACATCGTCACAGTAACATAACAAGCACCATTGAATCGATTTAAACTTATTATCATGCCATACAACTACAAGATCATCTTTATACGATTCCTATCATTCAACATACAATCAATTCGAGTCGTTCTTAATCAAAGCATGTAATAATAATAACATCATGTCATCAACGATGATAGTGAAACACTAACCGGATTAGGGGATTGAAACTAGTGAGGTTTCGGGTGCACAAGAACTTTCAGCCGACTCCAAGACTTCGAGAGAGAGGGAAAGGTATTAGGGTTTTTAGAAACTAACTGCCGGTTACATGCATCACGTATTTAAACGTATTACAGAAATGGGCCAAGCCCATTAGAAAGGCTGGGCCGAAAGATGTCGAAGGATGGAGTCTTTGGTCGAAGGATATGTTTCGAGATCCTTCGAACCGGAAGCTGATCCTTCGAGTCGAAGGATATGTTTCGAGATCCTTCGAACTGTGTGCCATGCTTCGTGATCTAGACTAAGTGTTTTTAATAATAAATCTAATATTATATTCTACCACAGCAAGTAATCACATATGACAAAACGACAATACGTTTCATTAAAATACATCGCGTACAATTTCAAGTCCACAATCCAAACAACTAAACAGTCAAAGTCAACGCGCATTTAATGCGAAAGTGAAAGTCAGAAACTCGAGTTGTCACATTATCCCCAACTTAAAAGAAATTTCGTCCCGAAATTTGGTACGCACTCACTGAGGAAGCTAGGCAAGTTACATCGTTCACTGGTTTTCCTGGGGTGTCACATCATCCCCCCGTTGATTTGGAATTTCGTCCCGAAATTCAGTAGTAGTAGCTTCAGCCTCAGCAGTGGATGCATTGGTTTCGAATAACTGGGGATACTTTTCTTTCATCTGATCTTCGCGTTCCCAGGTATACTCTGGACCACGCTGGGAGTTCCAACGAACTCGAACAAGAGGGATTCTCTTGTGTTTGAGGACCTTAACATCCCGGTCCGTGATTTCAACTGGTTCCTCGACGAACTGCAACCGCTCGTCGATAGTGAGTTCCTTAAAAGGAACTATAAGGGTCTCATCTGATAGGCATTTCTTCAGATTGGACACGTGAAATACATTGTGAACTGCACCGAGTTCAGGAGGTAGGTTTAATCTGTAGGCTACTTTGCCAATCTTTCCTAAGATTTCGAACGGTCCGACGTACCGCGGATTGAGTTTGCCCCGTTTACCAAAACGTACCACACCCTTCCAGGGTGAAACTTTCAATAAAACCCGGTCCCCGACCTCAAATTCCAATGGCTTTCTACGCTTGTCCGCGTAGGCTTCCTGACGGTCGCGTGCTGCCGCCATGTGTTGTCGTATCTGTGCTATCTTTTCTGTGGCGTCCACAACAATATCTGGACCCGTAATCTGACTATCCCCCACCTCTGCCCAACAGAGAGGTGACCGGCATTTACGTCCGTACAATGCCTCGAATGGAGCGGCTTGAATGCTGGTATGGTAACTGTTATTATACGAGAACTCCACCAAAGGGAGGTGCTTTTCCCAGCCGTTGCCGAAATCGATGACACACGCTCGAAGCATGTCTTCTAGAGTTTGAATAGTTCGCTCAGACTGCCCATCCGTCTGAGGATGATATGCTGTGCTCATGTCTAAACGTGAGCCGAAGGATTTGTGCATCGCTTGCCAAAGCTCTGACGTGAATCGTGCATCGCGATCCGAAATAATGGAAGTGGGCACTCCGTGCCTCGAAACAACTTCTTTCAAGTAGATGTCTGCTAGGGTAGAAAACTTATCCGTTTCTTTGATAGCCAAGAAGTGAGCAGACTTTGTGAGTCGATCAACGATCACCCAAATAGTGTCATTCCCACGCTGGGATCTTGGTAAGCCCGTAACGAAATCCATGGAAATTTCTTCCCATTTCCACTGCGGTATCTTGGGCTGCTGAAGTAGACCAGCTGGTTTCTGATATTCAACCTTGACTCTCGCACAGGTTAAGCATTTGCCAACATAGGTGGCGATGTGGGCCTTCATACTAGGCCACCAATAAGTAGTGCTGATGTCGTGGTACATTTTATCCGACCCTGGATGTACCGAATAGCGAGACTTGTGAGCTTCATCCATTACAAGTTCGCGTAAACCGCCATAAAGTGGGACCCAAATACGCCCCGTTACATAGTAGGCGCCGTCTTCCTTTTGTTCCATTTGTTGCCTTGAACCGCGCAAGGCTTCAGCCTTGACGTTTTCGGGTTTTAGTGCTTCAATCTGAGCAGCTCGTATCTGTGCAGGAAGACTGGACTGAATGGTAAGCTGTAGCGCTCGCACGCGCTTAGGTAAAGTGTCTTTCCGACTGAGGGCATCAGCCACAACATTGGCCTTCCCTGGATGATACTTGATGGCACATTCGTAGTCGTTCAGAAGTTCAACCCATCTCCGTTGACGCATATTCAAATCCTTTTGCTTAAGAATATGCTCGAGACTCCTGTGATCGGTGTAAATCGTGCACCGGGTACCGTACAGGTAGTGTCGCCATATCTTAAGCGCGAAAACAACAGCTCCCAGCTCTAAATCGTGCGTCGTGTAGTTCCGTTCATGAACCTTGAGTTGCCGAGAAGCGTAGGCTATCACTTTATCCCGCTGCATCAATACGCAACCAAGCCCCTGTATCGATGCGTCACAATAAACCACGAAGTCATCCGTGCCCTCTGGCAATGAGAGAATAGGTGCGCTGCAAAGCCTATCCTTTAGATACTGAAAAGCGGTCTCTTGCGTATTACCCCATCTGTAAACGACACCTTTCTGTGTTAACATAGTAAGTGGTTGCGCGATCTTGGAGAAGTCTTTAATGAATCGCCTGTAGTAACCCGCCAAACCCAAGAATTGGCGTATTTCCGTCGGTGTACGCGGTGCTGGCCAGTTTCTGATCGAATCAACCTTGGATGGATCGACATGAATCCCATCCTTGTTCACCACATGGCCTAAGAAGTGGACTTCACGAAGCCAGAAGTCGCATTTTGAAAACTTTGCGTACAGTTGCTCTTTTCGAAGAAGTTCCAAGATAAGACGTAAGTGCTGCTCGTGCTCCTCCTGACTCTTGGAGTAAATCAAAATGTCGTCGATGAAAACGATGACGAACTTGTCGAGATACGGTTTGCACACCCTGTTCATGAGATCCATGAAGACTGCAGGTGCGTTTGTAAGCCCGAATGGCATGACCAGAAACTCGTAGTGACCGTAGCGAGTTCTGAAAGCAGTTTTGGAGACGTCCTCATCCCGGACTCTCAGCTGATGATACCCTGACCTCAAATCGATCTTGGAATAGTAACACGACCCTTGCAACTGGTCGAATAAGTCATCTATGCGTGGAAGAGGATAACGGTTCTTCACCGTCACCTTGTTGAGTTCACGGTAGTCGATACACATCCTGAACGTACCGTCTTTCTTCTTCACAAATAACACTGGAGCTCCCCAAGGCGAAGAGCTTGGACGAATAAAGCCCTTTTCCAAGAGCTCTTGTAGCTGCTTCGACAGTTCTTCCAGTTCGGTTGGAGCTAAACGATACGGTGCGCGGGCTATTGGTGCTGCTCCAGGAGCTAACTCAATCTGAAACTCGACTTGACGATGAGGAGGTAAACCAGGTAAATCTTCAGGAAACACTTGAGGAAAATCACGCACAACTGGTATATCCTCCAGCTTCTTTTTCTTTGTTGATGCGTCAGTGACAAGTGCCAGAATGGCAGTATGTCCCTTTCGTAAACATTTCTGCGCCTTTAGGAATGAGATGATGCCAACCACTGCACCACTCTTGTCACCTTGTACTTCGAGAGGTTCTTGACTGGAGCGAGGAATACGTATAACTTTTTCTTTGCATAAGATCTCCGCATGATGTTGGGATAACCAATCCATACCGATGACGACGTCGAAACTACCCAAAACTATGGGTATGAGATCAATCGAGAAAGTCTGACCCGCTAGAACAATACTACAACCCTTGACTACCTGTGCGGCTTCTACACTTTTACCATTGGCTAGTTCTACGACGTGTTTGGTGTCTAGAGGTGTTGGTGTACGTTTTAATAATTTACTCATTTTCAATGACATATAACTTGTATCAGCACCCGAATCAAATAAGACAGTAACGTAAATATCGTCGAGAAGAAACTTACCCATAACCACATTGGGATCATTCACTGCATCTCCTCGACCCAACACAAAAGCACGACCACGAGCTTCATTGCCGTTGTTGTTGTTGTTTCCCCCATTGTTGTTGTTACCATTACCCTGATTGTTGTTATTCCCGTTGCCCTGGTTGTTGTTATTGCGATTCTGGTTCAACTGGGGACAATCGCGTTTGTAGTGACCTTCAGCCCCACACTGGAAACACCCCCGGTTTCCACGCTGTGGCTGCTGCTGCTGATTCTGTGGAGCTGGCGGTGGAAGTTGCTGGTTCTGATTCACTGGTCGCGCGCTTCTACAATCTTTGGCCTCATGGCCCATCTTGTGGCATCTTTGACATTGACTCCTGCGACATCTTCCACTGTGGTGTTTGTTGCACCTGTTACACCACGGGTGATTTCCCTTATAACCACTATGTCCCTGACTGCCCGATGACTGCTGACTCGGACTCTGGTAATCGTTGGTGCGACGTTGCTGAGTTTGGGACTGAACAGACGCTGATCCCCTGCTGGAATCCCCGTCCCACTTTCTTTTATTCTCGCTGGGTGTGGCAGAAGTAGCAGCAGTGGGAGTGACTGTAGTAACAGCTGTAGCAGTAGCGCCGACACGCTTCGGCAGTTTATTCTGATCCACTGCCTGATCGGTGATGCGGTGAGCGAGACGCTGTATTTCCTGGATATTGTTGAGGTTAGCCGAGGTAACGTGGCTCTGTATTTCTGGCACCAAACCTTTGAGATACAACTCGATACGCTTGTAAGGAGGGTCCACCATAGTTGGGCACAGCACAGCCAACTCATTCGATCTTTTGGTGTAAGCTTCGATTTCCGAACCAACCATTTTCAAGTTATACAACTCGTCCTCCAACTTGTGGATGTCTTCTCTAGTGCAGTATTCCCTCTTGATCAGTTCTTTGAATTCATTCCAGGGTGTGGCGTTAGCAGCTGCCAACCCTAAGATCTGCACTTGTGCGTTCCACCAAGTGAGCGCAATCCCTTCAAGTGTGCCAGTGGCGAACTTCACCCTGCGAGCCTCAGGGCATTCACACATTTCGAAAACCGACTCGAGCTTTTCAAACCAGTGGAGGAGTCCAACTGCTCCCTCCGTGCCACTGAACGAGCTAGGACGACAATCCATGAAATTCTTGAATGTGCACCCAGGTTGTTGCTGAGCGGGTTGACCTATTGTGTACGAATAGGGCAAAGTTAAGTACGAGAATTAATGTAGGATCTAAAGATCCTAGTGTTTATACTGCAGGGTACACTACCTGCTTGGGCGGCTGCAACTGCCGCAGCAACGAGAGCCTCTAGCTGGGCTTGAGTCATGGTAATTCGTGCGGCCATTGATCTTCACATCAAAGGCAACATAAGTGAGAAAGGTTCGCGAGTAGTGCGATGACAGAAGAGTGTAAGCACATAAGTATTCTCATGCAATGTCAAGTTGTGAGCAAGGTAATGTAAGCATACTACGAGCAAAGTTCTATGCAAATTCTAGCATGTAGGCAATAAACATAAACCTTATTACCTAGGAAGTTGAGTCTTGCACGTGGAGCGAAGCGTCGTTGTGGATCGTTGAGAGCACTGTTCTGGTTATAGTCTGGTTTTAATAAAAACGTTTTTCCATATTAAAACCAAGTTCTCTATAACCAATGGCTCTGATACCAATCTGTCACACCCCCAAAATCCACCTGCGGAGTATCACCGCTTGGGAGCGTGACTGACCAGGATCAAGCCACCAATCATATTGAACATAGCATAACATAAATAAAGTAGTTCGTAAAACCTCATTCAATACAATTGATGTTTCAAAACAAACATAGTATCAGTAGCGGAAGCATAAGTAAATAACCCAAGTAAACCATAAGTTCAATTATTCGAAATGTTTAATCATAGCGTTCATAATCCACTGCCCACAACGTCCCGCTCCTCCAGTGCAAGCTCCATAAGTACCTAAGGTCCTGCAAGGCATGCAGCAGATAATCAACAAACTAGTTGAGCGAGTTCACAGTTTATAGTTTAGTTTGGGTAATAGTGCGTTTGTTCAATTAAGTTTCGTATCGTATCAACTCCATCGCGGCCTCACAGGCATGTGTGCGAAGATTATGTTCGTTAGTTCGCGACCATAGTCCTTACCGACCAGGGTGTGTGCGAAGGCAATTTATCAGTTCGTTCGCGACCATAGTCTTTACCGACCAGGGTGGGTGCGAAGGCAGTTGAGTAGTTCGTAAGCATCAACAGTTTAATCGTTCGTTACAGTATCAAAGTATGCACAAGTAATCATCCAACCCATTCCCACCCTGGGAACCCATGCCTTGGCTGTGTGAACTCACCTTGGTTTGCTCGGTATGCTAAGTTATGCACTCACAAGTAATTAATCACGTCCTATTGTATGCACGTATAACAAATCAGTTCATGTTCGCAATGATACGCGTGCAATTTAATGTTCACATAACAGTCAGTTTGCATATCGGCACAACACGTATTGTTTCACATCAAACCATCAGCTAGTGTACACGAATACCAATGTTAACATTCATCACTAATCATGGCATGCCAAATAAATCAAACATACATTCCAACATTAAAATATGTTCATAATTATATATCTTTCGATCCACCCTTATCTTTCGGTACATTAGTGATCTTTCGATACACAGTTATCACAGTTATCCTTCGGACCGAAAGTTATGTTTCGAACCAATGCCATCTTTCGACCAACTGTCATCTTTCGGTCAACTTAATTATGTTTCGGTCAATGCTATCCTTCGGTCAATGCTCCTATGGTTCGGTCAAAGCTATCCTTCGGTCAACACTACTATGGTTCGACTAACAAGCATCTTTCGACCACAACTATGTTTCGAGTAGCAATATCTTTCGACAATTAACAGTTACGTTTGATCACAATCAGTTACGGATATCATGCAGTCAATTACAGAAACAGAAACCCTAATCATCTACAGCCGTCATCATCATTAACAAGCACATTTCATATATTCAATCTCAAGAACCCTAACCGAAATCATGAACAATAACCATATTCATTCGGATTACTATCAAGACATAACAACCTCATGTAAACTGATTTCATAATAACCCGATTTCACTAATATATCAACAAGTTATCAATCCGGAGCATACATCGTCACAGTAACATAACAAGCACCATTGAATCGATTTAAACTTATTATCATGCCATACAACTACAAGATCATCTTTATACGATTCCTATCATTCAACATACAATCAATTCGAGTCGTTCTTAATCAAAGCATGTAATAATAATAACATCATGTCATCAACGATGATAGTGAAACACTAACCGGATTAGGGGATTGAAACTAGTGAGGTTTCGGGTGCACAAGAACTTTCAGCCGACTCCAAGACTTCGAGAGAGAGGGAAAGGTATTAGGGTTTTTAGAAACTAACTGCCGGTTACATGCATCACGTATTTAAACGTATTACAGAAATGGGCCAAGCCCATTAGAAAGGCTGGGCCGAAAGATGTCGAAGGATGGAGTCTTTGGTCGAAGGATATGTTTCGAGATCCTTCGAACCGGAAGCTGATCCTTCGAGTCGAAGGATATGTTTCGAGATCCTTCGAACTGTGTGCCATGCTTCGTGATCTAGACTAAGTGTTTTTAATAATAAATCTAATATTATATTCTACCACAGCAAGTAATCACATATGACAAAACGACAATACGTTTCATTAAAATACATCGCGTACAATTTCAAGTCCACAATCCAAACAACTAAACAGTCAAAGTCAACGCGCATTTAATGCGAAAGTGAAAGTCAGAAACTCGAGTTGTCACATTATCCCCAACTTAAAAGAAATTTCGTCCCGAAATTTGGTACGCACTCACTGAGGAAGCTAGGCAAGTTACATCGTTCACTGGTTTTCCTGGGGTGTCACAGTAAAAAGGGCTTAAATATACATCTAAATTATATTACACTACACGCACATCAGGCTTGACTTTGTTTTTTTTTTTTGTATAATGGGCTTAACATCAGGTGGGATCCATAACTCATGTTCAACAATGCTCCGAGGGATGCCGGTCATATCTTCCGTGCACCAAGCAAAAACATAGTGCAAGAACGACTTTTCAAGGTATGAGAGGGTTCCATTGGAAAGGTTAGTGTTTACCCTTATCCCCTGTTGAGGATATTTTATGTCCAATCCTTGTTCATCGTCTTCGTCCTTTTTTGAGCTTTCCCATTCAACCACAAAAGCTTCTTGGGTAGGTTGAAGGGTTGCTATCCCTTTTTGAGTGGGAAACTTCATAGTGCCTTGACCAACTGAAACTGCCGTTTCGAACACACTTTACCCTGGCCTTCCTATGATGATATCATAGTTGGAAGGGATATTGATCACCGCAAAAGTGAGTTGTTCAGTTCGTCCCTTTGTTCTTTCGTTGAACAAACATAATGGGTTATTTGGCCTAAAGGATTGATAGGTATGTCTGCGATACCTTTGATGGAGGATTCAGACTGTTGAAGCTTTGACGTTCATCGTCGCTGAGAGGGTTAAAGCATTTCTCAAACATGATTTTGGTGGTTACACCGGTGTCAATGTAAGCCTTTTGTGTCTTGATGGTTCCTATGTTGGATTCCATCACCAGAGGGTTTGAAAGCAACTCTCCTTCCAGTAGTGGGAAGCAAACATATTGACGTTCCCATGCCTTGGAATGATGGCGTTTGTGGGAAGCTTTGTTTCCAAGGTCGACCATGTTCACTTCCTACTTTGTTTTTTCTTCTGTCACACCCCGAAATATCAGAGCAATGGCGTGACTGGGCTGGTATCTTCATTGCACAGCGGAAGCAAATAAGCAAAGACTTTCTAGAAATTGAACGCCACTAAGTACTCGTATCTCCAATGGTTCTCCTATTCCAACCGTGCCATAACTTTGAAGGTAACCTGAGAAAGAAACATGCGAAAAATCAACATAAAGTTGAGCGAGTTCATAGTTTGTTTGTAAAAGATTTGAAATAAATCTTTTTGAATAACCGGTTTTTGAAGTATTGTGGAGAAAACGAATAAAATCATTTTCTTGTCAAGTTATATGGAAACTTTGTATGAGAACATGGTATGTATCTTGTATAAATCAAGTATTCTTGTATAAATCAAGTATTCTTGTATGTATCATGTATTCTTGTATGTATCATGTATTTTTGTGTGTATCATGTATTCTTGTATGTATCATGTATTCTTGTAAATCTTTGAGAGACTTCTTTGAAAACATGTATGAAAAGCGTCTATGAACATACTAAATGAATGTTTATACAAGGACATTGAGGCATGTGAGGACATGGGGAGTACTTGTTATGACTCCTTGTCGGAATACTCGTTCTGATTCCTTGTCGGAGTACTCGTTCTGACTCCTTGTTGGAATACTCGTTCTGATTCCTTGTCGGAGTACTCGTTCTGACTCCTTGGCGGAATACTCGTTCTGATTCCTTGTCGGAGTACTCGTTCTGACTCCTTGTCGGAGTACTCGTTCTGACTCCTTGGGACACTGAAGCACTACTAGGTACTAGTTTTGACCATGAGTGGGGTTCGGCCGTACCCGTTAGATCTAACCTTCGTCCCTAATTATGAATGCATGGCATTTCAGTATCCAGTCTAACATTTCAGTATTAAGTCTATGCTCACATGACCTAGTAGTTCATAGGCATTTCATATCGTATAAATATTCGTATCATGTATTTGTAAACGTTGAAACATGTATTTCACCCCCGAAGTTATAAAACTGAAAACAGTTAAAAGAAAAGGGGGAGCATGAACTCACTTTTCTGTAAACCATTTGTGTTAGTTAAAACTTGCTTGTAAAATGGTTTAGAAATATGTAATTCTTGTATGTTTTGCAAAAAGTGCATGTCTTTCCACCCCGAAACATTTAGAAAAATGTAAAACCGTAAAATGGCGGGGTTATGAACTCACCTGAACATTCCTGTGCAAAGCTAGCTATATACGACTTCGTAATGTCGTTTCAAAGATGAGACTTGCTAGTGTGCATTCTACAATATTCCTAACACGGAATATCTTATAAGTTTCTAATTTAAACGTAGCTAAACTACGTGTCCGAACTCTACCGAATCGTTGACCGAATGTTTTGACAGTAGATTGTTAACTTAAAAGAAGCGAAGAAGTTATACTCGTTAGGTCGTTTTGAGAAATCGTTTGTCGATATATGATATCTACATACATTGTGCCGTTAGGCGTTTGAAATAAATATAAAAGTCATATTTATTTTATAAAAATTTCATCGAGTCGTTGCAAAAATAAATATATACTATATTTATTTTTATAACAGTGAATCCGTGTTGTTTGGTATTTAGAAATGAATATATAACTATATCTATCGTATAAACGATTTCGTGTTGTCCGTTATTTGAAATAAATACATAATATATATTTATTTTTTTTAAAAGATTCGAGTTTAAATATAGTAACTATATTTACTTTGTATAATAGTTTGCTTCATCGTCAAAAGAAATTTTATAAAACAATATTTGAATCCAAAAGTTTTATTTTATGATAAAACGCGTTGTATATTACGAATTTTCTCGAAAAACGGGCAGAGTTTCCTCTGTTTTTGGAATAACCCGACAATAAAAAGTTGTCATATTTTATCAAACTCAACAATAATTCAATCCATTCAAACAATATATATCATAAAGTTTTATCAATACGACCAAAATAAAACGCAACTGATTTATAAACGAATCGGTTCGAGCTCGTTCATAAAATAACTAAAATTACGTAAATATTAAACGTGTCGTCAATCTTTACCAAATCTCTCGCGTCGAACCGGGGACTGAGTTGACCGGGTCAACTGAGTTGACCTGAGTTTGACCGAGTCGACTTGGGTTGACCGATTCGACCCGAACCGTTGACCTGACCGCTGATCCGAACCCATCTGTTGACTAGTCTTCGACTGTTGACCCGATCCGGCTGACCCGAAAGACCCGAACCAAAAATGTGAGCCACCCGTAAGCTAAATCTGGAACATTGTAACCCGAGTCTGACCTTAGTAGAACCCGAACCACAATCCAAGCAAAACCCTTAATAAACTGAACTGACTCTTAAACTGAAAACGAAATGAGACAAACCTTGAGCCGAGCCGTGACCTTGAAACCTGAATCGAGTCCATCGGTAACCCGCCGGACGTGAAGATAGCACCGTCGCCACTACCGCCGTGAGCAGCGGCGCCGCTGCCTCTCCGCCACATCACTCTCTCTCCTCTCTCTCTCCATCTTGTCTCTCTCTCTCTCTCTCATGTTTCTGTCTTCGTCGTCGCACCACCACCGAACTTTGGTGGTGGTGGTGGTCGTTACACGGGTCGAAGGAAGGGGGGGGGGGCTGTCGGAGGTCAAGCTTCACCACCGCCGCTACCAGATTTCCATCGTCGGCCACCGGAGGGCTTACCTTTGCCGTGTGCCACCACCGGAGAGTGGTGGCCAATTGATTTTTGTCAGAGCCGAGAGAGACGAGCAGGAGGGGGGGTGTGGTTGGGTTGGGTCTTGAGTTGATTCCTCTGTGTTTGTTTATGTAAGAGAGAAAGAGAGAGAGAGAGAGAGAGAGAGAGAGAGAGAGAGAGAGGGTATTTTATATGTGTGTATTGTTCTTGTATGTGTATTAAGAGCAAGGAGAGGAGAGTGGATGATTATGTTGTCTGCCTAATTGAAATCGAGAGAGAGGCAGACTTCGTTGAGTGTTTAATTTAGTTGCACATAAGTGAGGGTGTGGGTGTAGACAAGGAGGTGAGGGTATTTTATAGGCATGTTTGAGATCTCTAAAGATCTTGTTGAAATCTTGAAAAGGATTTTATAACGATTTTTTATAGATTTACTAAGATTTGTGAATCTTAGTAAGATTTTATAGAATCCTGATAAGATTTTGCATTAAGTGTAGGTTTAGGCTTGTGGGTTTTGGGCTTGGGCCCAGGGCCCACAAGCCCATTTCATGTGTAAGTGGCCCGTAATTCCTACGAGACCCGATATCACAACCCAAACTCCATAAGCATAAAAATATTCGTGTAACATCCATATTTGTCGGTGTCGTCAGTATTTCGTACGGTTTCTGATCGTTATCGTTTAGCAGGTTCTTTGTGGACCGTCATGCGCGTACTGTAAAGTCGATCAGGCGTTCCTTGGCACTCCAAAGGCCTAATTAAGTTTATTCGTGTTGTAAACACTATTTATTGTCGCGTTAATCGCTTGTTAATCACGTAATTAAGGGCGTAAACTACCGGTTGTCACATTCTCCCCCTGTTAATAACATTTCGTCCTCGAAATTTAGACTACGTTAACTCCTTATAGTTAAGTTATTCGTAAGTAAATACGCATAATGCCAAAGTGAATGATCATGAAATTGAATCAAGACTTATTCGAATGATGTGAATTCAAGGATGTATCACAAGATGCAAATGATTTCTAGAAATGATCGCATCCAATAAATGAACTTAGATTCAACAAGCTCAATGAAATAGTTTTGCATGAAACGCTCGATCGTGATCAGCCCAAGCTGCAAGTTATACTGACGCCACAAGGTGTCGTAGTGCATGAAACAATTCAATAATAGCGGTGATCGAACAAATTTACCGTGTTTGAAGTCAAGCGAAAGTACAGTGAAGCAAATCTGAGAATTTGATTCAAACGTCATTATAAGATTTCCAATTGAAGATGGAACATCAAAGAATTAATGTTTTCGATCGAAGATGAAGAAACAATAAATATCGCAAAATATTCGATCGATGTTGAATGCACCGATAGTAGGTACACCGGAATATGCAATGAATTTGTGTACCATTGTCATAACACACAATTGTGTTAAGACCGCTTAAATATGATAAATCGAAGCGGATTTAAAGCAAATCAATAAATAAATAATTAAATCCGCGCATGAGATGCGTAAACGAGTTTAACGCAAGCTTCAATTAGTGGAACACCATCACAAGGTGTTGAAATCAACAAACAACTTAATGGAGTCGTAGACCAAACAAGTCCACTACGACTCGGAACAAATGAAACGCTTATTCGAAACAAAACCACATGCGTAACAAACGATGCATGCGTAACATATGAATTCCTCAAGAAATGAAGCAATTGAAT
The DNA here is from genome assembly GCF_002127325.2 of Helianthus annuus. NCBI lineage: Eukaryota > Viridiplantae > Streptophyta > Magnoliopsida > Asterales > Asteraceae > Helianthus > Helianthus annuus. The sequence goes on from NC_035436.2 coordinate 117,758,905, forward strand.
ATTCGCTTGAAAGAAATAATTGTGATATAATGACCATCAAGAGGAGTAGGGATACGAAAATCTACTCAGTAAATGTGAAAGTCGATATTTCAATAAAAGAAATTTATGAACTTTACCTGGGGTTGCATGTGATAACCGGTTGTTAGGTGACATTACCACGGAATGTCGAGCATAGCGTATTCGTCATTATTGAGCTAGGGGGAATGCGGAGACATACGTCTTCTCCTTAGCATGATTCGTGTCGTTTGCAGAACCGCGTGCCAAACCGCCGCTTTCTCGAAAGTCGTTTGTAACGTACGTCAAACTCTGTTGATGTATAGCTTATGTTTCATGTATACCTGTGCACTAGCGTTTCGTTATGCGTAGGCTGCTTGTTCGGGAAGTCAAAATATCATAGACAATATGGGTAATGGTGTGTGCCCGAGTTAATATTCGCAGTTCCTACGTGATGACCTTTAATGAACTTCAACATGAGTTTCCGAAGGTCTTAAATGCATGTTTCCTAAACTCTCAGAGTTTTGTGTACTGTATGCGACTGTTTTTTTGTGTACCGTGTATAAAACACCACAATAGCGTATGTTTGAAAACAAAGTTTTGACTGTTTGTTTTTCGGCAACGGTTGGAGACCATATTCGAGTACTATGCGTTCTGTATGCATTCAAGTTCCCAGGGGAATATGGGGTTAGAGCCTAGGTATCTCTACAGAGAATTCTATTCGCTGTAACCTATAGTTCTGATACCAATCTGTCACACCCCGAAATATCAGAGCATTGGCGTGACTGGACTGGTATCTTCATTGCACAGCGGAAGCAAATAAGCAAAGACTTTCTAGAAATTGAACGCCACTAAATACTCGTATCTCCAATGGTTCTCCAATTCCAACCGTACCATAACTTTGAAGGTAACCTGAGAAAGAAACATGCGAAAAATCAACATAAAGTTGAGCGAGTTCATAGTTTGTTTGTAAAAGATTTGAAATAAATCTTTTTGAATAACCGGTTTTTGAAGTATTGTTGAGAAAACGAATAAAATCATTTTCTTGTCAAGTTATATGGAAACTTTGTATGAGAACATGGTATGTATCTTGTATAAATCAAGTATTCCTGTATAAATCAAGTATTCTTGTATGTATCATGTATTCTTGTATGTATCATGTATTTTTGTGTGCATCATGTATTCTTGTATGTATCATGTATTCTTGTAAATTTTTGAGAGACTTCTTTGAAAACATGTACGAAAAGCGTGTATGAACATACTAAATGAATGTTTGTATAAGGACATTGAGGCATGTGAGGACATGGGGAGTACTTGTTATGACTCCTTGTCGGAATACTCGTTCTGATTCCTTGTCGGAGTACTCGTTCTGACTCCTTGTTGGAATACTCGTTCTGATTCCTTGTCGGAGTACTCGTTCTGACTCCTTGGCGGAATACTCGTTCTGATTCCTTGTCGGAGTACTCGTTCTGACTCCTTGTCGGAGTACTCATTCTGACTCCTTGGGACACCGAAGCACTACTAGGTACTAGTTTTGACCATGAGTGGGGTTCAGCCGTACCCGTTAGATCTAACATTCGTCCCTAATTATGAATGTATGGCATTTCAGTATCTAGTCTAGCATTTCAGTATTAAGTCTATGCTCACATGACCTAGTAGTTCATAGGCATTTCATATCGTACAAGTATTCGTATCATGTATTTGTAAACGTTGTAACATGTATTTCACCCCCGAAGTTATAAAACTGAAAACAGTTAAAAGAAAAGGGGTAGCATGAACTCACTTTTCTGTAAACCGTTTGTGTCAGTTTAAACTTGCTTGTAAAATGGTTTAGAAATATGTAACTATTGTATGCTTTGCAAAAAGTGCGTGTCTTTCCACCCCGAAACATTTAGAAAAATGTAAAACCGTAAAAAGGTGGGGTTATGAACTCACCTGAACATTCCTGTGCAAAGCTAGCTATATACGACTTCGTAATGTCGTTTCCAAGATGAGACTTGCTAGAGTGCATTCTATAATATTCCTAACACGGAATATCTTATAAGTTTCTAATTTAAACGTAGCTAAACTACGTGTCCGAACTCTATTGAATCGTTGACCGAATGTTTTGACGCTAGATTGTTAACTTAAAAGAAGCAAAGAAGTTATACTCGTTAGCTCGTTTTGAGAAATCGGTTGTCGATATATGATATCTACATACATTGTGCCGTTAGGCGTTTGAAATAAATATAAAAGTTATATTTATTTTATAAAAATTTCATCGAGTCGTTGCAAAAATAAATATATACTATATTTATTTTTATAACAGCGAATCCATGTTGTTTGACATTTGGAAATGAATACATAACTATATGTATGGTATAAACGATTTCGTGTTGTCCGTTATTTGAAATAAATATATAAAATATATTTATTTTTTAAGAGATTCGAGTTTAAATATAGTAACTATATTTACTTTATATAATAGTTTGCTTCATCGTCGTTTTTGTAAGTTGTAAAGTGTCGTCATAAGAAATTTTGTAAAACAATATTTGAATCCAAAAGTTTTATTTTATGATAAAACGCGTTGTATATTACGGATTTTCTCGAAAAACGGGCAGAGTTTCCTCTGTTTTTGGAATAACCCGACAATAAAAAGTTGTCGTATTTATCAAGCTCAACAATAATTCAATGCATTCAAACAATAAATATCATAAAGTTTTATCAATACGACCAAAATAAAACGTAACTGAATTATAAACGAATCGGTTCGAGCTCGTTCACAAAATAATTAAAATTATGAAAATATTAAACGTGTCGTCAATCTTTACCAAATCTCTCGCGTCGAACCGCGGACTGAGTTGACCGGGTCAACTGAGTTGACCTGAGTTTGACCGAGTCGACTCGGGTTGATCGATTCGACTCGAACCGTTGACCTGACCGCTGACCCGAACCCATCTGTTGACTAGTCTTCGACTGTTGACCCGAGCCGGCTGACCCGAAAGACCCGAACCGAAAATGTGAACCACCCGTAAGCTGAATCTGGAACATTGTAACCCGAGTCTGACCTGAGTAGAACCCGAACCACAATCCAAGCAAAACCCTTAATAAACTGGACTGACTCTTAAACTGAAAACGAAACGAGACAAACCTTGAGCCGAGCCGTGACCTTGAAACCTGAACCGAGTCCATCGGTAACCCGCCCAACATGAAGATAGCAACGCCGCCACTACCGCCGCCGTGAGCGGCGGCGCCGCTGCCTCTCCGCCACATCACTCTCTCTCCTCTCTCTCTCTCTCTCTCTCTCTCTTGTCTCTGTCTTCGTCGTCGCACCACCACCAGACTGTGGTGGTGGTGGTGGTCGTTACACGGGTCGAAGGAAGGGGGGGGGGGACTGTCGGAGGTCAAGCTTCACCACCGCCGCTACCGGATTTCCATCGTCAGCCACCGGAGGGCTTACCTTTGCCGTGTGCCACCACCGGAGAGTGGTGGCCAATTGATTTTTGTCGGAGCCGAGAGAGACGAGCAGGAGGGGGGGTGTGGTTGGGTTGGGTCTTGAGTTGATTCCTCTGTGTTTGTTTATGTAAGAGAGAGAGAGATAGAGGGTATTTTATGTGTGTGTATTGTTCTTGTGTGTGTATTATGAGCAAGGAGAGGAGAGTGGATGATTATGTTGTCTGCCTAATTGAAATCGAGAGAGAGGCATACTTCATTGAGTGTTTAATTTAGTTGCACACAAGTGAGGGTGTGGGTGTAGGCAAGGAGGTGAGGGTATTTTATAGGCATGTTTGAGATCTCTGAAGATCTTGTTGAAATCTTGAAAATGATTTTATAAAGATTTTTTATAGATTTACTAAGATTTGTGAATCTTAGTAAGATTTTATAGAATCTTGATAAGATTTTGCATTAAGTGTAGGTTTAGGCTTGTGGGTTTTGGGCTTGGGCCCAGGGCCCACAAGCCCATTTCATGTGTAAGTGGCCCGTAATTCCTACGAGACCCGATATCACAACCCAAACTCCATAAGCATAAAAATATTCGTGTAACATCCATATTTGTCGGTGTCGTCAGTATTTCGTACGGTTTCTGATCGTTATCGTTTATCGTTTAGCAGGTTCTCTGTGGACCGTCATGAGCGTACTGTAAAGTCGATCAGGCGTTCCTTGGCACTCCAAAGGCCTAATTAAGTTTATTCGTGTTGTAAACACTATTTATTGTCGCGTTAATCGCTTGTTAATCACGTAATTAAGGGCGTAAACTACCGGTTGTCACATCTTCAACCATCTTATCCTTGACCCCTTTAACCAAGTGAGCCAGTTTGGACTTGACGGCTGCTTCGATCCTCTTTTTGGGTTGGAAGCAATCATTGGTATGGTAACCTTTCTATTCGTGAAACTCACAATACTGGCTTGATTTTTTCAATCTTTTGTTTTTTGGCAGAGGTTGAGGAGGGCGGAAGCTGTGTTTTACCTCTTCGGTTGCCAAGATCTCTTGCGGAATCTTGGTTAAGGCTGTAAAGTTTATGGTTTTTTCTCAACTTGGAGGGTTCCGGCCTTCTGGAATCCGATCCTTTGAACCGTTTGTCATAAGAGCCATACTGGAAGCTCCGGTTAAGAGTTTTTTTTTCTTTGATGTCTATAGCTTATTCTCCTCGAATGTGGGCTTCAGCCCTTTTGAGTGCTTCTTCAAGGGTTTTGTGCAGACATTTATTGAAGTCTCTTGTGAGACATTTGGAATTTAGCGTTCATGAACCCTGCAACCCTAATCTTTTCATCGGCGTAAGTTAAACCTTCCTTCTTGTACCTTTGGTGAAGTCTCTGAGACTGATATCATCACGTTGTTATGGGAAACCTTTGCTAAGATCGTCAAAGGTCTGAATGCTTCGTTTAGGAAGGTCGTTGAACCATATGCGTGAAGACCCTTCATGGGTTTGTATGAACATGAGACAACATTTGGGGCGGGGCCATTTTTCAATCCTTGCAGCCCCGACGAAGATTTGGAGGTGGTCTTCAGCACCGTAATAGCATCTTTATCTGGATTTGAAACTCGTACTCAACAATTTGTTGGGAGAAGCAAGACAAGTTGTTGGGCTTGTAAGGTTTTGAGAGGTATTTTACTACCCTTGAAGCTGGCTTACCGCTTAAGGTACCCTGGTGAGTGGTTGGCACTTGGTTGATGAAATTAAGGTTAAAGCCTTGAAGACTTTCTGTGTCATCATCCAGCTTTCACGTGCTGCAAAGGAAATTGTGCCATCATCTGTGTCATTAGCTAGGGCATAAGGTTAAAGCCTTGAAGGCTTTCTGATGGTACTGCATAAGGCATTCCTATGGATGTGCTCATGACTGTACCTCGAGCCTAAGGCAGGGTGGCCATGGCTTGTTACCACGAAGTAGCATTGGGAGGAGGAACACTTGAAGCTGGTGACTGCCATAATTGATCAAGAGTGGTTTCATGCCCAATAGGTGCACCGGTTGTAACGGGTTGGGAGGTAAATAAGGGAAAAGCGGTTGGACTTTGCCTCCCCAAAAGCTCAAGGGCTTGAGTGGTTGGTCTGTCTCACTAGGACCAGCTTCAATGTAAGATGTGGCTGAACTTGAGCTGCTAAAAGGAAGAGATGGAGGGCAAGGTGATAATGAGGGTTCAGACTCCTCATATTTTAGATAAAGTTAAAGTTAGTGGTGTAGCCCCACGGTGGGTGCAAACTTGTTGCTACAACAAATACAAGACCAAGGCCTGTAGCGATATCTCCGAGGTAAAAGGGTTCAAGGTTTCAGTTAGCCTAACGCAGGTCGTGGGGTCCCCCCACGTTTGCAAGACGTGGAAAGAGGTTCACTAGTATTATTGTTATTCTCCTTAGATTCTGAACTGATTAGAAATCAACCCAGAAAGCAATCGTTGGAGAAGATTAATTATTTAGTGTGAAGAAGAGAACTTGTAAGAAACAAGCTTTCATGGGAGAAGAAGAAGAGAAGCAAGCATGAAGCTAGTTCTCGAGATGGAGAGGAAGAATCAGAGAGTTAGGATGATTCCTACTGATTCTGGAGTGGTCTGCATGTCTATCATGGCCAACATTTTATAGTGGAAGAGGTTTCTTAAAGGAGAAACCTTTGACTAGTGAACCTGGCTTGCAGTGAGGGACTTACCCTTTTAGGGGTTGAAGGGTTTGGATCTACGGACAAAAGGGTATACTATCCCACATGTTCTGGTTGCGGCTGGGCCGGAGGTTTCACACGCAAAGGGTGATGTGACAAGGCCCTGACTTGTCCTTTTTACTGTTCACGACAGCTGACGATTTCTGAACCTTTTAACCTTTTAAGTTGTTGTGTCTCTAATCAGTTTATTAAGGTTTGAGCTACCCCCGTCATCAGTGGGTGTTGATGGAATGAGCTATGTTCATCCGATGCCCTTGAATCAAGCATTATGGACTCTGTATATGGGTTCACCAAAATGCAAATGTAATTTCAGTTGCAATTAGATATATATTCATTTTTAACCATATTTATATGACAAAAGATCAAATACAACTAATTTTAACGTACAAAACGTACGAACTAATGGTTTTGCTAAAAAAACGCAGTGACATTTTTGTCATTATTAGTAATTATCAAAATTACTCTACAAATGATCCTGTTGAGTAATTTTGATCTTTGTAGAGTAATTTTGTAAAATGTTCCTGTAGAGTATTTTGATCTTGTAGGATAATTATCAAAATTACTCTACATGTGTATCAAAATTTGATGTTCACGCGCTACATCAAAATTACTCTGCAAGTTTATCAAACAACATACAATTCAAAATTACTCTACAAATGATCATGTAGAGTAATTTTAATCTTGTAGAGTAATTTTTCTAAAATGATCCTGTAGAGTAATTTTGATCTTGTAGAGTAATTTTGTAAAATGTTCTTGTAGAGTAATTTTGCAAATTTTTTTTAGCATTTAGTTATAGGGTTTAGTTTTATGGTTTAGTTTTGAGTAAACTGCCATTTTGGTCCCTGTGGTTTGGGCACTTTTGTCATTTTAGTCCAATTCTCAAACTTTTTAAATCTGGGTCCATGTGGTTTCACTTTTATTGCCATTTTGGTCCAAATCTCAAATCAGGTCAGATTTCTAAAAAAAAAAAAACTGGTTTTTGTCCTTTTCCTTCGGGGTAATTTGGTCATTTTCTTTATTATTTTAATATATATAAATAAAACCCCTCTGAACCTACTCTCTCTCTCTCTCTCTCTCTCTCTCTCTAAACACCCTCTCTCTGTCTCTCTCCCTCTCTTCTCTCTCTCTAACACCACCACCGCCACCTCCTCCCCCCTTCTCACCACCGCCACCACTACCTTCTCACCACAACAGTCACCACCACCTCATCTTCTTCCCTTTTCTCTGTTTCTCAAATCCAACTCTCTCTGCTTCTCAAATTCAAACCAGATGCTGTAATAATTCACAAGTGTAAGATATCTCAGTTTTAACTTTCAGTTATTCTACAAAACAAATAAAGTCAAATCATTGTGCTATACAATTTCAAATTTGAAATTACCCTGTGAAACAACAATAAGTCACAATCACCAATAAATCTTATCAAGAACACATCTTCTAGAGCTCAATAACCCCAATTATTACAAAGCATGGAACTAAATAAAAAACCCACAGAAATTTCAAATGATTTTACAATATCCCTAGAAACCTCATAAAAACTAAAAAAAAAAACAATTAAAGTTTTAATCCACTCTGCAAAACCCATATGGCCACAATTATTGTGCTTCCACAGATTAAAAAAAAAATCAAAGAACACCAATAAACCTAATAAAGAACCCATCTTCTAAAGCTCAAGAACCTAACTAAAGATTCAAACCCACTCAACAAAACTCCTAACTTCAACATCAAAACATAATCAAATCACAGTTTGAATCTTTCTTACCTTGAATACCCGAATGAAAGATACCAAACCCAAACCAGATGCTGTAAGAATTCACAACAGTAAGATCATACACATTCAAGAAAACTTGTGTATCCTTATTGTTATAATCTCTTTCTGGGCTTCTTGACTCTGATGAAAAACTCTCTCTTCCCATTTGCAATATCATACACATTCAAGAAAACTTGTGTATCCACCTGCAACTTAAAACCATCACAAAGAGAAATCAGAGTAGAGAGAGAAGGGGAAGAAGATGAGGTGGTGGCGGCAACTGTGGTGAGGAGGTAGTGGTGGCGGCAACTGTAACATCTTCTCCAAAACCCCATCTCGTTGGGTCGAGCCGGTGGTTATGGAAATGCAATGGTGTTCGGTGGTTAGAGAGAGAAAGAGAGGGTAAAACTAGGGTTTTAGAGAGAGGGGGGGGGGGAGAACGGGTATGGTTGTGCTCTAAAGAGGTGGTGCTTGTGGGGTGGGTGTTGATGGTGGCAGTGGTGAGAAGGGGGAGGAGGTGACGATGGTGGTGGTGCTATAAAGAGAGAGAGAAGAGAGAGAGTCAGGTGTGTTTAGATAGAGAGAGGGGAGGTGCATAGCTTCTTTCTAAATTCTGGACTATTAATTTTAAAATCAAAATTAAAATGACCAGATGTTATAAATAAAATTAAAATGACCAAAATGCCCCTGAACAAAAAGACAAAATAGGCAGGTTGTAACAGTAAAAAAAGGGGGTTTTTGAATTTTGGACTAAAATGACAATAAAAGTGAAACCACAGGTGTGACAACTGTGCTCTGTAATCGATGTACGATGTAAAACAATGTTGATTATTAATAAAACAATGTGCTTTGGTGTTATTATATGTGTTTTGATGTTATTATATGTGTATTTGTGTTCGGTGATTTTTACAATTCGATTCGATTCCAATTTCAAGCTTTAAATCGTTTTCTGGAAAGTTATACGTGAACTGGTGCGTAAACGCAGTCAGTATAACGCGACAAACATTCCAGAATAGTGACATAGGCTTAACATACCTTAAATAACCTCCACATAACTTAGAAATAAGTTTTGAATGGTTTGGTGTGTTAAAATCAACTTTGTTTGATCGCAGGGACTAATTGTGTCAAACTGCGAAACTATACCGATTTGTATAGTAACGAACATTTCGGAACTTGATCATAAGTTAAACATACCCTAAATATCCTTTACATAGCTTAGAAATAGGCTTTGAGGGGTTCGGTATGCTAAAATAAACTTTATTGATCAATAGGGACTAAAAGCGTCAAAAAGTGCACAAGTTTGCATTTTCGCACATATTTTACGTTCTGAATATATCCGGACATCCAAAAATTCATGTAATCATTAAAATATTATGTTTTAATGTTTGGCATGATAAAATTCCATTCGTCGCTTAATTTGGATCGTTTTTGCGTTCGTTACGACTTCCGTCGTAATTAACCGAACAACGCAACCGTACGACCAAACGAACCGACATCTGAAATATTTTTGAGCATGTTTTGAGTTCCCTATACTTTAACATCATTTTAGAGCCTTGAAATGAGGTTAACGGGGCTTAAACGTGTCAAAAATGGGCCGAAATACAAGTTTCTCATGTGCAGGGACCTATTTTGACATTCTGCCAAAGTTTCTTACACGGGCCGCGTTAGATATGCTTGTGTTTTACGCAGGCCGTGTGGCCTTGCTAGACAGAAACTTCAGATTCAGCAATCTGGGCTGAATTCAGGGGTTTTAATGTAATATTTACAATACCTGGAGCTGGTTTTTGACTCCCATTGTATTCTAATACCATTAACCCACATGTATGGCCAAGATTACACCCTCTAAACACTTGGAATCATCCTATTGATCTCCACTTCCTATAAATAGCAAGATTTCTCATTTGGGTTCTTCACACTTGATCTGAATTCAGCTCTAAGTTGGGGTGTTTACACTTCATACCTGAGCTATTTTAGATCAAACATCCATCTTGGACCCTTTGTAAGTCCTCTTCTTGCTTGTTCTTGTATTTCAAGCATGAAAGTCAAACAAGTTTGACTTTCAGCTTTGACCAAGTCAATGGTCAACACAAAGTTCTTGAACTTTGCAACGTGAGCGTAATCACGATGGTTATAGGCCCTTGTGACTATACCTACTGATTACCACGTTGACTAGGAGTAGTAACGAGTCGTAGTTTCGGCCAAAATGCTTGTTTATGCGTATTTTGTAACCAAACTACTCTAGGGTATCAAAACCGTTTGTTTTGATATCAAAACCTGTTTTCTAACTGAACTAAACATTTTCTAGCATGTTTAGCTTGTCACTTTTAGTTGGTGCTTGTGTAGAGTCGTAAGTCAAGCGGACTAAACACCCGCTTAGACTTTCGAACACGACCCGTTTGGTCGATCATTAGGATCCGAACAAACATGTTTAGTGACCATAGTAGCATAGGGAATAACCTTTCGAGGTTTTACCTAATGGTCACTTAGGTTTAATTAGTCGCATGATAGGTAGTTATATGCCTTTGGTAAATTACCAAAATACCCTTTTCATACATAATTGGTAATTAAGCATATGTAACCTAAACTTTTGACACGTAACTAATTAAGTAACATAATTAAACATGTATGGGCATATAATACTTGTCATAGGACTAGTTAGACGTCTCGAACGCACTTTTGCGCGCACGACGCGTTAAAGTAGCGTAAGCTACCTTAATGGGTCGCGATGGGTCGAAAGCACTTAGTTTAGGTTTCAATTTAGAATGTTGGCTTTGTTAAACCATATCACATGAGTGCCAACACTCATTTGGTTTACAAGACCTCATTCTGTCCGATCTTCCGATTTAGGCGTCTATTGTTTGACTAGTGATTCGATTACTAGGTGCTGTTTGATTTCTCTGGTTTACTCGAGTTTGTTGAAGTTCTATTGATTGAGGATACTCTGCTCTCCATGTGAGTACATAGTTCCCCTATTTTACTGTTTTCAATTGTTTTAGGGTGATTCATATGTACGAAATGTTTTCAAGGTTTAAACGATGATTTCAAAAACAATTAAAATGATTTTTACTATACTAATAACGATTTCAATAATGTGAACAAAACTTGATGGTTGTAGTTACATAACAAATGACATTCATTAATTTTGGCCCAACCGACCAGTATTAGGTTATGGTACCATAGGATCTGACAAATCCCGTTACTTTACTACACCCATGGTTAAGTGTGGGGGTTGTGGGTAGCGACTGAATCTGATCTTTGTTAACTTACCCTTTGGTGGTTTGTTAATTCGAGAAGCGATAAGCGAGGTGATCGAGTCACGAAGGTTTGAATGTTATTAACGAGACAACCATATATAAGTTATCACAATTAAAACGAGGACGATTTAAACGATTTAAACGAGTAAACGATTTGGGAACGATTTGGAAACGATTTGGAAACGATGTTAAATAATTTGGGTAAACGATTGGTTTTTGGCTAGTGTTTAGATAATGTGATGGGTGTAATGTGGTGAAAACATGGTAGATACGTCGCTGGTACTTCTTATATATAAGTGTTTTCAACATATTACATACCGTGGCGTTATTTAGTTCACTTGGGTAAACGATTTTGGAACGACATCACACAAACGAGGTTTTTGAAATGATATAAACTATACGAGTTTTATTAACGAGATTTTATTAACGATTTAATACGAGATGTTTTACAAATTGCTTTACTAAAACAAATGTTTTTGGGTTAAGAATCATGGCTACGAGGTTTTATAAACTATAACCCGCTTGATTTGAGTTGGTTAATTAAGTTGCAATATTATACTCTTTTCAAAACAAAGTTTTTAATAAAGTATTGCAACATTTAAACTAGCCATGAATCCGACACTCCTATAAAACCTATGTACTCGCCAGCATTTCCTTGCTAACTAAGTTTTTACATATGTTTCAGGTGTTGATGCTTGATTGACTTCTGGGATGCATGCGTCACATAGGAACCGGACGAGGCCTTAGTGACATAATAACAATATTAGTCGTTATGTAACTTGTTTGTTTTGTGTTAAAACAATGTAAATTACTTAGTGAATCTATAAAACGAAACACTTTTTGTATCCATGGTTGTGAAACAATAATTCTGTTGCAACACTCCTCGACGTTTCCGCCGCGGTTTTGTTGTTTTAACGGTCGGGGTGTGACAGAAGAGTTGGTATCAGAGACAATGGTTATAGGGAATTAGGTTATTAGTAATGCTTTGACCTAGACTATAACTTTAGGACCCTAACACAAGTTTACTTGTGTTTAGATTTTAAAACAATACCGCCACCTATCCTTAGGTGATAACCTCAACGAGAACACAAATCCGAATCTGCTTCGAAAATTAATCATCCGTTCTAGGATGATTGATTACTAGGTTTTGAACCCTCTGTTATATGGTTTTGAACCCTTTTGAATTTTCAAAATCTCGTCAAAGTTTGGGTCTAAATAATGTGAACACGTGCAAACTGGAAGGGTGAATGCCTGTACTCTGAGTTTTCTGTCTAAGGCTAGAGGGTTCGTACAAATCCACATAATCGGACCAGTCACTCTTACCTGGGAACTCTTGGGGTGAGTGTTCACTTATAGGCGAGCATGTCTTTGCAATACATTATTTTGATTCATTTACTTTGATTAGTCACCGCGTGTCGTTTGTTTGTTCGAGGTAACGAACAAATGATCGCCTTCCTTGTGTTTTGTCGATACCTCTTTTGTTTTTCCTAATTATCAACCTTACTCGTTTCTCATATTTCCTTGTTAGACAATGCCTCCGCGACGTGAAGCACAATCTTTTACTATTGAAGAAATCGCAGCCCTAGTCTCTCAGCAAGTGACTGCTATGCTTCCCGGTGTTGTGACTCAGGTCCACGAGATATACAACAATAACAATAATAACAACAACAATGCACAGTGTAATTTCAAGAGTTTCAATTCTGCTAAGCCGCTTAAGTTTTCTAGGTCGCAAGGAGCAACTGCGCTCCTGCAGTGGTTTGAGAGTATCGAGAGCACATTCAGGCATGTGCAGTGTCCGAATGCGCGTAAGGTTGAATTTGCTTCAAGCGTGTTTGAGAAGCGAGCGCTTACCTGGTGGAATGGTATTATGCGCGATAGGGGTGCCGAAGTGGCATTGGCATAAACATGGGAAGAGCTTCGAGCTCTCATGATGAAAGAGTTTTGTCCCCGTCACGAGATTCGAGCTTTGGAACGAGAGTTTGACGATTTAAAGCAAGATGGGGCTGAACACTGTGCATACACGGATCGTTTTGTGGAACTCAATCTACTGTGTCCCACCATGGTTACCCCACCAGACAAAGCAATCGAAAGATATATCGATGGTCTACCCGATTCTATGCTGGATATTGTGACCGGTGTTAATCCTACTACCCTTCGTCAAGCAATCGAGTTGTCTGCTACCCTGACTGAGACTCAAGTCAGAAAGGGTAAACTCACCCGAAAGGGGGATAAAAAGAAGGCGACCGATTCTGGGAAGGACACGAAAAAGGGTAAGGGTAAAGAAGGTGAGTCATCGAGGAAATCGAGGAAGCGAAAGGGTGCCCAGAATTTTGCTGTTACGGCACAGACTGATCAGAACCCACCTGCTCAACCTCCTGTGAAAAAGGCATATGCTGGTACCGCACCACATTGTGCTCGCTGCAACGGTCATCATGTTGCACAGCAAGCTTGTAAGCAGTGCACGACGTGTGGTAAACTTGGGCATTTGGCCAATGTTTGTCGTTTAGGACAAAAATCAGGTTGCCCAGGTTCAAGCTCCGGTACAAGGGATTGTTGCTAGATTCCCACCAGGTTCATGTTTTAATTGTGGAGAGTTTGGTCACTTCCGCAACAACTGTCCGAGGCTGGCAAATACAAACGAAAATGCTAATGCGAACCCGAATGCGAACGTCAACGCCAATGTGAATCCTGCTCGAGGGCGAGCATACAATTTGAATGCAAACGAAGCGAGGGCTGACAATGAGGTTGTCAATGGTACGTTTCTTGTTAACAATCGACCCGCATCTATTCTTTTTGATTCTAGTGCCAATAGAAGTTTTGTTTCGTTATCTTTTGAACCTTTGCTTGCGATACCTGGAACTAAATTGAGGAAACCCTTATCTGTCGAAGTTGCTACTGGTAAACCTCTTGTCCTCGACTCTGTTATTCGTGATTGTCAGTTGAACCTTGATAACCATCTTTTTCCTATTGACCTCACGCCAATGCAACTTGGGAGCTTCGACATTATCGTTGGAATGGATTGGTTAACCAAACACCACGCTGAGGTGGTTTGTTTCGATAAGATTGTTCATATTCCTCTTCCGTCTGGCGATGTTCTGGAAGTTCGTGGCGAGAAACCACCAGATGGTTTGAAGCTTATGTCGTGTACAAAGGCCCAAAGCTATTTGAGAAAAGGATATGTTGCTTTTCTAGCACATGTCACCGAGGAGAAAGACAAGAGTAAGAGTATTCAGGATATTCCGATTGTTCGGGATTATCCAGAGGTGTTTCCTGATGAACTGCCTGGTTTGCCTCCAGTTCGTCAAGTCCAGTTTCATATTGACCTTGTACCCAATGCCAACCCGATTGCGAAAGCACCTTATCATCTTGCACCGTCGGAGATGCAAGAGTTATCGATACAGCTTCAAGAGTTATCTGATAAAGGATTCATCCGTCCGAGTTATTCACCTTGGGGAGCTCCTGTCCTCTTCGTGAAAAAGAAAGATGGGTCTTTTCGAATGTGTATCGATTATCATGAGCTTAATAAGCTCACCATCAAGAATCGATATCCCCTACCTCGAATTGATGATCTCTTCAACTAGCTGCAAGGTGTTTCATGCTTTTCAAAGATCGACTTGCGTTCTGGGTATCATCAACTTCGTGTTCTTGAAGAAGATATTCCCAAAACTGCATTCCGCACAAGATATGGGCATTATGAGTTCACTGTCATGCCCTTTGGTTTGACAAATGCTCCAGCTATCTTTATGGACTTAATGAATAGGGCTTGTAAACCTTATTTAGACAAGTTCATTATCGTGTTCATCGACGATATTCTCATTTATTCGAAGACTCGAGCCGATCACAAGCAACACCTTCGCTTAACGTTGGAACTCCTTAAGAAGGAACAACTTTTCGCTAAATTATCCAAGTGTGAATTCTGGCTTAAAGAAGTTCAGTTTCTGGGTCATATAGTCAACGAGAAGGGTATTCATGTGGATCCATCCAAGATTGTTGCTATTAAGGATTGGAGTACGCCGACGACACCTACAGAGACTCGATCTTTTCTTGGTCTTGCTGGTTATTATCGTCGATTCATTTCAAACTTCTCAAAGATTACGGTTCCACTCACTGCTTTGACTCAGAAGAATAAGCCTTTTGAGTGGGGACCCAAGCAAGAAGAAGCGTTCCAAATGCTGAAGCAGAAGTTATGTAATGCTCATGTTCTATCTTTGCCCGAGGGAAGCGATGATTTCGTTGTCTATTGTGATGCGTCCAACTTAGGCCTTGGTTGCGTCCTCATGCAACGAGGTAAGGTTATAGCATATGCATCTAGACAGTTGAAAATTCACGAGAAGAACTATACGACTCATGATCTTGAGTTAGGAGCTGTGGTTTTCGCGCTTAAAATCTGGAGACACTACCTCTATGGAACTAAGTGCGTGGTTTTCACAGACCACAAAAGTCTCCAACATATTCTTAATCAGAAAGAGCTGAACATGAGGCAACGACGTTGGGTTCAACTCTTGAACGATTACGATTGCGAGATTCGCTACCATCCTGGTAAGGCGAATGTCGTAGCCGATGCGCTTAGTCGAAAAGAACGAGTCAAGCTTCACTCTGTCCAAGCCCTATCCGATATCCAATCTCGTGTCCTTCAAGCTCAACGATCCTGTGTGATCAAGGGTTTATTGAAAGATGAGCTACTGCTTCAACTTAAGCTTAAGCTCAAAAGGAAAGGCGATGGTTTACTCTACTTCAAGGATCGTTTGTGGATTCCGAAACAAGACGATCTTCGCACCCTAGTGATGAACGAATCTCACAAGTCTCGATATTCTATCCACCCTGGTGCTGATAAAATGTACAAGGATCTTCGTACTAAGTTCTGGTGGCCTGGTATGAAGAAGGATGTTGCCTTGTATGTATCAAACTGCCTGACTTGTCTCAAAGTCAAGGCTGAACATCAACGACCTTCTGGTTTGCTTGTACAACCAGAGATACCAGTTTGGAAGTGGGAGAATATTGCGATGGATCTCATCACTAAGCTACCGCGTACTTCTAAAGGTCATGATGCTATCTGGATTGTTATCGATCGATTAACGAAATCAGCTCATTTTATTGCAATTCGCGAGGATCTATCTGCTGATAAACTTGCAAAGATTTATGTTGATGAGATTGTATCACGACATGGTGTGCCTTTGGATATTATCTCTGATCGTGATGCACGATTTTCATCTCATTTTTGGAAAACCATGCAATCTGCTATGGGAACCCAACTAAATCTAAGCACTGCATATCATCCCCAAATAGATGGACAATCCAAGAGGACGATTCAAACTTTGGAGGATATGCTTAGAGCATGCGTGATAGACTTTGGGGGTAATTGGGATTCTCATCTGCCAATGATCGAGTTCTCTTACAACAATAGTTATCATGCTAGCATCAAACTGGCACCATTCGAAGCTCTCTACGGTCGAAAATGTCGTTCACCTGTCTGTTGGAACAAGACCGGTGAAGCTCAGCTTACTGGACCTGAGCTCGTTTTGGAAACAACGGACAAAATCAAGAAAATCCGCGATAATCTTGTGACAGCTAGAAGCCGTCAAAAGAGTTATGCGGATATGCGACGCAAGCCCTTAGAATTTCAAGTCGGAGACCGTGTCCTACTTAAGGTTTCACCTTGGAAAGGAGTCGTGAGATTTGGAAAGAAAGGAAAACTTGCACCACGATATGTTGGACCATTTAAGATTGTTGAAAGAGTTGGGAAGGTTGCCTATCGACTAGAGCTACATCCAGAGCTTGGAAATATTCATCCGACTTTTCACGTGTCCAATTTGAAAAAGTGTTTAGCTGACGCTGATCTTCACATTCCTCTCGACGAGATCCGAATCGATGAAACGATGCACTTTGTCGAGAAACCCGTGGAGATAGTGGACCGTACATTCAAACAGTTGAAGAACAAACGGATTCATTTGGTTAAAGTTCGTTGAGAGTCCAAATGTGGCCCATAATTTACTTAGGATCGTCAGGACCAAATGATGATGAAATATCCACATTTGTTTTCACAAGCTTCCTCTAGTTAAAATTTCGGGATGAAATTTCCTGAAGTAGGGGAGACTGTGAACACTGTGCTCTGTAATTGATGTACGATGTAAAACAATCTTGATTATTAATAAAACAATGTGCTTTGGTGTTATTATATGTGTTTTGATGTTATTATATGTGTATTTGTGTTCGGTGATTTTTACAATTCGATTCGATTCCAATTTCAAGCTTTAAATCGCTTTCTGGAAAGTTATACGCGAACTGGTGCGTAAACGCAGTCAGTATAACGCGACAAACATTCCGGAATAGTGACATAGGCTTAACATACCTTAAATAATCTCCACATAACTTAGAAATAAGTTTTGAATGGTTTGGTGTGTTAAAATCAACTTTGTTCGATCGCAGGGACTAATTGTGTCAAACTGCGAAACTATACCGATTTGTATAGTAAAGAACATTCCGGAACTTGATCATAAGTTAAACATACCCTAAATATCCGTGACATAGCTTAGAAATAGGCTTTGAGGGGTTCGGTATGCTAAAATAAACTTTATTGATCAATAGGGACTAAAAGCGCCAAAAAGTGCACAAGTTTGCATTTTCGCACATATTTTACGTTCTGAATATATCCGGACTTCCAAAAATTCATGTAATCATTAAAATATTATGTTTTAATGTTTGGCATGATAAAATTCCATTCGTCGCTTAATTTGGATCCTTTTTGCGTTCGTTAGGACTTCCGTCGTAATTAATCGAACAACGCAACCGTACGACCAAACGAACCGACATCCGAAATATTTTTGAGCATGTTTTGAGTTCCCTATACTTTAACATCATTTTAGAGCCTTGAAATGAGGTTAACGGGGCTTAAACGTGTCAAAAATGGGCCGAAATACAAGTTTCTCATGTGCAGGGACCTGTTTTGACATTCTGCCAAAGTTTCTTACACGGGCCGCGTAAGATATGCTTGTGTTTTACGCGGGCCGTGTGGCCTTGCCAGACAGAAACTTCAGATTCAGCAATCTGGGCTGAATTAAGGGGTTTTAATGTAATATTTGCAATACCTGGAGCTGGTTTTTGACTCCCATTGTATTCTAATACCATTAACCCACATGTATGGCAAAAGATTACACCCTCTAAACAATTGGAATCATCCTATTGATCTCCACTTCCTATAAATAGCAAGATTTCTCATTTGGGTTCTTCACACTTGATCTGAATTCAGCTCAAGTTGGGGTGTTTACACTTCATACCTGAGCTATTTTAGATCAAACATCCATCTTGGACCCTTTGTAAGTCTTCTTCTTGCTTGTTCTTGTATTTCAAGCATGAAAGTCAAACAAGTTTGACTTTCAGCTTCGACCAAGTCAATGGTCAACACAAAGTTCTTGAACTTTGCAACGTGAGCGTAATCACGATGGTTATAGTCCCTTGTGACTATACCTACTGATTACCACGTTGACTAGGCGTAGTGACGAGTCGTAGTTTCGGCCAAAATGCGTGTTTATGCGTATTTTGTAACCAAACTACTCTAGGGTATCAAAACCGTTTGTTTTGATATCGAAACCTGCTTTTTAACTTAACTAAACATGTTCTAGCATGTTTAGCTCGTCACTTTTAGTTGGTGCTTGTGTAGAGTCGTAAGTCAAGCGGACTAAACACCCGCTTAGACTTTTGAAACGACCCGTTTGGTCGATCATTAGGATCCGACCAAACATGTTTAGTGACCATAGTAGCATAGGGAATAACCTTTCGAGGTTATACCTTATGATCACTTAGGTTTAATTAGTCGCATGATAGGTAGTTATATGCCTTTGGTAAATTACCAAAATACCGTTTTCATACATAATTGGTAATTAAGCATATGTAACCTAAACTTTTGACACATAACTAATTAAGTAACATAATTAAACATGTATGGGCATATAATACTTGCCATAGGACTAGTTAGATGTCTCGAACGCACTTTTGCGCGCACGACGCATTAACGTAGCGTAAGCTACCTTATTGGGTCGTGATGGGTCGAAAGCACTTAGGTTAGGTTTCAATTTAGAATGTAGGCTTTGTTAAACCATATCACATGAGTTCTAACACTCATTTGGTTTACAAGACCTCATTCTATCCGATATTCCGACTTAGGCGTCTATTGTTTGACTAGTGATTCGATTACTAGGTGTTGTTTGATTTCTCTGGTTTGCTCGAGTTTGTTGAAGTTCTATTGATTGAGGATACTTTGCACTCCATGTGAGTACATAGTTCCCCTATTTTACTGTTTTCAATTATTTGGGGTGATTCATATGTACGAAATGTTTTCAAGGTTTAAACGATGATTTCAAAAACAATTAAAACGATTTTTACTAAACTAATAACGATTTCAATAATGTGAACAAAACTTGATGGTTGTAGTTACATAACAAATGACATTCATTAATTTTGGCCCAACCGACCAGTATTAGGTTACGGTACCATTGGATCTGACAAATCCCGTTACTTTACTGCACCCATGGTTATGTGTGGGGGTTGTGGGTAGCGACTGAATCTGATGTTTGTTAACTTACCCTTTGGTGGTTTGTTAATTCGAGAAGCGATAAGCGAGGTGATCGAGTCACGAAGGTTTGAATGTTATTAACGAGACGACCATATATAAGTTATCACAATTAAAATGAGGACGATTTAAACAATTTGGGAACGATTTTGAAACGATGTTAAACAATTTGGGTAAACGATTGGTTTTTGGCTAGTGTTTAGATAACGGGACGGGTGTAATGTGGTGAAAACATTGTAGATACGCCGCTGGTACTTCTTATATATAAGTGTTTTCAACATATTACATACCGTGGCGTTATTTAGTTCACTTGGGTAAACGATTTTGGAACGACATCACACAAACGAGGTTTTCGAAATGATATAAACCATACGAGTTTTATTAACGAGATTTTATTAACGATTTAATACGAGATGTTTTACAAATTGCTTTACTAAAACAAATGTTTTTGGGTTAAGAATCATGGCTACGAGGTTTTATAAACTATAACCCGCTTGATTTGAGTTGGTTAATTAAGTTGCAATATTATACTCTTTTCAAAACAAAGTTTTTAATAAAGTATTGCAACATTTAAACTAGCCATGAATCCGACACTCCTATAAAACCTATGTACTCGCCAGCATTTCCTTGCTAACTAAGTTTTTACATATGTTTCAGGTGTTGATGCTTGATTGACTTCTAGGATGCATGCGTCACATAGGAACCGGACGAGGCCTTAGTGACATAATAACAATATTAGTCGTTATGTAACTTGTT
Source organism: Helianthus annuus (assembly GCF_002127325.2). Lineage (NCBI taxonomy): Eukaryota > Viridiplantae > Streptophyta > Magnoliopsida > Asterales > Asteraceae > Helianthus > Helianthus annuus. Next base: position 117,779,351 of record NC_035436.2, read on the forward strand.
TGTTTTGTGTTAAAACAATGTAAATTACTTAGTGAATCAATAAAACGAAACACTTTTTGTATCCATGGTTGTGAAACAATAATTCTGTTGCAACACTCCCCGACGTTTCCGTCGCGGTTTTGTTGTTTTAACGCGGTCGGGGTGTGACAACAGGGACCCAGATTGAAATAGTTTGAGATTTGAACTAAAATGGCAAAAGTACCCAAACCACAGGGACCAAAATGGCAGTTTAATCTTTAGTTTTTAGCACTTAGTTTGGGTGGGGGGGGGTGGTTTAGGTTTTTTAGGGGTTATTTTGGTAAGTTATAGTTTTTTTTTTGTTTTTGTTTTTTTAATCAAAATTATTCTACAAAAACATTTTACAAAATTATTCTACAAGATCAAAATTAATCTAAAAGAACATTTTACAAAATTACTCTAGAAGATCAAAATTACCCTATAGGATAGAGGGGTTTAGGTTTTTTAGGGGTTTTTTGGTGAGTTGTAGTTTTTCGATCAAAATTACTCTACAAGAACGTTTTACAAAATTACTCTACAAGATTAAAATTACTCTACAACAACATTTTACAAAATTACTCTATAAGATCAAAATTACTTTACAGGATCATTTGTAGAGTAATTTTGATAATTATCTACGAGCAAATAATTACAAAAATGCCACCGCGTTTTTTTGCCTTTTTCATGCTATTCGTACGTTAAGTACGTTAAAGTTATTTGTACGGGAACTTTACTGTATTTATATTTATATTTATATTTATGAATATGGAAGTTGGTATATGTATTTTTGCAAAATTTTAATTATTATTGATGCTTTATGAACTGGCTTCAATATATCCAACACTTTTTAAAACTGTACACTTTGCAACAAGTTTAGGTTTATGTGCATTTACATCATTAAAAATTTTATTCAAGATCGTTGAATTTGCTGTGGCATTTGTATAGTGAGATCACACTCCATTTGGAACAACAACAAGAATAACATAGGGGACTGCCTAGTATTTGATGTTCAAAATGAGCTTGGTAGAGTCTAAGAAAATGGTTGCTTAGGCATGAGACTAGACACCCACTTTCTCATTTTTCTACAGATCAACATATGTCCCCAGTAGAAAGCACCAAATGTGTTTGTTGGTTGTCTATATCCACCACATATTGTCTCACCAAATCAATTTCTTTCTCTCCATAACTACACATACTCTTATCACAATCCCATGTATAGCCCACCAAAACCCTACTTGTACGTAACACTTATCATAATTTTTCTTACTTCATTATTTGAACAAAGCATTAAAGAAAGATAGTTTTGTATTGTTGTATGGGATACAGGGTGATTGGTGATAATAGTGTAGTCTCATAGAGAACTTAATTTAAGATATATGATGAAGACAATTGGAGGCTAGTCAAGAGCCAGAAAAAAATAAAATAAAACAAACACACCAAACTAGGGTATTCACTGATGTCCGAATATATATTAATAGGCAAAGAATCATGTACAAGAGAGCCGATTTATACGAACTGTTTTGGTCTTTGATCAAGCAATCTAATAGTTGAGATTAACAGGTTTCCAAATGTAGAATTCACGTAAGACAAAACAAGGAAAACAACTGAGGAAAAAAGATCCAATATTTGTGACTCATAAACCCATTTCCCTCATGATTTTCAAACGTCTATAAATTTTTGTATATGATAATATTTAAAAAAAAAACTACACCAGATTAACGAGCATTTTATTACCTCTAGTTTAAGTAGGCCGTTTCTATAGTTTTCTTAATTTTTAAATTTTTTATTTTACAAGCTATAACCTTACGTGATTTTGTAACACTATGTGATTATATTCCAGTACGTAATTATGTAATATGCCTTTTATTCTCGAAACAAGTCTAACACTATGTGATTATATATAAGTACGTAATTACATAACAATATTTTTTTATTACGTAATTTTGAATACTCATTACATGTTTATGTGATTTTATTATAGTATTTATATGAAAACCCATTAAGTGATTATATAATTACATAGTAACAATAATTGTAATAAAAACCAAAACATATAATATATAATATTTCACGGAATGCCAAATATTTCAAGTCTAATCACTTATCAAGTATAAACACAGTACAAAATATTAACTAATCAACCTATAATAACCACGTAATATAGTATATTGCAGATTTTGTCATGTAATAAAACATAAACAATTAATTTTTCATTATTGATGTGTAGTCACTTAATAAGCACAAATGTAATAATATCAATTATAACAATTTATATTGAATGTGTAATCACATAATGATTTATATTGAATATGTAATCACGTATCCTATAAAAAAATTAAGAAAACTATAGCAATAGTCTACACAAGTTAAATAGAATAAAATGCCCATTAATATGGTGTATTTTTTTAAATATCATGGTACGAATAAGTCATAACTGTTTGAAAATTGTGGGGAAGTGCATATACGAGTTAACAATATTGAATCTTTCTAAAATACAATTGCCATTGAATGTCTTCTACATTTCGTATGAATTAACTCTCTTATATAATAACCACTCCCTATATTAGTATGGCTCAGTTTTGGTCTTAACCTAAACATCCTAATTCAAATTGTGAACCTTCAAAGATTCTAGGAAGAGACACATAAAAATGTCAGATTGTTAGAGCATAAAGTTAGGGTTGTAAACGAACCGAACGTTTAGCAAATAGTTCGGGAAGTTCGTTTATGTTTGTTCGTCTAATAAACGAACGAACATGAACAAGAAATTTTGGCTGATTAGTTAAATGAACGAATATGAATAGAAGTCTTGTTCATTCAGTTGTGTTCGTGAACGTTCGGTAAGGTGTTCGTGAACATTCGTTCTTTTGTGTTCGTTTATGTTCATTTGTTCGTATTTTATTAAAGTTTTATGTACTTTCATATATTTTATCTATACTTTTTACATTATTTAATTTTTATTTATCTTATTACCCTAATGATTAAACTAGGAAACCCTATTTCTACTTTATTTATACACCATTCCCCTTTCCTTTTTCATTATTTACATCGATAGATACTGTAGGATCGAGACTCGACCTAAACGAGTCGTTCAGAAGAGATCTCGTCCAATACGAAAGGCGGAAATAGACGTATCAGAGTTGTTTCAGCTGGATACACACAAGAATCACTTTAACTATCTCTTGTATTGATTTCGGAACGTTTTACAAGCTGGAGATACTTCGGCAGAGCTTCGCTACCGGAATCAAGAATGTTACAAATGAAAGAACCAAGACACCTATTTATAGGCACGCCATTTCCTATGAACTGGACATGCCACTTCCTATGAACTGGACATCCCAGTTCGTGTGAACTGGCTTGTTTTGACCTTTTTCTCGATTATCTCATACTACGTGTCTTGTTCTATCTAACCTATTACAAGACTCGATACAAGACGAAGTCGACAGACATATGCACCAACAGACTCCCTCTTGGATGTTGACTAAGTCTTCGGTACGAGTCTTCAGTATGTCAAGTCTTCAGTCTTGAACAGTCTTCTCGCTCTTTCCAAAGTCTTTCGCTGTAAGCATCCTTCAAACTCTTTCTTTCCGTCTCTTGCTTATTAGCATCAACAGCTTCTATCTTGAACACAGTTCCATGATCAGAAACTGGCTCTTTCATCTTTAGACTCCCTCTTGGATGTTGATCCAAACTCTTCAGAATTAGCAGACAAGATTCGAACCTGGCTTTAATGTCTTCAGACTCCCCCTTTCGATAAGCTGGGATCACAGTCTGGAATTCACAATCTACAGGCTTTGGATCGGAAACCTTGCTCAAACTCTGCTCACGCTTTGCAGCTTTCACAGATTCAGGACCGTTGCCTGGCTCTCCGTAGCCACAGGATCTAGAACCTGGCTCAAGTCTGCATATTTTAAGGAGTCGTAACCTGGCTGCTTCTGCCTGCACAAACTCTACCTAATAGTAAACTTCTCAATTCTAAAAAATTAACAAATTTAGAAATCACTGGTAGATATCATTCAACATCAACACTCTACTTTTGGGTATTTTTGTAACAATTTTAATCTCTGCTTAACCACTTGTTAAATCAATCTCAAAACATCACTTGTAAGAATACCATTTTTCTTATTTCCAAACAAACTCTTCCAAACCTGTTGTTCATCATGTTTAGCACTTGGAATTTTGAAAATCAGCTTTTCAACATCAGTTGTCGAAAATAAGATCAAATAGAATCTTTTTGAATTTTTCAAAAACTTTATACTAAAACACATTCTTTTTGGATTTTGTTTTTAATGAAAACATTTTGGATTTTTTCTTTACTACTTTTCATTAAAGAAATATTTACAGACAATATTTTTGTGAGTTTGTGTTAGAGGATCATATCAGTTTATGACAAATCACTAGCACCGTTAAGCTTTAAACATTTTAACTTCTAAACGATTCACTTAGATTGTCAGTATACTGATCCACTTAAATTTTCACACAAAGTTCAACTGTTTCGAGATACGAGATTTAGTGTTTTAATGGACTTAACTTATTCGCGTGTCCCACCTCAGAATATACTCCCGTATCCAGACTTCTATATTCAGTCTTACAGGTGAATGTACACTAATGATATATGTAAACGGGTAATGCGAGACCATGAGAGCTCAGGCTAGAACTTCCGTTCAGACAAAGAGATGATGGCTCGTCTTTCGGTGTGTCCCGTTTGGGGATCTTTTCTTCAACAGCACATGATTAGCATTTTTCAATGTTTCATCATTTTTTATGCTGAGGGTAGGCTTTTAAGATTAAAGCAGTGCAGAGTATTATACGAGGACTAGGCTATTACTCCCGCAAAATCAGAAGTCCTGGTATAATACCTCAGATATCATCACGCACAAAGACCTAGTATGTCAGAAATAGAAAGCCCTTCAAACAAGATTTCAGGGGTTACCTATATATCCGAGAGATGTTCCCCAGGAAATAAGTAAGCTATTCGTATTTAGGTTTGTATCTCGACAACAATCTACTAAGCGTGTAAAAACCTACTGGCATATCGTCAGTGAGACCATTTATCACATATTTAACTTTCCAATTCTTTAGCATGCTGTGATTGTTAACTGATTTACTATCATTTCCTCTTTTTTTAGCAAAAACTCATTTTTGATTTTTTTAATGTTTTTGGCTTTTTCAAATTTTCTAATGTTTTTGGCATTTTCAAATTTTCTAATGTTTTTGGATTTTCTTAAATTTCTTACTCCCCCCTAAAATTCAAAACCATTTAAAGAAAATTTGACAAACTGATGTGAATTGCTTCAATTCTCCATTCACTTGGCATAAACAATCAGAACTCCCCCTGACAACAAACTATTTTCCCATTATGATTTCAGAACACTTAGGTTTGTTTTAATCAAAATAGTTTTTTCAGAAAATAAGTTTTGTTGATTTTACACACCACTTGTTAGGAACGGGGATTCATCACATTGTTTATTCATCTAATTGTATGAAAGTTAAATCAAGTTCAACTTAATGACTTTGATTAACCACTTGACGGTTCACTTATCAACCAATACCACTTGTAAGTTGAAATATAACAATTTTGAATTTTTCAAGAAAGATGCCGATTCATGCTCCACGATTACCAACTTAGGAGCTCCGGCAAGTCAGGTTTTTTCAGATATAATGATTCTCCCAAGCCTGACGGTCCTTGGGAGTTTCCGAGTCATCCTCACTCGGTTTCTTACCTTTCTTCTTCTTTTCATAATATTCCTTTACCCCTTTGACCTTCCCGTCAACCATCTTTCCAAAAATATGTTTTACTTTTCCATTAAACGCCTTTTCAACATCAAATTCTTTCTTTTCAGAATAGAATTGATTCGAAATCTCACCTTTGCCAACTTTTTGTTTATAATTTTTAGTCCACAATGGTGGAAAGTTGACATCATCTATTGGCGGAACTGAATTTTCTTCTTTTAACTCAACCTATGGCTCCTTTGACTTTGACGACTCAGATTCATCGCCAGAACTAACATCTGATTTCTTAACAACCCACTTTTGGTTGTTAAGCTTCACTTTTCTTTTGTAAAAACTTTTTGAACTCTCACCAACCTCAAATTTTGAATTTTTGAATACTATAAATTGTTCGGTTGGTGGTTGATTTTCAACCATCTTTTCTTTCAATTTTTCAGAGACTCCCTGTTTTGTTTGGGTTGCATTTGGACAGTTCAAGGCAATGTGACCAACTACTTTGCATTGATAACAGGTTGTTGTCTCCTTTTTCTGAACAACATCATTCTTCATTCCTTCTTGCTTCTTAGCAAGGAATTCTTTGTTTGATTGCTTCCAGAATGAGCTCTTTTCCTCTTCTTCCGAACTTGCTACTGAAACAAATATAGTTTTTGGTTTATAAGTTTTCTTATTTTTATGATTTTCTGGTGGAATAAAACCTAAACCTTTCTTTTTGAAATTACCGTTATGGTTTGGTTTCTTTTGAAAACTCAAACCAGAACTGTAACCTTTTTTCTTGTTTAACCTTTGTTAAACTCTTGAGGTGCACTTTTAGGTTTTTCAGAAAGATTTACATCTTTTATTTCAGAAATATTAATTTCTGTTAGTTTGAAAACCTTGTTGATCATTTCAGTTTTAACACCTCTTATTGGAAATTCTTCATCAGAAAATAATTTTTCAGAATCATTCAAAGTATATGCTACTTTGAATGTTTCGTCATTCAAATTATTTTGTGATAATAGAAAATCTTTATTGTAAACTCTTTTAACCGGTGATTTTGAACTGTTGACAGATGAGCGTGGACTCTCAGATTCAGATTTTGTCTCTGACTCCTCATCCTTATCCAACACCTGATTGACCACTTTCTTTATTAACTCAGACTCATGATCAGTGTCGGACGATGTAAATGTGACATCAATGTTGTCTGGCAATCCATCTGAAGGTTCATTTTCCCACTTTAAATTGGTTGCCTTTTTGACTCTTTCTGAATTAGGATTTCGTGGAGAATATTCATTTTCAAGCGGCGGTGGACACTTGGTATAATCAGTACTATTTTTCTTACTAGTATCCTTTACTTCAGATGTCTCTTCTTCAAACGCTTTCATGCCTTCCACTGTAGGATAAATCCTGTCAATCACATAAGAAGCACATGAGTAACTTCTCAATAACCTGTTTACCCTTTCAGTTTCTATCCTCTGGGTTTCCAATTTTTGTTCAAGTACAACACATTTCTCAATGTAATTATTGATGATTTTCTGCTTTGTCATGAACGCTCCATTGAGTGTCTTCATAACTAAAGCTTGTTCACTACTTGTCTTGCTGTATTGATTCATAGATTTGTTTAAAACATCCTAAGATTCTTTCAGTCTGTTCATGTTATGAATCAATTTGTTGTTGTGCCTTTTCATAGTATCACAATTTTCACATTTCTCAGGTATCTTTTCTGCATCAGCTTCCTTTTCAACCTTGAAAGCTGGAATTTCTTTAACCTGCTTCTTTATCACCTGAACATCTTCATCATCGCTGTCAACTTGTTTTTTAACCTGCTTCTTTTTTCACTCGAACATCTTCATCATCACTGTCAACTTGTTTTTTAACCTGCCTTTTTATCACTCGAACATTTTCATCATCACTGTCATCTTTCGCAGCTAGTATTTCTTTCATTTTACCTGCATAATACGAATTATCATCATCACTATCATATTTTTCTTTAACAGTTGCTGCTTTATGATTTTTCTTTTTCGCAGCTTCTTTTTCTTTGATCTTTTCTGTTTTACCTGCAAAACACAAATTATCATTATCAGATAAAAATTTTCTTGCATAAAGTTCAAGTTTTCGAATCTCTTCACTATCATCATCACTCTTTTCATTCAATGAGTGATCAAAGACTGGTGCTCTTTCTGAAACCTTTTCTGAAACCTTTTCTTTTGAAACTGGTTCTTCTTCGATCTTTTTAGGACTGTACTGCTGAGATTGATAGTAAGCATACGCCAATTCTTCTTCAGCAGTTGAATCTTCATAAATTTGAGCAACAAATGCTACTTTTCCTGAAGTTCTGTTAGGATCCCACTTATCCCAACTGAAGCCCTCTGGAATCCTTTCATCATCTTGATCTATCAGGCCATAACAAGCTCTCTTTGATGGTTCTTTGATCACTTTCTTAGCATGTGCAGTTTGTGGTTGTTGTTGTTGATGCGACTGTTGAGCAACTTGATGATAAATCGCTTTTCGATAATAATCATTGTTGCCGAATGGATTTTGAGCTCCATTTGCTTCGCGGTTTGTGCATTCTCGCTTGAAATGCCCTTTTCCCCTTCAACGAAAACAAGTAACTTTAGATTTATCAAAGCCTAAAGTAGAAACATTAGCATCACGAAAGTCATCTCTTCTAGTGATTTGTTTAAACTTCTCAGCTCTTCTCAACACGCTCGTTAAACACCACTTAATATCCATAAGTTCCATCTCCTTAGCATCAATCTGATCGTAATCCTCTTTTGTCAACATTGGATTTCCGATCCTTCCTGCAACTAAACTCTCACAAGACTCTAAAACTGTCACCAATAAAGACATATGACCCTTAGCAACCTCTTCCGAGAAATTCTGACCATCTTCAAGATTTAATGCAATGTTGCATTGTAGTACTTTGCCATTCTTGGTTGCTGAAAAATTTGGATCGAATGATGGATATGAAGAGAATCCAGTTTTGTTGTTTGATCCTTGAGATGATCCTCCAGAAGAACTTTTTGCATTAAATGCAGTTTCAATCTTTGGTGCAATGTTGGTCCTATCACTAGTACCTCCTTTGTAATATAAACCAATGTCTTGTTCACCATTAAAGTCCTTCATTCTCGCCACCTTCCGTTGTTCCATCTCTTGAACTTCGAGTTTTTCAATAAACTAGCTCAACGTTAGATATCCAAATTTATCATCATTTTTCAACATCATAAGATACGTGCCCCAAACATCTTGTGGCAACGCATCGGCCAACTTTTCAATCCATTCTTCTTTATTTTTCTTAATGTCTAATCTCTTCATGTTCATCACCAAATTGCAATATCTTTCAATAACCTGCTTGGTGTTTTCAGTTTTTAATCCACGAAATACATCAAATTCTTTCTTCAAAAGCGATTTTTTGTTCTTGATCATGTTTTTACTTCCAACAAACTTCGCTTTTAGTGCTTTCCATATTGAGTATGCACTTCCGTTGTGTTGTAATAAAATCAAGATTTCTTCTTTAATGGCTTGTTGCAATATACTCATCATCATCTTTTCACTTTTGTATTTCTTTTATGTTCATCACTTAGATCTTTAATCGCAACATTCTCTCCGTCATCATCAGTCGGTCTAATATATAGTTGTTCAACACATTCCCATGCATCTAAGTAATTTGCTTGAACCCAATTTTCAAAACGCTCATCCTATTCACTATACTCCTCAATATTCATGAGCTTAGGCGGTTTTTGCACGGTTCCTATTTCATTTTCTAAGATCGTGTTCTGAGCTACAGTGATCGGGGTAGCAATGCGTTGTAGAATTCGTTCTCCATGATTCTGTTATCAAAAGTTCACAAACTAGACACTTTCAAACGAACTGGATTTGGTGCGAACTAGTCAATTTCAAGCGAACTGGGGAATTACAAACGAACTAGAGTATTGATGCGATCTTGGAGACCTTATAGTCACTTTACACGACCTGAATAACAATCTCACACGAACTGGAGTCTTTAAAGCGAACTGATCACCTTTCAAGCGAACTGGGGTCACTTTCAAGCGAACTGGAGCAATATTCACACGGTTTGACCCATTTCATACGAAGTGGAGGTCAATTTCACACGAACTGGACCTTTTCATGCAAACTGGAAGTCAATTTCACACGAACTGGACCTTTGCATGCGAACTGGAACATTTTCGAACGATCTGATGAGTTTTCGGTTGAAATTTGTCAAAATTGATCAAGTTATAGGTCGATTTTAGGTCTGATTCTTTAAAGGATTGATTAAAATAGTATTTCGTGTGTTATATATGAAAATCAGTCCATTTTAATCAGAAAAACTCAGTTAATTTTGAAAAATCGTGAAGAAAGTGAGTAGAAATAAAAATTTTTGATGAAATCAAGCTGAAAATGGTAAGAACTCTTCCTCCTGAGCTCTGATACCACTTGTATTTGAAACATTCAAATTTGGTTTCAAGTTAATGAACCATTTAATCATTTCAAAATCATTTCTCATTTCTCATACAAAAGTTTGAAAGATGCTTACAGTGTTAGATACTTTAATCCCCGTTCCTAACAAGTGGTGTGTAAAATCAACAAAACTAATTTTCCGGAAAAAACCATTTTGATTAAAACAAACTTAAGTGTTTTGAAATCATAATGGGAAAATAGTTTGTTGTCAGGGGGAGTTCTGATTGTTTATGCCAAGTGAATGGAGAATTGAAGCAATTCACAAGAATCACTTTAACTATTTCTTGTATTGATTTCGGAACGTTTTACAAGCTGGAGATACTTCGGCAGAGCTTCGCTACCGGAATCAGGAATGTTACAAATGAAAGAACCAAGACACCTATTTATAGGCACGCCACTTCCTATGAACTGGACACGCCACTTCCTATGAACTGGACATCCCAGTTCGTGTGAACTGGCTTGTTTTGACATTTTTCTCGATAATCTCATACTACGTGTCTTGTTCTATCTAACCTATTACAAGACTCGATACAAGACGAAGTCGACAGACATATGCACCAACAGATACGATCGACCTTCGTTCCATAACTAGGGCTTCAAGTTCCATTGCTACTCTTTGTCCCATCCACCTTTAGCTTCCGTCGCGTTCGCCAAATTTATTTGTGTTCATTTATGTTCGTGAACCATTCGGGACACACTCATTTCCTTAATGAACGAACACGAACATAAAATCTCATTCGGTAAGTGTTCATAAACCATTCGTAACACATTTATTTCCTTAACGAACGAACACGAACAATCGATTCTTTTACAGCCCTACACATAGTTTAACAAAAAAAAATGATATATTGATATTATTTTATATTATTCAAGTTTTGTTTGGGTTTAATTTCAAGAAGAAAATCTAAATTTGAATTCAGTTTGTTTTCTTTAATTTCAAGTGGAAATCTTGTGACAACTGGCACAAAACCGGTAATTTCCGTACAGTTTAATTATTATTTAATATATGCAATTATGTGCTTAAATGTCAACATTGTCTGATTTTATGCTATACATGTGAATTTATGCACGTTTTATACTTCAAATATTGCTTTGTGCATTACCTTAAGCGTTGCATCAGAAAGACTAGTAAACTCACCGGTAAGACCCTCTGTGTCAGCATCTCCGCAGAAAGCAGTCAGACAATAGAATTAGGGCCTAGGAGTAGGTCCAACATTTAAAATACATTAAAACCCAAGTGTGGATACAAAGGTTAACATATAAACTTTCCGGAAGCTAAACTATGCACTAAAAAGCACCCGAAACTCACTTTAAATGCAGAATTCTACAAAATTCAGCCATAATTCAGCAGTAATTCAGCTTTTAACACCAAAATATCATACAAAATTTATGAATTAGTGTCCAGAATAACTTACAAAGTGTCGGGAATTAAAACTGTCATAAAAGGGTGCTTCATACTTAGTGAAACTGCGCAATTTAGCACTTTAACGAACCGTAACGAAACGAACAACCGGACACTACCCGAAATACCAAAATTTTCACTAGAAGCATTGTTTTAGTGTTACGAAGCTAGTTATGGTCACCGAACATCATATTACATCTCATAAACACTAAATACAGAAAATACCTAACTAATACCATTACATTCCAACTAAATCATGTAACTAACAATTGAAATGTTACACTTTACCTCCCCCCCCTTGTTGGACGGTTGGGACAAGGGTCCCACATAGGGATTTTATTTGATTATTTTTGATCTTATGTTGGAGTATATTCCAACAAATATACCATAAAAGATTTGGAGAATTTTATAAAATCCTAAACTAATAACACTTCATCATTCTTCATCTCCTAACTCACCATCAACCTCCTCCTTTCTCCTCTAACTCTCGGCTCAAACACCCCCATATACTGTTGATGCACTTAATGTCTATCGCCTTCGTCAATCCGAGTTGTAGTGAAAAGCCGGAAGGAATCATGCGCGTATTGTCGTATTTAGTTAGAAATGGCAAGGTGGCAAACTTGTAATTAGTGTGAACTTTCACTAAGTTGCCTTGACCATATAAATAGGAGATATGTCATGATTTTAGTTAGACTTTGGTAAGATTTTAGAGATCTTGAGTTAGAATTTGGAGAAGACTTTCTAGAGAGAGAAAGTAGAGAGAGAAAGTAGTGTAAACGTGAATCTTGTACCGAATTGTCATATTTCTCAATAGATTCTCGTTAGTAGTACGTTATCGTGTGTTCGGTCACTTACGTTCACGGATTCCGCACGTGAAACGTACGATACGCAATCGAACGGTGCCAAAACCGGTCCTACAAGTGGTATCAGAGCTAGGAGCTCGATTGCTTGATCAAACACGTAGTTCTCGTACAGATTTCAGCCGATTCAGAGCCAAATCAGATCCGAATTTCATCAATTTCATCACTTTCTACTCATTTCTTACATTTTTCATCGGTTTTCATCAAATTGAACGGGTAAACACGGTCCATTTCGTCTGATTTTTGGATATATTGTGCGAAATACATAGAATCAAAACCCTACCAAGTTTCAGCTCGAAATTCCGAGCCGTTTAGGAGTAATTGCGATTTTTCTGTCCGAATTTGCGTAAACTTTCAGCTTGGAACCGCCTTTGCGAACATCTGGAACCGCTCGTAAATTCAGGACTGGAACCGCTCGAAATCAATGTCTTGAATCGCTCGTAATTGATTGATGTGGAACCGCTCCAAAATTTCAGCTATGAACCGCTCGTATGTTAAGTGCTGGAACCGCTCATGAGTCTAAGGTGTAGAACCGCTCGTATTTCAGATGTGTGAATCGCTTTTCTAACCTTCGTGTGAACCGCTTATTGGTCAACCTTGGAACCGCTCATACATCATAGTATTGATCCGCTTATTTGAACATCATTGGATCGCTTATACAAACAACTTTTGGGATCGCTTATCCGATCGGTTGAAACCGCTTATTCGGAAGAATCAGGATCGCTCGAAAGATCGTGTGATCCACTCGAAGGATCAGTTCTATTTGATCGAAAGATAGTTGGGTTCGCTCGAAAGATAGATTGTTGGTCCGCTCGAAGTGACAATCGGGCCCGCTCGATCGAACAAAGTGTAGATCGCTTATTAGACATTTATCTGGATCGCTTTTTGATCAGTTCCTGGATCGCTTATCCGAAATTATCTGGACCACATATCAGTAAAGTCTGATCCAAGTGTCCATCGTGTAGTTTCACTTAACCGAATCATGGATATAGATTTCTTTAATATGACTCGAGAAACAGTTGATAAAAGAAATGTATTAAAGAAAGAATTTGATTTATTTTCAGGTTATCCAGGAGAAAACACTAAGGATATCATCGAGAGATATAGACTTCTTGTTCGTTCAATGCATAAAGTTGGTATAACTAAAGAACCAGCAGAATGGGTTGAAAAGTTTGTCAGTGCTTTACCGAAAGATGAATGGGGAGATTACATCTTGAACCTGAAGAGTTCTGGAGAATTTTCTCAACTGACGATTTGTCCACTCGTTGAAAGAATTGAAGAACATATGAGGATTAATGATGAAAAGAAGAAAAACGAAAATAGTGATCAAAGGGCAAAGGAAGAAAAGGATTCAAGAGTTGGAGAATCTGTGAAGAATGCATCAGTGTGTTTCAAATGTGACAACTTTAAGACTTATAATGACAAACTCGAAGAAATTGCAAAAAGTTTGGCATTGGAGATCAAGAAGTTGACAGATGAGAAGCAAGCTGATGATAAACAGATTCTTATGATTCAGGAAATGTGTGAGAAACTAAAAGTTGAAAATGACAAACTGTTGGGTAATTTGAACAGTTTGACATCAGAAAACAAAGTTTTGAAAGAGAAAGAAAAAAACTTTGAAAGCAAAAAGAAATCCTCAGAAAAATGAAGATTTCTGGATAAAACTTGAAAATAAGAATTTGAAAGCTAATGAATCAAAATTTCAAGAACAGATAAAAGCTTTGGAAAATGAAAAGTCTGTTCTTGAAAATTTGAAAAATGAAAATGAAAAAACAATCAAGTCTCATTTTGGGAGAATATCTCAGCTTGAAAGGGAAGCTGAGAATTCGAGGAACAGAATTGATGAACTTGAAAAGAAGTTGATCGGTTTTGTGACTTCATCTGACAAGTTGAATATTCCTTGTCCAAAACCAATCAACTCTGTTCCAATAAGTGACGATGTCACAAACTTTGACAATGTCAAAGTTGAAGATTGTGATGAGAAATCTGATGATGTAAATACAAAAATTGAAAAACAAAAATTGTTTTTAGAATTAAAAGAAAAATTCAAAAATACTGTTTTGCAATCTACTGAAACAGGTGAATGCTCAACGCAAAAACCTGTTAAGAAGATTGTAGAACAGAAACAAAAAGTTAAAAATTTGAAAAATGCTCAAAAAGAAAATAAAAGCTCATCAGATCGATCATCCAATCGAAATCAAAAACCAAAAAAATTGAAAACCGAAAACTCAAAAATTGTTGGTAATAAGTGGTGCAGGTCAGACCACAGTGCTCAAAAGCCAAATCCAACAATCAAGAGGAGGAAGGAGTATCATCACGCTAGACAATGCTTTGATCTAAGCGTTTGGTATGAAAATGGTGATTGGTACGATAACAGAATGTGCTACAAATGTGGATATCAAGGACACATTGCTGTTAACTGCCAGAGACAGAGATTTGAGACAAGAAGATGCTATAATTGCCAAATCCAAGGACACATTGCCAGGGATTGCCCAAGGAAATCAAGTGAAAGATTGAGGGTTAATTCTCAGAAGTTGGCAAAGAAACCAGTCACTGTCAAGCCCAAGAAACTGAAAGTTTCAGAACAGAATGTCAAAGAACAGAAGGTCCAAGAACCTAAAGTTCAAGAAACGAAAGTGAAGCTTTCTCAAGGGCAGAAAGACAAACTGAGGAAGAAGAGGAAGAAAGCACGAGAGTATCTCGAGAAGATTTTGTCCTCGGGTTCACCCGACAGATCGAATAAGAGTGCTGATGAATCGATTCACTCGACAACAAAGTCAAGTAAACCGAATTCGTCAGATGCAAATCTGAGGACAAAAGAGGAGATAAAGAAGAAGGAGAAAAAGGTCGGCGATGAATCTGACATGTCGAAGTCAGACAAGCCACCTTCAGGCGATGAATCTGGCTCGTCAAAGTCAGACAAGCCACATTCAGGCAATGATTCTGGTTCGTCAAAACCAGAAGAGCCGGTTATTGAGGTAAAATCTGAGAATTCAGGTTTAACAATGGATGATACGAACTTTCCTCCATTGCTAAACAAGAATTCAAAATCACCCAAGGACAGTCAGGCTTGGGTGAAACTTTTCAAATGAAAAACCTGACTTGCCGGAGTTCCCAGGTTGGTAAGCGTGGAACATGAATCGGCACATTTCTTGAGAAATTTCACTCTGGTGATTTTTCGTCTTTCAAAAGATAAATCAGGGACATTAATTTGTACTTGATTCATCTTTCATAAAAGTAGTAATTTGTAAAACAAAGTGATGAAATCCCGAGTTTATGAAATGTCACACAAAACTAATTTTCCGGAAAAACCATTTTGATTAAAACAAACTTAAGTGTTTTGAAATCTAAATAGGTAAATAGTTTTGTTGTGAGGGGGAGTTCTGATTGTTTACGCCAAGTAGATGGAGAATTGAAGTGATTCTCATCAAGTTGTCAACTTTGTACAGTTTGTTTCAAATTTTCTCAGAAAATCAAAATTGAAACATATTTTGATTTTAGGGGGAGAAAAATTTAAAAAAATTAGAAAATTTGAAAAAGTCAAAAACATCGAAAAATTTAAAAATGAGTTTTGTTGATAAAAGAGGAAATGATAGTAAATCAGTGGACTATCACAGCATGCTAAGGAAATGAAATGTCAAATGTGATAAACGGTCTCACTAAAGATGTGACGATAGGCTCAGCTAGACTAGTAGATTTGCGATAACGATACAAATATAAATGAAAGAGCCTAGTTCTAGTGGGAAACATGGTTGAAAGCATAGTACTTAGTTTTGTCCTTCTTGACTGTGTGCCTGCTCAGTAATCGCTAATTGTCGAAAGACATAAAACTGGTTAAGTTTGTGAACTTTCACTACTTTGCTGAAAAATCGCTGTGATTGTGCATTTCATTTTGCAAAGATTTAAACTTGTTTGATTTCTTTATTTTGTTTAAGCATCGGACATCCTCTGCGTATACGGGAGTATCGACCTGGATGTTGTTGCCTAAACGTTCTGATTTATTTTCTTTGGTGTTTCGTTTAAGCTTTGGACCTCCTCTGCGTATACGGGAGTATCGACCTGGTGGTTAAAGCCTAAACAACTTCAACTTGTTTTGTTTTCTTATTTTGTTTAAACATTGGACTTTCTCTGCGTATACGGAAGTATCGACCTGATTGTTAATGTTTAAACATTCTGCTTTGTTTTCGCACATATCACAGTTGATGAAAGTTTAAAGGCATTACTTGAGTTAGTGTATTGCATGATGAGGGGATATGCTGAGATCGTGGGGTCCATAAGAACTTAGTGCATAATTAATATACCTTAAACGTATCGGTAAGCATTTCGAAAGTTTTTAGATTGAGCTTAAGTGGACAATTATATCGTCAATCTACGTGAATCGTTTAGAACTTAAAATGTCTAAAAAGCTTAACGGTGCTTGTGATGTGTCTCAAAAACTGATATGATCCTCTTACACAAACTCACAAAAATATGTGTGTACATATTTCATTTCTGCATTTTATTTCTGCATTTATGTTTCTTATTTTCAAAAATTCAAAAAGATTTTCGACAACTGATGTTGGAGAGCTGACATTCAAAATCTCAAAGGCTAAACATGATGAACAGACAGGTTGGTTAATTGATTTGAAATGTTTAAGATGATTCATTAATTTGAATCAGAAATTGAAATTGAAATGTTTCGAATTAGTTTGATAAAGTGTTAAATGTGATAATTCTCAAACGTTTAGTTGATTCATTAAGTCGAATCACAACTTTATTGGTTTGTAATAGAGAGTTTGAGATGTGTAGGTTTCAGAATTTGTTGATACGAAAAGCCAGACTACGATCCCGACAGCCGAGTCTAAGGGGGAGTCCGAAGACGAGCTCAACGCTAAAGGAGCTTGTATCTGGAAAGCCAGGTGTCGATCCCAAAAGCACGGAAGCTTGACGAAAGCGGGAGCCTGAAGATTCTGAAGAAAATACAGATCCTCTGGGATTCTGTTCGAACAAGAGTATTTGAAGACTCTCACTAAAGATTCCGTCAACATCCAAGGGGGAGTTTGTTAGTGCAGCTCTCTGTCGACTACATCTTCGTTCGAGTCTCTCAAATAGAAAGTCAAGTCGCTACGAGTTTCACTACAGATTGACTACGGCAATATCCAAGGGGGAGATTGTTGATGCACTTAATGTCTATCGCCTTCGTCAATCCGAGTTGTAGTGAAAAGCCGGAAGGAATCATGCGCGTATTGTCGTATTTAGTTAGAAATGGCAAGGTGGCAAACTTGTAATTAGTGTGAACTTTCACTAAGTTGCCTTGACCATATAAATAGGAGATATGTCATGATTTTAGTTAGACTTTGGTAAGATTTTAGAGATCTTGAGTTAGAATTTGGAGAAGACTTTCTAGAGAGAGAAAGTAGAGAGAGAAAGTAGTGTAAACGTGAATCTTGTACCGAATTGTCATATTTCTCAATAGATTCTCGTTAGTAGTACGTTATCGTGTGTTCGGTCACTTACGTTCACGGATTCCGCACGTGAAACGTACGATACGCAATCGAACGGTGCCAAAACCGGTCCTACATATACACACATCATTTTCACTTCATTTACAACCATTTCAAGGCCATTACAAGGTGTATGGAGATCATCTAAGAAGGCTTGAAGTGTAGGAACTTGAAGGACCACCTTGTGGAGCTTTTAACCTCTCATTTTCTTCCATAATCATCATCTTCATTCTTATGCCACTTCCCTAGCCATTAGAGCTAGTAGTAAGCTTCGTGATCTTGTTTTTACTTCTAATCATAATGGTTAAAGTGTTATGTAAGTGGTTAAACACAAAAATCACAAAGAAATAAGAAGATGATCAATAACATAAAGCTAAATAACATGAAATCTAAGATGATTAAGTGTATGTATGAAACTTGTTTGTGGATTTCTTATGTTTATGATGTTGATCATCATAATAACCTTGCTAGATGATGATTAAAAACATGATCTAGCAAGTATAAGGATGGATCTTGAAGAAATCATAATGATCATCCTTTATGTTTCACATGAACTTGAAAATAAAAATGTTTTAGAGTATGATGATGGTTTATGTTAAAAATCTTGTAAATAGATGATTATAAAAATAATTTTCTCAAGAAACCAAGTTTATCTTCAAGATTTACAAAGTCATGGTTTCTAAGTAAACTAATCATATTTTTAGTGTTTAAACAAGACTAGAAACATGTTTGTAACAAGAAAAATACAAAGGTGTTATTTTTGGAAAAATCATCTTACAAGTTGTAAATGACTAAATCTTTCAAGAAAGTGATTTACAAACAAATAAGGGGAATTGGCCTGTAATAATCCCACCTAGACCTTATTGGCCATTAATAATCTTGCCTCGGAATATTCCCCCCCACCAGTCCCACCTTTAACCTATTTTTCCTACAATGGTCCTCCGTTAAAAAACTTAACGAAGTTAAGCTTTTTTTCCAAATTACGAACAGATTTTTTAGGCTTTTGATCAGAACGATGATACAAGTCCATTGATGTAAAACTTACTTCGAAATGGTGCTCCAAGTGACTTGATTTTGGTTAATTAGAAATTTAAACACCCGAATTGAAGCGTCGTTTTCATCGTTTGGAGAACCATTTCGAGGCAAGTTTTACATCAATGGACTCGTATCGTCGTTCTAATCAAAAGCCTTAAAAAATATGTTTGTAATTTGGAAAAATGCTTAACTCCGTTAAGTTTTTTTAACGGGGGACCATTGTAGGAAAAATAGGTGAAAGGTGGGACTGGTGGCGGGAATATTCTGAGGTGGGATTATTAATGGCCAATACGGTCTAGGTGGGTTTATTACAGACCAATTTCCCAACAAATAACCATGTTTTAAAGGGTAACTAAACCTACTAAATAACATGGTAAGTTACTACAAGTTTTTACAAAATTTCAAGTTCATGATGTAGTGTAATTTACATGATCTTGGCGTATCGTAAGTCTTGATTGAGCTGTTGATGATTGATGATGATTTTAAAAGAAAATGATATGCTTTGAAAGCATGGAAACCTCCATTTTAAGGGGAAACTAAGGCAAAATTTTTGTAGAAATTAATCACTTAGAAAAATATTTCTAAACAAAGTGTTTATAAGTAAATTTTGAACTTGGTTTCATATAAAAGTTTGCCATAATTTTTATTACAAAAATTACAAACATTGGAGGTTTATTTTGACAAATAAAAGTGACTAAGTATATATTTAGGAAAATATATTTAGATATCACAATATGTGTGTTACTTGTATATTATGTGTAGTAGTTATATTATTTTAGGAATTTGAAAATAATATAGCACACAAATATACCAAAATTTGGAATACAAAATACTACCAAAATTCCAAGAAAACACATATATGAATTATACCCGAATACCGGACAATCGGACGAACGGACTTATGGACTATAAGTAATATATTCCGGAAATAAATCTGTACCTTAACAAACGTGACGAACGGTATTTTTGAAACCGAGGAAACGGCAAGACATGAATTTCTACAAGTATTACAAAAATATATCATATTTTTGTCAAATAGAAAATAGATTATTTTAATGGAGAAAAATATATATATTTTCTTAACAAGATAAAAATATATTATTTTGGGGTGAAGACTAGAAAAATATATTTTCTAATAATCTTAAAAATATAAGTTATTTTTGAGATTTATATGGAAATATACTTATTTTTGCCAAATAAATTTATAGATATTTTTTCTATAAAAATCCACTCAAAATATGTATATTTTGAGAATATAATGTGGTGATTTTTAGTTGTCTAGAAATAATATTACGGAAAAATAATCACAAGTTTAAGTATAAAATACTTAATTAATACAAGAAAATACGTATCCACATACGTATAAATACATACCGGAATACACCACTAATACTTGACAAAATACACAAATATGAATATGCACAAATACAAGTACTCCTATGCTTGGAAAGTATACATGTGTATAAAATATATACTAGACCAAGTTGGAAATATATTACTTTAACAATATTCCAATAATGGATAAATATAATTTAAGTTAAAATATTATTATTTTAACTAATAATTATACCTTGGAATTATATAATACATCAAGGATGTAACTCAAAATATATCAATGGTTCCAAAATAAGTCTTAATGAACAACTGAGATTAATAGTCGTTACACGACCTAAACGTTTAATAAAACATAGTACATGTGTAGGTAGTGATACGACACGCTAAGCAAATCCGGTGAAGTTTACGGCGCAGGATACGCAAAGTTGTGAGTTCATGTCCCCACTTTAAACTTTTACTTGTTTTCTAAACTTGGGGAAAATACATGTGCTATGGTATGTTGAATACAAAAACTAAGGAATGATACTTTAGATCATGTCACGAATAGGGTGCCATAAGCACCATTAATCAGTTACATACCAAGACCGCAGAACAAAAGGTTAGATCTAATGGGTTTCAGGCAACCACACTCTTGGCCACACTTTTATCAAGCAGTGATTTTGTGTCTCTAGTCGTGAATCGACAAGTAAAAATGCCTATGGTTTGGATGCTTCCTATGTCGTGTCACATGTTAATGGCCTTGCAAACCATTAGCGATCTCGATTTCCTTACATTTACAGAAGTACTTATTTACAAATTACATACCATGTTTTCTATAGCGAATGTTTAAATGTTTACACAAAACTGCATGAATTCACACCAACATTATGTTGATGATTTTCCAAAACTCACATGTATTTCAGGTAACTAAAGTGGATGTACGCATGGTCTCACCCTTGCTCAAGAATGTCGTTTGTGTTTTTAGTTACTATATGTCAAGACTCCTATGCCCGTTTTGCTGGGTTTGGTTGTTATGTCCCATCCTGTGTGGTGATATAAGGATCAAAACCTTTATGTTTATCTTTGAATAATGTTGTAAACTTTTCAGACAATATAACCTTTTTGTTTATCTTTGAATAATGTTGTAAACTTTTCAGACAATATTTTGTGTTGTGATGTAAACCCAAACTTAACTTATGTTTTAAGTTATGTAATGTTAATGGCATTTGGAGTTATTTTATGATCATGTAGTATGTTTACCATTCGTATGCAATGAGAACCTTTCAAGATCACACCTCGTGCTTCCGCCTTAGAAAAGGGTGTGACAGATTGGTATCAGAGCTGCGATTGTAGTGAACCATGATTCCTTCTCGAGTCTAGACTACAATCTTTAGGATTCTCTCACGAAAACAATTTTTCAAAAGTTTTCATTGCATAAAACTTTCCACGACATCCACTACCTGAAACTGTTTTCGAAGAGTCAAGTAAGGACACTTCGAGACTTAGGGTGCACTGGAGTAGCACTTGTCTTTGACAGAGAATTACTTGCAACAATGTGTATAATTATTTGTATATTAATTAAGTAATAATTAATATATACATATACTATGAATAAGATATTACAGGTACACATGTCTTCGTCCGAAAGCAGCAGCCCATCTGAAGGAAGTGATCCGATGACGGATGCCTCTGACGACGAGATTGCTTCAGCACAGGAGACGTTCACGTCTGACTTTGAGGCCGACCCTGAGATGATAACTGATGATAATGATCTCAACGATGTCCTAGGTTTACCTTTACCTCTCCTTGGCCAGCTTATCATAGGACATCCCGATGGTGAACATCTCGTTGAGCCTTTTCCCATCCATGCTGTTCTTTTTGTCACCATCTCTGCTGAGGACTGGTCTTTTGTTGATGACCTAGATTATAGTGTGGCCTCTCCTGTTGTGATCGTTACCGATACTCCTTCCGATTCTGACCTCGAGTCTGATACCGATTCCTTCAATTCAGTGATATCTTCGACCCTTTTTGCTGCTGGACTGAGAGTTTACCCGACTAGTGATGATGATGACGCCATGTCTGTTGCGCCATCTTCTCCTACCCATGTCTTTATACCTCCCCACACTCCTACTCAGATCAGCTCCCTCATCCATCGAATTCATGAGCTTGAGGATGAAGTGACCTATCTCCATAGTTTGATCTTCCCTACACCCCCACCCTCTCCCGTAGCCTACTAGGTTTTCTTTGCAGGTACCGTGACGGAGTAGTGTATTTTGGGTACAAAGACTGTGACCGAGCTTGGGTACAACTTGAAGAGAAGAACCGCCAATGTGAAGAAAGATATTTTGTCTTTTATATGTATTAAACTTGTACTATGGGGTGATGTAACCCTTATGCATTTTGTTTTCTTCGCAAACAATGATGTAACAAGTTGTCCTAATATGTATAAAAACTCGGTGAATATCTTATGACACATCAGTATTTATCTGTTTATGCATGCTTGTGGCTGTATGAATTGATTTATATGTGGGCGGATTGTTTGATATTGCTTATGTGTATGTTTATACATATATGTACTACCATTGTCTCGTGTGATGATATCAAACAAATGTCTAACTCTGTTGTGTTGTGTTTTGGAAGAACATGGCACCCAGGAGAGATGTGAACACTCGTGATTCTGATCAACCCCCTCCTCCTCCGATGCCGAGGACTGCTGAAGAACTGAACTCCCTGTTGGAAGAAAGGATCTCCGAAGCTATTACCCAGTCCGAGGCGAACCGTACTGAGCATAGTGGAGGATCAGGCGGTACTAGACGTAATGGGAACGGAGATTCATCTGGAGGAAACACAACTCAAGGTAACCTTAAGATGATTTGTTAAGACATGATGAAATTTATGAATGGTCTTGTTTCATTGTTTCATTAATCGCTCACGTGTGAATCGGTTGGATAAATTCCAGGCTGCACCTTCAAGCAGTTTCTCGACTGCAAACCACTGAACTATGACAGCACTGTAGGTGCAGTGGCTTTTGTGCGCTGGACAGAGAAGACTGATTCCATTATCCGCATGAGCAAGTGTACCGCAGACCAGCAAGTCACTTTTGTTACTAGATTGTTTGTTGATGAGGCTTTGACTTGGTGGAATTTGCAAGTCCAAAGTCTAGGTGATGATGCTGCGTATGGCATGTCATGGGATGAGTTGAAGGAAAGAATGAGAGAGAAGTATTGCTCTCGTGCTGAACTCCAAAGGTTGGAGACTGAGTTCTGGAGCTTGTCTATGGAAGGTGCGGACATTGTTGGTTATACTCGAAGGTTCCATGACCTGTCAAGAGTGATCCCTATCTGGTGACTCCCGAATTTAAGCGCATTGAGCGCTACATCTGGGGATTGGCTCCAGAATTTCGCAGCATGGTAACTGCGGCAAAACCCCCAACAATCACTCAGGCTGTAACTCTGACTGTCAGCCTTACTGAGGATGCTGTCTGTATGAAGAAGTTATCTCTGAAGCCTACTGAGAAAACCGAGACGCATACTGAGTCGTCTGGTGATAAGAAGAGGAATCATTCGAGTCTGAATCAAGCGACGCGTAACAACAAGGGTTCCAGCAAAAAGAAACGTGACCCCAACCCACCTAAGGAAACGGAAACACTTTCAGCTGCGAATGATGCTACTACTAGAGGACACCGGGGCACTTTGCCGAAATGCAATCAGTGCTAGCTTCATCATGAAGGAGTTTGTCGCATTCCAAAATGTGACAAGTGTGGAAAACTGGGTCACCGCATTGAGAACTATTGAGGAAAAGGAAATAGTAATAGAATCGGGAATGGAAACCGAAACGGTGCTGGTAATGGAAACGGTAATGGGAATGGCAATGGAAATGGTAACCGAAATGGTAATGGAGCTGGGCAGAACCAAGGATGCTTTGGTTATGGTAGCAAAGAGCATTTCAAGAAAGATTGCCCAAGGGAGAATAACGCACAGGCCCGAGCATTTGTGATTGGAGCAAGGAACGCACGTGAGGACCCTAACATGGTCACCGATACATTTCTAGTTAACAATCACTTTGAATCCATATTATTTGACACTGGTGCCAATTATAGTTTCATGTCTGTGGAATTTAAACGTATTCTTGGAATAGAATCTAGTAGATTAGACATTCCTTATTCCATAGAACTAGCCGATGGTAAACTTGTTGAATCGGGCGAAGTTGTTAGGGGTTGTACTTTAGAACTTGGTGAATGAAGATTTAGTATCGACCTCTTACCTGTTCAATTGGGTAGCTTCGATGTGGTGGTCGGAATGGACTGGTTGTCCAAGAATAAGGCAGAAGTTGCGTGCCACAAGAAAATTATTCGCATCCCTCTTGCGAATGATGAAACTCTCATCGTGCATGGAGAGAAAAGAGAGACACCTCTGCGAATTATCAATTGTATGAAGGCGCAGAAGTGCTTAAGGAAAGGATGCATTGCATTTTTGGCGCACATTGTAGATAAGAAGGCTGAGGAGCCGAAACTCGAAGACATTCCTGTGGTGAAGGAATTTCCTGACGTATTCCCAGAAGATTTGCCAGGACTACCTCTGCAACGGCAAGTCGAATTCCATATAGACTTGGTTCCAGGCGCCGCTCCTGTAGCCATGGCACCCTATCGACTTGCGCCATCCGAGATGCAAGAATCATCTACACAACTCCAAGAGTTGCTGGATAAAGGATTCATAAGACCGAGCTTTTCACCTTGGGGAGCTCCAGTCTTGTTCGTGAAGAAGAAGGATAGAACACTGCAGATGTGTATCGATTATAGAGAATTGAATAAGGTTACTATCAAGAATCGGTATCCACTACCGAGGATTGACGACTTATTCGATCAGTTGCAAGGATCGAGCTACTACTCCAAGATCGACCTTCGATCTGGATATCATCAGTTAAGGATCCAAGAAGAGAGCATACCGAAGACTGCGTTCAGGACACGTTACGGGCATTAAGAGTTCCTTTTGATGCCATTCGGATTGACGAACGTGCCATCAGTATTTATGGATCTGATGAATCATGTATGCAAACCATATCTCGATAAATTCGTGATTGTATTTATCGATGATATTCTGATTTATTCCCGAACGAAAGAAGAGCATGAACAACACCTCAGGGTCATTCTGGAACTACTGAAGAAAGAGAAGCTTTATGCAAAGTACTCAAAGTGCGAATTCTGGATTCGCGAGGTACAGTTCCTTGGTCATGTTGTGAACGAGAAGGGTATTCATGTTGACCCAGCCAAGATAGAAGCGATAAAGAATTGGGAAGCCCCCAAGACACTAACTAAAGTTCGATAATTTATGGGATTAGCGGGCTACTACCACAGATTTATCGAAAATTTCTCCAAGATAGCTCAACCGCTGACTTCCCTTACGCAGAAGGACAAGAAATATGATCGGGGAGATAAGGAGGAAGAAGCCTTCCAACTTTTCAAAAGCAAGTTATGCGATGCACCAATACTCTCTTTACCCGAAGGCACTGAGGACTTCATGGTATACTGTGACGCTTCGCGTCAAGGATTGGGTTGCGTGCTCATGCAACACCAAAAGGTCATCGCTTACGCTTCGAGACAGTTGAAAGTTCATGAGAAGAATTATACCACTCACGTGTGACACCTGTGTCACTTCAACCATCAAAGAAATACCAAACCAATGAAATATTGTATTTCATACTTGGGATTTGTAAAAATATGTGTATCGTTTGCACATATCAATTCTTGTTCGATTTCGGGCTCTAAATCGCTTTCTAGAAGGTTATACGCGCACTGATGCGTAAATATAACCAGTTTAATGCAACAAACACTCTGGAATAGTGACATAGGCTTAACATACCCTAAGTAACCTTTACATAACTTAGACATAGGTTTTCGAAGGTTTGGTGTGCCGAAATCAAGTCTATTCGCTTACAGGGACTAAATATGACAAACTGCAAAAGTATGCCGATTTGTACTGTAACGAACATTCCGGAACATGACCATAAGTTAAACATACCCTAAATATCCTTTACATAGCTTAGAAATAGGCTTTGAGGGGTTCGGTGTGCTAAAATAAACTTTTTGGTCATTCAGGGACTAAAAGCGTCAAAAAGTGCATAAGTTTGCATTTTCGCGCATAACTTACGTTCTGAATACATCCGGACATCCAAAAATTTATGTAAGCATTAAAATATTTTGTTTTAATGTTTGGCATAAGAAAAATCCATTCGTCGCGCAATTTGGATCGTTTTTCGCGCTTATGCGCATTCCGTCGTAATTAAGCAAACATCGCGATCATATGACCAAACGAACCGACATCCGACATATTTTTGAGCATGTTTTGAGTTCCCTATACTTTAACTTCATTTTAGAGCCTTGAAATGAGGTTAACGGGGTTTAAACGCATCGAAAATGGCTTAAACGGGCTGCAGGGACCATTTCTGCCATTTTTGAAACTTTTCTGAAGCTGGCACTTGCTAGCGCTGCGCGAGCACCAACTGCTCTCCTCGTAGCGCTACGCGAGCACCTCATCTGGACAGAAAGTTGATTTTCTGCATTTTTCAGCATTGGGGTCGAACTTGGGGGTCTATTTTGTAACATTTTCAATACCGTTTGCTGGTTTTGGGGCACCCCTAGTATCCCAAAACCATGGGCCATATGTGTACGGTCCAGATTGATGCTCGTTTATCAAGGAACGATCTTAACGGTTCTTGATTCTCTATAAATACCCACCTCCTCTTCACTTCTTCTTCACACATTTTCTCTCAACTTCTTCTCTAAGTTGAAGATCCCCTTGTTGAACTTCATACCTGAGAAATTTTGGGTTCAAATGTTCAAGGCTTGGACACGTTGTAAGTATTCTTTCGTGCTTTTCGTTCGTTTTAGCGTTAAAGTCAAACTGTGTTTGACTTTCTGCATTGACCAGTTTATGGTCAACGTGAAGTTCGTTGGAACTTCATAATGTGAGCGTAATCACTGTAACATTTGTGCTTGAAATCATTGTAGTTATCAATAAAACAGTGTCATTTGATCCCAATGTTTGTTTGGTTGTGTTTTACATTTTTTCATGTTTTGACTTTTGTTTGATTTTAAACTCTACATCGCTTTCTGGAGAATTATACGCAAACTGGTGCGTAAATGTACTCAGTTTAATGCGACAAATACTCCGGAACATCAACATATACTCAACATACCTTAAATAACCTTTACATAACTTAGAAATAAGTTTTGAAGGCTTTGGTATGGCAAAAACAAGTTAATTCGCCTACAGGGACTAAATTTGACAAACTGCGAAAGTATGCCAAGTTGAACTGTAACAAACATTCCGGAACATGACCATAAGTTAAACACACCTTAAATATCCTTATCATAGCTTAGAAATAGGCTTTCAGAGGTTCGGTGTGCTAAAATAAACTTTTGGGTCATTCAGGGACTAAAAGTGTCAAAAAGTGCATAAGTTTGCACTTTCGCGCATAACTTACGTTCTGAATACATCCGGACATCCAAAAATTTATGTAAGCATCATAATAATATGCCTTAGTGTTTGGCATGAGAAAAATCCATTCGTCGCGCAATTTGGATCGTTTTTCGCGCTTATGCGCATTCCGTCGTAATTAACCGAACATCGCGATCGTACGGCCAAACGAACCAACATCCGACATATTTTTGAGCATGTTTCATGTCCTCAATGTTTAGGCATCATTTTAGGGCCTTAAAGATGGTTTAACGGGCCTTGAACGTGTCGGAAATGGCCTTAAACCATAACAGGGACCTAAACTGTCATTTTTGAAACTTGGCTTCTGATCAGAACCTCCAGGCGACCCGCGTAAGCCTAGGGGCAACCTTTACGCGGGCCGCGTCAGCCCTGCAGATGCAGAAGCTCGTTTTTCTTGCTGAAAATGGCCTTTCAAGCATCCAAGGGGCAATGCCTCTTCACAATCTCTTGGGTTAGGGTCACATTTTGATACCACAACATTTTGACAAGTGTACGAATGAGATCAAGGCATGATATTCAAGAAACGATCCTAACGGTCTTGCATATCCTATAAATACCCCCATTCTTGTTTAAACCCACAAATCTGATCAAAGAGCTCTAAGTTGATGCCATTGCTTCATACCTGAGCTCCTGGATCAAGATTAGCTTTTGGGGACCCTTCGTAAGTGTTCTTTCGTTCTTTTAATCGCTTTCTAGTACTAAAGTCAAACTATGTTTGACTTTTTGCGTTGACCATAGGCTGGTCAACACGAAGTTCGTTTGAACTTCATAACGTGAGCGTGATCACGATGGTTATAGTCCATAGTGACTATACCTACTGATTACCACGTTATCTAGGCTCAGTGACGAGTCGTAGTTTCGGCCAAAATGCGCATTCTTGCGTATTTTGTAACCAAACTACTCGTGGGTATCAAAACCGTTTGTTTTGATACCAAACCTGTTTTCTAAACTTAGTTAAGCATGTTTTAACATGCTTAGCTCGTCACTTTTAGTTTAGTGCTTATATAGGGTCGTAAGGTAAGCGATCTAAACAATCGCTTATACTTTCGCACCCGACCCATTTGGTCGATCATTAGGATCCGACCAAGCACATTAGGTGACCATAGCATATAGGGAATAACCTTCCGAGGTTATACCTTATGGTCGCTTCGTTTAAGTAGTTGTATGATAGGTAGTTTATATGCCTTAGGTAAATTACCAAAATGCTCTTTTTACGCCAAAATTCATTTTAAGCATATGTAACATAACTTTTGGTATCTAAACTGATTTGGCAACAATATTAGACATGTTAGGCGGTCCGAACGCGTTTTACTCAAACGACACGTTAAAGTAGCGTAAGCTACCTAAACGGGTCGTAATGGGTCATAAGCACTTAGGATAGGTTTCATTTTAGTATGTAGGCTTTGTTAAACCATATTACACGAGTATCCATACTCGTTTGGTTTACGAACCCTCATACTATCCGATCTTCCGACTTAGGTCCGGTATATTTACATAGTTACCTATTAGGTGCTGTTTGATATCCGTGATCTCTAGCATTATTTGGCTGTTACACAAGGACTTCAAAGCAATCCCAAGTGAGTACATTGAACCCCATCTTTTACTGTTTACTAAACTGTTTTGGGGTGAAACACATGTGCCTACTTGTTACTTTCATGCTTTTCATGCTTTCACATCATATACTTGCTATGCTCATTAGTACATTTATAATACATAATTTCATTACATTCTATGCTATGTATGCCCATTGTGTGTGTACTTAGTACATTGTTTTACATTCCATTTTATGCTATGTATGTCCATTGTGTGCGTACTTAGTACATTATTTTACATTACATTTTATGCTATGTATGCCCATTGTGTGCATACTATGTACATTTATTCATCACATGCTCACATTTTGGTATGACATTTGGTTTGTTTAAATTATACAATGTACATTCATTAACACCGATCATGCCGCTCGTTAGTAGGTAATGGTACCATAGGACTTGACAACTCCCATTCCTGAAATCCCGGGTTTGTTTGGATTGGAAGGAATGACCAAATTCGATAAACATAACACATATAGACCTTTAATTCATTTAAAGGTCTATCACCACAGTCACAAAGGCTTGAATGTATGCATTTTCACAATACCGCATAGATGTTTGTATCAGTATAGCATGCATTTGTTCCACAAAACATAACTTTGACTTAAACTATGTTTAATTCAATACCCTGTTTTTGTGCATTTTACCTATGGCCTAGTTGATATATTTCACATGCCATACATGGTATTTTGGATACACATTATATGATCTACATTAAACATAAACATTTTGACATTTACATACACATTTGGTGATTTACATTAGACATGGACATTTTGATATGGTTTACACAATAACACTTGACAACTGATTTATACATGAACAAATTTACATTGGTGGTTGGTTTGGGTAAATGATTTGAGTAATGAGGCGTGTGTAATATGATACAAACATGGTGGATACGCCGCTGGTACTTCCTATATATAAGTGTTTGTATAATATTGCATATCGTAGCGTTATCTAAATCATTTCAGTATAGACATATTACATTTTATACAAATAACATACTTTTCACAAGACATTGTTTTACAAACAACTTATCTTAAACAAACTCATTTTACTTAGTTATTCATTTAACCTTATATTATTCATACATATTATCTAATCTTATCGTTTTCCAAATGATTTACAAGACAAAGCAAATTACAAGGTTCATGACTAAACATTTTCTCAAACAGAAGTCATGAATTCTATTTTCACAAAACCTATGTATCTCACAGGCATTTTTATGCTGACGTACCTACTTTCACATGTGTTTTCAGGAGCTGTCGCTTAGGACGATGATCATGACACTAGGGCGGACCTGTGCCTTAGAGACATAAAAAAATGAAGATAGACTTAGATTAACTATGTTCTGAACTCTTTATTTCCTGTTTTGAAACAATGTAACACTCTTGTTTGATAAATAAAATATAACTTTGTATAACATGGTTGTGGAACAATTAATTCTGTTACAACACTCCCCGACATTTCCGCCACGCTTGGTTATCCCACGTGGTCGGGGTGTGACAGAAGAGTTGGTATCAGAGCCAATGGTTATAGGGAATTAGGTTATTAGTAACGCTTTGACCTAGACTATAACTTTCTAGGACCCTAACACAAGTTATCTTGTGTTTAGATTTTAAAACATGCACTTCACCTATCCTTAGGTGATAACCACAACGAGAACAGTGATTCCGAATCCGCTTTGAAAATTAATCATCTGTTCTAGGATGATTGATTACTAGGTTTTGAACCCTCCTGTATATGGTTTTGAACCCCTTTGAATTTTCAAAAGTATCGTCAAAGTTTTGGGTTTTAATGGTGTGAACACGTGCGAACTGGAAGAGTGAATGTCTGTACCCTGGGTTTTCTGTCTAAGGCTAGAGTGTTCGTACAAATCCACATAATCGGACCAGTCACTCTTACCTGGGAACTCTTGGGGTGAGTGTTCACTTATAGGCGAGCATGTCTTCGCGATACATTATCTTTGACCCATTTACTTTGATTAGACATTGTGTGTCGCTTGTTTGCTTAGCGATACATAACCACCATCTTTGCTTTTGTCGATTTTGTTTCATCTCATTCTCTTCATCCAATCATCTCACTCGTTTCCTTTCATGTTTTCCTATTCTAGAATGCCTCCTCGACGCAACAATCAGGTAGCAAATGCCGAACTGGCAGAAATTATTGCACAGCAGATGGCTGCTGCACTTCCAAACCTCTTTGCTCAATGGAACCAAGCCAACAACAACAACAATGCTCCATGCAATTTCAAGAATTTTAACTCGGCTAAACCACTCAAGTTTAGTGGTTCTAAGGGAGCAACTGGGCTTCTTCAATGGTTCGAGAGCATTGAGAATACTTTCCGTCACGTGCAGTGTCCTGACAATCGCAAGGTCGAGTTTTCGTCGAGTGTGTTTCAGAAGAGGGCTCTTACGTGGTGGAACGGGGTAATGAGAGACCGTGGTGCAGAAGTTGCTCTAGCACAGACATGGGCTGAACTTAGGGCACTTATGATGAGGGAGTTCTGCCCTCGTCATGAACAGCGAGCTTTGGAGAAAGAGTTTGATGACTTAAAACAAGACAGTGGCGAGCACCGGGCATCTACTGATAGATTTGAGGAGTTGAGACTACTTTGCCCAACAATGGTTGCCCCACTCGACAAGGCTATCGAAAGGTACACCGATGGTCTACCTGACTCGGTACAAGACATCATTACTGGTAGTAACCCTACCACACTCCGTCAGGCGATCGAGTTAGCAGCGACATTGACTGAGTCGCAGGTTCGAAAGGGAAAGCTGCACAAAAAGGGTGACAAGGGTAAGAAGCAGGCGTCTGACAAAGAAGATAGCAAGAAAGGTCAAAACAAGAAGGGAAAGATTCTGGTTCCTCAAGGGGGTCAAGGAAGCGTAAGGCTTCCCAGAATTTTGCTGTCACTACCCAAGCTAACCAGGCAGCTCCCAACCAACCCGCACAGCCTCCAGCGAAGAAACCTTATGCAGGAAATGCACCTTTGTGCAATAGATGCAACAGTCACCATCAGCCGCAATTTCCGTGCCGTTTCTGTACTAACTGTGGGAAGCCAGGTCATCTTGCTGGCGTTTTTCGTTTTGCTCAGAATCAAGCAGTTCAGAACCCAGCCCAACAAATTGCTCAGCATGTTGCTCAGCAACAGGGTCAAGCTGCACGACCTCATTTTCCTGCTGGTTCGTGCTACAATTGTGGGGATCTGACCCACTACAGAAACAGGTGCCCAAGGCTAGCCAACCAGAATCAGAATCAGGCTCAGGCTCGAGGTCGAGTCTTCAACATGAACGCACAAGAGGCACAAGAGGCACAAGCGGATGATAATGTGGTGAACGGTACGTTCTTTATTAATAATCAGCCAGCATCTGTTCTTTTTTATTCAGGTGCCGATAAGAGTTTTGTGTCTTTATCTTTTGAACTATTGCTTCGCGTGTCTAGAACGAAACTAGGTAAACCATTGACAGTAGAAGTGGCTAGTGGTGAACCCATTGTTCTTGATTCTGTTCTCCGCAACTGCCAGTTGAACCTTAATAACCATCTTTTTCCCATTGACCTCACGCCTATGCAACTTGGAAGCTTCGACGTTATTGTGGGTATGGAATGGTTAGCCAAGTATCGCGCAGAGATAGTTTGTTTTGAGAAGATCATTCGCATGTCGCTTTCGTCAGGTGAGATCCTATAGGTTCGCGGTGAGAAACCTGCCGGTGGTCTCAAACTCATGTCTTGTTTTAAAGCCCGGAAGTATCTGCGAAAGAACTATGTGGCATTTTTGGCACATGTTGTAGTAGATAAGGGCAAAGGTAAGTCTATTCAAGATATTCCTGTTGTACGGGATTATTCTGAAGTATTCCCTGAAGATCTACCTGGTCTACCCCCAGCACGCCAAGTCGAGTTCCGTATTGATCTCGTACCTGGTGCAAATCCCATTGCCAGAGCTCCATATCGTCTTGCACCGTCTGAGATGCAAGAATTGTCTAAGCAGCTTCAGGAACTCTCTGACAAAGGTTTTATCCATCCTAGCTTTTCACCTTGGGGTGCTCCCGTTCTTTTTGTCAAGAAGAAGGATGGATCTTTTAGGATGTGTATCGATTATCGTGAGCTTAACAAGCTCACGATCAAGAATCGATATCCCCTACCTCGCATCGATGATCTCTTTGATCAATTGCAAGGCGCTTCTTATTTTTTCGAAGATTGATCTGCGATTTGGATATCATCAACTTCGTGTGCATGAAGAAGATATTCCCAAGACAGCGTTCCGCACTCGCTATGCGCATTATGAGTTCACAGTCATGCCATTCGGTTTGACTAATGCTCCTGTTGTTTTCATGGACTTGATGAATAGGGTCTGCAAACCTTATTTGGATAAGTTCATCATCGTTTTCATTTATGACATTTTGATATATTCTAAGACGCAAGCTGATCATGAGCAACATCTTCGTCTTACTTTGGAACTCCTAAAGAAAGAGCAACTTTTCGCCAAATTCTCCAAGTGTGAATTCTGGCTTAAAGAGGTTCAATTCTTAGGACACATTGTCAATGAACAAGGTATTCATGTAGATCCCTCCAAGATCAGTGCGATTAAGGATTGGGATACACCTACTACTCCTACTGAAGTTCGTTCTTTTCTTGGTTTTGCGGGTTATTATCGCCGCTTCATTGAAAACTTCTCAAAGATTGCAGTTCCTCTAACTGCTCTAACTCAGAAGAACAAACCCTTTGATTGGGGATTGAAGCAAGAGGAAGCGTTTCTGACTTTGAAACAAAAACTTTGCGACGCGCCTGTTCTAACTTTGCCTGAGGGCAATGATGATTTCGTCGTTTATTGCGATGCATCTAAATTGGGTCTTGGCTGCGTCCTGATGCAAAGAAACAAAGTCATAGCATACGCATCGAGACAGTTGAAGATACATGAGAAGAAATACACCACTCATGATCTTGAGTTGGGTGCAGTTGTCTTCGCTCTTAAGATCTGGAGACACTATTTGTACGGTACAAAATGTGTGGTTTTCACTGACAACAAAAGTCTCCAGCATATCTTCAATCAGAAAGAACTCAACATGAGGCAGCGACGTTGGGTTGAGCTTCTAAACGACTATGACTGCGAAATTCGCTACCATCCTGGTAAGGCGAATGTCGTAGCCGATGCTTTGAGTCGCAAGGAACGTACTAAGCTTCATTGTGTTCTTGTCCAATCTGTTATTCAAGCTCAATCCGATATCCAAGCATGTATTTCTCAGGCTCAACGATCTTGTGTTTCACAAGGTTTGATGGATAAGGAATTACCCTATCACATAACACCTGATCTAGAACTGAAGGACAATGGATGGTATTACTTCATGGACCGTTTGTGGGTCCCAAGCCAAGATAATCTTCGTACCCTGCTTATGGATGAAGCCCATAAGTCTCGTTATTCTATTCATCCTGGCTCAGATAAGATGTATAAGGATCTTCGTATTCAGTATTGGTGGCCTGGTATGAAGAAAGACATCGCCTTATATGTATCAAAATGCCTTCTTGCCTTAAGGTTAAGGCTGAACATCAGCGTCCTTCTGGTTTATTGGAGCAACCAGAGATCCCAGTTTGGAAATGGGAAAACATTTCTATGGATCTCATTACCAAACTCCCGCGCACAAAGAAAGGTTATGATGCCATCTGGGTAGTCGTTGATCATCTTACTAAGTCAGCACATTTCTTGCCAATCCGTGAGGATTTTTCTGCTGACAAACTTGCCAAAATCTACGTGGATGAAATTGTAGCTCGACATGGTGTTCCTTTGAACATCATTTCCGACAGAGATGCTCGTTTCACTTCTCATTTTTGGAGAACCATGCAATCTGCTATGGGGCCCCAACTTAATCTGAGCACAGCCTATCATCCGCAAACAGATGGTCAATCTGAAAGAACAATCCAGACACTGGAGGATATGCTTAGAGCTTGTGTGATCGATTTTGGTGGTAGTTGGGATTCACATCTCCCGTTAATTGAATTCTCCTACAACAACAGTTATCACTCCAGCATCAACATGGCTCCTTTCGAGGCTCTCTATGGTAAAAAATGTCGTTCACCAGTCTGCTGGAATGAGATCGGCGAGGCTCAGCTTACTGGACCTGCCCTTATTTTAGAGACAACAGATAAGGTTAAGAAAGTTCGTGATAACCTTCAGACAGCTAGAAGCCGTCAAAAGAGTTACGCGGACCTAAAACGTAAGCCCTTGGATTTTCAAGTCGGTGATCGAGTATTACTTAAGGTCTCACCTTGGAAAGGTGTGATCAGATTTGGAAAGAAAGGAAAACTTGCACCTAGATACGTTGGACCATTCAAGATCGTCGAAAGAATCGGTAAGGTAGCCTACAGACTTGAGTTACCTCCTGAACTTGGAAATGTTCATCCAACCTTTCACGTGTCCAATCTCAAGAGGTGTTTAGCTGATGAGAACCTCCACATACCGCTTGACGAAATTCGTGTTGATAAAAAACTGAAATTTGTTGAGAAACCGGTGGAAATCATGGAACGTGAAGTCAAGTGGCTTAAACGCAAGCGCATTCCTTTGGTCAAGGTTCGCTGGGAATCTAAACGTGGACCCGAGTTTACTTGGGAACGTGAAGATCAGATGAAGGCGAAATATCCGCATCTTTTTCCACGAGTTTCCTCTAAATAAATTTCGGTACGAAATTTCCACAAGTAGGGGAGACTGTAACATTTGTGCTTGAAATCATTTTGAACAGTTCAGT
Source organism: Helianthus annuus (assembly GCF_002127325.2). Taxonomy (NCBI): domain Eukaryota; kingdom Viridiplantae; phylum Streptophyta; class Magnoliopsida; order Asterales; family Asteraceae; genus Helianthus; species Helianthus annuus. The sequence goes on from NC_035436.2 coordinate 117,815,434, forward strand.
TATCAATAAAACAATGTCATTTGATCCTAATGTTTGTTTGGTTGTGTTTTACATTTTTTCATGTTTTGACTTTTGTTTGATTTTAAACTCTACATCGCTTTCTGGAGAATTATACGCAAACTGGTGCGTAAACGTACTCAGTTTAATGCGACAAATACTCCAAAACATCAACATATACTCAACATACCTTAAATAACCTTTACATAACTTAGAAATAAGTTTTGAAGGCTTTGGTATGGCAAAAACAAGTTAATTCGCCTACAGGGACTAAATTTGACAAATTGCGAAAGTATGCCAAGTTGAACTGTAACATACATTTCGGAACATGACCATAAGTTAAACACACCTTAAATATCCTTTACATAGCTTAGAAATAGGCTTTGAGAGGTTCGGTGTGCTAAAATAAACTTTTGGGTCATTCAGGGACTAAAAGTGTCAAAAAGTGCATAAGTTTGCACTTTCGCGCATAACTTACGTTCTAAATACATCCAGACATCCAAAAATTTATTTAAGCATCATAATATTATGCCTTAGTGTTTGGCATGAGAAAAATCCATTCGTTGCGCAATTTGGATCGTTTTTCGCGCTTATGCGCATTTCGTCGTAATTAACCGAACATCGCGATCGTACGGCCAAACGAACCAACATCCGACATATTTTTGAGCATGTTTCATGTCCTCAATGTTTAGGCATCATTTTAAGGCCTTAAAGATGGTTTAACGGGCCTTGAACGTGTCGGAAATGGCCTTAAACCATAATAGGGACCTAAACTGTCATTTTTGAAACTTGGCTTCTGATCAGAACCTCCAGGCGACCCACGTAAGCCTAGTGGCAACCTTTACGCGGGCCGCGTCAGCCCTGCAGATGCAGAAACTCGTTTTTCTTGCTGAAAATGGCCTTTCAAGCATCCAAGGGGCAACGCCTCTTCACAATCTCTGGGGTTAGGGTCACAATTTGATACCACAACATTTTGACAAGTGTACGAATGAGATCAAGGCACGATATTCAAGAAACGATCCTAACGGTCTTGCATATCCTATAAATACCCCCCCAATTCTTGTTTAAACCCACAAATCTGATCAAAGAGCTCTAAGTTGATGTCATTGCTTCATACCTGAGCTCCTGGATCGAGATTAGCTTTCGGGGACCCTTCGTAAGTGTTCTTTCGTTCTTTTAATCGCTTTCTAGTCCTAAAGTCAAACTATGTTTGACTTTCTACGTTGACCATAGGCTGGTCAACACGAAGTTCATTTGAACTTCATAACGTGAACGTGATCACGATGGTTATAGTCCATAGTGACTATACCTACTGATTACCACGTTATCTAGGCTCAGTGACGAGTCGTAGTTTCGGCCAAAATGCGCATTCTTGTGTATTTTGTAACCAAACTACTCGTGGGTATCAAAACCGTTTGTTTTGATACCAAACCTGTTTTCTAAACTTAGTTAAGCATATTTTAACATGCTTAGCTCGTCACTTTTAGTTTAGTGCTTATATAGGGTCGTAAGGTAAGCGATCTAAACAATCGCTTATACTTTCGCACCCGACCCATTTGGTCGATCATTAGGATCCGACCAAGCACATTAGGTGACCATAGCATATAGGGAATAACCTTCCGAGGTTATACCTTATGGTAGCTTCGTTTAAGTAGTTGTATGATAGGTAAATTACCAAAATGCCCTTTTTACGCCAAAATTCATTTTAAGCATATGTAACATAACTTTTGGTATCTAAACTGATTTGGCAACAATATTAGACATGTTAAGGCATATTTTACTTATCATAGGGCTAGTTAGGCGGTCCGAACGCGTTTTACGGGAACGACACGTTAAAGTAGCGTAAGCTACCTAAACGGGTCGTAATGGGTCATAAGCACTTAGGATAGGTTTCATTTTAGTATGTAGGCTTTGTTAAACCATATTACACGAGTCTCCATACTCGTTTGGTTTACGAATCCTCATACTATCCGATCTTCCGACTTAGGTCCGGTATATTAACATAGTTACCTATTAGGTGCCGTTTGATATCCGTGATCTCTAACATTATTTGGTTGTTACACAAGGACTTCAAAGCAATCCCAAGTGAGTACATTGAACCCTATCTTTTACTGTTTACTAAACTGTTTTGGGGTGAAACACATGTGCCTACTTGTTACTTTCATGCTTTTCATGCTTTCACATCATATACTTGCTATGCTCATTAGTACATTTATAGTACATAATTTCATTCCATTTTATGCTATGTATGTCCATTGTGTGCGTACTTAGTACATTATTTTACATTACATTTTATGCTATGTATGCCCATTGTGTGCATACTTAGTACATTTATTCATCACATGCTCACATTTTGGTATGACATTTGGGTTGTTTAAATTATACAATATACATTCATTAACACCGATCATGCCGCTCGTTAGTAGGTAATGGTACCATAGGACTTGACAACTCCCATTCCTGAAATCCCGGGTTTGTTTGGATTGGAAGGAATGACCGAATTCGATAAACATAACACATATAGACCTTTAATTCGTTTAAAGGTCTATCACCACAGTCACAAAGGCTTGAATGTATGCATTTTCACAATACCGCATAGATGTTTGTATCGGCATAACATGCATTTGTTCCACAAAACATAACTTTGACTTAAACTATGTTTAATTCAATACCCTGTTTTTGTGCATTTTACCTATGGCCTAGTTGATATATTTCACATGCCATACATGGTATTTTGGATACACATTATATGATCTACATTAAACATAAACATTTTGACATTTATAAACACATTTGGTGATTTACATTAGACATGGACATTTTGATATGGTTTACACAATAACACTTAACAACTGATTTATACATGAACAAATTTACATTGGTGGTTGGTTTGGGTAAATGATTTGAGTAACGAGGCGTGTGTAATATGATACAAACATGGTGGATACGCCGCTGGTACTTCCTATATATAAGTGTTTGTATAATATTGCATATCGTAGCGTTATCTAAATCATTTCAGTATAGACATATTACATTTTATACAAATAACATACTTTTCACAAGACATTGTTTTACAAACAACTTATCTTAAACAAACTCATTTTACTTAGTTATTCATTTAACCCTATATTATTCATACATATTAACTGATCTTATCGTTTTCCAAATGATTTACAAGACAAAGCAAATTACAAGGTTCATGACTAAACATTTTCTCAAACATAAGTCATGAATTCTATTTTCACAAAACCTATGTATCTCACAGGCATTTTTATGCTGACGTACCTACTTTCACATGTGTTTTCAGGAGCTGTCGCTTAGGACGATGATCATGACACTAGGGCGGACCTGTGCCTTAGAGACATAAAAAAATGAAGATAGACTTAGATTAACTATGTTCTGAACTCTTTATTTCCTGTTTTGAGACAATGTAACACTCTTGTTTGATAAATAAAATATAACTTTGTATGACATGGTTGTGAAACAATTAATTCTGTTACAACACTCCCCGACGTTTCTGCCACGCTTGGTTGTCCCACGTGGTCGGGGTGTGACAATCACAATGGTTATAGTCCCTAGTGACTATACCTACTGATTACCACGTTCTCTAGGCTCAGTGATGAGTCGTAGTTTCGTCCAAAATACGTTTTCTCGCGTATTTTGTAACCAAACTACTCTAGGGTATTAAAACCGTTTGTTTTAATACCAAACCTGTTTTCTAACTTAACTAAACATGTTCTAGCATGTTTAGCGCGTCGCTTTTAGATTTGTGCTTATTTAGGGTGGTAAAGGTAAGCGATCTAAACAATCGCTTATGCTTTCGAACCCGATCCATTTGGTCGATCTTTAGGATCCGACCAAACACATTAGGTGACCATGGTTGTATAGGGAATAACCTTCCGAGGTTATACCTTATGGTCACATTGTTTAAGTAGTTGTATGATAAGTAGTTTCTATGCCTTAGGAAAATTACTAAAATACCCTTTTGTCGCCAAAATTCATTTTAAGCCTATGTAACATAACTTTTGACATCTGAACTGATTTAGCAACAATATTAAACATGTTAAGGCATATTTCACTTGTCATAGGGCTAGTTAGGCATTCCGAACGCGTTTTACGCGAACGACGCGCTAAAGTAGCATAAGCTACCTAAACGGGTCGTAATGGGTCATAAGCACTTAGGTTAGGTTTAATTTTAGTATATGGGCTTTGTTAAACCATATCATATGAGTTCCAATACTCATTTGGTTTACGAAACCTCAAACTATCCAATCTCCCGATTTAGGTCCGGTTATTTATGTAGTTATCTATATAGGGTGCCGTTTGATTCCGTGATCCCTCTAGCTTTGCTTGGTTATTGTTCAAGACTTCTAAGCACCCTCAAGTGAGTACATAGTCCCCTCTTTTACTGTTTTTCAAACGTTTTGGGGTGAAACACATGTGCCTACTTGTTACTTTCATGCTTTCCCTGTTTTCATATCATATACTTGCTATGTTCATTAGTACACTATTAGTACATGATTTCATTATGTTTTGCTATATATGTTTACTTAACATGCTAGCACATTGTTTTACATTACATTTCTTTTGCTATGTATGTTTACTTAACATGCTAGCACATTGTTTTACATTCATTCTTTTGCTATGTATGTTTACTGAGCATGCTAGCACATTGTTTTACATGACTTTTCTGCTTTATATGTTTACTTAGCATACTTAGTACATTGTTTTACATTGCATCTCTGTTGCATATGTTCTCGTAACATATGGACACATTGTTTTACATCTCTACCTTGTATGTTTACTTAGCACACTAGGTACATTATTTTCATAAAAACATGCTTACATTTGGTATATCATTTGGTTTGTTTAACGGATCTTTATTACATTCATTAACACCGATCATGCCGCTCGGTAGTAGGTAGTGGTACCATATGACTTGACAAATCCCGTTCCTAAAATCATAGGTTTGTTTGGATGGATGGAATGACCGAATCCGAAAACATTTCTTTTTGATAACTTTTACTCTAAGGTTATCCTGCTGTCTCAAGGCTTGAATGTATGCGTTTAACATACCTCATAAATGTTTGTATCAGTATAGCATGCATTTCCACAAAACATAACTTTGATTTAAACCAAGTTTTACTTTAATACTTTGTTTTGTGCATTTTCACCTATGGTTTAGTTGATGCATTTCGCTAGCCATACATATCATTTTGGTTACACATTACATGTTTTACATTTGACACATAAACATTTGACATGTTATTCAATACAATTGGCAATTGGTTTAAACATCGACATTTTACATTGGTGGTTTGATTGGGTAAAGTGATTTAAGTAATGAGGCGTGTGTAATATGATACAAGCATGGTGGATACGCCGCTGGTACTTCCTATATATAAGTGTTTGTATGATATTACATATCGCAGCGTTGTTTAAATCATTTCAGTTTAGACATATAACATATTTTTCACAAGACATTGTTTTACAAACAACTTATTTTATACAAACTCATTTTTACTTGGTTATTCATTTAACCTTATATTACTCTTTTACATATCATCTACCTTATTACCGCTTTTCAAACGTTTTATAAAAGCAAACAGTTAAACTGGATTCATGACAAGTTTTCATTAAACATTTTCTTAAACCTAAGTCATGAATCCTATTTTCACAAAACCTATGTACTCGCCGGCATTTTTATGCTGATGTATTTTCACATGTGTTTTCACATGTGTTTCAGGTACTATAGTTGATGATATTGATGCATGCTCACGTAGGATTGGACGAGGTCTTAGTGACATTAAAAGATGCAAGACTAGTTAACTATGTTATATCTTCTTTGTTTGTTAAGACATTGTAACTCTTTTAATCAATAAAACAACATTTCAATTTTCCATGTGTTATGAAACAATGATTCTGTTACAACACTCCCCGACGATTCCGCCACGTTTTGTTGTTTTATGTGGTCGGGGTGTGACAGAAAAGTTGGTATCAGAGCTCATGGTTATAGGGAATTAGGTTATTAGTAATGCTTTGACCTAGTCTATAACCTTCCTTGGACCCTAACACGAGTTTACTTGCGTTTATTCATAAAACAATACCGTCACCTATCCTTAGGCGACAACCACAACAAGAACACAAAATTCGAATCCGCTTTGAAAACTAATCATCTGTTCTAGGATGATTGATTACTAGGTTTTGAACCCTTTGTTATAAGGTTTTGAACCCTCTAAGTCTTCAAATTTCGTCAAAGTTTGGTCTTATAATGTGAACACATGCAAACTGGAAGGGTGAATGCCTGTACTCTGAGTTTTCTGTCTAAGGCTAGAGTGTTCGTACAAATCCGCAGTATCGGACCAGTCTCTCTTACCTGGGAACTCTTGGGGTGAGTGTTCACTTATAGGCAAGCATGTCTTCAGCGATACATTATTATGGCCCGTTTGCTTTGATTTGTCACCATCTCATTTGTTTGCCTTAGGTAACAAACAAATGATCGCAATTCGTATGCATTGCCTTTCTGTTTTATTTATCAGATAACATTTCATTTGTTTCTTCCTATATCTTTCATTTCCTTCTAGAATGTCTCTTCATCTCAACAACGGTCAAATGTCCGAGCAAACAGCCAAATTTGCCCAGCAAATAGGCGAAGTAATTCTGTAGGATCGGTTTCGACCTGAATGAGTCGTTCGGAAGAGCTCTCGTACGTTTCAGAGGCGGAAACTAAGAAACGCATTAGAAAACAGCTTGAACTACACTTTAAACCTCTTTTATATTCGATTGACAACGTTTACAATAAGAGGAAATACCGGCAGCACTTCGGTATCACTTTACCTGACCGTTACAAATGACAATGACATGAAACCTATTTATAGTAGTAGCCTATCCGTTTGAAATCATTCAAACGGTTACAAGTTCAAACGAAGGGGATTCAAACGGCTAAGCTTCAAACGGTGGCTTCATACGGTCAACAATACAAATGGTTGAACCTTCAAACGGATATCTTCAATTCAAATTGTCACACCCCTCCAAAGCCCCACCCCGCCTTGGAGGCGTGACATGCCCAGGATCATAGCCACCAATCATATTGAACAATGTATTTAAGTAAATAAAACCAACCACAATACAATTGGTGTCAAAACATAGGTTGAGTTTACAGCGGAAGCAATAGACATAAGTTTAATATAAGTTTTCCCACAACGACCACGCCTCCCAGTGCAAGCTTCTTAAGCTAGGGACCTAACGACCTGCAAGGCATGTAACAACGAGTCAACAACAAAGTTGAGTGAATTCACAGTTGGTTCACTGGCTTACTAGCCCGTATCGCGGTCTCCCAGACATGTGTGCGAAGGTTAGTATCCGTATCACGTCGCGGCCCTACAGGCATGTGTGTGGAGATTAGTGGAGTGGCATCCTACCTCTGGAGGATGGCCGTGCCTTGTAGAAAGTTCGTGAACTCACCTTTGCTTTTGCTTTGCTTGGTTTGCTTATCTTCTTTGATTATAAGGGTATGGGATAGAGTTTGGCCTACTGATAAGCCTAATAATCTAATGCACACGAAATTAGGTAAATAACCAATACAGCATTTACGAAAATTCACGAGATTAAACCCTCACAACGATTAACAAAGTGCAATACTTAACAATTCAGCGGATTCACAACGAATAACAGAGCATAGTCCGAATTTGGATAATACTCAAAATATTCAAGTCGAAATCACGACGAATCAATAAAGTATCAGCTCAATTTGAGCAGCACTTAATCATACGTTGGATAGTTTCAATCGATCGGACGTTGAATCGTAATAGCGATCGAATTAATACCCTGAATCGTAGCAGCACTTAGTGATTGTGTGTGTTTATGGACTGTTTCCTCTATAATTCGACGTACACAGAGAGTTTGTGCGTCGTTGTAACTTCCTCAGGCAAGTCCCAAGGCCTGCTATTTATAGCCGAATTTTGGTCTTGCTTACGGACCGTATGCCATATCCCTTACGATTCGTAAGGGAAGCAGTCTAATTATAAGGCGGCTAAGTTCGGGACTAGGCTTGCTGACTTGAAAATTTCCACCAATCAAAGTTAAACAACGAGTTTTGAGGATAATTATTAGCTAGGTTTTACCCCCCTTGAGTTTTAGGGGTCCTGATCCTGATTCTGATTGTTCTAAAACTTTCAGGGTTTGTGCAGAATCGCCTGGGGATCTTAATTAGGGTTTCTTTAATAGATAATTAACATCCTAAGTATTGATTTTAGTGAGAGTTGTTACATTCTCCCCTCCTTATAGAAATCTCGTCCTCGAGATTTACTCGAATAAGTAAGGATACCAGTACTAATCTTTTATGCTCGAGAAACTTAACCTGTCTTCTATCTAAAGTGGTTTCTTCAACAAGTCTTTAAATTTTTCATTCACTTATATGTCTTGAAGAGGTACTACCAGCTATTCGTCAGATAGATATTTCTTAAAGTTGGATACATGAAATACTTAGGGAAGACTTAACCTTAGCTGTAACACTTAAAATAAATAACACAGTAAAGTATTGAGTCTTGCACTTGGAGCGAAGCATCATTGCGGATCATTGAGCACTGTACAGGTTATAGTCTGGTTTTATCAAAAAAAACTTTTCCCTTTTTAAAACCAAGTTCACTATAACCAATGGCTCTGATACCACTCTGTCACACCCCTCCAAAGCCCCACCCCACCTTGGAGGCGTGACATGCCCAGGATCATAGCCACCAATCATATTGAACAACGTATTTAAGTAAATAAAACCAACCACAATACAATTGGTGTCAAAACATAGGTTGAGTTTACAGCGGAAGCAAGACATAAGTTTAATATAAGTTTTCCCACAACGACCACGCCTCCCAGTGCAAGCTCCTTAAGCTAGGGACCTAACGACCTGCAAGGCATGTAACAACGAGTCAACAACAAAGTTGAGTGAATTCACAGTTGGTTCACTGGCTTACTAGCCCGTATCGCGGTCTCCCAGACATGTGTGCGAAGGTTAGTATCCGTATCACGTCGCGGCCCTACAGGCATGTGTGTGGAGATTAGTGGAGTGGCATCCTACCTCTGGAGGATGGCCGTGCCTTGTAGAAAGTTCGTGAACTCACCTTTGCTTTTGCTTTTGCTTTGCTTGGTTTGCTTATCTTCTTTGATTGTAAGGGTATGGGATAGAGTTTAGCCTACTGATAAGCCTAATAATCTAATGCACACGAAATTAGGTAAATAACCAATACAGCATTTACGAAAATTCACGAGATTAAACCCTCACAACGATTAACAAAGTGCAATACTTAACAATTCAGCGGATTCACAACGAATAACAGAGCATAGTCCGAATTTGGATAATACTCAAAATATTCAAGTCGAAATCACGACGAATCAATAAAGTATCAGCTCAATTTGAGCAGCACTTAATCATACGTTGGATAGTTTCAATCGATCGGACATTGAATCGTAATAGCGATCGAATTAATACCCTGAATCGTAGCAGCGCTTAGTGATTGTGTGTATTTTTGGACTGTTTCCTCTATAATTCGACGTACACAGAGAGTTTGTGCGTCGTTGTAACTTCCTCAGGCAAGTCCCAAGGCCTGCTATTTATAGCCGAATTTTGGTCTTGCTTACGGACCGTATGCCATATCCCTTACGGTTCGTAAGGGAAGCAGTCTAATTATAAGGCGGGTAAGTTCGGGACTAGGCTTGCTGACTTGAAAATTTCCACCAATCAAAGTTAAACAACGAGTTTTGAGGATAATTATTAGCTAGGTTTTACCCCCCTTGAGTTTTAGGGGTCCTGATCCTGATTCTGATTGTTCTAAAACTTTCAGGGTTTGTGCAGAATCGCCTGGGGATCTTAATTAGGGTTTCTTTAATAGATAATTAACATCCTAAGTATTGATTTTAGTGAGAGTTGTTACACAAATGGTCAACATATATACATGCATATCTCAAACGATTGGACCATCATATGGAAACTCCTCATTGGACCCTTCAAATGATGAGTTCTAATTGGACCATCATATTTTGTCTTTTATGTGATGATGTAGTGATGAAGTCATCATATGATGTCATCATCAAAGATGATGACATCATGTTTGATCCAAAACCGCAACGAACCCGAGACTCGATATTAAGACGTAGACGACAGATGATTGCACCAACAGACTCCCCCTCAGATGTTGACGAGTCTTAAGTGTCGAGTCTTCAATGACTTCAGTCTTTATCAGTCTTTTCATCATCATCAACAGACTCCTCACGAACAACATGTAAAAATCTAATGGATCACTCGCAGAAATTTTACATTCAAAGAATGATTTTACAATGTTAATCTTTGAAGAACCACTTGAAGATATATATCATTTTTATTTTCAAAACAAACACACTCTCCCAATCCATTTGTTCATCATGTTTAGCACCCGGAATGTTGAACATCAACTTTTCAATACCAGTTGTCGAAAATCCTTTTGAATTTTTGATATAAGAGAAATAAAATGCTGTAAAGAAATATTTACAAACATTATTTTTGTGAGCTTGTGTAAGAGGATCATATCAGCTAATGAGACAAATCACCAACACCGTTAAGCTTTGATTTCATTTTAAGTTTTAAACAATTTACCTAGATTGTCAGTATACTGGTCCACTTAAATTTTCACACAAAGTTCAACTGATCCGAGATACGATATTAATGTTTTAAAGACTTGAACTTAATTGTGTATCACTCCACTTGAATATACTCCTGTATCCAGATCCCAATATTCAGTCTTACAGGTGAGTATACCACAGATGATATCTGTAAAGGGGTTATGTGCGAGGGCCGTGAGAGCTCAGGTCGATACTTCCGTATACGCAGAGAGATGACGGCTTCGACTTTAGGTGGGTCCCCTTTAGAGGATCTTTTAATTACAACAGCAGCGACTATCAATTTTATTGTTTCATCAGCTTGCTGAGGGCGATGCTATGTTTCAAGCATTTTGCAGAAAGCATTATCCGGGGACTAGGTCAGTACTTCCATACAGCAGAAGTCCCGGGATAATACCCCAGATATCACTGAGTATAAAGACCTAGTATCTCAGAATACGGGGCCTTTCAAACAAGATTTCGGGGGTTACCCATATATTCAAGAATAGTTACCCAGGAATCAAGCAAGTTTGAATTAGGTTTATATCTCGTTTCAATTTACTAAATGTGCAAAAACCTACTGACACATCCGCAGTAAGATTGTTTATCACTTTTAAACTTTCCAATTCTTTAGCATGTTGTGATAGTCCACTGATGTACTATCATTTCCTCTTTTTCACAACAAAACTCATTTTTGATTTTATCATGTTTTTGGCTTTTTGAAATTTTCTAATGTTTTTGGATTTTCTGAAATTTACTACTCCCCCTAAAATGCAAACACATTAACTAAAATATGAAAACAAACTGTACAGAAACATGACAACCGATATCAAATCGCCTCAATTCGCCATTCATTTGGCATAAACAATCAGAACTCCCCCTATCAACAAACTATTTTCCCATTTAGATTTCAAAACACTTAAGTTTGTTTTAATCAAAATGGTTTTTCCGGAAAATAAGTTTGATTGATTTTATCACTTGTAGATTTATCAAACAAATGTTCGGGGATGTGGTTCATCATCTTGTCTTCCAACCAAAAGTAGGAAAATACAAGTACAAATTAATGTCCTTGATTTACCATTTGCACAATCAAATCTTCTAACCACTTGTAATTATAACCAACAAACATAAACAAACCTCTTTACCGATTGTATGATTGACGTTACCGAATAAAATTCAAGAAAGATGCCGATTCATGCTCCACGCTTACCAACCTGGGAGCTCCGGCAAGTCAGGTTTTTCTATTTAAACAGATTCACCCAAGCCTGACGGTCCTTGGGTGATTTCGAATTCTTGTTCAACAATGGTGGAAAGTTTGTATCATCCATTGTTAAACCTGAATTCTCAGTTTTTACCTCAACAACTGGCTCTTCTGGCTTTACCGTACCAGAATCATTGCCTGAATGTGGCTTGTCGGACTTTAATGAGCCAGATTCATTGCCGACATGTGGCTCCTTTGTTTCCGAAGAAACAGATTCATCGCCACCAAATTTTACCTTCTTCTTTATCTCCTCTTTTGTCCTCAGATTTGCATCTGACGAATTCGGTTTACTTGACTTTGCAGTTGAGGGAGTTGATTCATCAGAACTCTTATTCGAACTGTCGGGTGAACCCGAGGACAAAATCTTCTCCAGATATTCTCTGGCCTTCTTCCTCTTCCTTCGCATTTTGTCTTTTTGCCTCTGAGAAAGCTTCACTTTCGTTTCCTGAACTTTAGGTTTTTGAACCTTCTGTTCTTTGACTTTCTGTTCTGAAACTTTCAGTTCCTTGGGCTTTTCTTTGACTTTGACTGACTTCATCACCCTTTTCTGAGATACAGCCCTCGATCTCTCATTTGATCTCATTGGGCAATCTCTGGCAATGTGACCTTTGATTTGACAATTATAGCATCTTCTCGATTCAAACCTCCAATTCTGGCAGTTAACAGCAATGTGTCCTTGATAGCCGCATCTGTAACACACTCTGTTATCGTACCAATCACCATTTTCATACCAAACGCTCAGATCAAAGCACTGTTTGGCTTGGTGATACTCTTTTCTTCTCTTGATTGCTGGATTTGACTTTTGAGCACTGTGGTCCGACCTGCACCACTTATTGCCAACAATTTTTGAGTTTTCATTTTTTACTTTTTGTAGTTTTTCATTGCGATTGGATGATCGATCTAATGAACTTTTATTATCTTTTTGAACATTTTTCTCATTTTTAATTTTTTGTTTCTGTTCCACTTTCTTCTTCAAAGGTTTTTGCTTAGAGCATTCACCTTTTTCAGTTGATTGTAGAACAGTTTTCTGAAATTTTTCTTTTAATTTCAAAAACAATTTTTGTTTTTCAGCTTTTTCATTTTCATCATCAGATTTCTCATCACAATCTTCAACTTTGACATTGTCAAAGTTTGTGACATCGTCACTTATTGGAACTGAATTGATAGGTTTTGGACAGGGAAAATTCAAACTGTCTGAGGAAGTCACAAAACCTTTCAATTTATTCTCAAGTTCATCAATCTTGTTTCTTGAATTCTCAGCTTCATTTTCAAGCTGAGATATTTTTACAAGATGAGACTTGATTGATTTTTCATTTTCATTCTTCATGTTTTCAAGAACAGACTTTTCATGTTCCAAAACTTTTATCTGTTCTTGAAATTTCGTTTCATTTGCTTTCAAGTTTTTGTTCTCAAGCTTTATCCAGAAATCTTCATTTTCTGAAGATTTCTTTTTGCTTTCAAAGTCTTTTTCTTTTTCTTTCAAAACCTTGTTTTCTGATATTAAACTGTTTAAGTCATCTAACAGTTTAACATTCTCAGATTTCAACTTCTCACAATTTCCCTGTAAATTTAGAATCTGTTTTTCATCAATTTGTTTCTCATTGTTCAACTTCCTGACTTTAGATATCAAACTTTCCGCATCTTTCAAGAGTTTGTCATTCTCAGTCTTGAAGTTGTCACATTTTGAGCAACCTGTTTCATTCTTCACAGATTCTTCAGCCTTTAAAGCTCCTTCTTCCGATGAATGATCAAAGATAGGTGCGTTTTCTGCAATCTCTTTCTTTAACTCTGATTCAGGATTCACAGATACAAGTTTTTCAGATTCTACTTTCTCAATCTTGACCAATGGAACTTGTTCAATCTTCTCAGCTCTGATCTTTTCTTTAACAATGACTGCCTTTTGAATCTTTCTTTTTGCATCTTGTTTTTCTTTCAATTTTTCAATTTTATCGGCATAAAATAACTTTCCACTACGTTGATCAGATGGAAGTTGTTGTTTAAGATATTCAAGCTTCCGGATTTTCTCTTCATAATTGTCACTTTCTTCATCAGACGAATGATCAAAAATCGGAACTTTTTCAACAACTTCTTTTGCTGAGACTGTTTCTTCTTCTTGCTTTATCGGAAAATACTGTTATATTCATGATACACATATGCCAACAATTCCTCAAACTCCATGTTTTGATCTTCAAAGTTTCTCAAATTCACTTTTACTCTACTATTTGACCAAATTGATCACCCCTCAACAACACATGCACCACTTTGAATGAACACACAATGGCCGACAACACTGTTTGTAATACAAGAATTATTGGACCGAACACTAAAGCCAATCACATGAGCTGAAAATTTATTATACTTTGTTTACACTTAAGAATGAGTGGCCGACAATTGTAGTCACACGAAATAAATCTGAATGGTCCTCAAAATGGGCGGCAACTTTTAGATTTTGTTTGCACTAAAGGCTTATCGGTTGAGAATTAATGATACCATATTTCGATAACATGCAAATATTAATGTCTGACAAGAATTTTAACGTGATTGGGCCAAACATAATTGTTCACATGGGCTGCTAACATTTAATTCAAAATCTGTCAACTTTATCACATGCAATTTTTAAACACACAAATCCTTTAGAACCGACAACAACTTTTCATTGGACCAACATAATTCTCTAATCGATATGATTGAGCCTTTTTTTAAGTGGACAATGAATATTATTGATTGTGAGACCCCTTTTTAACCATTTTTCATTTGACCGCCCAACCCACTCACTATTAACAATTAATATGATTTGGCTAATACTTATCAAACTGACATGTTGATTTTCAAACGGTCATCATTAATCTCAAACTGAACAGTGCTTGCTTTAAACGGTCAGGGACACTTTCAGACGGTCATGTGTATTTTCAAACGAGGGGACTTAAGTTTCAAACGACAGAAATCATTTTCAAACGATAAATTTCAAACGGTTATACATTTTCAAACGGTAGGATATGCTTCAAACGATAGATTCCATTTTCAAACGACAGGAAGTAATTTTCAAACGACAGAAAGTGTTTTCAAACGATAGGAAGTGATTTTCAAACGGACAAGCAATGTTTCGTTCAAACGGACACCCTTTTTTAAGCCATTTTTGTCACTTTTACTTCGAGTTTTAACCTGAAATTCTCAAGGCTTTGTTAAAACACCATTACGCACATATTGTGAGAGTTTCAGTCAATTTCAACCGTAAAAAGTATCGGTTTTGAACAGAAGGTGTAGAAAAACAGATTTTCAAGCTGAATATGGCAAGAACTCCTCGTCCTGAGCTCTGATACCACTTGTAGGACCGTGTCGCGACCTAAACGAGTCGTTCGGAAGAGCTCAAATCCGTTTCAGAGGCGGAAACAAAGAAACGGACGTGTACACAGCTTGATCTATACTTTAAACCTCTTGTACATTCATTTAACAGTGATTACAGCGAGAGTCACTCAAGAATGGATCTAGGCATTGCCATGTCTCGTCTCAAAAATGGAGCCACTCAAGAGTCACCGAAAGAAGCAGAAGTCAGGCCTGCACCAAAATCAAGGAAGCGTAAGGCTTCAAAGAAACCCGCAGCAGTTACATCCAATCAAGCGGGACCTAGCCAGGTAGCGACGCCACCAGCTAGGAAGCCGTACTTGGGAGCTACCCCATGGTGCAAGCGATGCAACCGTCATCATAAAAACCTCATACCCTGCTCCACATGTACCTACTGTGGACAGTTGGGACATTTGATTAACATATGCCGCTTTGCTATCCAAAACAAAGCTGTTGCAAACCTTGCTGCTACCCAACTCCAAGTCAACCCTACTCAAGCCCGTTTCCCGTCTGGTACTTGCTACAACTGTGGTGAGACGAGCCATTTCAGAAACAAATGCCCGAAGATTGTCAATTCAAATCCAACCCTTGGATGAGCATTTGGCCGAGCAAAAGATGTTGCTGTCTTATGCCTTTGCTTCTTTTGTTTTCTTGTATTGTGAAACAATCTGTTTTGCTCATAAATAAAATTTGTTGTTCACAATTTTAATATACAAGTGTAGTTACATGTGTATATGGCATTTCCCTATGATACATGCATCAAGGAACTATGCTCTTTACAAACTACTCTTGTGATTCTCCCTTTCAAGTGATCGCTCATGATTTCCTCGAAAATTTTAAGTACTCATTTCATTCTAAAAAACGAAGTACATGAAATGAAGTGACATGATGAGTAATCATGCTTTTCGCACATCTGTGCCTTTGAATCCTTGGTTAGATAACTAAGGGTATTTTCAGATCTCATACCTAATACGTGCTGATTTTTTTCAACATGATTTCAAAAACATTGTCTATATTTTCAAAAAAAAAAAAACAACTTCCATGATTTTAAAAACATTTCATATAGTCGAAAACATTTTTAATATAGTATATTTACTTAATATATCAAATGCATGATTTCAAAAACCTTGTCTATATTTTCAAAAACAACCTTCATGATTTCAAAATGTCATTACTTATATTAAGTGCGTGATTTCAAAAGCATCATACATGTTTTCAAAAACCTTATACATAATTTCAAAACTCATCTTGCATGATTTTAAAACATTTTTTTTACCTACCTAATACACCTACTTTATGATTTCAAAAGTATTATATATAAGGTTTCCAAAAAACATTAAACACATTTTAGAACCCCATGCATAGTTTTCAAAGTATTTTCCTCATACATTGACTTAACCTTCAAATTCCGCTTCATATGTCACCTTGGCATATCTAGCATCTCAACTTCATAAGCATTTTTACTTCATGTTTTGACTTAAGCACATCCAGTGCAAGGTTTCAAAACATCTTCAATTCAAATCCATGAGGGATCTTTCTATCTTCACCTTTAGACCCTTGTGTATGATTATCATTCAATCAGAGTCCTTAATTGGATTCCTTGTGTACCTTAATTCAAAATATTTTGGTTCCTTACAATCGAAATCGAATTTCCTCTTTAAGATCTTTCTATCTTCATAGTTAGATTCTTGATAATGTTTAAAGTACCAAATGAAATCCACAGAAGGATTCCTAGTGTGCTTTAAATACTTGTGTGATTATGTGTCTATGCATTTTGCGTTTTCTTTTATGCATTTCTGTGTTTTTATACTCTGGATATTCGTTATCCAAGTCCTCGTAGAACCTTTCATATCTTCATATGAGGGATTCGTAGTAGGATATTCAAAAAGGTACTATCTTAAATCCTTATTTGGCTTCTACATGGTAGTCAAGACCCTTGGATTATATAGTACTATTCCATGATTCAAAAAGAGACCCTTTGAGTGGTCTAGTCAAAAGATTGATTCAGAATCTGGTTAAGAATGACATGTGATGATATAAGCTGAAAAGACTCCTTGGCGGTCTAGAGATCATTTATTGACTCAGTTAAAAGGACCCTATGGTAGTCTAGCCACAATCATCACAGGATCGTTCGTTGTTTTCTTCCCCTACACATTTTAAGATGAACTGTGCGGACTATGCAAGGAATTACATAATTATGGACGCGTACATAATTATGAAATTCAGTGCACAGAAACCCAGTAAGAATTATTATGTGTAAGAACCGATAGTGACAACAATAACAAAATGTGAACAATGTAATAGAGGTACGGTGGACGCACCAATAACGCTTTATATATTTGTATATAAGTGTCCCTCTCACATTGCAAACATGACGTTATTTAAAGTTACTAGAAGTTCAGGACTTTAGCCAGTATTGTTTGATCTTTCAACTACATGTTTCAAACTCTCACAAGTTTCCTCTAAAGAAAATTTCGGGACGAAATTTCCTAAAGTAGGGGAGACTGTGACACCTGTGTCACTTCAACCATCAAACAAATACCAAACCAATGAAATATTGTATTTCATACTTGGGATTTGTAAAAATATGTGTATCATTTGCACATATCAATTCTTGTTCGATTTCGGGCTCTAAATCGCTTTCTGGAAGGTTATACGCGCACTGATGCGTAAATATAACCAGTTTAATGCAACAAACACTCCGGAATAGTGACATAGGCTTAACATACCCTAAATAACCTTTATATAACTTAGAAATAGGTTTTGGAAGGTTTGGTGTGCCGAAATCAAGTCTATTCGCTTACAGGAACTAAATATGAAAAACTGTGAAAGTATGCCGATTTGTACTTTAACGAACATTACGGAACATGACCATAAGTTAAACATACCCTAAATATCCTTTACATAGCTTAGAAATAGGCTTTGAGGGGTTCGGTGTGCTAAAATAAACTTTTTGGTCATTTAGGGACTAAAAGCGTCAAAAAGTGCATAAGTTTGCATTTTCGCGCATAACTTACGTTCTGAAAACATCCGGACATCCAAAAATTTACGTAAGCATTAAAATATTTTGTTTTAATGTTTGGCATAAGAAAAATCCATTCGTCGCGCAATTTGGATCGTTTTTCGCGCTTATGCGCATTCCGTCGTAATTAAGCAAACATCGCGATCATACGACCAAACGAACCAACATCCGACATATTTTTGAGCATGTTTTGAGTTCCCTATACTTTAACTTCATTTTAGAGCCTTGAAATGAGGTTAACGGGGTTTAAACGCATCGAAAATGGCTTAAACAGGCTGCAGGGACGATTTCTGCCAATTTTGAAACTTTTCTGAAGCTGGCACTTGCTAGCGCTGCGCGAGCACCAACTGCTCTCCCCGTAGCGCTACGCGAGCACCTCATCTGGACAGAAAGTTGATTTTCTGCATTTTTCAGCAATGGGGTCGAACTTGGGGGTCTATTTTGTAACATTTTCAATACCGTTTACTGGTTTTGGGGCACCCCTAGTATCCCAAAACCATGGGCCATATGTGTACGGCCCAGATTGATGCTCGTTTATCAAGGAACGATCTTAACGGTTCTTGATTCTCTATAAATACCCACCTCCTCTTCACTTCTTCTTCACACATTTGCTCTCAACTTCTTCTCTAAGTTGAAGATCCCCTTGTGGAACTTCATACCTGAGAAATTTTGGGTTCAAATGTTCAAGGATTGGACCCGCTGTAAGTATTCTTTCGTGCTTTTCGTTCGTTTTAGCATTAAAGTCAAACTGTGTTTGACTTCCTGCATTGACCAGTTTATGGTCAACGCGAAGTTCGTTGGAACTTCATAACGTGAGCGTAATCACGATGGTTATAGTCCCTAGTGACTATACCTACTGATTACCACGTTCTCTAGGCTCAGTGACGAGTCGTAGTTTTGGCCAAAATACGTTTTCTCACGTATTTTGTAACCAAACTACTCTAGGGTATTAAAACCGTTTGTTTTAATACCAAACCTGTTTTCTAACTTAACTAAACATGTTCTAGCATGTTTAGCTCGTCGCTTTTAGATTTGTGCTTATTTAGGGTGGTAAAGGTAAGCGATCTAAACAATCGCTTATATGCTTTCGAACCCGACCCATTTGGTCGATCTTTAGGATCCGACCAAACACTTTAGGTGACCATGGTTGTATAGAGAATAACCTTACGAGGTTATACCTTATGGTCTCATCGTTTAAGTAGTTGTATGATAAGTAGTTTCTATGCCTTAGGAAAATTACCAAAATACCCTTTTGTCGCCAAAATTCATTTTAAGCCTATGTAACATAACTTTTGACATCTGAACTGATTTAGCAACAATATTGAACCTGTTAAGGCATATTTCACTTGTCATAGGGCTAGTTAGGCATTCCGAATGCGTTTTACGCGAACGACGCGCTAAAGTAGCATAAGCTACCTAAACGGGTCGTATTGGGTCATTAGCACTTAAGTTAGGTTTCATTTTAGTATATGGGCTTTGTTAAACCATATCATATGAGTTCCAATACTCATTTGGTTTACGAAACCTCATACTATCCAATCTCCCAATTTAGGTCTGGTTATTTATGTAGTTATCTATATAGGGTGTCGTTTGATTCCGTGATCCCTCTAGCTTTGCTTGGTTGTTGTTCAAGACTTCTAAGCACCCTCAAGTGAGTACATAGACCCCTCTTTTACTGTTTTTCAAACGTTTTGGGATGAAACACATGTGCCTACTTGTTACTTTCATGCTTTCCATGTTTTCATATCATATACTTGCTATGTTCATTAGTACACTATTAGTACATGATTTCATTATGATTTGCTATGTATGTTTACTTAACATGCTAGCACATTGTTTTACATTACATTTCTTTTGCTATGTATGTTTACTTAACATGCTAGCACATTGTTTTACATTACATTTCTTTTGCTATGTATGTTTACTTAACATGCTAGCACATTGTTTTACATTCATTCTTTTGCTATGTATGTTTACTGAGCATGCTAGCACATTTTTTTACATGACTTTTCTGCTTTGTATGTTTACTTAGCATACTTAGTACATTGCTTTACATTGCATCTCTGTTGCATATGTTCTCGTAACATATGGACACATTGTTTTACATCTCTACCTTGTATGTTTACTTAGCATACTAGGTACATTATTTTCATAAAACATGCTTACATTTGGTATATCATTTGGTTTGTTTAACGGATCTTTATTACATTCATTAACACCGATCATGCCGCTCGGTAGTAGGTAGTGGTACCATAGGACTTGACAAATCCCATTCCTAAAATCCTAGGTTTGTTTGGATGGAATGACCGAATCCGAAAACATTTCTTTTTGATAACTTTTACTCTAAGGTTATCCTGCTGTCTCAAGGCTTGAATGTATGCATTTAACATACATCATAAATGTTTGTATCAGTATAGCATGCATTTCCACAAAACATAACTTTGATTTAAACCAAGTTTTACTTTAATACTTTGTTTTGTGCATTTTCACCTATGGTTTAGTTGATGCATTTCGCTAGCCATACATATTATTTTGGTTACACATTACATGTTTTACATTTGACACATAAACATTTGACATGTTATTCAATACAATTGGCAATTGGTTTAAACATCGACATTTTACATTGGTGGTTTGATTGGGTAAAGTGATTTAAGTAACGAGGCGTGTGTAATATGATACAAGCATGGTGGATACGCCGCTGGTACTTCCTATATATAAGTGTTTGTATGATATTACATATCGCAGCGTTGTTTAAATCATTTCAGTTTAGACATATAACATATTTTTCACAAGACATTGTTTTACAAACAACTTATTTTATACAAACTCATTTTTACTTGGTTATTCATTTAACCTTATATTACTCTTTTACATATCATCTACCTTATTACCGCTTTTCAAACGTTTTATAATAGCAAACACTTAAACTGGATTCATGACAAGTTTTCATTAAACATTTTCTTAAACCTAAGTCATGAATCCTATTTTCACAAAACCTATGTACTCGCCGGCATTTTTATGCTGATGTATTTTCACATGTGTTTCAGGTACTATAGTTGATGATATTGATGCATGCTCACGTAGGATTGGACGAGGCCTTAGTGACATTAAAAGATGCAAGACTAGTTAACTATGTTATATCTTCTTTGTTTGTTAAGACATTGTAACTCTTTTAATCAATAAAACAACATTTCAATTTTCCATGTGTTATGAAACAATGATTCTGTTACAACACTCCCCGACGATTCCGCCACGTTTTGTTGTTTTATGTGGTCGGGGTGTGACATCACGACCTAGAGCTAGGCATGGTGGTATTCGCCTTGAAGATCTTGCGACATTATTTATATGGTACTCGATGTACAATCTTCACAGATCACAAATGCTTGCAGCACATATTTGATCAGAAGGAATTAAATATGCGTCAGCGACAATGGGTTGAGTTGCTGAACGAATATGACTGTGAGATTAAGTACCATCCTGGAAAAGTGAATGTAGTAGCGGATGCGAAAAGTCGAAAAGAAAGGGTTAAGACCCTAAGGGTTCGAGCATTGGAAATGACTATTCGAATAAATCTTACTGCACGCATTCATGATGCCCAACAAGAAGCCCTTAAGAGGGAGAATCGTAGAGCTGAATATCTACGAGATATGGAGAAGAAATTGGTGCCAAACGAAGAGGGAACCTTATACTTTATGGGACGCATTTGGGTTCCGCTCTCTGGCGGTATTCGAGAAGTCATCTTTGATGAGGCTCACAAGTCGAGATACTCGATCCACCCAGGATCGGACAAGATGTATCAAGACTTGAAAGAACACTATTGGTGGCCGAAGCTTAAAAGCGATGTTGCTGTTTATTTTAGAAAGTGCCTAACCTATGCTAAGGTTAAGACCGGATATCCGAAACCGTGCGGTCTACTGCAGCAACCCGAGATACCCATGTGGAAGTGGGAGCAAATATCAATGAACTTCATAACCAAATTACCCAGGACCCCTAGAGGGCATGATATGATTGTAACACCCTCGCTAATATTTTACTTATTTCGTTTAATTTACGAAAATGAACATATAATATTAGTTACATATACATGGAAAATACAGGTTAATTAAATCTTTTCTAGATTTGAAAATATTACATCATGACTAGTAATAATTTGCCATTTAAAAATAACGACAAAAACTATGTGCGGAAGCTTGTAACTTGATCGTGTTCGGTTCTTCGATGAGCTTGATCATCACCCGACATCCCAAGATATACCTACGATTTAAAAACAATCACAAACATTAGTTTGATAGTTTTATAATGTAATAAACCAAGTTCTTTAGGCCAAAATTGAACAAACAACAAATCTACAGCATATATGCCTGTCGCGTGCTGCGACGGGTTCAAACCCCTGTTGTCGCGTGCCGCGACGATGCCCCGACGGTGAACTTGATTGGTCGTCGCGCGACGCGACGGCCTTGTTTCGACAGAAAGGTTGTTTTCTTTGAGCTGCAGATTCCCAGCTCAATTACTCAACTTATAAATTCACAAAAACACGCATCTCTTTCGAACTACATATCTGTTTTACACGATTTCTTTTCCTACACGACCGTAATTTAATTGTCCATCATATGGAGTTAACATCCGACATCCGGATTAACAAAAGCATGGGCTTTTAAGCTTTTGACTTAAAATATAATTACTAAATTTTGACCCGTTCATGTATTTATCAAACAAACAAGTTTGTTTGATCCCTATTTCCCATAAATCTCTTAAATTCAATATTGTCTATCATCTTAGTCTCAATCACGGCCATGGGTTATTACACATCATTAACCCGTTTATGGTTATGTGCTTAATTTGACCCGCTAAGGGTATTTACGCACTTTTACGCATAGCCTCCTATGTTCAATTCTATCATCATAATTTCTCAATTCTATCAAGTGGTATTCCGCCACAACTATTATGGTAGTGGATTTTAGGTGTCACAATTATTTATTCCGAATTCACTCCCTTTCGGTTGTTATTTTACGACAAGGAGCTATTTTGAGGCATTTGATCCGGAAAGGATTTATGCCTATGCTTTAACACTTAACTAAACATTACTTTATCCTAATACATGTTTCTAAACAACTCTTAAGTGTCATTTATCCGATTTACCCATTGAGGGCGTTTTGGTCAACTTTAGTCCCTCATTTACGGCGAAGGATTTCTATCAATATATTTGACCAAAATTTCACATTTTAGCCATATTCTTACTTATACATACCTGGCTCGGGTCAAAGTTTTAAGCTGTTTAAAATACCTTTCGCTATTAGTCACTAATTAATAGTTTCGCGAACCTTATAGCTCTTCCCTGTGATCACAAAACTCATAAAGCGATCGTCAGTTATTATAGTCAAATGGTGTTAACAACACCATTTGACCCGTTAGTCTAAATGACCATTTATCTTAATCAGATGGCATTTTGACACCATCTCGCCCCTTGAACCTATCCCGGTTTACACCATGAGTTTTCATTATCTAGAAGACATTTATTAAATTATTTGACCCGTTAAGACTTACACCCAATAGTGTCTTTTCACATCTTTTATACTATCCGTCAACTCGTGTCCGTATATTTATTTAATCACTTTTACCCGTTACGTTTCACCTCATAACGTATTGTTTCAAATTCCTTATTTACTAGTCTTCACCCGACTAGTTTACCATTTTACCCCCTTTTTACCATAACTTATGGTTTCTCGCCAGTTTTACTTATTCCGACTTGCATTGTACCATGTCGGAACATCATATTTCAAATACTTAACATAATTCCAAATCAATATTCACAAGTAAGTGTACTGTAATTAAAAAGGTGTAAGATTAACTTACCTCGCATCAGAACTATGCTTTACTTTTCCTTATTGATTCGTTTGACCCGCTTCGTCCTCAAGCTTCCACCTAGCTTGTTTAGCGTCAAACTAACATCATCATTCACAAGGTGGTTAGATTAGTCACTAATAAATACGACTATTCCACCTTACGTATTTTCTATGTCGAAATCATTATTCGACTTCATCATTGATTAATTTAACTTTCTTCTAGTTAGCTACCTCTAATCATATGATATGTGAAATTAATTAAATCCACATTATGATTAGAATCCGTATCATCACTTATGACCCCTAATAAATCAAATTAGGAATTTACGCATCTTGTTCAATGTTTTGACATACGAACATTCGTTTAGGCATTTTAACAAACACCTTGCGGGCAAGATTTTTATACTTCTTTTATCAAGTTCATATCTAACTTTTCACCAAGTTTTAACATCAAAATTAAATCTCTATGTCTAGTGTTCATGAACTACAACTATAACTTGTATCATAACATCAATATTCATCAATTTAACACCCTAATCCAAGTGTTCATCACAATGACATAAAAACCCACTTAGCACATAAATGGGTAATAATCTATTTCACAATTTTTCATCATTAATTCATCAAATCCTTACTTGGGTTTGTTCCTAGACATGGATTTATCCTAATTTCACTCTTACATCAAACATTCAAGCAATAATTTCATTTATGATAATTCACCATGAATTCAAAACATCACCAAAAGATGGAATTCGACATACCTTGTGATCCTCTAACCCGAGTGATCACTAATCTTAGCTTGGTTTTCGATTTGGGACTGATTTGGCCTTCCAATTGCATGATTTTTGGCTAGTTAGGGTTTGAACAAGGAGTTCTTGTTCGCCCCCTGTATTGTCTGCGACCAAAACACACACCAAGTGTGTGTTTTGGGTTTTAAGTTTTAATTAATAAAAACTATTTTCGATTTTGTCACTTTTGTCCCCTCGATTTTTCCCAAGTTTTATTTAGGGTGTTTTAATCAAGTTTCCTCATTACTACAAGAGTTGTGATTAACTAGGTTATATATTCCTAGTTATTTCATCTCATTAATATCCGACATTAAATTTTATAATATAAAGATTTATATCTTCGGGTACGACTCGGTTTATTTTAAATCCCGTTATCTCGGGCCGTTTATAAACTTTTATTTCTTTAAAAGCTTTTATTCAGTTTTTAATTAATATTAGGATTATTTATTTAAGTCCTAATATTCACCAGGTTAATTTTACCACTAACGGTATTCCACTCGTCTTTCCGTATTAATGTAGTTTGATTACCAAACCCGTTTTCGGGGTGTTACAAGTCTACCCCCCTAAAGAGGTTTCGTCCTCGAAACCTTTCTTACGTAGTTTCTTAGGATTAACTCCATGGACTTAGTTTCAGTAATTACTTGAGCATTGCTCGCATTTCATAATCTTACCAGGACAGTATGGTAATGTCTCTGTTGGCTTTCAAACGTATGCGCCTTTCACGCGTAAGGCATCGTAGGCCGTAACTTTCGTCTTGTATTTCTTATTCTGGTCACTTATTTGACCGAGTTGTCTTCTTTTCACTCGATCATATTTATTCTTCAATATGTTTACTTCAATGTAATTTTTATATTGACAGACGCTTTGTATAAGTCGTAACGCTATCTTGACTTTGAAAGGTTTTACCGGCTAGACTGTTTAGTCGCCGTCAATTTTTACCCTGTCATTCGGGTTTATCTATTGCCAACCAGGCTCTTTGCGTGTTTTCTGATTTCATATCTCGTAACTCACGTTACGCCGTGGTTATATTCTGTGTCACTTTTGTGACCGTGATCACATCACGTCTTGTTTAAATTTATGTCGACTTTTCATTCCGAAAATCTTTCTCTCGAATGTATAGCCTTGTGATGTGTGTAAAATGCAACATATAAATTACATCAAATGAGGCATAAAACTAACCCTTTTTAAGTACTAATGTTGGAAAAAGAGTGTTTTTGTCTTTCTTTTGTATTTTCAGGATTAAATGAGCTCAAATTAACAAAAGAAGCAAAAAGACAGCTAAATCTAACACAAATACAAGAAAAGGAACACAAGTGGATTGCCCAACCCCTCAACAGCATCATCCGAAGCAAAACAAGAGAAGGCAGAAGACTGAACACGCCCCGTGCTCAGCCAGCACGGGGCCGTGCCCAAGAAGCAGCAGAAAAGACAAACCTATAGAAGCTTCTATTGCCCACCACGGGGCCGTGCCCAGTGAACAGGGGGCGTAGCGAAAGTACCGCAGGCGCATTAATTGTAATTGCGAATTACAATTAATGAGGAGAGAGATTGTCAGACGGGCATGGGGCCGTGTGCAGCGGACACGGGGCCGTGCCCAGGCTTCTGTTCAGCCTATAAATAGGAGTGCTTGGTTTCATTGCAACTCATCCCTTGGCACACCACCTCTCTCACACTTCATCCACCACCCACCACCACCATAACACCATCATCCACCACCATCATCCATTGTCCATCATAGAGTGTGTGAGTCGTCTCGGGATCCAAGATTGATCGTAAGAGTTCTTGACAATCAAGGCCATGTTTGCCTAAGTCTCTTACATCACTTGGTGAAGACAAGTGTTTAGTATAATACTTTTTATTTTTAATCTTTTGCACTTTTTATTTGGTTTTGTATTAATGACTTTAATAACTAGTTGCTTATGTTGAAGGTGACTTTTCCTTATCGTTTGTCCGTGGTGTCTTGGCATTATTTTACTGTCTATATAAAATAAAAGATTTTCACCATTCATATCTCCACGGTCTATATGGAGGTATGTTGGCTACCTGGTCGGGGGTTAAGGGAACGGTTTGGTAAGGGTCTTGCCCTTGTTCAGCGTTTAGAGATCCTGCAAGGGACCTGGGTCAATTTTAGTAGGATCTCCTTCAATACCCATAGGTATTGGATGGCGGGGATCCAAACTCTTTGACCCCCTCATAAGTTAACTACTATTAATACTATAACCCGGCTATTTAGGACTGTATCCCTGCTGACTCAGACTACTTAGTCCAGGGTAACGTCACCTCCAAAAGAGGGGCCTACCATAATTTGCATTAATAACTTAATACATTATGTTTCAATAATCCGACCCTTTAGGATTGTATCCTTGCTGACTCAAACTACTGGGTTGAGGGTAACGTCGCCTTCAAAAGAGGGGCCTACTACAATAACTAAGATAATCTCTTAAACAAGTGCAAAAGTGCGAAAATAATCAAAGGTTATACTAATACACGAGTCGGATCCAAGTGATTCATCTTGTCTATCTGTTTTTATTTTTATTTTATTTTTCAGCATTTAGTTAGTTTTTATTTTCTTAGTTTAAAAATCTTTTCTAACATTTTGATTTGGTTAGACGTTGAGGATAAACCGGTACTAAAAGCTCTTGTGTCCTTGGACGACCTCGGTATCTTACCAACGCTATACTACGTCCACGATGGGTGCACTTGCCCATATGTGTGTTTATTGTTAGTGAATATCGTGTTTTATAAATTTAAAACTTGGCTAAAAGTGTAAAAAGGGCTTAAAATATACATCTAAAACATATACACACTGACACGGATCAAGTTTTTGGCGCCGCTGCCGGGGAAACAAGGATTTTAAGAAAGTTAGGAATCAACGGCCTAATCATATATTTATTTTTTAGGATTTTCTTAGTTTTTCAGCCTCTGCAGAGCTCAGCACGGGCCGTGCCTGCTGAACACACCCCCGTGCTCAATCATTGGAACTGGCAATCTTGTTTTAAGTCAGACAGTAAGCTGAACACGGGGCCGTGCTCACTCAACACGCCCCCGTGCCCAAGATTCACTTACTGAAAACAGAACCATTAGATCCCGATGGTTGGTAATTTCTGACACAAACATGAGTGATGGTAATTCTTTTTACTTTCGGCACTCTTATGGTACGTGGTGTTAATTATGTGGAGGCGAACATAAAGAATTAGAATGCTACTTTCTAAATTATAAGCCCCACTACATAGACCCACCGACTCCCTATAACCTTAAGAGGGGCGAAAGTAAAAATAATCACTATCTCTCCCTCGAATGCGCCCAGCCAGATATTCTAGGAGAAATGCTCCTCGACGAGTTATTTCAACTAGAAGATCTAATTCTAAATTGGTCAAAAGAGCTTAGGAAGGATTTCCTTGATTCACCCCAAGACGAAGACCATGAAGAAATGTTGGGATCGCATTCCAACAACCTCGTTGCTTCCAAAAATACCTTCGTACCTAGTGAAGACTTGGACGATAGTCGTCCCTGTGCCGATTGTGCCGTGAAGGACTTTCCATCGACTTCGTTCGGTGCATACATAGACCTGAGCGATTCGGCATATACCTTCTTTAACGAGAGCCCGGGAAAGGGTTGGACTTGTCCACCTAGAATAAAAATAAGAATTACCCTCACCGACAACCTCTTGCGTTCTCGCCTTAGTCTAGGACAATTAAGGTATCTTAGGCACTTTGGGGTTGTTCCAACCAGTCAGGAACCACCCGATACGATTAAGTTCCTTAAAAACTAGACAAACTTCATAACCAGCCTCTCGGCACGGGGCCGTGTCCAGCCAACACACCCCCGTGTTCACCAAAAGATTCGCTTCTGACGCTTACGTCAGAATACGGACAAACTGTGTCAGAATTTTATCTGCACACGGGGCCGTGCCCACTGAACACGGGGCCGTGTCCAGGATGCTGTCGTTTTCTATAAATGCAGCCAAGAATTCTGCACATTTGGACCAACTTGGGACAGAGATTTGAAGGAATCTTCTCTCAACTATCCTAGGTAAGTTCTAAAAGAAAGTTCCAACAAGCCATCTTGTCCTTTCCTCTTTTAACCATTTCCTTCTTCTTCATCTTTCTCCAAAAACCTCCATTGAAGTTTGAATTTTCAAGCTTTGTGGTAGGGATTGATGAGTTTTGTTCAAGGAATCTTGGTAAAAATATGTTGTATAACATTGTTTTAAGTTACTAATGTTTAAAAAGACCCCACAAGTTCAGCAAATAACTTAAAAATTAAAGTTTCCTTGCTCCAAAACTCTGCAGAAAGATGAACACGGGGCCGTGCTCAATGAGCACGGGGCCGTGTCCGGTCTACTGTTTCAGAGAATAAACTATTTTCAGTTTATTTTTCATAGAATGTCGAGTGAAAACAGCGAAACATCTTCCGTGCTGAAGCTACACTTGTGCACTATGTAATAGCATTAAGGGAGGCTCTCGACGAAATGACGTCAGTAGAGGAGGTCCTAATCGACCATATTAACGATCTTACGGTGGGACTTGAGAGTAGCTTCCAAGAGATTAACCTCTTGCACCAGAGGTTAAATACTCTTGTAACACCCCCAATGGAACCGGTCCTTCCTCAACAGGATTGGAACCTGGCGCTCGAAGTTAACAACCCTACCAGGTGGGACGACATTCCGGCGGAACCTCCCATGGAGCACCAACAAGAGATCCCGGTGGAAATCACAACTCCTCAAACTAACGCTAATGAGCCCTCTTTTGTCCTTCCAAGGGAGGTGGAGGAGTGGCTCGCCGACATATGAGGAAAGTCACACCCGGAAGAAGGAGTTCTATAAGGCCATATCTAACCAAGACTACTAGCTTCTTGGAAATTTTGCTAATTAAAATAATGTTTAGGCTAGAACTCCATGGTTTAATGCTTCTTTTCTCATCTAGCTTAATATAAATTTAGGACTATGTAAGATCTCTCTATGATTTTAATGGATGATGGTTTTAAGGTTTGAATGGTTCATAATAAATAAAACACACTCATGGTGGTAAGGGATGATAAGGGAAACGAGAAACATAGCCCCATGCACAAGAACAAGGCCACACAACAACAATTTCTCCATTACAGTAAGTTCAGCACGGGTCGTGCCCAGCCAACATGGCCCCGTGCTGAACACCCTGCAGAAAAATGCCCAGTTCAGGTAACTGGACACAGGTCGTGTTCACCATACACGCCCACGTGTCCAGGCTTCTGTCTCTTTTCTTTAATTATCATTACTGGCACCTGAACACGTGACCGTGCCCGGTCACCACGGGGCCGTGCCCAGACTGCCAGTAACACAAATTTTTGCTTTTAACACCATGTTACACATTCAATCAACCTAAAAATTTATTTTTGGGACACATTGAGGACAATGTGTAATTTAAGTGTGGGGGGGATGCTAAAACCTTGAATTTTGCAAGTCCTAATAACAAGCCTTACACAAAACTCTATTGGAACCGCTAATCACCCCAAATTTTTTTTAAAAAAAAATTCATTTTTTTTTATTTGTCTAAAGTTTAAGTTGGGAATTCTAAGACTAACAAGGTTATATTTTTACAAATTTACAACCGATAGCGTCGTGATAAAAAGAACCAACATAAGAAAATTATGAAACGGCATGACAAGCTTAGTTAAAATTCGATTATATATACTTGATCACACAAAAAAAACCCATTCCCACAAAAAGTGAGTTTTGAGCCTTTATTGAGCATATAAATATACATCTTTAAGCTAAATGCTCATTTTTCGTTTCTTGTGTGAATAGCCGCTTGGTTCTTACGACTCTAGAACTTGCCACGACAATTCATTCCCGGTCCTTACCAACTTAAACCCAAGTAAGTAAATGATGGAGGCATTAGGACTAACCCTTTTTCTTTCAAAACCATTATTTTTATTTTTCTTTTCACCTACCCAAAAACTCCCCCTAGTTAACCCCCTTGAGCCTAAACCTTTTCATTTCTTTACCCTAAAACCTTTATACCCACCAAAAACCCTTTTTTATTTTTACCCTTTATTTTAGTAACAAGCTCGGTTTTCGTGTGACTTTTCCTAAAAAAAAAAAAAACAATGAAGTTAGAAATAAACAAGCAAAGCTCTTAAAACAAAAGCTTGTTTGAAGAAATACTTCATTAAGAATAAAAAGTCACTAAAACAAAATGTTTTACGAAAACCGACGCTTTTTACGCTTTTCGCCCTTTACTAACCACTAACCCAACTACCCACCTTTAGCCCAAGTCTTTACCCAAAAAGTCCTCTTGATATTCACAAAGGTAAAAAGTTAAAAAGGAGGAGGATTGATCGCTTGGCAAGCCTATGGTAGGAATAAGTTCCATGCCGCTCTCGAGTGATTCACTAAAAAAATACACCTTCGGCCGAGTGTGAGTGATTTCTCCCGTGAGGTATGTGAACTTGTATATAAATGGAATTTTAAAAAGGCATGCTATGCCCAAATAAGTAATTTCTCTTATGAAACAATTCTAAATAAATCATAACGAATAGGATTGTAAATAAATAAAAATAAAACCCAATAAAAGTCTTGGATTCCTGACACTCTATGACAAGCCAAAACCTTCTCTTCTACCCATTCCATTTGGGAGTGTAAGCCACATATTAAAGAGTTTTGCTTGAGGACAAGCAAAAATTCAAGTGTGGGGATATTTGATGTGTGTAAAATGCAACATATAAATTACATCAAATGAGGCATAAAACTAACCCTTTTTAAGTACTAATGTTGGAAAAAGAGTGTTTTTGTCTTCCTTTTGTATTTTCAGGATTAAATGAGCTCAAATTAACAAAAGAAGCAAAAAGACAGCTAAATCTAACACAAATACAAGAAAAGGAACACAAGTGGATTGCCCGACCCCTCAACAGCATCATCCGAAGCAAAACAAGAGAAGGCAGAAGACTGAACACGCCCCGTGCTCAGCCAGCACGGGGCCGTGCCCAAGAAGCAGCAGAAAAGACAAACCTATAGAAGCTTCTATTGCCCACCACGGGGCCGTGCCCAGTGAACACGGGGGCGTGGCGAAAGTACTGCAGGCGCATTAATTGTAATTGCGAATTACAATTAATGAGGAGAGAGATTGTCAGACGGGCACGGGGCCGTGTGCAGCGGACACGGGGCCGTGCCCAGGCTTCTGTTCAGCCTTTAAATAGGAGTGCTTGGTTTCATTGCAACTCATCCCTTAGCACACCACCTCTCTCACACTTCATCCACCACCCACCACCACCATAACACCATCATCCACCACCATCATCCATTGTCCATCATAGAGTGTGTGAGTCATCTCGGGATCCAAGATTGATCGTAAGAGTTCTTGACAATCAAGGCCATGTTTGCCTAAGTCTCTTACATCACTTGGTGAAGACAAGTGTTTAGTATAATACTTTTTATTTTTAATCTTTTGCACTTTTTATTTGGTTTTGTATTAATGACTTTAATAACTAGTTGCTTATGTTGAAGGTGACTTTTCCTTATCGTTTGTCCGTGGTGTCTTGGCATTATTTTACTGTCTATATAAATTAAAAGATTTTCACCATTCATATATCCACGGTCTATATGGAGGTGTGTTGGCTACATGGTCGGGGGTTAAGGGAACGGTTTGGTAAGGGTCTTGCCCTTGTTCAACGTTTAGAGGTCCTGCAAGGGACCTGGGTCAATTTTCGTAGGATCTCCTTCAATACCCATAGGTATTGGATGGCGGGGATCCAAACTCTTTGACCCCCTCATAAGTTAACTACTATTCATACTATAACCCGGCTATTTAGGACTGTATCCCTGCTGACTCAGACTACTTAGTCGAGGGTAACGTCACCTCCAAAAGAGGGGCCTACCATAATTTGCATTAATAACTTAATTCATTATCTTTCAATAATCTGACCCTTTAGGATTGTATCCTTGCTGACTCAAACTACTGGGTTGAGGGTAACCTCGCCTTCAAAAGAGGGGCCTACTACAATAACTAAGATAATCTCTTAAACAAGTGCAAAAGTGCGAAAATAATCAAAGGTTATACTAATACACGAGTCGGATCCAAGTGATTCATCTTGTCTATCTATTTTTATTTTTATTTTATTTTTCAGCATTTAGTTAGTTTTTATTTTCTTAGTTTAAAAATCTTTTCTAACATTTTGATTTGGTTAGACGTTGAGGATAAACCGGTACTAAAAGCTCTTGTGTCCTTGGACGACCTCGGTATGTTACCAACACTATACTACGTCCATGATGGGTGCACTTGCCCATATGTGTGTTTATTGTTAGTGAATATCGTGTTTTATAAATTTAAAACTTGGCTAAAAGTGTAAAAAGGGCTTAAAATATACATCTAAAACATATACACACTGACACGCATCACCTTGCACCTATCGGTGTTAAGATCTATATTCTTTGATATTAATCATTTTCTGAACTCTTCTGTCACACCCGACCGCGTAAAATAACAAATCGCAGCGGAATCGTTGGGGAGTGTTGTAACAGAATCATTGTTTCATAACACATGGAAATTGAAATTTTGTTTTATTGATTAAAAGAAGTTACAATGTCTTAAAAACAAAGAAACATAACATAATTAACTAGTCTTGCATCTTTTAATGTCACTAAGGCCCAAGTCCGCCTAAGTGTATCTTGATCAATCCTATGCATCATCTCCTGAAAACACATGTGAAAATAGGTACGTCAGCATAAAAATGCCTGTGAGATACATAGGCTTTATTAAAATAGGATTTATGACTTGAAAGTTTAAAGAAAATGTTTATTAAAAGTTAATCATGAATCTTGTAAAATGTTTTCTTTTATAAATCATGCAATCAGTAATAAGAAATCAGATGATTTAAAAGAAAGATGCACAGATAAATAAATGACCAAGTAAAATGAGTTTGTATAAAATATGTTGTTTGTAAAACAAAGTTTCATGAAGATATGATATAAGTGTAAAATGTATTATGTCCAACTTGAAATGGTTTAAATAACGCTACGATATGTAATATCATAAAAGCACTTATATATAGGAAGTACCAATGGCGTATCCACCATGCTTTTGTCATATTACACATGCCTCGTTACTTAAATCAGTTACCCAATCAAACCACCAAAAAGTCTTGTTTAAACCAATTGTCAAATGTTCATGTATAAACCATGTCTATTGTCAAATGTAAATCATGCAATATGTAAACAAATGTCATGTATGGTAAGTAAAAAGTGACTACTTAAACCATATGTAAAAATGCACAAAACAAAGTGTTTGAATAAATCAAAAGATATCTTTGTAAAATCCATGCCTGCTTTACTGATACAAACATCTATGCGGTATTGTTAAACGCCTACATCCAAGCCTTGAGACTATCAGATAAACCTAGAACAATGTCAAGGTCTACCAAAAATATTTTCGGATTCGGTCATTCCTTCCACCCAAACAAACCTAGGATTTCAGGAACGGGAGTTGTCAAGTCCTATGGTACCACTACCTACTACCGAGTGGCATGATAGGTGTTAATGAATGTAATAATGTCCCGTTAAACAAACCAAATGTCATACCAAATGTAAGCATGTTTTATGAAAATAATGTACTTTAATATGTTAAATGAACATACAAGGTAGAAATGCAAAACAATGTGTCCATATGCTGAGTAAACATATGCAACAGAAATGCAATGTAAAACAATGTGTCCATATGCTGAGTAAACATACATAGCAAAACATAATGAAATCATGTACTACATGTGTACTAATGAACATAGCAAGCATAGGATATAAAAACATGAAAAGCACGAAAGTAACAAGTAGGCACATGTGTCTCACCCTAAAACATTTGAAAACGTAAAAGAGGGGACTATGTACTCAATTGAGGGAGCTTAGAAGTCTTGAATAACAACCAAGCAAAGCTAGAAAGATCACGGAATCAAACGGCACCAATATAGGTAACTACGTTAATACACGGACCTAAATCGGAAGATAGGATAGAACGAGGTTTCGTAAACCAAATGAGTATAGGAACTCATGTAATATGGTTTAACAAAGCCTACTTCCTAAAACGAAACCTATCCTAAGTGCTTACGGCCCATTATGACCCGTTTAGGTAGCTTGCGCTACTTTAACGCATCGTTCGCGTAAAACGCGTTCGGACCGCCTAACTAGTCCTATGACAGGTATTATATGCCTTAATATGCCTAATAATGTGGTCTAATAAGTTTAGATGTAAAAATTTAGGTTACATATGCTTAAAATGAATTTATGCGTAAAAAGGGCATTTTGGTCATTTACCTAAGGCATATAAATTACCTATCATACAACTACTTAAACGAAGTGACCATAAGCTATAACCTTGAAAGGTTATTCCCTATACAACTATGGTCACAAAACATGTTTGGTCGGATCCTAATGATCGACCAAATGGGTCGGGTTCGAAAGTCTAAGCGGTTGTTTAGACCGCTTATCTTACGACCCTATATAAGCACTAAACCTAAAGTGACGAGTTAAACATGTTAAAATATGTTTAACGAAGTTAGAAAACAAGTTTGATGTCAAAACAAAGGGTTTTGATACCCAAGAATAGTTTGGTTGCAAAATACGCAAGAATACGCATTTTGACCGAAACTATGACTCGTCACTACCCCTAAATAACGTGGTAATTAGTAGGTATAGTCACAAGAGGCTATAACCATCGTGATTGCGCTCAGGTTACGAAGTTCAAATGAACTTCGTGTTGACCATTGACTGGTCAAAGCAGAAAGTCAAACACTGTTTGACTTTCATGCTAGAAACGCATAAAAGAACGAAAGAAGCTTACAAGAGGTCCAAGCGATGAAGGTTTTGATCTTAGAATTCTCAAGTATGAAGGTTTTAAGCTTCAACTTAGAGAAATCAGATCAAAGTGTGGGTTTGCAAAGGAAATCATAGGGGGTATTTATAGTTTTCGGGTAACCGTTAAGATCATTCATCGAAAACCGAGCTTCGATCTGAGACGTACAAGTGCACCCTCTGTCTTAGAATACCATGGGCACCTAAAACAAGCCCATAGACTTGATAAAACCATTTGCAAACATGGGGAACAGTTGGAACAAGCTGGAAATCAGTTTTGCTGATCTAGGCATTTTACACGGGCCGCATAAGCAGAGGCACTGGGCTACGCGCCCCGCCTGGCCTATCTTTCAGAAAATGTCAGAAATGGTCCCTGCAACCCAGAAACTTGATTTTGATGCATTTTTGACATGTTTAAACCCTGTTAACCCCATTTCAAGGCTCCAAAATAAAATTAAAATATAGGGAACTTAGAATATGCTCAAAACATCTCGATGTCGGTTCGTTTGGTCGTACGGTTGCGTTGTTCAGTTAATTACGACGAAACACGAACGAACGCGAAAAACGATCCAAATTACGCGACGAATGGAATTTTATCATGCCAATCACTAAAATAAAATATTTTAATAATTACATAAATTTTTGGATGTCCGGATATATTCAGAACGTAAGATATGCGCGAAAGTGCAAACTTATGCACTTTTTGACGCTTTTAGTCCCTGTTGATCAAATGAGTTTTTTTTTGCGCACCAAACACCTCAAAGCCTATTTCTAAGCTATGTAAAGAATATTTAGGGCATTTTTAACTTATGATCATGTTCCGGAATGTTTGTTACAGTACGAATCGGCATACTTTCGTTGTTTATCGAAATTAGTCCCTGTAAGCCAATAAACTTGATTTTGCCACACCAAAGCCTTCAAAACTTATTTCTAAGTTATGTAAAGGTTATTTAAGGTATGTTAAGCATATGTTGACATTCCGGAGTGTTTGTCGCATTAAACCGATTACGTTTACGCATCTGTTCGCGTATAACTTTCTAGAAAGCGATTTAGAGCTCAAAATCGAACGAGAATTGATATGTGCAAATGATACACATATTTATACAAATCTCAAGTATGAAACACAATATTTCATTGATTTGGTATTTGTTTGATGGCCATGGAGGCACAGGTGTCACAATTCATCTCATAATATTCATATTTGTTAAAACGTTGTTTCTTACTAAAACTGAATTTTAGTTTAACATTTTTTTTAACTTTGTCAATTACTCATATCAAGGAAATTGACAACTCATAATTTATTCCTTTCTGTTCTTGTTTTACATGGGGAATCGTAACCAGTTCCCTCGCTTTACACTACTGACCTGTAGGTTCTTTCACTTAGCCTCATTGGCTATTTCTTTAGATTTTCACCCCTTTTAAGGTGGGACCTCAACAGTTCATTTCTTTCCGTTTATGACCCAAGGATCTTCTTGGTCCTGTTAGTGCATGCATCTGTCGACTTCGTCTTATATCTAGTCTTGTACTAGATTGTTAGATCAGGGCACGTTGTACGAAAAAATAGGAGATTTAAGGGTTAATTAGTTGTGATTTCGCTTGGGGAGGTGATTCCGCTTGAAATGACTTTGGTCACTTTCAAGCGAAATCAGCTAACATGTTATTCCTCTTGAACTGTTTCAAGCGGAATCAGACCTCTATAAATAGCCATCTCAAGCGAAATCATTGTATCTTGTGTGTATTCCAGTACCGAAGTGCTGCCGAAGTGCCGTTTGATTGTAATCAAGTTCTGATCAATATACAAGGCAATTTAAAGAGTATTTAAGCTGTTTTCATGTTTGTTTCTTAGTTTCTGCCTCTGAAACGGATTAGAACGCCTCTGATCGACTCGTTTTGGGTCCGTACACGATCCTACAAGTGGTATCAGAGCTCAGAAGGAGGAGTTCTGCAGAATTCAGCTGAATTTCATTGTGTTTTCTTGCTTCTACACCTTCTTTTATCAATTGAACAAGTTTTCACGGCTAAATCGGCTAATTTTCTCACATATTGTGCAAAACTACAATTTAACAAAGCCTTGAAAGTTTCAGTGCAAAATTCGGTTTAAAAATGACAGAAATGGACCTTCGAACTAATTCCGCTTGAACGAACACCTTGTGATTCCGCTCGAGATAGACATTTCGCTTGGGATATTCCGCTCCAAATTGTCTGATTTTGCTTCAAAAGTTGGTATTCCGCTTGAAGAGGTTCAAGCGAAATCAGTGTTTTAGCTTCAAGTCAGATTCCGCTTGAAAATTAAAGTGATTTCGCTCCAGATTTGTGATTTCGCTCGAAGCTAGTATTTCGCTTGAAACTGATTGTTGGTATTTCGCTTGAACTGACATTCAACTTGAAAGGGTATTCCGCTTGAACTGATATTCCGCTTGAAACGTGATGTTTTAGAAAAGCGTGTTACCGAATCATGGAAGAAGAGTTCTATAACACGTTTGCTACACCTTCAACTACTCCGACTGTTATTGCTCAAAACATGAATGCAGAAAACGAAACCGGAACTTTGCAAAAACCCTCAAAACTTATGGGAATTGAGGAATACCATGGATGGAAGAATCGTTTTGAGAACTGGGTTCAGGCAAACCATCTAAGAGCTTGGGAAAGTATTGAAACGAAGTATGTTAGACCACAGTCTGCGTTGAATGTTGACAAAATTATCTCAGAATTTTCAGAAAAAGAGAGAGATAGTTATAAAGGAGAGAAAATGATGATTAGTCTCCTACAGCAAGCTGTCAAAGAAGACATCTTTATTTTGCTTCAGCATGATGGGAGTGCGTTTTCAATTTGGGAAGCACTTAAGAAGAAATTTGAAGGAAGCACAGAAATGCTCAAAAGTAAAGCATCATTACTGAAAAAGGAGTTTGAATTGTTTACTAGTATGCCTGGTGAGACTACAAAGACTCTCATTGAGAGATACTGTCATCTTGTGCGTACAATGTCTCAGTTGAAAATTACTAAAACTCCAGCAGAATGGGTTGAAAAGCTAGCTGACGCTTTCCCGCAGAAAGAATGGGGTACTTATCTCATGATCTTAAAGAATTCTGGAGAGTTTAGCAGATTGTCAATCGGACAGTTTTTTAAAAAACTTGAGGCACAGGATCTTGAATAGTAGAAAATTGCCAGAATGAACAGCTCAAGTCATCAACAGGATATCAAACTGTACTACAACGGAAATGTTCAAACAGTTGAAGCAAGTCCAAAGATCCAAACCGCGTTTAGTGCAGGAAATTCATCTGGATCGGTTAGTCAAAGTTCAGTCAACACTAGTGGATTTTCAGGTGTTAATCCTCCAAGTGTTCAAAGTGAAAATGTTGGTAATGGACATATGATTCAATGCAATGTGGCATTACATCTTCAAAATGCCCAAATTTTTTCGGAAGAAGTTGTGAAAAATCATATGGCATTGCTGGTTAATGCGTTGGAATCTTACGAAGGATTGATTGCTGGAAGAATTGGCAATCTGATGCTAACAAAGGAAGATTATGATTAAATAGACGCAGAGGAATTGGAGCTTATGGACATCAAATGGTGTCTAGCTAGTGTCTTGAGACGAGCTGAAAAGTTTAAAATGATTACAGGAAGAAATGACTTTTTGGATGCTCATCTTTCAGCTTTAGGTTTTGATAAATCTAAAGTTACTTGTTTTAAATGCAGGGAGAAAGGTCACTTCAAAAGAGAGTGCAAAAATCAGGAGACTAGTGGAGCAAAGAATCCTTTTGGAAAAGATGATTACTATCGGAAGGCTATATATCAGCAAATCACTCATCAACCGCATCAACAGAAGGATTCACAAACTGCACATGGAAAAATGATCGAAGATGCAAATAAGAAGGCTTATTATGGCATTATTGATCAAGATGATGAGAAAATGGCTGAAGGTTTTAGCTGGGACAAGTACATTCCAGCTGATCCAAATGTTAAAGCTTTTATTGCTCAGATTGTTCAAAAGCCAGAGTTGATGAAAGAATGGATGGCTGTGTTATCTGATGAAGATGAAAAATCTGTTTCTTCAGAAGATAGTTCTACAGAAAGCAGTGATGATGATGAAGAAATTGAACAGATTAATGTTGGAAAAACTCATTCATCTTCTGACAGTTTTGAATTTTATTTTGCAGATAAACTGAAGAAACTCAAAGAGAGAAAAGCTGCAAAAGAAATGAAAGAAATCAAGATTGTTGAGAAGATAGTTGAAGTAGAGAAGATTGTGGAGGTCGAAAACATTGTTGAAGTCACAAAACCATGTCTTACATGTTCAATTTCTTGCAAACAATGTGAAGAAAAGGACGAGAGGTTTAGTGAATCAGAAAAATTGAAAGAAAAGTTGTTGTTCGATGTTAAGAATGTAAAAGAATCGTACGATGTTTTGAACAAAACAGTGAACAGTCTGCAAAAGACAAACTCAGAAAGAGAAAATGCTTTGAAAATGATGAATGCAACAATGATGTCGAAGCAAAAAGAGATAAATTTCTACATTGAAGAATGTGCTAAATGGAAGCAAGAGTTGGAAACTGAAAAAGCAGAAAATGAAAGAATCAGACGTCTATTGAGAAGTTATACAAGTTCTGATTATATAATTGACAGAATTTATTCA
Organism: Helianthus annuus; assembly: GCF_002127325.2. Classification (NCBI taxonomy): domain Eukaryota; kingdom Viridiplantae; phylum Streptophyta; class Magnoliopsida; order Asterales; family Asteraceae; genus Helianthus; species Helianthus annuus. The sequence goes on from NC_035436.2 coordinate 117,855,768, forward strand.
ACTGTTGCAGGTTTTGAAGCATTTGAAGACATGAAGTTAAAGAAGAAGGATACTGGTATGAAACAGAGTGTCTGTTATAATAAGTGTCCGCCTCCAATTTGGGAAGGGTACTTGCCTAGAAAACCGAATGAGGAACAAGTAAAAAAGGCAGTCAATATTAAGTTAGAGTCCGAGTTAACCGATGTATTACCAGACAACATTGACATCACATTTACAGCGTCCGACACAGATCATGAGTCCGAATTAATAAAAAGAATGGTCGATCAGGTGTTGGATAAGGATGAGGATTCAGAGTCAAAGTCCGAGTCCAAAAGTTCGTGTTTGTCAGTTGGGAGTTTGAGTTCGTCTGAAAAGAGTTCAAAATCGTCGGGAAAACGGGTTTATAGTAAAGAATTTTTGTTATCGAAATCCAATTTGAATGACGAAACATTTGAAGTTGCATATACTTTGAATGATTCTGACAAATTATATTTTGATAAAGAGTTTCCAATAAGAGGTGTAAAAACTAAATTCATCAAAAAGGTTTTCAAATTAACAGAAATTAATATTTCTGAAATAAAAGATTTAAATCTTTCTGAAAAACCTAAAAAATACACCTCAAGGGTTCAACAAAGGATAAACAAGAAAATGGGTTGCAATTATGTTTTAGACTTTCGAAAGAAATCAAATCATAATGGTAATTACAAAAAGAAAGGATTGGGTTTTATTCCACCTGAAAATTATAAAAATGAGAAAATCTCTAAAAATACAAAATTTATTTCAGGACCGTCTGCTGAGGAGGAAAAGAAAAGCTCATTCTGGAGACAATCAAATCAAGAATTTCTTGCTGAGAAGAAGAAAAATGAAGTTCAGAGAAAAGAAACCAGAACCTGTTTTAGATGCAATGAAGTTGGTCACATTGCATGGAACTGTCCATTAGCAACAACAACAAAACAGGGAGTTTTTGAAAAACTGAAAGATGTAGTTGTTGATAAAACCAAACCACCAACTGAGAGATTTAAAGTGTTTAAAAACTCAACATATGAAGTTGGTGAATGTTCAAAGAAATTTTACAGGAGAAGTGTGAATCTTGACAACCAAAAGTGGGTTGTTAAGAAATCTGATGTGAAAACTGGCGATGAATCTGATTCCACAAAATCAGAAGAGCCACATGTTGTTAAAACGAGTGAAAACTCAGTTCCTCTAATGGATGATGAGAACTTTCCATCATTGAGGACTGAGAATTCTAAACAAAAAATTGGGAAAGTTGAAATCTCGAATCAATTTTATTCTGAAAAGAATGAATTTGATGTTGAGAAAGTGTTTAATAGGAATGTAAAGAAAATTTTTGGAAAGATGATCGACAGGAAGGTTAAAGGGGTAAAGGATTTTTATTCTAAAAAGAGAGCAACATACAACCCAACAAAAGAGGAGTTGGTATCACCCAAGGCCAGTCAGGCTTGGGTGGACATTTTCTTTCATTGAAAAACCTGACTTGCCGGAGATCCCAAGTTTGTAATCGTGGATCAGGAATCGTCATCATTCTTAAAAATTGTGTTTTTGTAAAAGATTTTAAAATTGTTGAAATATTTATAGGTAATGGACTATGCTGGAGCTTCCAGGTTGGTAAATGTGATGCAGGAATCAGCATCTTTGTTGGTAACATGATTTTGTGTAGATGTGTTATTCCTACATATGTTCTGAGAAGTGACTTTATCCTACAAGTAGTACATAGGTTTGTTCTTACAAGTGGTACAAGTGATTCATCAAGGTCATTAAGTTGAACTTGACGTAATCTTCATACAAGTGGATGAATGAACAAAATGATGAATCCGTCCCTACAAGTGGTAAAATCAACAAAACTTATTTTCCGGAAAAACCATTTTGATTAAAATAAACTTAAGTGTTTTGAAATCTAAATGGGAAAATAGTTTGTTGAAAGGGGGAGTTCTGATTGTTTATGCTAAGTGGATGGCGAATTGAAGCAATTCGATATCGGTTGTCATTTTTCTAGTACAGTTTGTTTTCAATTTTTTTTTAAAATGTGTTTGAATTTTAGGGGGAGTAAAAATTTCAGAAAATCCAAAAACATTAGAAAATTTGAAAAAGTCAAAAACATGATAAAATCAAAAATGAGTTTGTTGTGAAAAGAGGAAATGATAGTACATCAGTGGACTGTCACAACATGCTAAAGAAATGGAAAGTTAAATGTGATAAACAATCTCACTGTGGATATGCCAGTATGTTTTTGCACATTTAGTAGATTGTGTCGAGATATAAACCTAAATTTCAATACTTGCTTATATCGTGGGTAACAATTTCTTGGATATATGGGTAACCACCGAAATCTTGTTTGAAAGGTCCCTCTTTCTGAGATACTAGGTCTTTATACTCAGTGATATCTGGGGGATTATCCCGGGACTTCTGCTGAATGGAAATTCTGACCTAGTCCCCGTATAATACTTTCTGCATTGCTTGAAATATAGCATCACCCTCAGTACAAAAAATGATGAAACATTGAAAAATGCTAATCATGTGCTGTTGAAGAAAAGATCCTCTAAAGGGGACACACCAAAAGTCGAACCGTCATCTCTCTGCTGAACGGAAGTTCTGACCTGAGCTCTCACAGTTTCGCATTTAACCCTTTTACAGATATCATCTGTGGTATACTCACCTGTAAGACTGAATATTGGGATTTGGATACGGGAGTATATTCAAGTAGTGGGACACGCGAATAAGTTTAAGTGATTAAGACAATAATATCGTATCTCGAAGCATTTGAACTTTGTGTGAAAATTTAAGTGGACCTATATACTGACAATCTAAGTGAATTGTTTAGAACTTAAAATGAAATGAAGCTTAACGGTGTTGGTGATATGTCTCAGAAACTGATATGATCCTCTTACACAAACTCACAAAAATTATTGTTTGTAAATATTTCTTTACTGCATTGTATTTTCTTTTATTTCAAAAAAAAAAACCAAAAAGATTTTCAGTGTGTTTTAGCATAAATTTTGAAAAAAAAAATTCAAAAAGATTTTCGACAACTGATGTTGGAAAGCTAATATTCAAAATTCCGAGTTCTAATCATGATGACTATTTTGTGAGGGGGGAGTCGGTTAAATTGAAAAATGTTTAAATTTTTTTTTTTGAAAATGATCACAGATATTCTGATTTTGAAGAAGGGAGTCAGTGTTGGTGCATACATTTTAATATTAAATTGTTAAATTGTGAAACTTACTGTGTGGTAGAGAATGTGCAGAATAGTTTGGTTTCTAATGCTGAGTGTTAGAGAGCCAGGTTCTGATACCTAATGTGAGCCAGGCAACGATCTTGAACCTGTGAAAGCCAGATTATGATCCAGAAGCTGTTGATGCTGATGAACTTAAGAAATGCCAGCACATTGAAAGGGAGAGTCTGAAGAATTTCGAGATAAGATTCGAAAGAGTAAAGCCCGAAGACTGATCAAGATTGAAGATGAGAAGACTCGACACTTAAGACTTGTCAACATCTGAGGGGGAGTCTGTTAGTGCATGCATCTGTCGACTTCGTCTAGTATCGAGTCTTGTACTAGATTGTTAGATCAGGGCATGTTGTACGAAAAAATAGGAGATTTAAGGGTTAATTAGTTGTGATTTCGCTTGGGGAGGTGATTCCGCTTGAAATGACTTTGGTCACTTTCAAGCGAAATCAGCTAACATGTTATTCCGCTTGAACTGTTTCAAGCGGAATCAGGCCTCTATAAATAGCCATCTCGAGCGAAATCATTGTATCTTGTGTGTATTCCGGTACCGAAGTGCCGTTTGATTGTAATCAAATTCAAGCTGTTTTCATGTCTGTTTCTTAGTTTCCGCCTCTGAAACAGATTAGAACGCCTCTGATCGACTCGTTTTGGGTCCGTACACGATCCTACAGGTCCCGTAGACCTTAACTCTACTTTTTAATCCCGTAGGTTATGATGATCCCGTAGATCATCTTTTATTCGTGTCTATATTCAAATGTATATATACATATATAGCTTCAAAACACCCCTTCTTATGTTTGGAATCGTTTATTTTCGCTTTTGAACTTTACTTGACCTTGGTCGTAGTCTAAGGTTTCGTTCGTTTACTTCCGGACTAATTTTCTGATTTTATGACTCTTTACATCATCTACACGTCGGTTGTTCTACGCTTACCATTATCTGGTTCTCACATGTATTTCTTTGCAACCCATTACCCGGGTTCTTTTACCTTAAGGTTTTTAGCGCCCATAGCCCCTTGCATAGGTTTATTAATATTTCGCGCTTTTATTTATTCGGTTCGCGTTTACTTACGTTAGCAAGCGTTATAATTTATTTAATTCATTTGACTTGTTCGTGTGAAATTTCATCACTTATGAATGTCAAACTTCATTCTTTGTTCGACCCGTTCAACTTTAAAATAGTTGAACGTAATTTATCAAAATTTCTATTTACAGTATCTTATCGTCTTTTAGTCATGACTTGAAACCCGAGTCTTTTGACTTTCAATTCGCGTTCCCGTCTCTTGGTTTACGCATTCACTCAAAATCCTACCCATCAACCGGGTGTTTTACCGAAGTCATTATCTTTGCAACCCTTCTGGTATGCATTAAGAATTCACTTCGATTGATTTGGTCGTCTTAGCGAAATCCATCGCTTTTATTCAACCATGTCTTTTATTCCTTATGTGACCATCGTTGACGGCCTTATAGATTCTGAGTGATGATTATCATCGTCATCCTTTCTTTACTACGACTAAAGTTAACAACCTTGATTATCTTTTTCGTATGGGCAATACGTTCGTTTTTATGATCCGGTGAATCATCTATACTTTGGTTTTACTTGCTCATTTTGTCAACCATGGCTCTTTCGTCCAGAATGACTTATTTTCATGAATTTTCGTCAGGTTATTCATTTATATCATCATTTACATTGGTCTTTGTCCCTTCTCTCGGGCTCATTATTCTAATGTAACACGCTTCCATCACCCGGCTGTGCGTTTACATTATTATCAAGTATTTTGATCATTTGTTTCATTTGGGTACTTTTTAATTTGTCCCATTCACCTCGTCCTTACTACATCGGATGTAAATATGTCCATCATAAAAGTTCATGGTACCACGTGTTCACTACTTACTTGGCCAGAGTAAGCGATCAACACCTGATATACATGACCTTTTATAATTTTCATATTACACCCCACGTAAGTAACGCCTCTATTCAGTTTTCTTGGAAATAATATCTTGGATAGGTATTCTATTCAGGTTTTCCAAGCTTTTAATTTACATAAGCAACAATCATTCTCTACATGTTTGTTGCATATTGCTATTTGTGCAATTAAATTTAAAATGTGCACCTGGTAATGCTTGCCCTAACGGGCTTCTTGTCACACCCTGGCTTTGCGGAAGCGTGGTTAATTTGTGTGACTTCTTAATACCATAGCTTAATCATAACAAAGCTATATGAATTTAAAAACCATGCAAGTCATCCATTAAGTTTTTGAAAACATCATACAATACCATTGTTTTTAACATGCAACCATAACCTTGTTTAGTAACATTACAACTTATAACAAAACATAAACGTGATTTAGGGATTGTGTCTTGTCCAGGTAAGAGACACAACCCTAAACCCTGATGACTTCATGACCAGTGCAGCGGAAAACGTTCCATACCGTGCCAGATTCGTTTAATTTCCTGAAATGCATGTGAGTTGAAAAATCAACAATAATGTTGAGCGAGTTCATGTGTAAGTGAGTATGTAAAACCTTTGTGAGTATGAAAATAGTTGTGGTATGTAGCAGTGTAAGAGGACTTGTGATCACCAATGGTTTGCAAGGCCACTGACATATGTGAAGTGCAAATAGGGAGACTCAAACCTAGCAGATTTCGCCACGGCAAAGTATGTGGACAAAGTCACCCCACGGTCCGTTTCTAGTTTGGCCGGGGGCTGGGCTCGCTACACCCAGATAGATCTACCGCTCCTGTCCCTCGGTCCCTCCATGAGGACTAATGGCCCCATGTTGTTCCTATCCACTCACATGATCGTATAACACCTCCTTACGTTAAACATACCGTTGTAAAGTACTCGTAAATCATAGTAACATGTATTTCACCCCCGCAGTTAAGTAAACTGAAAACAGTTAGAGAAGAGGGGGACATGAACTCACAGTGAATGCGTATCTCTACCAAGTAATCCGAATATCCGAAGCTGTGCAACGACCTACAGGTGCTAATTCTATTAGACGGATGGCCGTGCCTTAGCTTTATAACTTACATTTTTAGGAGACGGTTAGACAACCGTTTCGTGTACATACTTGGTATTCTACTTTCCTTCCCAAGGATGGGGGATTTAAATACATGTGTATTTATACTATCTCATTAAGTCCCACTTAATATATTTTTATTTCTCTTTCCAAAATATAATTATTTTTCTCAAAAATAATATATTTTCTCTTTACATAATACTTTCCAAAATAATACGTTGACAACATACGTGTTGGTGAATATTTCCGCGTAATGCGTAAGTTACGTTTTAATGATTAGGTGGTAATAGAAATTACCGTTGTAACTTTTATGCTTGTCGTATAAGAGTTTGTATTATTTTGGGTTTGACAAGTTAGTAAATATTATTTTTACTCTAAAAATAATATTTATACATTTTCACAAAATAATCATAAACAGTGTTGTGAAAAAAAAATATATTTATCGAATAAATATTTATCACGTTTATTTTTGTGAAAATTCCACCTCCGATTATTTAATAAATAAAGTCATGGCGAAATATAGTTTGAAAACATGTCAAAAGTAGTCTAACACTTGTAAATAATTCTAAGTGTTACATTTTAGAAAAATTTCGCCAGAGTTTCCCCTGTAACTGGAGGTGGCCACGCTTTCAAGCGTATCATTTTCTTTTACAAAATCGTTTCAACAATTCTTCAAATCAACCAAGTCAATTTCCGATACTTCAAACTAGTTTCAACATATTAAACTCGTAGACTAGTATGTAAAATCACAATATTATATGAACTTGTAGTTTTTCTAAAACTATTATGTAGATCTCGTTATATTTAGTGGATCTATGTATAAAATAACTTAGTCTTGCAAAAACCCCGTTTTTGGAACAAATCACTCTTTACAACTTCCGACAATTTTTATAAAAATTGTTATTTCGTCGGGTCCTTCGTTTCACAAGTGTTTTTACACTTGTAGTTTATAGAAATCATCTTTTATTAACATGTTATCCACTTTTATAAAGCATGATTTTCTCAACACCCGGTTCTACGAATATACCACTTGTACATACGTAGATCGGCTCGTTTTAAATACTATTTTTCATGTTAAAGCACTTTTACACAAGTTCATGTTTCCCGTGTGGTGGAGTTTCACCTTTTAACCCTTGTACCGCTAGAAACAAGTGGATGTCAAGATTCGGGATCTTAACAAGGTCGGGTTAAACGATGATAAGAGCCACCACATCGTAGATCGGGCCTTAACAATCAACATATTCAAATACTACGACATTTACACGCGTTATGTGCTTTTATCCAACGATTTTCACTTTTTAGAAGACTTTAAAGATTCATGAAGTGGGTTACCGACATTTAACCGATAAAAATCCTTTTAACCACTTTAGACACGACTAAAAACGAGTTTTAAACAATATACCTCTAGCTCGAGGCTAGGGAAGAAACTAGTCGAAAACGGCGTGGATAAAAGCAAATGCTCGAGGTCCTTCAACTTCCGTTTGTTCCGAGCTTCGTTGTACGTGATCCTCAAGACTTGTATGCACTTGGAACTTGCAAGACTTGAACCGAAAATGGATGGATGGTGGTGAGGGGGTTCGGCCGAGAGGTGCACAAGGGAGAGAGGGAGTGAGTTTGAGTGTGTGAAATGTGTGAGAGAGTGTATGCTTATATAGAGATTTTTGTCGTTATCGTCCATCGGATCTCCATGCTTTATAGATATCCACGAAAAGAATTAAATAATCAAAGGGATGTACCATCCAGTTCCATCCCAATGGAACCGGCCCAAGGGGGGTGGGGTCGCCCGGTTGGGTCTTGATTGTTCAGTTATAGTTCAGTTAAGTTAAAGTCGGTTACTTTAAGGTCTAACCCCGTTAGTTGTTTAATGTGTTATATTGCGGGTGTTAGGGTAATCAGGGACCCTAACTGGCTCAGAAAAATACCAATAATAATCCTGGCAATATTTTTATGTTCCGGGTATTGTCCGGTTGTTCGGTCGGATAGGAATCCGTTAAAGTGCTTAAGATATCCTTTAAGCGTCGTAAGTAATATTTTTAGCGACACAACTTATTCAGCCAAGTGTCAGGAATAATTCTTCATATTTTGGCACTTTATTATTTAGCTGGAAGCTAGTGTGTTGATAAAAGTGCTGTGTTTCGTGCTTAAGGTACGTTTTAGGCACATCCAATCTCTGTATCTTATTCCTAGAGACGCAATTATACAACCCTTGTATCTCTACACACACTATGGGTGTAGTAGAATAACTCTGGCTCTTACAGGCCTTTAGAGGCAGTGTTTGCCTGATGCTGGTTATATCAGCATGTTCACTGTGTATCCGTTTAGTGCTACTGTGCTTCTTGTGCATCAAGTTTGTCACTAGAGTTCAGTAAATAAATAATGTAGTGACAGGAAAAATCAAAGTATGATGCAGACATGTACATGTATCAACAATCAAGTAGCAGTTTATCAGAAATCTCAGTTAAGCACAGTAATTAGGCAGCAGTTAATAGCTAATTAAGTCGTACGGATACCTGGTTTTGTGAGGGTTGTCACATTCTCCCCCCGTTAAATAAATTTCGTCCCGAAATTTAAGTTCTGCTTGTAGATGCAGAGTTTTTAGGAAATAAGTGGGGGTATTTCTCTCTCCTCCGGTCCTCACGCTCCCAGGTGTATTCAGGACCATGTCTGGCATTCCAGCGAACCTTGACGAGTTTGACACTGCTCCGGCGGGTCCTGTTAACTTTCCAATCTGTGACCTCGACAGGTGCTTCTACGAAGTGGAGCGTGTCGTCAACATGAATCTCGTCGATAGGAATGGCAACGTCAACTTGAGTTGGACTCTTCTTTAAATTGGATACATGAAATGTATCGTGGACACCATTTAATTCAGCAGGTAGGTCCAATTTGTATGCTACGGTTCCAATTCTTTCTAGAATTCTGAAAGGGCCAATGTAGCGTGGATTTAACTTCCCACGCTTCCCAAAGCGTGCCACCCCTTTCCAGGGTGATACCTTTAATAACACCATCTCTCCAACTTGAAAATCCACATGTTTTCGGTTTGGATCCGCATAGGCCTTTTGTCTGTGGCGAGCGGCTTCGATGCGTTTAAGAATCTGCGCAATCTTGTCTGTCGTCTCTTGGACGATTTCGGGACCGGCAAGCTGCCTATCACCTGCGTCAGCCCAACATAGTGGTGATCGACACTTGCGTCCGTAAAGGGCTTCAAAAGGCGCGACACCAATACTGGTGTGGTAGCTGTTGTTGTATGAGAATTCGACCAAAGGTAAGAGTTTATCCCAGCTACCGCCCAAATCCATAGCACATGCTCTCAGCATGTCTTCCAAAGTCTGTATCGTTCGCTCGCTCTGGCCGTCAGTTTGCGGATGGAACGCAGTGCTCAGATTCAATTGTGAGCCAAAAGCTTCTTGGAAGGATTGCCATATCCTCGACACAAACCTTCCGTCTCTATCAGAGATGATCGAGAGGGGTACTCCATGTCGTGCTACGATCTCTCTCAAGTAAATTTCCGCAAGTTTACTAGTACTGTCTTTCTCCTTGATTGGCAGAAAGTGTGCGGACTTTGTTAGGCGGTCAACAATCACCCAAATCATATCATGGCCTCTTGGCGTTCTTGGCAGTTTTGTAACAAAATCCATTGAGATTTGTTCCCATTTCCACTTGGGAATCTCAGGTTGTTGCAGAAGTCCCGAGGGCTTCTGGTATTCCGCCTTGACCTTAGCGCACGTTAAACATTTGCTCACGTAAATAGCAACGTCGCCTTTCATCCTAGGCCACCAATAGTAATTTTTGAGATCTTGGTACATCTTATCCGATCCCGGGTGGATAGAGTACCGTGACTTGTGCGCTTCATCGAAAATAACTTCCCTTAATTCACCAAATAGAGGAACCCAAATCCTTTTCCCAAAACATAACGTTCCTTCCTCGTTTGGCACCAATATCTTCTCCATCCCACGGAGATACTCTTTCTCAAGGTTCTCCTCCTTGAGAGCTTCTTTCTGCGCTGCACGAACGCGCGAGGAGAGATCGGTTTGGATTATCATTTCCATAGCCCTAACCCTTAGGGTCTTGATCCTTTCCTTACGACTTAAGGCATCGGCGACTACATTCGCCTTCCCTGGGTGATACTTTATCTCGCAGTCGTAATCGTTCAATAATTCAACCCATCGTCTTTGCCACATATTCAACTCCTTCTGGTTGAATATATGCTGGAGGCTCTTGTGATCTGTAAAGATTGTGCACCTCGTACCATACAGGTAGTGTCTCCAGATCTTTAGTGCAAAAACCACTGCGCCTAGCTCCAAATCATGAGTGGTATAGTTCTTTTCGTGCACCTTCAGTTGGCGTGATGCGTAAGCGATGACCTTTTGACGTTGCATCAACACACAACCCAATCCTTGACGCGATGCGTCGCAATATACCACAAAATCGTCGGTACCTTCCGGTAGAGCTAAGATTGGCGCGTTACAAAGCTTATCCTTCAACACTTGAAATGCTTCATCCTGTTTGATTCCCCAATCAAACTTTTTATCCTTCTGCGTGAGGAGTGTCAACGGTTGAGCGATCTTTGAAAAGTTCTCGATGAACCTTCGATAATAGCCAGCCAAACCCAAGAATTGCCGGATCTCAGTTGGCGTCTTTGGCGTTTCCCAATCTTTGATCGCCTCGATCTTGGTTGGATCCACGTGGATTCTATCTCCGTTCACCACGTGTCCAAGAAACTGGACTTCGCGTAGCCAAAACTCGCACTTAGAGAACTTGGCGTACAACTGTTCCTTCTTTAGCAGCTCCAGAATGGCTCTAAGATGTTGCTCGTGCTCAGCCTTCGTCCTTGAGTAAATCAGGATGTCATCGATGAATACGATCACAAACTTATCCAGGTACGGCTTACAAACTCGGTTCATCAAGTCCATGAACACTGCAGGTAACCAAACGGCATAACCAGAAACTCGTAGTGTCCATATCGAGTTCTGAAGGCTGTCTTCGGAATACTCTCCTCTTGTATCCGTAGCTGATGGTATCCGGATCGAAGATCGATCTTTGAATAGAAGCTTGAACCTTGAAGCTGGTCGAACAGCTCATCGATTCTTGGCAGGGGATACCTATTCTTGATCGTCAGCTTGTTCAATTCTCTGTAGTCAATACACATGCGGAAACTTCCGTCCTTCTTTTTGACAAATAAGACCGGAGCTCCCCAAGGCGAGAAGCTTGGTCGGATAAAACCCTTGTCTAACAACTCTTGCAGTTGTGTCGACAATTCCTGCATCTCAGACGGAGCAAGTCTGTAGGGTGCCTTAGCCACAGGCGCAGCGCCTGGAACTAAGTCAATGCGAAACTCCACTTGCCTTTGAGGCGGCAAGCCAGGCAAGTCTTCTGGAAAGACTTCTGGGTACTCCCTCACGACAGGGATGTCTTCGATCTTTGGCTCAGCAGCCTTCTTATCTACAATGTGTGCTAGAAAAGCAACACATCCTTTCTTCAGACACTTCCTTGCTTTCAGGCAGCTAATCATCTTTAACGGCGTCTCACGCTTTTCTCCATGAACAACAATGGTCTCACCATCGTCGGTCGGAATACGAATAACCTTCTCGTGACATACTATCTCTGCCTTGTTCCCGGATAACCAATCCATTCCTACCACCACGTCGAAGCTTCCCAACTGGACGGGTAGTAGATCTAGAGTAAACTCGCGTTCTCCTAATTCAATCACACAGCCTCTGATCACATCATTGGCTTCTACAAATTTTCCATTAGCCAATTCGATTGCGTAGGGAATGTCTAACTTATTAGCGGCTAGCCCAAGTATATTCTTAAATTCTAGTGATATGAAGCTATAGTCGGCACCAGTATCAAACAGAACAGATGCATAGCGTTGATTTACAGGGAACGTACCAGTGACAACGTTGGGATCCTGGCGTGCTTCCCGTGCACCGATCTGGAACACCCTTCCACGGGCTTGGTTCAATCCCGGGCAATCCTTCTTGAAGTGCCCAATGTCACCGCAATGAAAACATCCTAATCTTTTTCCACTTCCCGCACTGTCCCCAACTGGCGGGTTGTTTTGATTGGCAGTTCCGGCTTGATTTGCATTGTAGCCTCGATTATTCCCTTGGGGGCGATTTCCCAAACCACCACGATTATCGTTTCTATTCATATATCCTCCCTGACCTCCCCGGCCTGCACTAGCCCAACATGATTCCTTTGAGTGGCCCGGTTTTCCACAAGATTCACAAACTTTCACGTTACAATTGCCAGTATGGTGGCGTTGGCAGTTGTTGCATTTGGGCTGGGTGCCCTGGTACCCTTTCCCTTTCTTGGTACCACCACCTGATTTTCCTTTCTTGACGGCCATACTGACGCCTTGTTTGAAGTTTGAAAACTTCCTTTTGTTATCTCCTGAGGACTCAACGTGAGTCTCTGTCTTCTTCGCCTTGACTTCATCAAACTTGTTTAAACGAATTGCCTCCTCAGTGAGAGCCACGCTCAAATCAATGGCTTCCGTAATAGTTGCCGGTTTGGAGGAGGTCACCATGCTAATGATTTGGGGAGCTAATCCCCAAATGAAGCGCTCGATTCGCTTGTATTCAGGCGTGACCATATAAGGAACCACTTGAGATAGGTCATGAAATCTCTGGACGTATTCTGCAACCTTGGGTCCATCCATCTTTAGGTGCCAAAATTCAGTCTCCAACTTTTGAATTTCTGCGCGGGAACAGTACTTCTTGCGCATAAGCTCTTTCAATTCGGCCCAAGTCAGGGCGTAGGCGGCAGCTTCGCCTAGTGTTTGCACTCGTAAGTTCCACCAAGATAGGGCTCCGTCTAGAAACAGCCCTGAGATGTAAGTGACCTGCTGGTCGAGCGCACATTTGCTCATGCGGATGGTGGAATCAGTCTTCTCTGCCCAGCGAACGAAAGCAACAGCACCACCTGTGCCGTCGAAGTTGATGGGCTTACAGTCCAAAAAGTGCTTGTAGGTGCACCCATGAGGAGGGTTTTGGTTGCCGTTGATGTTCGAGCTACTTCCGCTTGGTCCTCCTTGCGAGGCAGCATATTGAGCAATGGCGGCAGCAATAACTTGCTGTAGTTCTTCAGGAGTAGTGGGCATCGGCTGCGGTTGGCGTCTTGGTGCCATCTTCTAAAGATGCGTACGTCGATTAGGCCATAATAAACATATATATAGTAATAGTAATAGCATATAACATCTCATGTCATCAATATCACACACAACATCCCATGTCCCAACATCCCATGTTGCAAATATCATACAACATCCCATGTCACAAAACATAAATAAGCAATCAAGTGAATCAGATATGGTGAGAATACGGCGATTGTTATATATCGAGACCATAAAGTGTAGCAAGTGTGTCAGCACGTCACTGTATCATACAATCACAAATCAAATAGGGGCTACATCACCCCTGTCAAAAACAGCATCACATCAGTGTCACATACAACCAGTACATCAAATATCAACAAAAATCTGTATCGTCGGCTGGTCTCCAAAAATCTGTGCAGTCACAATCGCGGTCGTCTCACCATCGCCTACCACTATGGTACCAATGAGCCCTATGCGGATGGGGGTGGAGGAGGGGGAAAGTGAGCGAAAAGTAAGCGGCGTAAGTGATACCAGTCCTCCTCCATCGCCTGCTGAGTACGGATCACGGACGCAACCTGCTGCTCCAAGGTCGAAAGTCGGGCAGCAATGTCAGGAGGAAATGATCGAAAAGGCTGAAATGATGAAGATGTCTGACCAAGATATGGACCAAAAGACAACTGAGCTCTCTCGAGCTCCTGGAGTCGCTGTGAATGAGACTCGTGCTGGTGTACAAACGACATCAAAAGATCCTCAATAGTATGGCCCAAATAAAATGGATGATATGGATCAGTGGGCGGCATCGGTGAGGAAGATGACCAAAGTAATGGCATGCTGGTAAGATCGATAGGTGCAACAGAAGATGGGATAGATGCTATCTGAGGCATGAATGGCATGGTCGTCGGTACATGACCGAAAGGGTGGGCTGAAGAGCCCTCTCCAGGCCCCGCTGGAGGAATAAATGATGGGATCTGAAATGAGAAATCAGTATGATGTGTGCCAGTGTGATGTGGGGGAAACGGTGGAACATCCTCGTCCGCCGGTATCCACCCGTGCTGTGCCTCCTCATCTGGAGGATCCATGTGCTCAGCAAAAAGAGCGTGCTCGGGCTCGATGGGTAAAGGATCGATAGGAGCAATAACGGGGTCAACAGGTGCAATATCATGATCGACAGGTATGTCACCAACGGGTAAAGGAACAATGGGATCAGCAGCAACATGATCGCCCTCGATCACAGGAACATCTACAGGGGGATCAGCATCAACAGGCTCAAGAGGAAAATCAGCATGAACAGGGTCATGCTCAGGTAAAGGATCAAAAGCAGCTGCCTGCTCTGGGGCTATGGCAGGCTCAGGGTCGTCGAACGCCATGTCAAAGTCAAAATCTGGATCAATGGGACTGATAGGATCATCAGGGTCCTCTATATGCTCATCCATAGGAATATACTCGATATCATGGTCAGGATCAAATCCTGGAGGGAAAACAGGGTCAGAATCCTCGATATCATCATGCTCAAACGCGTAGCTCGGAATGGGGGCAGCTGAAGACGCATGATCAGGGTCTGAGTCGTGAATAAACTGCTGCGCGCTCGCCCCGCGAGATGATACAGATGCCACAGACTCAAAAGAGTCTGGGACTGGTGAGTGAACGGGCGAGTCTCCAGCTGGAACGTCAGCTATCATCAAGAGACCGCCAGCAGGTAGAGGAGCTACGTCAGGATCCTCGTCCTCAAATGGCTCGTCCTCGTAAAGCTCGATGTCGCCGTCGGCATCGGCGTCTGGCATAAGCTCATAAGCTGGGTAAGAAGCAAGAGGAATTGGTGCCGGAATCGCAACAATAGGGAGGTACTCAGCAGGATCGCCATCAATAGGCTCATAGGCACCCTCGGGTAAAGCGAAGGGCAAGGAGTCATCAGTGTGCTCATCGGCGCCGTCGGGTAACGCGAACGGCTGGAAGTCGTCATCGTCGGTGCTAGTATAGTCTGAGGTGTGCACCTCATGCTCCGAAGACATAACATCGTCTGACACTAACGGTAGAGGCCCAGTGGTATCTGATCCACCTGTAGCTGGTGAATCCATGGGTCTGTAACATAACACAGAATAAGCACAAAATCAGTGAATCAAATAGTCACATAAGTTACCAGATAATAATCACATAATCCACCTAGTCCCACTAGCCTCCCAGCCTCCCAGACTGTCCTTCCTAGTCTCACTAGCCAACACTCCTAGTCCCACTAGCCTCCCAGCCTCCCAGACTGTCCTTCCTAGTCCCACTAGCCAACACTCCTAGTCCCACTAGCCTACACTCCTAGTCCCACTAGTCCGAACCTCAGCCTCCCAGACTGAGCCTAGAATAATGAATAAAATGTGCTCAACATTTGTTTGTAAAAAGTTTGTGGATCTGGACTTAAGTGGTATGCAGAAAAATGTTTTCGTGAGAGCCCTAGTGATCATAGTCTAGACTCAAGAAAGAATCCTAGTTCGCTATGATCAGAGCTCTGATACCAAGCTGTCACACCCTGGCTTTGCGGAAGCGTGGTTAATTTGTGTGACTTCTTAATACCATAGCTTAATCATAACAAAGCTATATGAATTTAAAAACCATGCAAGTCATCCATTAAGTTTTTGAAAACATCATACAATACCATTGTTTTTAACATGCAACCATAACCTTGTTTAGTAACATTACAACTTATAACAAAACATAAACGTGATTTAGGGATTGTGTCTTGTCCAGGTAAGAGACACAACCCTAAACCCTGATGACTTCATGACCAGTGCAGCGGAAAACGTTCCATACCGTGCCAGATTCGTTTAATTTCCTGAAATACATGTGAGTTGAAAAATCAACAATAATGTTGAGCGAGTTCATGTGTAAGTGAGTATGTAAAACCTTTGTGAGTATGAAAATAGTTGTGGTATGTAGCAGTGTAAGAGGACTTGTGATCACCAATGGTTTGCAAGGCCACTGACATATGTGAAGTGCAAATAGGGAGACTCAAACCTAGCAGATTTCGCCACGGCAAAGTATGTGGACAAAGTCACCCCACGGTCCGTTTCTAGTTTGGCCGGGGGCTGGGCTCGCTACACCCAGATAGATCTACCGCTCCTGTCCCTCGGTCCCTCCATGAGGACTAATGGCCCCATGTTGTTCCTATCCACTCACATGATCGTATAACACCTCCTTACGTTAAACATACCGTTGTAAAGTACTCGTAAATCATAGTAACATGTATTTCACCCCCGCAGTTAAGTAAACTGAAAACAGTTAGAGAAAAGGGGGACATGAACTCACAGTGAATGCGTATCTCTACCAAGTAATCCGAATATCCGAAGCTGTGCAACGACCTACAGGTGCTAATTCTATTAGACGGATGGCCGTGCCTTAGCTTTATAACTTACATTTTTAGGAGACGGTTAGACAACCGTTTCGTGTACATACTTGGTATTCTACTTTCCTTCCCAAGGATGGGGGATTTAAATACATGTGTATTTATACTATCTCATTAAGTCCCACTTAATATATTTTTATTTCTCTTTCCAAAATATAATTATTTTTCTCAAAAATAATATATTTTCTCTTTACATAATACTTTCCAAAATAATACGTTGACAACATACGTGTTGGTGAATATTTCCGCGTAATGCGTAAGTTACGTTTTAATGATTAGGTGGTAATAGAAATTACCGTTGTAACTTTTATGCTTGTCGTATAAGCGTTTGTATTATTTTGGGTTTGACAAGTTAGTAAATATTATTTTTACTCTAAAAATAATATTTATACATTTTCACAAAATAATCATAAACAGTGTTGTGAAAAAAAAATATATTTATCGAATAAATATTTATCACGTTTATTTTTGTGAAAATTCCACCTCCGATTATTTAATAAATAAAGTCATGGCGAAATATAGTTTGAAAACATGTCAAAAGTAGTCTAACACTTGTAAATAATTCTAAGTGTTACATTTTAGAAAAATTTCGCCAGAGTTTCCCCTGTAACTGGAGGTGGCCACGCTTTCAAGCGTATCATTTTCTTTTACAAAATCGTTTCAACAATTCTTCAAATCAACCAAGTCAATTTCCGATACTTCAAACTAGTTTCAACATATTAAACTCGTAGACTAGTATGTAAAATCACAATATTATATGAACTTGTAGTTTTTCTAAAACTATTATGTAGATCTCGTTATATTTAGTGGATCTATGTATAAAATAACTTAGTCTTGCAAAAACCCCGTTTTTGGAACAAATCACTCTTTACAACTTCCGACAATTTTTATAAAAATTGTTATTTCGTCGGGTCCTTCGTTTCACAAGTGTTTTTACACTTGTAGTTTATAGAAATCATCTTTTATTAACATGTTATCCACTTTTATAAAGCATGATTTTCTCAACACCCGGTTCTACGAATATACCACTTGTACATACGTAGATCGGCTCGTTTTAAATACTATTTTTCATGTTAAAGCACTTTTACACAAGTTCATGTTTCCCGTGTGGTGGAGTTTCACCTTTTAACCCTTGTACCGCTAGAAACAAGTGTATGTCAAGATTCGGGATCTTAACAAGGTCGGGTTAAACGATGATAAGAGCCACCACATCGTAGATCGGGCCTTAACAATCAACAAATTCAAATACTACGACATTTACACGCGTTATGTGCTTTTATCCAACGATTTTCACTTTTTAGAAGACTTTAAAGATTCATGAAGTGGGTTACCGACATTTAACCGATAAAAATCCTTTTAACCACTTTAGACACGACTAAAAACGAGTTTTAAACAATATACCTCTAGCTCGAGGCTAGGGAAGAAACTAGTCGAAAACGGCGTGGATAAAAGCAAATGCTCGAGGTCCTTCAACTTCCGTTTGTTCCGAGCTTCGTTGTACGTGATCCTCAAGACTTGTATGCACTTGGAACTTGCAAGACTTGAACCGAAAATGGATGGATGGTGGTGAGGGGGTTCGGCCGAGAGGTGCACAAGGGAGAGAGGGAGTGAGTTTGAGTGTGTGAAATGTGTGAGAGAGTGTATGCTTATATAGAGATTTTTGTCGTTATCGTCCATCGGATCTCCATGCTTTATAGATATCCACGAAAAGAATTAAATAATCAAAGGGATGTACCATCCAGTTCCATCCCAATGGAACTGGCCCAAGGGGGGTGGGGTCGCCCGGTTGGGTCTTGATTGTTCAGTTATAGTTCAGTTAAGTTAAAGTCGGTTACTTTAAGGTCTAACCCCGTTAGTTGTTTAATGTGTTATATTGCGGGTGTTAGGGTAATCAGGGACCCTAACTGGCTCAGAAAAATACCAATAATAATCCTGGCAATATTTTTATGTTTCGGGTATTGTCCGGTTGTTCGGTCGGATAGGAATCCGTTAAAGTGCTTAAGATATCCTTTAAGCGTCGTAAGTAATATTTTTAGCGACACAACTTATTCAGCCAAGTGTCAGGAATAATTCTTCATATTTTGGCACTTTATTATTTAGCTGGAAGCTAGTGTGTTGATAAAAGTGCTGTGTTTCGTGCTTAAGGTACGTTTTAGGCACATCCAATCTCTGTATCTTATTCCTAGAGACGCAATTATACAACCCTTGTATCTCTACACACATTATGGGTGTAGTAGAATAACTCTGGCTCTTACAGGCCTTTAGAGGCAGTGTTTGCCTGATGCTGGTTATATCAGCATGTTCACTGTGTATCCGTTTAGTGCTACTGTGCTTCTTGTGCATCAAGTTTGTCACTAGAGTTCAGTAAATAAATAATGTAGTGACAGGAAAAATCAAAGTATGATGCAGACATGTACATGTATCAACAATCAAGTAGCAGTTTATCAGAAATCTCAGTTAAGCACAGTAATTAGGCAGCAGTTAATAGCTAATTAAGTCGTACGGATACCTGGTTTTGTGAGGGTTGTCACACTTCTCTTGCCGTTAACCTTGTTCTAAATCGTGTATGCGCTGCTTGTCATACCTCGGACCGTTCCTCCGTCATTTCCGCAATTTATTCAATTCTCGTCATCTTCAGATGCGAGTGTCCTTTGATTAAAACATTCACAATGGTTAATAATGTCAACATTAATTATCGCCCGTATTATAATACGAGGCTTTCTGCTATACATGTCGACGCACGTAATTTCATTAAATGTACCAATCATTTTAATTGGGGTAGCGTGTATTACGCGATAAGCCTATGTGTTGTTTACAACACTTTAACATGCTAAATCATTAACATACATGTACTTACCGGATTTGCGATCAAGCCTTAAACCGAACACTTTACCCTTCAACCTTGGGCTCTGATTACCAACTTCTAACACCCTCGCTAATATTTTACTTATTTCGTTTAATTTATGAAAACGTACATGTAATATTAGTTACATATACATGGAAAATACCGGTTAATTAAATATTTTCTAGATTTGAAAATATTACATCATCACCCGACATCCCAAGATATACCTACGATTTTAAAACCATCACAAACATTAGTTTGATAGTTTTATAATGTAATAAACCAAGTTCTTTAGGCCAAAATTGAACAAACAACAAATCTACAGCATATATGCCCGTCGCGTGCCGCGACGGGTTCAAACCCCTGTTGTCGCGTGCCGCGACAGTGAACTTGATTGGTCGTCGCGCGACGCGACGACCTTGTTTCGACAGAAAGGTTGTTTTCTTTGAGCTGCAGATTCCCAGCTCAATTACTCAACTTATAAATTCACAAAAACGCGCATCTCTTTCGAACTACATATCCGTTTTACACGATTTCTTTTCCTGCACAACTGTAATTTAATTGTCCATCATATGGAGTTAACATCCGACATCCGGATTAACAAAAGCATGGGCTTTTAAGCTTTCGACTTAAAATATAATTACTAAATTTTGACCCGTTCATGTATTTATCAAACAAACAAGTTTGTTTGATCCCTATTTCCCATAAATCTCTTAAATTCAATATTTTCTATCATATTAGTCTCAATCACGGGTTATTACACATCATTAACCCGTTTATGGTTATGTGCTTAATTTGACCCGCTAAGGGTATTTACGCACTTTTACGTATAGCCTCCTATGTTCAATTCTATCATCACAATTTCTCAATTCTATCAAGTGGTATTCCGCCACAACTATTATGGTGGTGGATTTTAGGTGTCACAATTATTTATTCCGTATTCACTCCCTTTCGGTTGTTATTTTACGACAAGGAGCTATTTTGAGGCATTTGATCCGGAAAGGATTTATGCCTATGCTTCAACACTTAACTAAACATTACTTTATCCTAATACATGTTTGTAAACAACTCTTAAGCGTCATTTATCCGATTTACCCATAAGGGCGTTTTGGTCAACTTTAGTCCCTCATTTACGGCGAAGGACTTCTATCAATATATTTGACCAAAATTTCATATTTTAGCCAAATTCTTACTTATACATACCTGGCTTGGGTCAAAGTTTTAACCCGTTTAAAATACCTTTCCCTATTAATCACTAATTAATAGTTTCGCGAACCTTATAGCTATTCCCTATGATCACAAAACTCATAAAGCGATCATCAGTTATTATAGTCAAATGGTGTTAACAACACCATTTGACCCATTAGTCTAAATGACCATTTATCTTACTAAGATGGCATTTTGACACCATCTCGCCCCTTGAACCTATCCCGGTTTACACCGTGAGTTCTCATTATTTAGAAGACATTTATTAAATTATTTGACCCGTTAAGACTTACACCCAATAGTGTCTTTTCACATCTTTTATACTATTCGTCAACTTGTGTCCGTATATTTATTTAGTCACTCTTACCCGTTACGATTCACCCCATAACGTATTGTTTCAAATTCCTTATTTACTAGTCTTCACCCGACTAGTGTACCATTTTACCCCTTTTTTACCATAACTTATGGTTTCTCGCCTGTTTTACTTATTCCGACTTGCATTGTACCATGTCGGAACATCATATTTCAAATACCTAACATAATTCCCAATCAATATTCACAAGTAAGTGTACTATAATTAAAAAGGGTGTAAGATTAACTTACCTCGCATCAGAACTATGCTTTACTTTTCTATTGATTCGTTTGACCCGCTTCGTCCTCATGCTTCCACCTGGCTCGTTTAGCGTCAAACTAACATCATCATTCACAAGGTGGTTAGATTAGTCATTAACAAATACGACTATTTGTTGGTGCACTTTGTGTCTGTACTTTGTCTGTATTTTGTAATGTATAAAACGATGTCTTTTGTCTGTTGTGTTTACGTCTTTGTTGTGTTGTTTATGTGTTGGTATGTGTGTTTGACCAAGTCAACCATCCTCCTGGTTTGACTTGGCCAAACATCAACACTTAGTGTTTGAAAGTTAATATGCTTCGAAGGATGTCATCGAAGGATGGATTGTATCCTTCGATGACCTCGAAAGATGATGTTTCGATGATACTGATGGACCTCGAAGGATATACCATCCTTCGAGGTATGTTAGGATCCTTCGAGATCTTTCGATGGCATTTCTGGTCGATAGATGATCCTTCGACCAGAATGCATGATCCTTCGTGCATGGTTATCTGTAATGGGTATATATATCCCATGAGGGTTTCACTTCACATAGTTCCTGTAAGTTTTGTTCAAAGTGTTGAGAGCTTTTGTGTGTGAACCCAAGTCTTGTAAGAGAGTATTTTCAGTTTGGTCAAGGTCTGTAACCGTGTCCACTGAAATACAAGAGAAAACTTTGATACTTTGCTTGTCTACTCTTTCTCTTGTTGCCTTACTTTCATCTAAACTACGGTTTGCTTGCTAGCTTGGATTCCGCACTCGCTAGTGGGTTAAACATAACAAGGAATAGGTTAAACCTCAACCTCCGAGGGATCTACACTATTCCACCTTACGTATTTTCTTTGTCGAAATCATTATTCGACTTCATCATTGATTAATTTAACTTTCTTCTAGTTAACTACCTCTAATCATATGATATGTGAAATTAATTAAAATCCACATTATGATTAGAATCCGTATCATCACTTATCACCCCTAATAAATTAAATTAGGAATTTCCGCGTTTTGTTCAAAGTTTTGACATACGAACATTCGTTTAGGCATTTTAACAAACACCTTGCGGGTAAGATTTTTATACTTCTTTTATCAAGTTCATATATAACTTTTCACCAAGTTTTAACATCGTAATCAAATCTCTATGTCTAGTGTTCATGAACTACAACTAGAACTTGTATCATAACATCAATATTCATCATTTTAACACCCTAATCCAAGTGTTCATCACAATGACATAAAAACCCACTTAGCACATAAATGGGTAATAATCTATTTCATAAATTTTCAGCATTATTTCATCAAATCCTTACTCGGTTTTGTTCCTAGACATGGATTTATCCTAATTTCACTCTTACATCAAACATTCAAGCAATAATTTCGTTTATGATAATTCACCATGAATTCAAAACATCACCAAAAGATGGAATTCGACATACCTTGTGATCCTCTAACCTGAGTGATCACTAATCTTAGCTTGGTTTTCGATTTGGGACTGATTTAGCCTTCCAATTACATGATTTTTGGCTAGTTAGGGTTTGAACAAGGAGTTCTTGTTCACCCCCTGTATTGTCTGCGACCAAAACACACACCAAGTGTGTGTTTTGGATTTTAAGTTCTAATTAATAAAAACTATTTTCAATTTTGTCACTTTTGGCCCCTCGATTTTTCCTAAGTTTTATTTAGTGTGTTTTAATCAAGTTTCCTCATTACTACAAGACTTGTGATTAACTAGGTTATATATTCCTAGTTATTTCATCTCATTTATATCCAACATTAAATTTTATAATATAAAGATTCATATCTTTGGGTACAACTCGGTTTATTTTAAATCCCGTTATCTCGGGCCGTTTATAAACTTTTATTTCCTTAAAAACTTTTATTCACTTTTTAATTAATATTGGGATTATTTGTTTAAGTCCTAATATTCACCGGGTTAATTTTTTCCACTAACGGTATTCCACCCGTCTTTCCGTATTAATGTGGTTTGATTACCAAACCCGTTTTCGGGGTGTTACAATGATATGGGTGATAGTTGATCGATTAACGAAGTCTGCGCATTTCCTACCAATCCGAGAAAAGGATAGCACTGGAAAGCTTGCTGAACTGTATCTTAAGAAAATAGTGGCACGTCATGGAGTGCCTATTTCGATTATTTCAGACAGAGATGGGCGTTTTGTATCAAGGATCTGGCAATCCTTCCTGGAGGCCTTTGGATCTCAGCTAGATCTAAGCATGACCTTTCGTCCGCAAACAGACGGCTAGAGCGAACGGACCATAGAAACACTAGAAGATATGCTTTGCGCATGTGTTATGGATCTAGGCGGCAGCTGGGAAACTCATCTACCTTTAGTTGAGTTTTCCTATAATAACAGCTACCATACGAGCATAAAGCCGCACCATTCGAAGCTCTATATGGCCGCAAGTGCCACTCGCCGTTATGTTGGGCAGACGCTGGAGACAAGCAGTTGATTGGTGCTGAACTTGTTCAAGAGACGACAGGCAAGATTATGCAGATGTGAGAACGCATTAAGGCGACTCGTGATCGACAAAAGAGCTTCGCTGATTGAAGAAGAAAACCCTTAGAATTCGATGTAGGAGACAAGGTTTTGTTGAAGGTCTCACCTTGGAAAGGTGTAGCATGGTTCGGAAAACGTGAAAAGTTGAATCCACGATACATTGGACCATTCAAGATCTTGGAAAGAATTGGTACCGTGGCGTACAAATTGGAGTTACCGGAAGAATTTAACGGAGTACATGATACGTTTCATGTGTCAAACCTTAAAAAGAGTCCAACCCAAGAAACAGTTATCATCCCTGCGGATGAGGTGCATATCGACGACACACTCCGATTTAAAGAACAACCTGTTGAGGTAATGGATTGGAAGATCCATAAAACAAGGAGAAGTCGAATTAAGCTCGTCAAAGTACATTGGAACTCTAAGCACAGACCCGAGTACACGTCGGAACGTGAGGACCAGTTCAAAGCCTAGTGCCCCCATTTGTTTGAGAAAGCTCCTGCGGGAGATAAATCAGCCTGAATTTCGGCACGAAACTCTTTTAACAGGGGGGGAGAGATTGTGACAACTAGCACAAAAGCGGTAATCTCCGTACAGTTTCATTATTATTTAATATCTGCAATTATGTGCTTAAATGTCAACATTGTCTGATTCATGCTATACATGTGAATTCATGCACGTTTTATACTTCAAATATTTCTTTGTGCATTACCTTAAGCGTTGCATCAGAAAGACTAGTAAACTCACCGGTAAGACACTCTATGTCAGCATCTCCGCAGAAAGCAGTCAGACAATAGAATTAGGGCCTAGGAGTAGGTCCAACATCTAAAATACATTAAAACCCAAGTGTAGATACAAGGGTTAACATATAAACTTTCTGGAAGCTAAACTATGCACTAAAAAGCACCCGAACTCACTTTAAATGCAGAATTCTGCACAATTCAGCCATAATTCAGCAATAATTCAGCTTTTAACACCAAAATATCATGCAAAATTTATGAATTAGTGTCCAGAATAGCTTAAAAAGTTTCAGGAATTGAAACTGTCATAAAAGGGTGCTTCATACTTAGTGAAACTGCGCAATTTAGCACTTTAACGAACCGTAACGAAACGAACAACCGGACACTACCCGAAATACCAAATTTTTTCACTAGAAGCATTGTTCTAGTGTTACGAAGCTAGTTATGGCCACCAAACATCATATTACATCTCATAAACCCTAAATACACAAAATACCTAACTAATACCATTACATTCCAACTAAATCATGTAACTAACAATTGAAATGTTACACTTTACCCCCCCCCCCTTTGTTGGACGGTTGGGACAAGGGTCCCACATAGGGATTTTATTTGATTATTTTTGATCTTATGTTGGAGTATATTCCAACAAATATACCATAAAAGATTTGGAGAATTTTATAAAATCCTAAACTAATAACACTTCATCATTCTTCATCTCCTAACTCACCATCAACCTCCTCCTTTCTCCTCTAACTCTCGCCTCAAACACCCCCATATACACATATCATTTTCACTTCATTTACAACCATTTCAAGGCCATTACAAGGTGTATGTAGATCATCTAAGAAGGCTTGAAGTGTAGGAACTTGAAGGACCACCTTGTGGAGCTTTTAACCTCTCATTTTCTTCCATAATCATCATCTTCATTCTTGTGCCACTTCCCTAGCCATTAGAGCTAGTAGTAAGTTTCTTGATCTTGTTTTTACTTCTAATCATAATGGTTAAAGTGTTATGTAAGTGGTTAAACACAAAAATCACAAAGAAATAAGAAGATGATCATTAACATAAAGCTAAATAACATGAAATCTAAGATGATTAAGTGTATGTATGAAACTTGTTTGTGGATTTCTTATGTTTATATGTTGATCATCATAATAACCTTGCTAGATGATGATTAAAAACATGATCTAGCAAGTATAAGGATGGATCTTGAAGAAATCATAATGATCATCCTTTATGTTTCGCATGAACTTGAAAATAAAAATGTTTTAGAGTATGATGATGGTTGATATATGTTAAAAATCTTGTAAATAGATGATTACAAAAATAATTTTCTCAAGAAACCAAGTTTATTTACAAGATTTACAAAGTCATGGTTTCTAAGTAAACTAATCATATTTTTAGTGTTTAAACAAGAATAGAAACATGTTTGTAACAAGAAAAATACAAAGGAATTTTTTTTTGGAAAAATCATCTTACAAGTTGTAAATGACTAAATCTTTCAAGAAAGTGATTTACAAACAAATAACCATGTTTTAAAGGGTAACTAAACCTACTAAATAACATGGTAAGTTACTACAAGTTTTTACAAAATTTCAAGTTCATGATGTAGTGTAATTTACATGATCTTAGCGTGTGGTAAGTTTTGATTGAGTTGTTGATGATTGATGATGATTTTAAAAGGAAATGATATGCTTTGAAAGCATGGAAACCTCCATTTTTAAGGGGAAAACTAAGGCAAAATCTTTGTAGAAATTAATCACTTAGAAACATATTTCTAAACAAAGTGTTTATAAGTAAATTTTGAACATGGTTTCATATAAAAGTTTGCCATAATTTTTATTACAAAAATTACAGACATTGGAGGTTGATTTTGACAAATAAAAGTGACTAAGTATATACTTAGGAAAATGTATTTAGATATCACAATATGTGTGTTACTTGTATATTATGTGTAGTAGTTATATTATTTTAGGAATTTGAAAATAATATAGCACACAAATATACCAAAATTTGGAATACAAAATACTACCAAAATTCCAAGAAAACACATATATGAATTATACCCGAATACCGGACAATCGGACGAACGGACTTATGGACTATAAGTAATATATTCCGGAAATAAATCCGTAACTTAACAAACATGACGAACGCTATTTTTGAAACCGAGGAAACGGCAAGACATGAATTTCTACAAGTATTACAAAAATATATCATATTTTTGTCAAATAGAAAATATATTATTTTAATGGAGAAAAATATATATATTTTCTTAACAAGATAAAAATATATTATTTTGGGGTTAAGACTAGAAAAATATATTTTCTAAGACTAATCTTAAAAATATAAGTTATTTTTGAGATTTATATGGAAATATACTTATTTTTGCCAAATAAATTTATAGATATTTTTTCTATAAAAATCCACTCAAAATATGTATATTTTGAGAATATAATGTGGTGATTTTTAGTTGTCTAGAAATAATATTCCGGAAAAATAAGAGTTAATTACATAGTGAGTCCCTGTAGTTTGCACAAAATAACATACTTAGGTACTAATAGTTTAAAATCACCTTCTAGGGTATTAACTTTTCATTTTGTAACGTTTGGAGGTATTAACTTGTTGGGTATTAACATAGTTAGTCCCTGTGGTTTGCACAAAATAACATACTTAGGTACTAATAGAATGTGATTTTAAACCTACAAATAACGTTAATACCTTCAAATGTTACAAAATGAAAAGTTAATACCCTAGAATGTGATTTTAAACTATTAGTACCTAAGTATGTTACTTTCTGCAAACCACAGGGACTAACTATGTAATTAACTCGAAAAATAATCACAAGTTTAAGTATAAAATACTTAATAAGTACAAGAAAATACGTATCCTCATACGTATAAATACATACCAGAATACACCACTAATACTTGACAAAATACACAAATATGAATATGTACAAATACATGTATTCCTATGCTTGGAAAGTATGCATGTTTATAAAATATGTACTAGACCAAGTTGGAAATATATTACTTTAACAATATTCCAATAATTGGATAAATATAATTTAAGTTAAAATATTATTATTTTAACTAATAATTATACATTGGAATTATATAATACATCAAGGATGTAACTCAAAATATACCAATGGTTCCAAAATAAGTCTTAATGAACAACTGAGACTAATAATCGTTACACGACCTAAACGTCTAGTAAAACACAGTTCGTGTGTAGGTAGTGATACGACGCTCTAAGCAAATCCGGTGAAGTTTACGGCGCAGGATACGCGAAGTTGTTAGTTCATGTCCCCACTTTAAACTTTTACTTGTTTTCTAAACTTGGGGAAAATACATGTGCTATGGTATGTTGAATACAAAAACTAAGGAATGATACTTTAGATCATGTCACGAATAGGGTGCCATAAGCACCATTAATCAGTTACATACCAAGACCACGGAACAAAAGGTTAGATCTAATGGGTTTCAGACAACCACATTCTTGGCCACACTTTTACCAAGCAGTGCTTTTGTGTCTCTAGTCGTGAATCGACAAGTAAAAATGCCTATGGTTTGGATGCTTCCTATGTCGTGTCACATGTTAATGGCCTTGCAAACCATTAGTGATCTCGATTTCTTTACATTTACAGAAATACTTATTTTCAGTACAAATTACATACCATACAGCGAATGCTTAAATGTTTACAGAAAACTACATGAATTCACATCAACATTATGTTGACGATTTTCCAAAACTCACATGTATTTCAGGTAACTAAAGTGGATGTACGCGTGGTCTCACCCTTGCTCAAGAATGTCGTTTGTGTTTTTAGTTACTATGTGTCAAGACTCCTATGCCCGTTTTGCTGGGTTTGGTTGTTATGTCCCATCCTGTGTGGTGATATAAGGATCAAAACCTTTATGTTTGTCTTTGAATAATGTTGTAAACTTTTCAGATAATATTTTATGTTGTGATGTAAACCAAAAACTTAACTTATGTTTCTAGTTATGTAATGTTAATGGCATTTGGAGTTATTTTATGATCATGTAGTATGTTTACCATTCGTATGCAATGAGAACCTTTCAAGATCACACCTTATGCTTTAGCCTTAGAAAGGGGTGTGACAAATCTGTTGTAAAATTTTTAAGTAATTTTCTTAATAGTGACACAAATTTTGAGTAATTTTCTTAAAAGTGGCACAACTTTAGTCTCAAATATATTTAAACGAGTAAATTACGAATTTGCCCCATGTGGTTATATCACTTTTGCCTTATTAGCCCAAAATAGAATTTTTTAACATCTGTACCTCCAACGTCTCTGTCACTAACTATTTTGGCCCTTTCGTCTAACTCAACCCAAAACCCAGGTTAATTAAATGTCACATGCTCTTCACATGTTGGGCAAATAAGTCATTTCATCTATATCTCTCTGTCATATGCTCCTAACACCCAATCTTTCTCTCTCTCTCCAACCAACCCTCACCCGCACCACCTTTGTAATAACCACCACCACCAAATCCCACCCCCACCAAAGCTCTTAGGTAGCGTTCGTTTCATGGAATGGAATGGAATTAGAAAGTTTTTCTTTGTAAAATTGATCTTGGTTGAGGGAGGGAAGAATTTGAAATCTAATAAATTTCTTTAATCAATGAAATTTGTGACTATTTCAACATTCCTTAGAAATCCTTCACTCTAATTAAGGAATGGAATGGAATGTTGAAATAGTCACAAATTTCATTGATTAAAGAAATTCATGGGATTTCAAATTCCTCCCTCCCCCAACCAAGATCAATTTTACAATGAAAAACTTCCTAATTCCATTCCATTCCATTCCATAAAACGAACGCTACCTTAGATGTAAAGAAATCCAAGCACAACTTTAAACCTTAACAAACCCTCACCTTCAAACCCACAATCTTATCCTAATAAAACCTCACCTGCATCCAAAATCAAACCATATATGAAACTCAACTCTAATTGAAGACCTGAAACCCTCGTACCACCACCACAACCGCCGCCACCTCCGTCGTATGATTCCCATCGCAGCTCCCTAGGGTTTCGGTTCGGCCACCCTGTCCCGATCCATGGCTAGGGTTTGACCATGATAATTATCGGCAGATCAGCAAAGATCCGAACTCGCCGGTGACATATCAGGCATCAGTGAGTTTTCCGGTCACCCATTTCCTGTGTATGAGGTTGTGGCAGGCGGTGGTCGTATGGATGGTGGGTGGCGGTGAGAGAGAGGGATAGGGATAGGGAGAGGATGTTTTATTTTGGTTTAGCCAGCAATTTGTGGTAATCGTTTACGGTGAATGGAAATTGTGATTTGGTTTGAATGAAATTGTTGCAGGTTGTTTTACTTTTTGTGATACAACTGTTGCTGATAAAAGATGTTCTATGTTTTGCGATGAACATGAAGTTTACTTGTTAATAAAAGATGTTTATTTTTTTGCGATGAAGATGAAGTTTAAATGGAAAAAATGAATAAAGATGTTCAGATGCTTTGAAGAATACGGATGTTTGTTGGAAACTTGCAAGTATTTGAGTTAAAATTCAAAACAATTTATTCATTCACGAAATTCAAAGAGAAAGCTGAGAGAGAGACATAGAGATACATGTGAAATTACTTATTTGCCTATGTGAGAAGCATGTGACATTTAATTAACCTGGGTTATGGTTTGAGTTAGAAGCAGGTGCCAAAATAGTTAGTTACAGAGACGTTGGGGGTACAGATGTTAAAAAAATTCTTTTTTAGCTAATAGGGTTAAAGTAATATAACCACAGAGGTCAAAATCGTAATTTACTCTATTTAAAATACCAAATAGATACTAACTTGGAAAAACAAATACATAAAGAGTCTACGAATCACAGAATGTATATGAAAAAATTAACCAAGTTTTCTTAATAACCGACTCTCTCTAGTAGCTACATTTGAGGGTGTGATCCCACACTTTACTGCAATTTCCTCTGTTAGATCATTTTTATTTTTTCAATACAAATAATAGTTTAAATTTTAACAATTCGCACAAAAAATAAAAATTCATTAATAAATAAAAATACATGCGTAATAACTAAAATAACTTTTTTCTAACTGTAGATCAACTGGATTTCCAGCTGACTCTAAAGGGCCAGCATATGCTGTTTAAACCCCTCACCCTAAGTTCGAATCTCTCCCAGATGTGTTCTCCCATATTTACATAATTTTGCACTTAGTAGGAATCGAACCTGAGACCTCCTCAGGAGGAAACAACTTAGTGGAAAACCTTCTGACCAACTGGGCTATACCATATAGGCAACTAAAATAACGGAGATCAATAATTGGCATGAAGTGTGGCGATATGTTCCCTTAAATCCACCCGAAGATTATTGTGCGTTTTGCGGTCGCGTATTTGCATTTGATTAGCACGTTTTTGTGCATCACTAACTTCTTCTTAATAGACTGTCACTTTAAACTCGTTGGCGTTGAATTCACAAATGTGCTAATCAAATGAAATGAAATGATAATGGTCATATCGTCCTACGGGACCTACGGACAGTGGCGGATCTAGGGGGTTTTTAGGGGTTCCCAGGAATCCTCTTGGTTTGGAAAAAAATGAAAAAAATTTGTGAAAACCTTATACGATTTGGAAAAAAAATAGTGAGAATTAGTGAAAATCTAACAAAAGGAACCCGGTAAAAAAAATCCTGAATCTACCGCTGCCTACGGAATGAAATGACGATGGTCATTCTCCTACAGGACATATGGAATGGATCATATGGGATGAGTAGAATGTAAAGGGTCCTACGGGATGAGTGGAACGTAATCGGTCCTACGGGACATGTGAAATGAAATAGTGATATGTTACGATAAGTTACGCAACGTAATGTAAAGTTATGTTATGGTATGACAGGTTATGTCACGTTATACTATGTTATGTCATGATATGTTATATTTATATATGATGGATTAGGATCAAATACAAGGATCCTAATTGTAAGAAAGGTACAAAGGCTCCTAAAAAAACCCACTACACACAAAAAAAAAAAAAAAAAAAAAAACTTAAACATCCACCACCACCAAAAACCTAAACCCCCATCCCATCCCCCCAATTTTTTTTTTTTTCCGAAGGGGTGGGGGGTGGGGGTTTAGGTTTTTGGGTGGTGTTGGTGGTGGGGGTGGGTGTTTAGTTTTTCTTTTAGGTTTTTTTTTTTTTTTTTTTTGGGGGGGGGGGGAGGTTAGGTTTTTTTGGTGAGGTATAGTTTTTTTTTTTTTTTTTTTTTTTTTTTTTGCCGGGGGGGGGGGGGGGGGGGGGTGGGGTTAGGTTTTTAGGTGGTGGTGGGGTGGGGGTGGGTGTTTAGGTTTTGGGTGGTGATGTAGTGGGTTTAATTTTAAGTTATTGGACACTTGTCACTCGATAAATCCTTCTTAGAATAACTTGACCCATATGTGATAACCTTATTGTTTCTAATGAAAACCAGTACTCACTCAACGTAGTAGGTTTTAGTATGTATATTAGGTTAAGCTTAAGTACGCTAGAGTTTGGGGGGTGGGGGTTTAGGTTTTTGGGTGGTGTTGGTGGTGGGGGTGGGTGTTTAGTTTTTTTTTTTTTTTTTTTTTTTTGGGGGGGGGGGGGGTAGGGTGTAAGGACCTGCAAAAATGTCCCAAATAGACCCGTAAGTGAAAACCCGGACCCCTGAAACCCTAATGTGCATGAAAAACCAAGAAACCAAGAAAATTGGGTTTCACGCGGGCCGAGTAAAACATAATAGAAGTCTACGCGGGTCGCGCCAACCTAAAGTTGAACGGATAAGCATTCTGGGCCACGTGTCGCACACGTGGCGGACCTACCGATGACACGCTAGCCCTAGTTGTAGACTAGGTGGTTCTCGCGGGCCGCGTAAGACCTTGTTAAGGTTTACGCAGGCCGCGTAAAACTCATTTTTCTGCTATAAATTGCCGGTGCATGGGACTTGCTTCTGTGCTCGAAAATTTCAATCAAACACGAAGTTTACTGCTCAAAATCATAATTCTAAGTAGGGAAACGCTGCCGCGGATACAGGGTATTAACTCGATCATTGCTACGATACAATGTCCGATCGATTGAAACCAATCCGATGGATGTTTAAGTGCTGCCCGTAATTGGGCTATACTTTGTCATTCGTCGTAAGGGTTTTGATTTCGTGAGCTTATCGTAACTGTTGTATTAAGTTACTGACCTAGTTTGGTGTGCATTGTTGTTTAAATTAGGTTATCAGGCTTATCAGTAGGCTAAACACTTCCCAACTAAACTTGCAATGTGAGTCATTCTCTTTTTATTAACAATGTTTTACAATACTCCAATTATTTTCAAAGTTATAATTACAGGGATTAAGTCGTGGTTATCTTGAATCACTGGCAAGTGGGGTATTGTGCACATTACTAATTTCTCACGGTTAGGTTCATAAACCTAACAGTGATAATCATCACTACTTGGGTGAAAGGACTCGATAGTGGTATGACCGTCGTCACCAGGGTGTGACACTGCGCCAGATAAAAATAAGATAAAAGCCATTGTAATCGCTCTTATGCTGTAATTTATAGCTATGTGTCGTTTTATCAAATTTGAGTGACTCGCTAGTATTTCCCCGCTGATAAAATATTTTTAAACATGTTTCAGGTGACCTACTGTGAATCAAGGAAAAGTGCTACGGAGCACTAACAAGCTTGAAGTAGTGGCTCGGTAAAATAAATAAACATGTTTTGTAAAACAGAGGTTTCCTAGTGAAACTACCCTTATTGTAAATTACGGGGTTTGTCCCGAATTGTGAAATAAAATAATTGGGCATTTTCAAGTTTTAAAAGATCATGCTAAACTTCCGCTGTCAACTCAAATAATAAATACCACGGGTTTCTGTCCCGGGCTTCTGGACCGGGTCACACCGAGCCGGGGGTCGTGACAGAAAAAGGTGGTATCAGAGCCACTGATTTAAGCCAATTAAGTATTTAGAAATACTTAATTTTTCTGATTGCCACTCTGTGATTTCGTGAAAATTTACTATATAATAAATAAACTTTTAACTTAAGTTTGTGTGTGTCTTCATGTGTGCTATCAGCATGAATGAACTGTCGGAGGCACTCCGAAACTTTACTATCCATATCACCGATATGGATACTACCGGCACTTTCACTGGCTACCAGGCTGATACTGAAAAGCCAATGGTATTCCAGGCCCAACCACAGGAGAAACCAAAGACGAAAAAGAGAAGAAGACTTGTAGGTTGGAGGCGTGTGCGTATGAAGAAACCAGCGGTATAGAAAGTTATAAAGACTGAGGATAAGGGGAAAGGAAAAGAGATTGGGGAAGGTTCCGGGCAAGCCTAGGAAATGCCATCATGGGAAGAGCTGGATCATAAACTGGCACTTAGTGACCTCATCGGACCTGCCGATGAAAACCTCTTCAATTACCCTGTTGAATCACAACTTCCAGTTAATCTAGAGCCTGCTATCCCAGATCCCATTGTCAACCCCCGACCTCTACCAGGAGAGCTAGAAGAATGGTGGACCACTGACTGGCAATTTCAGAATCTCTTAAAAGAACCCTAATACCTTTTTCCCTCAGTTCGATCCGGAGCCTGCACCAAACCCAACGATAAGCAATGAGAACCTGGCTGAACTCCGCCACTATGGCGAGGAACTGGTGGATGCAGGAAATAGAATCCGGGAAGTGGGAGAACAGATCTCCTGGAAGTACGACGAGAGGGAACGTCATTTCTGAAGTGCTAGCTGACGGGGATTGTATGTGGTTGTGTGGTTACATATTTAATAATAATAAAATAACAATAAATAATAAAAAATATAATCAGGTAAAATAACTTAAAATAAAACTTTTATAATATAACTGGTGTGTACGGATGCCTACTAATATATAAAAATATCAAAGTCGCAAAGTTGACAATTTTGGCTATACATGTTAATGTGCTCATGTGCGATTGTTTTATTGTGGTTGGTTATTGTTCATTTTGTGCTAATCACTAATATAAATTAATTACCAGATGGAACACGTTGGTAATGAACCAGTTAATGAAGTTAATCAATCGGAACACAATAATGAGGATCACTTTCTAAATCGGCAAGATATAGAAAACCTCGTCGCTCAGGGAATAGCCAACGCTATCCCGGCAATCGTCGCTGCTGTTAAAAGTCCTGTTGAGCCTTCACAAGCCAACCCTAGCAAACGCACGCGCGACGATAATTTTAGCAACAGTGTTAATGGAGGCGGTGTTAATGAGAATAATGTGGTTCAAGCCCCAGTACTCAAGAAAATGAAAGTTGCAACACCTGGTTGCACTTACAAGGAATTTCTTGCCTGTAAACCAGCCGAATTTGCAGGCAATGAATGGGCGACAGCCGCACTGCGTTGGTTAGAAAAAACTGAAGCGGTAATTAAAATAAGTAAATGCGCAGAGGAAGACAAAGTTATGTATGCTTCTCACCTTTTCAAGGAAGAGGCATTAGAGTGGTGGAATACGGTATTGCAAGCTAAAGGAAGTGACATGGCATATGCCATGAACTGGGAAGAATCTAGACAATTGGTGGAAACAAAATTTTGTCCCGAATATGAAAAAGAACAAATGGCAAACAAGTTCCTGAGCCACCGAATGGTGGATGTCGACTGTCGAGGGTATACTTCGAAATTCTTTGAGTATGCCAGACTTGTGCCAACTCTGGCTTCGCCAGAGCCGGTACTTATTTCTCACTACATTTGGGGTTTGATTAGCGAGATTCGTGATATCGTCAAAGCTGCAAGACCCCGCACGATTGACGATGCGGTAGAATTAGCCAACACCTTGACCGATGGGCTGGTGCGCACGCAAAAAGAAAACCGGAAAAAGGAAGTGGCCCAAAAGATTACCCAAGGATTCCGTGTGGGCAATAGTAGTAATTTCAAGAAAAAGGGAACTGGGCAATTGTCACACCCCCAAAATCCACCTGCGGAGTATCACCGCTTGAGAGCGTGACTGACCAGGATCAAGCCACCAATCATATTGAACATGTAATTAATATCAAGTAAAATAAGTGCAAACCAAACATCCAATACGATAGGTGTTCAAAACATAATCATAGTTTCAAAGTATAGCGGAAGCATAGTAAGTAATCCAACATAGTTAATAGTTTTAAATGTCATAACAGTTCAACGTAGTAATCACGATCCTTGTCCACAACGACCGCGCCTCCAGTGCAAGCTCCATAAGTACCTAAGGTCCTGCAAGGCATGCAGCAACGAGTCAACAACTAGTTGAGCGAGTTCACAGTTAACAGTTCAGTAATAGTATAGTGTGAGTAGTAGTATGTTCGTTCGTTATGTCATGCATCGTATTAGTTTCCATCGCGGCCTCCCAGGCAGGTATGCGAAGATATTAGGGGGATGTTCATCCCGAGTATTCTAGACTAGGTTTACCTGTATCGCGGCCTACCAGGCAGGTGTGCGAAGACTAAGAAATTACAGTTCGCGGCCTTCCAAAGGCAGGTGTGCGAAGTCAGTCATAATATCGCGGCCAACCCTTGGCAGGTGTGCGAAGATCAGTTCAATAAGTGTTACTAGTCTAGTTGTATCCTTATCGTTAGGTTCTATCAACTGAGTACGTACAATAAAGTAATCCAATCCCATTCCCACCCTGGGAACCCCATGCCTTGGCTGTGTGAACTCACCTTGGTTTGCTCGGTATGTTATTGCTTCTAGGGTTTATAAATCTCTAAGTCCGTTACACACGACCTAGGATATATTGCACATGATTCATTCAATTAGGGTTTACTATCCTCGATATTCAAGCAACGGTGCTTTGTGTGTTTATTGTGTACACGGTGATATCACATAGAATATTCACGCATACAAGACCAGACAGTTGCATTCAACTTCATACAATCATGCAGTCCTTTCAAGTTTAAACAGAATTCAGTACATGCATCACAACAAGCATTCTGGATCATAAAATCGACCTAATACAGACAGTTCATCAACAACGTCGGATCATTTATCAAGTAATCAGTTCAGACCGTGCATTTAACATAGAATTCAGGCTAGATTATCATGCATAAGAGTCGGGCTAGGTTATTATCATATTAAACAAACTTGGATATTACTTAATCTACAAAAGTCGGACCAGAGTTCCACTCTTAAAACTCGGACCCTATGTACATAAGCTTATAAACTTCGGACAAGGGGTGGGGGTTTGGGGTCATGAAACTCGGACAAGATCCCTTCCATTAAAACTCGGGCAACATTTGATTCGGACATTATATGTTTGTATCAAAAAGGTCGGACCAAGTAGCTTATCAAGAAACTCGGACCTATCCATTATATATACTCGGACAAGAAGAAGGTGGGGATTAAAATCGGACATGGGCTCTAAAGCCCAAAACTCGGATCACCACACATAATAAATTCGGACCAAGTGCATTCCTCGGACCCTGTTTGTTTGTTTTAAAATCGGACAACATAATCAAGCAAAGGTCGGACCAGATACAACCTCGGACCCTTTACTTCCTTTAAAAACTCGGACCATACTTGGTGAATGAAACTCGGGCAACTAAATTCCCAAAACTCGGGACACATTAAGTCCAAGTAAAAGTCAGGCAACCACAGTCTTAAAATGTTCGGACCTTGAGTCCTTATATCAACCTCGGACTTCATGTGTTCTTTATAAAACTCAGACAACTACATAAGGGTCACGAAACTCAGACATACATATTCATTCACAAAACTCTGAAACACAATTCCATCATTCGTTTTTTGCATCATGACAGTTACGTTTTTCTTGGTTTCTAACCCTAATATCATACACAGTGACGGCAGAATCATAATCAATCCACTTATGATCAACAATAATCAACCTATAATCATTACAGGAACCATCTATCAATCATACAACTAATCATCATCATCAACAAATTCAGAATTAAATCAAAATCACAGCCTATCACATGAAGAACTAGGGTTTGCAAGAATTACAAGAATCAAGAATTGATATCAATCAACTAATCAACAAACAATCATTAACAATTACCTTGTGTTGATCCTAGAGGAAGAGAGGAATCAAACTTGTGATGTCTTGCCAATGATTTGGTGATGATTGCCAGAGAATTGTGAACTACGTGCTTGGATTTTTGTGAAAAAGATTAGTGAAATGGGATTAGGGTTAAGTATGATTTAGGTTTCACTAATAACTCTTTACACCCTCCATTATTCTATTTTACAAGAGTGCACTATCTCAATTAATTTTACAGTTTCACCACCAAGTTTGTACATTTGACAAGTTTATCACAATTAACACATAGTCATGCACAATCACACAATACACTTCATTGCATCAAAACGTATACAATTCTATAGCAATCAATTGTGCAAATAAACAGCTAAACAATACATGAACGTGCAATAAATGCGAAATAGAAATCTTGGAAATTCGAGTTGTCACATTATCCCCAACTTAAAAGAAATTTCGTCCCGAAATTTGGTACGCACTTACTGAGGAAGCTAGGTAAGTTGTAGCGTTTACTGGTTTTCCTGGGGTGTCACATCATCCCCCCGTTGATTTGGAATTTCGTCCCGAAATTCAGTAGTAGTAGCTTCAGCCTCAGTAGTGGATGCATTGGTTCTGAATAACTGGGGGTACTTTTCTTTCATTTGGTCTTCGCGTTCCCAGGTGTACTCTGGGCCACGTCGGGAGTTCCAACGAACTCGAACAAGAGGGATTCTCTTGTGTTTGAGGACCTTAAGATCCCGGTCCGTGATTTCAACTGGTTCCTCGACGAACTGCAACCGCTCATCGATAGTGAGTTCCTTAAAAGGAACTATGAGGGTCTCATCTGACAGGCACTTCTTCAGATTCGACACGTGAAATACATTGTGAACTGCACCGAGTTCAGCTGGTAGGTTCAGTCTGTAGGCTACTAGGCCTATTCTTTCAGTGATTTCGAATGGTCCGACATACCGCGGATTGAGTTTGCCTCGTTTGCCAAAACGAACCACACCCTTCCAGGGTGAGACTTTTAGTAAAACCCGGTCCCCGACCTGAAATTCCAACGGTTTCTTACGCTTATCCACGTATGCTTTCTGACGGTCGCGTGCTGCCGCCATGCGTTGTCGTATCTGTGCAATCTTTTCTGTGGCGTCCACCACAATCTCTGGACCCGTAATCTGACTATCCCCCACCTCTGCCCAACAGAGAGGTGACCGGCATTTACGTCCGTACAATGCCTCGAATGGAGCGGCTTGTATGCTGGTGTGATAACTGTTATTATACGAAAACTCCACTAACGGGAGATGCTTTTCCCAGATGTTGCCGAAATCGATAACACACGCCCGAAGCATGTCTTCTAGAGTTTGAATCGTGCGCTCAGACTGCCCATCCGTCTGAGGATGATACGCTGTGCTCATGTCTAATCGTGAGCCGAAAGATTTGTGCGTCGCTTGCCATAGCTCTGACGTGAATCGTGCATCCCGATCCGAAATGATGGAGGTGGGCACCCCGTGCCTCGAAACAACTTCCTTAAGATAGATGTCTGCAAGAGTGGAGAACTTATCCGTTTCCTTTATAGCCAGGAAGTGTGCAGACTTGGTGAGTCGATCCACGATCACCCATATAGTATCATTCCCACGCTGGGATCTGGGTAGGCCTGTAACAAAATCCATGGAAATTTCTTCCCATTTCCATTGCGGTATCTTGGGTTGCTGAAGTAGGCCTGCGGGTTTCTGATATTCAACCTTGACTCTTGCACAGGTCAAGCACTTGCCAACATAGGTGGCGATGTGGGCCTTCATGCTTGGCCACCAGTATGTTGTTTTGATGTCGTGGTACATTTTATCCGACCCTGGATGTACCGAGTAGCGGGATTTGTGAGCTTCATCCATTACCAGCTCGCGTAAACCGCCATAAAGTGGAACCCAAATACGCCCTGTTACATAATAGGCACCGTCTTCCTTTTGTTCCATTCGTTGCCTTGAGCCGCGTAAGGCTTCAGCTTTGACGTTTTCGGGTTTCAATGCTTCTATCTGAGCAGCTCGTATCTGTGCAGGAAGACTGGACTGAATAGTAAGCTGTAGCGCTCGCACACGCTTAGGTAGGGTGTCCTTTCGACTGAGGGCGTCGGCCACAACATTGGCCTTGCCTGGATGATACTTGATGGCGCATTCGTAGTCGTTTAGTAGTTCAACCCATCTCCGTTGACGCATGTTCAAATCCTTTTGCTTAAGAATATGCTCGAGACTCCTGTGATCGGTGTAAATCGTGCACCTGGTACCGTACAGGTAGTGTCGCCATATCTTAAGCGCGAAAACAACAGCTCCCAGCTCTAAATCGTGCGTCGTGTAGTTCCGTTCATGAATCTTGAGTTGACGAGAGGCGTAGGCAATAACTTTATCCCGCTGCATCAATACACAACCAAGCCCCTGTATCGATGCGTCACAATAGACTACAAAATCGTCCGTGCCCTCAGGCAATGAGAGAATGGGTGCGCTGCAAAGCCTATCCTTTAAGTACTGAAAAGCCGTTTCCTGGGAATCTCCCCAACGGTAGGTGACACCTTTCTGTGTCAACATAGTGAGCGGCTGCGCGATCTTGGAGAAGTCTTTGATGAACCGTCTGTAGTAACCCGCCAAACCCAAGAATTGGCGTATTTCCGTGGGTGTACGCGGTGCAGGCCAGTTCCTGATCGAATCTACCTTGGATGGATCGACATGAATCCCATCCCTGTTCACCACATGGCCTAAGAAGTGGACTTCACGAAGCCAGAAGTCGCATTTTGAAAACTTGGCGTACAACTGCTCCTTTCGAAGAAGTTCCAAAATCAATCGTAGATGCTGCTCGTGTTCCTCCTGACTCTTGGAGTAAATCAAAATGTCGTCGATGAAAACGATAACGAACTTGTCTAGATAGGGTTTGCACACCCTGTTCATAAGGTCCATGAATACAGCAGGCGCGTTCGTTAACCCAAATGGC
The DNA here is from genome assembly GCF_002127325.2 of Helianthus annuus. Taxonomy (NCBI): domain Eukaryota; kingdom Viridiplantae; phylum Streptophyta; class Magnoliopsida; order Asterales; family Asteraceae; genus Helianthus; species Helianthus annuus. Next base: position 117,896,373 of record NC_035436.2, read on the forward strand.
ATGACTAGAAACTCGTAGTGACAGTAGCGAGTTCTGAATGCGGTTTTAGAGACGTCCTCATCCCGGACTCTCAGCTGATGATACCCTGACCTCAGATCAATCTTGGAGTAATAACACGACCCTTGCAACTGGTCGAATAAGTCATCTATACGTGGAAGAGGATAACGGTTCTTCACCGTCACCTTGTTGAGTTCACGGTAGTCGATGCACATTATGAACGTGCCATCCTTCTTTTTCACAAAAAGTACTGGAGCTCCCCAAGGCGATGAGCTTGGACGAATAAAACCCTTTTCCAAGAGCTCTTGCAACTGCTTTGACAGTTCTTCCAGTTCGGTTGGTGCTAGATGTCACACCCCCAAAAATCCACCTGCGGAGTATCACCGCTTGGGAGCGTGACTGACCAGGATCAAGCCACCAATCATACAGAACATTGTATAAAGTAAAAGTAATCACATTATAATCCAAACCATTTCCATATGAAAGGTGTTTCCAAAACATAAGTAAGTTAACATTGTTTAGCGGAAGCGTATTATTGTAAAACCCATAGCAAATAAGTATCAGACATCCAAAGTGTTTAACAAGGTGATCACGATCCAAGCCCCACAACGACCAGCTCCTCCGTGTGCAAGCTCCAAGTACCTAACGATCTGCAAGGCATGTAACAGAATGATCAACAAACTAGTTGAGCGAGTTCACATAAAGGAAATGCGTAATAGTAAGTTCATTTGTAATAGGTGGCTCTACTGGGCCGTTTGTATATTTTACTGTGGTGGTGTTCCACGTTTTCCTGTGGTGGTGTTCCACGTTTTCCTGTGGTGGTGTTCCACGTTACTGTGTGGTGGTGTTCCACGTTTTCCTGTGGTGGTGTTCCACGTTTTCCTGTGGTGGTGTTCCACGTTTTCCTGTGGTGGTGTTCCACGTTTTCCTGTGGTGGTGTTCCACGTTGTATAACCACTAGACTACTCGTAACTATAGGTATCCTTCACAACCGAGGATAGTAAAGTGGTAGTCTAGGCATAGTGTCAATAATGTATCTAATCAACCTTTCAATCCCATTCCCAACACCCCGGGAACCCCATGCCTTGGTAAGAGTGTGAACTCACCTTGGTTTGCTCGGTATGCTAAATAAGTACACGCGCTCACAGTTAATCAATCACGTCCTATTGTATACACGTATAGCAAATCAGTTCATGGTCGGAATATTACGCATGCAATTAATTGTTCACACAGCAGTTAGTTTGCATATCAGCACAACACGTAGTATTACACAAACATGTTCATCACCAAGCATGGCATGTCAATTAAATCAAACATACATTCCACTATCTTTCGAAAGATGTTTATAACCTACCATCCTTCGAATCCAACCTTATCTTTCGACACATTAGTGATCTTTCGACACTTACAAGTTTTCACAGTTATCTTTCGGACTAGTTGGTATGTTTCGTACCATCAGTCATCTTTCGACCTAAGGTATCTTTCGGTCAACTTAATTATGTTTCGGTCATATCTATCCTTCGGTCAATGCTATGTTTCGACTACCAGCATCTTTCGACACTACCTATGTTTCGACAAACAGTATCTTTCGATCAATCAACAGTTACGTTTTCACAATCAGTTACGTTTTCACAGGAACAGCAACCCTAATCATCTGTACAGCCGTCATCATCATTACCAAATCATCAGAATCATTTAGCACATCTAATCATAACGCAATCATCCAGAAATCATTGTCTAGCATGAACCTAGTTTAAACGTATCACGAAACCGGTTAACGCACATTAACACATCATCAAACCCTATGTGAAATCTATATCGATATTCAATCGTATCCAAAATCATGATATTCAGGCATGTATCAGTTCAGGTTACATCAACAATCAAGAACACACTACACGTGAACACATACGCATATAAACGAACGATCGAATCAAATAGATTTTACTAACCGAAATGAGGGTTTGGTCGCAAGGGTCTCCTGTGGTTACTAGCTTGCCGTCACAGTTTGGAGAGCTCTAGGGTTGGGAATATGATAGAAAATGACAGCCGGTACATGTTGATACGTATTTATACGTATTACAGAAATGGGCCAAGCCCATCAGAAAGACTGGGCCGAAGGATCTGGGTTCCAGTCGAAGGATATGGTCTTGGTTCGAAGGATATGTTTCGAGATCCTTCGAACCGGCAGTTGATCCTTCGAATCGAAGGATATCTTTCGGGGTCCTTCGATTGGCATAACATGTTTCGATCTAAACTAAGTGTTTTAATAATATTCCAATAATAACTTTAATACCACAGCAAGTAATCACATATGTGCAACACGACAATTCATTTCATCAAAACACAACGTGTACAATTACAAGTCCATAATCCAAACAACTAAGCAGTCAAAGTCAACGCGCATTTAATGCGAAAGCGAAAGTCAGAAACTCGAGTTGTCACATTATCCCCAACTAATTGAAAATTTCGTCCCGAAATTTGGTATGCACTCACTGAGGAAGCTAGGTAAGCTGTATCGTTTACTGGTTTTCCTGGGGTGTCACATCATCCCCCCGTTGATTTGGAATTTCGTCCCGAAATTCAGTAGTAGTAGCTTCAGCCTCAGTAGTGGTTGTATTGGTTTCGAATAACTGGGGTACTTTTCTGTCATCTAATCCTCGCGTTCCCAGGTGTACTCTGGGCCACGTCGGGAGTTCCAACGAACTCGAACAAGAGGGATTCTCTTGTGTTTGAGGACCTTCACATCCCGGTCCGTGATTTCAAGTGGTTCCTCGACGAACTGCAACCGCTCGTCGATAGTGAGTTCCTTAAAAGGAACTATGAGGGTCTCATCTGATAGGCATTTCTTCAGATTCGACACGTGAAATACATTGTGAACTGCACCGAGTTCAGGAGGTAGGTTCAACTTGTAGGCTACCTTGCCAATCTTTTCTGTAATTTCGAATGGTCCGACGTACCGCGGATTTAGTTTGCCCCGTTTGCCAAAACGTACCACACCCTTCCAGGGTGAAACTTTCAATAAAACCCGGTCCCCGACCTCAAATTCCAATGGCTTTCTACGCTTGTCCGCGTAGGCTTACTGACGGTCGCGTGCTGCCGCCATGCGTTGTCGTATTTGTGCAATCTTTTCTGTGGCGTCCACTACAATCTCTGGACCCGTAATTTGACTATCCCCCACCTCTGCCCAACAGAGAGGTGACCGGCATTTACGTCCTTACAATGCCTCAAATGGAGCGGCTTGAATGCTGGTATGGTAACTGTTATTGTACGAGAACTCCACCAAAGGGAGATGCTTTTCCCAGCCGTTGCCGAAATCAATGACACATGCCCGAAGCATGTCTTCAAGTGTTTGGATCGTACGCTCAGACTGTCCATCCGTCTGAGGGTGATAGGTTGTGCTCATGTCTAGCCGTGAGCCAAAAGATTTATGCATTGCTTGCCATAGTTCCGACGTGAATCGTGCATCGCGATCCGAAATGATAGAATTTGACACTCCGTGCCTTGAAACAACTTCTTTCATGTAGATGTCTGCTAGGGTAGAAAACTTATCCGTTTCTTTGATTGCCAAGAAGTGAGCAGACTTTGTGAGTCGATCAACTATGACCCATATTGTATCGTTTCCATGCTGAGATCTGGGTAAACCCGTGACGAAATCCATGGAAATTTCTTCCCATTTCCATTGAGGTATCTTAGGCTGCTGAAGTAAGCCAGCTGGTTTCTGATATTCAACCTTGACTCTCGCACCGGTCAAGCATTTTCCACGTACGTAGCGATGTGGGCCTTCATGCTAGGCCAGCAATAAGTAGTTCTGATGTAGTGATACATCTTGTCCGACCCTAGATGTACCGAGTAGCGAGACTTGTGAGCTTCATCCGTTACAAGTTCGCGTAGACCGTCGTAAAGTGGGACCCAAATACGCCCCGTTAGATGGTAGGCGCCGTCTGCCTTCTGTTCCATCTGTTGTCGTGAGTCGCGTAAGGCTTCAGCCTTGACGTTTTCAGGCTTCAGTGCTTCTATCTGAGCAGCTCGTATCTGTGCTGGAGGACTAGACTGAATCGTAAGCTGTAGCGCTCGCACGCGCTTAGGTAGAGTGTCCTTCCGACTGAGGGCGTCTGCCACAACATTGACTTTGTCTGGATGGTACATGACGGCGTATTCGTAGTCGCTAAGTAGTTCAACCCATCTTCGTTGACGCATGTTCAAATCCTTCTGCTTAAGGATATGCTCGAGACTCCTGTGATCGGTGTAAATCGTGCACTTGGTACCGTACAGGTAGTGTCGCCATATCTTAAACGCGAAAACAACAGCTCCCAGCTCTAAATCGTGCGTCGTATAGTTCCGTTCATGAACCTTGAGTTGCCGAGAAGCGTAGGCTATCACTTTATCACGTTGCATCAACACACATCCAAGACCCTGGATGGATGCATCACAGTATACCACGAAGTCATCTGTGCCCTCTGGCAATGAGAGAATAGGTGCGCTGCAGAGCCTATCCTTTAAGTACTGAAAAGCGGTTTCCTGAGAATCTCCCCAACGGTAGGTGACACCTTCCTGTGTCAGCATTGTAAGCGGCTGCGCGATCTTGAAGAAGTCTTTGATAAATCACCTGTAGTAACCCGCCAAACCCAAGAATTGGCGTATCTCTGTTGGTGTACGCGGTGCTGGTCTGTTCCTGATCGAATCTATCTTGGATGGATCGACATGGATCGCATCCCTGTTCACTACATGGCCTAAGGAGTGGACTTCACGTATCCAGAAGTCGCATTTAGAAAACTTGGCGTACGTTTGCTCCTTCCGAAAAGTTCCAAGATAAGACGTAAGTGTTGCTCATGTTCTTCCTGACTCTTGGAGTAGATCAGAATGTCGTTGATGGAGTCAAGAACAATTTGCCTAGGTAGAGTTTGCACACTCTGTTCGTAATGTCCATAAATACGGCGGGTGTGTTTAATAATATCAAACCATTTACCATACCCAACATAAAATATAATAAGTAAAATGATTCATAAAACCCAAAACATTTGATGTTCAAACCAAACTTTGTTCGAATAGCGGAAACATAATAATGAAAAACCCAAAAAGAAGTCATAAGTTCAATTAGCGTTCATTGCGTCTCCTCCTCCTAACATGAAAACTCGACCTCTTGCCTCGTTGCCATTGTTATTGTTGTTTCCCCCGTTGTTGTCGTTGTTCCCGTTGCCCTGGTTATTGTTGTGGTTCTGATTCTGGTTCAACTGAGGACAATCGCGTTTGTAGTGTCCTTCTGCCCCACACTGGAAACATCCCCGGTTTCCACGCTGTGGTTGCTGCTGCTGGTTCTGTGGAGCTGGCGGTGGGAGTTGCTGGTTCTGATTTGCAGGCCGTGGACTCCTACAGTCTTTGGCCTCATGACCCATCTTGAGGCATCTTTGACAACGAACCTTATTACACTGGCCACTGTGATGTTTGTTGCAGGTGTTACACTTTGGAAGGTTTCCTCGATACCCTCCTTGTTTATGGCTGCTAGAGGAGTGCTGACTTGGACTCTGGTAGCTGTCCGTCTTTCGCTGCTGAGACTGCACCTGCACTGAAACTGACCCCTTGCTAGAATCCCCCTCCCATTTTCTTTTACTTTCACTGGGAGTAGCAAGCGTAGTAGAAGCAGTAGCGGTAGTGGTAGCACTGATACGCTTTGGCAGTTTGCCCTGGTCTACTGCCTGATCTGTGATGCGGTGTGCAAGGCGCTGAATTTCCTGGATGTTGTTGAGGTTAGCCGACGTCACGTGGCTCTGGATTTCTGGCGCCAAACCCTTGAGATACAACTCAATGCGCTTGTATGGTGGGTCTACCATGGTTGGACACAGCACAGCCAACTCATTCGACCTCTTGGTGTAAGCTTCGATTTCTGAACCCACCATCTTCAAATTGTACAACTCATCCTCCAACTTGTGGATGTCTTCTCTTGTGCAATATTCCCTCTTAATCAGTTCTTTGAATTCATTCCAGGGTGTGGCGTTAGCAGCCGCCAACCCTAAGATCTGTACTTGCGCATTCCACCAGGTGAGCGCAATCCCTTCAAGAGTGCCAGTGGCGAACTTCACCCTGCGAGCCTCAGGGCATTCACACATTTCAAAAACCGACTCGAGCTTTTCAAACCAGTGGAGGAGTCCAACTGCCCCCTCCGTGCCACTGAACGAGCTAGGACGACAGTCCATGAAATTCTTGAATGTGCACCCAGGTTGTTGCTGAGCGGGTTGACCTATTGTGTACGAATAGGGCAAAGTTAAGTACGAGAATTAATGTAGGATCTAAAGATCCTAGTGCCTATACTGCAGGGTATACTACCTGCTTGGGCGGCTGCAACTGCCGCAGCAACGAGAGCCTCTAGCTGGGCTTGAGTCATGGTAATTCGTGCGGCCATTGATCTTCAAATCAAAGGCAACGTAAGTAAGAAAAAGGGTTCGCGAGTAGTGCGATGACAGAAGAGTGTAGGCACGTAAGTGTTCTCAAGCAATAACAAGTTGTGAGCAAGGTAATGTAAGCATACTACGAGCAAAGTTCTATGCAAATTCTAGCATGTAGGCAATAAACATAAACCTTATTACCTAGGAAGTTGAGTCTTGCACGTGGAGCGAAGCGTCGTTGTGGATCGTTGAGAGCACTGTTCTGGTTATAGTCTGGTTTTAATAAAAACGTTTTTTCCATATTAAAACCAAGTTCTCTATAACCAATGGCTCTGATACCAATCTGTCACACCCCCAAAAATCCACCTGCGGAGTATCACCGCTTGGGAGCGTGACTGACCAGGATCAAGCCACCAATCATACAGAACATTGTATAAAGTAAAAGTAATCACATTATAATCCAAACCATTTCCATATGAAAGGTGTTTCCAAAACATAAGTAAGTTAACATTGTTTAGCGGAAGCGTATTATTGTAAAACCCATAGCAAATAAGTATCAGACATCCAAAGTGTTTAACAAGGTGATCACGATCCAAGCCCCACAACGACCAGCTCCTCCGTGTGCAAGCTCCAAGTACCTAACGATCTGCAAGGCATGTAACAGAATGATCAACAAACTAGTTGAGCGAGTTCACATAAAGGAAATGCGTAATAGTAAGTTCATTTGTAATAGGTGGCTCTACTGGGCCGTTTGTATATTTTACTGTGGTGGTGTTCCACGTTTTCCTGTGGTGGTGTTCCACGTTTTCCTGTGGTGGTGTTCCACGTTACTGTGTGGTGGTGTTCCACGTTTTCCTGTGGTGGTGTTCCACGTTTTCCTGTGGTGGTGTTCCACGTTTTCCTGTGGTGGTGTTCCACGTTTTCCTGTGGTGGTGTTCCACGTTGTATAACCACTAGACTACTCGTAACTATAGGTATCCTTCACAACCGAGGATAGTAAAGTGGTAGTCTAGGCATAGTGTCAATAATGTATCTAATCAACCTTTCAATCCCATTCCCAACACCCCGGGAACCCCATGCCTTGGTAAGAGTGTGAACTCACCTTGGTTTGCTCGGTATGCTAAATAAGTACACGCGCTCACAGTTAATCAATCACGTCCTATTGTATACACGTATAGCAAATCAGTTCATGGTCGGAATATTACGCATGCAATTAATTGTTCACACAGCAGTTAGTTTGCATATCAGCACAACACGTAGTATTACACAAACATGTTCATCACCAAGCATGGCATGTCAATTAAATCAAACATACATTCCACTATCTTTCGAAAGATGTTTATAACCTACCATCCTTCGAATCCAACCTTATCTTTCGACACATTAGTGATCTTTCGACACTTACAAGTTTTCACAGTTATCTTTCGGACTAGTTGGTATGTTTCGTACCATCAGTCATCTTTCGACCTAAGGTATCTTTCGGTCAACTTAATTATGTTTCGGTCATATCTATCCTTCGGTCAATGCTATGTTTCGACTACCAGCATCTTTCGACACTACCTATGTTTCGACAAACAGTATCTTTCGATCAATCAACAGTTACGTTTTCACAATCAGTTACGTTTTCACAGGAACAGCAACCCTAATCATCTGTACAGCCGTCATCATCATTACCAAATCATCAGAATCATTTAGCACATCTAATCATAACGCAATCATCCAGAAATCATTGTCTAGCATGAACCTAGTTTAAACGTATCACGAAACCGGTTAACGCACATTAACACATCATCAAACCCTATGTGAAATCTATATCGATATTCAATCGTATCCAAAATCATGATATTCAGGCATGTATCAGTTCAGGTTACATCAACAATCAAGAACACACTACACGTGAACACATACGCATATAAACGAACGATCGAATCAAATAGATTTTACTAACCGAAATGAGGGTTTGGTCGCAAGGGTCTCCTGTGGTTACTAGCTTGCCGTCACAGTTTGGAGAGCTCTAGGGTTGGGAATATGATAGAAAATGACAGCCGGTACATGTTGATACGTATTTATACGTATTACAGAAATGGGCCAAGCCCATCAGAAAGACTGGGCCGAAGGATCTGGGTTCCAGTCGAAGGATATGGTCTTGGTTCGAAGGATATGTTTCGAGATCCTTCGAACCGGCAGTTGATCCTTCGAATCGAAGGATATCTTTCGGGGTCCTTCGATTGGCATAACATGTTTCGATCTAAACTAAGTGTTTTAATAATATTCCAATAATAACTTTAATACCACAGCAAGTAATCACATATGTGCAACACGACAATTCATTTCATCAAAACACAACGTGTACAATTACAAGTCCATAATCCAAACAACTAAGCAGTCAAAGTCAACGCGCATTTAATGCGAAAGCGAAAGTCAGAAACTCGAGTTGTCACACTAGACGATACGGTGCGCGGGCTATTGGGGCTGCTCCAGGAGCTAACTCAATCTGGAATTCGACCTGGCGATGAGGCGGTAAACCGGGTAAATCTTCAGGAAACACCTGAGGAAAGTCACGTACAACTGGAATATCCTCCAGCTTCTTTTCCTTTGCTGATGCGTCAGTGACAAGTGCCAGAATTGCAGTGTGCCCTTTTCGTAAACATTTCTGCGCCTTTAAGAAAGAGATGATGCCAACCACAGCACCACTCTTGTCGCCTTGGACTTCGAGAGGTTCTTGCTTAGAGCGAGGAATACGGATGATCTTTTCCTTACATAAAATCTCTGCGTGATGCTGGGATAACCAATCCATACCGATGACGACGTCGAAACTACCCAAAACTATGGGTATAAGATCAATAGAGAAGGCCTGACCAGCTAGAACAATACTACAACCCTTGATTACATGTGCAGCTTCTACACTTTTACCATTTGCTAGTTCTACGACATGTTTGGTGTTTAAGGGTGTTGGGGTACGTTTTAACAATTTACTCATTTTCAAGGACATATAACTTGTATCAGCACCCGAATCAAATAAGACAGTAACATAAATATCATCGAGAAGAAACTTACCCATAACCACATTGGGATCATTCACTGCATCTCCTCGACCCAACACAAAAGCACGACCCCGAGCTTCGTTGCCATTGTTGTTGTTGTTTCCCCCGTTGTTGTTGTTGTTGTTGTTCCCGTTGCCCTGATTGTTGTTGTTGCGATTCTGGTTCTGGTTCAATTGAGGGCAATCACGTTTGTAGTGGCCTTCAGCCCCACACTGGAAACATCCCCGGTTTCCACGCTGTGGCTGCTGGTGCTGGTTCTGTGGAGCTGGCGGTGGGAGTTGCTGGTTCTGATTTGCTGGCCGTGAGCTTCTACAATCCTTAGCCTCATGACCCATCTTGAGGCATCTTTGACAACGTTCCCTGCGGCATCTTCCGCTGTGGTGTCTGTTGCACTTATTACACAGTGGGTGAATTCCCCGATATCCACCCTGCCCCTGACTGCCAGATGATTGCTGACTCGGATTCTGGTAGTCATTTGTCTTGCGCTGCTGAGACTGAACAGAAACTGATCCCTTGCTGGAATCCCCCTCCCATTTTCTCTTGTTGTCACTGGGAGTAGCAGAAGTAGTGACAGCAGTAGTGGTAGCCTTGATACGTTTTGGCAGTCTATTCTGTTCCACTGCCTGATCTGTGATGCGATGAGCGAGGCGTTGAATAGCCTGGATGTTGTCAAGATTGGCCGATGTTACGTGGCTCTGGATTTCTGGCGCCAAACCCTTGAGATACAACTCAATGCGCTTGTATGGAGGGTCCACCATAGTTGGACACAACACAGCCAACTCGTTCGACCTCTTGGTATAAGCCTCGATTTCTGACCCAGTCATTTTCAAGTGATACACTTCATCTTCCAGCTTGTGAATGTCTTCACGAGTGCAGTATTCCCTTTTGATCAATTCTTTGAAATCATTCCAAGGGGTGGCGTTAGCAGCTGCCAACCCTAGGATCTGTACTTGCGCGTTCCACCAAGTCAACGCGATTCCTTCCAAAGTGCCAGTGGCGTACTTGACCCTGCGAGCCTCAGGGTATTCACACATTTCGAACACAGATTCTAGCTTCTCGAACCAATGGAGGAGTCCCACTGCCCCCTCGGTGCCACTGAATGAGCTTGGACGACAGTCCATGAAGTTCTTGAAAGTGCAGACAGGCTGCTGCGCGTGTTGACCTATTGTGTACGAATAGGACAAAGTTAAATACGAGAGTTAATGTAGGATCTAAGGATCCTAGTGTGAGTCTATACTGCAGGGTATACTACCTGCTTGAGCAACTGCAAGTGCCGCAGCAACTTGAGCTTGAACGAGAGCCTCTAGCTGGGCTTGAGTCATGTTAATTCGTCCGGCCATTGATCTTCACATCAAAGGCAACATAAGTGAGAAAGGTTCGCGAATAGTGCGGTGACAGAAGAGTGTAAGCACGTAAGTGTTCTTAAGCAATAACAAGTAGTGAGCAAGAGTAAGGTAAGCATACTACGAGCAAAGTTCTATGCAGTTCTAGCAAGCAGGTAATAAACATAAACCTTATTACCTAGGATGTCGAGTCTTGCACGTGGAGCGAAGCGTCGTTGTGGATCGTTGAGAGCACTGTTCTGGTTATAGTCTGGTTTTAATAAAAACGTTTTCCCATATTAAAACCAAGTTCTCTATAACCAATGGCTCTGATACCAATCTGTCACACCCCCAAAATCCACCTGCGGAGTATCACCGCTTGAGAGCGTGACTGACCAGGATCAAGCCACCAATCATATTGAACATGTAATTAATATCAAGTAAAATAAGTGCAAACCAAACATCCAATACGACAGGTGTTCAAAACATAATCATAGTTTCAAAGTATAGCGGAAGCATAGTAAGTAATCCAACATAGTTAATAGTTTTAAATGTCATAACAGTTCAACGTAGTAATCACGATCCTTGTCCACAACGACCGCGCCTCCAGTGCAAGCTCCATAAGTACCTAAGGTCCTGCAAGGCATGCAGCAACGAGTCAACAACTAGTTGAGCGAGTTCACAGTTAACAGTTCAGTAATAGTATAGTGTGAGTAGTAGTATGTTCGTTCGTTATGTCATGCATCGTATTAGTTTCCATCGCGGCCTCCCAGGCAGGTATGCGAAGATATTAGGGGGATGTTCATCCCGAGTATTCTAGACTAGGTTTACCTGTATCGCGGCCTACCAGGCAGGTGTGCGAAGACTAAGAAATTACAGTTCGCGGCCTTCCAAAGGCAGGTGTGCGAAGTCAGTCATAATATCGCGGCCAACCCTTGGCAGGTGTGCGAAGATCAGTTCAATAAGTGTTACTAGTCTAGTCGTATCCTTATCGTTAGGTTCTATCAACTGAGTACATACAATAAAGTAATCCAATCCCATTCCCACCCTGGGAACCCCATGCCTTGGCTGTGTGAACTCACCTTGGTTTGCTCGGTATGTTATTGCTTCTAGGGTTTATAAATCTCTAAGTCCGTTACACACGACCTAGGATATATTGCACATGATTCATTCAATTAGGGTTTACAATCCTCGATATTCAAGCAACGGTGCTTTGTGTGTTTATTGTGTACACGGTGATATCACATAGAATATTAACGCATACAAGACCAGACAGTTGCATTCAACTTCATACAATCATGCAGTCCTTTCAAGTTTAAACATAATTCAGTACATGCATCACAACAAGCATTCCGGATCATAAAATCGACCTAATACAGACAGTTCATCAACAACGTCGGATCATTTATCAAGTAATCAGTTCAGACCGTGCATTTAACATAGAATTCAGGCTAGATTATCATGCATAAGAGTCGGGCTAGGTTATTATCATATTAAACAAACTTGGATATTACTTAATCTACAAAAGTCGGACCAGAGTTCCACTCTTAAAACTCGGACCCTATGTACATAAGCTTATAAACTTCAGACAAGGGGTGGGGGTTTGGGGTCATGAAACTCGGACAAGATCCCTTCCATTAAAACTCGGGCAACATTTGATTCGGACATTATATGTTTGTATCAAAAAGGTCGGACCAAGTAGCTTATCAAGAAACTCGGACCTATCCATTATATATACTCGGACAAGAAGAAGGTGGGGATTAAAATCGGACATGGGCTCTAAAGCCCAAAACTCGGACCACCACACATAATAAATTCGGACCAAGTGCATTCCTCGGACCCTGTTTGTTTGTTTTAAAATCGGATAACATAATCAAGCAAAGGTCGGACCAGATACAACCTCGGACCCTTTACTTCCTTTAAAAACTCGGACCATACTTGGTGAATGAAACTCGGGCAACTAAATTCCCAAAACTCGGGACACATTAAGTCCAAGTAAAAGTCGGGCAACCATTGTCTTAAAATGTTCGGACCTTGAGTCCTTATATCAACCTCGGACTTCATGTGTTCTTTATAAAACTCAGACAACTACATAAGGGTCACGAAACTCAGACATACATATTCATTCACAAAACTCTGAAACACAATTCCATCAATCGTTTTTTGCATCATGACAGTTACGTTTTTCTTGGTTTCTAACCCTAATATCATACACAGTGACGGCAAAATCATAATCAATCCACTTATGATCAACAATAATCAACCTATAATCATTACAGGAACCATCTATCAATCATACAACTAATCATCATCATCAACAAATTCAGAATCAAATCAAAATCACAGCCTATCACATGTAGAACTAGGGTTTGCAAGAATTACAAGAATCAAGAATTGATATCAATCAACTAATCAACAAACAATCATTAACAATTACCTTGTGTTGATCCTAGAGGAAGAGAGGAATCAAACTTGTGATGTCTTGCCAATGATTTGGTGATGATTGCTAGAGAATTGTGAACTACGTGCTTGGATTTTTGTGAAAAAGATTAGTGAAATGGGATTAGGGTTAAGTATGATTTAGGTTTCACTAATAACTCTTTACACCCTCCATTATTCTATTTTACAAGAGTGCACTATCTCAATTAATTTTACAGTTTCACCACCAAGTTTGTACATTGGACAAGTTTATCACAATTAACACATAGTCATGCACAATCACACAATACACTTCATTGCATCAAAACGTATACAATTCTATAGCAATCAATTGTGCAAATAAACAGCTAAACAATACATGAACGTGCAATAAATGCGAAATAGAAATCTTGGAAATTCGAGTTGTCACAGCAATCTTCCACTGCTCCATTCTGCGGTACCTGTAAAAGAAAGCATTTTGGAAAATGCAAAGGGTATTGCAATTTCTGCAAAATTCCGGGGCATCAAGAAGAAGATTGCAGAAGAAAGAAATCGACAATCTGCCTCAACTGTGGAGAAGCTGGACATTTTAGACCAGACTGCCCTAAACTGGTCAAACCAGCGGACAACAAGGCTAAACCAGCTGAAGGAACTAATAAAAAGAACGCAAGAGCCTTTCAGCTGACTACTCAAGAAGCAGAACTCATTCCGGATGTGATAGCTGGTATGTTCCTAGTTCACAACGTTTATGCAAAAATATTATTTGACTCTGGTGCAAACCAAAGTTTTATAAATACTTCATTCTGCCAAGCTCTTAAAATACCCATAACCAACTTTAGGCAGATTTTTATGGTAGAAACTGCCGATGGTAATTCTGTTCACATAGATAAGGTTTTGCGAGAAGAAAAGATAGAACTTTCAGGTCATAAATTTTCTGCAAACTTGTTACCCATGAAGTTAGCTGGATTCGATGTTGTGTTAGGAATGGATTGGTTAGTAACCAACCATGCTGGAATCCTCTGTGATAAGAACTCCATAGAAATTCGTGCGCCATCAGGAGAAATAATCGTGGTTGCAGGAGATAAGCCACGTAAGTCAATGAAGTTCATTTCTGTGATGAAAGTTGCTAGTTATGAACGAAAGCAAGGAATAGTATATATGATTTCAGTAATCATTAGTACCAAGGGTAAGGAACTTAAAGAAATTCCCGTAGTATCAGAATACCCGGATATATTCCCAGAAGAACTACCTGGATTACCACCCGATAGGGAGGTAGAATTTAGAATTCATCTAATTCCTGGAACTACACCGATAGCCAAGGCTCCTTATCGGTTAGCACCCACCGAAATGTTAGAATTGAAAAAGCAGTTAGATGAATTATTAAGCAAAGGATTTATACAACCTAGTTCATCCCCGCGGGGAGCACCAGTGTTGTTTGTGAAAAAGAAAGATGGTTTGATGCGAATGTGTATCGATTATAGGGAATTGAATAAAGGTACAATTAAGAATCGATACCCATTCCCTAGGATTGATGATCTTTTTGATCAGCTTCCGGGAGCTAGATATTTCTCTAAGATAGACTTACGCTCCGGATACCATCAGTTGAAGGTACAAGAAGAAGACATACCTAAAACCGCTTTCAGGACTAGGTATGGTCACTACGAGTTTACAGTTATGCCATTTGGATTAACAAATGCTCCTGCAACATTTATGGATATGATGAATAGGATCTGTAAGCCGTATTTGGATAAATTTGTAATTGTCTTCATCAACGATATACTTATTTATACCAAAAGCCAGGACGAGCATTGTGAACATTTACATGCACTCTTAACTTTGTTAAGAAAAGAGAAGCTTTACGCCAAATTCTCGAAGTGTGAATTTTGGCTCCAGGAGGTGCAATTTTTAGGACATATGGTGAATCACGAAGGTATTCATGTAGATCCATCCAAAATAGAAGCGTTCACCAAATGGAAGGTCCCGCAATCAGCTATGGAAGTTAGAAGTTTTCTAGGGTTAGCTGGATACTATAGGCGATTCATTAAAGATTTTTCTAAGATAGCTGTGCCATTGACTAAGCTAACCTGTAAAGCAGTAAAGTTTGAATGGGGATCTAGGCAAGAAGAGGCTTTTAGGATTTTAAAGCAAAGGTTAACAAAGGCCCTGATTCTAGCCTTACCAGAAGGGACATAAGATTTTGAAGTTTACTGTGATGTTTCTAAGTTAGGATTAGGATGTGTGCTAATGCAACGCAAAAAAGTAATTGCGTATGCCTCAAGGCAATTGAAGAAGCACGAGGAAAACTATACAACCCATGAGTTAGAATTAGGATCGATAATTTTTGCCCTTAAGATTTGGAGGCACTATCTGTATGGAAGTAAGTTTACAGTTTATACAGATCATAAAAGCTTAAAGTACATATTTGGGCAAAGAGAATTGAACATGAGGCAAAGGAGATGGATGGAAATTCTAAGTGACTACGACTGTAATATTCAATATCACGAAGGAAAAGCAAATGTAGTCGCAGATGCTCTAAGTCGTAAGTATCATGAAAAGCAAAAGCGAACTCGTGCTCTTAGATTAAATCTATAGTTAGATTTAATGGAACAACTGAAAAACATTCAGAAAACAGCAATCAAGGATGATGCTGAAGGAATGAAAGGAAGGATAAAGGAATTAGAGCAGGGAACTGATGGAATTTGGAGACTCCACAAGAAAAGGATTTGGGTACCTAAGCAAGGAAAATTAAGGAACAAAATTGTAGAAGAAGCCCATAAATCTAAGTATACTATGCACCCTGGAAATAATAAGATGTACCAAGATTTAAGAAATAATTTTTGGTGGTTAGGAATGAAAAAGGACATAGCTAAATATGTATCTAAGTGTCTGACCTGATCGCAAGTTAAAGCAGAACACCAGAAACCTTCAGGGTTACTCCAACAGTTAGAAATGCATGTATGGAAATGGGAACTAATAACAATGGACTTTGTTACTAAGCTACCCAAGACCAGAAAAGGTAACGACGCAATTTGGGTAATTGTGGATCGATTAACCAAATCAGCTCATTTTTTACCCATGAAGGAGACCTTTAGCATGGAGAGATTAGCTAAGTTATACGTAGACGAAGTAGTATCCTTACATGGAGTTCCACTCTCTATTGTATCAGATAGAGATAGTCGATTTACTTCGCATTTTTGGACAAGTTTCCAAGAAGTCATGGGGACTTGGCTAAACTTAAGCACTGCATACCATCCTCAAACAGACGGGCAAAGTGAATGGACAATCCAAACCCTAGAAGACATGCTCAGGGCATGTGTGATAGATTTTGGTGGAAACTGGGATGATCACCTACCCTTAATTGAATTCTCCTATAACAATAGTTACCATTCAAGCATCAAAGCTGCCCCGTTCGAAGCAGTGTATGGGCGAAAGTGTAGAACTCCAGTTTGCTGTGCAGGAAACCACCGACAAAATAACTCAAATCAAGGAAAGACTGAAAACAGCTCGAGATCGTCAGAAAAGTTATGCAGACAATCGACGCAAGCCACTGGAATTTCAAGTTGGAGACAAGGTACTCTTAAAAGTTTCTCCTTGGAAAGGGGTAGTCCGCTTTGGTAAGAAAGGAAAGCTAAGTCCAAGGTACATAGGACCATTCCCAGTAACTCAAAGAATAGGACCAGTTGCATATCGCTTACAACTACCAGAAGAACTAGCAGGAGTACATGAAGTATTTCATGTATCTAACCTCAACAAGTGTCTATCTGACGAATCACTGGTAGTACCTCTTCAGGATATAGAGGTAAATGAAAAGCTAAAATTTGTTGAGAAACCACTCCAAATAGAAGACAGAAACGTCAAGTTTCTCAAACACAAAAGACTAGTATTGGTCAAGGTTAAGTGGGATTCAAAAAGAGGACCTGAATACACCTAGGAGCTGGAATCGGAAATGAAGCAAAAGTATCCTCACTTATTTCAGTAAATCTCGAGGACGAGATTTTAAATATGGTGGGGAGGATGTAAGGACCTACAAAAATGTCCCAAATAGACCCGTAAGTGAAAACCCGGACCCCTGCAACCCTAATGTGCATGAAAAACCAAGAAACCAAGAAAATTGGGTTTCACGCGGGCCGCGTAAAACATAATAGAAGTCTACGCGGGCCGCGTCAACCTAAAGTTGACCGGATAAGCATTTTGGGCCACGTGTCGCACACGTGGCGGACCTACCGATGACACGCTAGCCCTAGTTGTAGACTAGGTGGTTCTCGCGGGCCGCGTAAGACCTTGTTAAGGTTTACACGGGCCGCGTAAGACCTTGTTAAGGTTTACGCGGGCCGCGTAAAACTCATTTTTCTGCTATAAATTGCTGGTGCATGGGACTTGCTTATGTGCTTGAAAATTTCAATCAAACACGAAGTTTACTGCTCAAAATCATAATTCTAAGTAGGGAAACGCTGCCGCAGATACAGGGTATTAAGTCGAACACTGCTACGATACAATGTCCGATCGATTGAAACCAATCCGATGGATGTTTAAGTGCTGCCCATAATTGGGCTATACTTTGTCATTCGTCGTGAGGGTTTTAATCTCGTGAGCTTATTGTAACTGTTGTATTAAGTTACTGACCTAGTTTCGTGTGCATTGTTGTTTAAAATAGGTTATCAGGCTTATCGGTAGGCTAAACTCTGCCCAACTAAACTTGCAATGTGAGTCATTCTCTTTTTATTAACAATGTTTTACAATACTCCAATTATTTTCAAAGTTATAATTACAGGGATTAAGTCGTGGTTATCTTGAATCACTGGCAAGTGGGGTATTGTGCACATTACTAATTTCTCACGGTTAGGTTCATAAACCTAACATTGATAATCATCACTACTTGGGTGAAAGGACCCAATAGTGGTATGACCATCGTCACCAGATTGTGACACGGCGCCAGATAAAAATAAGATAAAGGCCATTGTAATCGCTCTTATGCTGTAATTTATAGCTATGTGTCGTTTTATCAAATTTGAGTGACTCGCCAGTATTTCCCCGCTGATAAAATATTTTTAAACATGTTTCAGGTGACCTACTGTGAATCAAGGAAAAGTGCTAAGGAGCACTAACAAGCTTGAAGTAGTGGCTCAGTAAAATAAATAAACATGTTTTGTAAAACAGAGGTTTCCCAGTGAAACTACCCTTATTGTAAATTACGGGGTTTGTCCCAAATTGTGAAATAAAATAATTGGGCATTTTCAAGTTTTAAAAGATTCTGCTAAACTTTCGCTGTCAACTCAAATAATAAATACCACGGGTTTCTGTCTCGCGGCTTCTGGACCGGGTCACACCGGGCCGGGGGTCTTGACAGGGGGGGGGGGGGGTTAGGTTTTTGGGTGGTGGTGGGGTGGGGTGGGGGTGGGTGTTTAGGTTTTGGGTGGTGATGTAGTGGGTTTAATTTTAGGTTATTGGACACTTGTCACTCTATAAATCCTTCTTACACTTCTCACAATTAGAAGCCTTTGTAGAATAACTTGACCCATATGTGATAACCTTATTGTTTCTAATGAAAACCAGTACTCACTCAACCTAGTAGGTTTTAGTATGTACATTAGGTTAAGCTTAAGCACGCTAGAGTTTTAGGATGGCATGAGCTGAAGAACAACCTGTTGAGGACCAACATCCCATTTTAATAAGCTTATTGTCAAAATAATTGTTATGTTTCATTATGACTATGCTTTCTTGTGTTTGAAATGCTTATGACATGTATGGAATGTTTCCGTTACGTGATGATGGGATTTATTCAGTTAATGAACTATGTTGCAATGTGTAAACTCAACAAATGAGACCCGTGGTGTTGGGACGTTTCACATCATCTGAAAATCCTCTTCTTTATCTAGCGTCATACATGAATGTGAACCATCTCACCTCTGGTTCCACTTCGTTAACTATTCTTTGAAATAACCATTTGCTTAGTCGGAACCGTCATCAGAAAAGATCTTCATCATAAACGACGTCCTCGATGAAGTAGTCACGAATCAAACGATTGTGGGTTCCTTCACGGTCTCTCTTCAAAGCGGGTCTTTGCTTTCCGTCATAAGCTTCAGGCATCATCTTGTAATATGTCCACTAACATGGTACTAATCGCCTCAATAATAACGTGTTTAAGATTTTACAATAATGAAGAGGGTGAATTTAAGCTATCCATTTCAAAAAATGAATTATGTTCAAAGATGGTGAATTTAGAGTAGCTGAAATGGTTAAAATGTGTTAATATATTTTGAGATAATTTTTTTTTTTTTTTCTAAAAAACAAGCATTAAACGACATTATAGGTGCTGCACATCACCTGCACAGCCGTGAAGGTCTCCACACCTACACCTACACGTCGAGACTACGCTAGCCAGACGTGGTGTTCCACGGTGCGGCTTTCAGCTACGTCGTCGAATAACGACTCTTCTTCACTTGACCATACCGCATAGTGTTACGAAGTACTTATGGTTACGACCTCTATAGTTTAATCGCTAGGTTTTTAGTTTAATAGTTATTTAAGGTTCACGTAGAGTTCACCAAATTTGATATCACATATAAGATATGATTAAGTCTAGTTATTGATTTAATGTATAGGTTCCTAATCAATATTTCAATTACAATAAGTATAGAGACACAATACTCATGGATTTATATGTGCGGGTTCAATAAGTCAATGCTGCTGACCGAGATATGACCCGTAATAGTTATACACTGGGCAACGAACATTAAATCCACTTAACTCGATTTACTGGTGATCACGAACAATCAACGGAACGAAATATATAATTATCTAGAATACTTATATCTATCCACAAGAAACGGAATTTATTATTTGTACAGGTTATAAATAATATAACGTTTAATTACTTATTTAATTAAACTTTGTTTTTCGAGCTTTGTATCACATTTGGGCTTGTACCTGACGTGTTGGGCTTTAGGGCTCAAGAGATGATTAACATATAATTAATTGGGTTATGAGGTTTAAGCCTACTTAATATATATATTAATCATACCCTAAATTCCTAGTTGAATATACCTAGCCGTCAACTACAGTTCAAAAGAAAAATTCTATTGTTTTTGCTTTGGCAATTTCAGTACAATTTTCTTAGCATTCAAAACAAAGTAGAAGGTGCTCCCTTTTCTTTGGTGACTTTTGATCAATCGACCAAGGCACGTTGTCGTCGCTTGGTTCGTGTTTGTATCTAGCATTCGTTCGTTATAGCTCGGTGTCTTACACAGTTATTATTAACCAAGAGGGTATAATTTTTCTCATCGGTAGATTAATTATTATATACACCGTATTTGCATGTTTGTAACCATGATCCTGTTCGATTCACTTTTGGTGTTGATTATTTATATTTATTCAACTGCGTTTTATTAATTATATATTTAGTTAATAAAATATGTCAAACCTGTTTTGATTAAAAGTAAAATTGACACAACTGAATCCCAACAGTGGTATCAGAGCCACGCTTCGGAACCGGTCCTTTTAACCGGTTATAGATCTCAAACTTTAACTTGTTTAAAGTTTCAGATTTAAATATTTCTTGGGTAAGAAGTTATTTGGTCAAAAGTTTTATTTGTTTTTATTTGACCAAAAGATTGGCCCACTTTAATATGATTGTGTTGAATATGTAAATCTGGCCGACCTTGTACTTGTATTTTTGTTCTTGTTTTGTTTTTTGTTCTATGGTTTTGGCCCACTTTGTGGCTCAAAGTTGTAATAGATTAGGGTTTTAATTTTATTATTTTTTTATTATAGTGTTGAAGACCCGAAGACAAAACTGAAGACATTACATGAATCATGGAGGTGCTAAAGACAACTAGATGCACTAGGTCCATCCTTGTGGTTGTTTTGTGTTTGTAACCCCGTGACCCAGTTTGGTCTTGCTATTTGGCTCTAGCAAGAACAAACAAAATGGCCTAAAGATTTACATATTTATTTTGCTATTATGGTTGCTTTTATCATATAAATTGTTATGTAACATACCAAGCTAATACCAAACTTTTAAAAGGTGTTTTAAAATATTCACAATCAATTATAACAAGTTCTAAACTGTTTTTTACAACTTGTAAATATTTGTTATAAAACAAATAGTTTATTCTAAAATAAATAATAACCATTAGAGTTTTTGAAATTTAACAAGTTTTAACTTTCTAAAACCCATAACTTAATAGTTTTAAAACTATTAACTTTTATATGGTTATACAAGTCGCGACAAACTTAGCTTTAATAGGTTATTTAAAATTAAGTGTCCTGAGAGATGAAAGGGTTCATCAAGATGTCACGAATAAATATGTACTAAAATTGGCTCTCACGACCCTATTTGGTAAATATTAAATTAACCCATAATTAAAATCAATAGTCTATGCCATCCTATCACAAGCTACACTTGGAACGTAAAAGCGAACCATTAGCGTTTGGTGCCACAGCACCACACTTGATGTCTAGCATATTCTTCCAAGGTGCAAGGGTTTTGTTGACACATCTGGCCCTTCCACAAGTACCTCTTTTAGGACGACTATTACTTTTTCTTTTCTCACCACATGCTCCAGCTGTCTCGAAAGTAAAAGTCGGCATAGATGAGGCTAAACGTATCAATGCATAGACAAGAGTTGTCTTAGCGGCCTCATACTCGAGAGTTGTGCAATTCTCATAATTGACACTCGTTGTCAGTCTGCCTAGTCACTTACTAAAGTGCATGCCACAGCTACCCTTACTACAGACATAGCCAGATTCTCATTCCTTATTCTAATTACTGTAATGGGTCATTAATTAAATAAGGAAATATACATCGAAAATACTAATTAAAATCTCTTTGCTTATGTAATAGATGTCTAATGAAAACAACTCCTTCGTTCTCAAGTCTATACTTGAAAAAGAAAAACTGAATAACACCAACTTTCGCGAATGGCATCGCAATTTGAGAATAGTTCTCAAGATGGTGAAAAAGCTATATATCTTAGATGGCCCAGTCCCTACCGAGCCTGAAAGTAACACTACTGCTGCTCATAAGGCACTGGAAAAACATAAAGAGGATGCCGTTGAGGTAGCCTGCCTTATGCAAGCCACCATACCTCCTGAACTTCAGAAGAACATGGAAGATAAAGATGCTTATGACATAATCCAGCAACTGAAAGACATGTTTCAGAAGCAAGCCCGATAGGAGCGATATGACACCATGAAACAACTCATAAGCTGTAAAATGCAAAAAGGATCGTGTGTCAGTACTCATGTGCTTAAGATGAAAGGGTACATTGATCAGATGAACAAACTTGATTATCCCCTGCAAGATCAAATGGCAGCGGACTTCATCTTGAACTCTCTCCCTAGCTCGTATGACTAGTTCATTATGAACTATAATATGAATGTTTGGCTGAAGATTGTGCCTGAGCTACATGGTACGCTCAAAATGGCCGAGATGAACATTCCACATAAAACCAACCAAGTTCTGATGGTTAAGTCTGGTGGTGTTAAGAAGCCTAACAACAAGAAAATGGCTCATAACAGCAAAGGCAAGAAAATGGCTATTGTTACTGCCAAATCTGCCACCAACAACAAACAGGTTGCTAAACCACCCCCTCCCCAGGAGCGTCAGTGATTTGAATGCAACCAAATGGGGCATTAGAATAGGAACTGCCCACAGTATCTAGCCAAGCTGAAGGTGAACAAGGCCAATAACATTGGTACTTCTTCAGGTATTCTCATTTATGTTATTGAACTTTTTACTGTCTCTAGCAACACATGGGTATTTGATACCGGGTGTGGTTACCACATCACTAATGTTTTGCAGGAGTCTGAAAAGTGGAGGAAGCTGAAACAAGGCGACATGGAACTCATCGTTGGTGATGGGAAAAGAGTGCCCGTTCTTGCAACCAGCACATTTCATTTTTCATGTCCTTCTGGCCTTGTAGTTAATTTAAACAATTGTTTGTTTGCACCTAGTATAACCAGAAACATTATTTCGGTTTCCCTTTTGTTTGAACAAGGTTTCAAGTACGTTTTTAATGGTATTTCTATTTCTGCCTACTTGAATGATGTCTTTTATTTTGAAGCTAAACCTCGAAATGGTATTTATGAGATTGATGTTCAAACATGTAATAACATATATCATCTTTCTAAGCGTAAAAAAGCTGGTATTAATGAAACCTTTCTATGGCGTTGTAGACTTGGCCACATAAGTAAGGCACACATAAAATGGCTCCAATCCGAGGGGATTCTTGAATCTATTGGACATGACTCCTTTAATGATTGCGAATCTTGCTTAGCTGGCAAACTCACAAAGCGTCCCTTCACTAGTGTTGGTGAATGGGCCAATGGTCTACTAGGACTCATTCACACTGATGTATGTGGCCCTTTCAGAACCATGACAAGGAACCATGAAATATACTTCGTTACTTTCAATGACGATTATAGTCGATATGCTTATGTCTATCTTATGAATCATAAGCATGAAAATTTTGAAAAGTTCAAAGAGTTTCAAAACGAAGTAGAAAACCAACTTACTAGAAAGATAAAAAATACTTCTATTAGATCGAGGTGGCGAATACCTCAGCTTAGAGTTTGTCAATCATCTGAAGGAGTGTGGGATAATTTAAGAACCCACTCCACCTGGCACACCCTAACTTAATGGCGTGAGCAAAAGGAGGAATCGAACCCTACTTAATATGGTTCGATCGATGATGTGTAGAATTAACTTGCCTCACTCCTTTTGGGGTCATGCTCTTATGACTGCCGCCCGCATTGTCAATCTGGCTCCGACTAAAAAGGTAAACAAAACCCCATATGAGATATGGCATGGGCGTAAAACTGATTTGGAATACCTAAGAGTATGGGGATGTGATGCATACATCACAAGTGATGTTGATGATAAGCTCGATCCTCTAGGCGAAAAGGTTGTTTTCGTCGGATACTATAAAAGAAGCGGATATTATTTCTACCATCCTGATGCAAATGTTATTTCCATCAAAAGGAAGGGGCACTTTCTCGAGGAAGAACTTCTTAATTGAGGAACTAGAAATAATGTGGTTGATCTTTTAGAAATTCGAGAACCAACAACAACCGCTGATGAAGTCGGAAGGTCTGAAAAACAAGAAATTGTTGCTGATGAATCAGACATAAACATAGGCGTTCGCAGAAGTAGCAGGACTTGTAAAGAACCCGACAGATACCTTTGGCATCTTGAAGGGGCTGAAGTCTTGGTAGTAGATAAGTCTAGTGACGAACCTGCTAACTACAAATCTGCTATCTCAGATCCTGAATCTGCTATCTCAGATCCTGAACCTGCGAAATGGCTAGAAGCCATAAATGCTAAGATGTAATCTACGCATGATAATCAAGTCTGGGACTTCGTTGAGCTACCCCCAAATCTCAGGCAGTAGGGAGCAAATGGGTTTTCAAGAGAAAAACCGATATGCATGGAAATGTACACACCTATAAAGCACGGCTAGTTGTGAAGGGTTTCACTTAAGCTCAAGGTATTGACTATGATGAGGCCTTCTCGCCCATTGTTATGATCAAATCGATCTGGATATTGCTTGCCATAGCCGCGTACTATGACTACGAGATATGGCAAATGGATGTCAAAAACGCTTTTCTTAATGGGCATCTCTCTGAAGATGTCTATATGGTTCAGCCAGATGGTTTTGTTAATCCAAAATATCCTAATAGGGTGTGCAAGCTGAATAAGTCCATTTATGGACTCAAGTAGGCGTCTCGTAGCTGGAATCTTCGTTTTGACCAAAAGATCAAAGAATTTGGTTTTGTCAAAAATGAAGATGAGCCTTGTGTTTACAGAAAGGCTAGTGGGAGCACTATATCATTCCTCATCCTGTATGTGGATGATATACTAATCATTGGAAACAACGTCCCTAAGCTTAACGAAGTTAAACACTATTTGGGAACTTGTTTGGCAATGAAAGTAGAGAAGCAACATATATTCTAGGAATTAAGATCTATAGGGATAGATCTAAGCTGCTTCTTGGGCTAAGTCAAAGTACATACATAGACAAAATGATGACATGCTTTAAGATGAAAAACTCCAAGATAGGAGGTGTTCCTATGACTAAAGGGACTTTGTTGAACAAATCGCAATCTCCTTCAACGGACATTGAAATTAAGCGAATGGAAGCAGTTCCATATGCTTCAGCAATTGGTTCTATCATTTATGCTATGTTATGTGCTAGACCTGACGTCTCGCATGCTTTAAGCATGACTAGTCGTTATCAGCAAACTCTTGGCATTATCCATTGGACTGCCGTCAAGAACATTCTGAAGTATCTGAGAAGAATTAAAGATATGTTCTTAGTATTTGGAGGAGTAGAAGAAGAGCTCACTGTAAGATGTTACATTGATGCCAGTTTTCAAACTGACTGAGATGACTCTCGCTCACAATCAGGTTTTGTATTCACTCTGAATGGAGGAGCTATCTCATGGTAGAGCTCCAAGCAGAGTGTGGTGGCTGATTCAACCATCGAATCTGAATATATAGCCACATCAGATGCTGCAAAGGAGGCTGCTTGGATGAAGAAATTCATAACCGACCTCGATGTGGTTTAAAGCATTAAGAAACCCATCGAGATATTTTGTGATAACACGAGTGCTATTGCTCAAGCCAAAGAGCCCAGATCTCATCACAGGGCCAAGCACATTCTAAGAAAGTTCCACTACATACGGGAAATCGTGGAACAAGGAGACATTGTGATAAGCTAAGTGAACATAGATCAAAACCTAGCAGGCCCGTTTACTAAGCCCATGACTCAGGATAAGCATGATCAGCACATGGGTGCTATCGGGCTTAGATTAGCTTGCTGTATGTTTTGATTTAGTATTTGGATGTACGAACTTTTAACAGTTGTTCCTTTTGAATTCATTGTTGATATACTAGTTAAATGCAATTCTGAATCTTATAACTGTGTTCGATTTTAATACGTTTAATCCATGAATCTTGCATTCTAAACTATCCGTAGTCAGTCAGACTCGTGGGAACGATTCCGAATTAAGACTATTCTGACTTTGGACTAAAAGAGTTGACTTCCAAATTCATAGACCTCATTGAGAATGACGTTGGATGTAACTCGCGTCAAATCATCTTCATGGATCTTAGTCATAAGATGATTTGATATTGGTATACTCATTTAGTATCCTTTGACCTGAGATACATATTAGAACTTCCGTTTACCAAGGATTATTTTTTGATTACTGTCAACCGCTATCGCATAACTGCCAGTCATAAAGGCTTTAATTGGGAATAGTTCTGAAGTTCAGTGGGAGTTGTATGTAGTCGAAATGGGATTCTGTACTCTTACATGATATCTAACAGTTAGACATTGTGGCGCCCTCGTTGATTCAAACTGGTGAAGCGTAAGGCCTTACCCAAAATTACTGTGTGTTTGTTCGGACCACTTTGACTTTTGATCGAGAACAATAATAATTAAACACCATATGAGAATGAACTTAATCCATGTCTCATTGATTCAATTTATGTCTTTTACAGAAAGGATAAATGACAACAATTACCATAAGTCTATTATCTTGCAATAGTAAGTTGTAACTAATGGCAATGTGTTTTTGGTTAATGATTTGAAAGTGTCATACCTTGTTGGGGAAGCCATGTGCAGCTAGAGCGCCGCTGACTGTCTGCGTTGAGGATTTTATGGAAGGCCGTCCAAGTGGGAGACCGTTGGATTTATATGTACGGGTTCGATAAGCCAACACTGCTGACCGAGATATGACCCGTAAGAGTTACACCTTGGGCAATGAACATTAAATCCACTTAACTCAATTAACTGGTGATCACGAAAAATTAACGAAACGAAATATATAATTATCTAGAATAATTATATCTATCCACGAGAAACAGAATTTATTATTTGTACAGGTTATAAATAATATAACGTTTAATTACTTATTTAATTAAACTTTGTTTTTCGAGCTTTGTATCACATTTGGGCTTGTACCTGACGTGTTGGGCTTTAGGGCTCAAGAGATGATTAGCATATAATTAATTGGGTTATGAGGTTTAAGCCTACTTAATATATATATATTAATCATACCCTAAGGTAGCGTTCGTTTCATGGAATGGAATGGAATGGAATTAGGAAGTTTTTCTTTGTAAAATTGATCTTGGTTGGGGGAGGGAGGAATTTGAAATCCCATGAATTTCTTTAATCAATGAAATTTGTGACTATTTCAACATTCCATTCCATTCCTTCATTAGAGTGAAAGATTTCTAAGGAATGTTGAAATAGTCACAAATTTCATTGATTAAAGAAATTCATGGGATTTCAAATTCCTCCCTCCCCCAATCAAGATCAATTTTACAAAGAAAAACTTCCTAATTCCATTCCATTCCATGACATGAAACGAACGCTACCTAAATTCCTAGTTGAATATACCTAGCCGCCAACTACAGTTCAAACGAAAAATTTCTATTGTTTTTGCTTTGGCAATTTCAGTACAATTTTCTTAGCCTTCAAAACAAAGTAGAAGGTGCTCCCTTTTCTTTGGTGACTTTTGATCAATCGACCAAGCCACGTTGTCGTCGCTTGGTTCGTGTTTGTGTCTAGCATTCGTTCGTTATAGCTCGGTGTCTCACACAGTTATTATTAACCAAGAGGGTATAATTTTTCTCATCGGTAGATTAATTATTATATACACGGTATTTGCATGTTTGTAACCATGATCCTTTTCGGTTCACTTTTGGTGTTGATTATTTATATTTATTCCGCTGCGTTTTATTAATTATATAGTTAATAAAATATATCAAACCTGTTTTGACTAAAAGTAAAATTGACACCACTGAATCCCAACAAATACATGAAAGATCCATGAAATCCTAATTAATGTAGATTTAAATGTAGGTTCGTAGGGTGTGTCAGTCACTGTTCTAAACAAGACCATGGGGTGTTATTTCCCTTCCCCATGCAACATAGGCGCCACATCAGCACCTTATCTCCACCTCATCATCTTCCCCATCAAGGGGGTGGTGTACCCCTTCCCCTTCCCCTTCCTTTTCAACCAATCACCATCAAAGATCCAGGTGAAAAGTGCTCGGGGCGGACGAAAGTTATTCACCGATGGTCCCGATCTTCGGTCGGCATGGGCAGTGTTCCTGATCGAGGAAAACCTCCACCTCAGCTCCCCGAGCTACTTGCCGACGCCACACCCCATCGCCTAAATAAAGAAAATTTAGTGGAATTTTTTTTTCGAAAACTAGACTTTTTGAATACCCGTAAATCTACCACATTAAATAAAACTGACTAATAAATGGTTGATCGATATGAATTTAATATATAATGGAAAACATGTAAATGTGTAGCTGGTAAGCAAGAAACCGTAACAGGGATAGATGCACAAGACATGATTGTCAGTTTAGTCTAGTTCCCATCTCGGTTGTATATGAGTGATGGGATTTAGGAGTTCGTTAGGTTGATGAAGTTAAGAGAGAGAGAGAGAGAGAGAGAGAGAGGGAGGGAGGGGGGGGGAGAGAGAGAGAGAAGGACGAAAATTGTGATGTTATAATAAGAGTCTAACTTTTACCCTCTTTAATTATCTGCTTAAATACATATGCTGGGAAATCTTTATTAGTTATTAAGGGTAATACGGTTTATCAACAATTAAGAACTAATATTAATGAGTTATAACTATATGATTTTAATTCTTTATAATGTAAATGATTATAATACTATATGACTAAATACATATAACATGCTTGAAACGGGATCCGGAGAAAACAGCTCGAAGTGTGAAAACGGTGGGAAAGATTTTCAGCCACAAGATCCTTACGATTTGTGGCTGGGATTGATGCGGTGGCGTTTTTTTGTAAATATTGGGAACCTTACAACTACCAGGAGGGGTAAATTAGGAAGATACAAATAAGGGTGCACATGTAATCACATGCCATTTCCCCCATCATATTTAAACATCCATAAATTTTCTATAAATGATTATTTAAAAAAAAATACATCATAAAATTCAACATTTTTTTTATCATTCCAACAAGTATACTATTGGTATACTTTTCAAAAAAATGAACTAGGTTTTTTTATGGTGTTTTCACTTGGTTTTTGTGGTGTTTTTCTGAATTTGGTGTTTTATGGGGTTTTCAACTAGTTTTTTATGGCGTTTTACTGAACTGGGTGGTTTTATGGTGTTTTCAACTGAGTTTTTCATGGTGTTTTTTCTGAACTTGGTGTTTTATGACGTTTTCAATGGGGTATTGTTATGGCGTTTTTATGAACCGTGTGTTTTCATAGCGTTTGTATTTGAACACCCAATTCATGTCATTTTCTTTTTAATTTCAAAAGTATAGGAATAGTATACTTGTCACACCCAAACCGATGGCGGAATCATCGGGATGTGGCATGATGCGGATAGGTTGCTCGAGGGAATCCATAATGACTAATCTAGTGACAATAATTAAAAGGTTCCATATCCCATACTATTAAACAAATATATCAACAAAAGTCATCACAGATTACGAGTTTCTCAAACAACAAAACAACGTAGCATAACAAAACTTCAATTTGATTTAGGAGGGTTTCTAGACTTCCTAAACCACTTCCAGTAGTATTCCATCAATAAAGCGTTTGCGTATAACCAGCATGTAACACTTAAAGGTGAGTACACAAGTTTGCATAAGTATAGTAATAAAGCGTTTGTGCATAACCAACATGTAACACATAAAGGGCGAATCAAGTAAGCTATCGACAATAGTAGAAGCTGACCAACATGACTGCGAGTAGAGTAATGTGCGATACGTGTTCACCGAAGTGTGCACGTAACATAAGTAAGCCTTAACAACCCCTGAATAAACAGGTGCTGAGTCCAAACTGTAGTACTATCGTTGCTAAGGGTGGTAGGGCAAGTCATCACTGTGTAAACATAGCAAACTAGCATTCAACTAGTCACGTATAACATGTGAGAACGGTTAGCGTTTTAAAAGAGTTTAAGCGTTGTGTGCGTTGTGTTTTGATAGAGAACGTATGTAACACCCAAAAGTGCGTTAAGCGAAAAAGGGTTCGAGTATACTCACAGTGCGTGCTTAGCAAGTAAACATCGTCTGGAATGGATTGAAGGGAGCGCCGGATTAGCCTGCGTACGGGAACAGAAGCATAAGTCTTCTAGAGTGCTAAAACGGCCGAAATCGGAGTGTTGAGTGGGATACAGAGGCTTTGTACGAAGCTAGTGTGTTCGTACGAAGGCGTGCCTTCGTACGAAGGGTGGTTTCGTACGCGTGTTGCTTCCGTTGTCCAAAATCGAGTGTACTTCGCGTCTTTCTTCGGGAAATCGAGTGCTCATCCCTCCAGCCTTAAGCTACTGATTAAACTTAGAGCCAGAGAGGTCTTTGAGCGTTTGAGTCACATGCGGAAAACTGAGCTCTATGTACGGAGTGTCACACCCCAAAAACGTCGCAGCGGAATATAAAATGTAGTGGTGAATGAAGTTGGTGCCCTTAATATCTTGTTGAACGATGCATCAAATTGTTGGACATTTTAACATAATTAAAACATAGATTTTAAAACATAAGTCTTAAAGTTCATCACAACCACATCATAGTTGAGTTGTCTTGATCCTTATGGATCTTATTACATTTGTCCCAAACAGTTTTAAAAGTTTGTCCAACAAATTAACAAACCAAACATGCATCAACAACCACAAGATATGCCATAATTCCCGAAGCCGAACTCAAGTACCTAAAGAACACGTTAAAATCAAGTGTCAACACAAAGGAGGGTGAGTTCACATATTGAAATTTAAAATAATTTGATCCAAAGAAAAAGTTTCTAATTATGTGTTTATCATAAAAACATCCATATAATTTTTATGAAAGTTAATTTATTTCCTTGTAAAAACTCAAGGGTCAGCCGTCGCAAGCATTTCCGTAGAACCTTCCTACCATAGACATCTTCCCGAGTTTACATATTAAATTGATAGAATCAAATGTTTGGACTCATAAGTTAGCAAGACATTACGAACTATATATTAACAATGAAGGTATAATATATGCTAGACTATGAACAAAATATCAATTCATCATTTGACTTGACACGGAGCGACCGGTCACGACGGGGTTGTTAACCCGATAGATCTACCAACAATTCCTCGCGTGCAATACTTAAATGATTAAACAACATCACTTGCGCATGGCCCATATCGTGGCTATCTATGATGCCTGCCTCACGTACAATATATATATATATATATGTATATATCCTACTAATAATGATAAATTTAATATATGATGTTGTACGAATTCCCTGAAATCCCCACCGAAATGTAAGCCTATGCCGATACTTACTCTCTTGAGATCAACCAAATTCGTCCCAACTGCACGGTCGTTTTCCCCCAAACACCGTACTAATCCTTGTTTCTCCCTGAAACATATTTATTTACCAAAAACCGTTTCTCCCTGAAACATATTTATTTAACAAATCCATATATTTTCAATGAAAATATACATTTTATATATCAAAAGGTATGTTTTATTCAAAAACATTATTAAACCCTTTTTAAGACGTGTTCTTCCCTCAAAACATATACAAAACAGTAAAAAGAGGGGGTTTAGTGACACTCACATTTGGGTGCGTATTTTAAATAGCGCAATCCCACAAATCGATTTCTGCACGTCCTATTATACGTAAGAACGATTTATCAATCAATATATCACAAAATTCCTAAGTTTCTCCGTATCTTAGAATTTTCACATAACTTTGAGATTTTCTCAAAAAGTTATCGTTTTAGATTATGTTGGCACGTTAATATATATATGAGTTCATATATATGTATATTCTTTAAGATTTTGCGACTTGAACGATTTTATTGGTGACCATAATCATGTAAATCCGTTAACACTCCCGTTTATACGTAATATATCTATGATTTGCGTGTCGTAATATATATACATAAACGTACACATAAACTAAATATCATAACACACAAAATCTCGTTAACTTATATATTTTATCATTTTTAAGCATGCATACATAAAATAACTTATATGTATCAATTTTCATGCTCGACAAACAAGTTACACATTTAACGCGATTTTACCGATTCTACCGCTTTAAGCGCACAAGTGTACATGCATAGTGTAAATTTCCCGCTATCATGTCAACACTTAACATATTATCATATACACATATCTAAATCACGTAACACATTTTAACACATAAGGTTCACTCATAAATAACCCATGCTAGTGTACATTGTAAAACGCGTATTTTAGTGATTCGGTAACTTTTTCGGGCGTCGGAAGTCACGTGTGACTAGCCAAACACCAAGTAAACTTAAAGTTAGTTAATTTACTTATATTTTAACTAATAATATCAGTTTACTTACTGATTTAAAACAGTTTTATAAAAATTCTTCGAAAGGCCGATTTTTAACCGTTTTACCGCATAGTTTTGCGTTAAACGTTACCATAACTATCCCAAATTGTAATGACTTGATATTTTAACAAAATACATCTTATTTACTGATTAAAATGATGGTTATAATCAGTTTAGTGCAGTTTTTGTGTAAGTCACATAAATCATGCGATTTCACGTATTTTACAACACATAAAGCACCAAGTACAACATGCAAAGCTAGTACTTTATGACAACGTTTTATACCATTTTAACACTTCAAATACTCATATTTTTAGTGTTTAGAATCTGATCAAAATTTATTTTTATCAAATCGTATTCAAATCATCATTTCATGATCATATTTCATCATGCATGTTCAAGTAAGTGCATCTAATGCACCCATATTATATCATCATTATCCTACATGAACTTAAATGAATCCGAGAACATATTTATTTCATGTTCATATAAACCAAAACATGTTCATCACATTATCATTTAATCATGTTTACATAAATCCAAATACTCTTTCATTTATGAACACGTGACAAAAACCTACATGCATGCATACATACATACATATATATACACGACATATATACATACATATATGAACTTCCAAAAGTTCACTTTTCTGTCATCTTTTCAAATCACAAGAACCTTCTTGTATGACACCTTTTTGATTCATGCATGTAACAAACTTTCAAGAATCCCATCAATCAAGAATCAACAAAATGAAAACACAACTATATACCCACATACATACAACTTTCGGCCATACATACATATGTACACACTTCCATTTTACTTTGTTTTAAAAACTCATTCATTATTAGTTTCAAGTTTATGATTAATTCCAAGTTCAAGAGAAACTTTCCAACTTCCCTATTATCACCAAGAATCAAGAACATGATTTTTGAAAATAAGTTTATACCTTTCAAGATTTTGGCGAGTTTTGACAAGATTTTGATGTTATGGAGCTTGTTTCACCTTGAAAACACCTTTGGATCTTCAAAACACCTTGAAACCTTCTTGAAATGAGCTTGGATCTTCAAGAACAAGATTGAAAAATGAAAATAGATGTTGTAAGGGGGTGTTCGGCCGTAGCTATTAGAGAGAGAGAGAGTGAGATTGTGTTTTTGATTTTTTATCTTGGAATTGTGAAGATATGGAGTGTTAGAGAAAGATTAATCATCACTTTAATCTTCCAAGAACCACCAAGTGTAGGAGAGAGAGAGAGATATGTCCCCCCTATCCGCCACTTGTCTATACACACACATCCATCATATATAGTTCGTATAAATATATATATATATATATATATATATATATATATATATATATATATATATATATATATATACATATATATGTAATCTTGGCCAAAGACTGGTATTTTACTGGATACCGGGTATTTTAGCTAGCGTTTATTTCCCGTTTTAGTGCGTTTTAAATTATTTTTATCATTCTATAAAAATAATCTCACTAAAATATTACTAAAATAATTACCAATTGCTTGACTGGCTGCGGTCACAGTATTTTGTCAGATATGCGCAGTATCGCGCGGTACGCGCTTAAACTCGCAAAATAGAGTTTCTTAGCGCTTTAATTTGTTTTTCCTTCCGGACATGATTAAAATTACCATTCTAATCATAATGAATGATTTTTAGGATTTTAACATTGATCCGGTGGTCACCGACGTTCGTTTCGCATTTTGTCCGTTACACGATAAGCGCTTATCTTAATGTTGCCAACATAATTGTTATCAAAGCTTGGATTTACCAACACATCAAATATCACATATAAACATCAATATCACTCAAATACAGCCTTTTTATTTATTCATGACACGTGTTACATTTGTACGGTACAGCCTAAATAGCCGGGTGTCACAGTCTCCCCCTGTTTAGGAAATTTCTTCCCCGAAATTCTGGTCCTGTCATTCCTAGGTGAACTCGGGTCCACGTTTAGAATCCCAACGAACCTTGGCCAACTTAATCCTCCTCCTCCTAAGTTTCCGAATTTTCCAATCCAGAACTTCTATTGGTTCTTCGATAAATCTCAATTTATCGTCCACTTGAACCTCACTAGGGGGTATAATCAACGTCTCATCTGACAAACACTTTTTCAAATTGGAGACATGAAACACGTCATGTACTCCACTTAACTCATGCGGCATACGCGACTGATCCAACTCGAGATGCGATTTCGAAAGGACCTATATAACGCGGGCTCAGCTTTCCCCCTTTTCCAAACCTCACAACGCCTTTCCAAGGCGATACCTTCAACATAACCCGATCACCAACCTGAAACTCCAACGGTTTCCTCCTGTTATCCGCATAGCTCTTCTGTTGATCTGCGGCAGCTTTCAACCTTCCCTTGATCTGGACAGCCTTGTCGGTGGTTTCCTGGATAAGCTCGGGTTCGGTCAAATGCTTCTCGCCGACTTCAGCCCAACAAAGTGGTGATCGACACTTCCTTCCATACAAGGCTTCAAACGGAGCGGCCTTGATGCTAGCATGGTAACTATTGTTGTAAGAAAACTCAGCCAAAGGCAAATGAGTATCCTAACTTCCACCGAAATCGATCACACACGCTCTCAACATATCCTCTAACGTCTGAACGGTTCTCTTGCTCTGACCATCTGTTTGAGGATGATATGTAGTACTCATGTCCAAACGAGAACCCAGCGACTCCTGAAGAGATCGCCAAAGCCTGGAGTCAAGCTATCCGTCTCTATCTGAGATTATTGACACTAGTACTCCATGACGGGCTACAATCTCGTTAAGGTACAACTGCGATATCTTCTCCGTATTATCTGTTTCTTAAGCGCTAAGAAATGAGCAGACTTTGTCAATCGATCCACGATTATCCATATCGTATCATGTCCACGCCACGTAGGGCTAACTTGGTGATAAAGTCCATCGTAAGATGTTCCCATTTCCACTTAGGAATCTCTGGTTGCTGCAGGAGCCCAGACAGCTTTTGATGTTCAGCCTTAACCTTCGAGTATGTCAGACATTTACTGACATACACCGCAATATCTCTCTTCATATTCGGCCACCAGTATAACCCCTTGATATCCCGATACATCTTGGTAGAACCTGGGTGACTAGAATATCTGGATTTATGAGCTTCGTTCATAACCAGTTCACGTAGGTTACCTCTAAGCGGAACCCAAATCCGATTCATGAAGTACATTACTTCATCCGCTTTTGGTATCAGTTCACACTCTAATCCTCTCAAACCTTCTCTTCTCAGGTTCTCATCCTTCAAAGCTTCTCGTTGCGCATTACAAATTCGATCGGTCAAACTTGTCTGTATGGTCAAGCCCAAAGCACGCACACGTAGAGGCTTCTCCCGCTCCTTCCTATTGAGCGCATCAGCAACAACATTTGCTTTACCAGGGTGATAACGAATATCACACTCGTAATCGTTGAGTAATTCTACCCAACGTCGCTGTCGCATGTTGACCTCCTTCTGATCAAGGATATGCTAGAGGCTCTTATCGTCTGTGTATATCGTACACTTCATCCCATATAAATAATGTCTCCAGATCTTCAAGGCAAACACAACAGCTCCTAACTCCAAATCATGCGTTGTGTAAATCTTCTCGTGCACTTTCAATTGTCTGGATGCATAGGCTATCACTTTGTCCTTCTGCATAAGGACGCTTCCGAGGCCCAAACGTGACACATCACAATACACAATGAAATTATCATTTCCCTCAGGAAGGGAAAGAATAGGTGCACTACACAACTTTTCCTTCAACAGCTGAAAAGCTTCCTCCTGCTTTTCCGTCCAATCAAACTTCCTCTCCTTCTGGGTCAATAGCGTCAAAGGCTGCGCTAATCTGGAGAAATTCTCTATGAATCTCCGATAATACCCAGCAAGTCCTAAGAATTGTCGCACCTCCGACGGAGTCTTTGGCGCTTCCCAATTCTTGATCGCCTCTATCTTCGACGGATCCACGTGTATACCTTTCTCATTTATGACGTGTCCGAGAAAATGAACTTCTCGAATCCAGAATTCACATTTGGAGAACTTGGCATACAACTTCTCTTCCTTCAGCAGCTCCAAAATCAACTTCAGATGATGCTCATGATCTTTTTTGGTTCGCGAATAGATAAGTATATCGTCGATGAATACTATCACGAATTTATCCAAATACGGTTTACATACCCCGTTCATGAGATCCATGAACACAGCTGGCGCATTAGTTAAGCCAAACGGCATGACTAAAAACTCGTAATGGCCTCGTGTTCGAAAAGCAGTCTTCAGAACATCTTCGTCAGCAACCTTCAACTGATGATATCCTGATCGCAGGTTGATCTTCGAGTAGTAACTAGATCGCTGTAGCTGATCAAACAAATCATCAATTCTCGGTAGAGGGTACCAATTCTTGATAGTCAACTTGTTCAGCTCTCTGTAATCAATGCACATCCTGAAGGATCCATCCTTCTTCTTCACGAACAGAACAGGTGCACTCCAAGGAGAAAAGCTTGGTCGAATGAAACCTTTATCTAGTAGCTCTTGAAGCTGATTCGACAATTCTTTCATCTCTGACAGTGCCAATCTATAAGGAGATTTTGCAATTGGTGCATCACCGGGCACCAGATCAATTCTAAACTCGATCTGTCTTGCAGGGGGCAATCCATTTAAGTCTTTAGGGAAAACTTCTGGATAGTTGCGAACTATAGGAATCTCTTGAATCTTCCTACCTTCAGCCTTCGTATCCAGTACATTAACTAAGAACGCATGATAACCCTTACGCAACATCTTAAGCATCTTCATAACACTAACAACACTCGACACTCGACTCGCTCGGTCTCCGTGAACAACTATAGCTTCACCACCACCAGGACGAGGTATCCTCACTTGCTTCTCTGAGCAAATAATCTCAGCTTTATTCTTGGATAGCCAATCCATCCCCACAACTACATCAAAACTACCCAGCTCCACTAGCAATAAGTCGATACTAAAACTATGATCATCTAATCGAATACTACAATCACGTACGACTTCACTATTCTCTATCAAATTACCATTTGCTAGTTCTATCGAATACTTTTTACTTAGCTTACTTGTTGGAGAACACAGAAATGGTTCAAAGTTTTTCGAAACAAAACTCAAGTCAGCCCTAGTATCAAAGAGTACGAACGTAGAATGGTTATTGATAAAAAAACATACCGGTAACAACAGCAGGATCGTCACGTGCCTTTCCAGCATTTAGCTCAAACGCTCTGCCCTGGCATTCTGACCCTTTGCTTTAGGACAATCCCTCTTGAAATTTTCTTGTTCACCGCACTAGAAGCATCCCTCTAGCTTCGTTCCCTCCGAAGTACTTTTAGCATAGCACTCGCGGGTAACATGCCAAGTTCGACCACACCTGGCGCAGCTTCTCTGGTCATCATTGTGAGTCTTCTTCTCAGAACTACTCCTGCCATTCCTGGCATTATCCTTTCTAGAACTGCTAGAGTTTGCTACATATGCCTTCCCCGAGCTGAGTTTCCTGTCACGCTTCTCCTCGGTCTCCTTATGATCCTCTTACACGAACTCACAAAAATATGTCTGTAAATATGCTGTGCATAGTTATTGTAACATTTCATTACAGATTGTTAGGATCTGAGTTTACTTGTTTGTGTTATTTTTATAGAATGATCAATGAAAGAAGATAAACAAATGATAATTGCAATGGAAATGAAGGAAAAACTTTATAACACAAACAAGGAAAGAACAACTTTCATCATAAATACTTTGTGTCGAATCATTTGATTACAAAAGATTCAACGTATGCATGAATTGCTATTTCTCCCTGAACCTGAGCTCACAAGTGCTAGTTCGTACAAAATGCAAGTGTGTGAAAGAGCTAATAGAACAACACATGCACTGTCTATTTATAGTACGTTCCTAAACACTTTAGCATCTTGGCTGATGTCACCTAGACAGTGATAACTAACAATCATAACAAACTCTAACACTGATAATTACAAACACTTTTACAATAAACACTAATTAACTGCTGATGATGTTATCCGCTGATGGCTCAACCACTGATGAAGCTTGAGCAGTGTTTTCCATAAAGGTTGATTAGGCCTTTGACTTCCAGCAGTTCTTTGACTTCAATAGAGGATTGGTCTTTAGCAGACTTTATACTTCACCAGACCTTTGTACATAACAATCTTTATAGATCAGCAGACTTTAGAAATCATCAGATGTTGGATGCCACTGCCATTGGAGAGAAATAGAATTCAAAACACTGTTATTAGGATCAGTTGTTGCAGAACCAGTTTTGGCTTTGTTCAGCAGAAACGTGTTTTATTTCTGTTTCAGTAAATTCTTCGAGTGTTAATAAAACTCCTCCATCTTTAGTTGGTTTTTTATATCCTAATTTTAACATTACCCAACTATTATAAACGAACGCTTTTATCCAACCCTCAAAATGTTTTTCCCACCAATTATAATCCTCGATATTCATTAATCTCGGTGGTTTCTGATGATTTCCGTACACGTTATCGTAATTCAGACTATCCGAAATCGTTTTCAAAATGCTTGTCGTTGTGGACGTTGTTTCGGACGAAAACGCGTTGTAAAACGTGTTGTAGAATTCGTCTGCCATGTTTGAAATCTTCACGAATAACCTTGAATATCACCTGCAATCACACAAAACAATCGATCAGTTTTAACAAATCGATTTGAAAAATCGTAAAATGTGCGACTGTGAAATAATGTTGAATTTTTGCGGACGGGGATTGGTCTTAGACTTGTGTAAATCAGCGATGACTAGATCTGATTTCACTTATGAATAATAATCACGACTCAAAGTCCCGATTCGTGCGGATGTGGAAAATAGCTTCGGATGGACTGATTAATGTGTGAATGACTACCTGGGTCCGTTTATACTGAATAACGGATGGACACTGATTCTTTCAAACGGATGAACTGATTTTATACACAGCGGATGACTGTTTCACGACTGTTATCCAACGAATGGACACTTTTCTCAAACCTTTAACAACGAATAAAGATCTGCGGATGTACAATTTTACGGATGAACTATCAATGCAGCGGATGAATCTGTTTTAACACGAATGGACTTGTTTTTAGATTCTGCGAATGAACCAGTGAACGACAAATTTTGTACGAATCAGTTCTGCAGATGGACTAGTTTCAATGAATAAACCAGTGCATAACTTCTGCGAATGGAGGTTTTAAAAACAGAATCGTGATACTCTCTGATCACTGAATACCAAACTGATTCGTAATTTATACAAACTGAAGACTGCGAATATACTATCTCAAATCCATAAACACCAACCAGTTTGCACAAATGGAATTCAAGTGGGTTCGTTTAAATGCGCGCCAAACAAAAACTGATTTATGTGGACTGTGTAAGAACAGATTCCAGGTCTGCACAAACAAACACAATAGTTCTGAACTTCGAACAAATGAACAGTTTTTAAGAAACAGTTCTGAGAATGTTCTATTTCT
The DNA here is from genome assembly GCF_002127325.2 of Helianthus annuus. Classification (NCBI taxonomy): domain Eukaryota; kingdom Viridiplantae; phylum Streptophyta; class Magnoliopsida; order Asterales; family Asteraceae; genus Helianthus; species Helianthus annuus. The sequence continues at coordinate 117,936,389 of NC_035436.2, forward strand.
GTGAATGGATTATTTTTCTGCAGCGAACGAAACTGTTTTTCAGCGAATTAAATTCAAATTTTGCCGCGAACGAAACCTTTTTTTCAGCGGACAAAATTCTGCGGACAACGTATAATCTGATTTTTGTGGCTTATAATTTCTGCGGTCAAACGTAAATTCTGCAGTGGCCGTTAATTCAGCGGATAATTCTGTTTTTGTGCAGATTCTGTGAATAATCGTTCTTGTGAAAAATAATTCTGCAGTCCCTACTAACTCGTACATATCAAATACGAAACTGACTTATTTGATTCAAACACCTTTGCTATATACTTTCAGCAAATTCAGATTCGTGTTACACATCTGCTGTTCCAATCAATGCGAATTCATATGATCAATCTGTTCGTATAAAAATGGGTTCGTAGAAACAAAACTGTTGGGTTCGTATGATCCAAAGCTGGGTTCATAAAAAGAGTTTACACAAGTAACTTCGTACAAGACTTCGGGTTTATGGCTTCGTAAAAACTGAGCTTGTACCTTAACTGGCTTCGTACAATATTGCAACAACAGGCTCTAATTCATACCATGCATGCAAGTTAGAACAACCTGTGGGTTTGTAGAACAAACAATTTTCTAGCTTCGTACAAAGCAACAAACACTTCCAGTTCGTAAATCTATCCTGGGTTCGTACCAAGCGGTGACTTCTGTCGCACCCTGGCTTTGCGGAAGCGTGGTTAATTTGGTGTGACTTCTTAATACCATAGCTTAATCATAACAAAGCTATATGAAAGTAAAACCATGCAAGATCATCCATTGAATAAGTTTCAAAATAAAAGTACCACAACATTGTTTTAAAGTACCGACACATGCAACGGAAATTACAACCTAATACATAAAACATTGTTCAGAATCACAAATATAAAGCAGACGTAGTTTAAGAGCGGTGGCTCGTCCAGGCAAGAGCCACGACCCCTAAACTTGGATGACCTTATTTCTCATACGCAGCGTGAAAACGTATCATACCATGCCAGATTCTTAATTACCTGAAATACATGTAAGTTGGAAAAATCAACAAAAATTGTTGAGCAAGTTCATGTGTAGTGAGTAAGTAAAAACCTTTGTAAGTATAAAATCCTGGTATGTAGCAAATAAGGAAAAAGAGATCACCAATGGTTTGCAAGGCCATTGATATGTGTGAAGTGCAAGTAGGAAGGCTCAAACCTAGCAGACTTATGCGCTGGGTACAAAGTCATCCCGAGGTCCGTTATGCTGGGCCTGGGACTGGGCTCGCTACACCCAAATAGATCTATCGCTCAAGCCCCTCGGTCCTACCCTGAGGATTAATGACCTCAAGTTTCCGGCTACCCAATTCACATGATCTAAATAATAACCCTCCTTATGCTAACCATACCATATAAGAAATATTCGTAAACATAGTAACATGTATTTCACCCCCGCAGTTTAGAATACTGAAAACAGTTAAGAGAAAAGGGGGGACATGAACTCACAGCGGTGCGTCTCTACCAAGTATACTCCAAATCAAGCAGCTGTGCAACGACCTACATGTACTAATTCTATTAGACGGACGACCGTGCCTTAGCTTTATGGGTTAAGTTTTTGGGAAATAGTTAGACAACTATTTCGTGTTTACTTTTCGTATATACTTGGTAATCATTCTCCTTCCCAAGGATGGGGGATTTAATACATGTGCGTTCGAAATATATTATTAAGTCTTACTTAATATATATTTGTTTCTAATTCCAAAATATAAATATTTTTCTCAAAAATATTATATTTTCATTTCACATAATTTTCCCCAAAAATAATACGTTGACAAAATACGCGTTCATAAATATTTCCGTAAAATGCGTAAGTTACGTTTTAACAATCGAATGGTAATAATAATTACCGGTGTAACTTATATATTTATTGTGAAGGCGTTCGTATTATTTTGGATTCAATAACGTTCGATAATATTATTTTTATTCTAAAAAAATAATATTTAGGTATTTTCACAAAATAGTCATAAACTCGCATCAAGTGATTTATGAAAAATATATATATTAAATATATATTTACTAAGTTTTATTTTGTGAAATCCCACCTCCGATATTTTGTAAATAAAGTCGTGGCAAAACTTATATTTTGAAAACATGTCAAAACATATTTCTAACACTTACAGTGAAAATAATTCTAAGTGTTAGGTTTTTGGAAAAATTTCGCCAGAGTTTCCTCTGTAACTGGAGGTGGCCACGCTTTCAAGCGTATCATTTTCTTTTACAAATCAATTCAACAATTTTTCTTATTCCATGAAAACAATACTCAACATAACAAACTAGTTAATAAATATGTAAATCGCAAGAATCACATGAACTTGTAGTTTTCTAAAATTATAGTGTAAGTCTCATCACTTTTAGCGGATCTTTATATAAGGCAATCCGATCCCGTAAAAACCTCGTTTTTAGAGAAAATCCGTCTTTACAACTTCTTGTCATTTTTACAAAAATTGTTATTTTGTCGGAGCTTTTGTGCTACACTAGTGCTTACACACTTGTATGTTCTAAAAATCCTATTCGTAAGTGTAAGATCCGTTTTTAGAAAACATGATTTCTTTGATACGTGGTTCTTTGAAAATACCGCTTGCAGATACGTAGATCTGCTAGTTTTAAATACTATTTCACAAGTAAAATGCTTTTACACAAGTTCATGATTCGTGTGTGGTAGAGTTTCACCTTTTAACCCTTGTTCCATTCAAAACATCCTTATGTCATGATTCATGATCATGACCAACCCGGGTTAAATGATGATCCGAGCTACCACAACATAGATCGGGTCCAAATAACCACACAAAATAAATACTACAACATTTACACAACTTGTAAGCTTTTAACCATCTTTATTTGTGTTTTTAGTAGACTTTAAAGCACCAACTTGTATGATTTCGAGTTTTAACCGTTACACATCGTATTAACCACTTTAAAATAGTTCGAGTAGGTGATTTTAGTAACATACCACTAGCTCGAGGCTAGGGAAGAATCTAAGCGCAAAATGAGAGGATAAAAGCAAGAGAATGAGGTCCTTCAAGCTCCGAGTACACCAAGACTCCTTATGCGTGACCCTTAACACTTGTGTGATGTTGGAATTGTTTGAACAAGATCGAATGATGGATGGTTGGAAGTGTGGGTGTTCGGCCGTGAGTTTGTAGAGGGAGAGGAGGTGAGTTTGTGGTGAAATGGAATGTGAATGTTCATGAGTGCACACACTTGATCTTATAGGCAAAAATGGAAATTACAAACCAATGGATTTTATGTCAAGTAGATATTAGACATAAAGGAATTTAATATTCAAAAATGGTACAAGTTCTAGTCACATGGTGACCGAAATCGGCCATGGGGGGGGGGGAGGGGTTCTAGTTCCATTCCAACCATTAGTTAGGTTAATAGTTTGGTTAAATAGGTTAGTTAAGTAATTAACCCGGTTAGTTGTGTGTTGCGTTTTTAAAGCGGGTGTTAGGGTATTCAGGGACCCTAACTGGCTCAGAAAAAGACCAATAATGTTAATGGCAAAATTTTCATGTTCCGGGTAAAGTCTGGTTGTTCGGTTGGATAGTAATCCGTTAAAGCGCTTAACAAGGCTTAAGAGTGTCGTTAATACCATTTTTAGTGACACAACTTATTCCCGACACTTTGGAAAGTGTCTAGTAATATTTTTCTCATGTTTTGGCACTTTATTAGTTAGCTAAAAGCTGAATTGTTTATTAAAGTGCTGAGGTTTGTGCTTAGTGTACGTTTTAGGCACATCCAGTCATTGTAACTTATTCCTAGAGACGCAGTTCTACAATCCTTGTATCCCTACACTCACTACTAGTGTAGTAACTATCTCTGGCTCATACAGGCCTTAGAGGCAGTGTCTGCCTGGTGCTAACTATGGCAGCACGTTCAATAGGTTATCCGTTCATTGTGCTACTGTGCTTTTTGTGCATCAAGGTTGTCAATAGAGTTCAGTATGTAAATAATGGAGTATCAGCAATAGAGTATGATGCAAGCATGTACATGTATCAGTGTTTCATGTAGCAGTTCATTCACAATTTCAATCAAGCACAGTAATTAAGCAGTAATTGATTATTAATTAAGTCGTACGGATACCAGGTTTAATGAGGGTTGTCACATTCTCCCCCCGTTAGAAAAATTTCGTCCTCGAAATTTGTACTACCTTAACTCCTTATGGTCACATCACACATGTATACAATTAACATCGAGGTAGAGAGTCAGCAAACCGAATCAATCCTTTCTCACACTTGGTGGGTCCAAGAATATTTAACAATCCGCACCCTAGGGTTTAGAAGGTAGGTGCTCTTAGCAGTTGATGTCAGAAGTACATATCGTACTTTACGTATAGCCTAATGCATTCCAGCTAGCAGCGGTCCACAAGAGAGGAGTTTTCAACCAATAAGATCCTCAAATGACCGATCGCAGCCTCCCAGCGAGTTTTCACGAAACATAACACCCTCTATATATATTCAGAAATTATCAACTCAAATGAAATGGTAAAGTGATCTGTCAACTCCCGAGTAGCCGAGTGGCAAGGTTCAGTGCGTTTGACACTTTTGGACTGTGAGGATACACCGAATGAATACAGACGAACCTGGTGTATCCTTGCTTTGATTTGTAGTTGCATCAGGAATATGTAAATGACAAGTCAACAAAAGTTTATGTATTTTGCGTGGAACGGTTGACCATGACTAGCATAAGCTACAAGTTTGTAATGACACCACAAGGTATCGTAATGACAAGATTCGAAATAGCGGTGACTGAACAAAATCACCGAGTTTGGAACCAGATGAAGGTGTACTGAAACAATATGAAGATTTGACTTATGCCACGTTATAGAGTTTCCAATTAAATACAGAATATCAAAGATCCATTGTTTCCAATCAAAGATGAAATGTAAGTAATAAGTATCGCAAGGCATTTGATTGACAACGAGGGAATCGTTAGGAGGTACATTGTGCTTATGGAATGAATATATGTACCATTGTCTTAACACACAATTGTGTTAAGACCACTTTGTTTGTGAAGATCGCAATTGGATTGTTAACAACTAAATAGGGAATTGAATTCGTATACGAAGTGAGTAACCAAATTAGCGCAGGCTTCAATTTTGCGAAAATACCACCGCGAGGTATCGAAATAGATCAAACGTTTTAGTGGAGTCGTAGGCCAAATAAGTCTACTACGCCTCGAAACAAAAGAATCTGTGCCGAAGCATTGGAATATGATGCCCTCAATGCATCATATGGTGTCTCAAATTAAACATGTGAACTGGATAAGTTCAAGCAGTTGAACCTAGTTTCAACGTAACCAAACAATAAACGTACATATCAACAAGGAAGTCTTGACATGATAGCAAACATGTAACTCGCAAGCAGGTGGTTTCAATCAGTGTGTTGACTTGATAACAAAAGAGTCAACAATGACAAGAATGTAGGTTATTCGAATCGCGAACTGGTAATTTGATTTGACAACGTGATTTCTGAACATTCATGAAGCATTTATTCGAAGTGAAACCGCATGCGTAGCAAATGGTGCATGGGTTATGTATAGGTTTTCAAGTAATGAAGCGATGCGTTCTTACTAAAACGAAGAAGTGACCAAATATACGAAGCAACCGTGCATTCGCTCTTATCGAAGGAAGACAACGCGATGCAACTACTTGAGGGGAGCAGAAATGCAAATTTCTACTTGTTAGAAGTGAAAGTGAAGACTTCAACGGAATAAAATTTAAGTACTTTCGGGTTCGTTAACTATAATGACAAGTTGGTCAAGTCAATGATGTTTGACTGAGTTGACAGATATGATTCCTAGATGTAAGGCTTCTAGTTTTTCTGGATTCCACACCTCGTGTGGATCTGGTTTATTCATTGTGTAGGAAGCAGTATTTTGTTTATGTTTAAGCACGATCATTGTCCCCTAATTTCACCCTGGTATATTCTCTGAATTTCTCCGCTGACGATGTTCGATCGTCGATCAGTCGTGTAGTAGTAGTTGAGTCATCATAGTTAGTTGTGTAAGGAGTTTGCTAATTTTTAGCAAGAGTCACTGACTCTGGTGGGTTAGCTCGTTTGGTTCCTGGTAGTTGATGTTTTCTTGAAAATCATCATCCTTCTTTTTGACGAGCAGATATGGGGTTTTTCCCAACAAGGGATTTTGGTCTGATATCTTCCTTCTCCATCAACTTCTGAAACTTCACTGTCAATCCTTGCATTCCCAAAGGTGTAAGTCGTTGAGGGAGTATTGACTGCAGGTATGACGTTGGGAATTTATCTGATGCGAACGGGATTAGCCGTGGGAGAGAACATACGGGCAAATCCTCGGGGGAAACCTTAGGGCATTTTGTTGTACTAAGGAGATCCTCGTGCGTAGTTCTTCGGCTCCTCCTGTCCCCGACATGGGCCAAGAGACAACACATTCTTTATGCGACACCCTTCATGCCTTCATGCAATTTGTAGTTTGTAGAGGCGTATCTTTCCTCATGAGTTATAATTGCTTCGTTGCTCGACTCCGGGACGCGGGTAACGATTCTCCGCTTGGTTGCTCGATCGCGGGTTCATCCTAGTTACTATGTCGAGGTCGTTTATTAACTAGCCTCATTAATAGAGGGTCGTCTAACTTGCTCTTTACTAATCTAAAAAGATTCCTAAATTCATGTGATGCGAGACAATGGTCGGCACCGTTATCAAATAACGTGAATGCAAGACTTTGGGTTGACAAAGAACGTACCAGTGACCATATCTGGATCCTGGCAGGCTTTACTAGCTCCGGTGTCGGATGCTCCTTCATGGTCTTGGTTAATCTCTCTTGGGCAATCCTTTCCAAGGTGCCCCATATCACCGCAGTTACAACCTTCCTTTGCTCTTTCCGTCTCCTGCCAACATGTTTCCCTGTCGTGTCCCTTCTTACCACAGTTGTCACACTTCCTATTACCGCATTTCCCGTTATGATGGCGCTGGCATACTTCACACTTAGGTTGATTACCCAGGTACATCTTTCCCTTTTTGGCCCTTCTCCTTTCTTTTGCCTGATCACCTCCCTGGAATTTACCAAGCTTTCTTTTGTTCTTTCCAGATGTCTCCACTGGTGTTTCCTTCTTCTCGTCCGGGATCGAAAGTTTCACCAGCCTAAGTGCTTCCTTAGTGAGTTCCAGTCCTATCACATGGGCAATCACGGGGGATGGTGGCGTTGATACCATCATCAAGCTCAAGGCTTGAGGTGTCAGTTCCCAAATGGATTGCTCCATTCTCTTCAACTCGGGTTCCACTAGGTACGGAACGACTCGCGACAAATCGTAAAGCCTTTTCACGTGCTTCACCACATCTGGACCTTCCTTCTGTAGCTCCCAGAACTCTAGTTCCAACCCTTGGATATCCTTCTGAGAGCAGTACTCCTTACGCATTATTTCTTTCAGCTCGCTCCACGACATCGCATAAGCTACAGCCTCATCCAACTCTCGAACCTTATGGTCCCACCATAACAGAGCTCCGTCTTGTAGCAATCCGGAAATGTACGGGACTTGCTGCTCTGGCGTGCAATCACTCATTCGCACAACGGCATCCACATTCTCAGCCCATTTTACAAATGCTATGGCACCTCCCGTGCCACCGAAATTCGGAGGGTTGCATTCTAGGAAAAACTGGTAGGTACACCCTGTATCCAAGAATTCATCATCACAATAGGTATTAGCAGGGAACTTTAGGGACTTTCCAACGTATTGTAATGTGTCTCAAGTAACTTAAACATTACCGTTAGGTAGGTCTCTCCCTGATGCACCTTCGCCATGTTGGTAGCGAAGAACCTCGTGCCGAGCTCTGACTCGAGAGGCGTGCGCTAACCATTCTGCCTCAGTCAGTCGGGTGATTTCTTGATGCGATATCTTCTAGGAAGAAGTTCATGTTAGTTAGGTCTCTTCTATTCAGGGAACATAAATAGTCGTTTGGAACACATGTATCACACATATTTAAGTCATCATATTACACATCACGCAATTCATCAAGCAAGTAATTGGGATCATGTTTACCGAAAGTATATCAAACAAACACGTGTTTCTCAGTCATAGCACATTCCCATTATATTGGTATCATGTCTTATGATTAAGTTTTCATTAAACGGGCAAGCACATTGCTTCAAAATCATAACATTCGTACGTAATTTGAGGGTTTCGTTTAATAAAAGTATAGCAAGTAAACATGTAGTATCAAAATTTTAGTACGCGCATAAGCGTTGCTGATCGCATTTAGCAATGATATGGCGACTGAGCTTTCGTTGATTATTGGCCATAATGTTTTAGCACATGCTTTATGACAATTGGTTTCCATCTTTTTTCGTCTACAATTTCATTGTCTTACAAAATGTATCACATTATCAGGGCCACCGGGTCTCCCTACCCTTGCCCAACAAGTATATTAGCATATCTAAATTGCATAGTCAGACGTGGTCCTCACGAATCTCCACAATATTGGGGTTTCTACCCAATCGTAACGCAATCTGCGTTATCCAGATATCAACATTTCTGGTAACTAAGGCGAGGGAGGAAAGAAAAGTAACTATCGATATGCTTGAATTCCTCCGCGACTTGTATGTTCCTCGAAGTGGTCAACTGATTTGCTGCTTATTGGTAAAGGAACGAGTATCGAGATCCTGATGATGGTGGAATATCAGAGATCAAGAGCATAAAAGGGATCCTGATGTACGTGGCGGATTAAGATATGCTGGTGTAGGACGTGGTGTTTTACTTAAAGTTTTCAGACAATATGCTGTCTTGTGATGTAGACCCTTAACTCACGTTTTTAGTTATGTAATGTTTTGCATTTGAAGTTGCCCTTCGAGGTGTCAGCTCAAGCTTCAACGTTTCGCGACTCTTATCCTTAACTTGCAGTTGATGTTACAGGAGCAACTTATCCTGTGTGTGTTTTTCATAATGTGAGAAATGGTAAGGGTTCATAGTTAGCGTAGTGCGTTTGTAGGCACCATCCAATTGGCTTATCGAGCGTTGTAGTGGTGAATGTAGCAAGTGGTGCGGCCTGGAGCATCTCTTCTAGGCGCGGGTACGTCCTGACGGAGAGTGTTAGGCACGATGGCGCAACGGGCGTCGTTCTTCACAAGGGAAAACGAACCTTTCCACAATTGAGGGGGGGGGTGTTGCCTGATGCAGATAGATATAAGGGGTGCAATGTCTGGCAGACTGAAAAGAAACAGGATCGTAATCTAGTATAGGTGTAGGTTCAGCAGGCGCGATATCAAGCCGTCTCAATGGTGTAGTAGCTGTCTCAAGTACAGGCTCTGGTCATGTAGCGGTGTGGTGAGTATCAGTGGTGAGTGTGGGAAACAAAGGTGCATCCATAGGAACTGGAACAGGGGCTGAAACCGGAGTCACAAGGGAGTGTCACAGGAAACTCCAAAGGTGGGTAACTATTGTCATCGTTTATCCACCCACTTCGGGCGTGCGCGTATCGAGAATCACTTGGGCCGCAAGAAGTGCATGATTGAACTGTACAGGCGCAGGGTCAGGAAAAGGGGCAATAACAGGATCAGCAGGAATATCAGCAATGTGAGGAGCATCAACATGGGCACCAACAGCACACTCATCCTCCAATAGTGGAGCAACAATAGGATGGTTATCGATAGGTACATCATCAATCAAAGGATCAACATCGGGTACATCAGCATGAATAGAGTCATGCTCGAATACGGGGTCTGGAGCAGCTACTGGCTCGGGGGCTACGGCGTCTAAAATTGAATGCATGGTCAATGGGGTCAACTGGGCCAACTGGGTCAATCGGGTCCTCCATAGGCTGATCCAGTGGTATAAACTCGATCTCCTGATCTGGGTCGAATCCTGGGGGAAAGACAGGATCGGAATTCTCCTCAACATCATGATCGAAAGCAAAGCTAGGAGCAAGGGCAACAGAGGATGCTCTATCAGGATCTGATTCGTGAGAAGAGTGCTGCACACTCCGAGTGTGTGAAGGTGCGGCGGCCATAGACTCGAAGGAGTCCAGGACCGGCGAGTGAGCCGGTAACTCCTCTGCGGGAGCATCTGCGAGCAACAAAAGATCTCCAGTGGCTAGAAGGGCCTCGCCCTGAACATCATCCTCTAGGGGCTCGTCATTAAACAGATCGACATCGTCATCAGCGTCAGCGTCGAGAAGCATATCGTAGGCAGGATATACGGCCAGAGGTATGGGAGCAGGGATCACCGCGAACGGCGAATTCCTAGCGATAGGGCTATCAGCGGGCTCATCCTCGACATCGGCAGTGCAAATGGCTGGATGTCGTCATTGTCCGTGTTGGTAGTATCCGAAGTGTGTACCCCCCTTTCTGTCATAATCTCATCGTCCGACACGATTGCTAAAGGATCCGAGGTGTCCATCACTTCAGTATCTGAGGAGGATGCCATGCCGTCTTGTAACACAAGCACACACATGCACAAATTAATAAATCACATAAACAAATAAACACATTAGTCACCAGTTAAGCAATCAAATAGTTCTCCTAGTCCCACTAGCCTCCCAGTCTCCTAGACTGGCATTCCTAGTCCCACTAGCCAAATTCTCCCAGCCTCTAAGACTGCTCTATCATCTACCTCGATCTCTTAGATCGAGCCTCGGCCTCCAAGACCGAGCCTCAGCCTCCAAGACTGAGCCTACTCTTCCTAGCCTAGCTAGCCATCTACCTCGATCTCTTAGATCGAGCCTTGGCCTCCATGACCGAGCCTCAGCCTCCAAGACTGAGCCTAATAATAATAAATAAACATCTACCTCGATCTCTAAGATCGAGCCTCGGCCTCCAAGACCGAGCCTCAGCCTCCAAGACTGAGCCTAATAATAATAAATAAAATGTGCTCAACATTTGTTTGTAAAAACGTTTTGAATCTGGACTTAAGTGGTATGCAGTAAAAATGTTTTCGTGAGAGCCCTAGTGATCATAGTCTAGACTCGAGAAGGAATCCTAGTTCGCTATGATCAGAGCTCTGATACCAAGCTGTCACACCCTTGCTTTGCGGAAGCGTGGTTAATTTGGTGTGACTTCTTAATACCATAGCTTAATCATAACAAAGCTATATGAAAGTAAAACCATGCAAGATCATCAATTGAATAAGTTTCAAAATAAAAATACCACAACATTGTTTTAAAGTACCGACACATGCAACGGAAATTACAACCTAATACATAAAACATTGTTCAGAATCACAAATATAAAGCAGACGTAGTTTAAGAGCGGTGGCTCGTCCAGGCAAGAGCCACGACCCCTAAACTTGGATGACCTTATTTCTCATACGCAGCGTGAAAACGTATCATACCATGCCAGATTCTTAATTACCTGAAATACATGTAAGTTGGAAAAAACAACAAAAATTGTTGAGCAAGTTCATGTGTAGTGAGTAAGTAAAAACCTTTGTAAGTATAAAATCCTGGTATCTAGCAAATAAGGAAAAAGAGATCACCAATGGTTTGCAAGGCCATTGATATGTGTGAAGTGTAAGTAGGAAGGCTCAAACCTAGCAGACTTATGCGCTGGGTACAAAGTCATCCCGAGGTCCGTTATGCTGGGCCTGGGACTGGGGTCGCTACACCCAAATAGATCTATCGCTCCTGCCCCTCGGTCCTACCCTGAGGATTAATGACCCCAAGTTTCCGCCTACCCAATTCACATGATCTAAATAATAACCCTCCTTATGCTAACCATACCATATAAGAAATATTCGTAAACATAGTAACATGTATTTCACCCCCGCAGTTTAGAATACTGAAAATAGTTAAGAGAAAAGGGGGGGACATGAACTCACAGCGGTGCGTCTCTACCAAGTATACTCCAAATCAAGCAGCTGTGCAACGACCTACATGTACTAATTCTATTAGACGGACGACCGTGCCTTAGCTTTATGGGTTAAGTTTTTGGGAAATAGTTAGACAACTATTTCGTGTTTACTTTTCGTATATACTTGGTAATCATTCTCCTTCCCAAGGATGGGGGATTTAATACATGTGCGTTCGAAATATATTATTAAGTCTTACTTAATATATATTTGTTTCTAATTCCAAAATATAAATATTTTTCTCAAAAATATTATATTTTCATTTCACATAATTTTCCCCAAAAATAATACGTTGACAAAATACGCGTTCATAAATATTTCCGTAAAATGCGTAAGTTACGTTTTAACAATCGAATGGTAATAATAATTACCGGTGTAACTTATATATTTATTGTGAAGGCGTTCGTTTTATTTTGGATTCAATAACGTTCGATAATATTATTTTTATTCTAAAAAATAATATTTAGGTATTTTCACAAAATAGTCACAAACTCGCATCAAGTGATTTATGAAAAATATATATATTAAATATATATTTACTAAGTTTTATTTTGTGAAATCCCACCTCCGATATTTTGTAAATAAAGTCATGGCGAAACTTATATTTTGAAAACATGTCAAAACGTATTTCTAACACTTATAGTGAAAATAATTCTAAGTGTTAGGTTTTTGGAAAAATTTCGTCAGAGTTTCCTCTGTAACTGGAGGTGGCCACGCTTTCAAGCGTATCATTTTCTTTTACAAATCAATTCAACAATTTTTCTTATTCCATCAAAACAATACTCAACATAACAAACTAGTTAATAAATATGTAAATCGCAAGAATCACATGAACTTGTAGTTTTCTAAAATTATAGTGTAAGTCTCATCACTTTTAGCGGATCTTTATATAAGGCAATCCGATCCCGTAAAAACCTCGTTTTTAGAGAAAATCCGTCTTTACAACTTCTTGTCATTTTTACAAAAATTGTTATTTTGTCGGAGCTTTTGTGCTACACTAGTGCTTACACACTTGTATGTTCTAAAAATCCTATTCGTAAGTGTAAGATCCGTTTTTAGAAAACATGATTTCTTTGATACGTGGTTCTTTGAAAATACCGCTTGCAGATATGTAGATCTGCTAGTTTTAAATACTATTTCACAAGTAAAACGCTTTTACACAAGTTCATGATTCGTGTGTGGTAGAGTTTCACCTTTTAACCCTTGTTCCATTCAAAACATCCTTATGTCATGATTCATGATCATGACCAACCCGGGTTAAATGATGATCCGAGCTACCACAACATAGATCGGGTCCAAATAACCACACAAAATAAATACTACAACATTTACACAACTTGTAAGCTTTTAACCATCTTTATTTGTGTTTTTAGTAGACTTTAAAGCACCAACTTGTATGATTTCGAGTTTTAACCGTTACACATCGTATTAACCACTTTAAAATAGTTCGAGTAGGTGATTTTAGTAACATACCACTAGCTCGAGGCTAGGGAAGAATCTAAGCGCAAAATGAGAGGATAAAAGCAAGAGAATGAGTTCCTTCAAGCTCCGAGTACACCAAGACTCCTTATGCGTGACCCTTAACACTTGTGTGATGTTGGAATTGTTTGAACAAGATCGAATGATGGATGGATGGAAGTGTGGGTGTTCGGCCGTGAGTTTGTAGAGGGAGAGGAGGTGAGTTTGTGGTGAAATGGAATGTGAATGTTCATGAGTGCACACACTTGATCTTATAGGCAAAAATGGAAATTACAAACCAATGGATTTTATGTCAAGTAGATATTAGACATAAAGGAATTTAATATTCAAAAATGGTACAAGTTCTAGTCACATGGTGACCGAAATCGGCCATGGGGGGGGGGGGAGAGGGGTTCTAGTTCCATTCCAACCATTAGTTAGGTTAATAGTTTGGTTAAATAGGTTAGTTAAGTAATTAACCCGGTTAGTTGTGTGTTGCGTTTTTAAAGCGGGTGTTAGGGTATTCAGGGACCCTAACTGGCTCAGAAAAAGACCAATAATGTTAATGGCAAAATTTTCATGTTCCGGGTAAAGTCTGGTTGTTCGGTTGGATAGTAATCCGTTAAAGCGCTTAACAAGGCTTAAGAGTGTCGTTAATACCATTTTTAGTGACACAACTTATTCCCGACACTTTGGAAAGTGTCTAGTAATATTTTTCTCATGTTTTGGCACTTTATTAGTTAGCTAAAAGCTGAATTGTTTATTAAAGTGCTGAGGTTTGTGCTTAGTGTACGTTTTAGGCACATCCAGTCATTGTAACTTATTCCTAGAGACGCAGTTCTACAATCCTTGTATCCCTACACTCACTACTAGTGTAGTAACTATCTCTGGCTCATACAGGCCTTAGAGGCAGTGTCTGCCTGGTGCTAACTATGGCAGCACGTTCAATAGGTTATCCGTTCATTGTGCTACTGTGCTTTTGGTGCATCAAGGTTGTCAATAGAGTTCAGTATGTAAATAATGGAGTAGCAACAATAGAGTATGATGCAAGCATGTACATGTATCAGTGTTTCATGTAGCAGTTCATTCACAATTTCAATCAAGCACAGTAATTAAGCAGTAATTGATTATTAATTAAGTCGTACGGATACCTGGTTTAATGAGGGTTGTCACAACTTCGTACCAATGTGGGTTCGTGAGTTCGTAGCTTTGTTATAATGAGACTTCGAACCAAACTAGGCTTCGTATAAGGATCACTTCGTACAAGAGTGGGTTCGTATGAAGTGTGATGGCTTTGTAAATCTGACTTGGTTCGAAAAAAAACAACCCAACAATAATAGATTTGTATGACCAGCCTAGGTGTATAACATATGCATGCAATTTCTGTGGGTTTGCAACACGTAAACAGCACTAATCTTAAAAAATCAGATATAAAGAACACGTGCATGTGGCTTCGTACCAAGAGTGTGCATGTGGCTATCTTAGCTTCGTAAAATGTGTGCTAATATGGCTTCGTATAAACCTGACTTACATTTTTCGACCACTTTTTTTATCAAATTGAACCATTCAATCATCGAATTTTGTTTTGAAACTTTGTAGGCTTAATCAAAAACGTTTTTTCGCACCACATATCGAAAATCCAAGTGTTTTTATCCGTTAAAACCGTGTAAATCTGAGATTTAAAGTATAAAACGTGAAGAAGATGAGTAGAACTTGAAAATTTGACGAATTCGGCTCTAAATCTACTGATTTTTTTTGTGAAATCTTGTATCTGTAATCCGTGCAATCGATCTCCCGCTCTGATACCACTTGTGGATTCGTTTCTGGATCGATTTAGAACTTCAGACACGATTGCGATGAACACGTATGACGTGCGGAATCCATGTACGTGTGTGGATCGACACAAGAACGTAATAAACGATGATTCTATTGAATAATATGACAATTTACAAGAACCGTGAATTACCTTGTACAAGACTTTCTCTCTCTAGAACTCTAATGCTCTTCAAATGTGCAAAAGTTCTAAATGAACTACCTAAGCCTCCTATTTATTGGCAAGGCACTAATGAAGGTCTCATTAATTACCAATGGGGTGGTGGGTCATTGGCAAAGGCAAAAGCCTTTAAACACTTTGGGAGGGGGAGGTCTTGGGTTCAAGTCCCATAGACAAAAGGGAATAAAAAATTTGTCGTTCAAAAAAAAAAACCTTGTTTTTATCAGTTTTCTGCTACGATTCGGGATTGACGGAAGCGATAGACATATGCACTCAAAAATTCCTTAAACCTTTCGCACAACAGGTGATCCTCACGTGCGAAAGGCTGCACCTCATTCATAGGTAATGTTTATTGGGCCTGTCGTTTTAAGTTGAAGACCAACACCTTTCGCACGAAAGGTGTTAGGGTATAAATAGGCCTCTCACTCTAAATCATCACCATTCGCTCATAACAGAATCAAAGATCACTTAGAAATTCTCTCTGGTTTTTCTTGTTTCCTAAACGAAGTGCTGCCAAATTTCTGATAGATTGTGGTGTTCATAGGCACAACACACATAACGGGAAAGGTATGAGTCTTTAATTTGGACTTATTTGTACCGATTGAACCAATCGCGCATAATCAGACCTAAAATCTTAGATAGTCAAATCCATTGGACAAATCATAAAATTGAACTCATAAAAGTTTAAATCGGCACATAATTGATGGTAAACAACTTTCAATTTCATCAAAAACTATAAAATCAAAACCTGCAAATAGGTACTGTTCACCTATTGTCTGATTTTGAAGATGATATATTTCAAACGATAGGACCTTTCACACCAAAGGTCCAATCACTCAAAGGAATGATGTTTAATTGTTGTGTTAAAAACCTTTCGCACAAATGGTTAATGTAATTTGTTCCAACATTCCTGTCGTTCCAAAATATCCTCTCGTTTGAAATTGCCTGTCGTTTAAAATTTCTATTTTTGAAAGTTGTTATTTTTCTTGAAATACGTGCACAAACGTCTAAGTGTTGATATGCTTGTGTCATTGCAGGAAAAGTCATCAAACTTTTGCAGCAGACACAACAACTGTTGTGTTCTAGACAAGACATTACCAAGGATGAAGCCATTCGAGGAGGTTTTGGATTTTATCGGGCGATGTCGACTAACACAAAGCTTACAGATCTCACATCGAGTGATTTGGACCAGGGCAAAGTACGAGGAGGCAGACAAAGTGATTCACTTATATGCACGTGTCGGCAAGGAAGATATTGAAGTTATCATTACTCAAGCAAACATCCGACGAGTCTTAGTGTTCAACGATCACGATGACGATCTCATTGGTTTTTCTTAAAGATTATGCCAAGGTTTATGGTTCAGAATGGGATATACAGAGGTGGTTAATGAACGCAATCGCCACAAATCTAATTTGTCACCGCCTTACAAGTTTCTAGTGCATTCAGTGATTCACGCTATGGGTCATCACAATGGTGGTTATGACATTGCGATTGACTACATAATGTGCATGGTGACGTCACTTATTCTTAATCGTCCATTCAACTTTACCAAAATTATCTTCAAGCACATGAAAGCTAATTGTAACGGTGAGAAGTTTCTACAATATCCAAGGTTTATTCAAATGATCATGGATGATAAGATTAAGAACTTGGCAAAGGATGAGAAAGACGAGCTAGTATTGGAACACATGACCAATGCTACTCTTGATCAACTTCAAGTGTACAAGAAAAAGGAATGTCCACCATCAAGAAGAAAGTTTGATTGCATTCAAAATCCAGACTATTTGCCACCTCCATAAGGCAAATGGCGTCACGATGATAGCGATTCCGGAACGAGGATAAGAAAATGCAGGATTTTGAGCCAAAGAGAAGTAAATGGTTCATCAAAGAAGAGGGCAAGAAAAAGAAAGGAAAGAAAGGTACTCCAAAGAAAGCCATTCCAAAGAAGCGAGATCAACGACAGTTAGTTGATGAGCTGAGTGAAGACGAAGCTCAAAATGAACAGAATGTTGAAATGGGTGAAGCTGGTACTTCTACAGCAGAGATTGCATGTGAAATTGAAGCTCAGGCTTTCGGGGTCACAGAGAATGTTGGTGAGAATGTTGAAGGTACAGCAGAAAATGTTGAGGGTCCTGAAAGTTCGAGTTTGAGTGATATTCTATTGACAGAGATAGCACCAACAACTGGTGATCATCTCGCTAAATGGAGGAAAAAGAAAGATAAAGCGACTAAGAAAAGAAAGAATAGCGATGAGGAGGATGCGACTTATGAACCATCTGGTGCTGAAGTTGAAAATACTTCGAAAGGAGAAGAAAACGTCTAGTGAAAAAGATTGATTCTCCAGCACCGAAATGGGTACGAAAGAGTATAGCAAAAGCTGTGAAAGCCACAACTGCTAGAGTACCTGAGACAAGAGAGCCAGAGATTGTTGAAGCAACAACAGCTGAGCCGTTTGTTGTTCAAGCTCAAGCACAGCCAAGATCCCCCATACAACAAATAGCTCCAATTCAAACAGAAGCTGTTCAACCAACTCCACCACAACAACAATCAACTCCTCAACAACAAGGATCTACAACGAAGAAAGCGTCGACTCCGAGGTAACCACAAAGATCTGGAGATGATAGTTTTCCTGAAATTCCTAATTTCGGTTTAGGAACAGGACCAACGAGTTTACAAGAAGTTCCAGATATGTCGTTCTTTGATGATGGCAGAATGAAAGTGGTGGAAGATAAAGTAGAAAAGTTAGTGAAAGAGAAAGCTACATCCGACAAAAAAGTTAAAAGTCTCGAAGCTGAGAATGCAGTGTTGCACGACAAAGTCAAGAGCCTTGAAGCAGAGAATGTTGTACTGAACGATGTAGTTCAAGGTCTTATTTCTTCGAATGATCAGCTTGTCACTGCGAATGGAATGCTATTGTATGAGAATGAGCAGCTGAAGAAAATAATAGTTGATCATGAGGCTGACAAGAAGTTTGTCACACCCTGGCTTTGCGGAAGCGTGGTTAATTTGTGTGACTTCTTAATACCGTAGCTTAATCATAACAAAGCTATATGAATTTAAAAACCATGCAAGTCATCCATTAAGTTTTTGAAAACATCATACAATACCATTGTTTTTAACATGCAACCATAACCTTGTTCAGTAACATAACAACTTATAACAAAACATAAACGTGATTTAGGGATTGTGTCTTGTCCAGGTAAGAGACACAACCCTAAACCCTGATGACTTCATGACCAGTGCAGCGGAAAACGTTCCATACCGTGCCAGATCCGTTTAATTTCCTGAAATACATGTGAGTTGAAAAATCAACAATAATGTTGAGCGAGTTCACGTGTAGGTGAGTATGTAAAACATTTGTGAGTATAAAAATAGTTATGGTATGTAGCAGTGTAAGAGGACTTGTGATCATCAATGGTTTGCAAGGCCACTGACATATGTGAAGTGCAAATAGGGAGACTCAAACCTAGCAGATTTCGCCACGGCAAAGTATGTGGACAAAGTCACCCCACGGTCCGTTTCTAGTTTGGCCGGGGGCTGGGCTCGCTACACCCAGATAGATCTACCGCTCCTGTCCCTCGGTCCCTTCATGAGGACTAATGGCCCCATGTTGTTCCTATCCACTCACATGATCGTATAACACCTCCTTACGTTAAACATACCGTTGTAAAGTACTCGTAAATCATAGTAACATGTATTTCACCCCCGCAGTTAAGTAAACTGAAAACAGTTAGAGAAAAGGGGGACATGAACTCACAGTGAATGCGTATCTCTACCAAGTAATCCGAATATCTGAAGCTGTGCAACGACCTACAGGTGCTAATTCTATTAGACGGATGGCCGTGCCTTAGCTTTATAACTTACATTTTTAGGAGGCGGTTAGACAACCGTTTCGTGTACATACTTGGTATTTTACTTTCCTTCCCAAGGATGGGGGATTTAAATACATGTGTATTTATACTATCTCATTAAGTCCCACTTAATATATTTTTATTTCTCATTCCAAAATATAATTATTTTTCTCAAAAATAATATATTTTCTCTTTACATAATACTTTCCAAAATAATACGTTGACAACATACGTGTTGGTGAATATTTCCGCGTAATGCGTAAGTTACGTTTTAATGATTAGGTGGTAATAGAAATTACCGTTGTAACTTTTATGCTTGTCATATAAGCGTTTGTATTATTTTGGGTTTGACAAGTTAGTAAATATTATTTTTACTCTAAAAATAATATTTATACATTTTCACAAAATAATCATAAACAGTGTTGTGAAAAATATATTTATCGAATAAATATTTATCACGTTTATTTTTGTGAAAATCTCACCTCCGATTATTTATAAATAAAGTTGTGGCGAAATATATTTTTGAAAACATGTCAAAGTAGTCTAACACTTGTAAATAATCCTAAGTGTTAGATTTTTAGAAAATTTCGCCAGAGTTTCCCCTGTAACTGGAGGTGGCCACGCTTTCAAGCGTATCATTTTCTTTTACAAAATCACTTCTTTTATTTCAATCAATCAATTTCCAATACTTCAAACTAGTTTCAACACTTCAAATTTGTAGACTAGTATGTAAAATCGCATCATTTCATGAACTTGTAGTTTTTCTAAAAACTATTATGTAGATCTCGTTATATTTAGTGGATCTATGTATAAAATAGTTTAGTCTTGCAAAAACCCCGTTTTTGGAACAAATCACTCTTTACAACTTCCGACAATTTTTATAAAAATTGTTATTTTGTCGGATCTTTCGTTTCACAAGTGTCTTTACACTTGTAGACTATAAAAATCACATTTGTTAATCTGTTATACAATTTTTATAAAACATGATTTTCTCAACACCCGGTCCTACGAATATACCACTTGTACATACGTAGATCGGCTCGTTTTAAATACTATTTTTCATGTTAAAACACTTTTACACAAGTTCATGTTTCCCGTGTGGTGGAGTTTCACCTTTTAACCCTTGTACAAAAGAAACAAGTGTATGTCAAGATACGTGATCTTAACAAAGTCGGGTTAAACGATGATAAGAGCCACCACATCGTAGATCGGGCCATATTAACCAACATATTCTAATACTACGACATTTACACGCGTTATGTTCTTTTATCCAACGATTTTCACTTTTTAGTAGACTTTAAAGATTCATGAAGCGGGTTACCGACATTTAACCGATAAAAATCCTTTTAACCACTTTAGACATGATTAAAAATGAGTTTTAAACAATATACCTCTAGCTCGGGGCTAGGGAAGGTTCTAGTCGAAAACTGCGTGGATAAAAGCAAATGCACGAGGTTCTTCAACTTCCGTTTGTTCCAAGCTTCGTCGTACGCGATCCTCAAGACTTGTATGCACTTGGAATGTAGAGACTTGAACCGAAAAACGGATGGGTGGTGGTGGGGGTTCTCGGCCGTGAGGGGGAGCACAAGGGAGAGAGGGAGTGAGTTGGGTGGTGGTGTGTGATATGTGTGAGAGAGTGTGCCTTTTATAGAGAGTTTAAGCGTTATCGTCCAACGGGTCTCGTGCTATCTAGATATTAGACAAAAGTAATAAAATAATAAAAAGAATTCGGCCTTGTCCCCCTTGGTTGGGCCGATTTGGTTAGGGTGGTGGGACCACCCGGTTTGATTCCAACTAAACAGTTAGTGTTTAGTTACGTTAAGTCGGTTACATAAAGGTCTAACCTCGTTAGTTGTTTATTGCGTTATGATACGGGTGTTAGGGTAATCAGGGACCCTAACTGGCTCAGAAAAATACTAACAATAATTCTGGCAATATTTTTATGTTCTGGGTATTGTCCGGTTGTTCGGTTGGATAGGAATCCGTTAAAGTGCTTAAGATATCCTTTAAGCGTCGTAAGTAATATTTTTAGCGACACAATTTATTCAGCAAAGTGTCGGGAATAATTCCTTGTATTTTGGCACTTTATTAATTAGCTAGAAGCTAGTGTGTCAATAAAAGTGCTGTGTTTCGTGCTTAAAGTATGTTTTAGGCACATCCAATCTCTGTATCTTATTCCTAGAGACGCAATTATACAACCCTTGTATCCTTACACACACTATGGGTGTAGTAGAATAATTCTGGCTCATTCAGGCCTTTAGAGGCAGTGTATGCCTGATGCTGGCTATATCAGCATGTTCACTGTGTATCCGCTTAGTGCTACTGTGCTTTTTGTGCATCAAGTTTGTCACTAGAGTTCAGTAAATAAATAATGTAGTGACAGGAAAAATCAAAGTATGATGCAGACATGTACATGTATCAACAATCAAGTAGCAGTTCATCAGAAATCTCAGTTAAGCACAGTAATTAGGCAACAGTTAATAGCTAATTAAGTCGTACGGATACCTGGTTTTGTGAGGGTTGTCACATTCTCCCCCCGTTAAATAAATTTCGTCCCGAAATTTAAGTTCTGCTTGTAGATGCAGAGTTTTTAGGAAATAAGTGGGGGTATTTCTCTTTTATCCGGTCCTCACGCTCCCAGGTGTATTCAGGACCATGTCTGGCATTCCAGCGAACCTTGACGAGTTTGACACTGCTCCGGCGGGTCCTGTTAACTTTCCAATCTGTGACCTCGACAGGTGCTTCTACGAAGTGGAGCGTGTCGTCAACATGAATCTCGTCGATAGGAATGGCAACGTCAACTTGAGTTGGACTCTTCTTTAAATTGGATACATGAAATGTATCGTGGACACCATTTAATTCAGCAGGTAGGTCCAACTTGTATGCTACGGTTCCAATTCTTTCTAGAATTCTGAAAGGACCAATGTAGCGTGGATTTAACTTCCCACGCTTCCCAAAGCGTGCCACCCCTTTCCAGGGTGATACCTTTAATAACACCATCTCTCCAACTTGAAAATCCACATGTTTTCGGTTTGGATCCGCGTAGGCCTTTTGTCTGTGGCGAGCGGCTTCGATGCGTTTAAGAATCTGCGCAATCTTGTTTGTCGTCTCTTGGATGATTTCGGGGCCGGCAAGCTGCCTATCACCTGCGTCAGCCCAACATAGTGGTGATCGGCACTTGCGTCCGTATAGGGCTTCAAAAGGTGCGACACCAATACTGGTGTGGTAGCTGTTGTTGTATGAGAATTCGACCAAAGGTAAGTGTTTATCCCAGCTACCGCCCAAATCCATAGCACATGCTCTCAGCATGTCTTCCAAAGTCTGTATCGTTCGCTCGCTCTGGCCGTCAGTTTGCGGATGGAACGCAGTGCTCAGATTCAATTGTGAGCCAAAAGCTTCTTGGAAGGATTGCCATATCCTTGACACAAACCTTCCGTCTCTATCAGAGATAATCGAGAGGGGTACTCCATGTCGTGCTACGATCTCTCTCAAGTAAATTTCTGCAAGTTTACTAGTACTGTCTTTCTCCTTGATTGGCAGAAAGTGTGCGGACTTTGTTAGACGGTCAACAATCACCCAAATCATATCATGGCCTCTTGGCGTTCTTGGCAGTTTTGTAACAAAATCCATTGAGATTTGTTCCCATTTCCACTTGGGAATCTCAGGTTGTTGCAGAAGTCCCGAGGGCTTCTGGTATTCCGCCTTGACCTTAGCGCACGTTAAACATTTGCTCACGTAAATAGCAACGTCGCCTTTCATCCTAGGCCACCAATAGTAATTTTTGAGATCTTGGTACATCTTATCCGATCCCGGGTGGATAGAGTACCGTGACTTGTGCGCTTCATCGAAAATAACTTCCCTTAATCCACCCAATAGAGGAACCCAAATCCTTTTCCCAAAACATAACGTTCCTTCCTCGTTTTGCACCAATACCTTCTCCATCCCACGGAGATACTCTTTCTCAAGGTTCTCCTCCTTGAGAGCTTCTTTCTGCGCTGCACGAATGCGCGAGGAGAGATCGGTTTGGATTATCATTTCCATAGCCCTAACCCTTAGGGGCTTGATCCTTTCCTTACGACTTAAGGCATCGGCGACTACATTCGCCTTCCCTGGGTGATACTTTATCTCGCAGTCGTAATCATTCAATAATTCAACCCATCGTCTTTGCCTCATATTCAACTCCTTCTGGTTGAATATATGCTGTAGGCTTTTGTGATCTGTGAAGATTGTGCACTTCGTACCATACAGGTAGTGTCTCCAGATCTTTAGTGCAAAAACCACTGCGCCTAGCTCCAAATCATGAGTGGTATAGTTCTTTTCGTGCACTTTCAGTTGACGCGATGCGTAAGCAATGACCTTTTGGCGTTGCATCAACACACAACCCAATCCTTGACGCGATGCGTCGCAGTATACCACAAAATCGTCAGTACCTTCCGGTAGAGCTAAGATTGGCGCGTTACAAAGCTTATCCTTCAACACTTGAAACGCTTCATCCTGTTTGATTCCCCAATCAAACTTTTAATCCTTCTGCGTGAGGAGCGTCAAGGGTTGAGCGATTTTCGAGAAATCCTCGATGAACCTTCGATAGTAGCCAGCCAAACCCAAGAATTGCCGAATCTCGGTTGGCGTTGTAGGCGTTTCCCAATTCTTGATTGCCTTCCATCCCCATTCACCACGTGCCCAAGGAATTGCACCTCACGTAGCCAAAACTCACACTTAGAGAACTTGGCGTACAATTGTTCCTTCTTTAGCAACTCTAGAATGGCTCTAAGGTGCTGCTCGTGCTCAGCCTTCGTCCTTGAGTAAATCAGGATGTCATCGATGAATACGATCACGAACTTATCCAAGTACGGCTTACAAACTCGGTTCATCAAATCCATGAACACTGCAGGTGCGTTTGTTAAACCGAACGGCATAACGAGAAACTCGTAGTGTCCATAACGAGTTCTGAAAGCTGTCGTCGGGATACTCTCCTCCTGTATCCGAAGTTGATGGTATCCAGATCGAAGATCGATCTTTGAATAGAAGCTTGAACCTTGAAGCTGGTCGAACAGATCATCGATTCTTGGCAGGGGATACCTATTCTTGATTGTCAGCTTGTTCAACTCTCTGTAGTCAATGCACATGCGGAAACTTCCGTCCTTCTTCTTGACAAATAAGACCGGAGCTCCCCAAGGCGAGAAGCTTGGTCGGATAAAACCCTTGTCTAACAACTCTTGAAGTTGCGTCGACAGTTCTTGCATCTCAGACGGAGCAAGTCTGTATGGTGCCTTAGCCACAGGCGCGGCGCCTGGAACTAAGTCGATGCGAAACTCCACTTGCCTTTGAGGTGGCAAGCCAGGCAAGTCTTCTGGAAAGACTTCTGGGTACTCCCTCACGACAGGGATGTCTTCGATCTTTGGCTCAGCAGCCTTCTTATCTACAATGTGTGCTAGAAAAGCAACACATCCTTTCCTCAAACACTTCCTTGCTTTCAGGCAGCTAATCATCCTTAACGGCGTCTCACGCTTTTCTCCATGAACAACAATGGTCTCACCATCACCGGTCGGGATACGAATAACCTTTTCGTGACACACTATCTCAGCCTTGTTACTCGTTAACCAATCCATCCCTACTACCACGTCGAAGCTTCCCAACTGGACTGGTAGTAGATCTAGAGTAAACTCGCGTTCTCCCAATTCAATCACACAGCCTCTGATCACATCATTGGCTTCTATCAACTTTCCATTAGCCAATTCGATTGCGTAGGGAATGTCTAACTTATTAGCGGCTAGCCCAAGTATATTCTTAAATTCTAGTGATATGAAACTATAGTCGGCGCCAGTATCAAACAGAACAGATGCATAGCGTTGATTTACAGGGAACGTACCAGTGACAACGTTGGGATCCTGGCGCGCTTCCTGTGCACCGATCTGGAACACCCTTCCACGGGCTTGGTTCAATCCTGGGCAATCCTTCTTGAAGTGCCCAACGTCACCGCAATGAAAACATCCTAATCTTTTTCCACTTCCTGCACCGCCCCCAACTGGCGGGTTGTTTTGATTGGCAGTTCCGGCTTGATTTGCATTGTAGCCTCGATTATTCCCTTGTGGGCGATTTCCCAAACCACCACGATTATCGTTTCTATTCACATTTCCTCCCTGGCCTCCTCGGCCTGTACTAGCCCAACATGATTCCTTTGAGTGGCCCGGTTTTCCACAAGATTCACAAACTTTCACGTTACAATTGCCAGTATGGTGGCGTTGGCAGTTGTTGCATTTGGGCTGGGTGCCCTGGTACCCTTTCCCTTTCTTGGTACTACCAGCTGATTTTCCTTTCTTTACTGCCATACTGACGCCTTGTTTGAAGTTTGAAAACTTCCTTTTGTTATCTCCTGAGGACTCAACGTGAGTCTCTGTCTTCTTCGCCTTGACTTCATCAAACTTGTTTAAACGAATTGCCTCCTCAGTGAGAGTCACGCTCAAATCAATGGCTTCCGTAATAGTTGCCGGTTTGGAGGAGGTCACCATGCTAATGATTTGGGGAGCTAACCCCCAAATGAAGCGCTCAATTCGCTTGTATTCAGGCGTGACCATATAAGGAACCACTTGAGATAGGTCATGAAACCTCTGGACGTATTCTGCAACCTTTGGCCCATCCATCTTTAGGTGCCAAAATTCAGTCTCCAACCTTTGAATTTCTGCACGGGAACAATACTTCTTGCGCATAAGCTCTTTCAATTCGGCCCAAGTCAGGGCGTAGGCGGCAGCTTCGCCTAGTGTCTGCACTTGTAAGTTCCACCAAGATAGGGCTCCGTCTAGAAACAGCCCTGAGATGTAAGTGACCTGCTGGTCGAGCGCACATTTGCTCATGCGGATGGTGGAATCAGTCTTCTCTGCCCAGCGAACGAAAGCAACAGCACCACCTGTGCCGTCGAAGTTGATGGGCTTACAGTCCAAGAATTGTTTGTAGGTGCACCCATGAGGAGGATTTTGGTTGCCGTTGATGTTCGTGTTACTTCCGCTGGGTCCTTCTTGCGAGGCAGCATACTGAGCAATGGCGGCAGCAATAACTTGCTGTAGTTCTTCAGGAGTAGTGGGCATCGGCTGCGGTTGACGTCTGGGTGCCATCTTCTAAAGATGCGTACGTCGATTAGGCCATAATAAACATACGTATATAGTAATAGTAATAGCATATAACATCTCATGTCATCAATATATCACACAACATCCCATGTCCCAACATCCCATGTTGCAAATATCATACATACAACATCCCATGTCACAAAACATAAATGAGCAATCAAGTGAATCAGATATGGTGAGAATACGGCGATTGTTATATATATCGAGACCATAAAGTGTAGCAAGTGTGTCAGCACGTCACTGTATCATACAATCACAAATCAAATAGGGGCTACATCACCCCTGTCAAAAACAACATCACATCAGTGTCACATACAACCAGTACATCAACAAATATCAACAAAAATCTGTATCGTCAGATGGTCTCCAAAAATCTGTGCAGTCACAATCGCGGTCGTCTCACCATCGCCTACCACTACAGTACCAATGAGCCCTATGCGGATGGGGGTGGGGGAGGGGAAAAGTGAGCGAAAAGTAAGCGGCGTAAGTGATACCAGTCCTCCTCCATCGCCTGCTGAGTACGGATCACGGACGCAACCTGCTGCTCCAAGGTCGAAAGTCGGGCAGCAATGTCAGGAGGAAATGATCGAAAAGGCTGAAACGATGAAGATGTCTGACCAAGATATGGACCAAAAGACAACTGAGCTCTCTCGAGCTCCTGGAGTCGCTGTGAATGAGACTCGTGCTGGTGTACAAACGACATCAAAAGATCCTCAATAGTATGGCCCAAATAAAATGGGTGGTATGGATCTGTGGGTGGCATCGGTGAGGAAGATGACCAAAGTAATGGCGTGCTGGTAAGATCGATAGGAGCAATAACGGGGTCAACAGGTGCAATAACAGGATCGACATGATCAATAACAGGATCAGCAGGTATGTCACCAACGGGTAAAGGAACAATGGGATCAGCAGCAACATGATCGCCCTCGATCACAGGAACATCTACAGGGGGATCAGCATCAACAGGCTCAAGAGGAAAATCAGCATGAACAGGGTCATGCTCAGGTAAAGGGTCAAAAGCAGCTGCCTGCTCTGGGGCTATGGCAGGCTCAGGGTCGTCGAACGCCATGTCAAAGTCAAAATCTGGATCAATGGGACCGATAGGATCATCAGGGTCCTCCATATGCTCATCCATAGGAATATACTCGATATCATGGTCAGGATCAAATCCTGGAGGGAAAACAGGGTCAGAATCCTCGATATCATCATGCTCAAACGCGTAGCTCGGAATGGGGGCAGCTGAAGACGCCTGATCAGGGTCTGAGTCGTGAATAAACTGCTGCGCGCTCGCCCCGCGAGATGGTACAGATGCCACAGACTCAAAAGAGTCTGGGACTGGTGAGTGAATGGGCGAGTCTCCAGCTGGAACGTCAGCTATCATCAAGAGACCGCCAGCAGGTAGAGGAGCTACGTCAGGATCCTCGTCCTCAAATGGCTCGTCCTCGTAAAGCTCGATGTCGCCGTCAGCCTCGGCATCTGGCATAAGCTCATAAGCAGGGTAGGAAGCAAGAGGAATCGGTGCTGGAATCGCAACAATAGGGAGGTACTCAGCAGGATCGCCATCAATAGGCTCATAGGCACCCTCGGGTAAAGCGAAGGGCAAGGAGTCATCAGTGTGCTCATCGGCGCCGTCAGGTAACGCGAACGGCTGGAAGTCGTCATCGTCGGTGCTAGTATAGTCTGAGGTGTGCACCTCATGCTCCGAAGACATAACATCGTCTGACACTAACGGTAGGGGTCCAGTGGTATCTGATCCACCTGTAGCTGGTGAATCCATGGGTCTGTAACATAACACAGAATAAGCACAAAATCAGTGAATCAAATAGTCACATAAGTTACCAGATAATAATCACATAATCCACATAGTCCCACTAGCCTCCCAGCCTCTCAGACTGTCCTTCCTAGTCTCACTAGCCAACACTCCTAGTCCCACTAGCCTCCCAGCCTCTCAGACTGTCCTTCCTAGTCTCACTAGCCAACACTCCTAGTCCCACTAGCCAACACTCCTAGTCCCACTAGCCTGAACCTCAGCCTCCCAGACTGAGCCTAAAATAATGAATAATATGTGCTCAACATTCGTTTGTAAAAAGTTTGTGGATCTGGACTTAAGTGGTATGCAGAAAAATGTTTTCGTGAGAGCCCTAGTGATCATAGTCTAGACTCGAGAAAGAATCCTAGTTCGCTATGATCAGAGCTCTGATACCAAGCTGTCACACCCTGGCTTTGCGGAAGCGTGGTTAATTTGTGTGACTTCTTAATACCGTAGCTTAATCATAACAAAGCTATATGAATTTAAAAACCATGCAAGTCATCCATTAAGTTTTTGAAAACATCATACAATACCATTGTTTTTAACATGCAACCATAACCTTGTTCAGTAACATAACAACTTATAACAAAACATAAACGTGATTTAGGGATTGTGTCTTGTCCAGGTAAGAGACACAACCCTAAACCCTGATGACTTCATGACCAGTGCAGCGGAAAACGTTCCATACCGTGCCAGATCCGTTTAATTTCCTGAAATACATGTGAGTTGAAAAATCAACAATAATGTTGAGCGAGTTCACGTGTAGGTGAGTATGTAAAACATTTGTGAGTATAAAAATAGTTATGGTATGTAGCAGTGTAAGAGGACTTGTGATCATCAATGGTTTGCAAGGCCACTGACATATGTGAAGTGCAAATAGGGAGACTCAAACCTAGCAGATTTCGCCACGGCAAAGTATGTGGACAAAGTCACCCCACGGTCCGTTTCTAGTTTGGCCGGGGGCTGGGCTCGCTACACCCAGATAGATCTACCGCTCCTGTCCCTCGGTCCCTTCATGAGGACTAATGGCCCCATGTTGTTCCTATCCACTCACATGATCGTATAACACCTCCTTACGTTAAACATACCGTTGTAAAGTACTCGTAAATCATAGTAACATGTATTTCACCCCCGCAGTTAAGTAAACTGAAAACAGTTAGAGAAAAGGGGGACATGAACTCACAGTGAATGCGTATCTCTACCAAGTAATCCGAATATCCGAAGCTGTGCAACGACCTACAGGTGCTAATTCTATTAGACGGATGGCCGTGCCTTAGCTTTATAACTTACATTTTTAGGAGGCGGTTAGACAACCGTTTCGTGTACATACTTGGTATTTTACTTTCCTTCCCAAGGATGGGGGATTTAAATACATGTGTATTTATACTATCTCATTAAGTCCCACTTAATATATTTTTATTTCTCATTCCAAAATATAATTATTTTTCTCAAAAATAATATATTTTCTCTTTACATAATACTTTCCAAAATAATACGTTGACAACATACGTGTTGGTGAATATTTCCGCGTAATGCGTAAGTTACGTTTTAATGATTAGGTGGTAATAGAAATTACCGTTGTAACTTTTATGCTTGTCGTATAAGCGTTTGTATTATTTTGGGTTTGACAAGTTAGTAAATATTATTTTTACTCTAAAAATAATGTTTATACATTTTCACAAAATAATCATAAACAGTGTTGTGAAAAATATATTTATCGAATAAATATTTATCACGTTTATTTTTGTGAAAATCTCACCTCCGATTATTTATAAATAAAGTTGTGGCGAAATATATTTTTGAAAACATGTCAAAGTAGTCTAACACTTGTAAATAATCCTAAGTGTTAGATTTTTAGAAAATTTCGCCAGAGTTTCTCCTGTAACTGGAGATGGCCACGCTTTCAAGCGTATCATTTTCTTTTACAAAATCACTTCTTTTATTTCAATCAATCAATTTCCAATACTTCAAACTAGTTTCAACACTTCAAATTTGTAGACTAGTATGTAAAATCGCATCATTTCATGAACTTGTAGTTTTTCTAAAAACTATTATGTAGATCTCGTTATATTTAGTGGATCTATGTATAAAATAGTTTAGTCTTGCAAAAACCCCGTTTTTGGAACAAATCACTCTTTACAACTTCCGACAATTTTTATAAAAATTGTTATTTTGTCGGATCTTTCGTTTCACAAGTGTCTTTACACTTGTAGACTATAAAAATCACATTTGTTAATCTGTTATACAATTTTTATAAAACATGATTTTCTCAACACCCGGTCCTACGAATATACCACTTGTACATACGTAGATCGGCTCGTTTTAAATACTATTTTTCATGTTAAAACACTTTTACACAAGTTCATGTTTCCCGTGTGGTGGAGTTTCACCTTTTAACCCTTGTACAAAAGAAACAAGTGTATGTCAAGATACGTGATCTTAACAAAGTCGGGTTAAACGATGATAAGAGCCACCACATCGTAGATCGGGCCATATTAACCAACATATTCTAATACTACGACATTTACACGCGTTATGTTCTTTTATCCAACGATTTTCACTTTTTAGTAGACTTTAAAGATTCATGAAGCGGGTTACCGACATTTAACCGATAAAAATCCTTTTAACCACTTTAGACATGATTAAAAATGAGTTTTAAACAATATACCTCTAGCTCGGGGCTAGGGAAGGTTCTAGTCGAAAACTGCGTGGATAAAAGCAAATGCACGAGGTTCTTCAACTTCCGTTTGTTCCAAGCTTCGTCGTACGCGATCCTCAAGACTTGTATGCACTTGGAATGTAGAGACTTGAACCGAAAAACGGATGGGTGGTGGTGGGGGTTCTCGGCCGTGAGGGGGAGCACAAGGGAGAGAGGGAGTGAGTTGGGTGGTGGTGTGTGATATGTGTGAGAGAGTGTGCCTTTTATAGAGAGTTTAAGCGTTATCGTCCAACGGGTCTCGTGCTATCTAGATATTAGACAAAAGTAATAAAATAATAAAAAGAATTCGGCCTTGTCCCCCTTGGTTGGGCCGATTTGGTTAGGGTGGTGGGACCACCCGGTTTGATTCCAACTAAACAGTTAGTGTTTAGTTACGTTAAGTCGGTTACATAAAGGTCTAACCTCGTTAGTTGTTTATTGCGTTATGATACGGGTGTTAGGGTAATCAGGGACCCTAACTGGCTCAGAAAAATACTAACAATAATTCTGGCAATATTTTTATGTTCCGGGTATTGTCCGGTTGTTCGGTTGGATAGGAATCCGTTAAAGTGCTTAAGATATCCTTTAAGCGTCGTAAGTAATATTTTTAGCGACACAATTTATTCAGCAAAGTGTCGGGAATAATTCCTTGTATTTTGGCACTTTATTAATTAGCTAGAAGCTAGTGTGTCAATAAAAGTGCTGTGTTTCGTGCTTAAAGTATGTTTTAGGCACATCCAATCTCTGTATCTTATTCCTAGAGACGCAATTATACAACCCTTGTATCCTTACACACACTATGGGTGTAGTAGAATAATTCTGGCTCATTCAGGCCTTTAGAGGCAGTGTATGCCTGATGCTGGCTATATCAGCATGTTCACTGTGTATCCGCTTAGTGCTACTGTGCTTTTTGTGCATCAAGTTTGTCACTAGAGTTCAGTAAATAAATAATGTAGTGACAGGAAAAATCAAAGTATGATGCAGACATGTACATGTATCAACAATCAAGTAGCAGTTCATCAGAAATCTCAGTTAAGCACAGTAATTAGGCAACAGTTAATAGCTAATTAAGTCGTACGGATACCTGGTTTTGTGAGGGTTGTCACATTCTCCCCCCGTTAAATAAATTTCGTCCCGAAATTTAAGTTCTGCTTGTAGATGCAGAGTTTTTAGGAAATAAGTGGGGGTATTTCTCTTTTATCCGGTCCTCACGCTCCCAGGTGTATTCAGGACCATGTCTGGCATTCCAGCGAACCTTGACGAGTTTGACACTGCTCCGGCGGGTCCTGTTAACTTTCCAATCTGTGACCTCGACAGGTGCTTCTACGAAGTGGAGCGTGTCGTCAACATGAATCTCGTCGATAGGAATGGCAACGTCAACTTGAGTTGGACTCTTCTTTAAATTGGATACATGAAATGTATCGTGGACACCATTTAATTCAGCAGGTAGGTCCAACTTGTATGCTACGGTTCCAATTCTTTCTAGAATTCTGAAAGGACCAATGTAGCGTGGATTTAACTTCCCACGCTTCCCAAAGCGTGCCACCCCTTTCCAGGGTGATACCTTTAATAACACCATCTCTCCAACTTGAAAATCCACATGTTTTCGGTTTGGATCCGCGTAGGCCTTTTGTCTGTGGCGAGCGGCTTCGATGCGTTTAAGAATCTGCGCAATCTTGTTTGTCGTCTCTTGGATGATTTCGGGGCCGGCAAGCTGCCTATCACCTGCGTCAGCCCAACATAGTGGTGATCGGCACTTGCGTCCGTATAGGGCTTCAAAAGGTGCGACACCAATACTGGTGTGGTAGCTGTTGTTGTATGAGAATTCGACCAAAGGTAAGTGTTTATCCCAGCTACCGCCCAAATCCATAGCACATGCTCTCAGCATGTCTTCCAAAGTCTGTATCGTTCGCTCGCTCTGGCCGTCAGTTTGCGGATGGAACGCAGTGCTCAGATTCAATTGTGAGCCAAAAGCTTCTTGGAAGGATTGCCATATCCTTGACACAAACCTTCCGTCTCTATCAGAGATAATCGAGAGGGGTACTCCATGTCGTGCTACGATCTCTCTCAAGTAAATTTCTGCAAGTTTACTAGTACTGTCTTTCTCCTTGATTGGCAGAAAGTGTGCGGACTTTGTTAGACGGTCAACAATCACCCAAATCATATCATGGCCTCTTGGCGTTCTTGGCAGTTTTGTAACAAAATCCATTGAGATTTGTTCCCATTTCCACTTGGGAATCTCAGGTTGTTGCAGAAGTCCCGAGGGCTTCTGGTATTCCGCCTTGACCTTAGCGCACGTTAAACATTTGCTCACGTAAATAGCAACGTCGCCTTTCATCCTAGGCCACCAATAGTAATTTTTGAGATCTTGGTACATCTTATCCGATCCCGGGTGGATAGAGTACCGTGACTTGTGCGCTTCATCGAAAATAACTTCCCTTAATCCACCAAATAGAGGAACCCAAATCCTTTTCCCAAAACATAACGTTCCTTCCTCGTTTTGCACCAATACCTTCTCCATCCCACGGAGATACTCTTTCTCAAGGTTCTCCTCCTTGAGAGCTTCTTTCTGCGCTGCACGAATGCGCGAGGAGAGATCGGTTTGGATTATCATTTCCATAGCCCTAACCCTTAGGGGCTTGATCCTTTCCTTACGACTTAAGGCATCGGCGACTACATTCGCCTTCCCTGGGTGATACTTTATCTCGCAGTCGTAATCGTTCAATAATTCAACCCATCGTCTTTGCCTCATATTCAACTCCTTCTGGTTGAATATATGCTGTAGGCTTTTGTGATCTGTGAAGATTGTGCACTTCGTACCATACAGGTAGTGTCTCCAGATCTTTAGTGCAAAAACCACTGCGCCTAGCTCCAAATCATGAGTGGTATAGTTCTTTTCGTGCACTTTCAGTTGACGCGATGCGTAAGCAATGACCTTTTGGCGTTGCATCAACACACAACCCAATCCTTGACGCGATGCGTCGCAGTATACCACAAAATCGTCAGTACCTTCCGGTAGAGCTAAGATTGGCGCGTTACAAAGCTTATCCTTCAACACTTGAAACGCTTCATCCTGTTTGATTCCCCAATCAAACTTTTTATCCTTCTGCGTGAGGAGCGTCAAGGGTTGAGCGATTTTCGAGAAATCCTCGATGAACCTTCGATAGTAGCCAGCCAAACCCAAGAATTGCCGAATCTCGGTTGGCGTTGTAGGCGTTTCCCAATTCTTGATTGCCTCGATCTTGGTGGGATCAACATGAATTCCATCCCCATTCACCACGTGCCCAAGGAATTGCACCTCACGTAGCCAAAACTCACACTTAGAGAACTTGGCGTACAATTGTTCCTTCTTTAGCAACTCTAGAATGGCTCTAAGGTGCTGCTCGTGCTCAGCCTTCGTCCTTGAGTAAATCAGGATGTCATCGATGAATACGATCACGAACTTATCCAAGTACGGCTTACAAACTCGGTTCATCAAATCCATGAACACTGCAGGTGCGTTTGTTAAACCGAACGGCATAACGAGAAACTCGTAGTGTCCATAACGAGTTCTGAAAGCTGTCATCGGGATACTCTCCTCCTGTATCCGAAGTTGATGGTATCCAGATCGAAGATCGATCTTTGAATAGAAGCTTGAACCTTGAAGCTGGTCGAACAGATCATCGATTCTTGGCAGGGGATACCTATTCTTGATTGTCAGCTTGTTCAACTCTCTGTAGTCAATGCACATGCGGAAACTTCCGTCCTTCTTCTTTACAAATAAGACCGGAGCTCCCCAAGGCGAGAAGCTTGGTCGGATAAAACCCTTGTCTAACAACTCTTGAAGTTGCGTCGACAGTTCTTGCATCTCAGACGGAGCAAGTCTGTATGGTGCCTTAGCCACAGGCGCGGCGCCTGGAACTAAGTCGATGCGAAACTCCACTTGCCTTTGAGGTGGCAAGCCAGGCAAGTCTTCTGGAAAGACTTCTGGGTACTCCCTCACGACAGGGATGTCTTCGATCTTTGGCTCAGCAGCCTTCTTATCTACAATGTGTGCTAGAAAAGCAACACATCCTTTCCTCAAACACTTCCTTGCTTTCAGGCAGCTAATCATCCTTAACGGCGTCTCACGCTTTTCTCCATGAACAACAATGGTCTCACCATCACCGGTCGGGATACGAATAACCTTTTCGTGACACACTATCTCAGCCTTGTTACTCGTTAACCAATCCATCCCTACTACCACGTCGAAGCTTCCCAACTGGACTGGTAGTAGATCTAGAGTAAACTCGCGTTCTCCCAATTCAATCACACAGCCTCTGATCACATCATTGGCTTCTATCAACTTTCCATTAGCCAATTCGATTGCGTAGGGAATGTCTAACTTATTAGCGGCTAGCCCAAGTATATTCTTAAATTCTAGTGATATGAAACTATAGTCGGCGCCAGTATCAAACAGAACAGATGCATAGCGTTGATTTACAGGGAACGTACCAGTGACAACGTTGGGATCCTGGCGCGCTTCCTGTGCACCGATCTGGAACACCCTTCCACGGGCTTGGTTCAATCCTGGGCAATCCTTCTTGAAGTGCCCAACGTCACCGCAATGAAAACATCCTAATCTTTTTCCACTTCCTGCACCGCCCCCAACTGGCGGGTTGTTTTGATTGGCAGTTCCGGCTTGATTTGCATTGTAGCCTCGATTATTCCCTTGTGGGCGATTTCCCAAACCACCACGATTATCGTTTCTATTCACATTTCCTCCCTGGCCTCCTCGGCCTGTACTAGCCCAACATGATTCCTTTGAGTGGCCCGGTTTTCCACAAGATTCACAAACTTTCACGTTACAATTGCCAGTATGGTGGCGTTGGCAGTTGTTGCATTTGGGCTGGGTGCCCTGGTACCCTTTCCCTTTCTTGGTACTACCAGCTGATTTTCCTTTCTTTACTGCCATACTGACGCCTTGTTTGAAGTTTGAAAACTTCCTTTTGTTATCTCCTGAGGACTCAACGTGAGTCTCTGTCTTCTTCGCCTTGACTTCATCAAACTTGTTTAAACGAATTGCCTCCTCAGTGAGAGTCACGCTCAAATCAATGGCTTCCGTAATAGTTGCCGGTTTGGAGGAGGTCACCATGCTAATGATTTGGGGAGCTAACCCCCAAATGAAGCGCTCAATTCGCTTGTATTCAGGCGTGACCATATAAGGAACCACTTGAGATAGGTCATGAAACCTCTGGACGTATTCTGCAACCTTTGGCCCATCCATCTTTAGGTGCCAAAATTCAGTCTCCAACCTTTGAATTTCTGCACGGGAACAATACTTCTTGCGCATAAGCTCTTTCAATTCGGCCCAAGTCAGGGCGTAGGCGGCAGCTTCGCCTAGTGTCTGCACTTGTAAGTTCCACCAAGATAGGGCTCCGTCTAGAAACAGCCCTGAGATGTAAGTGACCTGCTGGTCGAGCGCACATTTGCTCATGCGGATGGTGGAATCAGTCTTCTCTGCCCAGCGAACGAAAGCAACAGCACCACCTGTGCCGTCGAAGTTGATGGGCTTACAGTCCAAGAATTGTTTGTAGGTGCACCCATGAGGAGGATTTTGGTTGCCGTTGATGTTCGTGTTACTTCCGCTGGGTCCTTCTTGCGAGGCAGCATACTGAGCAATGGCGGCAGCAATAACTTGCTGTAGTTCTTCAGGAGTAGTGGGCATCGGCTGCGGTTGACGTCTGGGTGCCATCTTCTAAAGATGCGTACGTCGATTAGGCCATAATAAACATACGTATATAGTAATAGTAATAGCATATAACATCTCATGTCATCAATATATCACACAACATCCCATGTCCCAACATCCCATGTTGCAAATATCATACATACAACATCCCATGTCACAAAACATAAATGAGCAATCAAGTGAATCAGATATGGTGAGAATACGGCGATTGTTATATATATCGAGACCATAAAGTGTAGCAAGTGTGTCAGCACGTCACTGTATCATACAATCACAAATCAAATAGGGGCTACATCACCCCTGTCAAAAACAACATCACATCAGTGTCACATACAACCAGTACATCAACAAATATCAACAAAAATCTGTATCGTCAGATGGTCTCCAAAAATCTGTGCAGTCACAATCGCGGTCGTCTCACCATCGCCTACCACTACAGTACCAATGAGCCCTATGCGGATGGGGGTGGGGGAGGGGAAAAGTGAGCGAAAAGTAAGCGGCGTAAGTGATACCAGTCCTCCTCCATCGCCTGCTGAGTACGGATCACGGACGCAACCTGCTGCTCCAAGGTCGAAAGTCGGGCAGCAATGTCAGGAGGAAATGATCGAAAAGGCTGAAACGATGAAGATGTCTGACCAAGATATGGACCAAAAGACAACTGAGCTCTCTCGAGCTCCTGGAGTCGCTGTGAATGAGACTCGTGCTGGTGTACAAACGACATCAAAAGATCCTCAATAGTATGGCCCAAATAAAATGGGTGGTATGGATCTGTGGGTGGCATCGGTGAGGAAGATGACCAAAGTAATGGCGTGCTGGTAAGATCGATAGGAGCAATAACGGGGTCAACAGGTGCAATAACAGGATCGACATGATCAATAACAGGATCAGCAGGTATGTCACCAACGGGTAAAGGAACAATGGGATCAGCAGCAACATGATCGCCCTCGATCACAGGAACATCTACAGGGGGATCAGCATCAACAGGCTCAAGAGGAAAATCAGCATGAACAGGGTCATGCTCAGGTAAAGGGTCAAAAGCAGCTGCCTGCTCTGGGGCTATGGCAGGCTCAGGGTCGTCGAACGCCATGTCAAAGTCAAAATCTGGATCAATGGGACCGATAGGATCATCAGGGTCCTCCATATGCTCATCCATAGGAATATACTCGATATCATGGTCAGGATCAAATCCTGGAGGGAAAACAGGGTCAGAATCCTCGATATCATCATGCTCAAACGCGTAGCTCGGAATGGGGGCAGCTGAAGACGCCTGATCAGGGTCTGAGTCGTGAATAAACTGCTGCGCGCTCGCCCCGCGAGATGGTACAGATGCCACAGACTCAAAAGAGTCTGGGACTGGTGAGTGAATGGGCGAGTCTCCAGCTGGAACGTCAGCTATCATCAAGAGACCGCCAGCAGGTAGAGGAGCTACGTCAGGATCCTCGTCCTCAAATGGCTCGTCCTCGTAAAGCTCGATGTCGCCGTCAGCCTCGGCATCTGGCATAAGCTCATAAGCAGGGTAGGAAGCAAGAGGAATCGGTGCTGGAATCGCAACAATAGGGAGGTACTCAGCAGGATCGCCATCAATAGGCTCATAGGCACCCTCGGGTAAAGCGAAGGGCAAGGAGTCATCAGTGTGCTCATCGGCGCCGTCAGGTAACGCGAACGGCTGGAAGTCGTCATCGTCGGTGCTAGTATAGTCTGAGGTGTGCACCTCATGCTCCGAAGACATAACATCGTCTGACACTAACGGTAGGGGTCCAGTGGTATCTGATCCACCTGTAGCTGGTGAATCCATGGGTCTGTAACATAACACAGAATAAGCACAAAATCAGTGAATCAAATAGTCACATAAGTTACCAGATAATAATCACATAATCCACATAGTCCCACTAGCCTCCCAGCCTCTCAGACTGTCCTTCCTAGTCTCACTAGCCAACACTCCTAGTCCCACTAGCCTCCCAGCCTCTCAGACTGTCCTTCCTAGTCTCACTAGCCAACACTCCTAGTCCCACTAGCCAACACTCCTAGTCCCACTAGCCTGAACCTCAGCCTCCCAGACTGAGCCTAAAATAATGAATAATATGTGCTCAACATTCGTTTGTAAAAAGTTTGTGGATCTGGACT
Source organism: Helianthus annuus (assembly GCF_002127325.2). NCBI lineage: Eukaryota > Viridiplantae > Streptophyta > Magnoliopsida > Asterales > Asteraceae > Helianthus > Helianthus annuus. Next base: position 117,975,004 of record NC_035436.2, read on the forward strand.
TAAGTGGTATGCAGAAAAATGTTTTCGTGAGAGCCCTAGTGATCATAGTCTAGACTCGAGAAAGAATCCTAGTTCGCTATGATCAGAGCTCTGATACCAAGCTGTCACACCCTGGCTTTGCGGAAGCGTGGTTAATTTGTGTGACTTCTTAATACCGTAGCTTAATCATAACAAAGCTATATGAATTTAAAAACCATGCAAGTCATCCATTAAGTTTTTGAAAACATCATACAATACCATTGTTTTTAACATGCAACCATAACCTTGTTCAGTAACATAACAACTTATAACAAAACATAAACGTGATTTAGGGATTGTGTCTTGTCCAGGTAAGAGACACAACCCTAAACCCTGATGACTTCATGACCAGTGCAGCGGAAAACGTTCCATACCGTGCCAGATCCGTTTAATTTCCTGAAATACATGTGAGTTGAAAAATCAACAATAATGTTGAGCGAGTTCACGTGTAGGTGAGTATGTAAAACATTTGTGAGTATAAAAATAGTTATGGTATGTAGCAGTGTAAGAGGACTTGTGATCATCAATGGTTTGCAAGGCCACTGACATATGTGAAGTGCAAATAGGGAGACTCAAACCTAGCAGATTTCGCCACGGCAAAGTATGTGGACAAAGTCACCCCACGGTCCGTTTCTAGTTTGGCCGAGGGCTGGGCTCGCTACACCCAGATAGATCTACCGCTCCTGTCCCTCGGTCCCTTCATGAGGACTAATGGCCCCATGTTGTTCCTATCCACTCACATGATCGTATAACACCTCCTTACGTTAAACATACCGTTGTAAAGTACTCGTAAATCATAGTAACATGTATTTCACCCCCGCAGTTAAGTAAACTGAAAACAGTTAGAGAAAAGGGGGACATGAACTCACAGTGAATGCGTATCTCTACCAAGTAATCCGAATATCCGAAGCTGTGCAACGACCTACAGGTGCTAATTCTATTAGACGGATGGCCGTGCCTTAGCTTTATAACTTACATTTTTAGGAGGCGGTTAGACAACCGTTTCGTGTACATACTTGGTATTTTACTTTCCTTCCCAAGGATGGGGGATTTAAATACATGTGTATTTATACTATCTCATTAAGTCCCACTTAATATATTTTTATTTCTCATTCCAAAATATAATTATTTTTCTCAAAAATAATATATTTTCTCTTTACATAATACTTTCCAAAATAATACGTTGACAACATACGTGTTGGTGAATATTTCCGCGTAATGCGTAAGTTACGTTTTAATGATTAGGTGGTAATAGAAATTACCGTTGTAACTTTTATGCTTGTCGTATAAGCGTTTGTATTATTTTGGGTTTGACAAGTTAGTAAATATTATTTTTACTCTAAAAATAATATTTATACATTTTCACAAAATAATCATAAACAGTGTTGTGAAAAATATATTTATCGAATAAATATTTATCACGTTTATTTTTGTGAAAATCTCACCTCCGATTATTTATAAATAAAGTTGTGGCGAAATATATTTTTGAAAACATGTCAAAGTAGTCTAACACTTGTAAATAATCCTAAGTGTTAGATTTTTAGAAAATTTCGCCAGAGTTTCCCCTGTAACTGGAGATGGCCACGCTTTCAAGCGTATCATTTTCTTTTACAAAATCACTTCTTTTATTTCAATCAATCAATTTCCAATACTTCAAACTAGTTTCAACACTTCAAATTTGTAGACTAGTATGTAAAATCGCATCATTTCATGAACTTGTAGTTTTTCTAAAAACTATTATGTAGATCTCGTTATATTTAGTGGATCTATGTATAAAATAGTTTAGTCTTGCAAAAACCCCGTTTTTGGAACAAATCACTCTTTACAACTTCCGACAATTTTTATAAAAATTGTTATTTTGTCGGATCTTTCGTTTCACAAGTGTCTTTACACTTGTAGACTATAAAAATCACATTTGTTAATCTGTTATACAATTTTTATAAAACATGATTTTCTCAACACCCGGTCCTACGAATATACCACTTGTACATTCGTAGATCGGCTCGTTTTAAATACTATTTTTCATGTTAAAACACTTTTACACAAGTTCATGTTTCCCGTGTGGTGGAGTTTCACCTTTTAACCATTGTACAAAAGAAACAAGTGTATGTCAAGATACGTGATCTTAACAAAGTCGGGTTAAACGATGATAAGAGCCACCACATCGTAGATCGGGCCATATTAACCAACATATTCTAATACTACGACATTTACACGCGTTATGTTCTTTTATCCAACGATTTTCACTTTTTAGTAGACTTTAAAGATTCATGAAGCGGGTTACCGACATTTAACCGATAAAAATCCTTTTAACCACTTTAGACATGATTAAAAATGAGTTTTAAACAATATACCTCTAGCTCGGGGCTAGGGAAGGTTCTAGTCGAAAACTGCGTGGATAAAAGCAAATGCACGAGGTTCTTCAACTTCCGTTTGTTCCAAGCTTCGTCGTACGCGATCCTCAAGACTTGTATGCACTTGGAATGTAGAGACTTGAACCGAAAAACGGATGGGTGGTGGTGGGGGTTCTCGGCCGTGAGGGGGAGCACAAGGGAGAGAGGGAGTGAGTTGGGTGGTGGTGTGTGATATGTGTGAGAGAGTGTGCCTTTTATAGAGAGTTTAAGCGTTATCGTCCAACGGGTCTCGTGCTATCTAGATATTAGACAAAAGTAATAAAATAATAAAAAGAATTCGGCCTTGTCCCCCTTGGTTGGGCCGATTTGGTTAGGGTGGTGGGACCACCCGGTTTGATTCCAACTAAACAGTTAGTGTTTAGTTACGTTAAGTCGGTTACATAAAGGTCTAACCTCGTTAGTTGTTTATTGCGTTATGATACGGGTGTTAGGGTAATCAGGGACCCTAACTGGCTCAGAAAAATACTAACAATAATTCTGGCAATATTTTTATGTTCCGGGTATTGTCCGGTTGTTCGGTTGGATAGGAATCCGTTAAAGTGCTTAAGATATCCTTTAAGCGTCGTAAGTAATATTTTTAGCGACACAATTTATTCAGCAAAGTGTCGGGAATAATTCCTTGTATTTTGGCACTTTATTAATTAGCTAGAAGCTAGTGTGTCAATAAAAGTGCTGTGTTTCGTGCTTAAAGTATGTTTTAGGCACATCCAATCTCTGTATCTTATTCCTAGAGACGCAATTATACAACCCTTGTATCCTTACACACACTATGGGTGTAGTAGAATAATTCTGGCTCATTCAGGCCTTTAGAGGCAGTGTATGCCTGATGCTGGCTATATCAGCATGTTCACTGTGTATCCGCTTAGTGCTACTGTGCTTTTTGTGCATCAAGTTTGTCACTAGAGTTCAGTAAATAAATAATGTAGTGACAGGAAAAATCAAAGTATGATGCAGACATGTACATGTATCAACAATCAAGTAGCAGTTCATCAGAAATCTCAGTTAAGCACAGTAATTAGGCAACAGTTAATAGCTAATTAAGTCGTACGGATACCTGGTTTTGTGAGGGTTGTCACAAAGTTGAAAACGAAGCAGATGGATATGCTGTTTGCTGTATTCGAGAGCAAAATAGGTGTTAGTGTTCAAGAAGAGTTTGATCAGATAGAAATCCAAAGGGCTGAGGCTCGGAGGATTGAAAGAGAACGTAAAGCAACTAAAGAAGCGGCAGCAACAACAACAACAAAAGACAAAGGCAAAAGAATAGTTGATTATGACGATGATGAAGATGCTGAAGATTATGATGAAGAGGATGATGAATTTAAAGATTTAGATGATCCTCCCAACCATCCAAAAGACGATAATGTTGATGATGATGATCAGGGTGGTGGTAATGCTCTTCAGATAGTGAAATATTCTGGTGGTAATCAGCTAATGGATTATAAGAACAACAACCAGAATGAAGAGAGAGAAGATGATCACTCTAAGGGGAGAGTGGATCAGGAGGTCAACATGATGAAGAATCTACTAGAATCTTCATAGAGGCTATCCCACTATCCTCTGTTCCGGGAAATAGACCAAAACAAATATACCTCTGTCACAATGTATAGGAAGGCGAGTTTATTCACAACTATACTAGTGAAGAGATAATGGAGATGATGGGTATTAACTATGAATCTGTTGGTGCATCCATCTGTCGCCTACATCTTGCATCGAGTCTTACAATGTTTAGGATAGTACAGGGCACGGAATCCTAGAACATGTATTAGAAGTGATTTCGCCCCAAATGACAGATGGTCATTTGGAGCGAAACCCCATGTATTTCTGATTTCGCTCGTAACTGTCTAGATCATGATTTCGCTTGTATATGTATTATCATGATTTCGCTCCTGGTGACATGGTTCATTGGGGCGAAATCAGAACCCTATATATAGGGTATCAGAAGCGAAATCATTAGTTAGTTGTGTCATTGTCTTCCGGTGAGCCACGAAGTGCTGCCGAAGTGTTGTCAGAGCGTGTAATTGCTTCAGTGATCAATAAAACAACAGTTAATAGTGAATACGGCTGAAATCGCACCAAGACATTAGTTTCCGCCTCTTGTTTTGGATAGGAATTCTTCTGATCGACTCAATCAGGGCCGAGAACGATCCTACAAGTGGTATCAGAGCTCAGGAGGAAGAGTTCTTGCCATTTTAGCTACATTTTCTGATTTTCTACACTTTCTTTGTCATTTTTGAAAATTCTTCTTGGTAAAACCAGCTCAATTTCACACACAGCACTCGTAATCATGTTTTAATAAACCCTTGAAAGTTTCAAAGCTAAAATCAAAGTAAAAATTAGAATTTTAAGGGTTTCGCTCCAAACAGTTCGTGCATATAGTGACGTCATGATGATTTCGCTCGTAGTTGACACTTGATTTCGCTCAGAAAGTGATTTCGCTCCATGGCTCAGAGTTGATTTCGCTCATACAGTCATCTAGATCTAATTTCGCTCGAGTTATCAGCTTAATTTCGCTCCAATTGTCATATAGACTGATTTCGCTCCAACACTAAATGTAATTTTGCTTCAGTTGCACACTACATCTGATATCGCTCCAGTGTGACTTTGGGATTTCGCTCGAACAGAACTTGGTTGATTTTGCTCAAAACTCTAATTTTGCCTAAACTTGGAAATTAGTGAAATTTTGAACACTTGAACAAAGGACAACGGATTTTATAATGCCTTTGCTAGTCCGATTACAATCACGCAGAATGCTTTACTTGAAAATGAAACCGGGACATCTCAGAAACCGCCCAAGCTCATGGATATTGATGATTACAATGCATGGTCCGAACGATTTGGGAATTGGGTTGAGGCTTATCACTTAGATGCGTGGGAACAAACTGAAGAACCATATGTTAGACCCACAACAAATGGAGCGCAGCAAACAATTAGAGAAATGAGTACTGAAGAGAAAAAGAAATATAGAAATGAAAAATTGATGGTAAGTCTGCTTCAGCAAGCAATCAAGGAGGACATTTTGATATTGCTTCAACATGACAGAACTGCTTTTTCGATCTAGACTGAATTGGAAGCAAAGTTTGTAGGAAGTGATGATATGCTTAAAAAGAAAATGTCGCTCATGAAGAAAGAATTCGATTTATTCCGTGGTTTGAAATCTGAAAACACCAAGAAAATTATAGAAAGATATTGTAACTTGGTGAGAAATATGTCGAAACTTGGTATTAAAAAGGATACTGATGAATTGATTGAAAAACTTGCAGATGCGTTACCACATGAAATCTGGGGAACTTTTCTGATGATGCTGAGATCCAACAGAAAAGATTATAAAAAGATGACACTGGGAGATTTCATCAAACACCTGGAAGCTCAAGAGATGGAGCAGAGGAAGATCGCCAGGATGAAGAATTATGATGGAGAACACGACGTCAGCTTGTATTACAAGAGTGGTGTTACTGAAACGACAAATCTTTCTCCAAAAGTTGAAACTTCTTTCAGTGTGAAAGATTCTTCTGAGAAGAAATCCCAGGGATCAAGCAGTACAAGATTTTCATCATTCGATCCAAACATTTCAGTAACAAAGAGTGGAAGAAAACTTCAATGCAATATTATTCTTAGTCTTGAGAATGATCAAGATTATACTGAAGAGGTTGCTAAGAATCAAATGTCTTTGTTGGGAATTGTTTTAGAATCATAAAGTAGTTTTGTGGCCGGAAAGATCGGTAATCCAATGCTCACAAAAGAGGATTACGATCAAATTGATGCCGAGGAAATGGAGTTAATGGACATTAAATGGTGCATGGCTAGTGTGCTGAGACGAGCTGAGAAGTTTAAACAAATTACGGGAAGAGATGATTTTCGTGAGGCTCATGTTTCACCTTTAGGTTTTGATAAGACTAAAGTTACTTGTTTCCGTTGCAGGGAAAAGGGGCATTTCAAGAGAGAGTGCACAAATCGAGAAGCAAGTGGAGCTCAGAATCCTTTTGGAAACAACGATTATCACAAAAAGGCGATTTATCATCAAATCACACCTCAAACATCGCATCAGGCACAAACTGCACATGGGAGAGGTGTAATTGAAGATTCAAAAAGAGCATGTCTAGTTAATCAGGGAAAATATGATAATTTTAGCAGGGACAAATATCTTCCAACAAACAGCAAAATGTGTTTGGCAGAACAAGATGATGAAAAATTGGCTGAAGGTTTCTGTTGGGACAATTTTTGTCCAGATCAAGAATACATGGCCAAAGAGATGACCAAAGACACTTCAAATGTTAAAGCTTTCATTGCAAATGCCTACAATCTGAAATGGGCAAAAAAGTGCAGAAAAGTAATGGAAGCTGCAGAAGAAAGACAGAGATAGATTGAAGAAGAGGAAGAAGAAGAAAGGTTAAAAACTGAAGCAGAAGCTGAGAGAAAGAGAAGAAATGAGTTCTTCCAATCAAACAGAACAGTCAAAGTTGTTCCTGAGTTTGAAGTCAAAGTTGATGCAGAACCTGTCAAAGTTCCTGAAAAGTGCATGAACTGTGATTCTTTAATCAAGCAGAACAATGAGTTGTTGCACAACATAAACAGATTGAAAGAATCATATCATACAATGAACAGAGAGATCAACAAGTACACTGATTCAAACTGTGAACAAGCTGTAGCTATGAATACACTCAAAGGAACATATATGTAACATTTGTGCTCGAAATCATTATGAACATTTCAATTATCAATAAAACAATGTTATTTGATCCCAATGTTTGTTTGGTTGTGTTTTACATTTTTCATGTTTTGACTTTTGTTCAATTTCAAACTCTACATCGCTTTCTGGAGAATTATACGCAAACTAGTGCGTAAACGTACTCAGTTTAATGCGAAAAATACTCCGGAACATCAACATATACTCAACATACCCTAAATAACCTTTACATAACTTAGAAATAAGTTTTGAAGGCCTTGGTATGGCAAAAACAAGTTAATTCGCTTACAGGGACTAAATTTGACAAACTGCGAAAGTATGCCAATTTGAACTAAAACAGACATTCCGGAACATGTCCATAAGTTAAACATACCATAAATATCCTTTACATAGCTTAGAAATAGGCTTTGAGGGGTTTGGTATGCTAAAATAAACTTTTGGATCATTCAGGGACTAAAAGTGTCAAAAAGTGCATAAGTTTGCACTTTCGCGCATAACTTACGTTCTGAATACATCCGGACATCCAAAAATTTATGTAAGCATCCTAATATTATGCCTTAGTGTTTGGAATGAGAAAAATCCATTCGTCGCGCAATTTGGATCGTTTTTCACGCTTATGCGCATTCCGTCGTAATTAAGCGAACATCGCGATCGTACGGCCAAACGAACCAACATCCGACATATTTTTGAGCATGTTTCATGTCCTCAATGTTTAGGCATCATTTTAGGGCCTTAAAGATGGCTTAACGGGCCTTGAACGTGTCGGAAATGGCCTTAAACCACAACCGGGACCTAAACTGTAAATTCTGAAACTTATATTCTGATTTGGACTCCCAGGCGGGGCGCGTAAGCCTTGACTAAATCCTTACGCGGGCCGCGTCAGACATACAAACCAGATTTAATGTTTAATCCACTTGTAGCACCCTTTCGATCACCCAAAGGGCAACGACACGTGTCAAAACCCTATGGTGGGGGCAAAATAAGCCACCACAACTTTGCGACAAGTGTACGGATTGGATCGTGGCACGATATTCAAGAAACGATCCTAACGGTCTTGCTTTTCCTATAAATACTCCCCCCCTTTGGTTAAAAACCCACAAAATCTGATCTAAAGCTCTAAGTTGAGGCCTTTGTGTGACATTTGTGCTTGTAATCATTGTAAACAGTTCGGTTATCAATGAAATAAAGTTATTTGATCCCTATGCTTGCTTCTTTATGTTTAATGTTTTTCATGTTTTGGCTTTTATTCGATTTCAAACTCTATATTGCTTTCTGGAGGATTATATGCAAACTGGTACGAAAACGTAATCAGTTATATGCAACAAATACTCCGGAACATCAATTTATGCTTAACATACCTTAAATAACCTTTACATAACTTAGAAATAAGTTTTGAAGGCTTTGGTATGGCAAAATCTAGTTTATTCGCTTACAGGGACTAAAATTGACAAATTGCGAAAGTATGCCAATCTGAACTGTAACGAACATTCCGGAACATGATCATAAGTTAAACACACCTTAAATATCCTTTACATAGCTTAGAAATAGGCTTTGAGGGGTTCGGTGTGCTAAAATAAACTTTATGCTCATTTAGGGACTAAAAGCGTCAAAAAGTGCATAAGTTTGCACTTTCGCGCATATCTTACGTTCTGAATACTTCCGGACATCCAAAAATTTATGTAAGCATTAAAATATTATGTTTTAATGTTTGGCATGAGAAAAATCCATTCGTCGCGCAATTTGGATCGTTTTTCGCGCTTATGCGCATTCCGTCGTAATTAAGCGAACATCGCGATCGTACGACCAAACGAACTGACATCCGAGATATTTTTGAGCATGTTTTGAGTCCCCTATACCTTAACTTCATTTTAGAGCCTTGAAATGAGGTTAACGGGGCTTAAACGTGTCAAAAATGGGCCAAAACGCATGTTTCTAAGCTGCAGGGACCAAAACTGACAAATCTGTCAAAGTTTGCTCAGGCGGGGCGCGTAAGGATTCCCCCAAACTTTAGGCGGGCCGCGTGAGGTCCCCAGATACGAAAAATTGTTGAAAACAGCTATATGCAGCTGTCTTGCACCTCTAAACCCATTGCAAATGGTATTTTCAAATCAGGGGACTGAAATAATGGGCTCAAATGGTTTTTAAAAACTATGGGTACACATGGATGGCCAAGATCGAAGCACGCTTTGCGAGGAACGATCTTAACGGTTCACCAAATCCTATATATACCCCTCCATGTCTTGCCCATTTCCCTCACACTTGAATTCTGAGGTTGCTCTCTAAGTTGGGGTGCTTTGACACTTCATACCTGAGAGTACTCGGAATTCAATCTTGCGGGGACCCGTTGTAAGTATTCTTTCGTTCTTTTATTGCTTTTCGAGTCCGAAAGTCAAACTTTGTTTGACTTTCTGCATTGACCAGTTTATGGTCAATGCGAAGTTCGTTTGAACTTCATAACGTGAGCGTAATCACGTTGGTTATAGTCCCTAGCGACTATACCTACTGATTACCACGTTATCTAGGCTTAGGGACGAGTCGTAGTTTCGGTCAAAATGCGTTTTCTTGCGCATTTTGTAACCAAACTACTTTAGGGTATTAAAACCGTTTGTTTTAATACCAAACCTGTTTTCTAAACATGTTCTAACATGTTTAGCTCGTCGCTTTTAGGTTTGTGCTTGTTTAGGGTCGTAAGGGTAAGCGATCTAATCAATCGCTTATGCTTACGAACCCGACCCATTTGGTCGATCATTAGGATACGACCAAACACATTAGGTGACCATAGTGTATAGGGAATAACCTTTCAAGGTTATACCTTATGGTCACGCCATTTAAGTAGTTGTATGACAAGTGGTTCTTATGCTTTAGGAAAATTACCAAAATGCCCTTTTTACACTAAAATTCATTTTAAACTTATGTAACATAATTTTCGACACCTAAACTGATTTAGCAACAATATTAAGTGTGTTAAGGCATATCTTGCTTGTCATAGGGCTAGTTAGGCGTTTCAAGCGCGTTTTACGCAAACGACGCGTTAAAGTAGCGTAAGCTACCTAAGCGGGTCGTAACGGGTCAAAAGCACTTAGGATAAGTTTCGTTTTAGTATGTAGGCTTTGTCAAACCATATTACATAAGTTCCCACACTTATTTGGTTTGCGAACCCTCGTACTACCCGATCCTCCGATAGGTCCGTTTATTAATGTAGGTGCCTTTATAGGTGCTATTTGATTCCGTGATCTTCTAACATTGCTTGGTGGTTGTTCTACGACTTCTAAGCAATCTCAAGTGAGTACATAGTCCCCTCTTTTACTGTTTTCCAAACATTTTGGGGTGAAACACATGTGCCTACTTGTTACTTTCATGATTTCATGCTTTTATATCATATACTTGCTATGTTCATTAATACATCGATTTACATGACATTTTACGTTACGTATGTTCGTTTAGCGCATACTTAGTACATTGTTTTACATGACATTTTCACGCTATGTATGTTTATCATACTTAGTGCATTGTTTTACATGACATTTTCACGCTATGTATGTTCATCATACTTAGTGCATTTGTTTTACATGACATTTTCATGCTTACATTTTGGGTATGACATTTGGTTTGTTTAAGTGGGACAATATACATTCATTAACATTGATCACGCCGCTCGTTAGTAGGTAATGGTACCATAGGAATTGACAACTCCCGTTCCTGAAATCCTGGGTATGTTTGGATTGGAAGGAATGACCGAATTCGATTAAAACATTTAGACAGATAGACCTTTAATTTGTTTAAAGGTTTATCACCACAGTTGCAAGGCTTGAATGTATGCATTTTCACAATACCGCATAAATGTTTGTATTCATTATAGCATGCATTTTCCACGAAACATAGCGTTGATTTAAACCATGTTTTACTTCAATACACTGTTTTGTGCATTTTTCCTATGGTTTAGTTGATACATATTTCACTAACCATACATTGACATTTTGAGTACACATTACATGATTGATATTTGACATAGACAATGTTGATATTGATATATACATTTTGACATGGTTTTCACAATAACATTGGGCAAATGGTTTAGACGTGGGCAACTTTCATTGGGTGGTTTATTTAAGTCATTCAACTTGGACTTAATCATTTTCTTACAAATAACACATTTTTCATAAGACATTGTTTTACAACACTGTTCGATAAATATATATACAAACTCATTTTACTTAGTTATTCATTTAAACCTTACATTACTTTTTCACATATCATCTACTTTATCATCGCTTTTCAAATAATTTATAAAAAAAAACATGTTACAAGGATCATGACTGACTTTGTTAAACAACCCTTTTCTAAAACCTAAGTCATGAATCCTATTTTCACAAAACCTATGTTACTCACTGGCATTTTTATGCTAACGTACTTTATTTTCACATGTGTTTCAGGAGCAAATGCGTAGAATGATCGTGATACGCTAGGGTGGACTTGGGCCTTAGTGACATAAAACAAAACTAGACGTAGTTTAATTTCGTCATGTGCTCTTTATTTCTGTAGTTTTAAGTCAATGTGGCTTGTTGGTTCTTGTTTGAACAATGAATTCCACCCTCGGGTGATGAATAAGATAATACTTTAAATGCCATGGTTGTGAAACAATAATTCTGTTACAACACTCCCCGACGTTTCCGCCACGATTTGATGTTTTACGTGGTCGGGGTGTGACACTTTGCTTCATACCTGAGCTCCTGGATCGAGATTAGCTTTCGGGGACCCTTCGTAAGTGTTCTTTCCTTCTTTTATTCGCTTTTCGAGTCCGAAAGTCAAAGTTTTGTTTGACTTTCTGCGTTGACCAGCCTATGGTCAACACGAAGTTCGTTGGAACTTCATAACGTGAGCGTGATCACGATGGTTATAGTCCGTAGTGACTATACCTACTGATTACCACATTATCTAGGCTCACTGACGAGTCGTAGTTTCTGCCAAAATGCGCATTCTTGCGTCTTTTGTAACCAAACTACTCGTGGGTATCAAAACCATTTGTTTTGATACCAAACCTGTTTTCTAAACTTAGTTAAGCATGTTTTAACATGCTTAGCTCGTCACTTTTAGTTTAATGCTTATATAGGGTCGTAAAGTAAGCGATCTAAACAATCGCTTATACTTTCGAACCCGACCCATTTGGTTGATCATTAGGATCCGACCAAACACATTAGGTGACCATAGTTGTATAGGGAATAACCTTCCGAGGTTATACCTTATGGTCACGATATTAGGCGTTCCAAACGCGTTTCACGCGAACGACGCGTTAAAGTAGCATAAGCTACCTAAACGGGTCGTAATGGGTCGTAAGCACTTAGGTTAGGTTTCATTTTAGTATGTAAGATTTGTTAAACCATATTACACGAGTCTCCATACTCGTTTGGTTTACGAACCCGCGTACTATCCGATCTTCCGAATTTTGGTCCGGTATATTAATATAGCTACCTACTAAGTGCCGTTTGATATTCCGTGATCTCTAGCATTGTGTGATTGTTACACAAGGACTTCAAAGCAATCTCAGGTGAGTACATTGAACCCCTCTTTTACTATTTTCCAAACTGTTTTGGGGTGAGACACATGTGCCTACTTGTTACTTTCATGCTTTCCTGTTTTCACATCATATACTTGCTATGATCATTAGTACACTATTAATACATGATTTACATTACGTTGTTTCGCTATGTATGTTTACTTAGCATACTTAGTACATTGATTTACGTCACATTTCTGCTATGTGTGTTGACTGATAGCATGCTAGGACATTGATTTACATGACTTTTCTTCTTTGTATGTTGACTTAGCATACTTAGTACATTGTTTTACATTACATACTATGCTATGTATGCCCATTGTGTGCGTACTTAGTACATTATTTTACACTACATTTTATGCTATGTATGCCCATTGTGTGCGTACTTAGTACATTTATTCATCACATGCTCACATTTTGGGTATGGCATTTGGTTTGTTTAAATTATACAATGTACATTCATTAACACCGATCATGCCGCCCGTTAGTAGGTAATGGTACCATAGGACTTAACAACTCCCATTCCTGAAATCTCCGGTTTGTTTGGATTGGAAGGAATGACCGAATACGATAAACATAACACATATAGACCTTTAATTTGTTTAAAGGTCTATCACTACAGTCACAAAGGCTTGAATGTATGCATTTTCACAATACCGCATAAATGTTTGTATCAGTATAGCATGCAATCGTTCCACAAAACATAACTTTGACTTAAACTATGTTTAATTCAATACCCTGTTTTTGTGAATTTTTACCTATGGCCTAGTTGATACATTTCACATGCCATACATGATATTTTGGATACACATTATATGATTTACATTAAACATCGACAATTTGACATTGATATACACATTTGGTGGTTTACATTAGACATGAACATTTTGATATGGTTTACACAATAACACTTAACAATTGATTTATACACGAACAATTTACATCGTGGTTGGTTTGGGTAAATGGTTTGAGTAACGTGGCGTATGTAATATGATACAAACATGGTGGATACGCCGCTGGTACTTCCTATATATAAATGTTTGTATAATATTACCTATCGTAGTATTATTTAAATCATTTCAGTTTAGACATATTACGTTTTACACAAATAACACATTCTTCACAAGACATATTTTTTACAAACAACTTATCTTATACAAACTCATTTTACTAGGTTATTCATTTAACCACACATTATTCTCTTATTTATACATATCATCTGATCCTATCGTTTTTCATATGATTTACAAAACAAAACAATTTACAAGGTTCATGACTGACTGTTATTAAACGTTTTCTTTAAACTTAAGTCATGAATCCCATTTTCACAAAACCTATGTATCTCACAGGCATTTTTATGCTGACGTACCTACTTTCACATGTGTTTTCAGGAGCTATCGCTTAGGATGACGATTGTGACACTAGGGCAGACCTGTGCCTTAGAGACATAAAACGAAGATAGACATAGTTTAATTATGTTATAAACTCTTTATTTCCTGTTTTGAAACAATGTAACACTCGTGTTCGATAAATAAAATATAACTTTGTATGCCATAGTTGTGAAACAATTAATTCTGTCCCAACACTCCCCGGTGTTTCCGCCACGGTTAAATGTTATACGCGGTCGGGGTGTGACAGAAGAGTTGGTATCAGAGCCAATGGTTATAGGGAATTAGGTTATTAGTAATGCTTTGACCTAGACTATAACTTTCTAGGACCCTAACACAAGTTATCTTGCGTTCAGATTTTAAAACATGCACTTCACCTATCCTTAGGTGATAACCACAACGAGAACAGCGATTCCGAATCCGCTTTGAAAATTAATCATCTGTTCTAGGATGATTGATTACTAGGTTTTGAACCCTCTGATATATGGTTTTGAACCCCTTTTGAATTTTTCAAAATCTCGTCAAAGTTTCGGGCTTTAATAGTGTGAACACATGCGAACTGGAAGAGTGAATGCCTGTACCCTGAGTTTTCTGTCTAAGGCTAGAGTGTTCGTACAAATCCACATAATCGGACCAGTCACTCTTACCTGGGAACTCTTGGGGTGAGTGTTCACTTATAGGCGAACATGTCTTCGCGATACATTATTATTGACCCATTTACTTGGATTAGACATTCTGTGTCGCTTGTTTGCTTAGCGATGCATAACCACCATCTTTGCTTTTGTTGATTTTGTTTCATCTCATTCTCTTCATCCAATCATCTCACTCGTTTCCTTTCATGTTTTCCTCTTCTAGAATGCCTCCTCGACGCGACAATCAGGTAGCAAATGCCGAACTGGCAGAAATTATTGCACAGCAAATGGCTGCTGCACTTCCAAACCTCTTTGCTCAATGGAATCAAGCCAACAACAACAACAATGCTCCATGCAATTTCAAGAATTTTAACTCGGCTAAACCACTCAAGTTTAGTGGTTCTGAGGGAGCAACTGGGCTTCTTCAATGGTTCGAGAGCATTGAAAATACTTTCCATCACGTGCAGTGTCCTGACAATCGCAAGGTCGAGTTTTCTTCAAGTGTGTTTCAGAAGAGGGCTCTTACGTGGTGGAACGGGGTTATGAGGGATCGCGGTGCAGAAATTGCTCTAGCTCAGACATGGGCTGAACTTAGGGCACTAATGATGAGGGAGTTCTGTCCTCGTCATGAGCAGCGAGCGTTGGAGAAAGAGTTTGACGACTTAAAGCAATACAGTGGCGAGCACCGGGCATATACTGATAGGTTTGAGGAGTTGAGTCTGCTTTGCCCGACAATGGTTGCCCCACTCGACAAGGCCATCGAAAGGTACACCGACGGCCTGCCTGACTCGGTACAAGACATTATTATTGGTAGCAACCCTACCACACTCCGTTAGGCAATAGAGTTATCAGCGACACTGACTGAGTCGCAGATCCGAAAGGGAAAGCTGCACAAGAAGGGTGACAAGGGAAAGAAGCAGGCGTCTGACAACGAGGATAGCAAGAAAGGTCAAAACAAGAAGGGAAAGGATTCTGGTTCTACTAGGGGGTCAAGGAAGCGTAAGGCTTCCCAAAACTTTGCTGTCACTGCCCAGGTTAACCAGGTAGCTCCCAACCAACCCGCACAGCCTCCAGCCAAGAAGCCTTATCTTGGCAATGCACCTTTGTGCAACAGGTGTAACAGCCATCACCCACCACAGGTTCAGTGTCGTCAATGCACCAACTGTGGAAGAAATGGTCATCTTGCTGCCACCTGGCGCATTCATGCTAACCAGAACCAAGCTCAGCCTCTTGCTCAGCAACAAGGTCAAGCTGCACGACCTCATTTTCCTCCTGGTTCGTGCTACAATTGTGGGGATCTGACCTACTATAGAAATCGGTGCCCAAGGCTAGCCAACCAGAATCAGAATGCCATACAGAATCAGGCTCAGGCTCGAGGTCGAGTCTTCAAAATGAACGCACAAGAGGCACAAGCAGATGATAATGTGCTGAATGGTATGTTCTTTATTAATAATCAGCCAGCATCTGTTCTTTTTGATTCGGGTCCCGATAAGAGTTTTGTGTCGTTATCCTTTTGAACCATTACTTCGCGTGTCTAGAACAAAACTAGGTAAACCATTCACAGTAGAAGTGGCGAGCGGTGAACCCATTGTTCTTAATTCTGTTCTCCGCAACTGCCAATTAAACCTTAACAATCATCTTTTTCCTATCGACCTCACGCCTATGCAACTTGGAAGCTTCGACATTATTGTGGGTATGGATTGGTTAGCCAAGTATCGCGCAGAGATAGTTTGTTTTGAGAAGATCATTCGCATGCCGCTTTCGTTAGGTGAGATCCTACAGGTTCGTGGTGAGAAACCTGCTGGTGGTGTCAAACTCATGTCTTGTTTTAAAGCTCGGAAGTATCTGCGAAAGAACTATGTGGCCTTTATGGCACATGTTGTAGCAGATAAAGACAAGGGTAAATCTATTCAAGATATTCCTGTTGTTTGGGATTATTCTAAAGTATTTCTTGAAGATTTACCTGGTCTACCCCCAGCACGCCAAGTCGAGTTCCGTATTGACCTCGTACCTGGTGCAAATCCCATTGCCAGAGCTCCATATCGTCTTGCACCATCCGAGATGCCAGAGTTGTCTAAGCAGCTACAGGAGCTCTCTAACAAAGGTTTTATCCGTCCTAGCTTTTCACCTTGGGGTGCTCCCGTTCTTTTTGTCAAAAAGAAGGATGGATCTTTTAGGATGTGTATCGATTATCGTCAGCTTAACAAGCTCACCATCAAGAATCAATATCCCCTACCTCGCATTGATGATCTCTTTGATCAATTGCAATGCGCTTCTTATTTTTCAAAGATTGATCTGCGATCTGGATATCATCAACTCCGTGTGCATGAAGAGGATATTCCCAAGACAGCGTTCCGTACTCGTTATGGGCACTATGAGTTCACAGTCATGCCATTCGGTTTAACTAATGCTCCTGCTGTTTTCATGGACTTGATGAATAGGGTCTGCAAACCTTATTTGGATAAGTTCATCATCGTTTTCATTGATGACATTTTGATATATTCTAAGACGAGAGCTGATTATGAGCAACATCTTCGTCTTAATTTGGAACTCCTAAAGAAAGAGCAACTTTTCGCCAAATTCTCCAAGTGTGAATTCTGGCTTAAAGAAGTTCAATTCTTAGGACATATCGCCAACGAACAAGGTATTCATGTAGATCCCTCCAAGATCAGTGCGATTAAGGATTGGGATACGCCTACTACTCCTACTGAAGTTCGTTCTTTTCTTGGTCTAGCGGGTTATTATCGCCGCTTCATTGAAAATTTCTCGAAGATTGCAGTTCCTCTAACTGCTCTAACTCAGAAGAACAAGCCTTTTGATTGGGGATTCAAACAAGAGGAAGCGTTTCTGACTTTGAAACAGAAACTTTGCGACGCGCCTGTCCTAACTTTGCCCGAGGGTAATGATGATTTCGTCGTTTATTGCGATGCATCTAAATTAGGTCTTGGCCGCGTCCTGATGCAAAGAAACAAAGTCATAGCATATGCATCAAGGCAGTTGAAGATACATGAGAAGAACTACACCACTCATGATCTTGAGTTGGGTGTAGTTGTCTTCGCTCTTAAGATCTGGAGACACTATTTGTACGGTACAAAATGTGTGGTTTTCACTGACCACAAAAGTCTCCAACATATCTTCAGTCAGAAAGAGCTCAACATGAGGCAGCGACGTTGGGTTGAACTTCTAAACGACTATGACTGCGAAATTCGCTACCATCCTGGTAAGGCGAACGTCGTAGCCGATGCTTTGAGTCGCAAGGAACGTACTAAGCTTCATTGTGTTCGTGTCCAATATGTTATTCAAGCTCAATCCGATATTCAAGCACGTATTTCTCAGGCTCAACAATCTTGTGTTTCACAGGGTTTGATGGATAAGGAATTTCCTTATCACATAACGCCTGATCTAGAATTGAAAGACAACGGATCGTATTACTTCATGGACCGTTTGTGGGTCCCGAGCCAAGATAATCTTCGTACCCTGCTTATGGATGAAGCCCATAAGTCTCGTTATTCTATTCATCCTGGCTCAGATAAGATGTATAAGGATCTTCGTATTCAGTATTGGTGGCCTGGTATGAAGAAAAACATTGCCTTATATGTATCAAAATGCCTTACTTGTCTTAAGGTTAAGGCTGAACATCAGCGTCCTTCTGGTTTATTGGAACAACCAGAGATCCAAGTTTGGAAATGGGAAAACATTACTATGGATCTCATTACTAAACTCCCGCGCACAAAGAAAGGTCACGATGCCATCTGGGTAGTTGTTGATCGTCTTATTAAGTCAACGCATTTCTTGCAAATCCGTGAGGATTTTTCGGCTGACAAACTTGCTCAAATCTACGTGGATGAAATTGTAGCTCGACATGGTGTTCCTTTGAACATCATTTCTGACAGAGATGCTCGTTTCACTTCTCATTTTTGGAGAACCATGCAATCTGCTATGGGGTCCCAACTTAATCTGAGCACAGCTTATCATCCGCAAACGGATGGTTAGACTGAAAGAACAATCCAGACTCTGGAGGATATGCTTAGAGCTTGTGTGATCGATTTTGGTGGTAGTTGGGATTCACATCTTCCATTGATTAAATTCTCCTACAACAACAGTTATCACTCCAGCATCAACATGGCTCCTTTCGAGGCTCTCTATGGTCGAAAATGTCGTTCACCAGTCTGTTGGAATGAGATCGGCGAGGCTCAGCTTACTGGACCTGCCCTCATTTTAGAGACAGCAGATAAGGTTAAGAAAGTTCGTGATAACCTTCAGACAGCTAAAAGCCGTCAAAAGAGTTACGCGGACCTAAAATGCAAGCCCTTGGATTTTCAAGTCGGTGATCGTGTATTACTTAAGGTCTCACCTTGGAAAGGTGTGATCAGATTTGGAAAGAAAGGAAAACTTGCACCTAGATACGTTGGACCATTCAAGATCGTCGAAAGAATCGGTAAGGTAGCCTACAGACTTGAGTTACCTCCTGAACTTGGAAATGTTCATCCAACCTTTCACGTGTCCAATCTCAAGAGGTGTTTAGCTGATGAGAACCTCCACATACCGCTTGACGAGATTCGTGTTGATAAAACACTGAAATTTGTCGAGAAACCGGTGGAAATCATGGAACGTGAAGTCAAGTGGCTTAAACGCAAGCGCATTCCTTTGGTCAAGGTTTGCTGGGAATCTAAGCGTGGACCCGAGTTTACCTGGGGATCAAATGAAGGCAAAATATCCGCACCTTTTTCCACGAGTTTCCTCTAAATAAATTTCGGGACGAAATTTCCACAAGTAGGGGAGACTGTAACATTTGTGCTCGAAATCATTATGAACAGTTCAATTATCAATAAAACAATGTTATTTGATCCCAACGTTTGTTTGGTTGTGTTTTACATTTTTCATGTTTTGACTTTTGTTCAATTTCAAACTCTACATCGCTTTCTGGAGAATTATACGCAAACTAGTGCATAAACGTACTCAGTTTAATGCGAAAAATACTCCGGAACATCAACATATACTCAACATACCCTAAATAACCTTTACATAACTTAGAAATAAGTTTTGAAGGCCTTGGTATGGCAAAAACAAGTTAATTCGCTTACAGGGACTAAATTTGACAAACTGCGGAAGTATGCCAATTTGAACTAAAACAGACATTCCGGAACATGTCCTTAAGTTAAACATACCATAAATATCCTTTACATAGCTTAGAAATAGGCTTTGAGGGGTTTGGTATGCTAAAATAAACTTTTGGATCATTCAGGGACTAAAAGTGTCAAAAAGTGCATAAGTTTGCACTTTCGCGCATAACTTACATTCTGAATACATCCGGACATCCAAAATTTACGTAAGTATCCTAATATTATGCCTTAGTGTTTGGCATGAGAAAAATCCATTCGTCGCGCAATTTGGATCGTTTTTCAAGCTTATGCGCATTTCGTCGTAATTAAGCGAACATCGCGATCGTACGGCCAAACGAACCATAATCCGACATATTTTTGAGCATGTTTCATGTCCTCAATGTTTAGGCATCATTTTAGGGCCTTAAAGATGGCTTAACGGGCCTTGAACGTGTCGGAAATGGCCTTAAACCACAACAGGGACCTAAACTGTAAATTCTGAAACTTATATTCTGATCTGGACTCCCAGGCGGGGCGCGTAAGCCCTAACTAAATCCTTACGCGGGCCGCGTCAGACATACAGACCAGATTCAATGTTTAATCCACTTGCAGCACCCTTTCGATCACCCAAAGGGCAACGACACGTGTCAAAACCCTATGGTGGGGTCAAAATAAGCCACCGCAACTTTGCGACAAGTGTACGGATTGGATCGTGGCACGATATTCAAGAAACGATCCTAACGGTGTTGCTTTTCCTGTAAATACCCCCCCCCCCCTTTTGGTTAAAAACCCACAAAATCTGATCTAAAGCTCTAAGTTGAGGCCTTTGCTTCATATCTGAGCTCCTGGATCGAGATTAGCTTTCGGGAACCCTTCGTAAGTGTTCTTTCGTTCTTTTATTCGCTTTTCGAGTCCGAAAGTCAAAGTTTTGTTTGACTTTCTGCGTTGACCAGCCTATGGTCAACACGAAGTTCGTTGGAACTTCATAACGTGAGCGTGATCACGATGGTTATAGTCCGTAGTGACTATACCTACTGATTACCACATTATCTAGGCTCAGTGACGAGTCGTAGTTTCGGCCAAAATGCGCATTCTTGCGTATTTTGTAACCAAACTACTCGTGGGTATCAAACCGTTTGTTTTGATACCAAACCTGTTTTCTAAACTTAGTTAAGCATGTTTTAACATGCTTAGCTCGTCACTTTTAGTTTAAGGCTTATATAGGGTCGTAAAGTAAGCGATCTAAACAATCGCTTATACTTTCGAACCTGACCCATTTGGTCGATCATTAGGATCCAACCAAACACATTAGGTGACCATAGTTGTATAGGGAATAACCTTCCGAGGTTATACCTTATGGTCACGATATTAGGCGTTCCAAACGCGTTTCACGCGAACGACGCGTTAAAGTAGCATAAGCTACTTAAACGGGTCGTAATGGGTCGTAAGCACTTAGGTTAGGTTTCATTTTAGTATGTAAGATTTGTTAAACCATATTACACGAGTCTCCATACTCGTCTGGTTTACGAACCCGCGTACTATCCGATCTTCCGAATTTTGGTCCGGTATATTAATATAGCTACCTACTAAGTGCCGTTTGATATTCCATGATCTCTAGCATTGTGTGATTGTTACACAAGGACTTCAAAGCAATCTCAGGTGAGTACATTGAACCCCTCTTTTACTGTTTTCCAAACTGTTTTGGGGTGAGACACATGTGCCTACTTGTTACTTTCATGCTTTCCTGTTTTCACATCATATACTTGCTATGATCATTAGTACACTATTAATACATGATTTACATTACGTTGTTTCGCTATGTATGTTTACTTAGCATACTTAGTACATTGATTTACGTTACATTTCTGCTATGTGTGTTGACTGATAGCATGCTAGCACATTGATTTACATGACTTTTCTGCTTTGTATGTTGACTTAGCATACTTAGTACATTGTTTTACATTACATACTATGCTATGTATGCCCATTGTGTGCGTACTTAGTACATCATTTTACCCTACATTTTATGCT
Organism: Helianthus annuus; assembly: GCF_002127325.2. NCBI lineage: Eukaryota > Viridiplantae > Streptophyta > Magnoliopsida > Asterales > Asteraceae > Helianthus > Helianthus annuus. The sequence continues at coordinate 117,996,827 of NC_035436.2, forward strand.
ATGTATGCCCATTGTGTGCGTACTTAGTACATTTATTCATCACATGCTCACATTTTGGGTATGGCATTTGGTTTGTTTAAATTATACAATGTAGATTCATTAACACCGATCATGCCGCCCGTTAGTAGGTAATGGTACCATAGGACTTGACAACTCCCATTCCTGAAATCTCGGGTTTGTTTGGATTGGAAGGAATGACCGAATACGATAAACATAACACATATAGACCTTTAATTTGTTTAAAGGTCTATCACTACAGTCACAAAGGCTTGAATGTATGCATTTTCACAATACCGTATAAATGTTTGTATCAGTATAGCATGCAATCGTTCCACAAAACATAACTTTGACTTAAACTATGTTTAATTCAATACCCTGTTTTTGTGCATTTTTACCTATGGCCTAGTTGATACATTTCACATGCCATACATGATATTTTGGATACACATTATATGATTTACATTAAACATCGACAATTTGACATTGATATACACATTTGGTGGTTTACATTAGACATGAACATTTTGATATGGTTTACACAATAACACTTAACAATTGATTTATACATGAACAATTTACATGGTGGTTGGTTTGGGTAAATGGTTTGAGTAACGTGGCGTATGTAATATGATACAAACATGGTGGATATGCCGCTGGTACTTCCTATATATAAATGTTTGTATAATATTACCTATCGTAGCATTATTTAAATCATTTCAGTTTAGACATATTACGTTTTACACAAATAACACATTCTTCACAAGACATATTTCTTACAAACAACTTATCTTATACAAACTCATTTTTACTAGGTTATTTATTTAACCACACATTATTCTCTTATTTATACATATCATCTGATCTTATCGTTTTTCATATGATTTACAAAACAAAACAATTTACAAGGTTCATGACTGACTGTTATTAAATGTTTTCTTTAAACTTAAGTCATGAATCCCATTTTCACAAAACCTATGTATCTCACAGGCATTTTTATGCTGACGTACCTACTTTCACATGTGTTTTCAGGAGCTATCGCTTAGGATGACGATTGTGACACTAGGGCGGACCTGTGCCTTAGAGACATAAAACGAAGATAGACATAGTTTAATTATGTTATAAACTCTTTATTTCCTGTTTTGAAACAATGTAACACTCGTGTTCGATAAATAAAATATAACTTTGTATGCCATAGTTGTGAAACAACTAATTCTGTCCCAACACTCCCCGGCGTTTCCGCCGCGGTTGCATGTTATACGCGGTCGGGGTGTGACAATATATCAGACATCTTGATAATGTCAACTTTCACATAAAGAAGTGTGCTGAGCTGGAATTAAAGCTGGAAACACAAAGAATTTAAACTGAAAGAGTCAACAAGTTATTAGAAAGTTACTCATGCTCTACTTTTGTTGTTGACATGATCTATCCAATTGTTGAGGATTTGAAGACATTTGAAAAAGTAAAGACTTCAGAAGATAAGAAATCTGTAACAGAAGATGAAGCTGAAGTGAAGATTTCTGGTAAGAAACCAAGTGTGGTCTACAATAGATGTTCGCCCCCGGTCGAAAATGGATATTCACCTCGAAATCCAAATTCAGAAAGAGTCAAAAAGGCAATTAACTTACAATGGGAGTCTGTGCCATCAGATAACTTGCAGGAAAATATTGATGTTACGTACACGTCGTCCGACACTGATCATTAGTCCAAATTGATAAAAAGTGTGATCGATCAGGTGTTAGATAAAGATGACAGTGAGGAGTCAAAAATGGAGTCCAAATCCGAGTCAAAGTCTGAGTCCGATGCGTCAAAGCCAACAATCAAAAAGGACTAACGGGTCTATGATACAAAATTTTTGCTATCAAAATCTAATTTGGATGATGAACCGGTCAAAGTAGCATATACTTTGAAAGATTCTGACAAATTATATTCTGATGAGATTTTTCCAATAAGAAGTGTTAAATTTGAAATGATTAACAAGGTTTTCAAAATCACAGAAATTAATATTTCTGAAATAAAAAATTTAAATCTTTCTGGAAAACCTAAGCAATACACTTCAAGAGAACAACAAAGAATTAACAAGAAAATGGGTTACAATTGTGGTTATAGTTTCCAAAAGAAACCAAACCATAATTGTAATTTCAAAAGGAAAGGATTTGGTTATAATCAACCGAAAAACTTTAAAAATGAAAAAAATTATAAACCAAAAACTGTGTTTGGTTCAGGAAAAACATCAGAAGCTGAGAAACAACAAGCATTCAGAAAGCAGACAAATCAGGAATTCCTTGCCAAAAAGCAAGAAGATATGAAGAAGAATGCTGTTCCAAAGAAGATAGAAACCAGAACTTGTTTTTAGTGCAAGACTACTGGTCATGTTGCTAGGAATTGTCCAAAAACATACAAACCAAAACAGGAAATGTCTGGTAAATTGAAAGAGAAAGTTATTGAGAAAACAAAATTTTCAACCTGAAAGTTTATTGGCTTTGAAAATTCGACCTTTGAGAAGGGAGAATGTTCAAAAGGTGCTTTGAAAAGAAAAGAAAATGTAAAAAATCAAAAATGGGTTGTGAAAGGTTCAGGTAACAATTCTGGTGATTAGTCTGATTCCACAAAATCAGAGGAGCCACGTGTTGAAAGAAAGGTTGAAAGATCAGTTCCAACTATGAATGATGAAAATTTTCCACCTTTGCGTGCTGAAAATTTTATGAAGAAAGTTGGAAAAGTAGAAATTTCAAATCAATTTTATTATGACAAGAAGAAATTTGATGTTGAAAAGACTTTTAGCGGAAATGTGAAACGTATTTTTGGCAACATGGTCAATGGTCAGGCCAAAAGTGTCAAAGATTTTTATGCTTCTAAAAGACGTGTTCACAAGTCCGTTGAAAGAAAAGATGAGGAAGAGGATGCTGTTACACCCAAGGAAGGTCAGGCTTGGGTGGACATATTTTTCAAAGAGTAAAAACCTGACTTGCCGGAGCTCCCAAGTTGGTAATCGCGGAGCATGAATCGGCATCATTCTTTAAAATGCTTATAAAAATTGTTTTTGAAAAGCAGGAATTGCCGGAGCTCCCAGATTTGTAAGCGTGGAGTAGGAATCGGCACCTTGAGAATTCAACCAACAAATGGTAATTGGTTGAAAAACAGGTTTGATATGTATGTTTGTTGTTTTTACAAGTGGTTTAGAATTTGATTCAGGTTGATTCTACAAGTGGTTAATCAAGGTCATTAAATTGAACTTGAGTTAACTATCATTCAAAATATTGGCAAACAAAGTGATGATTTAGTCCCCAAACTTTACAAGTGGTAAAATCAACAAAACTTATTTTTCGGAAAAATCATTTTGATTAAAACAAACTTGAGTGTTTTGAAATCATTATGGGAAAATGGTTTGTTGTGAGGGGGAGTTCTGATTGTTTATGCCAAAGTGGATGGAGAATTGAGGCAATTCGATATCAGTTGTCATGTTCTGTACAGTTTGTTTTCAATTTCGTTAAAGGTTTTTGAATTTTAGGGGGAGTAAGAAATTTTCAGAAAATCCAAAAACATTAGAAAATTTGAAAAGGCCAAAAACATGATAAAATGAAAAATGAGTTTTTGTTGCATAAAAGAGGAAATGATTGTACATCAGTGGACTATCACAACACGCTAAAGAAATGTAAAGTAAAAATGTGATAAATAATCTCACTGTGGATGTGTCAGTAGGTTTTCGCACATTTAGTAGATTGTAACGAGATATAAACATAAATTTCAAACTTGCTTATCTCGTGGGGAACAACTTCTTGGATATATGGTAACCCCTGAAATCTTGTTTGAAAGGTCCATCTTTCTGAGATACTAGGTCTTTATGCTCAGTGATATCTGGGGTATTATCCCAGGACTTCTGCTGTATGGAAATACTGACCTAGTCCCCGGATAATACTTTCTGCAAATGCTTGAAAAATAGCACAGCCCTCAGCAAGCTGATGAAACAATAAAATTGATAGTCGTTGCTGTTGAAACAAAAAGATCCTCTAAAGGGGACACACCAAAAAGTCGAAGCCGTCATCTCTCTGCGTATACGGAAGTATCGACCTGAGCTCTCATGGCCCTCGCAATGTAACCCCTTTACAGATATCATCTGTGGTATACTCACCTGCAAGACTGAATATTGGGATCTGGATACGGGAGTATATACAAGTAGTGGGACACACGAATAAGTTTAAGTAATTAAGACACTAATTGCATATCTCGAAACAGTTGAACTTTGTGTAAAAATTTAAGAGGACAAACATACTAACAATCTAGGTGAATTGTTTAGAACTTAAAATGAAATCAAGCTTAACGGTGTTAGTGATTTGTCTCAAATATTGATATGATCCTCTTGCACGAACTTACAAAAATATTGTCTGTAAATATTTCGTTTCTGCATTTATTTTCTTTCAGAAAATCCAAAAGATTTTAGTGTGTTTTAGCATAAATTTTGAAAACTTCAAAAAGATTTTCGACGACTGATGTTGAGAAGCTGATTTTCAAAATCCAAGTGCTAAACATGAAGAACAGGTTTGGGAGAGAGTATATGAAGTTGTTAAGTTTGCATAATAAGAGCTAAGAAAAGATCCTAAATGTAAAAATTATTATTATAGTTTCTTGCAAAAGTTTCTAAAAGTTTAAAAAGTTTATCTTTAAAGAAACTCATGTGTTGGGTAGAGATTGTGCAGGTGTAAATTTAAGCCAGGTGACGATCCTGAGCTGGAAGAGATCCAGGTAGCGTTTTTGGAATGAATCTTGAAGCTGTGATTTCGCTCGTAACTGTCTAGATCATGATTTCGCTTGTATATGTATTATCATGATTTCGCTCCTGGTGACATGGTTCATTGGGGCGAAATCAGAACCCTATATATAGGGTATCAGAAGCGAAATCATTAGTTAGTTATGTCATTGTCTTCCGGTGAGCCACGAAGTGCTGCCGAAGTGTTGTCAGAGCATGTAATTGCTTCAGTGATCAATAAAACAACGGTTAATAGTGAATACGGCTGAAATCGCACCAAGACATTAGTTTCCGCCTCTTGTTTTGGATAGGAATTCTTCTGATCGACTCAATCAGGGCCGAGAACGATCCTACAGAATCTTTCAAGTTTGATTTGAGAAAGAGTTAGAAGAAATCAATGTAGATGAACCAGAGAGCTATATCTTCAAAGATGTTTATGAGGCAACCAATGTGGATAATGTTGTCGTGGAGGATGATTTTGATTCTGACAACAATGAGTCTTTCAAATACTCAGGTGAAGGATCAGAGGACTTCCCAATGTTTGAAAAGTTGTTCTCTATGCACAATGAAGATATGTTGTGTAGGAAAGTTGAAGAAAGATTTCGTGAAGAAGGTGAACCATCGACGATTTCAAAAGAAGATCTTCATGAAGCACGAAAGAAGTGGTTTAGACAAATGCTGAGAGAAAGAAAGTATAAAAGACCACCTGCTTTCTTCACAAGACATCCAGACGCGTTGTTGGGCGATATTCTTTCATGAGGTTATTTGGATGATATGAAGGTTTATGCAGTAACGAGAGAGTATGGAGTTCAATATTTCAAGTACCTGATTGAAGTAAAGACTATACCATGGTAGGATGTGGAAGAGTTGGTTCAAAAGAACATATTGAACTGTGGGGTTAGATTTCACAAAGCAAGATTATAGGGTGTAATCAAGTATCAAGCGAAGAATTGTTTTCCAGATTGGAAATCGTTACCCCAAGAAGATCGTGAAGATTGATAAATTTACTCTACACATCAAGAGACCGCGCGTTATGAGAAACATGCTGCTGAAGAAAATGGGACAGATTTCTACACGGAGTTTAAGAGATGGTATTGTGACCCTAAAACTACCGTAGCGGTTATTGCAATGAGAAATAAGGAAACTTGGATGTGGAGAGGTATTAGATTACTAGACCCGATGTGGCTAGTAAATTGCTCGAAGAAAGACATTTAGTGCTTGTTCTTCACAAAGATAGGGTATTTAGGAGAAGATAAAGAACAGGCTATGCAATTCCAAAAGGTAGTCAATGTCTATTATGAAAAAGACATCAATTTAGGGAACTATTGGAAAACAAGCTGAAGAGATTTAGAAAGAATAGAGTTTGTAAAAGAGAAGAAAAGAATAGAGCGGATCAATAAAAATATGGAGTAAGCTTCTTTTTTGGCAAGCTTGAAGCTTCAAAATCAACCGTTAGAATCACAAAGTTCTTCGATGCTAGCTTGAATAGAAGAGAATGGTGGTTGAAAAAAGGAAGATTCAAGCAGGGGAAGCGAAGGAAGAAATGAAGAAAGTGTATTTTTGAAGATTAAATGTGAGTGCAGCTACATCCAAGGGGGAGTCCATGAGTACATATGTCTGCAGCCCACGTCCACGTGTCGTGTCTAGTTTGTATTGTATAGATTATTTAGATTAGCATGAAAAAGGGCCGAAAAGTATGTGTTAAAGGCCTTTCGCACGAAAGAGTTTTTGTGCGAAAGGACCCAACTGCCCTTTCGTACGAGAGGTCCCAGTCGTCCCAATGATTTCCTGCGACAGGTTGTTGCCTATAAATAGGGGACTTGGGATTCTCATTTAGAACTTTTGGCATTAGAGGGGAAACTCTGCCAAATGCATTTCCTAGCTTTGTACGTCAATTTTATCAATAGAAACGACGTTGAATCAGTAGTTTGTCATCATCATACATGGATTCCGCACATGATATGGTGAATATGAGATCGGCTAGAGCATTCGAAGAACCGAAACGGTCCTCACAAATAACCACATCGGTAAACTTCAAATCTGTGAATACCCATGAAAATCTGAAATTCCGTCTTTCGTAACCATTGTTATGCACAACCAATTTTCAAATACTAGTAAGTGTAAATGGTAATCTCCACAGTCTACAAATCTTCATCGGAAAACAAATTATCTAGTAACACAATGTGATCCTAGAAACATTCTTCCACGATCAAAAAAATATTCTTTCTCTTTAGTCATGATTACAGATGTATAGCCTTCTCCGTTAGTCCCGATAGCAACTTAATCAACAAACATCCTCATTTCCCAGCGGTTAGACATAAAAACAACTCATCTGCTTGAAGATTAACTAATCTGATACTTCATTAGGCCCTTGAAGTTTTATAAATTAGTTACTATTTAGTATATGGGCTAGATGTTGGTTAATCAAGTTTGGGCTTGTAGATGGGCTTGGTGGGGGCGATATGGGCTTAGGGTTTAGGGGGAGTTGTGGGCTCAACTCCCCTATAATTACATGTTTAGTTATTCTTGTCTAGGTTTTTGTTTCTTAGTGTTTTGTAGCAAACTTATATTAGACAGTTATTATCAATTGTATGCAAGTTAAGCTTTTGGTTTTGACTATTCTATTTCATCTACTTTCTTGTGTTTGTTATTAAATCAAGTTTGATTGTGTGATTCCGCCACCAATCAAAGTTGTTGTGATATCTTTGTTTGACCCGATTTCGGGACTTACAAATGGTATTAAAGCCTGTTGAACCTACTTTTAAGCTCAAATCGATATCACACTGATTACGGTTTGCTTTCGGAAGTGCTAAGTTGCCGTGTATGAAGTCTACCTTGGAGGAACAGTCGAATTTGGATACTTTGCTGCTGTTTTGAATAATTTGCTGGTGTTTAAGAAGAAATTCTGAAGATTTCGGATAATATATGTCACACCCCCAAAATCCAACTGCGGAGTACTACCGCTTGGAGGCATGACTGACCAGGATCCAACCACCAATCATATCGAACAAGCATATAAGTAGTTATAAAGTCTAACCAATACAATTGGTGTTCAAACAAAACATAGTTTAAGTTGCAAGCGGAAGCATAAGATTTAAAACCAAAACATAAATTCAATTGTTTCCAAGTTTAACATGGCACGCAGCTATCCATGTTACACAACGACTCTCCTCCATGCAAGCTCCAGCTAAGTACCTATGGTCCTGCAAAGCATGTAGTAACGAGTCAACAACAAGTTGAGTGAGTTCACAGTTGGGTGTTCGTTTTAGTTTGTTTCGAAAACAGTTTCCTTTATCTGGCAACCTGCCGCGGGGGTTACCCCATAGTTGAAAACGTGATTTGTTTATTCCCGGTTACTCTGGCAACCCAGCCGTGGGGACTACCCCATGATAGTTATCTGGCATTTCGGCCGTGGGGGCTACCCCATGTATACACTAGACTTGTTACCATATCGACTGCTGACTGTAGTCATGTTTATGTGCCCTGAAACTGTCAATGTCTATCATCATTGACGTGCCCCAGATCCATTAGTTCACGCCCGTCCTCTGCGGCACGGTGTGAGGTTTGTCAGACCTAAATAGCGCTATCTAACCTTAGCTTTCCAAACTTGCTTCGGTTTTGCAACTGTTTGATGAATAACTTTCTTTTCTAGTGTTTTCTCCTCTGTCCTCAGATTTGTATCTGATGGATTCGTTTTATTTGACTGATTACTCTTTGGAAAGCAAAATGATTCTTCAGAACTGTTATCTGACTCATCGGTTGTATCCGGGGGCAAAATCCTTTCTAAATACTCTCTCATTTTCTTTCGTTTGTTTCTCGGTCTATCTTCTGCCCTTGTGATAATTTGACTTTTTGATCTTTGGGTTTTTCTTCTGCTTTCAGACCTTTCTTTTCTTCTTTCTTCTTCTTAGCCACCTTGTGAGATTCAACCCTCGATTTTCTCTTTGATCTCATTGGGCAATCTCTGGCAATAGGACCTCTAATTTGATATTCATAGCATCTCCTCGTCTCAAATCTCTGATTCTGGCAGTTGACAATAATGTGTCCTTCAATTCCACAGTTGTAACATACCATGTTATCGCACCATTCTCCACTATCAAACCAAACACTCAATTCATAACATTGATATGACTTGTGGTATTCATCATTTCTCCGTTTTCTCTCGTAGTAATGATTTGTCTCTGAAGAATATTCATCCCATCTTCTCTTGTAAGCTTGATTTTTCTCTTGAGAACTGTGGTCATAACTGCACCACTCATTACCAACTTTTTGTGAGTTTTGATTTTCAATTTTTTGTGTATTTTTGTTTTTATAGTGATTGGATGATTGAACGGATGATCTTTTATTATGATTTTGAACATTTTTTTAATCTTTAGAATTTTTATCATTTTCAGTTTGTTTTTGTTCCCCAATTTGCTTAGAAAGTTGAACACTCACCTTTTTCAGCAAATTGTGGAACAGTTTCTTTAAATTTTTCTTTTAATTTCAAAAGTATTTCATTTTTATCATTTTCATCATCAGCTTCTTCATCACAATCTTCAATTATGACTTCGTCATAATTTGCGACATCGTCACTTATTGGAATTTCAACTGAGGGAGTTTTGTTTTTCGTGTTATCATGTACAACCATTTTTGATTTACTCTTTCCTGACGGTTTATACCCAATACCACGGTTACAAAATTCCTGTTCGCCCTCCCCAGTTTCTTCATTTTTATTAATCGGTTTTTTAACTTTATTATCTAGCATTAAGGACGAAGCAACAAAACCTTTCAATTTATTTTCTAAATCTTCAAATTTGTTTTTAGGAATCTCAACATCTTGTTCAGGTTGCTTGATTTTTCAAGATGCGAGTTTATTGTAATTTGATTTTCAAAATCATTTTTATATAAACAGATTTTTCATTTTCTAAAATTTTGATTTCATTTTTCAAATCATTTTCTGATTTTAAAAAATTTTTGTTTTCTAATGTCAAACTTTCCACATCTCGCAAAAGTCTGGCATTTTCAACTTTGATTTTATCACATTTTAAGCACACTGGTTCAGAACATGAAGCCATATTTATAGATATGCTCAATTCTTTGACTGCACTGTTCTGTACCATCATCTTTTGCTTCTCCAGCTTTAACCTCAAAGCTTTCTTCTTTTCGACATCTAGTATTTTTTTATTGAATCTAATTAATAAAATCAAATCCCCAGCGATAAGTATCCAAATTTGTTTTTTCCAACTCCTCATGCCAATCTGACGACGAAGATTTGATTAGTTTTTTATTCCTCTTTTCATAAGAATTACATTTACCAAGGTGATCCATATCTCCAATTAAACCTCTATATCTGTTTAAACATTCAATTAACGGTTCATCGTCTTTGATTTTAAAGTTTTCAAATCTGTATCTTAAACTTTGTTGTTTTTTAAACCTTTCATTCTCACTTTCTTGCATGTTTACAAAATTTTTAATATAATCAATTTTGTACTTGTTATAATCAATTTTGTGCTTGTTAAAAGTTTGTTAAACTGTGTGTCTTCTTTTGAACCCGAACAGTCAAACCCAAAATTTTGTATATTAAAAACCTCGTTTCAAAACACTTTTAGCCCAATGTTAAAAATCAGGCGTCAAAAGGACTTCAATACCCCGCTCCACTTAACCAACCTCCACCAAAATTCACTTCAAATCCTAAAGCTTAGTGACCCAAACAAACGGCCCAAAACACTCTTTTGTTTAGTATGAACTTCAGCTCACTAAACTGATTTTAGGAACCCGTTTTAAAAATCTCAACTTAAAACACAGTCCGACACTTGCAATAATCTTGACCCACAAATGCGATTTAAGAAACCCGGTTCAAAAATATTGTAGTCCAAAATCCAAATCTTTTAACTTCAGTCCAATAAAATCACACTTTCGGTTCACTATCCCACCCAAACTGTCATTTTCGTATCTTTTTATTTTATTTTTTATTTATTTAAACTAAAAAGACATAAAGTTTAGATACCTACTATGTTTCTTTCAAAAATGACTTTCACAATTTATTATCAAATTCTCTCACAAAATTTTAGTAGATTATTACTTTTTTAATAATTACCTCAATTCTTTATTTATGACACCTATAAAGTGTCACTAAAACCTTTGAACCATCATAATGTTAAACCCTAATATTTTTAATAATACAATTGAGTGTCAATATAGACCAGTTTTCTCTCTTTTTTAAAAAATCTGAAAAACAAATCTAATAGTATTACAACAAACTCTCAAATTTTGTTATTCTTAGATCTGAAATATCAAGCCTTTTCAATTATCACAACTCACTAACAACAACCGTAACTACCAAAATACTTCATCACCTGTTCAATTTTGTCCACATTAATATTCTGAATCGGAAATTCCTCATCCGAATACAACTTGTCAGATCCACACATTTGGTACATGACCAAAGTAGGATCATCATTCGAGTTGTTTTTGGATTTTTGAATATAATTGTTAAACTAACATTCTTCATCTTCAAACTGTTCTTTTAGACTTTGAAATTTTGTGGATTCAATGCCAGATTCATCTTCATTTTCAAAAACATTTTCTATGACATTCTTCAGAACCTGAGATTCAACCACATCATCGGTTTTGTCTGTTTTATCATATGTGTTATTAATATTTTCAGGCAGTTTGTCAGTTTTAACATCAGATTATTTTGGTTTTCCAGATTTTAACTTGATGCTTAATGCTTTCTCCACCCCTGATGGTTTCTTCCTAGAAAAACCATTACGCAGAAGGGGTGGGACATGATGATACATAACACCACTATTCTCTTTTGTTCACACTGGAGTCGAAGAACTTCGTAATTCTGACTTTCTTCTTCTCTTCACTAGGAATAGGAGTTTGATCAGTCTCAACCGGTTTTTTTGGTAGCCTCGGACTTGCCAGAAAAGTAGCTTTCTTTATCTTTTCATTTGTCTGCTCGATTCTCTTCTGATCTTTAACAAACTCTACCCTTTCCAACACTCTCCAGTTTGATTTCCAGTAATGCCCAGAATTGATGTCTTTTTCGAAACAGACATTGATTATCTTTTAAATTGCATAGCTTGTTCTTTATCTTCTTCCAAGTACCAGATCTTTGTGAAGAATAAGCATTCAATGTCTTTCTTTAAGCAGTTTACTAGCCACATCGGGTCTAGTACTCTAATACCTCTCCACATCCAAGTTTCTTCATTTTTCAATGCAATGACTGCTTCGACAGTTTTAGGATCATAATACCAACCCTGAAACTCCGTATAGAAATCTTGTTCCATTTTCTTCAGCGACATATTTCTCATACATCACGGTCTCTTGATGTGTACAGTTATATCCTTTTCACTTGTAACTGGATCAATCTTCACGATCTTCTTTGGATAATGGGGTTTCCAATCAGGAAAACCATTCATCGCTTGATACTTGCTAACGCCTCATAATCTTGCTTCATGAAAACGTACCTCGTTCAACATGTTCATTTGAATTATCTTCATTTGAACTAACTCTTCCACATCCCACCATGGTAGAGTCTTTATATCTTTAAGGTACTTGAAAGATTGATCTCTTTACTCTCTCTTGATCACGTAGACTTTCAAATCATCTAAATAACCCCATGAAAGAATATCGCCCAACGATGCATCAGGATGTCTTGTAAAGAAAGCAAGTGGTCTTTTATACTTTCGTTCCTTCGGCATCGGCCTCAACCATTGCTTTGGTGCTCCATGAAGATCTTCTTTCGACATCGTCGATGGTACACCTTCATCACGAATCCTTTGTTCAACTTTCCTACATACTATATCTTCATTTTAAGTAGAAAACAATTCTATGAACGTTGGGAAGTCCTCTGATCCTTCGCCTGAATATCTGAACGACTCATCATTGTCAGAATCAGTATCATCTTCCACGACAATGTTATTGAGATCATTTGCGCCAGGAATATCTTTGAAGACACAACTTGCAGGTCCATTTGGATTGATCTCTTCCAATTCTTTCTCGAAGTCGAACTTGAAAAATTCATCATTAATTCCCATCATCTCTGTAGGATCGTTTTCACGACCAAAACGAGTCGTTCAGAGGAGTTTTTGCTCAATACGAGAGGCAAAAACAAATGTATTGAGGTGACTTAGCTTGCAATTCACTTTAAACTGTCTTTTTGATTGATATAACAACGTTTTACAGCGAGTAGACACTTCGGCAGCAGTTCGGTACTGAAACCGGAAAGTTACAAATCAAATGGCACGACAGGTATATATAGGTGAACTTATTTTGCACGAAACAGTCCAAGCGAAATGAACTTGCTATTTCGTACGAAATAGCCATTGCTATTTCGTGCGAAATGAGCACTTTTCATTTCGTGCGAAATAGAGATTTCCTACATTTTTCACTATTTCTCGAACTACGTGCCTTGCTCTAGCCAATCTAAAACAAGACTCGATATAAGATGAAGTCGACAGACATATGCACCAACAGACTCCCCCTTGGATGTTGACGAAGTCTTCAGTGTCGATTCTTCAGACTTCAGTCTTTATCAGTCTTCTCGTTCTCTCTGAAGTATCTGACAATGTAAAGCATCCTCAATCTCTCTCTTCTCTTTATCAACTAATCTCCCCCTTGGATGTTTATCTATCATCTTCACAATCTTTGAATCTAAATCTCGAGCTTTTTAATTCTCTTGATCAGATCTCTTGATTCCTTAAGTTCATCAGCATCAACCACTAGCATGGACTTCAGTTCAGAATCAGAACTTGGCTCTCACAAAATCAGGATTATAACCTGGCTTACATTCTGCTCAGGTTTAATCACTAGCACCTACACACATCTCTACCTCACAATAAATTTCACAAATTTAAAATTTGTCAAATTTATACACCACTTGCAGGTATTAACCAACCAAGAAATGATTTTACAATGTTAATCTCTGATGAACCACTTGTAGAAATAATATTTTTCTTTTCAAATTCATTTACATTTCACACAAACTCTCCCAAACCTTTTGTTCATCATGTTTAGCATTTGGAATTTTGAAAATAAGCTCTATAACATCAGTTGTCGAAAATCTTTTTGGATTTTTCAAAAATTTATGCTAAAACACACTGAAAATCTTTTTGGAATTTTGTTTCTAACGAAATGTAATAAAGAAATATTTACATAAAAAAATTTTGTGAGTTTGTGTAAGAGGATCATATCAGTTTATGAGACAAAACACTAACATCGTTAAGCTTCTAAACATTTTAAGTTCTAAACGATTCACTTAGATTGTCAGTATACTGATCCACTTAAATTTTCACACAAAGTTCAACTGTTTCGAGATACGAGATTAGTGTTTTAAGCACTTAAAACTTATTCGCGTGTACCACCTCAGAATATACTCCCGTATCCAGACTTCTATATTCAGTCTTACAGGTGAGTGTACACTAATGATATCTGTAAACGGGTAATGCGAGACCATGAGAGCTCAGGTTAGAACTTCCGTTCAGACAGAGAGATGATGGCTCGACTTTAGGTGTGTCCCGTTTGGGGATCTTTTCTTCAACAGCACATGATTAGCATTTTTCAATGTTTCATCATTTTTTGTACTGAGGGCTGGCTTTAAGATTAAAGCTTATGCAAAGTATTATACGAGGACTAGGCTATTGCTCCCGTAAAATCAGAAGTCCTGGTATAATACCCCAGATATCACCACGCACAAAGACCTAGTATGTCGGAAATAGAAAATCTTTCAAACAAAATTTCGGGGGTTACCCATATATCCGAGAGATGTTCCCCACAAGAAAAGTAAGTTTGATTTTTAAGTTTATATCTCGAAAACAATCTACTGAATGTATAAAAATCTACTGGCACATCGACAGTGAGATCGTTTATCACATTTGACTTTCCAAATCTTTAGCGTGCTGTGATAGTCCACTGATGTACTATCATTTCCTCTTTTTACAACAAAACTCAGTTTTTTTCTTTTTCGATGTTTTTGGCCTTTTGAATTTTAACATGTTTTTGGATTTTTCAAATTTTTGAAATTATCTAAAATTTTTACTCCTCCTAAAATCAAAATATGTTTCAATTTTGATTTTCTGAGAAAATTTGAAAGCAAACTGTACAAATAAAGTGACAACTGTTGTGAATTGCTTCAATTCTCCATTCACTTTGGCATAAACAATCAGAACTCCCCCTGACAACAAACTATTTTCCCATTATGATTTCAAAACACTTAAGTTTGTTTTAATTAAAATGGCTTTTCCGGAAAATAAGTTTTGTTTGCCATTTCACAAACATGGGGTTTAATTCATCACACTGTTTTCAACCACTTGTAGGTTTATTACAATCACAATTTCCAATAATCATACCAATTGAAAGATAGTTAAATCATGTACAATTTAATGTCCTTGATTAACCACTTGTAAATCAAAATATCACAGACGTGAATTTCTCAAGAACGATGCCGATTCCTACTCCCCAATTACCAACCTGAGAGTTTCGGCAAGTCAGGATTTTACATATGAAAAACAGACATCCAAGCCTGACCAAACTTGGATGTGACCTCCTCAGTTTCACTCGGGGTGTAAGTTGCTTTCTTTGTTTCATAAAAATCTTTTACCCCTTTTGCCTTTCCCTCGACCATTTTTCCAAAAATCTTTTTAACATTCCCATTGAATGCTTTTTCAATATCAAATTCTTTCTTTTCAGAATAGAATTGATTCGACATCTCAATTTTTCCAACTTTTTGTTTAAAATTTTCAGTTCGCAATGGTGGAAAGTTCTCATCATCCATTGGCGGAACTGATTTTTCATCTTTTAAATCAACTTGTGGCTCCTTTGACTTTGTGGAATCAGATTCATTACCAAATTTCACATCAGATTTCTTAACAACCCATGTTCGGTTGTCAAGATTTCCCCTTCGTTTGTAAAACCTTTTTGAACACTCACCAACTTCATATGTTGAATTTTTAAACACTTTGAATTTTTAAGTAGGTGCTTTAGTTTTATCAACAACTTTTTCTTTCAGTTTAGAAACAACTTCCTGTTTGGTTTTGGTTGCCATTGGACAGTTCCATGCAATGTGGCCAACTTCTTGACAACGATAACAGGTTCTTGTCTCCCTTTTCTGATTAGCTCCATTCTTTGCAAACTTTTGCTTTTCTGCAAGAAATGTCTTGTTTGATTGCTTCCAGAATGAGCTTTTTGCTTCTTCCTCAGAACTTGTCCCTGAAACAAATTTTGTTTTTGGTTTAAAATTTTTCATATTTTTTATGATTTTCTACATCAAAACCCAAACCTATCGTTTTGAAATTACTGTTATGGTTTGGTTTCTTTTGACAACCAGAACCAGAACTGTAACCTTTTTTCTTTGGTTCAATCTTTGTTGAACTCTTGAAGTGTATTTTTTGGGTTTTTCATTAAGATTTACATCTTTTATTTCAGAAATATTAATTTCTGTTAATTTGAAAACCTTTTTGACCTTTTCAATTTGAACACTTCTTATTGGAAATTCCTCATCAGAATATAATTTGTTTGAATCATTCAAAGTATATGCCACTTTGATTGGTTCGTCATTCAAATTAGATTTTGATAATACAAATTCTTTATTATAAACCCTTTTAATCAACGACTTTGGACTTTCAACTGATGAACTCGAACTCTCGGATTCGGACTTTGACTCTGACTCCTCATCCTTACCCAACACCTGATCGACCACTTTCTTTATTAACTTAGACTCATGATCAGTGTCAGACGATGTGAACGTGACGTCAATGTTTTCTGGTAATTCATCAGTTGTTTCAGACTTCAATTTTATATTGACTGCCTTTTTGACTTGCTCCTCATTTGGTTTTCTGGAAGAAAAACCTTCCCAAATTGGAGGCGGACACTTGTTATAACTGACACTCTGTTTCTTACCAGTATCCTTCTCTTTCGTCTTCTCGTCTTGAAATGCTTCTAAACCTACAACAGTTGGATAAATTCTGTCAATCAAATAATCAGAACTAGAATAACTTTGTAACGATCGTCTGATTTTTTCATTCTCTATCTTTTCGGTTTCCAACTCTTGCTTCAACTTTGCACATTCTTCCATATAATGATTTATGGCTTTCTGCTTTGACATCATCACAACATTCATCATAGTCAACGCGTCTTCTCTTTCAGAATTTGTCTTTTGTAGACCATTCACTGTTCTGTTTAACACATCATACGATTCTTTCACATAATTGACATCGAATAATAACTTTTCTTTCATCTTGTTAAGCTCACTCATCTTCTCATCTTTCTCTTCACACTGCTTGCAAGATTCTAAACAGTTTATACATGGTTTTTCAACTTCAATTATCTTTTCTACTTCAACAACTTTCTCAACCACATCCACATTCTCTGCTTCAACCGTCTTCTTAGTGACTTTAACTTCTTCACTTTGTTCAAACTTTTCTTTTTGAACAACACTCTCACATTTCATTTTTTTCTGTTCTTCTGCTGCTCGTCTCTCCTTCAGTTTCTCCACTCTATATGCAAAATAAAATTGAAAACTTTCAGGAGATAACATAGATTTTCCAATGTTTATTTGTGTCTCTTCTTCATTATCACTACTATCAGATGATGATTGATCAAATACTGTTGTATTTTCTGAACTATTATCTGAAGAAACAGATTCTCCATCTTGAATTTTCTCACTGTTGTCAAACACACTCATCCATTCTTTCATCAAATCTGGCTCTTTAACTATTTGAGCAATAAGAGCTACTACTTTCGAATCAGGTGGAATGTATTTGTCCCAGCTAAAACCTTCTGCCACTTTCTCATCATCTTGATCAATTATACCAAAATATGCTTTTTTGTTTAACTCTTTAATTGCCTGCATCGAAATGTTCTTTTGAAATGTCCTTTTTCCCTGCATCGAAAACAAGTAACTTTAGATTTATCAAAACCCAAAGTAGAAACATTAGCATCCCTGAAATCATCTCTTCCTGTAATCATCTTAAATTTCTCAGCTCTCCTCAAAACACTAGCTAAACACCATTTAATATCCATCAGCTCCATTTCTTCTGCATCGATCTGATCGTAATCCTCTTTTGTCAGCATAGGATTTCCGATTCTTCCTACAACCAATCCCTCATATGATTCTAACATAGTAGCAAGTAATGCCATATGTCCTTTAGCGACCTCTTCTGAGAAATGTTGACCGTTCTAAAGATGCAACGCGATGTTGCAATGTAACACATGACCATTACTGTTGTTTGAGCTTTGGAACTGATAACTTGAAGTAGAAACCTTTGGGTTAACACTTGGATATGAAGAAAAACCACTGCTATTGTTTGGACTTTGATTGACAGATCCTGATGAGTTTTCTGCACTAAAAGCAGTTTGAACCTTTGGACTTGTTTCAACATCCTGAACACTCCCTTTGTAATACATTTTGATGTCTTGCTGACCACTCGGACTGTTCATTCTAGCAATCTTTTGTTGCTCCAGATCTTGTCCTTCAATCTTTTCAATAAACTGGGAAATTGTCAATTTGTCATATTCTCCGGTATTCTTCAAAATCATCAAGTACGTACCCCATTCTTTCTGAGGTAAAGCATCAGGTAATTTATCGACCCATTCTTCTTGATCTTTGTTAATATCCAATAATGACATTGATCGCACTAAATGGCAATATCTTTCAATCAGCTTCTTTGAAGATTCACCTGGCAAGCTCGAAAACAATTCAAATTCTTTCTTTAACAATGATTTCTTACTCCTGATCATCTTCTCACTTCCCTCAAATTTAATTCGGAGTGCTTCCCAAATCGAACGTGAAGTATTATCATGTTGAAGCAATATGAAGATGTCTTCTTTCACAGCTTGTTGGAGTAGACTGATCATCATTTTTTCTGCTTTATACATGTCTCTTTCTTTGTCTGACAACTCAGAAATTGCTTTGATAACTCCCAAATCAGTACGCGGTCTAACATACTTCTTCTCAATACATTCCCAAGATCTCAAATGATTAGCTTGAACCCAGTTTTCGAATAGATCTTTCCAACCATAATACTCCTTAATGCCCATTAGTTTCGAGGGCTTTTGCAAAGTTCCAGTCTCATTTTCCATATTCATGCTTTGAGCAATGGTGGCGGAGTAGTCGGGGCAGTAGCAAATGCGTTATAGAATTCCTCTTCCATGATTCAATAACAAATTTTTCAAAAACAGACACTTTCAAACAAAATCAACTTTCACACGATATGACCTCTTCAAGCGAAATAGCCAAACTGGTACGAAATGACCTGCAAAGTGACTTCAAACGAAATACCACACACGAAATAGAACTTTTCACGCGAAATGACTCCTTCGGTGCGAAATGAATGATTTTGCACGAAATGAAATCATGTTTCAAACGAAATGAAGATACTTTGATACGAAATAGTGATTTTGTACAAAATAGTTCACATGAAATGCTGATTTCGTGCCAAATGACCTACGATTTCACGCGAAATGAATCACCAATGTGATTTCGTGCGAAATAAAAGATCTATTCCGTGCGAAATGCTGCTGATGTCATCATGTCGGCCATATTTTTGTCAATTTGATCAGGTTTTAGTTCGAATTTTGGTCCAATTCTTTCAAGGCTTTGTTAAAACAGTAATTTGCTTATAATGTGAGAAATTCAATCCTTTTTAACCGTCAAATCTTGTTTAATTTTGAAATGAAGATGTAGAAGTCAGAAAATAGATGAAATCAAGCTGAATTCGGTAAGAACTCCTCCTCCTGAGCTCTGATACCACTTGTAGGATCGTTTTCACGACCAAAACGAGTCGTTCAGAGGAGTTTTTGCTCAATACGAGAGGCGGAAACAAACGTATTGAGGTCATTCAGCTTGCAATTCACTTTAAACTGTCTTTTTGATTGATATAACAACGTTTTACAGCGAGTAGACACTTCGGCAGCAGTTTGGTACTGAAACCGGAAAGTTACAAATGAAATGGCACGACAGGTATATATAGGTGAACTTATTTCGCACGAAACAATCCAAGCGAAATGAACTTGTTATTTCGTACGAAATAGCCATTGCTATTTCGTGCGAAATGAGCACTTTTCATTTCGTGCGAAATAGAGGTTTCCTACATTTTTCACTATTTCTCGAACTACGTGCCTTGCTCTAGCCAATCTAAAACAAGACTCGATATAAGACGAAGTTGACAGACATATGCACCAACAATCTCCATTAAATCTTCACGGCTGTAGCTATGAACAAACTCCCCTTCCTCTACATCATGACGGAGGTATATGACTTTTGGTATATCAGTCGGAACAGAGTTTAGTGGGACAACCATTGTGAAGATTCCGGCTGATTCATCATCTTTCTGTTCTCCTGATTCACCCTCCCCCTGAGTGTGATCATCCTCTCTCTCTCTCTCCTCATTCTAGCTATCTTTCATGTAATCTATCACCTGACTACCACCAAAATACTTTACACACTAAGGATTATCACCACCATGATCATTATCATCATCATCTTTATCATCTTTAGGGTAGTTGATCGGATCATCTAAATCTTCTAAATTATCACCAGAATACAGAGAAAGCAAGAGAAAAGCCCAAAGAACAAAACGTTAAATTATCTCAAGGGTATAAAGATAGACTGAGAAAGAAGAGAAAGAAAGTGAGAGAGTATTTGAAGAAGATTTTGTCCTCGGATACAACAGATGTGTCAGATAACAGTTCTGAAGATTCATTTTACTCAACTAAGAGTGTTCTGTCAAGAAAAACGCAATCATCAGGGACAAATCTAAGGACAAAGGAGAGAACCGTAGACAAAAAAGTTATTCATCAAACAGTTACGAAACATAAACAACTTTGGAAAACTAAAGATTCAGATGAAGTTTGTACTCCGGTGGAAATTTCAAAACTTTTCAATGATAAAATGATATTGTGAATGGACTGTTGTTTCATTTGTTGATGAATTTGGAGAACCTAAATCCAATATGGATTGGGTTCTAATTCATAACTAATTAAAGTTAATTTGCATGTGCTGGATAACCAGACTAAGTGCAGGATCGTATCACGACCCAAATGAGTCGATCAGAGGCGTTTTCGTCAATTACAGGTGCGGAAAACAAGTAATCAACGTAGGAATAGCTTGCGATTCACTTTAAACTCTTTTTGTATTAATTTGATAGCGATTACAACCAGTTCTCGATCCGGCAGCACTTCGGTACGAGATTCAACCAACCGTTACAAATGAAATCGCTCCTAAGGTATTTATAGGCTACTGGGATCGCTTATTGGACAGGCCCAATAAGCGATCCAGACTTGACACATGAGCGGGGTCCAGATCTTGGCCATTCGAGCGGTCCAACTTTTGACGTTTGAGCGACCCTAAATTCTAATGGGCCTATGAGCGATCCAATAACCCTAAATCTATACAATCTCACAATTTTCTTGTATTTCTAGCCCAGATCTAATATCTTAAGACAATGACTCGATACAAGACGTAATCAGCAGATGTAGTGCACCAACAGACTCCCCCTCAGATGTTGATGGAGTCGACTATCGAGTCACAACAAAGCTGTGTCTTCACATCTTCAGTCATGATCAGTCTCTGGGCTTCTCTGTCTCTCTATCTTCTGACTCCCCCTCTCGATTTACTGGTATTCCTTTGTTCTTCAGTAAACATCTTCAGGATCGTTGTCTGGCTTTCCGTCTAACAGCTTCTCATCTTATCCTGCATAATCTCTACCTCGAAGTAAATTTCTTTCACATATATATTTCAAACATATAACCCTGTACCAATTCAGACTCTCTTTCAAAACAAACACAGATTTTGATGAACCACTTGAAAGGTTAGATTATGAAAACATTTAATTTCACACAAACACTCCCCCTCAAATATTGCTCATCATGTTTAGCACTCAGAATTTTGAAAATCAGCTATTCAACATCAGTTGTCGAAAATCTTTTTGACTTTTCAAAACTTTATGCTAAAACACACCAAAAATCTTTTTGGATTTTTCTGAAAGAAAATAAAATGCAGAAATAAACTATTTACAGACAATATTTTTGTGAGCTCGTGCAAGAGGATCATATCAGTTTTTGAGACAAATCACCAACACCGTTAAGCTTTAAACATACTCAGTTATAAACAATTTACCTAGATTGTCAGTATGTTTGTCCACTTAAATTTTCACACAGACTTCAATTGATTCGAGATACGATATTAATGTTTTAGAGACTTAAACTTAATTGTGTATCACTCCACTTGAATATACTCCTGTATCCAGATCCCAAATATTCAGTCTTACAGGTGAGTATACCACAGATGATATCTGTAAAAGGGTAGATGCGAAACCGTGAGAGCTCAGGTCAGAACTTCCGTTCAGTAGAGAGATGACGGCTCGACTTTTGGTGGGTCCCCTTTAGAGGATCTTTTTTACAACAGCAATGACTATCAATTTTATTGTTTCATCGATTTGCTGAGGGCGACGCTATGTTTCAAGCATTTTGCGAAAAGCATTATCCGGGGACTAGGTCAGTACTTCCATACAGCAGAAGTCCCGGGATAATACCCCAGATATCACTGAGTATAAAGACCTAGTATCTCAGAATACGGGACCTTTCAAACAAGATTTCGGGGGTTACCCATGTATTCAAGAATAGTTACCCACAAATCAAGCAAGTTTGATTAGGTTTATATCTCGTTTCAATTTACTAAATGTGCGAAAATCTACTGACACATCCGCAGTAAGATCGTTTATCACATTTAAACTTTCCAATTCTTTAGCATGTTGTGATAGTCCACTGATGTACTATCATTTCCTCTTTTTCACAACAAAACTCATTTTTGATTTTATCATGTTTTTGACTTTTTCAAATTTTCTGATGTTTTTGGATTTTCTAAAAAATTCTTACTCCCCCTAAAATTCAAATACATCTAATGAAAATTGAAAACAAACTGTACAGAACATGACAACTGATATCGAATCACCTCAATTCGCCATACGCTTGGCATAAACAATCAGAACTCCCCCTATCAACAAACTATTTTCCCATTTAGATTTCAAAACACTTAAGTTTGTTTTAATCAAAATGGTTTTTCCGGAAAATAAGTTTGATTGATTTTACCACTTGTAGGTTTATCAAACAAATGTTCGGGGATGTGGTTCATCATCTTGTCTTTCAACCAGATGTAGGAAAATACAAGTACAAATTAATGTCCTTGATTTACCATATGCAATCAAATCATTGAACTACTTGTAATTATAACCAACAAACATAAACAAACCACTTTACCGTTTGTATGATTGACGTTACCGAATTAAATTCAAGAAAGATGCCGATTCATGCTCCACGCTTACCAACCTGGGAGCTCTGGCAAGTCCTGAGACTTACTGTTCATAATATGTACCATCCCAGTCACAAACCAGGGATGGTTCAATCTTTTCCTTCTCTATTTTCTTCTCATAAAATTTCTTAACCCCTTTGACTTTTCGATCAATCATCTTGCTAAAGATGTGTTTTACCTTGGGGTTAAAGACCTTCTCAGCATCAAATTCCTGTTCATCATGATAGAATTGGTTAGAAATTTCAACTTTACCAATTTTCTTTTTATAATTTTCAGCCCGAAGTAATGGAAACTCCTCATCATTAACAATCGGAACTGAGTTCTCATCTTTTACATCAGCTTCACATTTTGAGACAACTTGTGGCTCAACTGACTTTGTGGAATCAGTTTCATCGCCCGAAGATAGCTCCTCTGATTTTGATCCATCAGAATCATCGCTAGAGCTTTCACCAACCTTCTTAACCACCCATTTCTGATTGTCAGATTTGGCTCTCTTCTTGTAAAACTTGTTCGAACTCTCACCAATTTCAAAAATAGAATCTTTGAACAGTTTTGTTCAATCCAATGGTGATTCGAATGCAAACACCTTTTCTGAGATTTTACGAAAAGCTCCCTGTTTTGATTGTATCGCTTGAGAACAATCTTTGGCAATATGTCCAACGTTGTTGCACTGGAAACAGGTTCTCGAGTTCTTCTTTTGTTCAGCTACCTTCTTCAACTCAGCTTGTTTCTTTTTCATAAATTCACTGTTTGTTTCCCTCCAGAAACTTGTCTTTTCTTCTTCATCGGTTGATGTACCTGAAACAAATGACATTTTTGATTTAAAATCACAAACATATTTTTCATTTTTCTGTTTTTCTATAGGAGTAAAACCAAGACCTTTCTTTTTGAAATTACCGTTATGATTTGATTTCTTTTGAAAACCAGAACCAGAACCGTAACCCTTTTTCTTGTTTAATCTTTGTTGAACTCTTGAGGTGTAACGTTTAGGTTTTTCATTAAGACACAAGCCTTTTATTTCAGAAATATTAATTTCTGTGAGTATGAAAACCTTTTTAATCAGTTCAGTTTTGACACCTCTTATTGGAAATTCCTCATCAGAATATAATTTGTCCGAATTATTCAAAGTATAAGCAACTTTAAACAACCCATCATCCAAATTAGACTTTGATAACAGGAATTTTCTATCATAAACTAATTTTCCCTGTTTTTCTGTTTGCACCGGAGTTTTTGACTCAGATTTTGACTCTGACGCGGATTCCGACTTTGACTCGTCACTGTCATCACTATCTAACACATGATCCACAACTTTCTTCATCAATTGAGACTGTTGATCAGTGTCAGATGATGTAAACACAACATCAATATTTTCAGGAAGATTGATTGACGACTCTGACTCCCACTGTAGATTTGTGGCCTTTTTGACTCTTTCATCGTTAGGATGTCTAGGTAAATATCCATTTTCCAGTGGAGGTGGACATCTGTTACAACTGACACTTTTCTTCTTACCAGATGATGTCTTTTCAGTATCCTTTATCTTGTCACTCTTCTTCTTGTCAGCAATCTTTTCTCCAACACTAACTTCAGCTGCTTTTTCTTCAGTTATCTCATCTTCTTCCCAGACCTTCATGCTTTCAACTGTAGGATAAATCCTGTCAATCACATAGGAAGTACATGAATAACTTTTTAACAAACGATTAACTCTCTCCGTTTCGATTCGTTGCAGCTCAAGCTTCTGTTCTAAAGCAGCACACTTCTCAATATAGTTGTTTACAACTTTTTGTTTAGTCATAAACGCTCCCTGAAGTGTCTTCATAGCAACTGCTTGTTCTTCACTTGTTTGATTGTACTGATTCATTGTCTTGTTCAGCACATCATATGACTCCTTCAGACTGTTTAAGTTGTAAATCAACGTGTTGTTCTGCTTTTTCACAATCTCACAGTTTTCACATTTAACATATACTTCTTTTGCATCAATTTGTTCTTCAATTTTAAACTTAGGCACTTCTGTCACCTTTTGCCTTCTCACCACCGGCACTTCTTCATCATCACTACTCACCGGCGTCTTGATCTTTTTCTTTTTCTTCTTTGCTCTTTCATCTTCACTATCACTCTCAGCAAGCAGCTTCATATCTTCTCTATATTTCCTCGCCCAATACTCTGTATCATCATCACTATCATCTACAATCTTTGCTGTAAATGCAGTGTAAGCTGTGGTTTGATCAGGAATGTAATCATCCCAAGTAAAATTTGCCCAGCTAAAACCCTCTGGTAACCTCTCATCATCTTGATCAATTATCAAAGCACTACCATCCCTTCTTTTTCCACAATCATAACTGCTCACACAAGCTCTCTTTCCTGTATCTTCAACCACATCTCGTCCATGTGCAGTCTGAGCTTGATGTTTTTGTTGTTGAGATGTTTGACCAACTTGGTGATAGATGGCTTTGCGATAGTAATCGTTGTTGTTGTTGAACGGATTTTGAGCTCCACTTGATTCTCGGTTTGTGCACTCCCTCTTGAAGTGTCCTTTTTCCCTGCACCGAAAACAAGTGACTTTAGATTTGTCAAAACCTAAAGTAGAAACATTAGCATCACGAAGATCATCTCTCCCCGTGATTTGTTTGAACTTCTCAGCTCTCCGTAAAACAGTAGCAAGACACCACTTTATATCCATCAGTTCCATCTCTTCAGCATCTATCTGGTCGTAGTCTTCTTTGGTTAACATTGGATTACCGATACGACCTGCAACAAAACAAGTGTAAGATTCCAAAACCATTCCTAATAAAGACATTTGGTTTTTGGCAATTTGCTCAGAATAATCTTGATCATTCTCAAGATTCAATACAATGTTACACTGTAATTTTCTCCCATTCTTAGTTGCTGAGATGTTTGGATCAAATGATGGAAATGAAGTAAAACTGGTTTTGCTACTTGATCCAGATGATGGACTTTCAGATACACTTTTGGCACTCATACCAGTAACAATCTTTGGAGATAGATTTGATGATTTCTCATTTACCCCAGCTTTATAATATAACCTGATGTCTTGTTCACCATCGAAGTCTTTCATTCTAATCACTTTTCTCTGTTCCATTTCTTGAGCTTCGATCTTTTCGATGAACTTACTGAGCGTCAGATTGCTAAAACCTTTCTTGTTTCTGAGCATCATCAAGTATGTGCCCCAACTCTCATATGGCAACACATCAGCAAGTTTGTCGATCAATTCTTCATTACTCTTTTCAATACTCAACCTTTTCATATTTGCAAGCAAGTTACAGTATCGTTCAATAATCTCTCGTGTACTCTCATTCTTTAACCCACGAAAAAGATCAAATTCTTTCTTTAGAAGCGACTTCTTGCTTTTAACCATCTCTTCACTTCCCCTAAACTTCGACCGTAAAGCTTTCCAGATCGAGTACGAAGTTCCATTATGCTGTAAAAGAACCATGATATCTTCTTTGACTGCCTGTTGAAGAAGACTAAGCATCATTTTTTCATCTTTGTACTTTTTCCGAGCATCAGCAGTAAGATCTTTGATTGGAACAGGTTCTTCATCATCGTTCAATGGTCGAACATACTTTGTTTCTACGCATTCCCAAGCATCAAGATAATTCGCTTGCACCCAATTTTCAAACCGACCTTCCCAACCCTTATATTCTTCGATGTTCATTAACTTGGGAGGCTTTTGCATCGTTCCTGTTTCGTTTTCTAGCATTGTGGTTTGAATAGCGGTGATTGGGGTACTTGGAGTAGCGAACGCATTATAAAAATCCTCGTCCATTTTCCAATTATGTGAAAAAATATCAGACACAGCCTAAAAAGCGAACTGGGGATGTCAACTGTTCACAAAAGCGGACTAAATAATCAGACGAGCGAACCGGATGGGTCCAAATAAGCGAGCCAGACAAACTGTGTTTGGAGCGGTTCAGGAAGAAAGTCCAAATAAGCGGTCCACAACTTGTCTGTTCGAGCGGTTCAAGTAATGTTCAATCGAGTGGTTCACAAAGTATTATATGAGCGGACCAGGTTATCCAACTGAATAAGCGGCCCAAAATGATGCTGTTCGAGCGGTTCACCAGTGATCTAATAAGCGGTCCAGATACGATCAGAAACGCGAACAGACTTCGGACATCATTTTGACACACTATTTCTTCGAATTTCGACACCAAACTTTCAAGGATTTGTCTCTATCTAGTTGCGCACAATTCCTGAGATTTTGAGCTAATTCTGACCGTAGGAAGTGTTTGAATCTGAAAAAGAAGGTGTAGAAGACAGAAATTTTGACGATTTCAAGCTATTCTCTGCAGAACTCCTCCTCCTGAAGCTCTGATACCACTTATAGGATCGTATCGCGACCCGAATGAGTCGATCAGAGGCGTTTTCGTCAATTACAGGTGCGGAAAACAAGTAATCAACATAGGAATAGCTTACGATTCACTTTAAACTCTTTTTGTATTAATTTGACAGCGATTACAACCAGTTCTCGATCCGGCAGCACTTCGGTACGAGATTCAACCAACCGTTACAAATGAAATCGCTCCTAAGGTATTTATAGGCTACTGGGATCGCTTATTGGACAGGCCCAATAAGCGATCCAGACTTGACACATGAGCGGTCCAGATCTTGGCCATTCGAGCGGTCCAACTTTTGACGTTCGAGCGACCCTAAATTCTAATGGGCCTATGAGCGATCCAATAACCCTAAATCTATACAATCTCACAATTTTCTTGTATTTCTAGCCCAGATCTAATATCTTAAGACAATGACTCGATACAAGACGTAATCAGCAGATGTAGTGCACCAAAACTAAGCAAACACCTATTCAGAAGTAATGGTTGTTCGTGCAAAGTTTGAAGAGATAAAAGTTTGATTTCTACACAAACAAAATAATAGTCTCGTGTTCATATTCATAAAAATTCGTTGTTTGGTTAAAATGGAAGATTTTTATTTTCGATTTCGAAAAGATTTTTTCAATTTGAGGGGGAGAAAAAAATAAACATTTTTTGTCAAATTAAAAAACATCATTTTAGATAGATAAAAATTTTCAAAAGCCAAAAACAATAGAAAATTTCAAAATGTCAAAAACATTGAAACAGAAAAAATGAGATTACTTATTCAAAAAGAGGAAATGATAGTACATTAGAGGACTATCAGGGCATGTAAAAGAATTGTAGTGTTTAAAATGTTTAAATAATCTCACTAAAGATGTGTTGATAGGCTCAGCTAGAGCAGTAATTTTGCGATAACGATACAAACTTAAATGAAAAAGACTAGTTCTAGTGGGAAACATGGTTAACATCATAGTATTTAGTTTTGTCCTTCGTGGCTGTGTACCTACCCGGTAATCGCTGAATGCTGAAAAACATAAAAACTGGTCAGTTTGTGAACTTTCACAACTTACTGAAAAAGTCACTATGATTGTGTATTACATTTTGTAGAGATTCAAACTTGTCTTATATCTTTATTTTCTTTAAGCATTGGACATCCTCTGTGACAACTGACACCAAACCGGTAATTTCCGTACACTTTAATTATTATTTAATTACTACAATTATGTGCTTAAATGTCAACCTTGTTTAATTACATTCTATACAAGTGAATTCATGCACGTTTTATACTACAAGAATTACATTATGCAATAATGAACTGCGTTGCGTCAGAAATACTAGTAAACTCACCGGTAAGACACATTGCGTTAACAATCCTGCAGAAAACAGTCAGACAATAAAATTGGAGCCTAGGTGTAGGTCCAACGACAAGAATACATTAAAACCCAAGAGTACATACAAGGGTTAACATATAGACATTCCGGAAGCAAAAATACGCACTAAAAAGCACCCGAAACGCACTTTAAATGCAGAATTTTATTAAATTCAGCTCAAATCAACTTTTTAACCTCAAAATATTATGCAGAAATCCTGATTTATAATTCAGAATATTTCCCTAAGTGTCGGGAATTGAAAGGGGTACAAAACGATACATAAAGGACACTAAACGGTGCAATTTAGCACTTTAACGAATCGGTATCTAACCGAACAACCGAACAATACCCGGAACATCAAAATAATATTATGTGACACCTGTGTCACTTCAACCATCAAACAAATACCAAACCAATGAAATATTGTATTTCATACTTGGGATTTGTATAAACATGTGTATCATTCGCACATATCAACTCTTGTTCGATTTCGGGCTCTAAATCGCTTTCTGGAGGGTTATAAGCGCACTGATGCGTAAATATAACCGGTTTAATGCAACAAACACTCCGTAATAGTGACATAGGCTTAACATACCTTAAATAACCTTTACATAACTTAGAAATAAGTTTTGGAAGGTTTGGTATGCCGAAATCAAGTTTATTCGCTTACAGGGACTAAATTCGACAAACTGCGAAAGTATGCCAATTTGAACTGTAACGAACATTCCGGAACATGATCATAAGTTAAACACACCCTAAATATCCTTCACATAGCTTAGAAATACGCTTTGAGGTGTTCGGTGTGCTAAAATAAACTTTATGCTCATTCAGGGACTAAAAGCGTCAAAAAGTGCATAAGTTTGCATTTTCGCGCATAACTTACGTTCTGAATACATCCGGACATCCAAAAATTTATGCAAGCCTTAAAATATTTTATTTTAGTGTTCGGCATGAGA
This sequence comes from Helianthus annuus, assembly GCF_002127325.2. Lineage (NCBI taxonomy): Eukaryota > Viridiplantae > Streptophyta > Magnoliopsida > Asterales > Asteraceae > Helianthus > Helianthus annuus. The sequence continues at coordinate 118,026,526 of NC_035436.2, forward strand.
AAAATCCATTCGTCGCGCAATTTGGATCGTCTTTCGCGCTTATGCGCGTTCCGTCGTAATTAAGCGGACATCGCGATCGTACGACCAAAAGAACCGACATCCGAGATATTTTTGAGCATGTTTTAGGTCCACAATGTTTAGGCATCATTTTAGGGCCTTAAAGTTGGCTTTACGGGCCTTAGAAGTGTGGAAATGGCTTACATATGCAACAGGGACTAAAACTGCCATTTCTGAAAGTTGTGCAGATCAGACAAGGCCAGGCGGCCCGCCTGAGTTTTGTCTGTATGCTGACGCGGGCCGCGTGAGAAGCCCAGTAACAGAAAACCATTTTTTTAAACACCAGCTTGTATTCGTTGAACTTGGACATGTTTTTTAATCAATCTAGGGGTTGATTTTGATGGTTTTTAGTTACCCCTTGTATTGTAAAACAATGGGCACAAATGGAGGGCCAAGATTTAAGCTCGATTATCAAGAAACGATCCTAACGGTTGTGCCTTTCCTATAAATACCCAACCCTTTTGCCCATCTCTCCCACATTTGATCTGAGTTTTTCTCTAAGTGGTTGTGTTTGTGCACTTCCTATCTGAGATTACTTGGAATCAAACCTTGCGGGGACCTTCTGTAAGTATTCTTTCGCGTTTTTCGTTCGTCTTAGCGTTTAAGTCAAACTGCGTTTGACTTTCTGCATTGACCAGTTTATGGTCAACACGAAGTTCGTTTGAACTTCATAACGTGAGCGTAATCACGATGGTTATAGTCCCTAGTAACTATACCTACTGATTACCACGTTATCTAGGCTCAGTGACGAGTCGTAGTTTCGGCCAACATACGTTTTCTCGCGTATTTTGTAACCAAACTACTCTAAGGTATTAAAACCGTTTGTTTTAATACCAAACCTGTTTTCTAACTCTACTAAACATGTTCTAGCATGTTTAGCTCGTCGCTTTTAGAATTGTGCTTGTTTAGGGTCGTAAAGGTAAGTGATCTAATCAATCGCTTATACTTTCGAACCCGACCCATTTGGTCGATCATTAGGATCCGACCAAACACTTTAGGTGACCATAGTTGTATAGGGAATAACCTTCCGAGGTTATACCTTATGGTCACGTCGTTTAAGTAGTTGTATGATAAGTAGTTCTTATGCCTTAGGTAAATTACCAAAATGCCCTTTTTGCGCTAAAATTCATTTTAAGCCTATGTAACATAACTTTTGACATATAAACTGTTTTGGAAACCATATTAAACACGTTAAGGCATATCTTGCTTGTCATAGGACTAGTTAGGCATTCCGAACGCGTTTTACGCGAACGACGCGTTAAAGTAGCATAAGCTACCTAAACGGGTCGTAATGGGTCGTAAGCACTTAGGTTAGGTTTCATTTTAGTATGTAGGCTTTGTTAGACCACATCATATGAGCTCCAATACTCATTTGGTTTACGAAACCTCATACTATCCGATCTTCCGAGTTAGGTCCGGTTATTAATGTAGTTACCTATATTAGGTGCCGTTTGATTTCCGTGATCCCTCTAGCTTTGCTTGGTTGCTAGTCAAGACTTCTAAGCACCCTCAAGTGAGTACATAGTACCCCTCTTTTACTGTTTTCCAAACATTTTGGGGTGAAACACATGTGCCTACTTGTTACTTTCATGATTTCATGCTTTTATATCATATACTTGCTATGTTCACTAGTACACTATTAGTACATGATTTTATTACGTTTTTGCTATGTATGCCCATTGTGTGCATATTTAGTACATCGTTTTACATGACATTTCATGCTATGTATGTTCATCATACTTAGTACATTTTACATCACATGCTATGTATGTCCATTGTGTGCATACTTAGTACATCGTTTTACAAGACATTTTATGCTTTGTATCATGCTATGTATGTCCATCTGTCGCATACTTATTACATTGTTTGTGCATTCTTACCTATGGTTTGGTTATTACATATTTCACTTGTCATACATGACATTTTGTTTACACATTACTTGATTGACATTTGACAACGGTTTAGACATGGGCAATTTACATTGGTAGTTTATGTGGGTAAGTGATTTGAGTAACGAGATGTGTGTAATGTGATACAAGCATGGTGGATACGCCGCTGGTACTTCCTATATATAAGTGCTTGTATAATATTACATGGCGTAGCATTATTTAAATCATTCATTTGGATTTATACATTCTTACACAAATAACATATTTTTCACAAGACATTGTTTTATAAAATAGTTTGTTTTATACAAACTCATTTTTACTTGGTTATTCATTTAACCTTACATCATTCTTTTTAACTATACATATCTATCATCAATTTTCAAACATTTTATAAAAGCAAACACTTAAACTGGATTCATGACAAGTTTTTGTTAAACGTTTTCTTAAACCTAGGTCATGAATCCTATTTTTCATAAAACCTATGTACTCGCCGGCATTTTTATGCTGGTGTATTTTCACATGTGTTTCAAGTACAATGGTTGATGATATTTGATGATGATACTGATGCATGCTCACATAGGATTGGACGAGGCCTTAGTGACATTAAAAGATGCAAGACTAGTTAATTTTTGTTATGTTTCTTTATTGTTAAGACATTGTAACTCATTTAATTCAATAAAATGAAATTTATTTAATCTATGGTTGTGAAACAATGATTCTATTACAACACTCCCCGACGTTTCCGCCACGTTTTGTTGTTTTACGTGGTCGGGGTGTGACAGATTAGAAGCATCATTTTAATATTTCCAAGCTAGTTATGGTCACCGAACATCATATTACACCTCCTAAACACTAAATACACAAATTACCTAACTAATACCATTACATTTCAACTAAAACATGTAACTAGTAGTTGGAAATGTTACACTTACCCCCCCCCCTTATTGTTGGACGGTTGGGAGACAAGGTCCCACATGGGATTTTATTCTTATATTTTATAAGATTATGTTGGGGTATATTCCAACATTAGATACCATATGCTAGGAAGAATTTTATAAAAACCAAAAATTATAACATAACCATCATCCTTCACCATCTAACTCACCAAACACCCCCTCCTTCCTTCTTGTTTTCGGCTCAACCACAACCCCACACCATCACCATTTTCAATCACCTTCCATACAATCCAAGGTTTTTCATGGTGCTAGAAGGTCACTAACGAAGCTTGGTGCTCACGGATCTTGAAGGACCTCCTTCGTTTGCCTTTATCCAACCATTTTGTCATCTTCAAGTTCTAGTATTCTTCCCTAGCTTGAAGCTAGCGGAAAGGCTCCCTTGATCTTGTTTACTTCACATTTTGAGTGATTAAAAGTTGGTATTTAATGATTAACTCAAGAACACTAATGAACACACACATGAATCTTGAAACATAAGCTTTAAATATGAAGAAATCTTGTTGAATATGAGTTGTTATACTTGATGATTATTGATTGTTTGTAGAAATGATGTAGTTTACCATATAATCTTGCTAGATCATGATTAAAAACATAATCTAGCAAGATGAGGGGATAAACATGTTAAAGGTTATGAATCATCCTCACAAAAAGTCATGAACTTGAATAAATATGATGTTTCTTGTAAAATGAGGAACAAGTAAGTTTAAAGTCTTGTAAATCTAAATACTTCAAGTATGATTTACCAAGAAACCAAGCTAAAAATACAAGTTTCACTAAACCTGGGTTATTACATAAATAAACATCATTTTTAGTGGTTAACAAAGTAAAGAAACACATGTGTAACAAGAGAAATACAAGAAGAAGTATTTTTAGAAAACAAGAACATAAGTTGTAAAGAATCATATTCTTTAAAAATGGAGTTTTTAAAGAAGCAATCACACTTTAAAGGATAACAAGACTTACTAAATACACTAGTAAGTTACTACACATTTTTGTAAATGTTCAAGTTCATGAAATAGAGAAATTAGTGTATGTTGTTGATGATTGTTGTTGAAATTGATTGATGACGATTTTTAAAACAAAATAAACACATGTTTTGAAAACATGGGAAACCTCCAATTTTAGGGAAAACCCTGTCAAAATTTCTATAAATTTTGACACTTAGAAAAATATAAGTTTTGAGGAACTTATTCCCTAAAAAGGTATCTAAAACAATTTACCAAGGTTTCCCCTAAATTTTGTGTAAACTTCAAGACAAGAAATGATGATTTCTTCAAGACTAAAATTGATATTAAGTATGTATATTTTTGAGAAAAATATATATTTATTGATCACCAAATTTTGTGCTAAGTGTATGTAGTTTGCATTATACGTGATAGTGTATTAGGACTTGAAAATTCACTAAATACTTTTGAGAAGTGAAAACACAAAAACACACATACAACATACAAGACACATAATTCGGGTGAAAAATACAAGAAACTTATATTTATTTTTGAGAAAATAATATAAGTAAGACACTTAGTTAAAAATAAAAATTATTTTTAACACAAAAACAAATACACAAAAGATAGTGACTTGTGCTCGTGCAATACAACTCTAGTGACTAACGATAATAAAACACGTTTAGGTCACGAGGCGTTATAAGCAAAACCCGGTGAAGTTTACGACGCAAGGAACGCAAAGTTGTGAGTTCATGCTTCCCTCTTTTCTTTAACTGATTTTGGTTTTATAACTTAGGGGGTGAAATACATGTTACAAATGTTACAATGTTTACAAATAGTATGATGGGTATAAAAACATTCAAGTGAAACATTCTAGATCATGTCTCGAATAGGGTACTATAAGCACCATTAATCAACGTATACATTCAGACCACGGAACAAAAGGTTAGATCTAATGGGTTTCAGGCAACCCCACTCATGGCCTACTTCTACCAATGAGTGCTTCTGTGTCTCAGTAAAAGTCGACAAAAATGCCTAGGTTTGGTGGCTTCCTATGTCGTGACACATGTTAGTGGCCTTGCAAACCACTAGCGATCTCACACATTCAAACAGTCATAGTACTCAGTTACAGATACGTTTACAAGTTACATTCAAACATTCATACATTCTACAAGTTTCATACTATGTTTTCATTCGAGTATTTAAACATTCAAAACAATCACTGCTTGAATTCACACCAACATTATGTTGACGTTTTTCCAAAACTCACATGTATTTCAGGTAACTAAAGGTGGATGTGCGCGCGGTCTTACTCATGCTTGTGGATGTCGTCTATGTTTGTCTTTAAATAAAGTTGTAAACTTTTAAGACAATGTTTTATGCTATCTCGTGATGTAAACGCTAAACTTATGTTTTCAAATTATGAAATGTTTGGTATTTGAAGTTATTTTTACGAGCATGTAGTATGTTTACCTTTCGTATGCAATGAGAACCTTTCATGATCACACCTCGTGCTTCCGCCGCAGAAAGGGGTGTGATAGATTGGTAACAGCTGCGATTGTAGTGAACCAGGATTCTTTCTCGAGTCTAGACTACAATCTCTAGGATCCTTTCACGAAAACAATTTTTCAAAAAGTTTTCATTGCATAAAACTTTCCACGACATCCACTACCTAAAACTATTTTCTAAGAGTCAAGAAAAGACACTACGAGACCTAGGGTGCACACGAGTAGCACTTGTCTGTGGTTGCGAATTACTAGCAATTATGTGTGACAATTGATATATGCATATACTAGAAGTAGAATGTCACAAGTATACGTGACTTTACCTAAAAAACAATGGCCTACCTGAAGGAAGAGATACGAGGATGAAACGAACTGTGCGGACTGTGCAAGGAGTTACGTAATTATGGATGCATACATAATTATTGAATTCAGTGCACAGAAACCACAACAAGTCTTGTCACGTATAGATTCCCTCAGTATGAGAAAAGGGTCAAACATGAACACCTTTCCCCCAGACTATTAAATACTCCTTGGTAGTAATGACTTAGGGTATAAAGACAAGAACCGCTAATGTGAATATCTTATAACACAACAAGTATTTATCTATTTATGCATGCTTGTGGCTGTATGAATTGATATGATTGGCGGATTGTTTGATGTCACTTATGTGGTATATGCCTGTGTATATATATATACTACTACTGTCTCGTATGACGATATCAAACAAATGTCTAACCCTATTGTATTGTGTTCTTCCAGAACATGGCACCCAGAAGAGATGTGAACGCTCTTGATCAACCTCCTCCTCCCCCACTGCCAAGAACTGCTGAAGAGCTTAACGCTCTACTGGAAGAAAGGATCTCCGCAGCTATCGCCCAGTACGAGGCGAACCGCACTGAAGACAGTGGAGGACCAAGCAATGGAGATTCGTCTGGAGGAAACGCAGCTCAAGGTAACCTTAAGACAATTTACTAAGCATGGAGAAATTTATGAACGGTCTCTGTTTCATTATTTCTCCGATTGCTCACATGTGAGTTGGTTGGATCAACTACAGGCTGCACCTTCAAGCAGTTCCTCGACTGCAAACCACTGAACTATGATGGCACTAGAGGTGCAGTGGCATTTGTACGTTGGAAGGAAAAGACTGAAGCCACTATCCGCATGAGCAAGTGTACCGTGGATCAGCAAGTCACTTTTGCTACTGGGTTGTTTGTCGATGAAGCTCTAATGTGGTGGAACTTGCAAGTTCAAACTCTGGGTGATGATGCTGCATACAGTATGACGTGGGATGAGCTAAAAGAACGTATGAGAGAGAAGTATTGTTCTCGTGCTGAACTCCAAAGGTTGGAGACTGACTTTTGGCACTTGACTATGGAAGGTGCTGACATCACTAGGTATACTCGAAGGTTCCATGATTTGTCTAGGGTGATCCCCTATATGGTAACACCTGAGTTCAAGCGCGTTGAACGCTACATTTGGGGACTGGCCTCAGAATTCCACGGCATGGTAACTTCGGCCAAACCTCAAACAATCACCGAGGCTGTAACTCTGGCTGTCAGCCTTACTAAAGATTGTGTTCGTATGAAGAAGTTATCGTTAAACCCAACTGAAAAGACCAAGGCACATGCTGAGTCGTCTGGCGACAGGAAGAGGAAGCATTCAAATCTGAACCAAGCAACAGCAACAACAGCAAGGGTTCGAACAACAAGAAGCGTGACACTAACCCACCTATGGGGGCAAAAACCCTCGTGTCGCGATTGCAAGAAATACAGGGACTAAGAAGTATCAGGGCACTCTGCCCAAATGCAACCGCTGCGACTTTCACCACGTGGGAAATTGTCGCGTTGGAAAATGTGAGAACTGCGGGAAGCCAGGCCACCATACCAAAGATTGCTGGGGAAAAGGTATTGGAGGCTGCAATGGTAATGGTAATGGAAACAATGGTGGGAATGACAGTGGTAACCGGAATGGTAATAGAGCTGGGCGGAACCAGGGATGCTTCAGTTGTGGAAGCAATGATCATTTCATGAAAGATTGCCCAAAGGGAAACAATGCTCAGGCTCGAGCATTTGTAATTCGAGCAAAGAACGCACGCGAGGACCCTAATGTGGTCACCGGTACGTTTCTCATTAACAGTCACTTTGCATCCATATTATTTGACACTGGTGTCGACTATAGCTTCATGTCTGTGGAATTTAAACGCATGCTTGGAATAGAATCTAGTAGATTAGATATTCCTTATTCTATAGAACTAGCCAATGGTAAACTCGTTGAATCAGGCGAAGTTGTTAGAGGCTGCACATTAGAACTTGGTGAACAAAGATTTAGCATCGATCTCTTACCTATTCAATTGGGTAGCTTCGATGTAGTGGTCGGAATGGACTGGTTGTCCAAGCACAAAGCTGAAGTCGTTTGTCATGAGAAAATCATTCGCATCCCTCTAGCGAATGATGAAACTCTCATCATGCATGGAGAAAAACGAGACGCACCCCTGCGAATCATCAGTTGCATGAAGGCACAAAAGTGCTTAAGGAAAGGATGCGTCGCTTTCCTAGCACATATTGTAGACAAGAAGGCTGAGGAGCCGAAACTCGAAGACATTCCTGTGGTGAAGGAATTCCCTGATGTTTTTTCCAAAGATCTACCAGGACTACCTCCGCAACGACAAGTCGAATTCCGTATAGACTTGGTTCCAGGAGCCGCTCCTGTAGCCAAGGCACCCTATAGGCTTGCACCATCCGAAATGCAAAGAATTATCTACACAACTTCAGGAATTGTTGGATAAAGGATTCATAAGGCCAAGCTTCTCACCTTGGGGAGCTCCCATACCGTTCGTGAAGAAGAAGGATGGAACACTGCGGATGTGTATAGATTACAGAGAACTGAACAAGCTTACTATCAAGAATCGGTATCCATTACCGTGGATTGATGACTTATTTGATCAGTTGCAAGGATCGAGCTACTATTCCAAGATCGATCTTCGATCTGGATACCATCAGTTAAGGATACAAGAGGAAAGCGTTCCAAAGACTGCATTCAGAACACGCTATGGGCATTACGAATTCCTGGTGATGCCATTTGGCTGACGAACGCGCCAGCGGTATTTATGGATCTGATGAACCGCATATGCAAACCATATCTCGATAAATTCATGATTGTATTTATCGATGATATCTTGATTTACTCACGGACGAAAGAAGAGCACGAGCAACACCTCAGAACCATTTTGGAGCTACTGAAGAAAGAGAAACTTTATGCGAAGTTCTCAAAGTGCGAATTCTGGGTCACGTTGTGAATGAGAAGGGCATTCATGTAGACCCATCCAAGATCGAGCCATAAAGAATTGGGAAGCCCCCAAAACCCCAACTGAAGTTCGACAATTTTGGGTTTAGCAGGCTATTACCGACGTTTCCTCGAGAACTTCTCAAAGCATTGACGACCCTTACGCAGAAAGACAAGAAATACGACTGGGGTGACAAACAGGAAGAAGCCTTCCAACTACAAGAATAAGCTATGCGATGCACTGATACTATCCTTACCTGAAGGCACTGAAGACTTCGTGGTATGTGACGCTTCACGACAAGGCTTAGGTTGTGTGCTCATGCAACGCCAGAAAGTCATCGCATATGCTTCGAGACAATTAAAGGTTCATGAAAAAAATTATACCACGCACGACTTGGAACTCGGCGCGGTGGTATTCGCCTTGAAGATCTGGTGACATTATTTATATGGTACTCGATGTACGATCTTCACAGACCACAAAAGTCTACAACACATATTTGATCAGAAGGAGTTGAACATGCACCAGCGACGATGGGTTGAGCTGCTAAATGATTACGATTGTGAGATTAAGTACCATCCTGGAAAGGCAAATGTGGTAGCAGACGCGCTAAGTCGAAAAGAAAGGGTTAAGACCCTAAGGGTTCGAGCATTGGAAATGACGATTCGAACGAACCTCACAACACGTATTCGTGACGCCCAACAAGAGGCCCTTAAAATGGAAAATCGAAGAGCTGAATACCTCCGGGGTATGCTGAAACATATGGTGCCAGATGAAAAGGGAGCCTTATACTTTAAGAAGCGTATTTGGGTTCCGCTCTATGGCGGTATTCGAGAAGTCATCCTTGATGAAGCGCATAAATCGAGATACTCGATCCACCAAGGGTCGGACAAGATGTATCAAGACTTAAAAGAATACTATTGGTGGCCGAGACTCAAGAGCGATGTTGCTGTTTATGTTGGAAAATGCCTAACTTGTGCCAAGGTTAAGGCTGAATATCAGAAACCGTCTGGCCTACTACAACAACCAGAGATACCCATGTGGAAATGGGAGCAAATCTCGATGGACTTCATAATGAAATTACCCAAGACCCCTAGAGGGCACGGTATGATATGGGTGATAGTCGATCGGCTAACGAAGTCTGCGCATTTCCTACCAATCCGAGAGAAGGATAGCACTGGAAAGCTTGCTGAGATATACCTAAAAGAAATTGTGACGCGTCATGGAGTACCTATCTCAATTATTTCAGATAGAGATGGACGCTTTGTCTCAAGAATCTTGCGATCCTTTCAGGAAGCTTTTGGATCTCAGTTAGATCTGAGCACGACATTCCATCCACAAACAGACGGCCAGAGCGAACGAACTATACAAACATTAGAAGATATGCTTCGCGCATGTGTCATGGACCTAGGTGGCAGCTGGGATACTCACCTACCTTTAGTTGAGTTTTCCTACATTAACAGTTATCATACAAGCATAAAAGCCGCACCGTTCGAAGCGCTGTATGGCCGCAAGTTTCGATCACCCTTATGTTGGGCAGACGCTGGAGATAAACGTATGGTTGGTCCTGAATTAGTACAAGAGACAACCGACAAGATTATGCAGATCCGAGAGCGCATTAAGGCGGCTCGAGATCGACAAAAGAGCTACATCGATCGAAGACGAAAACCATTAGAGTTCGAGGTGGGAAACAAAGTTTTGCTAAAGGTCTCACCTTGGAAGGGCGTAGTAAGATTCGGAAAACGTGGGAAGCTGAATCCCCGATACATCGGACCATTCAAGATCTTGGAAAGAATTGGTACTGTAGCATACAAGTTGGTAATACCGGAAGAACTTAATGGCGTACATGATACGTTCCATGTATCCAACCACAAGAAGAGTCCAACACAAGAAAACATGATCATCCCTATGGATGAAGTACATATTGATGACAACCTCCGATTTACAGACGACCCGTTGATGTTACAGACTGGAAAGTCAACAAGACCAGGAGGAGCACTGTCAAACTTGTCAAAGTACGTTGGAACTCTAAGCACGGACCCGAGTACACGTGGGAATGTGAAGACCAGTTCAAAGAAAAGTATCCCCACCTGTTCAAGAGAACTCCTACGAGAGTTAGCTCAGCCTGAATTTCGGGACGAAATTCTTTTAACGGGGGGGGGGGGACTGTGACAATTGGCACCAAACCGGTAATTTTCGTACACTTTAATTATTATTTAATGACTACAATTATGTGCTTAAATGTCAACCTTGTTTAATTACATTCTATACAAGTGAATTCATGCACGTTTTATACTACAAGAATTACATTATGCAATAATGAACTGCGTTGTGTCAGAAATACTAGTAAACTCACCGGTAAGACACATTGCGTCAACAATCCTGCAGAAAACAGTCAGACAATAAAATTTGAGCCTAGGTGTAGGTCCAACGACAAGAATACATTAAAACCCAAGAGTACATACAAGGGTTAACATATAGACATTTCGGAAGAAAAAATACGCACTAAAAAGCATCCGAAACGCACTCTAAGTGAAGAATTTCATTAAATTCAGCTCAAATAAGCTTTTTAACCTCAAAATATTATGCAGAAATCCTGATTTATCATTCAGAATATTTCCCTAAGTGTCGGGAATTGAAAGGGATACAAAAAGATACATAAAGGACACTAAACGGTGCAATTTAACACTTTAACGAATCGGTATCTAACCGAACAATACCCGGAACATCAAAATAATATTAGAAGCATCATTTTAATATTTCCAAGCTAGTTATTGTCAAGGAACATCATATTACACCTCCAAAACACTAAATACACAAATTACCTAACTAATACCATTACATTTCAACTAAAATATGTAACTAGTAGTTGGAAATGTTACACTTACCCCCCCCCCCTATTGTTGGACGGTTGGGAGACAAGGTCCCACATGGGATTTTATTCTTATATTTTATAAGATTATGTTGGGGTATATTCCAACATTAGATACCATATGCTAGGAAGAATTTTATAAAAACCAAAAATTATAACATAACCATCATCCTTCACCATCTAACTCACCAAACACCCCCTCCTTCTTTCTTGTTTTCGGCTCAACCACAACCCCACACCATCATCATTTTCAATCACCTTCCATACAATCCAAGGTAATTTCATGGTGCTAGAAGGTCACTAACGAAGCTTGGTGCTCACGGATCTTGAAGGACCTCCTTCGTTTGCCTTTATCCAACCATTTTGTCATCTTCAAGTTCTAGTATTCTCCCCTAGCTTGAAGCTAGTGGTAAGGCTCTCTTGATCTTGTTTACTTCACATTTTGAGTGATTAAAAGTTGGTGTTTAATGATTAACTCAAGAACACTAATGAACACACACATGAATCTTGAAACATAAGCTTTAAATATCAAGAAATCTTGTTGAATATGAGTTGTTATAGTTGATGATTATTGATTGTTTGTAGAAATGATGTAGTTTACCATATAATCTTGCTAGATCATGATTAAAAACATAATCTTGCAAGATAAGGAGATGAACATGTTAAAGGTTATGAATCATCCTCACAAAAAGTCATGAACTTGAATAAATATGATGTTTCTTGTAAAATGATGAACAAGTAAGTTTAAAGTCTTGTAAATCTAAATATTTCAAGTATGATTTACCAAGAAACCAAGCTAAAAATACAAGTTTCACTAAACCTGGGTTATTACATAAATAAACATCATTTTTAGTGGTTAACAAAGTAAAGAAACACATGTGTAACAAGAGAAATACAAGAAGAAGTATTTTTAGAAAACAAGAACATAAGTTGTATAGAATCATATTCTTTAAAAATGGAGTTTTTAAAGAAGCAATCACACTTTAAAGGATAACAAGACTTACTAAATACACTAGTAACTTACTACACATTTTTGTAAATTTTCAAGTTCTTGAAATAGAGAAATTAGTGTATGTTGTTGATGATTGTTGTTGAAATTGATTGATGACGAATTTTAAAAGAAAATAAACACATGTTTTGAAAACATGGGAAACCTCTATTTTTAGGGGAAACTCTGTCAAAATTTCTATAAATTTTGACACTTAGAAAAATATAAGTTTTGAGGAACTTATTCCCTAAAAAGGTATCTAAAAACATTTACCAAGGTTTCCCCTAAATTTTGTGTAAACTTCAAGACAAGAAATGATGATTTCTTCAAGACTAAAATTGATATTAAGTATGTATATTTTTGAGAAAAATATATATTTATTGATCACCAAATTTTGTGCTAAGTGTATGTAGTTTGCATTATACGTGATAGTGTATTAGGACTTGAAAATTCACTAAATACTCTTGAGAAGTGAAAACATAAAAACACACATACAACATACAAAATACATAATTCGGGTGCAAAATACAAGAAACTTATATTTATTTTTGAGAAAATATAATAAGTAAGACACTTAGTTAAAAATAAAAATTATTTTTAACACAAAAACAAATACACAAAAGATAGTGACTTGTGCTCGTGCAATACAACTCTAGTGACTAACGATAATAAAACACGTTTAGGTCACGAGGCGTTATAAGCAAAACCCGGTGAAGTTTACGACGCAAGGAACGCAAAGTTGTGAGTTCATGCTTCCCCCTTTTTCTTTAACTGTTTTTGGTTTTATAACTTCGGGGGTGAAATACATGTTACAAATGTGACGTGATGTCGTGGTCACGCAAATTTAATCCCAATAACAACTATGTAAATAGTGGCAAGTGGGTATCGAACACAGGGAGTTTGTGAAAAATGTGCTATTTGAAGGTTTATCTAAATTAACTAGATTAGACTAATTGCAAGAAAATAAATTCAAAAGTGGTTTTGATTGATTGATTTTTAAAACTAAGAATGCTAATTAATTTGCAAAAGAAAATTTAGTTTGTAAACAAAGTTAGAGACAAATGACTATCTTGAGTTTCCGGTTTGTTTCAACTTTTGTGTTAGCATTCAACTAGAAAGAACTACATAGACATAGTTCATGTATAACCAATTGCAGTGATGAAAGGGGACTAAGTACTCAGATTCCGAGAACGTGAGGTTGTCACCCGATGATCAATCAATCCTTACCCAAACCTAACTATACCCATGATATCTCGATTGCCAACGGTACCAAGAACGTATGGTTTCTAATCAGTTCAATATAAGAATCAACAAGTTACTAACAACCAATTATGCACCATAACAATCAATTCAAATAAGAAGGAATTGCTATTCTAGAAATATAAATAAAAACACAAAAGTCTACCACAAACCTTCAACACAAGATAATCATCCAAGTATTTAGCCACTCATGGCTTCAACAAACATGATGCAAGAAGTAGAAGTAAATATTGTTCAAAATGATCACCAACAAAATCTAGATAAAGATTTAGTGAAAAGATAGTTCCAAGATATGTTTCTTCACTCCCAAATGCCCCTCATATACTCTCCAACACGTTCCCTCCAAGTAGTAACCGAAAATATATGATTAAGAGCCATAATGTTCCATCTAAAGCCCCTTAGATGCAGATGTTACACTTCTGGATCAGTCGGCGCCGTAAGCTACGCCGCTTGCCGTAGCTTACGGCGGTCAGCATAATTCAGGAAGTCAACATATCGCCGTAAGCTACGCCAGGTGCCGTAGCTTACGGCGGTCAGCGAACAGAAACAGTCAACACAGCACCGTAAGGTACGGCCAGCCGCCGTAGCTTACGGTGATCATTGTTCTTTTACGGCCATGTGCTCCTGTCTTACGGCAGTCACTTTTTGCATGAGAGGGAGGCCGTAAGCTACGGACAGGAACCGTAGCTTACGGCCCTGAGCTTTACTTTCTTCCTTGTTCTTCATCCCAACTTCACTTCTTCCACTTTTCGACTCCAATAACTTCTAACATTCCTTTATGCCCCCTAAAATCCACCTCTTGGTCACTTTAACACCTGCATAACCCAACACAAAGTGGTTATCTAATTCAAGCAATTAACCGAATAAAGTGTAGAATATGCGTTGTATTAAACATTTTAAGGTTTGTCCTACGGACCACCCATCAAAATGTTACAATGTTTACAAATAGTATGATGGGTACAAAAACATTCAAGTGAAACATTCTAGATCATGTCTCAAATAGGGTACTATAAGCGCCATTAATCAACGTATACATTTAGACCGCGGAAAAAAAGGTTAGATCTAATGGGTTTCAGGCAACCCCACTCTTGGCCTACTTCTACCAATGAGTGCTTCTGTGTCTCAGTCAAAGTCGACAAAAATGCCTAGGTTTGGTGGCTTCCTATGTCGTGATACATGTTAGTGGCCTTGCAAACCACTAGCGATCTCACACATTCAAACAGTCATAGTACTCAGTTACAGATACGTTTACAAGTTACATTCAAACATTCATACATTCTACAAGTTTCATACTATGTTTTCATTCGAGCATTTAAACATTCAAAACAATCACTGCATGAATTCACACCAACATTATGTTGACGTTTTTCCAAAACTCACATGTATTTCAGGTAACTAAAGGTGGATGTGCGCACGGTCTTACTCATGCTTGTGGATGTCGTCTATGTTTATCTTTAAATAAAGTTGTAGACTTTAAGACAATCTTTTATGCTATCTCGTGATGTAAACGCTAAACTTATGTTTTCAAATTATGAAATGTTTGGTATTTGAAGTTATTTTTACGAGCATGTAGTATGTTTACCTTTCGTATGCAATGAGAACCTTTCATGATCACACCTCGTGCTTCCGCCGCAGAAAGGGGTGTGACATCCTCTGTGTATAAGAAAGTATCGAACTGGATGTTAGTGCCTGAATGTTTCTACTTTATTTTATTTGGTGTTTCGTTTAAATCTTGGATTACCTCTTCAAATATAAGAATATCGAACTAGTGGTTAAGATTTAAACAATTTCAATTTGTTTTTATTTCTTGTTTTGTTTAAAGATGTGAGTTCGTGTTAGGATCGATTCCGATACACCGTTGTTTGCGTTGATCTTGTATCTTGTGCGGAATCCAAGTAAGAGAGTGGATCAGACAAGAACAAGCTAATTATAATTTGTTTTCTATTGATGATATGAAAGTATAAAACCACGAAAACAGTTGGACAGAGTTTCGTTACTCTAACATCCAAAGGTGCAAATGAACAAGACATCACAACTATTTATAGGAGTTGTAGATCCGCACATAATGTCATGCACGAATGGACAATCACGGATGCACTCCCTTATGCAGATGGCCTCCTGCAGACCTACTTAACTACGGATGTACAGTTCCTTCAAAACCCTAGAAGTGCGCTGTTCTGGTTCATGTATATCTACATCTCTTGATATTTGCAGACCAGCTTTATTCCTTAACATGTTTCACACTTCATTACCAAGTCTTATTTCATCTGCTCAGCTACGATACATGATTGACGGAAGCGATTGACATATGCGCTCACAGACTCCCCCTTGGATATTGCTGCATTCAATCTCATAGCTCGTCTTTATCATCTCCCTGAGTCTTTAAGAAGCTTTAACAAAATCAGCACCACAGACTCCCCATTGCATCCTGATTCCTTAGCTACCCCTTTCGACAAACTCTCTCTCCAAGCACCCATTGCTATAAGCTTTCAGGATCTAAACCTGGCTTTCTAAAAAATATACAATTCAAACCACTTGAGAGAATTTCTAATCAAATATTAAGAGCAACAACATGGCTCTCATAAAATTCATTTGTCAATGAAACATATTAGAGATTTCAAGGATTTGTAACATGGCTCTAAGCACAAATATATTGACATTTAAAAGATTTGTAAACCTAGGATTACCCGACTCTACTCCCCCTATCAAATAACTTCATATCTGACATTCAAAGTATCTAATCTTCACAACCTTTCACAGATTATCAAGTTCAACTCAATGACCTTGATTCATCTGATCATCTACCAAGTCCAAATTAATGACCTTGGAGATTCACCAACTGTTTTTGATTTTACATTTAAAAACCTCAAGTTTCAAATTAATGAACTTGTTTATTTTCTGAGACATGTTCAGCATACTTAGATTTTGAAACTCAACTTTCCAACATCAGTTGTCGAAACATAAATCAGAAACAAAATCTTTTTGTATTTACAAAGTTTACGCTAAAACACAATCAAAATCTTTTTGTGATTTTTCTGAAATGAAATGAAATAAAGAAATATTCACAAACATATTTTTGTTTGAGTTTGCATCAGAGGATCATATTAGTTTATGACAATTCACTAGCACCATTGATCTATATAAACTTTAAGTTCTAAACGATTCACCTAGATTGTCAGTATACTGATCCACTTAAATTTTCACACAGACTTCAATTGATTCAAGATACGAGATTAGGATTTTAAGAACTTATTCGCGTGTCCCACCTCAGAATATACTCCCGTATCAAGATTCCCTAGATTCAGTCTTACAGGTGAATATATACCTAAATGATATTTGTACTCTGGGTTAGTGCGAAAAGCTAAGGTTAGAACTTTCGTTCATTCAAAGAGATGAAGGCTCGACTTAAAGGTATGTTCCACTTAGGAATCTTCTTTACAACTGCACTTGATATATATCTTTCGATATTTTCTCGAATTCTTTGTAGAGGGAAAGTTTTAAGCGCAAAAGCATTATACGAGGTCTAGGCCATTGCTGACACAAAATCACAAGACCAGGTATAATACTCCAGATATCAATACATATAAAGACCTAGTATCTCAGAATCAGGCAACCTCTCTCTTAGTCCATATATCCGAGAAATGTTCCCCAAGAGATAAGACAGTTATTGATTTTATGTTTATATCTCGAAATCAATTTACTGAATGTGTAAAAACCTACTGGCATATCATCAGTGAGACCGTTTATTACTATTTGACTTTCCATTTCTTTAGCATGCCGTGATTGTCTTACTGATATACTATCATTTCCTCTTTTTACATAAAACTCTTTTGAATTTTCTAATGTTTTTTTACTTTTTCAAATTTTCAAATGTTTTTGTATTTTCAAAAATCTTACTCCCCCTAAAATCCAAAACACTTTTAAGAAAATTTGATAACACAATGTAGATAGTTTCATCTCGCCATCCATTTTCTACTTCACACGCTCTTTTAGCATAGGGTACCCCCATGATTTACAACACAAAACTGTTTTTGACATTGTATAACCATTTAAAGAACTTGTTTTACCAAGTTTTGTTTGTTCATCCGTGAGGGTTTCGGCGTATTCCTTCAAAAAAAATTTTCAAAAATTTTTTATTTTAACAATTTTAAACAACAAATTTTTTCGTTTTTTATGTTTTTCTATTTTTTTTTTACTTTTTGATTTATGTTTTATTTATTATTATTAACAAACAAACACTCCCTGAACTCAACCACAGGGATCCTCCTCCTGTGCCAGGCTGCTCCGCTGCTCTTGTTGACTTTCTGTTGGCATCTGGAACACCTGCACATTCAAACAACTCAATTACTTGAATAAACCCAGCCCTATTTGACCTTGGGTTATTGTGACACAATACGAATCGTTCAATTTTGGAAAATCTTTGCCATTTTTAACAAAAAAAATTCATTCTTATTTTCACCCTTCTTGATTGAATCGATTTTCCGTTTCTCGTTAAAAGAATTATTTTGTTTCTTGATTACCCAAATTTGTCCGTTTGAAACATTCCGTTTGTAGAATCTTGAATCATTTTGAATGTTTCATTTTGACAAATCATCTTTTGGTTTCCATATTTATTTTGATTCAAACTTGAATGTCTTTGATTTCCTAGTTTGTTTTGGCTTTGAAATATCAACCTTCGGTTTCCAAATCTATTTTGGCTCAAATTTGGGTGTCTTTGGCTTCCAAGTTTGTTTCTGTTCAAACTTTGTTGACTTCTGTTTCCCAACATCAACTTTCATTTTCTCAACATCAACAGGCTTCAGATTTGGACATTTGCGACCAACATCTCCAATTTGTTAACATTTAAAGCATGTTTTCTTTGAAACATCTTTTGCCTGTTGTTGTTGTTTCTTCTGAGCATAGAATTCCTCATTAGTCTATTGACTAAATCGGATTTCATTCTCTTCTTCAGAACTTGTTCCGTAAACAAAGTTCATTTTCTTCTGAAAATTTATCTTTTCAGCACGTTTCTTTTGATTTTGTTTCTTTTTATAACCCAACCTAGCCATTGTGTTTTTCTTTTTGTAACCAGGTTTGTTATAAAAAGTTTTCTTGTTCGTTTTACTGGATCAATTTCAGATTTTTCAATTTCTACTAGTTTGAAAATTTGTGAATCTTTAAAGGAATCACATTTTGAATCGGAACTTCAATATCTGGGAGTAATTTGTCCGATCCAATCATGTAATACGCCAATTCTATTGAATCATCATTCAATTTTTTCTCAGATTTCGAATTCTTCAGATAATTTTTATGAAAACTTTCCTCATCTTCAACCTGTGATTCGGAATTCCCATTTTTTTGTTGAATTTTATTTCAAAACACTTTCTACTACCTTACTTACTACCTCTGAATCACCAACATCATCAGATTTGGAGTAAGTTACATCAATGTTAGGATCAATTCTGATACACCGTTGATTGCGTAAATCTCGTATCTTGTGTGGAATCCAAGTACGAGAGTGGATCAGACAAGAACAAGCAAATTATAATCTGTTTTCTATTGATGATATGAAAGAATACAACCACGAAAACAGTTGGACAGAGTTTCGTTACTCTAACATCCAAAGGTGCAAATGAATAAGACATCACGACTATTTACAGGAGTTGTAGATCCGCACATAATATCACGCACGAATGGACAATCACAGATGCACTCCCTTGTGCAGATGGCCTCCTGCGGGCCTACTTAAATGCGGATGCTGTAACGCCTCGTATTTTCGTAATTCCACGTTCTTAGAAAATACGAGATCGTTCCTTTATTTTTTTTTTCTTTTTCGAATCGTAGTCGAAAACGGATTAAAAACGACAAGGAAACGTTTTACGCGAAACAGACGATCAAACGCGAAATGACTACCGATGCTATTTTACATATTTTTGTTAAATCTAAAATTTTTGGTTACGACATTACAGAGAGTTTGGGTTTTAAAAACGGGTTCGTAAGTAAGATTGGGTCACTCAAAACACGGGATTGGGCTTGTGAGCCTTGGGCCCAAACCCACTTAAAACAAGATTTAACCTAGTAGTATATATAAGTAGTGTGAAAAACCCTAATCCCATTTTTATAACATCAGCCGCTCACAAAACTATTTTCCCTCTTAAACTCTTTTGTTCACAAATCAAAATATCCACACCACAAATCCACTCCCTCTCTCTCGATGATGATGATGATGATCAGCCGCTTGGTAACTGTCGGACGTCTGTTTCTCCGGTCACTACCCACCCCCTCGTCTCCTCGTTTTCCGGCAGCCGGCGACGGCCAATGACGGCAGTGGGGTGTTCTTTTCTGTTCGACGTTTTCCCCCGACAAACCCGATGATAAAGACGGTGGTTGACAGCGGCCGACGACGGCTGTGGAGTCCGGAGGCGGTGATGGTGGTTCAGCAGAGTTCATCGTCTCGTTTCGGTATATTTTTTTTTAAATCCTTTTCCTTTTATTTCCTTTCCATTCATGAATCAAATAAGGATCTAAAACATTTTTTTTATCCAAACATAAAATTTCTAACAGTGAGTAGTTTTGATTTCATGAACTTGTTTATCTCATAGGTGTGTTTCTAATAAACTGTAACATGAGTTTTAATTGAAATAAAAACCGAAGTTGTAATGGGTGTTGTCATAAATCACACGAACCAGGGGAGGTCACGAGATCGACTCCCTGACCCCTTCTCTTTCTTTTTCGCTGCACATGTGCTTTTTCCTATTTGGTTTTTTTTAGTAATGAAGAAGATGACTTATAGTTGATTGTTGCAAATTTTAGTTTCAAGTCTGATGTTCAGTTTAATAAAGTCAAACATTTGCTCTTTGAAGCCCATGACTTTTTTTTTGTATAAAATCAACAACCCTTTGGATGACTGAAAAGAAAGCATGCAACTATAGGTTCATATGTTAAATGCTCGATATTCATTTTTATCTATCTATCAATTTGACTGCTTGTCTTGGGTGGGTTCTAAGATTTTGTGGTTTTATTCTTTTTGGTCATGACTATTATAATATTCAGCACTATAATTCATTTTTAGGTCACTAAATAAAAGATAACTTTAATTAATTTAATTTTAGAAATCAGCTAAGTTTATATAATAAATCACAGAATATTATTCACTAAATTGTTTCATTAAAAAAAAAAACTAAACCCAATACATATGTAATTATATATAAATACGCGTAAACAATAAAATTATTTATATTGTATAATTTTATGTTGTTTAATGCGATATATGAAATTATTTCTAGGATAATCTTCGTCGTTTCAAGTTTCTAATCTCTTTCGTGCGTGATTTCCGAAAGAATTCTTATACGCAACCAAGGTGAGCATACTCGACCCTTTTTACGTTTTGACGCATTTTTGGGGTGCAACATGTATACAAAACCCACTTTACACCATCGATTTTAATCAAACATACAATCCATCGAACACGTTCGTTGTTATGCTTAGGTTGTTATTACTTGTTAGTTTCAACTTGTATTCCCATGATATTGTTATGGTTAGGCTGTTTATGCATGCTAGTTTAAAAATCACAATTTCATACTATTTGCTATGCTTGTTGTTTATGTATGCTCGTTTTGACGTGAATAATACATGTTATGTGGATTTGAGACAAACTTTTATACTTATAATTATATTCAAACTTGTATGCTTGCCAGTGCTTTTGTACTGATCCTTGCTTTTAATACATGTTGCAGGATTGAGACAGATGAATCTGGTAGGATTGCCTAGAAACGCATTTAAACTTTATTGTTCGTTGTTTTGTAATTTACTTTCAAACATGTTGTATTTTGTTTCCAATCTTGTAATAAACCATTATCATGAAATAAAATTTATTTACTTGAATACTTGTTATTTATTTCAAACTTGTGGTATTTATAGTTCAAGCAATGTAAAATGTAATCATTAAATATTTGACACAAATAGCGTTATGAAGTCTCGAGCAATCTACACACTTCGTCTCATCCCGATGTTTCCGCCATCGGTTGGGGTGTGACAGATTGGTATCAGAGCCATAACTATAGGGAATTAGGAAAATTGCTATGCTTTTGACCTAGTCTATAGTTTAGGTACCTATACTTGACCATTCTTGTTTCATGCTTTTAAGACACTCAAATTCTTTCTACTTTGCTTCTTTCTATTTTTTTTTCATCATAATTAAACGATTCGTTCATCCTAAGGCATTATACGCAAATTACACGCTAAGGACTTGAAGACGCTCATATTCCACAATCCAAACGACTCATCAAAATAGGGGTGAATCCCGCCTTTGGTGACGAATTTCAATATATCTATCATGATTATTTTGCACGAAATTTACCACCAAGTCGGGAGTGACATCCCTATCTTGATGGAAATTTCCACTTCATATTCTCGTGGATCCCTGTTGATGACTCAAGATCATATCTGGTTTCGTTCAATAAACCACATTATGGGGACGAAATTATCAAGCTAGGATTGATATCCACACCTTGATGACTGGTTCCATTCTTCGATTTTCAATCTCGCCAAAGTTTCGTATTTTCGATCGAATTAGGGACATGTATTAACTAGAAGGGTAAAATACCGCTACTCGCCTGTCGACGAGAGTATTTTACCTATTAGGCCAAAGCATGTCTCTGTAATTCGAAAGGACTTACGGGTCACTTTGGAATAGTCGAAGTTTCTAAACCCGAAACGTTCCAATATTTTATCAAACCCCTCTTTTATGCTATCTCGATATCTATGTGATTTTATACTTGTTATCTCGTTCATTTCAAAACCAATGTTATACTAGAATCGATTTATCATCCAACCATTCAATACATACATACTAATAGTTATACTTGGTTCGGGATTACTGGGTGATTCTTATGTGATAAACTTGTCATTAACTTTGATCAAAGCCACAACTTAACATGTATAGCGCTTGTGTAGCGCTATAGGAGTAGCGCCCGCCCGTATTCTTGAGGTCATGGTAAGACATTTTGCGGTACACGATGGATTGACAATTAGTCATTAACTTTGATCAAAGCCACAACTTAACATGTATAGCGCTTGTGTAGCGCTATAGGAGTAGCGCCCGCCCGTATTCTTGAGGTCATGTTAAGACAATTTGCGGTACACGATGGATTGACCTGTTTATTCGCATGCTAGTAATGCGTTAATCTTGATTAACTAAAGTATGTCGTGTGGATTGTTCAATGATTTTTTTTCTTTTTTTTTTAACATATGCTAATGCTAGTTATACTTGATTCGGGATTTCTGGAACATTCTTATGTGATAAACCTGTCATTAACTTCGCAAGAAGCCACACCTTAACATGTATAGCGCTTGTGTAGCGCTATAGGAGTAGCGCACCGCCCATATTCTAGTGGTCATGTTAAGTTAACAACATTACACCTTTTCGTTGCGACGATGTGGGGTTGTCAACATTGCGGTACACGATGGTTTGACATGTTTACTCACATGCCAGTAATACGTTAATCTTGGTTAACTAAGTATATCATGTGATTGTTCAAAGATTTCACTCCTACTCTATACTCTCTCATACTTCAACACAATCATGCTTACATACCTAAATCTTTATACTTATCTCACGCACACATTCATACTCGTAATACGTTAACGTGCCCTGACTCGTGCACTACTAATACAAACTATGCTAACTATGCTGATCATGCACATACCAAAATAATCGCGGATGCATACGGGATTATCTTGTTAAGCGCATGAGAACCATAGTAGGTTCTACTGTGTATCATAACAGGGAACGTAACATGACATCAAATAGCGAAACGGACGTAATATGGTATAAACATGGTGGATACGCCGCTGGTACTTCCTATATATAAGTGTTCCTACTATATTACCAAGGTTTCGTAAAAACGTGCCATGAGAAATTCGGTGTTTCCCTGCTATATTGAATACAAACCTTGATCACTCACAATCTATTTCTCGTATCGTACCTAATGCGCTTTAAAATGCATGATACTCAATTATTCATGACCAAATCTCGTCCTCGTAGTTGCAATGGCTACAGCTATCTCTTACGTTTCAACACACTTCGAACGTCATATTTCAATTTTAACTAACCATTTCTCCAAGAGTCTTTCTCTTGAATAAATTTCGGGACGAAATTTCCTAAAGGAGGGGAGACTGTAACGCCTCGTATTTTCGTAATTCCACGTTCTTAGAAAATACGAGATCGTTCCTTTATTTTTTTTTCTTTTTCGAATCGTAGTCGAAAACGGATTAAAAACGACAAGGAAACGTTTTACGCGAAACAGACGATCAAACGCGAAATGACTACCGATGCTATTTTACATATTTTTGTTAAATCTAAAATTTTTGGTTACGACATTACAGAGAGTTTGGGTTTTAAAAACGGGTTCGTAAGTAAGATTGGGTCACTCAAAACACGGGATTGGGCTTGTGAGCCTTGGGCCCAAACCCACTTAAAACAAGATTTAACCTAGTAGTATATATAAGTAGTGTGAAAAACCCTAATCCCATTTTTATAACATCAGCCGCTCACAAAACTATTTTCCCTCTTAAACTCTTTTGTTCACAAATCAAAATATCCACACCACAAATCCACTCCCTCTCTCTCGATGATGATGATGATGATCAGCCGCTTGGTAACTGTCGGACGTCTGTTTCTCCGGTCACTACCCACCCCCTCGTCTCCTCGTTTTCCGGCAGCCGGCGACGGCCAATGACGGCAGTGGGGTGTTCTTTTCTGTTCGACGTTTTCCCCCGACAAACCCGATGATAAAGACGGTGGTTGACAGCGGCCGACGACGGCTGTGGAGTCCGGAGGCGGTGATGGTGGTTCAGCAGAGTTCATCGTCTCGTTTCGGTATATTTTTTTTTAAATCCTTTTCCTTTTATTTCCTTTCCATTCATGAATCAAATAAGGATCTAAAACATTTTTTTTATCCAAACATAAAATTTCTAACAGTGAGTAGTTTTGATTTCATGAACTTGTTTATCTCATAGGTGTGTTTCTAATAAACTGTAACATGAGTTTTAATTGAAATAAAAACCGAAGTTGTAATGGGTGTTGTCATAAATCACACGAACCAGGGGAGGTCACGAGATCGACTCCCTGACCCCTTCTCTTTCTTTTTCGCTGCACATGTGCTTTTTCCTATTTGGTTTTTTTTAGTAATGAAGAAGATGACTTATAGTTGATTGTTGCAAATTTTAGTTTCAAGTCTGATGTTCAGTTTAATAAAGTCAAACATTTGCTCTTTGAAGCCCATGACTTTTTTTTTGTATAAAATCAACAACCCTTTGGATGACTGAAAAGAAAGCATGCAACTATAGGTTCATATGTTAAATGCTCGATATTCATTTTTATCTATCTATCAATTTGACTGCTTGTCTTGGGTGGGTTCTAAGATTTTGTGGTTTTATTCTTTTTGGTCATGACTATTATAATATTCAGCACTATAATTCATTTTTAGGTCACTAAATAAAAGATAACTTTAATTAATTTAATTTTAGAAATCAGCTAAGTTTATATAATAAATCACAGAATATTATTCACTAAATTGTTTCATTAAAAAAAAAAAACTAAACCCAATACATATGTAATTATATATAAATACGCGTAAACAATAAAATTATTTATATTGTATAATTTTATGTTGTTTAATGCGATATATGAAATTATTTCTAGGATAATCTTCGTCGTTTCAAGTTTCTAATCTCTTTCGTGCGTGATTTCCGAAAGAATTCTTATACGCAACCAAGGTGAGCATACTCGACCCTTTTTACGTTTTGACGCATTTTTGGGGTGCAACATGTATACAAAATCCACTTTACACCATCGATTTTAATCAAACATACAATCCATCGAACACGTTCGTTGTTATGCTTAGGTTGTTATTACTTGTTAGTTTCAACTTGTATTCCCATGATATTGTTATGGTTAGGCTGTTTATGCATGCTAGTTTAAAAATCACAATTTCATACTATTTGCTATGCTTGTTGTTTATGTATGCTCGTTTTGACGTGAATAATACATGTTATGTGGATTTGAGACAAACTTTTATACTTATAATTATATTCAAACTTGTATGCTTGCCAGTGCTTTTGTACTGATCCTTGCTTTTAATACATGTTGCAGGATTGAGACAGATGAATCTGGTAGGATTGCCTAGAAACGCATTTAAACTTTATTGTTCGTTGTTTTGTAATTTACTTTCAAACATGTTGTATTTTGTTTCCAATCTTGTAATAAACCATTATCATGAAATAAAATTTATTTACTTGAATACTTGTTATTTATTTCAAACTTGTGGTATTTATAGTTCAAGCAATGTAAAATGTAATCATTAAATATTTGACACAAATAGCGTTATGAAGTCTCGAGCAATCTACACACTTCGTCTCATCCCGATGTTTCCGCCATCGGTTGGGGTGTGACAGATGCGCAGTTCCTTCAAAACCCTAGAAGTGCTCTGTTCTGGTTCGTACGGATCTACTTCTCTTGATCCGCGCGGACCAGCTTTGTTCGTTAACATGTTTTAGACTTCATTACCAAGTCTTGTTTCATCTGCTCAGCTACGATACGTGATTGGCGGAAGCGATAGACATATGCATTCACAAAACATTGGACTTTCTCTGCGTATCAAAAGATCCACATGATTGTTAATGTTTAAACATTCTGAGTTATTTTCACACAAATCACAGTTGATGAAAGTTTAAAAGGATTACTTGAGTTAGTGTATTACATGATGAGGGGATATGCTGAGATCGTAGGGTCCATAAAATCTTAGTGCAAATTAATGTAACTTAACGTATCAGTAAGCATTATGAAAGTTTTTAGATTGAGTTTAAGAGGACAACAATATCAACAATCCATGTGAATTGTTTAAACTAATTGCTTCTTAGATCAACGGTGCAACTGATATGTCTCAATCAAACTGATATGATCCTCTAGTACGTTTTCTCACAAAAACAGTAATTATATATAGTATATTTCAGTTTGTTTACATTTCTATAGTTTATATTCAAAAATCCAAAAAGATTTTCTTTCAAAATCTTTGATTGAGACTGAATAATGTTGAATGTGAGTCGAACAAACGAGATTATTTAGACATTGTTTGTGTGAGGAGCATCATTCAAGGGGGATTCTGAGGATTTCGCTTAAAGATGTTGATCAAGATTGAAGATCAAGACTATGGCAACATCCAAGGGCGAGACTGTTAGTGCATGTGTCTGTCGCCTATGTCTTGTTGTAATAGGACTTGAAGCGTCAAATATGAATTTCCAGCTCGACCCCAGCCAGGGGCTGCCGCGCCCAGACCCCCGCCAAGATCGTTAAACGCAATGACTCAATTCAAAAACCCAGATCATCAAAATGCAATTAAAGAATTTCTTACATGGATCGAAGCCGATTTCTTCAACGATTGACGAAATTTGAATGATAGAAACACTTATTAGCGATCTAATTGAACGGATCGAGTGATTCACTTCAAATCACGAAAAAAATGAGATATTGTATGAAGGTAAACTGGGTTTTTTCAAAAAAGTTGAAGAACACGTTGATTGGGTGTTTGAATCATTAATTGGTGACGAAAATCACACTATTATATAGTGATTATTGAGATAGAAAGTGAAAAAAAGGTTGAAGAAGGTGCGTTTTGAAGTTACTTTGGAGAAGAAGGAAGAAGATTGGATATGATTGACTAAATTACCCTTTCTCTTTATTTTAAATTTTGACACATGTCATAATCCTATTGCTTCCTAACCAAAATAAACTTCCTATTTGATCCTTACCAATTATTTAAATTAGTATTCGGAAAAAAAGATAGTAACGTTTTTTAGAATAAACCGCCATTTTAGTCCCTGAGGTTTGGTCACTTTTGCCATTTTAGTTCAAATTTGAAACCTTTTGCATCTGGGTCCCTGTGGTTTCACTTTTATTGCCATTTTGATCCAAAAATGAAATCAGGTCATATTTCTCAAATTAAAACCTGCTATTTTGTCCTTTTCCTCAGGTGCAAAATGGTCATTTTTCTTTTATTTTATTTAAAGCTTTTATCAAAACAGAAACTTTTGTGGGTCCCACCATACCCACACATTTCATCTTCTACATCTTTTATCTCTCCTGCATAACAATCCTTCTCAAATCAAACACGAATCACAAACTCTACCAACAAATAGATACATTCATATCTATATTACACGATCAACCGGAATCATCGTTACCGCCTGAAATCGTCCAGTTGAATAAAAGGCAGGATTGAGAAGCTGGTCGGAGTTAAACAAAAGCCTTTTCATTTGAATCCGGATCCAAGAGATGTACAATGTTGAAGAGGATGAACCATTATGTTTTTTAGAATCCGTTGATCGAATGCTAAGCTTATTAAATCTTTATGTAGATTCGATTCGGATCAAAATTGCGCTGACGCAATCAATAGGTTGAGCGGAATCCAGCAGCGTGCAATGTCTATAACGGAGGACGAATTCAAGTCATTACAAACACCGTTCAGGAGCGAGAAATTGACCTAGGGCTTGAATCAGTTTAAAAGTCCCTCCAATAAGGATGCGGAAGAGAGTGGAAATGGATCTCGATTTGTCGGAGGAGTTGGAGGAAGAAGAAGGGTCGTCATTGGAGATGACGCAATTGACACGAACGACGACGTTTTGGACCTGAGGAACGAGAGAGTGGAATCTTCTAGAGACGGAGGAGCAGTGGCCTAAGGCTTTGACGTCGGCAAGGTTGTTGAAGATGAGGAGGAGGAGAGAGTCCGGGAGTCAGTCGAGTTGGTCGAGTAGTTGTGGTTCGGGTGAGAGGATGCATGGTGGTTCAGGCTGGATTCTGGTGGAGAGATCTGGGAGGAGAGATGACAAGGTGGTTGTGAAGAGATGAGAGTGGGATCCGATGGCGATGGTGTGGATTTGGTAAGAGAGACAGAGAGAAAGGAGGTAGAAGAAGTGGGGGTGTGGTGGGACCCACAAAAAATATTGTTTTAATAAAAGCTTTAAGTAAAATAAAAAAATAAATGACCATTTTGCCCCTGAGGAAAATGATAAAATAGCATGATTTAATTTAAGAAATATGACCTGTTTTCATTTTTTGACCAAAATGACAATAAAAGTGAAACCACAGGGATCCAGATGTAAAAGATTTCAAATTTGTACTAAAGTGACAAAAGTGAACAAATCTCGGGGACCAAAATGACAGTTTACTCCTTTTTTTATAATCGTAATGATAGTGTCACAACTGGTATATTAATACAGATGATGATGAGATACATGGTAATGTCGTACCGGATTAACTTTTATTTGCATATAATGTTTTGCATTTTATTTTGGTATTGTTTGTGTATTTAAAAATTTATTATGTTTATGTATATGTTTTATTGTTCTGAATATAGTAGTTACATGCACTAGTCGAGGTAAATACAATATCTTTTCGTACATAGTATAAGTTCGAGTTATTTCGTAGAAAAAGAAATACAAATGAGAAAATATAATTTACGCTTCCTCGCAACACACGGTGAGCGTCAACTCATTAGATAGACAAAGAGGTTGCCATTTTTTAGTTCTGAATAATCTATTACCAACAAGCTTGCGTTACTATATGCAGAGACCATTACCAACAAATGTACCCGTTGAAAGTGGGATCTCGTTCAGAAACGAGTAAAAGTCTGAACGTCAATCGTATCGTCAAATTAGCGACGGCATTCCATCGAATCATCTGTCCGCAATAGTCTTTTCCTGGTTCCATCGATAATGTCGCAGTAAGTACCAACGTATACCATTTGTCAATGTCAATGACAAGCCGTCAGTGATACTCATTGTTGTAGTAGTATAGGTGCATCTTTCAGCTGACGATCAGTTCAACTTGGACACAGAGATAATAATGGATATTTCAATTGACATCTGGCATGCAATTTTTACTTCGTGGTACAGTAAAAACTACTACCAAGTCGCTACAATGTGGTATTTTTTTAAGCTTCAATGGGACCTCCTACACTTGGATATCATTTGAGTTTGGTGATTTTTCTACAAAATGGGAGGACTGGTTGGAAGATCCCAAATGGTGGTTGTTTTCTTTCTTTACGATTCCACAGATTGCTATAAAAAGAAGATACTCTACAAGGCATATCTCTATTTCTATTTATTATTTATTGTATTTTTAAAAAGAATATGTTAAAGAACCATTAATTAAAAAACGATTCAACCAACAACAAGTGACAATTAATTCATAAAACATTATTTGATCCATTTGTCGCTTTAGACTTTGAAGATGTATGGTACTAAATACTGTGACAACCATACGAGTCAGTCTCACATCGCGTAAAAAATATACCCAAATTAAAACAAATTGACAACTTCTTCTGCCTCGCGCTGGCTAAACAGATGTGTTCCAAGTCGCACGCGAAGTCACGGACAAGACAGGATCAATTTTGACATTTAGCTCCTTCGATAAAAGACATGTCTTCCTTAACCTTGCGCCGGCTGCACAGATTATACCTAGAGTCGCGCAGAGGTTAGAAGCGCAAGTAAAAATCGGACAAGTACAAAGTTACAAGTGGCACATCAGTGGGCCAATAAATGTCCAACAGGTTGTACCTGATCGTGCCACACGATGGATAATAATACAGGAGACAAAAAGGTACACAAGTACATATACGTGGCACCAATCAGCATGCGCCGACCACTACTCCACAATCCTAAACTTAGCTGTTGATGACAGACCGACCAGACAACAAGTACAATCGTCAGGACACGTGGATCCATTCAGTATGCGCCAACTACCCTCTCGTCAGAAATCACTAACGATTGCGGCAGAGGGGACATAATGGATATTCCTTGTTGTCGTCTTCGGGCCCAAGGCCCATCGGCCGATCTCCTTCACAAATCACCTCGGCTATAAATAAAGAACTTCACCTCCAGGTTTAAGGATCACTCTCTTGCTCTCTCACTTTATACACACACTATTATCCTCAAAACCGATACTTATTCTCACGCCGGAGGGTGGTTACAAGGAGAACCACACTATTCTTCTCCTTGTAACGAGCTTACCGTGTGTTGATTATTTTACAGCATTTTCATAGCTGTTTAGACGAGACAAAAGAAGATTAATCTTTATTTGTCGAGACATAAACCATAAGCTAATCACTAATGTTTCTTCATACTTGCAATTTTCTTTTGCCAGAAAAAAAGTCATGTCTTTAATTTTCAATGGCGTGTGCATGTATTAAAAAAGAAATTTGAAGCAATATCTTAATTTCCTTTCTTTTAAGTTCTCATATATACTTTCCCTTAGATATATAACTATTTAGTCTTCTAAAACTTCGAAAATTCAAAGTAAAAATGATAATTAACTCATCTTTGATAATTTAGTGGACAATTTCTAAATTTGAAAATTTAATTCAGAAATTTCTAAAACATCTTGAAGATATCACAACAATTGGGATGACCCCAACGTTTCTATTTATATATTATAAAAAAATAGATTCCTTTCTAGCAAGCAAAAAAGCAGAAAAAGGGACAAAAAAGTAGGGTTAATGGTTATTGATGACATCTAATTGGCTTGAGATGACTCATTACTTTGATGAAGATGTGTATACTAATAAAACATTCATTGATGGAGAAATTTGGATTGAAATAATAGGAAAAAAACAAAAATATTCCAGTTTAAGCTACACATGCTCCATGCATGCAGTGCATATTGTTGTGTCTCATGGATATATATGGGGTTGTGCACATCCAAAATTCTTGATCCTGCACTCGGTCAACGGAGCAAAGTCTATGAATGCAACTTTGAGACCCTCATGGTCCAACCCGGCCTAGGCATAATTTAGACTCGAACCACCTTACATGTTACCTACTCTCTCTCTCTCTCTCTCTCTCTCTCTCTCTCTCTCCCTCTCTCTCTCTCTCTCTCTCTCTCTCTCACACACACACACACACACACAAACAAAAAAAAAAAAAAGCTTAAACTTCAGTACCTTTTAGGACAGGGGGTTGAAAGACAAAAATGACCATGTCCCTGAAATTGTCAACTTGGTTACGTGGCTCCCACATCTTTGAACAATGCCCATATCAAATAACTCATTGATTCATCTATATATGTGAACCCTAGTGGTTTTTAAAGATATTAATTGTGGGCTAACAAAAAGATTAAGTCTTTGAACCATTTATCAAACTAACATCCATGACATGATAGCACCAAATCCCCCACCCCAACTCACACTGCTCTTAGTGGCACATTGACTGCCATTACAAGTAGGTATTATGGAGTTCATTGTCAACATTAGGTCATAATATAGTTTAATCAGTTCTTAAGTGGAAATAGATACAATAACTAAAAGTCTTTGCCTTGCCACTTAAACTACTTGGCAATTGATAATGAATGTACGATTCCACCATTGAAACTCATAGTTCTTGATGGGATAATCTCCATTCTAGTTATGCTGGTTGTTGAACCAATGGATGTTGTTTATTTCACTGTTAGCTACATGATCAAGATTTCCATAGCTTCATGTATATAAAAAGTGTTGTTTGCCAATATATGCACCCTGGGTTAAAAGGACGATGAAAATTGAGTGGATAGTACATCATGATGTCAATGAGATCTCAAGAAAATCGTGTTTGTCTTCCACATAAAGTATCTTTATTGATGTTATGCAACCCAAGTACTCATCCCACACATTTCAACGTCACACCTTCTTGTATTTGATACACCCCAGCTGAACCTAGATCATAGATAGATAATGGGATGTTGTACGCATTCCAGTGTCATACCTTTCTTGCAAAACCCAGCGTTTACAGGGACATAGCCTCAGTGGTCGTGATCTGATCATGAGCCCATATGTACGCTATATTAAATGTTGTAGAACTAAATCCATGGGATGTGATCTTTAAGTTTATTGATCTACGTAAAACTTCTTTTAAATGAAAAGCGACAACTTACGCCACCAGGGGCGGACCTACGTTACGAGGAACGGGGTCCCCGGACCCCAATCTTTTTTTAAAAAGTAGTAGAAACGGTATATAAAATTGTCTATGGACCCCATAAAATAATTTAGTTGGACCCCATAACAATGAAAGTCAGCCTAGTGCAGTGGTAAAACCCCTTGTTTACAAACAAAAGGTCATGGGTTCGATACCTGTTTCTCCGTTTTTTTGTGTGTTTTTTTTTTTTTGGACCCCATTGTCCAAAAATCCTGGGTCCGCCACTGTACGCCACCAACTTTTATCATAATAGAATACAAACTCAAATGGCGTTTTTAATCATTTATTGTTGTTATTGTTGTTGTTATTATTTTGGTAAAGGGCTTTCCTAGAAATTATTTTAATAGTTACACTTTTGGAAGGGCATACCCTCCATCTATACTAGATAATTTCACAAAATATGTTTTGGAAATACAAAACCAAAAAGAAGCCAATGCGAGAAAACAACATTCAACATGTACAAAGTAGAAGAAACACCAAATTAACCCGAAGGCTTAACTTAACGTATTAGTCTTATTCGCAAAAGTTAATCTCCTTTATTTCCCCGCCAAAAGACTAATTGATATAAATCCGGTCATGCAAACCAAACAACACCGTGAAGCTCCTTACAAGGAGGAGATATTGGGGTTTCTCCTTGTAACCACCCTCCGACGTGAGAATTAAAACTTGTTTTAAGGATAATAAGTGTGTGATAAGACTGAGAGAATAAGAGAAGCGATTCTTAAACCTAGAGGCAAAGTTCTTTATTTATAGCCGAAGGGCATGGAAGGAGGATGAGGACAGCTGGACCTTAGCCAGCTGTCATTCCTAAAGAATATCCGTTTGGTCTCCCCTAGTAGGACAGAGTCGTCGATAGGGATGCGACTGACGTGGCGCAATGAGAATTCATTCCACCTCAGCATCTCTTTATACTCCTGGTCGACTTGTCATCACCTGTCCTTTGAGGATCATGTGGGAGGGATTGGGAGTCAATGGTTGGTGCAATGTGTCGTCCTTTTCTATGGGTTGTCCCTGGTACTATTTCGTGTCACTATCGAGAATAGTCCTTGTGTACTACTAGATTGTCTGCCTGGGTCTTGCCATGACCTATCTCGATGATGTTGCTTTGGTGGTATGGTCGCTTGTGTGCAGGAACGAGACGAGATGGCGGACACGTGTAGGCCCGGATCAGAGTAGAGGAATGAGCCAAGTTTGCGGATGCGTGCAGGTGTGGATCAACATGCAGGAATGAGCCAGATCAGCGTACGTGTGCAGACCTGCAAGGTTACTTCTTGCTTACATTTGTAAAGGGGAAGCCACTTTTCCATAGTCTGGTAGTAACGTTGTTGACGCTCCTCCTAGATTTATGACTTTATATGCAACATTTTTCAAAGGGGGCAACTTCCCGTTACCGATGAACAAAATTTGTCTGTGAAGTATTGTCCAGTTACGGGATCCATATATCATAAGTGAGTCCTGTTGGCATTACCTATACCACACATTTCGAGTTTATCTAAAGGGCTCAAAATCTTGTGCCAACTTTCGACCTGTCAACGTTGTTTTTACTATGTCCCTGTAAACGTTGGATTTTGCTCGTTCAATTCTCAAACGAGGAATTTGCTTCCTCGCGGAAAGATCCCCCTAGAGTCCACACGACTAGAAGCACAAATTCTTTTATATCTGTCGGGGTATGATTCAGATTGACATGCAGTTTAAGAGAGTTGAGGAGAAGGTTTCCAAAGAGACAATGATTCCCTTTGCTGATGAACAGTGGTATAAGACCCTAACCGCGCATCCTACGCCCATCTGTCAACTTGAGGAGTCTTTGCTAGTTGCGGCGGGCATGAGTACGCTATCGGCGCCGAGAAACCCCAGACACACTCCATTATGTGGTTACAGCGGTAAAGGTAAAATTTGAGCTTCTGTTTCCTTTGTTATTTCTCTACTATGATTTGGATAAGGATATATTTTATCGTTTCTAGTGTATAACCTGATAAATGTTGCTGTTGTCAAAGTTGGTGGTGAAATGTCAGTGAGAACCCTACCCGAAGGGCAATTCCCTTGGTTGGAATAGATACGAGATTATTTCCACCATCCTACCGAAGAGAGTTTGGCAGCGTACATGCTTGCACGCACAATTGTGAATACTCTGATCCCTACAAAACCAAAAACAGCACTGACCCCCGCTGGGGAGGAAATCACACTCCTCTCGAGTGAGGAATCAACTGCCTCCTCTAGAGGATTCTTCACCGATCACGCTCGACCTGTGTAACTGCTAGTGGTAGCCAACCTAGTGGATATGGTGCTAGTGGTGGTGTTGGTGTTGGTGTTGGTGTTGGTGTTGGGAGAGAGGAGGCTGTACTAGAGCCTTTAGTCGAACATCAAACTGAAAAGAGATCGGAAGCTCGAGTTGAACAGGAGGCAGGGTACGATAAGCGATCTTCGAGCAAATGGTATCAAGATTATTCGCAACTGAAAACAGATTGGAAGCTCAAATAGTGAAGTTGATCTATCCTTTTTTAAATCAAAGAAAATGAAAAACAAGCTTGACACCATGTTCACAACGTCAGCGCAGAAGTATGTTGTTGAGCCCTTCTCTTTTTGTCTAATATGTGGTATTTGTGTGTTTAGAGTCTGCATCCGTGCCAGTGCAAAGACCGTAAAAAATCATGGTCAAGTGTTAGACACCCACTGCGTCGGGACATTATAGTGATACACGGCTCAGAATCCCCTCCAACTACGTAGCTTCTATCGTTACCTCCGTCCCCAATCGCTAAGCCTGTTAACGTTGATGATGTTAGGGGGAAGGGACCGAAGAAAGAGCCTGAGGTTGTTTATGTTGAGAAGCCTGTGAAGGCAGTTAAGCATGGTGTGGTTATACACTCGCAATCGGGGGGTATGGTAACAGATTGGTCTGAGTCTAGTGAGACGACCCCTCCCCAAAGGGATAATTTATACACGACGTGTGTTGTGCAACGGCGAGGAGGAGGTTCATGTCCTCTCAGCTGGTCGTGGTTCTGTCGCCGGTGAGGCTAGGAGACACTCGATGGAGCCTAACCAAGATTGCGACAACTTGCCCACATCAACCCAACTAGATGTTGGTCTAAGGGTCACAGATGGATAGCCTCTATAATTGTCATGAATTTTATGCAACATCCATGCCACCTGCAGAATATTTGTACTAGAAGCACAGGGATCATTTGAAATTGTTCAATGCCCATGTTGAATCATTTCTTAATGCTTTCTTTACAAGTCCGGAGATTACTAGAGAGTGGAAATGGATGGGAGAACACATGGCAGATTTTGCTAATTAGAAGCAAACAATTTTGATGGCATAAGAAAATTTGACCACTGAGAGTAAGGGTCTACGGTGGCTTGTTACCGATGCTGAAAATAAGTTGTAGAAGAAGCTTTGAATGCCCAAAGGCAAAAAGACTAGACTGTTGCGTATGCGAAGACTAACCATGGGTTGAAGGTG
Source organism: Helianthus annuus (assembly GCF_002127325.2). Lineage (NCBI taxonomy): Eukaryota > Viridiplantae > Streptophyta > Magnoliopsida > Asterales > Asteraceae > Helianthus > Helianthus annuus. Next base: position 118,062,715 of record NC_035436.2, read on the forward strand.
TCACACCCCAAAACATGTCGCAGCGGAAATACATATGTGGAAGTGACGGAAATTGGTATCCATAAATATCTTGATGGTCAATGCAATATTTATTTTGAACATTTAGTTTAATTAAAACATAATGTTTAAAGTTCAAACACAAACCACAACCACAACATAGTTATTTGATCCTTATGGATTTTAGTACACACGGTCCCAAAGTAGTTTTGAAAGTTGTCCAAACGTTATTTATTTAACCATTGCATTAAACAACCGCAAGATAAAGCTAGCCAAAATCCTGAAGCCGAACTTATGTAATTGAAGAACACGTAAAAATCAAGTGTCAACACAAAGGAATGTGAGTTCACATTTTCTAATTTGTAACAATTTATTTATGGAAAACTTTCTTACTATCTTATAACAAAAGTTAATTTTATTTCCTTTATAAAAATCTGAGGATTAATCATCACGAGTTGTTTATAGAAAACCCTCCGATAGATCATCTACCCAAGGTTTGTATATTAAATTTTAGTCCATTCATTCAGATTCATAAGTTTGCAAGACATTACGAGCTATATACTACCATTAAGGTTCTAATCAAGCTAGACAATATTCAGAATAAAAATTCACCACTATATAGATACAGAGCTACCGGTCACGACGGGTTTGTCAACCCGATAACTCTATCAACAATTACACCCATAACATTAAATGATTAAAGTAGCAAGAATGCATCTATGTACCCTCCTCAATTGATCAATAGATATACATACTAGAAGGCAAATTTCATATTTTGTGTTGTACGAATTCCCCGAAGTCCCTGACAAAACATAAGTCAATTTCCGGCACTTACTCACTTGAGATTCACGCTAATTCATCCAACTTGGATTCAAATACTTTTGAATCCATACGGTCGTTTCACCCCAACATCATAACTTTCCCCGTTTCTCCCCGAAACTTATTTATAATCAATCACTTTTCCAAAACCATGTTTTCCTCGAATACATATTTATATCATTCCAAACTATATTTTCCATGAAAATATATTTATAATTTATTCGAAGACACATTTTATACAAAAACGCATAATTGTCATTTTTAAGGCGTGTTCTTCCCTCAAAATCGTATATAAAATACTAAAAGAGAGGTTTAGTGACACTCCCCTTTGGATGCATTTTTATATTATCTCAATCTCTCAAATTGATCTATACATCCTAATTTAAGTAGGAACAATTTAATAACTAATTATTCTACAAACAACTAAGTTACTCAAATACTTAGAATTGTCATATAACTTCAAGGTTTTTCTGGAAAAGTTTTTGTTTTTTATTATGTTGGCATGCTTATATACATATGTATTCATATATGTATATTTTCAGATTTTCGCTACTTGATCAATTTTGATGGTGACCCTCATTATGTTATACCCGTTATTTATATCCATTTATGTACAATATATCTACGATTTGCGCTTCATAATATATTTACATAATTATGGATATATTCGACGTATTTCGTATTTCATGTATTTCATCAACTTATACAATTTATCATTTTTAAAGCATTTATATACCAAATAGCTCATCAAGTTAACCTAGGTATTATTTTCATGCTTGATACATATTTCAAATACATAACTTGACTCTTAACGAAATTTACCGTTTTAACCGTACAAACGTACATGCGTAGTCTTAATTCCTACTATAATGTCAATACTTATTATTTCACATTAAACATACTCATATTCACATTCATTGCACAGCGGAAATATAAATGCTAAGACTTCTAGAAAGTGAACGCCCGCTAAGTACTCGAATCCCCATGGGTTTCCTATTCCAAACCGTGCCATAATTTGGAAATGTTACTTGAGAAAGAACATGCGAAAAATCAACATAAAGTTGGCGAGCTCATAGTTTGATTGAAAAAGATTTAAAATAAATCTTTTTTATAACCGATTTAAATATTGTTGAGAAAACGTAATAAAACCCTTTTTCTCGGCATGTCAATTGAAAACTTTGTGTTTATAAAACTTTGTACGTAAGACAATCCAGTCCCTGAGACTTCGTGCCTCGCATGAGTAAGTGTGAGACTTGCACAAGTTAGGATGGGCCTCACCCATATGAGTCTGTAAGTAGGACCAACCAGTCCCCTTACTTGTTTAAGTTGAAAACGTCACCAAAGTTTGGTGAATTCATGTGTTTGAGAATTTGTATCAAAGGAATCTTAAAACAATTTAAAATTCTAGTATCAAAAACTGGTATGTAAAGCGTCAATGATTTTAATGATCATTAATGTGTAGGTAGGACATTAATATGTGTGCCGACATAGGAGACACTCAACCCGGTATAGACGATTTTATGTGCTTATTGTGACATTTGTGCCTCTACGACCATCATACAATTACGAATCCAATGAAATCTTGTGTTTCATTCCTGAGATTTATATAATTACATGTGACAATTACACATATCAAATTTCGTATGATTTCGAACTCTTGAGAAGCTTTTCTTGAAGTTTTACATAAAATATTACGCAAACGTAATCAGTTTAACACAACATACACTCCGGAATAGTGACATAAGTTAAACATACCATAAATATCCTTTACATAACTTTGAAATAAGTTTTAAAGGGTTTGGTATGTCAAAAACAAGTCTATTCGGTCACAAGGACTATTTATGACAAACTACGAAAGTCTGCCGATTCTCGTAGTGACGTACACTCCGGAACAAGGTCATATGCTAAACATACCCTAAATACCTTTAACATAGCTTAGAAATAAGTTTTGGAGGGTTCAGTGTGTGAAAATATGCTTATTTGATCAAAGGGACTAAAAGCGTCAAAACTGCGAAAGTATGCAAATTCACGCATGTTCTGCATTATGACCATATCCGTACATCCAAAAGTTTTTGTAATCATTAAAATATTATACTTTAGTGATGGGAATGCAAAAATACCATTCGTTGCGTAATTTGGATTGTTTTCGCGTCCGTTCGAACGTTCTTCGTAATTAACGGAAAAACGCGACCGTACGACCGAACAAACTAACATCCTTGATGTTTCCAAGCATATTTCAAGTCCCCTGTGCCTTAACATCCTTGTAGAGCCTTAAAATTGGGTTAATGGGGGTTAACGCGTCAAAAAACAAGTTTGGAACACGCAGGGGCCTGTTTCGCCAAAAACTGAAAGTCAGATCTGAAATGGCTCGCCTGGGGCGACCCATTTGGCTATCTGGGTCGCGGCCCATGAGAGGCTTCAGACCAGAACCTTTAAAACAGCTTTCCCAGCTGCTTCCTGTTGTTTTCAAGTGTTGGTACATCCGTCTGTCGACTTCGTCTTGTATCGAGTCTTGTATTTGTATAGATAGATCAGGGCACGTAGTACGAGAAATTTGTCAAAAACAGGTTTGGAGGTAATTTCGCACGAAATTACAAGTTGTAATTCCGTACGAAATCACATGCTAATTTCGCACGAAATTGTAATTTCATGTGAATGTGATTTCGTGTGAACAGGTCCCTGCGAAATTACTCAGCCTATATATGTGACAACTCGAACTTTCGACCTGTTTCTTTTGATGTAACGTCACGTGTTTATGTGATACCTTGATTAATGAATGTTACGTGAACTTTGTTAATAATGTGTTACGTGTGTTGTGTATATATTATATGTATGAAGGTTAGGGCCCGATCACACAACACCACTCGACCGCACAAGCCGTTTGGGCTTTACACTTGTATGCGGACCATTAGGGAAGCCCAAGTGGGTTCGGCCCACTTCTCCTAACCGAATAACAATTAGGAGAGTTGTAACCATTCTCCACTTTTTACAACTCTCACACACACACAAACCCTAGACATACACCTCTCTCTCTCTCTTTCGGCTTGCCTAGAACCCGACGGCGAACAACTCAGAGGATCGGAGATCTTGCTCTTCCATTCGGCTCACTTTTCTTGTGTTTGATCCTATCTTTCGGTTAGTATGTTATCCATTGATGTGTGTTGTATATGCTCGGTATGTTGATGATGATTTGGTATGATGTTATGACTCTATGTTTGGGTTAAACGGATTAGGGTTGCATGTTATAAGCTAGAACCGTTTGGATTATTACTATGTGTTGTTTCGGATTAGTGGTGGTAATGGTTAGGGTTAAATGAACATGATTCGGACTAGTGTAGATGTTAATCGGCTGGATTGTTACACAACTTGGATGAATCAGTTTACTTGTTCGGATTGTTTGCATGATTGTATGATATATCGAGTTGAATGATTTTAATATTTGTTCATGTTGTTGTTCATACGAATTAAGGTTTAGAAAACCCTGTTTGATCGATGATTTCTTGAATGGTAAACTGTTAGTTGTTAATTGATTTTTGGAAACTGACAACGATAATTGATTTGCATAAATGTTGTAACTGAATTGCATGAAATCAGGAAACCAGTTACACACACACGGTTGCGACTCGAAACCTCACACCAGCAACAGCACGAACCGCAACCATGGTTGCGAGTCATATCGCGACTCGTAACCAGACCATGATGAGTCGAGATCACCATTGTGACTCGTAACTAACAGTTGCGACTCGTAATCCCCCGGTTGCGACTCGAGATCGCCGGTTGCGACTTGAGACTAGTTAATGCACGTACACTGTTTGGGCCTTCACTGTCACGGGTCCAATCAGTTGGGCCCAATGATTGGATTTGTGGACTGTTTGTTATTGGACTTGTGTGCGTTTACTATTTGGGCCGATTGAGAATCTGGACTGTTTAGATTGGGCCGTTATATGAGTTGGTTGAATGTTAATTGTGTTGATTGACTTTCGGGCTTAGACATTGGACCGCACATGAATGATAATGCTATGCTCTTACCTGTTTACATGCATACGTAATAGTAACGTGTTAACATATGTGTAATTTGAAGTCAAAACCTGACTCGTATAATAACCATGATAGGACGTGGTTGACCATTTACTTGCTACCTGTACTCTTTGTGTATCTGCCGAGCAAACCAAGGTGAGTTCACACAGCCAAGGCATGGGATTCCCGGGTTGGGAATTGGGTTGGATATGTTGGTATTGAAAGAGTTACTCGTACTTACGCATTCACTAGACTATAGACCATCGTCCTCAGGTTAGTCAGGACACGTTACGTAAAGCCTACGTAACCTAGTATTTGCCATTTGTCTCCCGGGTCGGGAGGACACGTTACGTAAAGCCTACGTAACCCAATACCTTCTACTGTCTTCCGGGTCGGAAGGACACGCTGCGTAAAGCCTACGAAGCCCCCACGCGTACCGCTGTCCTCGGGGAAGGGCACGTCACGTAAAGCCTACGTGACCCAGTACGTATTCCTGTTCTCGGTAAAGAAGAACCCATGGTTGGAAGTTAGTCTAGTAAGTACCACTGATGAGAAGCCCTCATTAGTAAGGATAAACGTGGGAAGCCCCCACCGGTAATATAAAAACAAGGTTTGGGAAGCCCCCACCTTTAGTACACACTAGTATGGGAAGCCCCCACTAGTTAAACTTACGCACTATGTTATGAACTTACTTTCTGTGAACTCGCTCAACTAGTTTGTTGATTATTTGCTGCATGCCTTGCAGGACCTTAGGTACGTTATGGAGCTTGCACAGGGAGGAGCAGGTCGTTGTGAGATACGGATCATGAACGTCATTTGAACTTATAACTATTTTGAGTTTACATTACTATGCTTCCGCTACTTAAACAATGTTTGGTTTTGAAACATCAATCATGTCATGATGAATTACATTAATTACTTTCATTACTATTAAATGCTATGTTTGATATGATTGATGGCTTGATCCTGGTCAGTCACGCTCCCAAGCGGTGGTACTCCGCAGGTGGATTTTGGGGGTGTGACAGTGGGTTGGATATGTTGGTATTGAAAGAGTTACTCGTACTTACGCATTCACTAGACTATAGACCATCGTCCTCAGGTTAGTCAGGACACGTTACGTAAAGCCTACGTAACCCAGTATTTGCCATTTGTCTCCCGGGTCGGGAGGACACGTTACGTAAAGCCTACGTAACCCAATACTTTCTACTGTCTTCCGGGTCGGAAGGACACGCTGCGTAAAGCCTACGAAGCCCCCACGCGTACCACTGTCCTCGGGGAAGGGCACGTCACGTAAAGCCTACGTGACCCAGTACGTATTCCTGTTCTCGGTAAAGAAGAACACATGGTTGGAAGTTAGTCTAGTAAGTACCACTGATGAGAAGCCCTCATTAGTAAGGATAAACGTGGGAAGCCCCCACCGGTAATATAAAAACAAGGTTTGGGAAGCCCCCACCTTTAGTACACACTAGTATGGGAAGCCCCCACTAGTTAAACTTACGCACTATGTTATGAACTTACTTTCTGTGAACTCGCTCAACTAGTTTGTTGACTATTTGCTGCATGCCTTGCAGGACCTTAGGTACGTTATGGAGCTTGCACAGGGAGGAGCAGGTCGTTGTGAGATACGGATCATGAACGTCATTTGAACTTATAACTATTTTGAGTTTACATTACTATGCTTCCGCTACTTAAACAATGTTTGGTTTTGAAACATCAATCATGTCATGATGAATTACATTAATTACTTTCATTACTATTAAATGCTATGTTTGATATGATTGATGGCTTGATCCTGGTCAGTCACGCTCCCAAGCGGTGGTACTCCGCAGGTGGATTTTGGGGGTGTGACAGATTGGTATCAGAGCCATTGGTTATAGAGAACTTGGTTTTAATATGGGAAAACGTTTTCATTAAAACCGGACTATAACCAGAACAGTGCTCACAACGATCCACAACGACGCTTCGCTCCACGTGCAAGACTCGACATCCTAGGTAATAAGGTTTATGTTTATTGCCTGTTTGCTGGAACTGCTTAGAACTTTGCTCGCATTACGTTTAGATACACATGATACTATAGCATGAGAATCCCTACGTGCTTACGCTTTTCTGTCATCGCCCTACTCGCGAACCACTCTCATTTACGTTATTTTTACTATGAAGATCATGTCTGGAAGAATTAACATGACACAAGCCCAGCTAGAGGCTCTCGTTCAAGCTCAAGTTGCTGCGGCAGTTGCAGCTGCTCAAGCAGGTAGTATATCCTGCAGTATAGGCACACACTAGGATCTTTAGATCCTACATTAACTCTCGTATATAACTTCGTCCTATTCGTACACAATAGGTCAACACGCGCAGCAGCAAGTTTGCACTTTTAAGAACTTCATGGACTGTCGTCCAAGTACCTTCAGCGGCACAGAGGGGGCAGTGGGACTCCTCCACTGGTTTGAAAAGCTAGAATCAGTATTCGAAATGTGCGAGTGCCCTGAGGCTCGCAAGGTCAAGTTTGCCACTGGCACCTTGGAAGGAATCGCGCTAACCTGGTGGAACGCGCAGGTGCAAATTCTGGGGTTGGCAGCTGCTAACGCCACACCCTGGAACGATTTTAAGGAACTTATAAAAAGGGAATATTGCACGCGTGAAGATATTCACAAGTTGGAAGACGAGCTGTATAATCTGAAAATGGTGGGGTCAGAGATTGAAGCGTATACTAAACGGTCGAATGAGCTGGCCGTATTGTGCCCAACTATGGTGGACCCTCCGTACAAGCGCATCGAGATGTATCTCAAGGGGTTGGCACCAGAAATTCAGAGCCATGTTACCTCGGCTAACCTCAACAACATCCAGGAAATTCAGCGCCTCGCTCACCGTATCACAGACCAGGCAGTGGATCAGAATAAACTGCCTAAGCGTGTCAGCGCTACTGCTACAGTCACTCCTTCAGCTACTCCCGCTACTACTGGTGACGGCAAAAGAAAGTGGGAAGAAGATTCTAGTAAAGGTTCAGCATCCGTTCAGTCTCAAGCACAGCAACAGAAGATTGACCACTATCAGAGTCCCAGTCAGCAATCCTCTGGTGGTCACAGACAGAGGAGATATCAGGGAAGTCAACCTAAGTGTTACAATTGCCACAGACATCACAATGGCCCGTGTAACAAGGGTCGTTGTCAAAGGTGTCTTAAGATGGGTCACGAGGCCAAAGACTGTAGGAGTCCACGGCCTGCGAATCAGAATCAGCAGCCTCAGCAACCCGCTCCACAGAACCAGCAGCAGCAGCAGCAGCCACAGCGTGGAAACCGGGGATGTTTCCAGTGTGGGGCTGAAGGTCATTTCAAACGCGACTGCCCTCAGTTGAACCAGAACCGCAACAACAATAACCAGGGCAACGGGAACAACAACGGTGGGAACAACAACAATAATGGCAACGAGGCTAGGGGACGCGCTTTTGTGCTAGGTCGAGGTGACGTAGTGAACGATCCCAACGTTGTTATGGGTAAGTTTCTCCTCGACAATATTTACGTTACTGTTTTGTTTGATTCGGGTGCGGATACAAGCTATATGTCTGTGAAAATGTGTCAACTGCTAAAACGTGCACCAACACTTTTACCCACCAAACATGTAGTAGAGTTAGCTAACGGTAAAAGTCTAGAAGCCACGCACGTAGTTCAGGGTTGTAATCTTATCCTAGCTGGCCAAGCCTTCTCTATTGATCTCATTCCCATAGTTTTGGGTAGTTTCGACGTCGTGATTGGGATGGATTGGTTAACCCAACACTAGGCAGAAATTTTATGCAGCGAGAAGATTATTCGCATTCCTCGTTCTGGTCAGGAACCTCTAGAAGTTCAAGGCGACAAGAGTGGTGCAGTGGTTGGCATCATCTCTTTCTTGAAGGCTCAGAAATGCTTACGTAAGGGTCACACAGCCATTCTGGCTCTTGTTTCAGACGCATCAGCAAAAGAAAAGAAATTGGAGGATATTCCAATTGTACGTGATTACCCTCAGGTGTTTCCTGAAGACTTACCTGGCTTACCGCCTCATCGTCAGGTCGAATTTCAGATCGAGCTCGCTCCAGGAGCAGCACCCATAGCTCGCGCACCATATCGTCTAGCTCCATCAGAATTGGAGGAACTGTCAAAGCAGCTACAAGAGCTCTTGGAAAAGGGCTTCATTCGTCCAAGCTCTTCGCCTTGGGGAGCTCCAGTACTTTTCGTGAAAAAGAAAGACGGTACGTTCAGGATGTGCATCGACTACCGTGAACTCAACAAGGTAACGGTGAAGAACCGTTATCCTCTTCCACGCATAGACGATTTATTCGACCAGTTGCAAGGGTCGTGCTACTATTCGAAGATAGACCTGAGGTCTGGTTATCATCAGCTGAGAGTCCGGGATGAGGACGTCTCCAAGACAGCATTCAGAACTCGCTACGGCCACTACGAGTTTCTTGTCATGCCGTTTGGATTAACGAACGCGCCTGCCGTATTTATGGATCTTATGAACAGGGTGTGCAAACCCTATCTCGACAAGTTCGTCATTGTCTTCATCGACGACATTCTGATTTACTCCAAGAGTCAGGAGGAACACGAGCAGCATCTTCGTCTTATATTGGAACTCCTTCGGAAGGAACAGCTGTACGCCAAGCTTTCTAAATGCGACTTCTGGCTTCGTGAAGTCCACTTCTTAGGCCATGTAGTGAACAAGGATGGGATCCATGTCGATCCATCCAAGGTAGATTCGATCAGAAACTGGCCTGCACCGCGTACGCCAACGGAAATACGCCAATTCTTGGGCTTGGCAGGTTACTACAGACGGTTTATTAAGGATTTCTCGAAGATTGCGCAGCCGCTTACGCTACTGACACAGAAGGGTGTCACCTATCGCTGGGGAGAACCCCAGGAGACTGCTTTTCAGCACTTAAAAGATAGACTTTGCAGTGCGCCTATCCTCTCTTTGCCAGAGGGCACAGATGATTTCGTGGTTTATTGTGATGCATCCATTCGGGGACTTGGATGTGTGTTAATGCAGCGCGACAAGGTCATTGCTTACGCTTCGCGCCAACTCAAGGTTCACGAACGGAATTACACGACGCACGACTTAGAGCTGGGAGCTGTTGTTTTCGCGCTTAAGATATGGCGACACTACCTGTACGGTACCAGGTGCACGATTTACACCGATCACAGGAGTCTCGAGCATATCCTTAAGCAAAAGGATTTGAATATGCGTCAACGACGATGGGTTGAACTACTGAACGATTACGAATGCGCCATCAAGTACCATCCAGGCAAAGCCAATGTTGTGGCTGACGCCCTTAGTTGAAAGGACACCTTACCGAAGCGCGTGCGAGCGCTACAGCTTACAATTCAGTCTAGCCTTCCAGCACAGATAAGAAATGCTCAGGTAGAAGCATTGAAACCAGAAAACGTCAAGGCCGAAGCCTTACGCGGCTCACGACAACAAATGAAACAGAAGGCAGACGGCGCCTACTATGTAACGGGGCGTATTTGGGTCCCACTTTATGGCGGTTTACGCGAACTTGTAATGGACGAAGCTCACAAGTCTCGCTACTCGGTACATCCAGGGTCGGACAAAATGTACCACGATATCAGCACTACTTATTGGTGGCCTAGTATGAAGGCCCACATTGCTACGTACGTTGGAAAATGCTTGACCTGTGCGAGAGTCAAGGTCGAATACCAGAAACCAGCTGGCCTACTTCAACAGCCTAAGATACCGCAATGGAAATGGGAAGAAATTTCCATGGATTTCGTTACAGGCCTACCTAGATCCCAGCGGGGGAATGATACCATATGGGTGATCGTGGATCGACTCACCAAGTCTGCACACTTCCTACCTATAAAGGAAACGGATAAGTTCTCCACTCTCGCAGACGTCTATCTTAAAGAAGTTGTTTCGAGGCACGGGGTGCCCACATCTATCATTTCGGATCGCGATGCACGATTCACGTCAGAACTTTGGCAAGCGATGCATAAATCTTTCGGCTCATGGTTAGACATGAGCACAGCATATCATCCTCAGACAGATGGACAGTCTGAGCGAACGATCCAAACACTAGAAGACATGCTTAGGGCATGCGTTATCGATTTCGGCAACGGCTGGGAAAAGCACCTCCCTTTGGTGGAGTTTTCGTATAATAATAGTTATCACACCAGCATTCAAGCCGCTCCATTCGAGGCATTGTACGGGCGTAAATGCCGGTCACCTCTCTGTTGGGCAGAGGTGGGGGATAGTCAGATTACGGGTCCAGAGATTGTAGTGGACGCCACAGAAAAGATTGCACAAATACGACAACGCATGGCGGCAGCGCGCGACCGTCAGAAAGCCTACGCGGACAAGCGTAGAAAGCCTTTGGAATTTCAGGTCGGGGACCGGGTTTTATTAAAAGTCTCACCCTGGAAGGGTGTGGTTCGTTTTGGCAAACGGGGCAAACTGAATCCGCGGTACGTCGGACCATTCGAAATCATAGAAAAGATTGGCAAAGTAGCATACAAGTTGAACCTACCAGCTGAACTCGGGGCAGTTCACAATGTTTTTCATGTGTCGAACCTAAAGAAGTGCCTATCAGATGAAAACCTCATCATTCCTTTTAAGGAACTCACTATCGACGAGCGGTTGCAGTTCGTCGAGGAACCAGTTGAAATCACGGACCGGGATGTGAAGGTCCTCAAAAACAAGAGAATCCCTCTTGTTCGAGTTCGTTGGAACTCCAAACGTGGCCCAGAGTACACCTGGGAACGTGAAGACAGGATGACAGAAAAGTACCCCCAGTTATTCGAAACCAATGCAACCACTACTGAGACTGAAGCTACTACTTCGGAATTTCGGGACGAAATTCCAGATCAACGGGGGGAGGATGTGACACCCCAGGAAAATCAGTGAACAATACAGTTTACCTAGCTTCCTCAGTGAGTGCATACCAAATTTCGGGACGAAATTTCCAATTGGTTGGGGATAATGTGACAACTCGAACTTTCGACCTGTTTCTTTTGATGTAACGTCACGTGTTTATGTGATACCTTGATTAATGAATGTTACGTGAACTTTGTAAATAATGTGTTACGTGTGTTGTGTATATATTATATGTATGAAGGTTAGGGCCCGATCACACAACACCACTCGACCGCACAAGCCGTTTGGGCTTTACACTTGTATGCGGACCATTAGGGAAGCCCAAGTGGGTTCGGCCCACTTCTCCTAACCGAATAACAATTAGGAGAGTTGTAACCATTCTCCACTTTTTACAACTCTCACACACACACAAACCCTAGACATACACCTCTCTCTCTCTCTTTCGGCTTGCCTAGAACCCGACGGCGAACAACTCAGAGGATCGGAGATCTTGCTCTTCCATTCGGCTCACTTTTCTTGTGTTTGATCCTATCTTTCGGTTAGTATGTTATCCATTGATGTGTGTTGTATATGCTCGGTATGTTGATGATGATTTGGTATGATGTTATGACTCTATGTTTGGGTTAAACGGATTAGGGTTGCATGTTATAAGCTAGAACCGTTTGGATTATTACTATGTGTTGTTTCGGATTAGTGGTGGTAATGGTTAGGGTTAAATGAACATGATTCGGACTAGTGTAGATGTTAATCGGCTGGATTGTTACACAACTTGGATGAATCAGTTTACTTGTTCGGATTGTTTGCATGATTGTATGATATATCGAGTTGAATGATTTTAATATTTGTTCATGTTGTTGTTCATACAAATTAAGGTTTAGAAAACCCTGTTTGATCGATGATTTCTTGAATGGTAAACTGTTAGTTGTTAATTGATTTTTGGAAACTGACAACGATAATTGATTTGCATAAATGTTGTAACTGAATTGCATGAAATCAGGAAACCAGTTACACACACACGGTTGCGACTCGAAACCTCACACCAGCAACAGCACGAACCGCAACCATGGTTGCGAGTCATATCGCGACTCGTAACCAGACCATGATGAGTCGAGATCACCATTGCGACTCGTAACTAACAGTTGCGACTCGTAATCCCCCGGTTGCGACTCGAGATCGCCGGTTGCGACTCGAGACTAGTTAATGCACGTACACTGTTTGGGCCTTCACTGTCACGGGTCCAATCAGTTGGGCCCAATGATTGGATTTGTGGACTGTTTGTTATTGGACTTGTGTGCGTTTACTATTTGGGCCAATTGAGAATCTGGACTGTTTAGATTGGGCCGTTATATGAGTTGGTTGAATGTTAATTGTGTTGATTGACTTTCGGGCTTAGACATTGGACCGCACATGAATGATAATGCTATGCTCTTACCTGTTTACATGCATACGTAATAGTAACGTGTTAACATATGTGTAATTTGAAGTCAAAACCTGACTCGTATAATAACCATGATAGGACGTGGTTGACCATTTACTTGCTACCTGTACTCTTAGTGTATCTGCCGAGCAAACCAAGGTGAGTTCACACAGCCAAGGCATGGGATTCCCGGGTTGGGAATTGGGTAGGATATGTTGGTATTGAAAGAGTTACTCGTACTTACGCATTCACTAGACTATAGACCATCGTCCTCAGGTTAGTCAGGACACGTTACGTAAAGCCTACGTAACCCAGTATTTGCCATTTGTCTCCCGGGTCGGGAGGACACGTTACGTAAAGCCTACGTAACCCAATACCTTCTACTGTCTTCCGGGTCGGAAGGACACGCTGCGTAAAGCCTACGAAGCCCCCACGCGTACCACTGTCCTCGGGGAAGGGCACGTCACGTAAAGCCTACGTGACCCAGTACGTATTCCTGTTCTCGGTAAAGAAGAACACATGGTTGGAAGTTAGTCTAGTAAGTACCACTGATGAGAAGCCCTCATTAGTAAGGATAAACGTGGGAAGCCCCCACCGGTAATATAAAAACAAGGTTTGGGAAGCCCCCACCTTTAGTACACACTAGTATGGGAAGCCCCCACTAGTTAAACTTACGCACTATGTTATGAACTTACTTTCTGTGAACTCGCTCAACTAGTTTGTTGATTATTTGCTGCATGCCTTGCAGGACCTTAGGTACGTTATGGAGCTTGCACAGGGAGGAGCAGGTCGTTGTGAGATACGGATCATGAACGTCATTTGAACTTATAACTATTTTGAGTTTACATTACTATGCTTCCGCTACTTAAACAATGTTTGGTTTTGAAACATCAATCATGTCATGATGAATTACATTAATTACTTTCATTACTATTAAATGCTATGTTTGATATGATTGATGGCTTGATCCTGGTCAGTCACGCTCCCAAGCGGTGGTACTCCGCAGGTGGATTTTGGGGGTGTGACAATATATACCTTGAGTGCCTTGTCATTTGTAACTTTCCGGCTTGAGTACCGAACTGCTGCTGAAGTGTCAAGTCGCTGTAAAACTTTGTCAAATCAATCAAAAGACAGTTTAAAGTGAATACCTAGCTGAATTGAACTTGATACGACTGTTTCCGCCTTTCGCATCGAGCAAAAACTCTTCTGATCGACTCGTTCGGGTCAGAAATTGATCCTACAAGTGGTATCAGAGCTCAGGAGGAAGAGTTCATACAAATTCAGCTGCAAATTCTGATTTCTACACCTTCTCTTTCAAATTTAACAATTTTTTTCGGTCAAAATGCTTTGAATTTCACACATTATGTGCGCAATAGTGTTTTAACAAACCCTTGAAAGTTTCAGACTTAAAATCGGCTTAAAACTTGATCAATTTGACAAAATTCAGCTCGAGATGATGACATCAGCATAATTTCGCACGAAATTAGGGTTTAATTTCGCACCAGTGTGTAATTTCGTTTGAGTGGTCCACGCGAAATTAGCTAATTTCGCATCAATTTGGAATTTTGTTTGGTAATTTCATACGAAATTACATATTTCGTTTGAAAGTGTATTATTTCAAACAAAATTAGAGTATTTCGCATCAAATTGTTGATTTCGTTTGAAAGGGTTAATTTTGCACCAAAGGATAATTTCGTTTTAACTGACTGTTTATGAGATTTTGAAAACCGAAACATGGAAGAGGAATTTTATAACGCCTTTGCTACTCCGATTACCATTACTCAGCAAGCAATGTTGGAAAATGAAACAGGCACCATACAAAAACCGCCTAAGCTCATGAATATCGAGGAGTATAAAGGATGGGAAGAACGATTTGAGAATTGGGTTCAAGCAAACTATTTAGATGCTTGGGAATGCGTTGAAACTAAATATGTTAGACCAATAACTGATGATGAGGAGATTATAGCAATTAAAGATCTCAGTGCTGAAGAGAAAAAGAAATACAAAGATGAAAAGATGATGACGAGTTTGCTACATCAAGCGGTTAAGGAAGATATTCTGGTTTTATTGCAACACAATGGAACTGCTTACTCTATCTGGAAAGCTTTAAAATCAAAGTTTGTCGGCAGTAAAGAGATGATCAAAAACAAGAAATCACTTTTGAAGAAAGAATTTGATCTATTCCGTGGTTTGAGAACTGAGAGTACCAAGCAGATTATTGAAAGATACTGCAATTTGTTAGTCAACATGAAGAGGGTGAGCATCACAAAAGATAATGAAGAGTTGATTGAGAAGCTGGCTGATGCGTTGCCACATGAAACTTGGGGCACGTATCTCATGATGTTGAGAAATAAGAAAGATTTTGGGAATCTAACACTAAGTAAGTTCATTGAAAAGTTACCAGAAGGTTTTAGCTGGGAAAATTTCAGTTGGGATGACTATGATCCTAACAAAACTTCAGATCACAAAGCTTTTGTTGCTCGAGTTGCTGAAGACAGTGATAACGATGATGATTATTATGCAAGAAGAATGGAAGAACATTTAAAGTTGATGGAGGAGAGTGACAGTGATGATGAAAAAGCTAAAAAGAAAAAGAAGAAAGCTAAGAAACCAGTCAGTAGTGATGATGAAGAAGTTCCGGTGATCAAAAGAAAGGTAAAAGAAGTTCCAGCTTTCAAAGTTGATGCAGAAGCTGATGCTCGAAAGATTCCGGTGATATGTGAGAATTGTGAAGCAGTGAAGAAGCAAAACAGTACTTTGATTCACAACATGAACAGATTAAAAGAATCTTATGATGTTCTGAATAAAGCAATGAATCTGTACAATCAAACAAGTAGTGAATAAGCAACAGCAATGAAGACACTTCAAGGAGCTTTCATGACAAAGCAGAGAGTTGTCAACAATTACATTGAAAAATTTGCCGTTCTGGAACAAAAAACTGGAAACCCAGAGAATTGAAACAGAAAGAGTTAATAGGTTGTTAAAAAGTTACTCATGTACTTCTTATGTCATTGACAGGATTTATCCAACTGTGGAAGGCATGAAGGCTTTTGAAGAAGAAACATCTGAAGAAAAGACTTCTGAAAAGAAAAAGGATACTGAAGTGAAGATTTCTGGTAAGAAACAGAGTGTCAGTTACAACAAGTGTCCACCCCCGCTTGAAAATGGATATTCGCCACGAAATCCAAATTCAGAAAGAGTCGAAAAGGCAACCAACTTACAGTGGGAGTCTGAGCCTTCAGTTAATTTGCCAGAAAACATTGATTTCACGTTTATATCATCTGACACTGATCATGAGTCCGAATTAATAAAGAAAGTGGTTGATCAGGTGTTGGATAAAGATGAAACCGAGGAGTTTAAGTCAGAGTCAAAGTCTGAATCCGACATGTCAAGCTCAAAAGACAAAAAGGGCAAAAGAGTTTACAATAAAGAATTCTGGTTATCAAAATCTAATTTGAATGATGAAACATTCAAAGTGGCATATACTTTGAATGATTCTGACAAATTATATTCTGATGAAGAATTTCCAATAAAAGATGTCAAAACTGAAATGATCAAAAAGGTTTTCAAACTAACAGAAATCAATATTTCTGAAATAAAAGATGTAAATCTTATTGATAAACCTAAAAAATACACCTCAAGAGTTCAACAAAGAGAAAACAAGAAAAAGGGTTACAGTTCTGGTTCAGGTTATCGAAAGAAACCAAACCATAACGGTAATTTCAAAAAGAAAGGTTTAGGTTTTATTCCACCATAAAATCATATAAAATGAGAAAATTTCTAAAACAAATACTGTATTTGTTTCAGGAGCAAGCTCAGAAAAAGAAGAGAAAAGTTCATTCTGGAAGCAGACAAACAGAGAATTCCTTGCGAAGAAGCAAGATGAAATGAAGAATGAAGCTGCTCAACAGAAAGAGACAAGAACTTGTTTTCAATGCAAAACTGTTGGGTATATTGCCAAGAATTGTCCTAAGGCAATCAAAACAAAACAGGGAGTGTCTCTTAAAATGAAAGAAAAAATTGTTGAAAATGAATCACCAACCAAACCTTTTATAGCTTTCAAAAACTCATAATTTGAGGTTGGTGAGTGTTCAAAAAGATTTTACAAGAGAAAAGCAACTCTTGACAACCAGAAATGGGTTGTTAAGAAATATGATGATAGTTCTAGCGATGATTCTGATTCATCAAAATCAGAGGAGCTATCTTCAGGCGATGAATCTGATTCCACAAAATCAGAGGAGCCACAAATTGAATCAAAAGGTGAAAAATCACTACCTCTAATGGATGATGCAAATTTTCCACCACTGAGGGCTGAAAATTTTAAACAAAAAATTGGCAAAGTTGAGATTTCAAATCAATTCTTTTCTGAAAAGGAAGAATTTGATGTTGAAAAAACCTTTAACCCCAAAGTGAAGCATATTTTTTGAAAAATGATTGATGGAAAAGTCAAAGGGGTGAAGGAATATTATGAGAAGAAAATGAAAGGAAAGAAACCGACTGTTGGTAACTCGGAATCTCTCAAGGTCGGTCAGGCTTGGGAGGATATCTTTAACTGAAAAACCTGACTTGCCGGAACTCCTAGGTTGGTAATTGGGGAGTAGGAATCGGCATCTTTCTTGAGAAATTCACAAGTTGGTAACTGTGATATTTCGATCTTCAAGTGGTAAATTAGGGACATTAAGTTGTACTTGATTTTCTACAAGTGGTTGTGTTGATAATAAACCTAAAATTGTTAAAATTGTTCCAAGTGGTTGAAAGAGCAATGTGATGAATTAACCCCAACCTACAAGTGGGAAAATCAACAAAACTTATTTTCCGAAAAAACCATTTTGATTAAAACAAACTTAAGTGTTTTGAAATCTTAATGGGAAAGTAGTTTGTTGTAAGGGGGAGTTCTGATTGTTTAAGCAAAGTGGATGGCGAATTGAAGAAATTTGAATCAGTTGTCACGTTACTTGTACAGTTTGTTTTCACATTTTCTTTAGATGATTTTGAATTTTAGGGGGAGTAAGAAATTTCAGAAAATCCAAAAACATTAGAAAATTTGAAAAATCCAAAAACATGATAAAATCAAAAATGAGTTTTGTCGGAAAAAGAGGAAATGATAGTACATCAGTGGACTATCACAGCACGCTAAAGAATTGAAAAGTAAAAAATGTGATAAACAATCTCGCTACGGATATGCCAGTAGGTTTTTATACATTCAGTAGATTGTTTTCGGGATATAAACATAAATCATACTTACTTATATCGTGGGGAACATCTCTCGGATATATGGGTAACCCCCCGAAATCTTGTTTGAAAGATTTTCCGTTTCTGATATACTAGGTCTTTGTGCGTGGTGATATCTGGGGTATTATACCAGGACTTCTGATTTTGCGAAAGCAATAGCCTAGTCCTCGTATAATGCTTTGCATATGCTTTATTCTTAAAGCCAGCCCTCGGTACAAAAAATGATGAAACACTGAAAAATGCTAATCATGTGCTGTTGAAGAAAAGATCCCCAAACGGGACACACCTAAAGTCGAGCCGTCATCTCTTTGTACGAACGGAAGTTCTAGCCGGAGCTCTCACGGTTTCGCATTTACCTGTTTACAGATATCATTAGTGTACATTCACCTGTAAGACTGAATATAGAATTCTGGATACAGGAGTATATTCTGAGGTGGGACACGCGAATAAGTTTAAGTGCTTAAAACACTAATCTCGTATCTCGAAACAATTGAACTTTGTGTGAAAATTTAAGTGGATCAATATACTGACAATCTAAGTGAATTGTTTAGAACTTAAAATGTATAAAGCTTAACAGTGTTAGTGATTTGTCTCATACACTGATATGATCCTCTTACACAAACTCACAAAAACATTGTCTGTAAATATTTCTTTATTGCATTTTTACATGTCTGAAATTTTAAAAAACCCAAAAAGAATGTGTTTTAGCATAAATTTTTGAAAAAAACAAAAAGATTTTCGACAACTGATGTTGAAAAGCTGATTTTCAAAATTCCAAGTGTTAAACATGATGAACATAAATTTGAGGGGGAGTCTGTGTGTAATGAGAATATATTTGAATGTATTTCGTGAAGGGGAGTTTGTGAATAATAAAAAAAGGATTTGAATGTTTACCTACAAGTGGTCATCAGAAGCATTTAAATGTTAAATCATTCTATATTTACAAGTGGTTCATCATAGATTAACATTGTAAAATCACTAAATTGGTTAATACCTGCAAGTGGTTTTAATTCATTTGTTAAATCCATCTTTTACAAGTGGTAAGTAGAGAACATAAATTTGCAAAATTTTAATTTTGTGAAATTTATTGTGAGGTAGAGGATGTGCAGGTAAGCCAGATTTTGATTTTTGAGAAGTCTGTGATTAGAGAGAGCCAGGTTCCGATACTGAAATAGCCAAGTAACGATCCTGGGACTCAAGTTCATGCAAGCTGATGATGCTGATGAACTTAAGGAATCAAGAGGTCTGATCAAGAGAATTATAAGAGCCAGCTATAGATCTTGGGATGGTAGAGTGAAGTAAAAGCCAGGTCGAGATCTTGGAGATGAAGAGAAGAGAGAAGATTGAGGATGTTTTACATTGTTAGATACTTCAAAAGAGTTCGAGAAAAGACTGATAAAGGCTGAAGATTGAAGACTCAATACCGAAGACTTCGTCAACATCTGAGGGGAAGTCTGTTGGTGCATCCGTCTGTCGACTTCGTCTTGTATCGAGTCTTGTATTTGTATAGATAGATCAGGGCACGTAGTACGAGAAATTTGTAAAAAACAGGCTTGGAGGTAATTTCGCACGAAATTACAAGTTGTAATTCCGTACGAAATCACATGCTAATTTCGCACGAAATTGTAATTTCGTGTGAATGTGATTTCGTGTGAACAGGTCCGTGCGAAATTACTCAGCCTATATATACCTTGAGTGCCTTGTCATTTGTAACTTTCCGGCTTGAGTACCGAACTGCTGCCGAAGTGTCAACTCGCTGTAAAACTTTGTCAAATCAATCAAAAGACAGTTTAAAGTGAATATCTAGCTGAACTGAACTTGATAGACTGTTTCCGCCTTTCGTATCGAGCAAAAACTCTTCTGATCGACTCGTTCGGGTCAGAAATCGATCCTACATCAAGCCTAGTTTTTGATCTTGT
The DNA here is from genome assembly GCF_002127325.2 of Helianthus annuus. Classification (NCBI taxonomy): domain Eukaryota; kingdom Viridiplantae; phylum Streptophyta; class Magnoliopsida; order Asterales; family Asteraceae; genus Helianthus; species Helianthus annuus. The sequence goes on from NC_035436.2 coordinate 118,082,977, forward strand.
GGGCTATTTTAAATGTTCCCTAAGGCTCTTACTCCTGTCCACACACTTGTAAGGCCATGATTCTTCCTTGGTGACCACACAAAAACATGGCATGATCTTGTTGATTCTTGAATACTATAAATACCCTTCACATTTCATTCTTCAAACTTGCTAATTCATTCTTTTCTTCATCTCCTGCTCTACTTGGAGGCTACCACTTAGTTGGAGGCTTCCTAATAGAGTTTTCTTCATCCTAGAACACTTGTAAGTGTTCTTCCTAGTCTTGTTTATTTATTTTAGCTATTTCAAGCTAAAAGTCAAACAGTTTTTGACTTTCGACTTTAACCATGAATTGGTCAAGACAAAGTTCAATTGAACTTTGCAACGTGATCGTAATCATGATGTTTATAATCCCTAGCGATTATACCTACTGATTACCACGATTATACTGAAGTAACGAGTCAAAGTTTCGGTCAAAATGCACGATTATGTGCATTTTGCGACGAAGCTATTTTCAGGTATCAAAACACTTTGTTGTGATACCAAATCAGTTTTCCAACTTAGTTAAATATGGTTTAACATGTTTAACTCGTCACTTTTATTTTAGTGCTTATTTAGGGTCGTAAGTCAAGCGGTCTTAACAACTGTTTAGACTTTCAAACCCGACATATTTGGTCGATCCTTAGGATCCGACCAAACACATATGGTGACCATAGAAGTATAGAGAATAACCTCCAGAGGTTATACCTTATAGTCACTTCGTTTGGTTAGTTGTATGATAGGTAGTTTATATGTCTTTAGGAAAAGACCAAAATGCCGTTTTGTGCATAAATTCAATTTAAGCATACGTAACCTAAATTTTGACACTTAAATAGATATTGCAACATTATTAAACATGTTTAGGCATATAAGACTTATCATAAGACTAGTTTGACCATCCGAACGCACATTTGCGCAAATAACACGTTAAAGTAGCCTAAACTACCTTAACGGGTCAAAAGCACTTAGGATTCATTCCAAATCATAATGTAGACTTTCTTAAACCATTTCATATGAGTTCCAAGACTCATTTGGTTTACAAGACCTCATTCTATCCGATTCCTCCGATTATGTACCTTTACTATCACATAGTTACCCGATGTTAGGACACGTTAGGACACGTACGAAGCTTGATACTTCGCTTGATTCAAGAATACTTAGCAATCCCATGTAAGTACATAGTTCCCCTATTTTATGCTTTCAATTGTTTTGGGGTGATTCATATGTGCTAAACTAGTTTTTCAAGTTTTCGAAACAAAGACTATGGTTTATATTATACGCGACGATTTCAATAATATGAACGAACTTGTTGGTGCGTTAATTCATAACATGAATGACATTCATTAGCTTTGGCCAAGCCGACCAGTAGTATGTTATGGTACCATAGGACTGACAATCCCGTTATCGGGCTATATACTGGATTTGGTGGATGGTTTGGGATAACGACAAAATGTATTATTTTATCAAACCCTTTGGTGGTTTGTTAGTCGATTTAAAGATACCCGTTGGTGGTATAGACGAGTCACACAGGTTTGAATGCATTCAAATAGAACAACCAAAAGTTGTATTTCACAACTAAAATACGGATGATTGAACGATGGTTTATAACACGGGCGATTTGGACGATTTGGATGATTGGTTTATGGTAAGTGATTAGATAACGAGACAGGTGTAATGTGATAAAAGCATGGTGGATATGCCGCTGGTACTTCCTATATATAAGTGCTTTTATCACATTACATGTCGTAGCGTTATCTAGATCACTTGGACGAATGTTTTTCAAATGATGTCGTGTAATGATGTTTACTTAAAGATATAAACCATAAAATGTTTACTTCAAGACGATTTACTACTTGGTTTTACAAAACAAATGTTTTCGGTCAAGATTCATGGCTACAAGGTTTTGTTTTACTTATATCAACTTGTAAAGTTGATAAAACATATTGCAATATCACACACTTTTTGATTTTAAAGTACATACTTGACAACTCTCGAAGTTGGACGAGGTATTGCAATATGAATTCAAAGCCATGGATTTGACATACAAAACCTATGTACTCGCCGACATTTTTATGCTGAGTATTTTTCACATATGTTTCAGGTTCTATTATGTGACGATTGTTGTCACACCCCGACCGCGTAGAACAACAAACCGAGGCGGAAACGTCGGGGAGTAGAGTGATAGAATTATTGATTCACAACACATGGATTAAAAAGTTTCATTTTATTTAGATATTAAACATTAAACATTGTCTTGAAACAGAACAAGCAAGTTCATATGTCGTCTATCATCGTTATTAAGTCACTAAGGCCTCGTCCGATCCTAAGTGAGCATGCATCCTAGTAGCAATCAACATCATCAAACAACACCACCTGAAACATATGTGAAAATAAAGCCAGCAAAGAAATGCCGGCGAGCACATAGGTTTTGTGAGAGTGTCAGATTCATGGCTCGTTTACATGTTGCAATAACTCGTACAACTACATTAGTCGATATTAGAAAACCTTGTTTTGTAAAATGTTTGTATTGTAATATGAATAACTAACTCAAACAAGTTGGTTATAGTTTATAAAACCTCGATGCCATGAATCTTAACCCAAAACATTTGTTTATGTAAACCAAATTGTAAATCGCTCTCGTGATAAAACTCGTATCGTTTATGTCATTTAGTAAACATCGTTACGTGTCTTTGTTTAAAAATCGTTTGTCCAAGTGAACTAAATAATGCCACGGAATGTAATATGATAGAAGCACTTATATATAAGAAGTACGAGCGACGTATCTACCATGCTTTTATCACATTACACCCGTCCCGTTATCTAATCACATACCAAAAACCAATCATTTAAATCGTTCAACTCGTTCGTGTTATAGTCCATCGTTCATTTGTTTAAATCCTTCAAATCGTTCCAATTCGTTCAAGTCTTTCTAATCGTTACATTCGTTCAAATTGTTACAGTCGTTCAAATCGTTCATAATCATTCATGTTTTAGTTGTGAAAACTACTTTTGGTCATCTCGTTGAATACATTCAAACCTTCGTAACTCATCCATCGTTCAACTCGTATTAAAAAACCACCAAAGGTTAAGTTAAAAATCATCAGGTTCAGTCGTTACCCACATAACCCCCATACATAACCATGGTACCAACAAGTCCGTTCACATTATCGAAATCGTTATGTTTAATATAAACCATAGTATTCGTTTTTGAAATCGTCGAAATCGTTTAACACATATGAACCACCCCAAAATATTTGAAAATAGTAAAAGAGGGGACTATGTACTCACTTGAGATTGCAAAGATATCCTCGATTAAATGAACTTAACAAAGCTCGAGAAAACCAAGGAAATCAAGTGGCACCTAGTAATTGGATCGCTATGTTAATAAATCGAAACCTAAATCGGGAGATCGGGTAGAATGAGGTCTCATAAACCAAATGAGTATTGGAACTCATGTGATATGGTTTAACAAAGCCTACATTCTAAATCGGAGCCTATCCTAAGTGCTTACGACCCGTTATTGTCACGGCCCCCGACCCGGTTTGACCCGTTTCGGGAGCCGCGGGACAGAAAATCCCGTGGTATTTATTTTTATAGCGGAAGTCTTAACAGGATCGTTTTAAACTTGAAAATTTTGCCCGAGTATTATTTATTTACATTTAGGATAAACCCCGTAAATATCATAATTTCATTATTTTACAAACATGTTTATTTATTTTATTTGAGCCACCACTTCAAGCTTGATAGTGCTCCGTAGCACGTGTACTTAATTCAGTAGGTCACATGAAACATGTTGTAAAAAGGTTTTGTCAGCGGAGAAATACTGAGTGAATCATTCATTTTGATAAAATGACACATAGTTATAAATTACAGCATAAGAGCGATTACAATGGCAGTATCTTAATTAATATCTGGTCTTGCCACCCGTGTGACGATGGTCATACCACTATTGGGTCCAGTCACCCAATTAGTGACGTTTTGTCACTGTTAGGTCTTATTAGCCTAACCTATGTTAGGGCTTATTGCCTAACTGTGAGAAATTAGTAATGTGCACAATACCCCACTAACCAGCGGTTAAGATAACCACGACTTAATCCCTGTAATTATAACACTTTGAAAATAATTTGGAGTATTGTAAAACAGTTGGCTCACAAACTGTGAGAAAAGAGTTTATAAAAGAGGAATGACTCACATTGCAGATTTAACGGGCAAGGTATAAGCCTACTGATTAGCCTTGATTTAACCTAATTTAATAATAATGCACACACAACAGGTTAGTAACTAATTCAGCAGTTACGTCAATTCACGAGATAAAACCCTCACAACGATTAACAAGTGCAATACTTAATAATTCAATCGGATTCACAACGAATAACAGAGCATAGTCCGAATTCGAACAGCACTCAGATATTCAAGTCGAAATCACGATGAATAATCAAAGTACAAGCTCAATTGAGCAGCACCTGGACTATCGTTGGATAGTTATAATCGATCGGACGTTGAATCGTAATAGCGATCGAGTTAATACCCTGATTGCGGCAGCGATTCGAGATCTGTGTGTGTTTGTGTAGTATATAGCTGATAACTCAGCGTGTATTTTGACGTTTTACGTCGTTTCAATTCTCAAATTCAAGTCCCAGACACCCCTATTTATATACGAAATTTGACCCCCGTCGCGTAGCGCGAGGGGTACCCCCATGGGCGTCGCGCTACGCGAGGGGTAACCTATGTTTATAGGGTAGCTACGTGTGTAACTAGGCTTGCTGTGTTGACAGTTTCTTAAATTTTGAATTTGACAGATAGTTATGAGGATAATCGTAACTAGGGTTTTGCCCCCCCCCCTGAGTTTTAGGGGCCCTGATCCTGATTCTGATGATTCTGAAAATTTTAGGGTTTGCGTAGAATCACTTGGGTGTCTCAATTAGGGTTTTCTTAATAGCTAATTACCATCCTAATTATGGATTTTAGTGACAGTTGTTACATCCTCCCCACCTTAAGAAAAAATCTCGTCCTCGAGATTTACTGAAATAGATGAGGGTGCTTTCTCTTCATCTTTGATTCCAGTTCCCAAGTGTACTCTGGTCCTCTCCTGGATTCCTATTTGACTTTTACTAGCACTAGTCGTTTGTGTTTGAGAAACTTAATCTTCCGATCTTTTATTTGTAGGGGTTTCTCTATGAACTTAAACTTCTTGTTTACCTCTACATCTTGAAGAGGTACGACCAGGGATTTGTTTTGCTAAACTTTTCTTGAGATTGAATACATGGAACACATTATGTACTCCAACTAGGTCTTCTGGTAGTTATGGGCGATAAGCAATTGGTCCTATCTGTTGGACTACTGGAAATGGTCCTATGTATTTTGGACTTAGCTTCCTTTCTTACCGAATTTATAAATTCTTTTCCAAGAAAATACTTTCATTTTGTCTCCAACTCGAACTTCGACGGCTCTTGTTTATTATTTGTATAATTCTTTTAACCGTCTTCAGCCTTTTCTTCGTGATACTGAATATCACAGTCGTAGTCACTGAGGATTTCCTTTTCCTCATGTTTAATTTTTTGTTGCTCCAATATATATCTTAAATTCTTATGACCCATATGGATAGTAAACTTACTTATATAATGTTTCCTAATCTTAAGGGTAACTTGTGGCTTCTAATTTTTTAAGTTTACAAGTGGTATGGCTTTCTTCGTGCTTTTGCAATTGCCTTGATGCATATACAATTACCTTTTTTTGTTGCATTACCATTCATCCAATTTCTAGCTTTGAAGCATCACCGTATACTTTTAAAATCTTCTGTTTCTTCTGGTAAGGCTAGGATTGGAATATTTGTTAATTTATGCTAGAGGCTTCTTTTTGTTTAAGTTCTTATTTAGAATTAACTGTTTTAGCTTAGTTAAGGATATATCTATCTAAGAGAATCCTTAATAAACTGCCTATAGTATCTGGCTAAATTTACAAGATTCCTAATTTTCATTTAGGGATTGCGAAATCTTCCATTTTAGTGATTTGCTGCTATCTTAGCAGGATCTAAGTGAATATTTTCATGATTCATCATGTGACCTTACGTAGTTTATTTCCTGTAATCATAAATACTTCTCCGGCGGGTGCCTGGATTTTCTATAAAGTTCTTATTATAGAGAATTCGAGCAGGGTTGGTTACTACTCAATCTATTTCTAACACAACATCAAACTTGGCTAATTTCATAGGAATTAGATTGGCGAAAAATTCTATGACCTGAGAGTTCTATATTTTCCTTTTTGCCTATTTTGACTGTAAAGATTTGCCTAAGTTTGATTAATGATAGGTTAAGAGTTTGACAGAATGAAGTATTTATAAAACCTTGGTTTGCACCAGAGTCAAATAATACTTGCATAAATGTTTGTGAACTCAAACGTACCAACTATGATGTTAGGAATTAGTTCAGCTTCCTGAGTAGTTAATTGAAAAGCTCTTGCGTTTTTCTTGGTAGTCCCTTCTGCAGGTTTCGTCTTTTCGTTTGCTGGATTGCCTAATTTCGGGCAGCTTGTTCTGAAGTGTCCGGGTTCTCCACAATTGTAGCAAGTTATTGCCTTCTTTTTCCTGCAGTCTTCTTCTTGATGTCCTGGAATTTTGCAGTAATTGCAGCATCCTCTGCATTTTCCAAAATGTTTTCCCTTGCAGGTATTGCAAAATGGGATAGTGGAAAATCGCCCGTTGTCTCTTTTCTTGAAATTGTTGCCATTACCTATATGAAATTCTTGGGTAATTTTCTGGGCTAAATCCTTCCTCCTATTTTCTTCCCGAGTGCGTACCAATCCGTCAGTTAGAGTGTTAGCTAATTCTACCGCATCGTCAATCGTGCGGGGTCTCGCAGCTTTGACAATGTCACGAATTTCACTAATCAAACCCCAGATATAGCGAGAGATGAGTACCGGTTCCGGCGAAGCCAAAGTAGGTACAATTCTGGAATACTCAAAGAATTTTGAAGTATACCCTCGACAATCTACATCTACCATTCGGTGACTTAAAAACTTATTCGCCATCTGCTCTTTTTCATATTCGGGACAGAATTTTCTTTCTATTATTTGCTTAAATTCTTCCCAACTCATCGTATAAGCTACTTCACTTCCTTTAGCTTGTAACACTGTATTCCACCATTCTAACGCTTCTTCCTTGAAAAGGTGTGAAGCGTACATAACCTTATCTTCCTCAACACATTTACTTATTCTAATTACTGCCTCGGTTTTCTCTAACCAACGCAGTGCCGCAGTTGCCCCTTCATTGCCTGCGAACTCTACGGGTTTACAGGCAAGGAACTCCTTGTAAGTGCAACCAGGCGTTGCAGCTTTCTTTTTCTTAGAGAGCGGAGCTTGTCCTAGTTCCTTATCATGATTAACATGATCATTGCCTCCATTTACGCTATTACTGAAGTTATCTTCAGAAATACGTTTGCTAGGAATGATTTGCTGTGGTTCTATTGGATTTTTAACAGCAGCAATGATTGCTGGAATAGCATTGGCTATTCCTTGAGCTATCATTGTTGGAATAGTGTTAGCTATCCCTTGAGCAACAATATTTTCTATATCCTGCCTAGTCCTATATTGATCCCCTGATTGTTGCTCGGATTGATTAACTTCATTAACTGGTTCATTATTTGCGTTTTCCATCTGATAATTAATTGCATATATATATATAATTGTATTAGTATCAAATAAATAACAAGTATACACAAAATTATTATATAGTTTTATATAGCCAAACTATTGATTTCTCGAAATAATAATATACCTTATTATACACCATTATCTTACAAAATTTTATTCGTAAAAATTTTACAGACTGATTTTGACTATTATTACACAATCCTTGTTCCATAAATCTCCTATTCTTTGGTAAATGATATTCTAATAACGGTGTTTCCTCTTAGAAGATCTATTCCTCAATTTCTTAGATCTTATTCCCAATATTCATTAGTTCTTAGTCAAAGTGGCAAAGTCTAGCTATATTCTCGTTACTTATTAGTGGATTTTGGTTCTGGATCGAACTGAGGAAAAAGCTTATAGGGATTGTTTTGTAACTGTATTTCATTGGTCAACCATTCGTCTATTTTGAAAGGTCGTGAGTGGGTTGAAGGGTTTGGAATAGCTGGTTCTACATCTATTAGCTGTTTTTCATTAACAGATTTAATAGAATTGTAATCTGTAAATGAAAAATCTAATTCTTCCTGGGATGGTAATCCTTCAATTTGCCTAGAGCTTTCCCCGATTTCTATTTTCTTAGGCGTGGGTTTTTCGAGAGATACAGCGTTGAATTCTATAGGTTCTTCTTTGTCTGCTATATACCTATTGAAATCTCTGGAAACCGCTATTCTTACTGGATAGAGATTTAAGTTCTGAAGGGCATCAGACAAATTACTCATGCTGTTTAACATAATATAATTACTAAGTCAGAAGTTATAGCAAATTTGATAGAAAACTTTGAAATATCATTTCATACTGTTTAACTACCAAGACAACTAAAATTTAAAATACCCTAGGTTTTATTTGTAAGTTTATTTATTTACTGAATAAGACTTCTAGACTTTTGGATAATAAAGGTACTAAAATTTAGGTCAAGAATTGCATTATTTGCTACATTGGCTAGCATATAAAACTCTGCTCATACATACCCAATTAGTCAGATAATAAAACATATATTCATAGAATGACAGTTGGAAATTTTAAGTATTTTCAAAAGACTTAACAGGCTTAAATCAGTGGCTTGATCAGTGGCTTGATCAGTGGCTCTGATACCACCTTTTTCTGTCACGGCCCCCGACCCGGTTTGACCCGTTTCGGGAGCCGCGGGACAGAAAATCCCGTGGTATTTATTTTTATAGCGGAAGTCTTAACAGGATCGTTTTAAACTTGAAAATTTTGCCCGAGTATTATTTATTTACATTTAGGATAAACCCCGTAAATATCATAATTTCATTATTTTACAAACATGTTTATTTATTTTATTTGAGCCACCACTTCAAGCTTGATAGTGCTCCGTAGCACGTGTACTTAATTCAGTAGGTCACCTGAAACATGTTGTAAAAAGGTTTTGTCAGCGGGGAAATACTGAGTGAATCATTCATTTTGATAAAATGACACATAGTTATAAATTACAGCATAAGAGCGATTACTATGGCAGTATCTTAATTAATATCTGGTCTTGCCACCCGTGTGACGATGGTCATACCACTATTGGGTCCAGTCACCCAATTAGTGACGTTTTGTCACTGTTAGGTCTTATTAGCCTAACCTATGTTAGGGCTTATTGCCTAACTGTGAGAAATTAGTAATGTGCACAATACCCCACTAACCAGCGGTTAAGATAACCACGACTTAATCCCTGTAATTATAACACTTTGAAAATAATTTGGAGTATTGTAAAACAGTTGGCTCACAAACTGTGAGAAAAGAGTTTATAAAAGAGGAATAACTCACATTGCAGATTTAACGGGCAAGGTATAAGCCTACTGATTAGCCTTGATTTAACCTAATTTAATAATAATGCACACACAACAGGTTAGTAACTAATTCAGCAGTTACGTCAATTCACGAGATCAAACCCTCACAACGATTAACAAGTGCAATACTTAATAATTCAATCGGATTCACAACGAATAACAGAGCATAGTCCGAATTCGAACAGCACTCAGATATTCAAGTCGAAATCACGATGAATAATCAAAGTACAAGCTCAATTGAGCAGCACCTGGACTATCGTTGGATAGTTATAATCGATCGGACGTTGAATCGTAATAGCGATCGAGTTAATACCCTGATTGCGGCAGCGATTCGAGATCTGTGTGTGTTTGTGTAGTATATAGCTGATAACTCAGCGTGTATTTTGACGTTTTACGTCGTTTCAATTCTCAAATTCAAGTCCCAGACACCCCTATTTATATACGAAATTTGACCCCCGTCGCGTAGCGCGAGGGGTACCCCCATGGGCGTCGCGCTACGCGAGGGGTAACCTATGTTTATAGGGTAGCTACGTGTGTAACTAGGCTTGCTGTGTTGACAGTTTCTTAAATTTCGAATTTGACAGATAGTTATGAGGATAATCGTAACTAGGGTTTTGCCCCCCCTGAGTTTTAGGGGCCCTGATCCTGATTCTGATGATTCTGAAAATTTTAGGGTTTGCGTAGAATCACTTGGGTGTCTCAATTAGAGTTTTCTTAATAGCTAATTACCATCCTAATTATGGATTTTAGTGACAGTTGTTACAGTTATGACCCGTTAAGTAAGTCTACGCTACTTTAACGCGTCATTCACGCGAATGTGCGTTCGAGACGCCTAACTAGTCCTATGACAAGTATTATATGCCCTAACATGTTTAAGTATGTTGCATAACTAGTTTAAGTGTCAAAATTTATGTTACATATGCTTAAAATCAAATTATGCATGAAAAGGGCATTTTGGTCATTTGCCAAAGGAATATAAACTACCTATCATACAACTTATTAAACTAAGTGACCATAAGGTATAAACTCGGAAGGTTATTCCCTATACAACTATGGTCACTAAATGTGCTTGGTCGGATCCTAGTGATCGACCAAACGGGTCAAGTTCGAAAGTCTCAGCGGTTGTCAGGACCATTTGACTTTCGACCCTATACAAGCAATAGACTAAAAGTGACGAGTTAAACATGTTAAAACATGTTTAACTAAGTTAGAAAACTGGTTTGATATCAAAACAAAATGTTTTGATACCGATACCCAAAAATAGTTTCGTCGCAAAATGCGCATATTCGACATTTTGTCCGAAACTTTGACTCGTCGCTTCGACTAATAAACGTGGTAATCAGTACGTATAGTCACAAAGGACTATAACCTTCATGATTACGCTCACGTTGAAAAGTTCGATTGAACTTTGACTTGAACAATTCATGGTCAAAGCAGAAAGTCAAACACTGTTTGACTTTCATGCTTGAAAAGCATAAACAAACATGAAAGAAGCTTACAAAAGGTCCAAGCTAGGTAGAATTGAACTAAAAACTCAGGTATGAAGCCTTCAACAAGTGAGAGCTTCAACTTAGAGCTGATTAGATCAATTTGAGCAAGGAATAAGAACGAAACCCAAGACTATTTATAGGAAATCTTGAATCGTTGAGATCATTACATGTGTTTTTGCAAGGATCAAAGCATGATATTGGCCATACACATGTGGCCCATAGTTTTAAATACAAGGGGAGCACAAAAACAAGTCCATAGTATGCTAAAAACATGGTTTAAATCAGTGGAAATAGGTTGTTTGAACAGATTCAGTGTTTCTGTATGCAGGTCGGTCGCGCCCCGCGTAGACTCATGTCTGATCTTTCGCGACCCGCCTAATAACTTTGCAGAATTGATAGTTTTGACCCCTGCATGCTTAAAACTTAGATTTTGATGCTTTTAAGCCCCGTTAACCCCATTTCAAGGCTCTATTATGAAGTTAAAGCATAGGGAACATGAAATATACTTGAAAACATCTCGGATGTCGGTTCGTTTGGTCGTACGGTCACGTTATTCGGTTAGTTACGACGAAAACTCGAACGGACGTGAAAACGGTCCAAATTACGCGACGAATGATATTTTTGCATTCCAATCACTAAAATAAAATATTTTAATGATTACAAAAAATTTTGGATGTCTGGATATGTTCAGAACGTAAGATATGTGCGTAAATGCAAACTTATGCACTTTTTGATGCTTTTAGTCCCTATTGACCAAATAAGCACATTTTCGCATACTGAACCCCTCATACCCTATTTCTATGCTATGTAAAGGATATTTAGGGTATGTTTAGCTTATGATCAAGTTCCGGAATGTTCGTTACTATACGAATTGGCAGACTTTCGCAGTTTGTCCCAATTAGTCCCTACAATCGAATAAAGTTGTTTTCGACATACCAAACCCTCCAAAACTTATTTCTAAGTTATGTAAAGGTTATTTAAGGTATGTTAAGCCTATGTAACTGTTGCAGAGTGTTTGTCGCATTAAACGGATTACGTTTACGCATCAGCTTGCATATAACTTTCAAGAAAGCGATTTAAAGCTTGAAATCGAACTAGAATCAAAACGTAAAATCGTCAAACACAAATACACAAATATTAACACCAAAACACATCGTTTCTTTGATAATTGATATTATTTTACATCGTACATCATTTACAGAACACAAATGTCACAATTGTTGATTGCTTGCTTCACTTAGGATGGACGCGGGCAACTAGAAACAAACTTGATTCTGATGTAGAAGGAACATTTGTTGATATAAAAACTTATAGGGGGATGATAGGTTCATTGTTATACTTAAAAGCCAGTAGACCAGACATAATGTTTTTCCACATGTTTTCTGGCAAGATATCAAGGTAATCCTAAAGAGTCCCACATGAAAGCTGTAAAGAGAGTTTTTAAATATCTTAAAGGCACATCAGATCTTGGTTTGTGGTATTCTAAAAACACAAATTTAGAATTAATTGCATACACAGATGCACATCATGCAGGATGTAAACTTGACAGAAAAAGTACATCTGGTGCCTATCAAATGCTGGAAGAAAAGTTAGTATGTTGGGCAAGCAAGAAGCAAAACTGTGTAGCCACATCAACAACTGAATCAGAATATATAGCAGCAGCAAGTTGTTGTTCACAAGTTCTGTGGATACAAACTTAGCTAAGAGATTATGTAGTAAATCTTTAAAAAAATCAAATTCTATGTGATTCCATGAGTGCCATTGCAATAACATCAAATCCAGTGCATCACTCAAGAACAAAACACATTGATGTCAGATATCACTTCATCAAAGATCATGTGGAGAAAGGTAATACAGAAATGTATTTTGTCCCAATAGAAAACCAATTTGCTAATATTTTCACTAAACCTTTAGATGAAAATAGACACAACTTCTTGATTGGTAAATTAGGAATGGTCAACATGAAAATTGAACAAACAAAAGAAATTTTGTCACAAGAGGAAGAAAAATCTGATATGCAAACATCTGATCAGATTTCTTGTATAAAATCTGAGAATCCATCAGAAAAACTCAAAAGTTACCAAAAAATATGATAGATCACTAGAAGATGACCAAGTCAACAGAATTTCTGATGAAGCTTGAGATATCAATTAATCCTCTCTTCTCACATGCAGGAATCTATTCTATACATAGTCATCATTTCTCATCATTTTTTGTAAATTTGATTCGTTCGTATCACTATTATTTTATTTTCTTTAATTAGAATTCAAAGATTATCTCTTTAGCTCTCTCTCCTACATTCATTGCTTACTCATTAATACTAAGAGAGAAAGAGATGACATCTGCGCATCTAATAATGATAATTATCATAACTCGGCCACCTAGACCATTAATGCAGGAGATTTTATCTCTTAAAATTCTTTTGGGTTTCTGACATGCAAAATTAAATACAAAGAAAATACATGTAAGAAAATCTGAGTAGGTAGATTCCATTTATGACAGGCATCACTTTCACTATAAATAACTACCACATAGAACTTCACCAGTCACTTTCACATACTAGAAAAACCCTAAAATCTCTTCATCTTCTTCAACATTCACCAAAAATGGCTAGGATCAGTGATAACCACTTTCCACTACCACTTCACCTACATCACAACCTAAGGGTCCGAACAAACTTTGATGGACTAGCATGGGAAGGGTGCATCATCATCCTTACCATGCTCATGCAAAGCCCCTTAGCCTATGCCCTGCCCACATACATCATGGTTTATCCAGACATTTTGCAGTAATTCTTAAAGGAAGCAAGACTCCTCCTTCACAACGGAAGGTTAAATTCTATAGGAAGTTGGGAGCTGTGGAAGCTGTTCATCCTCACGGAGAATGTTATCAGAGAGGTTTTAAACCTCAACGATGACAACAATGTTCTCTCTTTAACCAGAGAATATATTGACAATATCCCAACCCAAATTGGGTATAATGTGGAGAATCCAGATAGACCAATCTCCAAGTCCGGCTTTCATAAGCCATGGCAGTATCTGGTAACTCAGCTTGGGGTATGCTTTTCAAAGAAGACTATAAACTACCATGAAATCTCCTACAGGTTGATGGAACTCATGCATGCAATAATGCAAGAGGTTCCATACAATTTCTCTCATTATCTAATGAAAGATCTTGCCAGAAACCTGTGGTCTAACATGCCATTTCTAGTTTATCCTCGTTTCATGATGAGGGTAATTACTAGGCAGCTAGGATTTGGAGGTATTCCTGCATGATATCCCATAACTGAGGTGGTACTTCAGAAGAATATTTTTAACACTCTTCTTGTACCAACTACCAACAATACAGGACTTGTGACCCATCTATGGTTGTTTGCTAAGCTGATCTTAGGAGAGGATTAAATGTAGTTTACTTTTGTTATCATTTTTTTTACTTTGTAAAGTCTATATTATGTCTTTATATACATGCATTCTATTGATTTTGTTAGGGGGAAGGAAACAAAAGGGAATAAAGCATGTGCTAAACAAAATGGGAGTTAAAGAAACAAAGTAACTTGTGTTCATCAGAAATAAAATACTTTGACACAAAACATCAAGTTTCTGATAACATAAAGTTCAAATCTTGTAAAATCTGATAAAATAACTTCCAAATCTGATAAAATTATTATTGCTCAAATTGTTGAAAAATCAGACAAAATCTGGTAAGTTAATAATCAAAAAGGAATGATAATGATGAAATGAGATAACAACTATGTGAAAATTTTAGAAAATAATACATAGTGAATCATCTATTGAAATTTTTTTTCACAAAATATTCCTTAAACAAAAGAACAAAAGATTTGGACTTCCACCAGAAAAGCATATGTAAATAATATCTCTGATCTTTACTCATTCCCTCTCATCTAAAAAACGGAACACTCTATCTATTGGGAACTTTCAAATCTGATGAGATTCCAATGAAAAACAACATCAACAAATCATGTTTCATTACATTAGAATCATCGTGTATGTTTTCTAATGACATCATAAGAAAGAAATTTTTGACTTTCAAAAATGGGGAAGAATATCAGCTTTCACAAGGCATATTAGTGGACCATTTGTTGAAAATGGGTCCCACAAGAGGCAAAAGGTAAAACATGGCCGTTAGTAATCTCCAATCACATTCATTCTCCAATCAAAAAGAATGTTTGAGAAATTGAAGAATAAAGTTAAGAAAACATATTAAAACCCACGATGCACAGATAATCTCCATTAATTCACCTTGATACCCACGATCCAACGGTTACTTCTGAACCAGCCTTACATCCCACGATCTAGCAGTTATAAAGGTAATTAATGACCATTAAGCATCATTACACCCCACGATCTATGTCCCTTCAACTCCCATAAACACTAAGCACCTCATGATCACTGCTAAACCTCCAACTATAAATAGCCAATTTTAGCAGACTTCACTTCACTCACCTTCATCCTCACAAGCTTAAACCCTAAAAACCCTCTGGTTTTCAAAAGCCAAAGATTCTCTCACTCAATCTCTTACTTTCAAAATCACAAATGGCCGAAGTAAACATGAATATCCCAATTGTTAAACATGGTGTTCCTTTAATTTAAGAGAATCAGTTCTTAGCAATGAAAGAAAACAATTTGCTGATGAATACCGAACACTCCGAGTATGATGAAAAATGTCAAATTTTAGTTAAGTTTCTAATGAGATGTCCAATCTCTCAGGCTATGACTAAAACAAGAGATGTACCAGAGAAGATTCTGCAACATGGTGTTAGACACTTCAATGAAAATAGAGTAGAGCAAGCCTGTAACATACGAAACTTTTATAACCCTAACAAAATAAATGCCATAAGTTTTATGATGATTTATTATGTTGGATATTTGTTAAAGCTAATGTTTGTAAAATAATAATAATATATACCAATAATAATGTAAATCTAAAATCTGGTTAATTAATAATAATACTAAAACGTACAATCAATATGAATATGTGATTATATTGGAAAGTTGTTATTCCTTTTGGTCAACCACAAGAAATATAAACAAAGAAAACAAATAATGATAATAATAAATAAATAAGTAACCACAATCTTCTCCGCATTTGTTCAAACCTTCTACTGAATTATTGTTGTAACTTTGCAAATCTCGTAAAATCGAGAATTTATACGATCTAATCTCAGTCATTTTAGAAACCAACTCCACCATCTCTTATAAACTTTCCTAATATCATTTGCTCCGTTACGTTCTTAAACCCCGCAACTATCAAATCCATACCGTCGTAGTACTCCGTCGAGACCACTTTCGTTCGCCAGAGCTTCGGACTTCCGCTGTAAATCACCGTCATACCTTTAGCATTCCGTTCGAGTCTGTCTGAATATCCACAACCCAGGTACGGTTCATGGCTTCTCTGTTCTTCTTCAACCGTCTAATGTAAGATCTGAAAGTTTGGCTTTTAAACTTTTTTTTTTCGACGATGTACACAGTAGCTCGTGACCATTGCCGTTGCTTGCTTGGTTCCGTACAATCGTTAGAAAGTTTGCATCATTGGTCTCTGATTGGTTCTGTTCGACTAACAAGGTTATTAATTGTTTGAGGACGACTAGAACTTTTTTTGGTGTGTCGCTTTGCTTTGCTAAACTAAAGGTACAGATTCTTTGGTCTTCTCATCGTAGTATTTACTTATAATATCCGTTACTTTGCAGTACGGATTTTGTTTGTTTCTGTTGGTTGTTTCAGTTTCGCATTTTAGTATTTGATAAGTTCTTCGTAGCATGCAATAGACTTTAGTAGTTGTAATCATTATTGCATGTTCCCATTAGAATTACTTTCAGTTGGTTTATTGTTACATGGCCTTAACTTCTGTACTCTGTCACCCGAGCGCTTCTAACTTATCGTTTGGGCGTCAACGACATGAATACTTTCCGTGACAATGTGTAATCAAAATCACGGCATCTCTGACTTGTGCTTGTGTAGTACCTTGGCCCCTTAGAGGCGTATGGATCGATCCTAGTTCTGATTTTTGACTTCTGACTTCTAGGGGATGGAATAATGTGTGAACGCCACCCACACCATTTCATAGGTGCATGGGCTATGTGACAACCCTCACATCTACAGGTACTGTACAATTAATTAATTTAAATTATGTGCTTAATGACTGTGCTTGATTACAACTGACAACTCAAAGTGCTTTATGATTTCTGCATCATACATACATATGCATCATATTTTATACTATCACTCCGTATATTACACACAAACTTTAGTGACATACTTGATGCACAAAGCACAGTTAGCACATTGAACGGATAATTCAGAAACATGCTGACAATGCCAGCAATAGACATACAGTGTTTTTAAGGCCAAGTATGGGCCAGGGATAAGGTACTACACTAGTATGGAGTGTAGGGAAGTGAGGACCATAAAACTGCGTCACTAGGTGCTAGTTACAGTGCCGGGAAGTGCCTAAAACACACTTTAAATGCAGAATTCTGCACTCATTAATAAAATTCAGAATTTTAAAATACTAGTAAGTTGCAAAAATATGGCAGAATGGTCTTGTATACTTTCCTAAGTGCCGGGGATTAAAAGTGTTGCAAAAATACATATAAAAGACACTTTACGGACTAAGTGAACACTTTAAGGGAACGGTATCCAACCGAATAACCGGACATTACCCGGAACACTAAATATTTGCCAAACACATTGTTTATTTATTTCTTGGCTAGTCGTGATCCCCGAACACCCTAACACGCACTAGAAATCAAATAGCTAACATATATAAACATAATACTTGAATTCTAACTAGTGATTACCTATTAGTTACAAAATGTTACCCTTAACCCCCCCCCACCCTAAACCGATTTCGGTCCCCATGTGGACCCACACAACACCATACCATCCTTCATATCCTCTAACTTGATTTAATTCCATTTCTTTAATAGATGTTGCTTGTTGTGATGACTAAAACATAATGAACAAATCCTATAAGTAAGGCTTCATAGATCACAACCATACCTCACTTTTCACACCCCTTACCTTCACTCTCTCTCCCTCTTTCTCGGCTCCCCACAACCGCCCCCATCACCACCATTAAACCACCATCATCCTCCATTTTTCAAGTTCCATTCAAGCATCTAAGGTGATTCAAGGAAGTGCAAACTTGTGGGGCTTCAAAAGGGCTTTGTTCTTGCTTGTTCATCATCATTTCTCATCATCTTCTTCACTAGATTCTACCCTAGCCTTGTGCTAGTAGTAAGTCTTGTTACACCTTGTTTCATCTTGTTTCTTAGTTAAAATATGTAGTATGATGATTATGTTTAAATCACAAGAACAAGAACACTAAGAAGTTGAACATGAAACTTTACATACAGCTTGAACATAAAAGGTTAACTTGAAAGTGAAATGCTACTAGTTTGATGTAGTCATGAGTGTGTTGTTAGTTTTATGATGATTTTTGGTTTTGTGATGTTAATCACCATATGATCTTGTTAAATAATGTTAGGAAATATGATTTAACAAGAAAAGAAAATGGTTATGTGTTATGAAAAATAACCACTTTCTAGTTAGACATGAACTTGATGAAAATGATTTTTCACAAAATATAAATTAACTAGTAAGTTGATGAGTTTGTAAATCCAAGAGTTTACAAAGGATTTTTGTAAGAAACCAAGTCAGAAAAGCGGTTTTTGGAAAACCATGGCGATTACAAACACTTAAACTATTTTTTTTTTGGGATAAAGCAAGTGTGAAGATGTTTTATTTACAAGAAGAGTTCAAGAGTTTTATTTTAGTAAAAATTGTTTACAAGTTGTAAACACTAAATATTTCCAAGAAACTGATTTTTAAAGAAATAAATACGTTTCGGAAGGTAACTAAGTCTACTAAAAGCATTACCAAGTTACTACGCGTTTTCGAAATATATCAAGTTCATGACTAGTGTGAAACGCATATAGTTTTGCTCTTGGTAATGTAAAGATGATTCAAGGATTGTTGTTGATTGATTTTGAAAAGAAAATGATATGCTTAATAGCATGGACACCTCCATTTTTAGGGGAAACTCTGGTGAAATTTTCTAAAAATCCCAAGACTTAGAAAATATTTTTCCAAACCAATATTACAAGTATATTTTATGACTTGTGTTTCGAATATAAACTTCGCCATAATTTTTGTGACAAAATAAAAGTGTCGGAGGTTGATTTTCGTAATATAAAAATGGACAAGTATATACATATATATTGAGAATATATATTTGGCTAAACCGATTGTGTGATAATTTGTGGATTTGGGAACTAGTTATATTATTTAGAGAAAAATAATATAACTTAACGAAATACCGTTATTGGTATGTTTTGGATGGATAATTATTTGATAACGAAAAATATGAATTATCGCAACGTATAACATATTTTTGGAAACAAGTAGAAAATATATTACTTCGAGAAAATATGATATATTTTTCTAGCATACATGGAAATAGATATTTTTGGGATAAATAAGTTATTATATTTTTCTAAAGTGGGACTTAGGAATATATAATGTCAGTACTTTAATCACGAAATACATGTATAAATACCCCATCCTTGGGAAGGAAATACGCGTATAAAATACTTGAGAAATTCGGATACAAAATAGTTGCCTAACTACTATTCCAAAACCCTAAAAACAAAACTTAAGTTAAAATAATTATTATTATTTTAACAAGAAGTTAAGACTTGGAATAATGACAAAGTAACGTAACTCAAACCCGTAAATACAAAGGCAAGGCACGGCCCGTTCGTCTAATAAACATTAGTACATTGTAGGTGGTCGTATTTGCTGACGAGACCGGAGATTTGAGTACGATACAGGAGACGCATTTCGGTCAGTTCATGTCCCCCTTTTCTTTTAACTGTTTTCAGTTTTATAACTTCGGGGGTGGAATACATGTTACAATTATACAGACATTTTTATACATGGTATGATTAGCTTAAGGAGGGACTTTCATACACCGTTAGATCATGTGAATGAGTAGGCTGCTACTTAAGGCCATCAATCCTCGTTGTTAGGACTGAGGGACATGAGTGATAGATCTATTTGGGTATAGCGAGCCCACACCCATGAGGCCGAGACGACCCATAGTGGTGACTGTGTCTTACAGCCGAAGCCGGGTACAAATTTGCTAGGTTTGAGTCTTCCTACAACACTTCACACATATCAATGGCCTTGCAAACCATTGGTGATCTCCTTTTATTCCTTATTGCTACATATCAGGGACTTTATACATACATCGTCTACAAAGGATTATACATACTCACATACACATGAACTCGCTCAACTTTTTGTTAATTTTTCAAAATATATGTATTTCAGGGAATTGAACGCATCTGGCGAGCGAAGCACTTTAATGCTGCGTATTAAATAAAGATGTTATCCAAGTTTGTTGGGTTTGGGAGGTGTAACCCTTGCCTGGACGGGTCACATGTCTCCAAACCCCTTTTTATTTAGAGTCTTTTGTGGTGTCTTATGAACCCATTTAAATAGTTTGTAACTTTGCGTAAGTGTCGACATTTCCAAACAATGATGTTGTGGTATTATTAAACTAAATGAATGGATAAGCATTTTGTATTTTATTTTCATATAGAATTGTTATGATTGTTGCTATGGAATTAAGAAGTCACACCAAAATAAACCCACGCTTCCGCGAAAGCCAGGGTGTGACAGGCTAGCTAGCTATGCACCCCTCTGTTTCTGGCTCTGGGTGCTTCTATATTACATGACGCGTTTTGTTGATATATTATGGTCTTGTAATTCGGTTTATGTACTTGATATGTTCTGATATGTTTCTGTACTACATCTGATTATGTTTCGATCATGTATCAGATCTATGCCTCTGATTTAGTTCAGCATCTGTTTGTGAGTTGTGCCTGCATCAGTTCAGTTCTGTTTTCTGTATATCAGTCTTACATGTACTATTGATTTTTCCGTTACTGAGCAACCTTTGGCTCAGCCGTAGTTTCTTTGTTTTGTTGTCTTATTTGTTGACAGGTAATCAGGGAAATGTTGGGAACTAGCGATGATGAGAGTTAATGCAATTCAAGAATAAAAGACTTTTCTTTATTTCAGTATTTAAATTAACTAAGACTTTAGGATTTCTTAGTTTGCTTCGAGACTTTTGGTTGTCTTTTGGATCCCATATTTTTCCTTGTTAAATGTAATTGGTTTGGTTTTGATATCTGTAATAGTGACACGTCAGCCCTATTCGGGTTGGGGTGTTACAAAGTCACTACACACTTATGGGGAAATGTCTCTGTGATAATAACTCTAGCAAGAATAAGGCAATGGCTTAAACTCCTTGTTTTTTTATGAATTCGTTGAAGCCCTCAACAAAGAGGATCTGATAAACGTCTTTCTGAAGTTGGGTTACAAAAGAAAAATGACGAAGATTGGTGATTTCAGAAGAAATGAACTACCAACCTTCTGGCAAGTCATGATGGAGACTCTCTGTTGTGTTTAGAGATATTGAAGGAAACAAAGCCCTTTCCGAAACCAATAATATATGCGAGTATGCTAATCAGACACTGAAATACATTAAAGAATGTATGAACAAGAAGCAAAAACAACTTCAAGCTAAGGGGAAAGATAAAGAGTTGCTGAGAAAGGAGATTAAAGAAATCATCGATGAATAGATAAATGCTAGAGGCTGGTACAAAGAAATGTACGATGTTTGCCACAAGTTCATCCATTACAAGAAAACACTGAAGAAAGATGATCTCCACAAACCTGGCAAATTGTTTTAAAAACAATTGAATTTCATGTTATTTCTTTTTGTAAACTGTTTTTGAACAAAGGTTTTGTCACACCCCAACCGATAGCGGAATCATCGAGGCGCGACACTAAGCAAATCAGATTATTCAAGAGAATCCATAACAACTAATTTCGTGACAATATTTTTAACAAGTTTAACATCCCATACTATCAAACAAATATTCCACAGTAGTCATAACAGATATCTAAATCTCTCAAACAATCAAATCCGACAACTTAGATTTTTTTTATTTGGTGGATTTCTAAACTTCCTATCCATTTGCAGTAAACATCCATCAACCTGTTACATACATTAAAATAAAGTCAATACAATAATGTAAAGGTGAGTACACAAGTTTAATATAGATATTGATTAAAAGTGTTTACGCATAACCAGCATGCAACACGTAACAAGCGATTCAAGTAACTACCAACAATGATACAAGCTAACCACATGACTGCGAGTAGAGTATGCGCAACACATGTTCACCGAAGCGAACACGTGAAGTAAAGTATGTGATCCTTAACAACCCCTGACTAATCAGGTGCTGAGTCCGTATAGTACTATCGTTGCTAAGGGCGGTAGAGCAAGTCATCACTGTGTAACATAGCAACAAGTATTCAACGAATCACGTATATCATGCGAGTGCGGTTAGCGTTTATAAAGGGTTTAAATGTTTGTTTTTGATAATGAATGTTTGTAACACCCAAAAGTGCATTAAGCGAAAAAGGGTTCGAGTATACTCACCCCAGTGTGTGCTTAGCAAGTAAACACGGTCTGGAAATGGATTGAAGGGAGCGCCTGCCACACCCCCGAAACACCACATACGGGAACCCCCGCGAGGCGTGTGACGTACCAGGATCTAGCCACCAATCACTGTGATAACCCTCAAAATTACATGTATCCGTACGATTCATTAATGTTAATTAAAGTGCTTGATGTCTATGCTGAGTTACTTAACTACTTTCTGATTACTGTGTCATACTTACATGTGCTTTTTAACATACCAGTCTTGTACATAAAATTTACTAAATGGTCCTGTATGCTTTCCTAAGTGTTGGGAATTAAACGCGTTACAAAAAGAATACATAAAAGACACTACATGGAATAACTTGGCACTTTAACGAAACGGTATTCAACCGAACAACCGGACATTACCCGGAGCACAAAAATATTGTTAAAAACATTGTTTCACTTTTTCTGAGCTAGTTATGGTCCCCGAGGACTATAACACACTACATGAAACATGTATCACACTAAACACTAGATTTTCACCATTCACCTTCCACTAATTACCCTTTTACCACAACAAATTACATTTACCCCCTCCCCCATGTAATTTTCGGCTCAAGGTGGCCCCACCTTCAAAGATATTACAAGATTACATCAAATCCCCATGTAATCTTGCTTAGATATGATTTGATTCTTGTTAGTACTATTAGAAACATTAGGGCCAAAGGATATTAGATCATGATTGGATATAAGAACCACCATACATCTTCATCACCAACACAACACTCTTCTCTCCTCCTCCCACAACAAGCTCGGCCGAACACCCCTCTTACACCACACCCATTTTTGATTTCCATTCAAGTGATCCAAGGCCATCTCAAGGTGCATCAAGGTGAATAACGAAGTGTGGAACTCTTGGAACTTGAAGGACCTCAACCCCAAGCCTTTATCCACTTGATTTTCGATCTTGTTCTTCCCTAGCTTTAAGCTAGTTGTAAGACCTCTTTAAACTCTTGATACTTCATGTTTTTAGTGGTTAATAGATATGTCTTGATGAAATCATTTGAACACTAAAAGATCATGCACATTGATGTGCGTGAAGTGTGTTATAATTAGGACGTATATTTTAAGCCCCTTTTACACTTTTAGCCAAGTTTTAAATTTATAAAACACCATATTTACTAACACTAAACACACATATGGGCAAGTGCACCCATCGTGGACGTAGTATAGCGTTGGTAAGATACCGAGGTCGTCCAAGGACACAAGAGCTTTTAGTACCGGTTTATCCTCAACGTCTAATCAAATCAAAATGTTAGAAAAGGATTTTAAAACTAAGAAAATAAAACTAACTAAATGCTGAAAAATAAAAATAAAAATAAAAACAGATAGACAAGATGAATCACTTGGATCCGACTCGTGTATAGTGTAACCTTTGATTATTTTCGCACTTTTGCACTTGTTTAAGAGATTATCTTAGTTATTGTAGTAGGCCCCTCTTTTGAAGGTGACGTTACCCTCAACCCAGTAGTTTGAGTCAGCAAGGATACAATCCTAAAGGGTCGGATTATTGAAAGATAATTAATTAAGTTATTAATGCAAATTATGGTAGGCCCCTCTTTTGAGGGTGACGTTACCCTCGACTAAGTAGTCTGAGTCAGCAGGGATACAGTCCTAAATAGCCGGGTTATAGTATTAATAGTAGTTTAACTTATGAGGGGGTCAAAGAGTTTGGATCCCCACCATCCAATACCTTTGGGTATTGAAGGAGATCCTACTAAATTTGACCCTGGTCCCTTGCAGGACCTCTAAACGCTGAACAAGGGCAAGACTCTTACCAAACCGTTCCCTTAACCCCCGACCAGGTAGCCAACATACCTCCATATAGATCGTGGAGATATGAATGGTGAAAATCTTTTATTTTATATAGACAGTAAAATAATGTCAAGACACCACGGACAAATGATAAGGAAGAATCACCTTCAACATAAGAAACTAGTTATTAAAGTCATTAATACAAAACCAAATAAAAAGTGCAAAAGATTAAAAATAAAAAGTATTACACTAGACACTTGTCTTCACCAAGTGATGTAAGAGACTTAGGCAAACATGGCCTTTGATTGTTAAGAACTCATACGATCAATCTTGGATCCCGAGATGACTCACACACTCTATGATGGACAATGGATGATGGTGGTGGATGATGGTGTTATGGTGGTGGTAGGTGGTGGGTGAAGTGTGAGAGAGGTGGTGTGCCAAGGGATGAGTTGAAATGGCTCCAAGCACTCCTATTTATAGGCTGAACAGAAGCCTGGGCACGGCCCCTTGCCCGCTGGGCACGGCCCTGTGTCCATCTGACTCTCTCTCTTCATTAATTGTAATTCTCAATTACAATAAATGCGCCTGCAGGAAGTTGAGCATTTCCCCGTGTCCGCTGAGCACGGCCTCGTGGTGGGCGATGGAAGCTTCTACAGGTTTGTCTTTTGTGCCAAGGCTGACCATGACCCCATGTTCGCTGGGCACGCCCCGTGTTGAGCTGGACACGCCCCGTGTTGAGCTGGACACGCCTCGTGCTCAGCTGGGCACAGCCCCATGCTCAGCTTTCTTCTTGTTTTTGCTTTGGGAGATGCTGTCGAGGAGCCGGACATGCCACGTTTCTTCCTTTTCTTTATATTTATGTTGGATTTGGCTGCATTTTTCCTTCTTTTGTTCGTTTAAGCTCTTTTAACCCTGAAAATACAAAAGGAAGACAAAAGCACACTTTTTCCAACATTAGTACTTAAAAAGGGTTAGTTTTATGCCACATTTGATGTAATTTATATGTTGCATTTTACACACATCAAATACCCCCACACTTGAATCTTTGCTTGTCCTCAAGCAAAACTGTTTATAATATGGCTTACACGCCCAAATGGAATAGGTAGAAGAGAAGTTTTGGGCTTGTCTAGCGTGTCGGGGATCCAAGATTCTTTATTAGGCTTTATTTTTATGTTATTTACAATCCTATTCGTTATGATTTATTTTGAACTTTTCATAAGAGAAATTATTTATTTGGGCATAACATGCCTTTTTAAAATTCTATTTATATACAAGTTCACATACCTCACGGGGGATCACTCAACACTCGGCCGAAGATGTATTTTTGTGAAACACTCGAGAGCGGCATGGAACTTACTCCTACCATAAGCTTGCCAAGCAATCAATCCTCCTCCTTTTTAACTATATACCTTTGTAAATATCAGGAGGACTTTTGGGTGAAGGGTTAGGCTTGGGTTAAAGGTAGGTTGTTGGGTTAGTGGTTAGTAGAAAAGGGCGAAAAAGCGTAAAAAGCGTCGGTTTTCGTAAAATACTTTGTTTTTTTTTTGTTTTTTTCTTTTTCTTTTTTTTATTCTAATGAAGCATTTTCATACAAGGTTTCTTTTGATGAGCTTGTTTGTTTATTTTCACTTCATCATCAATCATCATTTTTTTTTCAAGAGTCACACGAAAACCAAACTTTGTTACTAAAATAAAGGGTAAAAAAATGAAAAAGGGGTTTTGGTGGGTAAAAGGGTTTTGGGTTAAGAAATGAAAAGGTTTAGGCTCAAAGGGGTTAACTAGGGGGATTTTTTTGGGTAGGTGAAATGAAAAATGAAAATAATGGTGTTGAAAGAAAAAAAAGGGTTAGTGCTAATGCCTCCATCATTTACTTACTTGGGTTTAAGTTGGTAAGGACCAGGAATGAATTGTCGTGGCAAGTTCTAGAGTCGTAAGAACCAAGCGGCTATTCACACAAGAAACGAAAAATGAGCATTTAGTGTAAAGATATGTATTTGTATGCTCTATAAAGGCTCAAAACTCACTTTTGTGGGAATGGGTTTTTACGTGATCAAGTATATATAATCAAATTTTAACTAAGTTTGTCATGCCGTTTCATAATTTTCTTATGTTGGTTCTTTTTATCACGACGCTATCGGTTGTAAATTTGTAAAAATATAACCTTGTTAGACTTAGAATTCCCAACTTAAACTTTAGACAAGTAAAAAAAATGCAATTTTTTCAAAAATTTGGGGTGATTAGTGGTTCCAATAGAGTTTTGTGTAAGGCTTGTTATTAGGACTTGCAAAATTCAAGGCTTTAGCATCCCCCCCACACTTAAATTACACATTGTCCTCAATGTGTCCCAAAAGTAAGTTTTTTAGGTTGATTGAATGTGTAAAATGGTGTTAAAAGCATAATTTTATGTTACTGGCAGTCTGGACACGGCCCCGTGGTGACCGGGCACGGCCCCGTGTTCAGGTGCCAGTAACAAAAATTAAAGAAAAGAAATAGAAGGCTGGACACGGGGGCGTGTTCAGTGAACACGGCCCGTGTCCAGTTACCTGAACTGGGCAATTTTCTGCAGGATGTTCAGCACGGGGGCGTGTTGGGTTGAGCACGACCCCGTGCTGAACTTGCTGTAATGAAGAAAAATTGTCGAGAGGCTCTATTTTTGTGCATGGGGTGTTGGTTCAAGCTTCTCTTAGTATCCTTCACCATCCCGAGTGTGTTTTATTCCTGCAAATTAAAACTAAACTAGAAAGCATAAAAGTTAAACTAATCTAAAATTAAGGATAGTTCCGCGGAATGCCTCCGTGGTGCGCCACGTTTATAAGGGTCATTGGCTAGACCCTCCTTATCGGGTGGTTCTGGCTCATCTTCAATTAGGGGGTCATTATTGCCAAAAGGATATTTCATTGAGCGCTCAAGATCTATGCTCCTTTTGAATGCCCCTAATTGAAGAGGTAGATTGTTGAACTTCCGGTTTTTCAAAGCTTCATGAGTTTTTACAAAAGGACGTCCCAACACTAGAGGAGCGTCATCGAGGATGACAAAGTCGGTTGGGATTACCATTTAATTTGTTTGAACCAAGACATCCTCCACTACAACGATTGATTTTATTACTTTCCGATCGGATAGAAAAATGGGTATTTGAAGTGGAGAAAAATCACTAATACTTAATTTTTTGAAAATGTAGTTAGGCATTATGTTAACACAAAGATCTTTATCAATGGTGATATTACTAATAAAGGAATTTTGAAAGAAACATGGAACCGGTGTAATATTAATTTCAAAAGGGTCTTCTTTTATTAGCGAAGTTTGATCATTAGTTAACTTAACACTTACCATTTCTTCAATTTTAGTGTTAGTGTTTAACTCTTTTAAAAACTTAGCATGAGTGGGTACTAAACAATGATTTTCAAAAGAAGGTGACAAGAGATTAATTTCTTCAAAATTAGACTCTTCTTGAATTTTAACGCTACTGTCCTCACCATTTTCGTTGTTTAACTCATGTGTCGGTTTTTCACTTATTTGTTCTTCCATTTTTAACTCTTCAACTATCGTTTTTTTATTTAATTCTTCTCTTGCGCAGGACTCCTCTTCCCTTGCTCGAGATTCTTTTATGCATCTTTCGATAATTTTATGTTTTTCTATTATCCTATCGGCTATGTCGGTGATAGAGTAAGGATCGGGATCCTCAAAGCTTGAATCCGGTTGTTCGATCCTTGGTTCCTCATAGTACCCATATGAAGTAGATGGTTCACACCATTGTCCTTCATCGTAAGCATATGATGGATAAGGGTCGTAATTTTGTTCTTCATAGTACTCATATGAGGTGGGTTGTTCACGCCATGGTTCCCCATAATAAGTATATGAAGGTGGTGGCTCATATCTTGACTTCTCAAAGTATGAGTATGAAGGTTCATACCTTGGTTCATCAAAATATGAGTATGAGGGGCTAGGTTCATACCTTTTGTCTTCATAGGATTTGTATGAAGTTGATGGCTCGTAGCTGGGCTCCTCATAGTAGTTGTATGAAGTGGATGGTTGAAATAGGTTACAACATTGTACCGAGTGCGGGTTTCCACAATTAGTGCAATAGTCTCTCATATAATCATCCTCCTCATAGGTGTAGTTGTAGCCTCCTGAGTATTGATCCATAGGGATCACTCAACAGACCACAACTGAGTCTCGGGACTAGAAAACAAGAATAAATACGGAAACAGAGGCTGGACACGGCCCCGTGTCTTGTGAACACGGCCCCGTGTTCAGGGTCTGTATCTGGGCGTTTTAATTAAAGTTACTGGTCTCGTTGAGCACGGGGGCGTGTTTAGTGAGCACGGCCCCGTGTTCAGACTCTGTATCTGGGTATCTAACTAAAAATATGCAGCACGGCCCCGTGTTCAGTGAAGACGGCCCCATGTTCAGGCTACTGTAAATGCAAACTAAACTAAAATGCAGAAAAATGTGCGCGCGTTTTAAAAAGGTTTTGAAAAACTGATTAGGCCGTCGATTTTAAGCTTTCTTAGAATCTTTGTGTCCCCGGCAACGGCGCCAAAAACTTGATGTGCGTGAAGTGTGTTATAATTAGGATGTATATTTTAAGCCCCTTTTACACTTTTAGCCAAGTTTTAAATTTATAAAACATGATATTTACTAACACTAAACACACATATGGGCAAGTGCACCCATCGTGGACATAGTATAGTGTTGGTAAGATACCGAGTTCGTCCAAGGACACAAGAGCTTTTAGTACCAGTTTATCCTCAACGTCTAATCAAATCAAAATGTTAGAAAAGATTTTTAAAACGAAGAAAATAAAACTAACTAAATGCTGAAAAATAAAAATAAAAATAAAAACAGATAGACAAGATGAATCACTTGGATCCAACACGTGTATAGTGTAACTTTTGATTATTTTCGCACTTTTGCACTTGTTTAAGAGATTATCTTAGTTATTGTAGTAGGCCCCTCTTTTGAAGGTGACGTTACCCTCAACCCAGTAGTTTGAGTCAGCAAGGATACAATCCTAAAGGGTCGGATTATTGAAAGATAATTAATTAAGTTATTAATGCAAATTATGGTAGGCCCCTCTTTTGAAGGTGACGTTACCCTCGACTAAGTAGTCTGAGTCAGCAGGGATACAGTCCTAAATAGCCGGGTTATAGTATTAATAGTAGTTTAACTTATGAGGGGGTCAAAGAGTTTGGATCCCCGCCATCCAATACCTTTGGGTATTGAAGGAGATCCTACTAAATTTGACCCTAGTCCCTTGCAGGACCTCTAAACGCTGAACAAGGGCAAGACTCTTACCAAACCGTTCCCTTAACCCCCGACCAGGTAGCCAACATACCTCCATATAGACCGTGGAGATATGAATGGTGAAAATCTTTTATTTTATTAGACAGTAAAATAATGTCAAGACACCACGGACAAACGATAAGGAAGAATCACCTTCAACATAAGAAACTAGTTATTAAAGTCATTAAAACCAAATAAAAAGTGCAAAAGATTAAAAATAAAAAGTATTACACTAGACACTTGTCTTCACCAAGTGATGTAAGAGACTTAGGCAAACATGGCCTTTGATTGTCAAGAACTCTTACGATCAATCTTGGATCCCGAGATGACTCACGCACTCTATGATGGACAATGGATGATGGTGGTGGATGATGGTGTTATGGTGGTGGTGGGTTGTGGGTGAAGTGTGAGAGAGGTGGTGTGCCAAGGGATGAGTTGAAATGGCTCCAAGCACTCCTATTTATAGGCTGAACAGAAGCCTGGGCACGGCCCCGTGCCCGCTGGGCACGGCCCCGTGTCCATCTGACTCTCTCTCTTCATTAATTGTAATTCGCAATTACAATAAATGCGCCTGCAGGAAGTTGAGCACGGCCCTGTGGTGGGCGATGGAAGCTTCTACAGGTTTGTCTTTTGTGCCAAGGCTGACCATGACCCCGTGTTCGCTGGGCACGCCCCGTGTTGAGCTGGACATGCCCCGTGTGGAGCTGGACACGCCCCGTGCTCAGCTGGGCACAGCCCCATGCTCAGCTTTCTTCTTGTTTTTGCTTTGGGAGATGCTGTCGAGGAGTCAGGCGTGCCACGTTTCTTCCTTTTCTTTATATTTATGTTGGATTTGGCTGCATTTTTCCTTCTTTTGTTCGTTTAAGCTCTTTTAACCCTGAAAATACAAAAGGAAGACAAAAGCACACTTTTTCCAACATTAGTACTTAAAAAGGGTTAGTTTTATGCCACATTTGATGTAATTTATATGTTGCATTTTACACACATCACACATAAATCTTGAACATAAAGCTTTACATAATATGAAAATGGATGAAACAAGATGAAATAATACTAGTATGATATTGTCTTGGTTATGTTGATGATTGGTTGTTGATTTCTTGGTAGTATGATGATAATCATCATATGGAACTTGTTAAATCATGATTGAAAACATGAGTTAACAAGTTAGGAGGTGATTAGGGGTTTACATAAAAGAATCACCTCCATATTTAGACATGAACTTGGTGATAAAATGATTTCTTTTAAAAATAATAAACCAAGTGAACTAGTGATCTTGTAGATCTAAAACTTGTGAGTGATTTTCCTAAATAAACCAAGTTTAAAAGACGGTTTTCGAAAGATCATGATCCCTACACTATTTTCGACATCAGGTAAACCCCTGCTAGGGATTGTTAAACGCTTATTCATCGTTATCCTCTCCCACATATTGATGACCTATTTGACCAGTTGCAAGGGTCAAATTTCTATTCCAAGATTGACCTGAGGTCAGGTTACCATCAACTGAGAGTCAGAGACGAGGATATCTCTAAAACAACATTCAGGACTCGTTATGGGCATTACGAGTTTCTGGTTATGCCTTTTGGATTGACGAATGCACCTACGGTCTTCACGGATCTCATGAACCGAGGGTGCAAACCTTACCTGGATAAGTCTGTCATAGTTTTCATCGACGACATCCAGATCTATTCGAAGAGTCAGGAAGAACACGCGCAACACCTGAGGCTTATTTTGGAACTTCTTCGAACAGAGCAGTTGTATGCTAAATTTTCAAAATGTGACTTCTGGCTTCGCGAAGTCCACTTTCTAGGCTACGTGGTAAAGAAGGATGGGATTCATGTTGATCCATCCAAGGTTGACTCGATCAAGAACTGGCCTGCACCTCGTACACCAACAGAAATACGCCAATTCTTGGGTTTGGCAGGCTACTACAGACGATTCATCAAAGATTTCTCCAAGATTGCGCAACCTCTCACCTCACTAACTCAGAAGGGTGTCACCTATCGTTGGGGTGATGCACAGGAATCCGCATTTCAGCACTTGAAAGATAGACTTTGTAGCGCACCTATCCTCTCATTGCCTGAAGGCACAAATGATTTTCTGGTTTATTACGACGCTTCCATCCAAGGACTTGGTTGCGTGTTGATGCAACGTGACAAGGTCATTGCCTACGCATCACTCCAACTTAAGGTTGACGAAAGGAACTACACTACGCACAACTTGGAATTGGGAGCGGTTGTTTTTGCACTTAAGATATGGAGACATTATCTGTACGGTACCAAGTGCACCATTTACACCGATCACAGGAGTCTCGAGCATATCTTCAAGAAAAAGGAGCTAAACATGCGACAACGCCGATGGGTCGAGCTCTTGAATGATTATGAATGCGCTATCAAATATCATCCGGGCAAGGCCAATGTTGTGGCTGACGACCTCAGTCGAAAGAATTCTACAACTAAGCGTGTACGTGCGTTACAGCTTACCATTCACTCTAGCCTTCCCGCTTAGATACGAGATGCTCAGGTTGAAGCGTTGAAAGCAAAGAACATCAGGGCTGAGTCCTTACGAGGATTGAGGCAGCGGCTAGAACAAAAGGAAGACAACGCCTACTATGTAACAGGGCGCATCTGGATTCCACTTTATGGAAACTTATGCGAGCTAGTGATGGATGAAGCACATAAGTGCCAACCTCCATCATTTCTGATCGTGACTCGCGTTTTACATCCGAATTGTGGCAAGCTATGCACAAGTCCTTTGCTTCTCGATTAGACATGAGCACGGCATATCATCCACAGACGGATGGGCATTCTGAATGCACCATCCAAACCCTTGAAGACATGCTTAGGGCATGTGTAATCGACTTTGGTAATGGCTGGGAAAAAGACCTCCAGTTAGTGGAGTTTTCGTATTACAACAGTTACCACACCAGTATCCAGGCCGCTCCGTTCGAGGCATTGTACGGATGGAAATGTCGATCACCTCTTTGTTGGGCAGAGATTGGCGACAGTCAAATCACTGGCCCAGAACTTGTGGTAGAGACAACTGAGAAGATTGCTCAAATACGACAACGAATGACGGCAGCTCATGATCATCAGAAAAGCTATGCTGATAAGCGAAGGAAACCACTCGAGTTCCAGGTTGGGGATCGGGTGCTACTTAAAGTCTCACTTTGGAAAGGTGTAGTTCGTTTTGGCAAACGAGGCAAACTCAACCCGCGATATGTTGGACCCTTCGAAATCATTGAGAAGATTGGCAAGGTGGCCTACAAGCTAAATCTACCGGTAGAACTCAGCGGAGTTCACAATGTTTTCCATGTGTCGAATCTAAAGAAGTGTCTGTCAGATGAGACACTCATAGTTCCTCTCAAGGAGCTCATTATTGACGACCAGCTGCGATTCGTCGAGGAACCAATAGAGATTACTGATTGAGATGTTAAGGTTCTCAAGCGTACCAGAATACCTCTTGTTCGAGTTCGTTGGAACTCCCGTCGTGGCCCAGAGTATACCTGGGAACGAGAAGACCAAATGAAACTCAAGTATCCCCAGTTGTTTAAGAAAAGTGCAACCACTACTGAGGCTGAAGCTACTGCAGAATTTCGGGACGAAATTCCAAACCAACGGGGGAATGATGTGACACCCCAGGAAAACCAGGAAACCACGCAACTTAACTAGCTTCCTCAGTAAACACGTGCTAAATTTTGGGACAAAATTCTCTTAACAGGGGGAGAATGTGACAACCCTCAAAAATACATGTATCCGTACGATTCATTAATGTTAATTAAAGTGCTTGATGTCTGTGCTGAGTTAATTATCTGCTTTCTGATTACTGTGTCATACTTACATGTGCTTTTTAACACACCAGTCTTGTAAAGAAAATTTACTAAATGGTCCTGTATGCTTTCCTAAGTGTTAGGAATTAAACGCGTTACAAAAAGAATACATAAAAGACACTACATGGAATAACTTGGCACTTTAACGAAACGGTATTCAACCGAACAACCGGACATTACCCGGAACACAAAAATATTGTTAAAAACATTGTTTCACTTTTTCTGAGTTAGTTATGGTCCCCGAGCACTATAACACACTACATGAAACATGTATCACACTAAACACTAGACTTTCACCATTCACCTTCCACTAATTACCCTTTTACCACAACAAACTACATTTACCCCCTCCCCCATGTAATTTTTGGCTCAAGGTGGCCCCACCTTCAAAGATATTACATGATTACATCAAATCCCCATGTAATCTTGCTAAGATATGATTTGATTCTTGTTAGTACTATTATAAACATTAGGACTAAAGGATATTAGATCAAGATTGGATATAAGAACCACCATACATCTTCATCACCAACACAACACTCTTCTCTCCTTCTCCCACAACAATCTCGGCCGAACACCCCTCTTACACCACACCAATTTTCGATTTCCATTCAAGTGATCCAAGGCCAACTCAAGGTGCATCAAGGTGAATAAGGAAGTGTGGAACTCTTGGAACTTGAAGGACCTCAACCACAAGCCTTTATCCACTTGATTTTCGATCTTGTTCTTCCCTAGCTTTAAGCTAGTTGTAAGACCTCTTTAAACTCTTGAAACTTCATATTTTTAGTGGTTAATAGATATGTCTTGATGAAATCATTTGAACACTAAAAGATCATGCACATAAATCTTGAACATAAAGCTTTACATAATATGAAAATGGATGAAGCAAGATGAAATAGTACTAGTATGATATTGTCTTGGTTATGTTGATGATTGGTTTTTGATTTCTTGGTAGTATGATGATAATCATCATATGGAACTTGTTAAATCATGATTGAAAACACGAGTTAATAAGTTAGGAGGTGATTAGGGGTTTACATAAAAGAATCACCTCCATATTTAGACATGAACTTGGTGATAAAATGATTTCTTGTAAAAATAATAAACCAAGTGAACTAGTGATCTTGTAGATCTAAAACTTGTGAGTGATTTTCCAAAATAAACCAAGTTTAGAAGACGGTTTTCGAAAGATCATGATCCCAACACTATTTTGGAAATAAAGTAAGCATATAGATACTAGTGACACATGAAAATATTGTAAATAAATATTTTTGTAAAATATGATCACAAGTTGTGAACATCTAAAAATCCCGAGAATGAGATTTTAACAAAAGTAAACACACTTTGGAGGGTAACTAAACCCACTAAACGCCGTACCAAGTTATTACGCGTTTTTATGAAACATCAAGTTCATGTTGGTTTGTAAATGGAATAGTTTGCTCATGGTAAATTGTTGTTGATTGTTGAATGATTTTTGGAAAAGAAAATGATATCCTTATTAGCATGGACACCTCCATTTACAAGGGAAACTCTGGCGAAATTTTCTAAAAATTTCAACACTTAGAAATTATTTTTCTAACAAGTGTTCGCAAATACGTTTTAACTATGTTTTTCAAAATAAACTTCGCCATGAGTTATGTTACAAAAATACAAAGTATCGGAGGTTGATTTTTACAAGTAAAATGGATAAATATATGTTTAGAATATATATTTTATACTAGAACACTTGTGTGGATACTTGATTATTTTGTGAGAAAGTTATATATTATTTGAGGGTAAAATAATATAACTTAACATTAGAATTGTGTGGTACGTGATAGAAGTAACGAGTAGATAAACCGTACGTAGGATACGTGTTATGCATGCACGAAAAACAGATTGTTATCTGTACCTCATTGGGACGTGCTTGATTTCTGATTATTAGAGTAACTAATCTAACCGAGCAAACCAAGGTGAGTTCACACTCTTTCTAAGGCATGGGATTCCCGGTGGTTGGGAATGGGTTAAAGAACTAAAACAGAACCTGCATATCCTCCTTGGGTAGGATATGTACCGCCATCCTCCATAGGTAGGATGCCAATATTAAGGAATGGGTTAAAGAACTAAAACGGAACCTGCATATCCTCCTTGGGTAGGATATGTACCGCCATCCTCCATAGGTAGGATGCCAATATTATTCCTGCGTATTCTCCTTGGGTAGAATACGTACGTTCGTCCTCCTTGGGTAGGACAACAACCTCAAAACTACAAGACAAAACTCTATAATTAAGTCCCTCATTTTATATCGACTTAATCGCCGAGGCCAGTGGCGAGCGGGTCATTAGTTAATAGCACTATTAGGTTTAACAAACCTCACACCATGCCAGTCGGACGGGCGTGTACTAATGGACTATGGCAAACTGTCAATGATGATAGACATTGACGTAGGGCACAACTTACTTTCGTTAGTAGTCGATATGGTAACGGTCTAGTGGTTCACATGGGGAAGCCCCCACTGATTATGGATATGGTTTGGGTAATAAAGAAGGAACTGGTTAATCATATTTTCAACTATGGGGTAATCCCCACGACAAGTAAGCCAGCAAAAGACAAACCATGTTCTCGGAAACAACTTAAAACTAAACAACCAACTGTGAACTCACTCAACTTTGTTGTTGACTCGTTGTTACATGCCTTACAGGTCGCTAGATGCTTATGGAGCTTGCACGAGGAGGAGGTTGTTGTGGGATATGGACTGTTATGTTCCGTGCTTAACATTTGAACTTTATGAACTTATTAAACTTATGTTTTGGTTTTACGTTTTATGCTTCCGCTGTTAACTTAAAGTTGGTTACTTTCTCTTGGTCCCCAATTGTATTGTGGCTGGTTTTATTAACTTAATTACGTTGTTCAATATGATTGGTGGCTCGATCCTGGTCATGTCACGCCTGCAAGCGGTGATACTCCGCACGGTGGAATTTGGGGGGTGTGACAATCACATTGAACTCATACATGATTTAAATAAAAACTTTCATTTATTAAGATAAAGTATTACATTACATAAAGCATAACACATCGTATTCAGCGGAAGCATAAATCATTTGTTAAGTGTTAAAAAAACCGTATGTACAAAAACCATCAGGCTTGTCTCGCGATTCCATGCATTACGACTCATGACCACTCCAGCATCCCAGACGGCAAGTTCCACGATCCACGTAATCTGTAACCTACGAGCATGCACAGAAATGTATCAGACAACGCTGGTGAGTTCATAGTTTTACGAAAACGTTAGTTACCAAGTATTTAATTCCGTTCATTGATTACAATGTTGATAATACCTCGGATACAAGATGGCTCCTAATGTATGTTTTGCCTGTTCCCCAGTGCTCCTATCAAAGCACTGGGCATGACTGGGTCATTAGTTCACACCCGTCCTCTCCGGTACGGGGTGAGGGTGCCAAACCAAAGTAGCGCTACCAACTAATAACCCGTTACCTCTCCGGTAACAAAAAGATGGGACTTAAAGGTGATAGGACGAGTGTATTATCCAACATTCCAGATTTACCCACAAGACGTATTCTCTCAGGAATACCCAATTGATTTACCCAAAAACCTATCCCTCTCAGGGATACCCAATGACTGTCCCAACCACCGGGACGCATTGGTACTTAGATTGCTTGGTTTGTTAAGTTACTTTACCCGTTCCAAGTTGGTCAACCAAACGCCGTGGTTACCAAGAGTAGTTAGTTTCACAATCACATAAGTCACGTATTTAATACAGGTTACATTCATCATCAAGATCATTGTATGGCATGTATCAGTACCCAATTCACATACAAAACCACACCCCATGTGACCAACGCAAATCAACACATAACACATACAGTTATTCAAAGTCATACAAATCCGTAATTCATATGTATGTGCCATTCATAGTGACCAAATCATGTTTCCTCAGTCATAATTAGTCATCATTAACAGGCAGTAACAGGGTTCTATTAACCAAATCATTCTTTATTATACATGCAATAAACATCATATCCTACTGTACATGCAAGGCTTCTCGGCGAAATACCCTATACGGCAAAGAACCATAGAAAACGAAGAACATATTTCGTCGACGACTTGTATGACGAAAGACCACTAAGTTTCATCGGGTTCACATATGACGAAACACCTACTAAGTTTCCTCGAGGTCTGTTAACGGGGCCTTCGTCACCTAACATCAGTTCCATATTCTTCAGTAAGATCAAATCGGCTACACTTTTACTTTTACACAACCCAATCAGTTACACAATTAATCATAGATGATAGAAACAGTTTTCCATACACAATTATTCCAGAATTCGCATGAACACTAATCACCCTTTTGCCAATTAACAATAGTTATAAGGATTACCATAATCATATTAAATCAACGTGTTCGTATTTTAATCATAACTCGAGGTTAAGACACAATCGCTTCCATCACAACATGTTATTTGGATCAGCCCTATGAACAACCAGTTACATAACATCTCATCATATTAACAATGTTCATATTATTATTAAATTTCTCTAACAAAATCCCTAGATCGACAGAATCATAAGCATCCTTGTATCACATAAATCAGTCACACATAGCCAAGCACAATCAACAAAAGATTAAAATAAACATAACCATACTAACCGAGGTATTGCCGACGGTACGTTAGATCGATGAAAGGAATGCTTCGAGAGGAGAAGATGGCCGGATTCAACGGTTGCCGTCATACAGGGAATGGGGAGAGAAAAATAGTTTTAGGGTTGATGTTTCGCCGGTTACAAAGGTTTTAAACAACCCAAAAGAATGTTGGGCCATGAATTGATCTGGGCCGCGGGCCTTTTGGGCGAAAGACTGGCTCGACGAAAAACATTTTTCGTCAATATAGGAAGCGACGAAACATCATTTTTCGTCCAGTGAGTTTGTGGCGAAGAATGGAGTTCCTAGTCATTTGATTCCATTACTCATAAACCATAACATTACACAATTGAATCACTAATCTTTCAAACAATCACACAATACATAACACAAAACAAATTGTCAAACAAGATTGAGAAACAAGTGAGGCATAGGGGACGGAACTTGAAATCTCGGGTTGTCACATCATCCCCAACTTGAAAGAAATTTCTTCCCGAAATTTGATAAGTAAACCAAAAGCGGCAAAATGTCAGATCAGGATGACCGTGGATTTTCCTCGGGTATCACATCATCCCTAACTTAAAAGGGAATTTCATCCCGAAATTCATCAATGACATCAGATATTGATTCAACCATCTGAACAACTGAAGATACTTGAGCTTCCTCTGAGTACTGCGTTCCCACGTGAACTCCAGTCCACGTTTTGTGCTCCAACGAATTCTTACAATTGAATTTCGACTATGATAACGAATCTTGACTTCTTCGTCCATGTTTTCGATAGATTTCTCGATAACTGCAACTTGTCATTAACCTTGGATTCTATTAAGGATATCACTAGTTTTCCGTCGGACAGACACTTCTTTGGATTTGAGGCATTAATGTCATCGCGAACGTTACCCAGTTCGTTAGGTAACTCGAGTTTGTGAGCCCTGTCACCGATTCGTTCCAGAAATCCGAATGTCCCAACGTGTCGTAAACTAAGCTTGCCCCGTTTTCCATAGCATACCGCACCCTCCCAGGGTGAGACTTTCGACATGATACGATCACCTATAGCGATCTTCCAGCGTCTCCTACGCTTTTCAGCTTTCCTGACGGTCATACATTGCCGCCAAACGATTCCCGATCCAAACAATCTTCCCACGAGTTTCGAGTACAAGTCCTGGACCTGTGATTAGGTTGTCACCCACCTTAATCCAACAAGGAGATTA
This sequence comes from Helianthus annuus, assembly GCF_002127325.2. Taxonomy (NCBI): domain Eukaryota; kingdom Viridiplantae; phylum Streptophyta; class Magnoliopsida; order Asterales; family Asteraceae; genus Helianthus; species Helianthus annuus. Next base: position 118,122,261 of record NC_035436.2, read on the forward strand.
GCGTTACTGTCCCTGTAATGCCTCAAACAGAGTTGTCTGAATACTAGAATGGTGACTGCTATGGTAGAACTCAACCAAAGGTAAATGTCCTTCTATTCTTACTAAATCAATCACACACATGCTCGCAGCATATCTTCGAGTGTCAGGATGGTTCGTTTGTTCTGACCATTTGTCCAACAGTGATAAGCAATGTTCATGTCTAGACGTGAGCCAAGGGTGTTGTGTATCGCATGTCATAAATCAGGTATAGTTCAAAATCAGAGGTAACAGGAGTTGGCACCTCATGTCTAAAAGCCGCCTCTCTCAGAGGAATATTCACAAGCTGTGAAGACTCGTCCGTTTCCTTGATTGCAAGAAAGTGTGCAGGTTACGTGAGAAAATCAACGATCACCCAAGTGATATTGTTTTCGTTTCGAGTTGTGAGTAAACTCGACAAAATCTATGGCAGCCTGTTCTCATTTCCATATGGGTGTTGCTGGTGGCTGATACTCCACCTTGACGTTCCCACAAGTCAAACATCAGTCACATACGTTGCCAGGTGGGACTTCATGCCCGATCACCAGTACAAGGTTTATAGATCCTAATATCCCTCATCAAAACCCAGACGACTAGAATATCGAGGCCGGTGTGCTTTGCTCAACACAAATTCCCTGCAGTTGTCGTATAATGAGATCCACATTCGTTCCATGAGATAGCGAATATCGTCTGACCTGCCAAAGGTTGCTTCTCCATGCCCCGCATGGGTTCAACTTGAAAATTCTCCTCCATCAGTTCTCCAGTTTAAACAAAGCAAGTCTGATCAGGTAGGTTAGAGTCAATAGTGAGCTGCAAGCTCACACACGTTTAGGTTCCGTTGTCAAATTCATTCAAAGGTTCCATCCAGCGATGCCATCACATGTTTAGCTCTTTTCAAAACCAGGGTACACGGGAGGCTCTTGCGATCGGTCTAAGTGGTGCATTTGGTACCGTCCAAGTAATGCCTCCAATCTACATCCAAAGACGATGGTTTCCCCCGCAGGTTGTGTCGTGCAGTTCCTCTTCGTAACTCCATTACATAAGTCATCACCATCTCGTGTTGCATCGGCGTGTAACTGGGACTCTGATTCGAACCATCATGGTTTACCACTAAATCACTCGCACCCTCGGGTAAAGACGATGCTCAGTGAATTGCAGAGTTGGGATTCGAAAGCTGAAAAGAAGCCCTCTTGTTTTGTCTTCCATGAACACAGCACCCTGCTGTGCTAGGGAGGTTACAGCGGCACAATTTTTTGAATATCCCTCAATGAATCTGCGATAATGTCTAGCGAAACCAAGGGATTGCTGTATCCCCGAAGGAATCTTTGGTGCCGATCAGTTTCTAACAAAATGGCTCTTAGCGAGATCCACGTGTATTCCCACTTCGTTGATTACATGACCAAGAGAGTGTACTTCTCGAATCCTGAAGTCACTTTGTGGTAGATTTCGCGTAGAGTTACTACTCCCCTAGGAGCTCCAGAATATGATACATATGCCGCCCATGATGTTCCTTTCTCCTGGAAGTAATTAAAAATGTCATCAATAAGCACGGTCGATTCATGTGGTCCATAAAGTTGCCGGTGTGTTGATTAACCCAACGGTCATGGAATACAAAGTCGCAATGGCCGCATTGCATTTGATATGCCGTTTTAGAAACATTCTCCCCTTGAACTTCCATCTAATGATAGTTCATTCGTTAGTCAATCCTCGAATGGGAGCTTGATCCTCGCAACTGGTCGACAGGTTGTCAATACATGGTCGAGGAAAACGGTTCTTGACTGCCACCTTGTTAAGTTCTCGATAGTCAATCCACATACGAAAAGGCCTATCTTCACAGATATAACTGGGGCTCCCCAAAGCGAAAAGAAAACTAGGTCCGACAAAACTCCTGTCCAACGGTTCCTGTAGTTGATTTGACAATTCTTGCAACCCTCCTGGTGCAAGATGGTAAGGAGCACGAGTAATCTAGGTTGTCTCTGACGTGAGATCAGACTGAGATTCTATCTAATCAGTTGTGGAAGTAAACCTGAAAATCCCACGAGTAGCACACTGAGGGGAGTCACGAACAATTGATGGATCCTCGATCCTCTTTTCCTTAGCCTTAACATCAGTGACGAGTGCTAGCATAGCGAGATAATCCCTCCGTAGACACCTCTGGGCTTTCATTGCTGATATGATGCTAACATTTACACCACTTTGACACTTCAGAGTATAAAACGACGCAAAAATTTCTTCCCACAGGGTATAGCTACGCGATATCTAGATAACCAACTTACACAACCACTGCATCGAAACCATCAAAGATAGAAGAAGGAAAGTCGATGTCAAACACTTGTCCCACAAGGTCGAGTTTGCATCCCAACGAACATACGAGGCTTCAATTGACTTACCATAAGTCGACTTCGCAACAGGTTGGTTTCGAGAAGCATCAGGGTTAAACAAAACGGGAACGAGATGACTAGCTTCCAAGAACGTGCAGGCCTCCGTGTCGCCATAATCCTGGCGTCGTCCATGCCAATCTTAAATGCCCTTCCACGAACATCATTTCCAGTGTTGTTGTTTTCACTACAAGGATCTCCAGTACTGTCGTCATCCCCTTGGTTGTTGTCTTAAATTATCAACGGCCAATACATGTCGTAGGCACCTTCATTTCCATACTGTAGGCTACGATTACAAGTGCCTTGATGTTGCCATGACTGTTGCCTCTAACGTCGTTGCTTGAAACGAAGCCCGACGATCTTTCACCAACTAAGTCCATCTTTTCACATTCTGTGCCACGTCCTATCACGCTACTCACTGTGCTGGAAGTCACATTTTCCACACCCTATTATCTGTTGTCATCGCTTATGTCCCGATTGATTCGTAAGAGTTGACTCCCATGAGTCGTTGACTAGGGTTAAGAATTCGATTGAATCCAATTTGCTGGTATTCGTTGTCGGTAATCTAGCAAGTTAATCGGGTAATACATGGTGTGTTACGAGAGTGTTGCAGAAGTGATCGCACTTCGGAATCTAAGACGTCAATACATTGAGTTCCAGCAAACGAAGGGAAGTGAGAAAGGTATCGACCAATCGTCCGACGCTACAACATCCAACTCAGGGACGTTCGTACAAGCACCTAACATTTTACACAGTTGGCTAGACGTCCAGATGGGTGTTCAGGTAATACTCGATAGCATCAAGATTCGAAAGGATTCAGAGAGGAGTGAAAAGATCACGTTCGAGTAGGAGACAATCACTACTATTACTCCTATAGATTTGTTACGTTTCCCATTTGGTCAAATAATAGAATGGAACCCCTTTTTCACTTGCTAGGCCTCGTTGGAACTCACATGCACCCCACGTTATTATTATGTGTGCACCCATAATAATAACATGATTTGCACGCTTATTTCAGCTCCTCCTAACTCGTGTTAAATAATCCCTCAGACTCAAGTAGCAGCAAAGAACATCACAAAACATGAGTCACGAATGTCTAGAGTAACACCACACTATCAACCACTTAACACATGCAAGTAACACATGAATCCATACTGTTGTGCTAAACGTGCAATCACATGCAATATCATATGTAAGTGTTCACTAGTTATGTAGTACAATGAGTAAACAAGAGACGAACCATGCAATCTGGAGCTGATTGTCATGGTCGTATTCACGTATTCAGAACTGTTCGGTTATAGTCTGGTTTTATAAAGACGTTTTAAAACCAAGTTCACTATAACCTGACTCTGATACCAAACTGTCACACCCCCGAAACACCACATGCGGGAACCCCTGCGAGGCGTGTGATGTACCAGGATCTAGCTACCAATCACATTGAACTCATACGTGATTTAAATAAAAACTTTCATTTATTAAGATAAAGTATTACATTACATAAAACATAAGACATCGTATTCAGCGGAAGCATAAATAATTTGTTAAGTGTTACATAAACTGTAGATACAAAAAACAATCAGGCTTGTCTCGCGATTCCATGCATTACGACCCATGACCATTCGAGCATCCCAGACGGCAAGTTCCACAATCCACGTAATCTATAACCTGCGAGCATGCACAGAAGTGTATCAGACAACACTGGTGAGTTCATAGTTTTACGAAATCCTTAGTTACCAAGTACTTAATTCCGTTCATTGATTACAATGTTGATAATGCCTCAGATACAAGACGGCTCCTGATGTATGTTTTGCCCGTTCCCCAGTGCTCCTATCAAAGCACTGGGCATGACTGGGTCATTAGTTCACACCCGTCCTCTCCGGTACGGGGTGAGGGTGCCAAACCTAAGTAGCACTACCAACTAATACACCGTTACCTCTCCGGTAACAAAAAGATGGGACTTAAAGGTGATAGGACGAGTGTATTATCCAACATTCTAGATTTACCCACAAGACGTCTTCCTCTCAGGAATACCCAATTGATTTACCCAAAAACCTATCCCTCTCAGGGATACCCAATGAGTGTCCCAACCACCGGGACGCATGCTCAAGAGGAATGAACTCACCTTAGATTTCTCGGTTTGTTAAGTTACTTTACCCGTTCCAAGTTGGTCAACCAAAACCTACCGTGGTTACCAAGAGTAGTTAGTTTCACAATCACATAAGTCACGTATTTAATACAGGTTGCATTCATCATCAAGATCATTGTATGGCATGTATCAAGTACTCAATTCACATACAAATCCACACCCCATGTGACCAACGCAAATCAACACATAACACATATAGTTATTCAAAGTCATACAAATCCGCAATTCACATGTATGTTTCGTATCAGTACTTAACAGTCAGATGTGCCATTCATAGTGACCAAATCATGTTTCCTTAGTCATAATTAGTTATCATTAACAGGCAGTAACATGGTTCCATTAACCAAATCATTCTTTATTATACATGCAATAAACATCATAACCTACTGTCCATGCAAAGCTTCTCGGCAAAATACCTTATACGACGAAGAACCATAAACGACGAAGAACATATTTCGTTGATGCCTTGTATGACAAAAGACCACTAAGTTTCATCGGGTTCACATATGACGAAACACCTACTAAGTTTCGTCGTGGTCTGTTAACGGGGCCTTGGTCACCTAACATCAGTTCCATATTCTTCAGTAAGATCAAATCGGTTACACTTTTACTTTTACACAACGGAATCAGTCACACAATTAATCATAGTTGATCAAAACAGTTTTCCATACACAATCATTCCAGAATTCGCATGAACATTAATCACCCTTTTGCCAATTAACAATAGTTACAAGGATTACCATAATCATATTAAATCAACGTGGTCGTAGTTTAATCATAACACAAGGTTAAGACACAATCACTACTATCACAACATGTTATTCGGATCAGCCCTATGAACAACCAGTTACATAACATCTCATCATATTAACAATGTTCATATTATTATTAAATTTCTCTAACAAAATCCCTAGATCGACAAAATCATAAGCATCCTTGTATCACATAAATCAGTCACACGTAGCCAAGCACAATCAACAAAAGATTAAAATAAACATAACCATACTAACCGAGGAATTGCCGACGGTACATTAGATCGATGAAGGGAATGCTTCGAGAGGAGAAGATGGCCAGATTCAGGGGCTGCCATCATACAGGGAATGGGGAGAGAAAAATAGTTTTAGGGTTGATGTTTCGCCGGTTACAAAGGTTTTAAACAAACCAAAAGAATGTTGGGCCATGAATAGATCTGGGCCGCGAGCCTTTTGGGCGAAAGACTGGCTCGACGAAAAACATTTTTCGTCAATATAGGAAGCGACGAAACATCATTTTTCATCTAGTGAGTTTGTGGCGAAGAATGGAGTTCCTAGTCATTTGATTCCATTACTTATAACCCATAACATTACACATTTGAATCACTAATCTTTCAAACAATCACATAATACATAACACAAAAGAAATTGTCAAACAGGATTGAGAAACAAGTGAGGCATAGGGGACAAAACTTGAAATCTCGGGTTGTCACAGCGCTGGATGAGCCTGCGTACGGGAACAGAAGCGTGAGTCCTCCAAAGGCTGAAACGGTCGAAATTGGAGTGTCGGTGGGAAAAAGAGGCTTCGTACGAAGCCAGTGCCTCCGTACGAAGGTGGTGTCTTCGTATAGGTGTGGCTTTCGTTGTTCAAAATCGAGTGTTCTTCGTGTCTTGCTAAGGGAAATCGAGTGTTCATCCCTCCAACCTTAAGCTACTAATTAAACTTAGAGCCGGAGAGGTCTTTGTTCAAGTCACAGGTGAGAACTTGGGCTAGGTTGTGTGAAACCAGTGCCTTCGTACGAAGGGAGTGCCTTCGTACAAAGTCGGGCTTCGCACAGAACAGTCCGGTTTTCACAAGTGGCTGTGTCTTGTGTTTGGAGCTGTGTTTTCGTCTAAATCGAATGTGTTTTCTAGTCCTATTCAAGACGGTTTCGTCACCACTTCGTCCCACTATCCAGTGAACGAAATACTTGTCGTTTTAGGTCCGTTTTAGTGTGAAAATCAAGTTTAAAAGGGTTTTTACTTAGATCTAACACTTGGTGAGTATGAGATCTCCAGATCTATAACTTGGGAAGCCAAAGCTATACCCAGATCATTCATTCAAGTGTAGATCCATGATAAATGAAGAAGATTTGATGAAAAGATGAAGGTTTTCATGAAAATAGAGAAGTTAAGAAGAAAAAAGATGAAGTTTCAGTGAAAAAGATGAAGTTTTGATGAAAACAAAGAAGTTTTGATGAAATCAAAATGAATCTTGTGGAAAAACGTTGTGTAACACTTAAAATCAGTAAATCTTACTTGCAAACAGTTGGACAGCAATTCAACAGCGTTTTAGATTAAATGGCAGTAAGTTAGAATGAATGAGGTAAGTTGGGTATTTATAGGAGAGGGTTGGCACTTCTGTTCGAACCGGCTGCCTTCGTACGAAGCTGCTGGCTTCGTTAGAAGGGGCCAGTTTCATGTATTTCGTTCTCGTTTCGCGTATAGGATGCTCGTTTGGTGCGTTGTGTTGCGTTAGTTAGTACGAGTACTTTAAGTATTTTAGCGATATATTAAGTATTGCTTTTTTATGTGATAAATCGAGTTGCGAGTGTGAGCGTTTGAGCATTTTGAGAGAGTGGCAACACATATAACATACTACACAAGTAATCAAACAAATAAAACAATTAATATAAGTAATTCCGCGTTTCGAGTTTGCGTTGCGATAAGCTTTCAAGTAGTAAGAGTTTAAAATGCGATAATTGTGATAAATAATCGATGTAAAATGCATTTTAAATGTAGTAAACCCATGGCATGAATCGAATCTAGGAGTATAAGCGTTTACAAAATGAAATAACGGTAAAAAAGGAACAACCAAAATACGGGTTGTTACAGTCTCCCCTACTTTAGGGAATTTCCTCCCGAAATTAAGTAGTTGACGTAACAAAGAGTTGCGGATATTTAGCTTTCATATCACTCTCGAGTTCACAAGTGAACTCGGCGCCATGTTTGCCTTCCCAGCGAACCTTCACTATGGGAATGCGACTGCGTCGAAGTTTCTGGGTCTCGATCCATGATTTCTACTGGCTTTTCCACAAAGTGCGGAGTTTCGTTTATTTGCAAATTTTCAAGAGGTACATAAAGATTTTCTTCAACTAGACACTTCTTGAGGTTCGAGACGTGGAAAGTCGGGTGTACGTTACTGAGTTCAACCGATAATTCGAGTCGGTAGGCCACTTTACCAAATCTTTCCAGAATCTTAAAGGGACCCACATAATGTGGCACTAGTTTCCCTTTCTTGCCGAATCGGATCACTCCCTTCCAAGGTGAAACCTTTAGGAGAACGTGATCTCCAACTTCGAACTCTAGGGGCTTGCGACATTTATCGGCGTAGCACTTTTGACGACTCCAAGCTTTCAGGAGATTGTCTCTTATTTGGAGAATTTTGTCTGTCGTTTCTTATATTAACTCATGCCATATAATAGGTGATTGACATTTTCTACCGTATAGTTCTTCAAAGGGAGCCATTTGAATACTAGCGTGATAACTGTTATTGTACGAGAATTCTACCAAAAGTAAATGCGAATCCCAATTACCACCAAAATCTATAGCGCACGAACGAAGCATGTCTTCAAGGATGCGGATCGTGTGCTCAGTCTGATCGTCAGTCTGGGGATGGAATGCGGTACTAAGGCTGAGAGTTGTACCAACGTTTGCCTTGCCAGGATGGTAGTGTATCTCGCATTCATAGTCGTTAAGAAGTTCAACCCATTTGTGTTGGTGCATGTTTAGTTCTTTTTGGTTCAAGATATGTTGTAAGCTCTTATGGTCTGTGAAGACCGTACACTTCATACCATTAAGGTAATGTCGCCATATCTTTAACGCAAAAATAACTGCGCCGAGTTCGAGATCGTGGGTAGTGTAGTTCTTCTCGAGGATTTTGAGTTGTCGAGACGCATACGCGATAACCTGGTCTCGTTGCATAAGAACACAACCAAGACCTAGGTTAGAGGCATCACAATAAACAACAAAATTGTCCTTTTCGTCGGGAAGTGTAAGAACACGAGTGTTGCAAAGCATACGCTTGAGAGTTTGAAAGGCGTCGTCTTGGTCAGAGCCCTAAATAAAAGGTTTATCTTTATGAGTTAGGGCAGTGAGAGGCACGACGATTTTAGAAAAGTCGGCGATGAATCGACGGTAATAACTCGCCAATCCAAGAAAAGAATGGACTTCGGAGGGAGTCTTTAGCGTAATTCAACTTTTTACTGCTTCAATCTTAGCGGGGTTAATGTGAATTCCTTGATTGTTGACGATATGACCAAGGAATTGAACTTCCTCGAGCCAAAATTCACACTTGGAGATCTTGGTATAGAGGCGATTTCCTTGAAGAAGCTTGAGAACTAAGTGAAGATGTTGCGTGTGTTCGGCTCTTGACTTCGAGTAGATAAGAATGTCATCGATAAACACATTGACGAAACGATCCAAAAAGGGTTTGCACACACGATTCATCAAGTGTATGAAGACCGCTGGTGCATTGGTAAGACCAAAAGGCATGGCCACGAATTCATAATGGCCATAACAAGTACGAAAAGCAGTTTTCGGAATGTCTTGCTCTTGGATACGCAACTGATGATAGCTAGAACGTACATCGATCTTCGAGAAACACTTAACACCTTGTAGTTGATCAAATAAGTCGTCGATTCGGGGTAGCGGGTAGAGGTTCTTGATAGTAAGTTTGTTGAGTTCCCTATAATCGATGCACATTCGGAATGATCTATCCTTCTTTTTCACGAAAAGGACAGCTGCACCCCACGGTGATGTGCTAGGGCGTATAAAGCCTTTATCAAATAACTCTTGGAGTTGGCTAGATAATTCGCGCATTTCGGATGGAGCAAGGCGATAAGGAGCTTTCGCAACAGGTGCGCCTGGGACTAGATCAATACGAAAGTCGATATCATGAGTAGTGGGTAAACCCGGTAAATCGTCGGGAAAAACTTTAGAATAATCGCGAACAACAGGAACGTCTTTCATGGTTTTCTTCTCATTCACTGGTACTACGATGCGTGCTAGGAAAGCGGTGTACTCCCTGCTTAAGTACTTGCTTACATGAATACATGACATAAGCTTCAATTATTTCGAGAGTACATCACCGTAAACACATAATCGATCATCGTTTGAAAGAGAGAACGAATCATCTTTTTGAAACAAACAACTTCGGCACGATTCTCATGAAGAAAATCTATGCCTACTATGATGTTAAAACTACTAAGTTGCATAGGTATGAGGTCGATCGGGAAGACGTGATTGTTGAGTTCAAGAGTACAATCATGAGATCGATCAGCAAAAACTAACATAAATACAAAGAAAAGGAATAAACGTGGCATGCCCGACCCCTCAACATCATCTTCCCAAGCAAAAACAAGAAACATAAGGCTGACCACGGTCCGTGCCCAGCGGACACGGGGGCGTGGTCAGGTGTCTGCAGAAAATGACAAAGCTATAAAAGCTTCTATTCCCGGCACGGGGGCGTGCAAAACTCAGCACGGGGCGTGGTCAACGCTAAGATTCATAGAATCTTGCAAATCTTTATAGTACAGATACGCTTCTCCACACGGGGCCGTGCCCAGCGAACACGGGGTCGTGTGGAGCCTAATGCAAACAATTGCAATTAATGAAGAAAGAGAAAGATGACCACGGGGCCATGTCCAGCGGACACGGGGCCATGGTCGGGCTTTTGTTCAAGCTATAAATAGGGGTGTTTGGTTCACTTCAAAGGCATCCCTTGGCAAACCACCTCTCTCCCACTTCACCACCACTCCACCACCACTACAACACCCACATCCACCACCATCATCCATTATCCACCTTAGAGTGTATGTAGTAGTCTCGGCATCCAAGATTGATCGTAAGAGTTCTTGTCAATCAAAGGCCATTTTTGGCTAAGTCTCTTACATCATTTTTTGAAGACAGGCATTTAATGTAATACCTTTGATTTTTAATCTTTTCGCACTTTTTATTTGGTTTTGTATTAATGACTTTAACAACTAGTTTCTTATGTTGAAGGTGAAACTTCTTTATCATTTGTCCGTGGTGTCTTGGCATTACTTTACTATCTATATAAAGTAAAAGATTTCCACCATTCATATCTCTACGGTCTATATGGAGATATGTTGGCTACCTGGTCGGGGGTTAAGGGAATGGTTTGGTAAGGTCCTTGCTTTGTTCAGTGTATAGATCGTGCAAGGACCTGGGTCAAGCTTACTAGGACCTCCTTCAATACCCACTGATATTGGATGGCAGGGGTGCGAATGGCTTGATCCCCTCATATGTAAACTACTATTAATACATTAAACCGGCTACTTGGGATTGTATCCATGCTGACTCAAACCACTTAGCCGATGGTAACGTCGTCTTCAAAAGAGGGGCCTACCACTTTACGCATTAATTGCTTAATTAATTATCATCCAATATTCCAATATTCCGACCCTTTGGGATTGTATCCTTGCTGACTCAAACCACTGGGTTGAGGGTAGCGTCACCTTCAAAAGAGGGGCCTACTACTATAACTAAGATAATCTCTTAAAAAGTGCAAAAGTGCGGAAATCATCAAAGGTTACATTAAAGGCGAGTTGGATCCAAGTGATTTATCTTGTCTATCTATTTTTATTTTATTTTTATTTTCAGCATTTTAGTTTTATTTTTCATGTTTAAGACCTTTTCTAAAAATTTAATTTGATTAGACGTTGAGGATAAACCGGTACTAAAAGCTCTTGTGTCCTTGGACGACCTCGGTATCTTACCAACGCTATACTACGCTCACGATGGGTGCACTTGCCCATATGTGTGTTTAGTGTTAGTAAAATATCGTGTTTTATAAATTTAAAACTTGACTAATGTGTATAATGGGCTTAAATTATCAATAAAAAATATAACACACTCGACACACATCAAGTTTTTGGCGCCGTTTCCGGGGACACGAGGATTTTAAGAAAGTTAGGAATCAATGGCCTAATCGCTTTTCTTATTTTTTAGGAATTTTCTAGATTTTTTTCAGCTTCTGCAGAGCTCAGCATGGGGTTGTGCCCGTTGAACACGCCCCCGTGCCCAATCTTTGGTACTGGCAATCCTGTTTTAACTCAGACAGTAACTGAACACGGGGCCGTACCCACTGAACACGCCCCCATGCCCAAGCTTCAGATACTGAAAACAGAACCGTGTGATCCCGACGGTTGGTAATTTCTAACACAAACATGAGTGATACTGATCATTTTTACTTTCGCTCTTCTTATGGTGCGTGGTATCAAATATGTGGCAGAACTCATCAAGATTTAAAATGTTATTTTTTAAATTACACTCCCCACTATAGAGACCCATCGTTTTCCTGTAACCTTAAGATGGGCGAAAGTAAAAACAATCCCTATCTCTCCCTCGAATGCTCTCAATCATCTCTTCTAGATGATATGATTCTCGAAGAATTATTTCAAATGGAAGAAGTAATTCTTCAATTGATAAGAGAACTTGAGATGGAAATAACTAATTCATCTCAAGATGACGATCAAGGAGAATTATTGAGATCGCATTCGGATTATAACAACATAGTTGCTCCCGAAATCACCTCCAACTCTTGTGAGGACATGAGCGATAGTCGTCCCTGTGTCGCTTGTGCCGTGAAGGACTCTCCATCGGTCTCCGCCGATGCATACATAGACCTGAGCGATTCGGCGTATACCTTCTTTAATGAGAGCCCGGATAAGGGAAATAAAGGTTGGTCTTGCCCACCGGTATTTAGCTTAGGATTCACCCTTTCCGATAACCTCTTGCGCTTTTGTCTAAAACTAGGGCAATTAAGGTACCTCAGGAACTTCTGTGTTGTTCCGTCCAGTAAGGAACTACCTGATCTGGATAAATTCCACAAAATAAGACAAAACTTCATAAAAAAACCTCTAGCCACGGGGCCGTGTCCAGGTCAACACGCCCCTGTGCCCACCTGCAGATTTATGTCTGACTTTAAGTCAGAATACGGACAAAAAGTGTCAGACTCTTGTCTGACCACGGGGTCGTGTCCAGCGGACATGGGGCCGTGGTCAGCGTGCTGTCGTTTTCTATAAATGCAGCAAGATTCCTGCACTCTTGGACCCATTCCAAAGATAAAGATCTGGTGGGATCTTCACAATACCCTATAAGGTATATTCCAAAGAAGGTTCTCAACAACCATCTTGTCTTTGCTACTTTTGTCTATTGCCTTCTTCTTCATTTACTCCTAAAAACCTCCATTAAAGATTGAAATCTCCATATTTTCAAGCTTTATTGTGATATTTGTTAGGTTTTTATTCAAGGAATCTTATCAAATATAAGCTTTACAACACTGTTTTAAATTATTTCTACTTAGAAATGCTTCATAAGTCAGAAAAATAATTTAAAGCTCCAAGGTTCCTTGTTTCAAACATCTGCAGATTGGTGGCCATGGGGCCGTGCTCAGTGAGCACGGGGCCGTGGCCGGAGTTACTGTTTCATTAATTTGAAAAATTTTCAGCTTGTTTTCTTAGAATGTCGAGCAGGAATAGCGGAACATCCTTAGCTCACTCAAGGAACGACCGATGAGGAAGAAGATCATCCGTGGAAGACTCCCTAGTTAACTACGTGTATGCCTTGAGGGAAGCCATCGATGAAATCACCGGAGTAGAGGAAGCCTTGGTTGACCGTATAAATCACTTGACGGTAGGATTAGAGGGGTGCCTTCGAGAAGTCAACCTTTTGTACCAAAGGTTGAATTTTCTTGCTTCTCCTCCTATGGTGCCAATCATTGCACAAAGGGAGTGGAATGTTGTGCAGGAAGTCATTATTCCGGCCGAGTAGTATGTCATGCCCCAGGACCCCCCTCTAAACATATTACACGGGGTCCCGGTGGCCGTCGCACCTCCTCCACAAGACATCGTGGAGAATGAGCCCGCCTTCTTCCTCCCTAGGGCGATAGAGGAATGGCTCAATGACATTTAAGTGACATCCCTCGGTTTCGAGTTCCACAACACCCTTAATTACCGGAAAGCTATTTCCGGGTTTTTAAAATTCCTATAATAGGGGTAGAACACCATAAGATGATTTCCTGCATTACTTGACCTATCTATCCTAGGAACTTTTAGTTTCCAAGTATTAAATGGTGTTTGGATGATGTTGTAATAGTTAAAAAACACTCAAAATGGTGGAGGTTACTAAGGGAACCTTAAACCCACACCCCATGCACAAAAAAGAGCCGCCGACAATTTTTCTTCATTACAGCAAGTTCAGCACGGGGTCGTGCTCAGCCCAACATGCCCCTGTGCCCGAGGTTCTGCAGAAAACGCCCAGTTCAGGTAACTGGACATGGGGTCGTGTTCACTGAACACGCCCCCATGCCCAGCCTTCTGTTAAAAATGACACTGGCAATCTGAGCACGGGGCCATGCCCGGACCAACACAGGCTCGTGCCCAGATGCCCAGTAACAGAAATTTTGTTTTTAAACACCTTTTTACACAATCAATCAACCAAAAAACTTATTTTTGGGACACATTGAGGACAATGTGTAATTTAAGTGTGGGGGATGCTAAACCTTGAATTCTGCAAGTGCTAATAACAAGCCTTACACAAAACTCTATTGGAACCGCTAATCACCGCAAATTTTTTCAAAAACTTTTCATTTTTTTACTTGTCTTGGTTTAATTTGGGAATAACAAGTTCTAAAATGGTTATATTTTTTATAAATTTACAACCGATAACGTTGTGATAAAAAGAACCAACATAAGAAAATTATGAAATGGCATGACAAATCTAGTTAAAATTTGATTATATATACTTGATCACATTATAAACCCATTCCCACAATAAGTGAGTTTTGAGTCTTTATTGAGCATACAAGCATACATCTTTAAACTAAATGCTCATTTTTCGTTTCTTGTGTGAATAGCCGCATGGTTCTTACGACTCTTGAACTTACCACGACGATACATTTCCGGTCCTTACCAACTTAAACCCAAGTAAGTAAATGATGGAGTCATTAGGACTAACCCATTTTCCTTTCAACACCATTATTTTTCAATTTTTTTCACCTACCCAAAATCCCCCTAGTTAACCCTTTGAGCCTAAACCTTTTCATTTCTAAACCCACAAAACAAACAACCTTTACCCACCAAAACCCTTTTTTCTTTTAAACCCTTTATTTTAGTAGAAAGCTCGGTTTGTCTTGTGACGTCTCTTTATAAAAAAAAATGAAGTCTAGCAATAAACAAACAAGTTCCTCAAAGAAACTTTGTTTGAAAATGCTTAGTTTGAATAAAAGTCACGAAAACAAAAAGTTTTACGACGACCGATGCTTTTTACGCTTTTAGCCATTTTTTTTACTAACCACTAACCCAAAACCACCAACCTTTAGCCCAAGCCTAACCCTTCCCCAAGTCCTCTTGATATTTACAAAGTTTTATAGTTAAAAAGGAGGAGGATTGATTGCTTAGCAAGCATATGGTAGAAGTAAGTTCCATGCCGGTCTCAAGTGTTTTTACAAAAATATATCTTTGGCCGAGTGTTGAATGATCTCCCGTGAAATATGTGAATTTGTATATAAATGGAATTTTAAAGAAGCATGTTATGCCCAAATAAGTAATTTCTCATATGAAAAGTTCAAAATAAATCATAACGAATAGGATTGTAAATAGTATAAAAATAAAACCCAATAAAGATCTTGGATTCCCGACACTCAAGACAAGCCCAAAACTTCGCTTCTACCCATTCCATTTGGATGTGTAAGCCACATAATAAAGAGTTTTCCTTGAGGACAAGCAAAGATTCAAGTGTGGGAGTATTTGATGTGCGTAAAATGCAACAAATAAATTACATCAAATGAGGCATAAAACTAACCCTTTTTTAGTACTAATGTTGGAAAAAGTGTGCTTTTGTCTTCCTTTTGTATTTTCAGGACCAAATGAGCTTAAATGACCAAAAGGAACAATTATGCAGCAAAAACTAACATAAATAAACGTGGCATGCCCGACCCCTCAACGGCATCTTCCCAAGCAAAAACAAGAAACAGAAGGCTGACCACGGCCCGTGCCCAGCGGATACGAGGGCGTGGTCAGGTGTCTGCAGAAAATGACAAAGCTGTAGAAGCTTCTATTCCCAACACGGGGGTGTGCCCAGCTCTGCACGAGGCATGGCCAACGCTAAGATTCGCAGAATCTTGCAAATCTTGATAGTACAGATACGCTTCTACACACGAGGTCGTGCCCAGCGAACACGAGGTCGTGTGGAGCCTAATGCAGACAATTGCAATTAATGAAGAAAGAAAAAGAGGATGACCACGGGGCCGTGTCCAGCGTACATGGGGCCGTGGCCGGGCTTCTATTCAGACTATAAATAGGGGTGCTTGGTTCACTTCAAAGGCATCCCTTGGCAAACCACCTCTCTCCCGCTTCACCACCACTCCACCACCACTATAACACCCACATCCACCACCACCATCATCCATCATCCACCTTAGAGTGTGTGTAGTAGTCTCGGGATCCAAGATTGATCGCAAGAGTTCTTGTCAATCAAAGGCCATGTTTGGCTAAGTCTCTTACATCACTTGGTGAAGACAAGCATTTAATGTAATACTTTTGATTTTTAATCTTTTTGCATTTTTTATTTGGTTTTGTATTAAAGACTTTAATAAATAGTTTCTTATGTTGAAGGTGAAACTTCTTTATCATTTATCCGTGGTGTCTTGGCATTACTTTACTGTCTATATAAAGTAAAAGATTTTCACCATTCATATCTCTATGGTCTATATAGAGATATGTTGGCTACCTGGTCGGGGGTTAAGGGAATGGTTTGGTAAGGTCCTTGCCTTGTTCAGTGTATACATCCTTCAATACCCACTGGTATTGGACGGCGGGGGTGCGAATGGCTTGATCCCCTCATATGTAAACTACTATTAATACATTAAACCGGCTACATGGGATTGTATCCCTGCTGACTCAAACCACTTAGCCGAGGGTAACGTCGCCTTCAAAAGAGCGGCCTACCACTTTACGCATTAATAACTTAATTAATTATCTTCCAATATTCCGACCCTTTGGGATTGTATCCTTGCTGACTTAAACCACTAGGTTGAGGGTAACGTCACCTTCAAAAGAGGGGCCTAGTACTATAACTAAGATAATCTCTTAAAAAGTGCAAGAGTTTGGAAATCATCAAAGGTTACATTAAAGGCAAGTCGGATCCAAGTGATTCATCTTGTCTATCTGTTTTTATTTTATTTTTATTTTTAGCATTTTAGTTTTATTTTTCATGTTTAAAACCTTTTCTAAAAATTTTGATTTGATTAGACGTTGAGGATAAACGGTACTAAAAGCTGTTGTGTTCTTGGACAACCTCGGTATCTTACCAACGCTATACTACGCTTACGATGGGTGCACTTGCCCATATGTGTGTTTAGTGTTAGTAGAATGTCATGTTTTATAAATTTAAAACTTGACTAACGTGTAAAATGGGCTAAAATTATCAATAAAACTATAACACACTCGACACGCATCATCAAGCGTGTCTATTATGTTAGCCTTAGGGAAGGCAAAATAGTTTTCAACCTTAGGGAAGGCTGCCTTTGTACGAAGCTGCCTTCGTACGAAGGTGTAACATGGTGAGTTCGCACCAAGCCACACTTGGTGGGTTCGCACAAGAGCATAAGATGTGGGTTCGTACGAATCCCCAAGTGGGTTCTTACGAAGGGTCTGTTTGGTACTAAGACTATAGACTAGGTCTGTTCTACATGATTCGACCTAATTCCCTATAGTTATGGCTCTGATACCAATTTGTCACACCCCAACCGATGGCGGAATCCTCAGGGCGCGGTACTAAGCGAATCAAATTGTTTAAGAGAATCCATAACAACTAATTTCGTGACAATATTTTTAACAAGTTTAACATCCATACTATCAAAAAAATATTCCACAAATAGTTATAACAGATATCAAAATCTCTCAAACAATCAAATCCTACAACTTAGAAATTTTTATTTGGTGGGTTTCTAGACTTCCTATCCATTTACAGTAAACATCAATCAACTTGTTACATACTTTAAAATAAAGTCAATACAATAATGTAAAGGTGAGTAGACAAGTTTAATATAGATATAGATTAAAAGCGTTTACGCATAACCAACATGCAACACGTAACAGGCGAATCAAGTAACTACCAACAATGATACATGCTAACCACATGACTACGAGTAGAGTATGCGCGACACATGTTCGCCGAAGCGAACACGTGAAATAAAGTATGTGATCCTTAACAACCCATAACTAATCAGGTGCTGAGTCCAAACTATAGTACTATAGTTGCTAAGGGTGGTAGTGCAAGTCATCATTGTGTAACATAGCAACAAGTATTCAACTAATCACGTATATCATGCCAGTGAGGTTAGCGTTTATAATTCGTTTAAGTGTTGTGTTTTGATAGAGAACGTGTGTAACACCTAAAAGTGCATTAAGCGAAAAAGGGTTCGAGTATACTCAAAGTGCATGCTTAGCAAGTAAACATTGTCTGGAAATGGATTGAAGGGAGCGCCGGATCAGCCTGCGTACAGGAACAGAAGCGTGAGTCCTCCAAAGTGCTGAAACGGTCGAAATCGGAGTGTCAGTGGGAAACAGAGGCTTCTTATGAAGCCAGTGCCTTCGTACGAAGGGGGTGTCTTCGTACATATGTGACTTCCGTTGTCCAAAATCGAGTTTTCTTCGCGTCTTGCTTCGGGAAATCGAGTATTCATCCCTCCAACCTTAAGCTACTGATTAAATTTAGAGCCGGAGAGGTCTTTGTTCAAGTCACAGGTGAGAACTTGGGCTGAGTTGTGTGAAACAAGTGCCTTCGTACGAAGACTGGCTTCACACAGAACAGTCCAGTTTTCGCAAGTGGCTGTTTCTTATGCTCGGAGCTGTGTTTTCGTCTGAATCGGATGTGTTTTCGATTCCTATTGAAGATGGTTCCGACACCACTTCGTTCCACTATCCAGTGAACGAAATACATGTCGTTTTAGGTCCATTTTTGTGTGAAAATCAAGTTTAAAAGGGTTTTCACTTAGATCTAACACTTGGTGAGTATGAGATCTCTAGATCTACAACTTGCGAAGCCAAAGCTATACCCAGGTCACTCGTTCAAGTGCAGGAAATGCATGGAATCATGTAGTGCTTGTACTGAGAAGGATAAAAATTTAAGATCCAGAGACATTGAGTTTAATAAAATAGAACATAATTTTAAAGAAAAATGTACTGGAATGCTTGAAAATGAAAAATTTTTAAAACAAAAAGAAGAAGAGCTGACACAGAAATGTGATAGTCTTGAAAAAGAAAACAAAGTTTTAAAATAAAGTGTTCAGCAGATTGCAACGAATGTGTTCAAAAGGATAAATTTATCCAAGAGTTGCAAAAAGAATATGATGGAATGAAATTGTCATATCATACTGTAAAAGAAGCTTATGAAAATTTGAAGAGTAAAGTTAAAAGTATGGATGATAGATTTTCAGCATGTTTAAAAACAACTAAACTTGTTGAAACCAGATATGAGGGAAAACAACATGTTGTCAATCAATATATTGATGATGTTGCTAAACATAAACAAGAATTGGCTGAAAAAGAAAAGTTGGTTAATAAACTTCATAGTTATCATGCTTCTCCATACATTCTAGAACGTATTTTCAACATCACACCAGATGATAAAGAGTCTGAAAAGAACAAAACAAGGAATTGGGTCAGAATATCATCAGGTTCCACCACCGTTGGAGAATAATTATACATTCTATGATAACGAAAAGGTGGAAAAAGTAATTAACATGGTTGACCAATTAGCTGATAACATTGATGTGACTTACCACAAATCTGATGATCTTGGTGATTCAGAGGTGGTAGGTAAGGTTGTTTAAAGCGTTCTGACAGTGGAGTCTACCAAAACAGATAAGTCTGAATCACACGATGAAAATGAGGAAAGTTTTCACAAAAACTATCAGAAAAATTCAAAATCTGAGAAAGATACGAATGATGATCCAATAGGATTGGCATATACCATGATTGGATTGGACAAATTATTCTCAGATGTTGAGTTTTCGACTCAGAATGTGTTGTTGGACAAGATTGACAAAGTTTTTAAATTGGTAGAAATCGAGAAAGCCGAAATTGAAAAATTTGCTGGTAAGAGCAAGAAAACTTTTTATAACAAACCTAGTTACAAGAAGAAAAACATGAAGGCTGGGTTGGGTTATAAAAAGAAAAAAAATCAAAGAAAAAGGGCTGAAAAATCAAATTATCAGAAAAAGACGAACTTTGTTCATGGAACAAGTTCAGAAGAAGAGAAAGAACTTCAATTTAGGCGACAGTCTAATGAAGAGTTCTATCAGAAAAAGCAACAACAACAGACTAAAAATGTTTCAAAGAAAACATGCTTTAAATGTGATCGAATTGGACATGTTGGTCGCAAATGTCCAAATCTGAAACCAGTTGATGCTGAACAAAAGAAACAGCAAACTGAAGTTGTTAAACAGAAGTCAATCAAGTCTGAATTAAAACAGACTTGGAAGCCAAAGACATCCTAATTAGTGCCACAACATATTTGGAAACAAAAGGTTGATTTTTCAAAGGCAAAACAAACTTAGAAATAAAAAAACGTCCAAGTTTGAACCAAATCAAATATGGAAACCTAAAAACGATTTATCAAAAATAAATTGTCAGATTTAAGATTTTATCAAAGGAATGCTTCAACAGGTCAAATTTGGGTGGCAAAGAAGCAGACTTCCGTGAGCGATAAACGGAAAATCGATTCAACCAATAAGGTTGAAAATAAAAATGAAAAGGTTCTTATTAAAAATGACTAAGATTTTCCAAAGTTGAACAATTCTTATTGTGTCACAATACCCAAGGTCAAATAGGACTGGGTTGCATTATTCAAGTAATTGAGTAGTCTGAATGTGCAGGAGCTCCAGTTGTTAGCTGAATGTGAACAAGGAGAGTAGAGGAGCAGCCTGGCACGGGAGGAGGCAGACCCCTGCAAATGAAAAACAGGGAGTGTTGGTTTGTTTCTGTATATAAATAAACCATAAATCAAAAACCCTAAAAGTAGAAAAATTTAAAAACCAAAAATATGTTTTTATTTTGTCAAAAAATGAAAAAATATATGTTTGTGTTTTAAATTTGTCAAAAATCAAAACTTTTGAAAAAATATGTTGATTGAATATGCCGAAACTCTCACGACTGAACAAACATGATTATATTCACAACTGGTTAAAAATGGTTTTAACATTGTTAAAAGTCAATGTGTTGTAAATGTTAGAACTTTTGAGATCGTTGATACTTGTCCTGGATTAATTTTAGTCATAGTTTGTAGCTATTTTGAATGTACAAGGGCTTATTTTGTAATTCTCTAGAAGTTAGGTTCCTGACCTAGTGTAGATAAGATTCCAGCAAATTTATAAATTTGCTGGCTGATCAGGAACACCCTATATATAGCTCATGCCTTGTAACAAACTCAAGCTTTTGGCTCTTGAATGAATATTGGTGTTGTTACATTCTTGTGTTGATCTTGTGCTCAAATCTGATATCCAAGGTGTTTTATTGTTATATCTTATTGTTTGGATTCAATACAACACTTGTTGTATTCATTAATCCATTAGCTTCACCTTCATCTTTGATCTTTCTTAACTTTTCATATCTCAAACACCTAATCAATAGGTGTTTTGGGTTAAAACAACCAACCACTGTGATCCGGATTCGTTTTGGGTCCTACAATCAAAGTTTTCAAATTTTTGGACCTCAAATGGATTGATTTGGTGTGTTTAATCGATAGGTTGTTGTTAATACATGATTAGGGACTCATTTTGGACATTTTGATGTATCAAAACATGGTTTTTGAGCTGTTTTTGGGTGATTAGAGGGTTTAAGTTCGTGTTAAACCCTCTGCCCAGCGAAGTTAGCTTGAAGTCAGTGAACAATTTTTGAATGTGGCGAAATTAGTTTTTGAATATAGCGAACTTATTTTTGAAGATAGCGAATATAGCTTTGAACACAGCGAATTAAATCAAATCGCTGAGAAACTCATCGCAGAATCACTAATTTCGCCGATCATCATTCGAGCAAAATCACTGATTTTTGGCGGAATAGTGTCTAGTGTCCCTTGAGCGAACTTATCGAAGGCGACTTCGAGAACTGTGATACTAAACCACAGCGTTCTTATCACGGTTATCGGCGGAATTAACCTAACTATTGTCTGTGTTGTGTTTTGTCAGCGAAATTACCGTGATCGCTCGTGCAGGACTGCCCAAAGTACTAGCGAAGGTCGAGGATCTGTCAGCGAAGTTATTCAAGTGTCTTCGGTCATCGGCGAAATTAAGCTCATCACCGGTTGTCTGTGACTTGACAGCGAATTTATCGTCTGATCAGCTCCATTTTGTCTAAAACAAGCTAAGATGTCGTTGAATCAACTAAGTCCAATTGCTCAAGCGGAACTTGAGACTGGAACCACCACTCGTCCACCAAAGTTGAAAGGTGCTGAAGACTTTAGCACTTGGAAAACTCGCATTCAATCGTTCTTCGAGTACACGGACTACAATCTGTGGCTCTCTGTCACCACTAGACCCCACATTCCAACAGTCGTTCGAGGAGATGCAGTAGTTGCTAACAATGATGCTACTACCTTTACTAATGAAGACAAGGCTCTTATCCAATGTGATCGTCGTGCTCATGCTGCTTTAACCATGGCTCTATCAACCAACGACTGCAACATGTTTGAAGAACACCGAACTGCAAATGCACTCTGGAATGCATTAATCGAGTACAATGAAGAAAATCCAACAGAGCCTGAAAAGCCAGCTACAGAGAATCCAGCGGTAACAACTGAAGAATGAAAAGACAAGTATGCAACGATCTAGGGGGATATTGTTAGAACTTTTGAGATTCAAATCCGTTAACTCAGGTGCTGTTAGGGAGCAAAACATAAAGACTACACAAGAATTCTGGCTTGAGTTTATAAATTTCAAGACAAGATAGGAAAGCGTTTGGGTCTTGGAAAAGCTGGTTTTGACAAATCCAAACTCAGGTGCTATAACTGCAAGAATCTAGGACATTTCAAGTGTGATTGTCCTCTGTTGAAAGAAGGAAACAGTGAAACCACTCTGCTGTACGGTGGTACTGACCTGTTCACCGAACTATCTATCTTAGCCCTCGATAGCTCTTGGGATCTCTGTTGTACGAAAGTACAGACCTGATCTCCGTTCTATCGTTGAAGAGAATGAAACCAATATACTCACCTGTTATGAGGAATCTTTGTGCATACCTTGATCGCGGGGGTATGTCCTGATGTGGGACTCACGGGGGCGTAATGATTCTATTCTCAATAGCTTGTGTGGGGGCCATCGAAGACTTGTCAATATTACCAAAAAATGATAAAAGCGCTCTCCGAAGGCATGTTGAAAGAAGGATGCATGGATTTAAGCGGACAAACATACTGGCAGTTTTTCTTGTGCCCTGGTTAGTAAACAATAATAATAATATATAAAGAATTTGGCAAGTGTTGGCAATATGATCTTCTGCAGGAAAGTTCGGTGAGCGTCAGATTTTTCAAGGAAATTTGCAAGAAATTTGAAGTTCGGAGTCAAAATGGCCCAAATTTTAGCAAAATTGTGAATATTTCGAAATAAATAGTATTTTAAACAAAAATGGGCACGTTTTACGAGAAATTTCGAAATCAACGAGCGAAATTAAAATTGTTTGAAATCACACTTTTGGCGGCGGAATTAAAATACCAGCGAAACTATTATTTCGCTGGTTATCAAAATTCACACACACACACACACACATATATATATATATATATATCCTGTTTAACCGTCATTTACTTTCAAACTTTTCAAAATAAGTCAAAAAAAAAAAAACGGTTTTCATCTTTTTTCTTGCTTATCACCGGACACTCTAATAAAATCGACACAAGACTCAAATCCGATCAAGATTATCAGTATGGTGAAGAACCTTGAGTGGGATAAAACGTTGAAACATAATCAAAGCATCAATCTGGATGAGGTGCCTAAAGGTTTTGAAGATGTAGCTAGATGGGTTCGTTCTAGCAGAATCGGTTATGCTGTGGAAACAGACGTTAAGGTTTACAAGATTCACATACAAGAATTCTGGGAAAATGCAAAACCGGAGACTATCAACAACAACAGAGGGATATCGTCAACGGTTCAAAACAAGAGAATAGAGGTTACTGAAGACAGGATTCGCACGGTTCTGAAGCTCCTAGACAATGATCAAGATCCAATCAGCCTGAGCAAAGATGATATTCTGGATGTACGACAACCTTCAAGGAATGTTTGTGGTGAAAAGACGTGGTGGCGTAATCCAGTATTTTCAGATCGGTTTTGATATTTTTACACTTCCTAGGTGGGATCTACGTGAACTTGGTCGTCTGGACATTCTGAACCCAGAAGAGAGAGGGATCGGAAGAGATTTTGAGCGGATAATCGCAAAAGAAAGCAACAAGGGTTTCTCTAATCATGCTCCGTAGCGTCCAAGACGTAGAGTGTCAAAACAACCATTGATCTAGTGACCGGAAAGGGAAAAGTGACGTGGGTGATCAACCCAGCCAAAGTTGTCACGAGGATCAAGCTTCCTGAAGAAGTTCCTGTCGCTCTCAATGATTTTAAGAAATGGTTTTATGATAGCAAGACTGGTGTGCTTAAGATCCAATGAAAATGTGGATATTCGTATTCTGGATCCTATGGATGTTTTTATGTTTGGGCTCTCAGATCTAACAGTGCTGAACGCTAGCCGCATAAATGTAGGAGCTGGAAATGCAAATCTGGAAGAGGCTGCGTTATTTCAGAGAACGGTAGAGCGAGCCTGGAAGTTAAAAAGGGAAATGCTGGATCTGGTAGATAATATTACGAGGGAAACGAAGAGCTGATTGAGAGCAAAAGAATCACGGTGCAGAAGCAATACGACATGTTTTGTGGAATTCGTGGAGAAAGCCTTTCCGATCATATTAGTCGCTTTCGAAATATGATGACCAAGATGAAGAAGGCAGGAAATCATATCACTAACCGTGCTGCCATAAAGAAGCTTTTGGACTCACTTACAAAGGAATGGAGCCTGAAGTGCATGATGATCAAAAGGGATTTCCTCAACAATCCAAATCCTGTCACTCTAAACGATTTGATCAACACTTTGAAGGATTTTGAAATGGATGTTAACAAACGGGAAATGAATACGACTGGTTACACCCCGAAGCCTGCTCAGACTTCTGCAGGATTGAAGAACATGGCACTTCTTGCATCTGAAGGTGTCAGTCAACAAGCTTCAGGCACGACTTACTTCAACGCTTCCGCAAGCGCATCAAAGGCTCCACGGTCCAGTGAAAAGACAGTTGTGCTCGGTGACACTCAAGCTGAAGAGAATGCTAAAGCCAAGGAACAAGTCAACAAAGCTCTTATGGCAAAGATCTCAAGCGGGTCCTCATCAAATCAGTTTGAGAAACCAACAGCCGGAATTCCAAAAGGTGACAACATTGCTAACAAGGGTTTGAAAAGCATTCTCACCTCCCTGGAGCCTGAGAAAGAAAAGAATTCTGAAGAAGCTAAGGAGCATGTTCCTAAGGAGTCATCTGACCAGAAGAAAGACAAAGAGAAAGTCTCAGTCACAGCAATGAAAACAGAATCTTCAAAAGAAAAAGCTGACAAAGACTTGGTAAATAGTATTCCACATAGCTTTAAAGTAAAGTTATGCACACCAGCATGCTTTGATGTCGTGGCACATTACAAGTCTCTAAATCTAGAATTTGAGAGACAAAAAGACAAAGCTTTAAAATTTAACAAAGAGCTTAAACAGAACGAGGCCGCATATCAGAGAAAGTTGAATTCAACTTTAGCTGAAATGCAGACTCTAAAAGAATTTGTGTTTAGAAAAGATTTCATCATTAACGATCTCACAGATAGACTAGAGAATTACAAAATAAGCCCTTGTACATTCAAAATAGCTACAAACTATGACTAAAACTAATCCAGCACAAGTATCAACGATCTAGGGGGTAATGTTAGAACTTTTGAGATCGTTGATACTTGTGCTGGATTAGTTAGTCATAGTTTGTAGCTATTTTGAATGTACAAGTGCTTATTTTGTAATTCTCTAGAAGTTAGGTTCCTGACCTACTGTAGATAAGATTCCAGCAAATTTATAAATTTGCTGGCTGATCAGGAACACCCTATATATAGCTCATGCCTTGTAACAAACTCAAGCTTTTGGCTCTTGAATGAATATTGGTGTTGTTACATTCTTGTGTTGATCTTGTGCTCAAATCTGATATCCAAGGTGTTTTATTGTTATATCTTATTGTTTGGATTCAATACAACACTTGTTGTATTCATTAATCCATTAGCTTCACCTTCATCTTTGATCTTTCTTAACTTTTCATATCTCAAACACCTAATCAATAGGTGTTTTGGGTTAAAACAACCAACCACTGTGATCCGGATTCGTTTTGGGTTCTACAGTAAATCATGGGGGTGCTTTATGCGAAACAGAGCATGGGACGCAAAAAGTTGATGGCGAGATGAAGCTATCTACATCGTTTATCAAATTTTCTTTAAATAATTTGAATGTTAGGGGGAGTATATATTTTCAGAAAATACAAAAACATTTGGAAATTTGAAAAAGTAAAAAACATGATAAATTTCAAAATGAGTTTTTGTGTAAAAGAGGAAATGATAGTACATTAGTAGACAATCACAGCATGATAAAGAAATAGAATGTTAAAATGTGATAAACAGTTTCACTGATGATATGCCAGTAGGTTTTTACACACTCAGTAGATTGATTTCTAGATATAAACATAAAATCAATAACTTACTTATCTCGTCAGGAACATCTCTCGGATATATGGACTTAGTACTCCGAAATTTCGTTTGAGAGGTTGCCTGATTCTGAGATATTAGATCTTTATACTTATTGATTTCTGAGGTATTATACCTGGTCTTCGGATTTTGCATCAGCAATGAGCTAGACCTTGTATAATACTTTGCGTGCTTTTAAAGCTTTCACTCTGCATAAAAATTGAAAAATATCGAAAGATATAAATCAAGTGTAGTTGTAAAGAAGATCCCTAAGTGGGACACACCTCAAAGTCGAGCCTTCATCTCTTTGACTGAACGGTAGTTCATACCTGAGCTCTCAAGGTCTCGCACTAACCCAGAGTACAGATATCAATATAGTATATTCACATGTAAGACTGAATCTTAGGAATCTTGATGCAGGAATATATTCTGAGGTGGAACACGTGAATAAGTTAAGCGCTTAAAACACTAAATCTCGTATCTCGAATCAGTTGAACTTTCTGTGAGAGTATAAGTGGATCAGTATACTAACAATCTAAGTGAATTGTTTAAAACTTAAAGTGTTTACAGCTCAATGGTGCTAGTGATTTGTCAAAAACTGATATGATCCTCTAACATGAACTCAAACAAAATATTGTCTATAAATATTTGTTTATAGTATTTCATTAAAGAAAAATCACAAAAAAATTTTAGGAGTGTTTTAGCATAAACTTTATAAAATACAAAAAGATTTTGCTTCTGCTTTATTTTCGACAACCGATGTTTAAAAGTTAAGTTTCAAAATCTAAAGTATGTTGAACATGTTTCTGAAAATAAACAAATTCATTAATTTGAACTTGAGGTTTTAAGTGAATAAATGAAAAATTAATAAACTGTTTGTGAAATCTCCAAAGTCATTAATTTGGACTTGGATGATTAACTGAGATGATTTTGGATGCTTAACTGTCAGATATAGAGTTATTTAATAGGGGGAGTAGAGTCAAGCAATCCTGGGTAATTACATATTGTTACATCTATGCTTAAAGCCAGGTTACCGATTATGGAAGACCTAAAAGCGTTGATTGCTAAATATTTCTGTTTAGAGCTACGTTCACGATCTTAGATTTAAATTGTCAAATATCTTTACAAGTGGTTCAAATTGTTAGTTTTTTTTCAGATATTGAGCCAGATTATGATCCCGATAGCTGAAACTATGGGGGAGTCTGAAGACGAGCTCAAAGCAAGGGGAGCTTGTAGTCATAGAATCAGGTGTCGATCCTGAAAAGCACGGAAGCTTAAAGAAAGGGGGAGCCTGGAGAGAGAGTCTAACGAAAGGGGGAGCTGAAGCAGAATGCAGATTTAAGAAGAGTTTGTTACAGCTAGAGGGAGTCTGTGGTACTGAAGCTGTTAAAGACATTGTGAAGACTCAGAGAGAGAGAGAGAGAGAGAGAGAGAGAGAGAGATAAAAAGCTACGAGATTGACTGTAGTAATATCCAAGGGGGAGTCTGTGAGTGCAGCATGTCTATCACTTCCGTCAATCACGTATCGTAGCTTAATCAGATTAAACAATACCGGTGCTGAACTTAGAAATTCATAAAGTATATGAATGTTAAAGGCCATCCGTACGAATGGAGAATGTGCATTCGGACTAATGGACACAAAGTCCATTCGGACGAATCAACTAATAGTCCATCCATAACTTTCAATGTTAGAAGTCCATCCGTTCGGATGGAGGGTCTAGCCCTAGGTAGTTGGTCCGGATGAGCGTTTGCTATAAATACCTAGCGTGTCTTGTTCATTTGTACAACTTTGAGCATTAGAGAGGCAAAGCTCTGCTCGTTTGTTTTCGTGGTTCTGTAACGTTCTACAATCAATAGAAAGCAATATTAAATTACATCTTTGTGTTCAATCTACACAGGTAATTGGATTCCGCACAAGATACATGTTCATCGCATTCAACTTTTAAGGAATTGATCCTCGGAGCGAATCCACAAATTCGGTACTGTGCGCTTTTAAAACGGCCCCGTGTCGAAAAAAACACGACCCATGTGAGCCTTTTGTAAAAGATTTTCAGTTACTATAAACTGGACACGACCCCGTGTCTATATAGCATGGCCCTGTGTTAAGCTACTATAACTGAAATTTTTTTTAAAACAAAAAGAAATTTGAACAAAAAATTAAAGAAAATGATTAGGTCGTTGATTTTAAGCTTTCTTAAAATCCTTGGGTACCCAACAACGGCGCCAAAATATTGACGTGTGTCGAGTGTGTATGGATTTTCACTATATTTTTAAGTGCAGTTTACAATTTTATCAAGCTTTAAATTTATAAAACACGATATAACACTATAAATCTCTACAACACGTTAAGGCAAGTAGACCCATCGTTGGTGTAGCATAGTGATGGTAAGATACCGAGGTCGTCCAAGGACACAAGAGCTCTTAATACCGGTATATCATCAACGTCTAATGGACCGAAATTTTGAGAAAAGGTTTTTAAATAAGTAAAAAAAAGCAATAAAATGAAATAATAAAATAAACAAATAAATAAGAAAGAATCACTTGGTTCTGACTCATCTTTTATGTATACTTTGATGATTTCCACATTTTGGGTCTTTTAAGAGATATCTTAGTTATAGTGGGATGTCCCTCTTTTGGAGGCAACCCTACCCTCAGCCATATTGGTCTGAGTCAGCAGGGATACAGTCCCGCAAGTCTGAAATATTGAAAAATAATTAAGTAAGTTATTAATGCAAAATATGGCATGTCCCTCTTTTGGAAGCAACGCTACCCTCGGCCATATTGGTCTGAGTTAGTAGGAATACGGTCCCGCAAGGCCTGTTTAAAGTTTTAATTGTAGTTTATTTATAAGAGATTCAAGTCGTTCTTACCTCCCTCGATTTGATGTTATCTGCCTCAAAGAAAGTCCTAATAAGCTTGAATCAAGTCCTCGCATGATCTATACACTAAACGAGGCCAGAACGTTACCCAAACCACCCTTCTAACCCCCTTCCAGGCAGTTAACGTGGTTTATATAGACCGTAAAGAGACGAATGAGTGAATCAACGAAGCATGAAGAGATGGTAGAATAAAATTCACTTTCAATATAAAAAACTAGTTATTAAAGTCATTAATACATACCCAATTAAAAGTGACCAAAGATTGGAAATCAAATGAAATACATAAAAAAAAAATTGTCTTCACCAAGTGATGTAAGAGATTAGCCAAGCATGTCCATAGTTTGACGAAATCTCTTTCTATCAATCTTAGAACCCGAGACTACTACCCACTCTAACTCTAACGATTGTGGTGGAAGATGATTGTGTTGTGGTGGTGGAAGTCAAAGAAATGGTTTGCTAAGGTATGAGTTGCAAGTGAGACAAACACCTCTATTTATAGCTGAAAAAAGTAGTGTTACACGGCCCCCTTCCTGGTAAGCACGACCCTGTGTCCTTCTCCTTCTCTGTCTTCATTTAATGCACTTGTCAGTCCATCTTCTCACACGTCCTTGTGTGTCAACGGCATGGCCCCATGGCCCTTGTATTTGGTGTACGAACCCAGATTTGCGAATCTGAGAGTTGACCATGGCCCGTGTCCATGAGACATGGCCCCGTGTCCCTTTTTGTCTTTTGTTTGTCTGTTTCTTCAGGGAATCTTGAGTGTGCCACGACCCCATGCTCGGCAGGCACGGTCCCGTGCTGGGGTTCTAGTTTGTTATTTTTGTCTTGGGGTGAAGCTTGGAGGGTCGGTATAGTGTAACAACTTCCCTTCTTTTGTATGTATGCTGGTATTCGCAGTTAGTTTGTTCCTTTTGTACATTTAAGCTCTTTTAATCCTGAAAATCGAAAGTAAACAAATAAACGCACTTTTTCCAACATTAGTACAAAAAAGGGGTTGTTTTTATACCTTATTTGATACAATTTATATATTTCATTTGGCCTATATTAGTCACGCGCAGCATTGTTGTGAGCATGTGTAACCGCATCCATTGTGAAATTTCCTTCAGTGTACCCGTCAACATGCGGGGTTTGGATGTGCGCGTTGTCCGAATCCGGGTGCTATTGAGGGCTTGAACAAACGTGAAAGAAAGATGGTCCCTGATCTGTCAAAATGGTGAACAAGGGAAGGAAAGAAAAAGAAGAAGATAAGTAATCAGAATAAATCGGTGGACGCCAATGAAGAAACACCAAATAAACCCGAAGGCTGATCTTGAGGGGTTAGTCTCGTTCACAAAGGTTAATCTACTTCTTTTACTCGCCTAACGACTGCTTGATCTAAATCCGGTCCTGAAAACAACACAACACCGTGAAGCTCATTACAAGGAGGAGGGATTGGGGGTTCTCCTTGTAACCACCATCCGACGTGAGAATCAGAACTTGTTTTGAGGATAATAAGTGTATGATAAGAGTGATAGAATAAGAGAGGTGATCCTTAAACCTGGAGGCGAATGTCTCTATTTATAGCCGAAGGGCAAGCAAGGGATATGAAGCCAATTAGACCTTAGCCAGCTGACATTCCTGGAGAATATGACTTTGGTCTCCCCTTGCAGGACAAAGTTGCTGACAGGGATGTAACTGATGTGGCGCAATACTATTCGTTCCACCTCAGCACCTCTTTGTACTCCTGGTCAGCTTGTCGTCAACTGCCTTTTGAGTATCATGTGGCAGGGATTGGGTGTCAATGGTTGGTGCCAAGTGTCGTCCTTTTGTATGGGTTGTCCCTTGTACTATTTATTGTCATTGTCGGGAATAGTCCTTTTGTACTACTAGATTGTCGGCCTGTGTCTTGTCATGACCTATCTCGATGATGTCGCCTTGGTGGTATGGTCACTTGTGTATAGGCACCTACACATTGACCTAAATAAACACAGAAAAACATCACGCCATTCGCCAAGACATGCAAATCATGTATTTAAAGGTAAATAACTTGGATAACATATTATATGAAATAAGAGTAAAATGAGGAAAATTCAGATTTGTTAGTATATTTATTTTAAAATGGATATGTAATCAAAACAAACTATAATTGTATTTTGAACAATAATTTTAAGAGCAACGAAAAGAAGATCAAACCCCAGCTAAAAGTTGCTTTTTTAGATGATTGAACTCGTTACTTTGGTGAAAGCCCCTCCATTTTATCCCTAATGGTGGACCCCCTCTCTTCAAGTTCAAACTCTTGACAAAGAACGATGGCTTAGAGAAAATAGAGTGTTACAGTGGTAAAAGAAAAAAAAATGTATTAAACTTCCAAAAGAAACGCCAAAAGTCCATCGGGAAGTGCTTTCCTGTCAATATTACAAAAGACAAACTAAGTTCTTAACATATGTTTGCAATTTGTGCTAACTAGAGGCCCTTCTTTGCAACAGTAAAACTTACCTCATTATTTAGAAAAAATGCAACGTTTTCAACCTAAAAGACAAAACTTTTCTTATTTTTTATACATATCTTTAATACATATTAAAAGGGTGTTTGGGGTTTAGTTTTGAAAGAGATTTTTAGATTATTGGGTTTTGAAATCATAAATAATCAGTTTTAAGTGTTTGGGTAAAAAAATTTAAAAACTGATTATTTGCGTTTAGAAAGTTACAAAACGCAGTTTTCCAAAAGCACCCCCCTACTCCAACAAAACGCAGTTTTCCAAAAATTGATTATTTGCGTTTCGAAAAGGATTCTCACTTGTTTATTTTTTTAAATATATTGCCAAACACTCAAATAGTTGATTATCTGATTATTGTGATATCAAGCAACATAATCAAATCCAAACACTATCTTTCAACATCACGTTTTGTTACGGTTAATTATCTGATTCTAATTATTCAAAACGCATAATCTATTTTCAAAAATCAACCCCAAACACCCCAAACTTTTGTTACCAAATAAAGTATACTTGCTTAAATTTAAGCGTTTTGAGTCTAACCATATCAATATATATTATTTTTTTTATTTATATATAATTTAAAATTAAATATATGTTAACATATATTAATAATGAAATTACTTTTTACATACTTAAAATTTCTAGTTTATAGTTTCCCAACTAACAAGAATTCGAAATTAACAATATCCTCGTTGATACAAAAGAGGCATTTAAAATTTTGATTGATAGTGAAATATTTAATTATACATTTTGTTCGTTTTGGAGTATTATTTTGCACTATGTATAGAGAGGGGCCTATAATATAAGATTCCAAATAGGGAGGTTCACCGGTTACCCATATAAACGGCCTTGGCGTTTCTTTTATCACACCTCTCAAACTCAATCTACCCTTCACAATCAGTTCTTTCCATATCTCGGTTTTTCTCAAAGAAACATAATAAATGCAATGGCAATAGATTGCATAATCAAGAATCCATCACCCATGTCTTCCCTCAAAGAGGACCAACAAAGGTCACTTGTGTTTGATGCATCGGTCCTACAACACGAAGGCAACATACCCCAACAGTTCATATGGCCGGATCATGAGAAACCCAACACCCAAAAATCAAAAGAACTTGAGGTTCCTTTGATAGACTTAGGAGGCTTCCTTTCTGGACACTCGTGTTCTACCAAGAAAGCCTCCAATCTCGTTGGGGAGGCGTGTCAAAAACATGGTTTCTTCCTAGTGGTTAATCATGGAGTTGATGAAAACCTAATTTCGGATGCTCACCAGTATATGGACTTATTTTTTGAGCTTCCACTTTCGGAAAAGCAAAGAGCACAAAGAAAAGCCGGTGAGAGCTGTGGATATGCCAGCAGCTTCACTGGGCGGTTTTCATCTAAACTGCCTTGGAAAGAGACACTCTCTTTCCAATACTCAGCGGATGAGAACTCTTCCGATATAGTTAAGGACTATTTTAAGGATAAAATGGGTGAAGAATTTATACGGCTCGGGTATGTTTCTACTTATATGTAGTATTTATGTTGTTAAAATAAACTAGTTATGATCATTTATTTATTACCATATGCTAAAAGACTTGATTATAATCACAGGAACGTTTATCAAGATTATTGCAATGCCATGAATAGACTTTCGCTTGGGATCATGGAGTTACTAGGGATGAGCCTCGGTGTGAGCCGAGCTCACTTCAAGGAATTTTTCCAAGAAAATAATTCAATAATGAGATTAAACTACTATCCACCATGTCAAAAGCCAGACCTTACCTTAGGGACAGGGCCTCATTGTGATCCAACATCTTTGACAATCCTACACCAAGATAACGTTGGTGGACTAGAAGTGTTTGTGGACAATGAGTGGCGTTCCATTGCACCAAATTCACAAGCTTTTGTTGTCAACATCGGTGACACGTTCATGGTAATCAATCTTTTCATGATTAGGTTTCCTTGTTATTCATCAATATATTTACGAATGGTACAGGGATGGAACCTAATTGGATTCTTTTTTCCCTTTCCGTATAGTATTGCATTGTTTTTGTTTGTATTGGTGTTTTGGCTTTTCTCCGAGCACTATTTAACTGTATGATGTTCTTCTTTTTGGTAGTTGGTTTTGAATTAATATTTTTACCTGTTTAATTTCAGGCACTCTCAAATGGAAGATACAAAAGTTGCTTACATAGAGCTGTGGTAAATAGCAAAACTCCTAGAAAGTCACTTGCATTCTTTCTATGTCCAAAGAAAGATAAGGTGGTGAGCCCACCAGAAAAATTAGTGGACCAAAAAAACCCTAGGATATATCCAGATTTTACATGGTCTACCTTTCTTGAGTTCACTCAGAAGCATTATAGAGCTGACATGAATACCCTCAAAGCTTTCTCAAACTGGGTTCAACAGGAGACCAGCAGAACTTGATGTGCCATCTTCGGTAATCTTTCTTTTATTAAAATGCTATTCAAGCAAGAAAACAATGGAAACTGTAACAAGATTGTCCAAGAGGATGCATGAAGATCTGTGCATGCTATAAAATCTTTCCTTTTGTTTTTGTTTCTTTGGGTCAACAATTGGAGGAGGAAAATGTGCAAGATTTAAATCTTCATGGGGCTAAACTAGGAATAAAGAGAAGCATATAAATGAGCCAATTTTGTTATTTTCTTTTGGACTATATGTAGAAAAGCTTATGCACTTATCACTACTATCATTACCCTAGCTACTTAGCTTCTACTTGTATATAAATGTCAACAAATAATTGAAATAAAAAAAAAAAAAAACAAATTAGTATAATTGGGCATCCGATGCTTTTTTACAGTCCACAACTAGTTTTTTTTTAACGACCAACAAAACATATATTTATTAATTAAATAAAGGACAAACAGTGGGTTAGTCCACCAAAAATATTACAACAGACAGCCAACAGGAACCCAACATTAAGTACATCTATTTGCTACATCAAAAGCACACCAGGCCTCCCATTGCAAATCCTTCCAAGCTGCATGATTTTAGACCCACAGGTCCCCATTTGCTTGATCTCTTCTTTTATTTTTGTCACACATAAAGGCTGTTAGGTTATACACCAAATCATTTCTGCATTTCCATAATATCCAAAGAGCCACTTGCATCATAGAATACACCGCTTTCTTCCACTTTGAGCATCCGTGAACTCGCTTATGCCAACCCAATAAATCTTTGACACTAGAAGCCCATATGTTGGATATCCTGCACCTCTGTGAGACGAAGTCCCGTATCTCTTGCGCCACTCCACAGTTTACAAACAGATGGTCCATGTTCTCTTTGTCTTGATCGCATAATCTGCGTCTCGTAGATCCCGTGGGAACATTCCTCCGCGCTAGTGAAGCCAAAGTTGCCACCCTGTCCAGCGATATCCTTCATGCTAGAAATTTACCTTTAATCATGTCCAATTATTCCAAACATAGTCGTTTCCCAGGTCATTACCTGGATAACTATAGCAACTCTTCAAAGCTCTTGACCGAGAACACTCCGACAGTCTCCGCATCCCAAACCCAACGATCAGGCACAAGATCGACAGTCGCACTCTGCAGAACATGAATGAGCCCCTGCAGCTCTATTGTTTCTGCTAGCGTTGCTGGTTGACCGCTCCAAAAGAAGTCCAACATCACCGCCCCATTCAGCTTTCCTACCCTTTCCGAGACTTTGGAGTTTTTGGTCTGCTCCAAATAGAACAAACTATGGAATCTGTTACACAATGTTTCCTCACCCACCCATCTT
Source organism: Helianthus annuus (assembly GCF_002127325.2). Classification (NCBI taxonomy): domain Eukaryota; kingdom Viridiplantae; phylum Streptophyta; class Magnoliopsida; order Asterales; family Asteraceae; genus Helianthus; species Helianthus annuus. The sequence goes on from NC_035436.2 coordinate 118,157,712, forward strand.
TCTTTCCAAAACTAAATAGTTTTGCCCAAACCCGAAATTGCACGAAAGCATCTAACCGGATTAACTGCATAATTTCAACATCAGAAGACACCCTTACTATCTGTTTCCAACGACCCGCAATAGTTACATTTGCTGGCACGAAATTCCAAGTTCTCGCATTATTGTGTATGCTCGAGACTACTTTTCGCCACATTTTTGTAGATCCGTCTTGAACCTCCACCACCACTTGGCTAGCATAGCCAAATTCGCTTCCTTTAGTGACCCAATACCTGCCCCACCGCGTTCTTTAGGAGTCATTACACTTCGCCAAGCAACCCAATTCATCTTTCCCTGTTTGGGTGTGATGCCCCATAGGAATTCTCTTCGTAATCTTTCAAGGTAGTCGATCACTTACATAGGCGCCCTATACTACGAGAAATAGTATGTGGGAAGCGCATTAAGTACTGATTTGATCAATGTTAACCTGCCCCCCAAATAAGAAAGTGCTTGCTTTCCAGATTGCCAATTTCTTCATAAAAGTGTCAACTACCGGTTTCCAATGCATAACCAAATTCATATTCGCACCGACTTGGAGACCCAAGTTCTTGAAAGGAAATGACCTTCCCGACACCCAAGGACACCCGCCATGTTTGGAATATGAATAAAACTCACATGTACCCTACACATGCTACTTTTTGCAAGGTTGACCTGTAAACTCGAAGCTAGGTAAAAACACTGGAGGATTCTCTTTAAATTTTTTACACTCGTGATCGACCAATTTCCTACAAAAATGACTAAATCAAATGCCAAATTCAACGGGTCCGTCCGGTAGTCTTCGGGAACTGGGGGGATGTCTTCTTCAGGGTTCGGGTATGTGTTTGTTAGGGTCGGGTTTGGCGATGTAAGTTGAAGTCTGCTCATGGCTAATTCAAATGCCAAATTCAACTCTTCAACTATTAAATCTTCTGGAAGTTGTGGCTCGTAATATTCATAAGCAGGGGGTTCATGAGGCCTGGCGTCGATCGCTTACTCGCCAAAGCAATAAAGGTAACATAGTTAATGTTATATTTTTTAATCATTTAAATATTTCATTTCAACGACTTGCTATTTTAAAAATAACTTTTATTCTTTTCAATTTATAGATAGCTGAATATAAACCGCTTATGTGCACACGTCCCACCGACATTGAGTCCCAATGCAACTGGTACATATCAAGTTCAGATTATTTAGATCTTGAGCGTACCTTTTACGAACCTGCAATGCCGACCAAAATACCGGCTCAAATGCTACATCCCCTGCCAAACCAAATACCACCTGAAATGCCACCTCCAATAATTCCTGAGCCACAAAAATACCGGACAGTGATAGATTGTCACACCCCCAAAATCCACACGCGGAGTACCACCGCTTGGGAGCGTGGCCGACCAGGATCAAGCCACCAATCATATTGAACATGTAATTAATAAGTAAAAGTAAATGCCATTCAACCACCAATTTGAAAGGTGTTCCAAAACATAAGTATGTTATCACTGTTGAGCGGAGGCGTATAAATAAAACCCAATATAATAAAGTATGAAATGTCATAAAGCGTTTAACAAAACATACACGATCCGTGCCCACAACGACCAGCTCCTCCCTGTGCAAGCTCCATGTACCTAACGACCTGCAAGGCATGTAACAGAGGATCAACAACTAGTTTAGCGAGTTCACAGAAAGTAAATGCGTAATAGTAAGTTCGTTTGTAACATGTGGCTCTACTGGGCCAATAGTATGTTCTATTGGTGGGGGCTTCCCATGTTGTATATCCACTAGACTATTCGTAACCATAAGTGTTCTTCACAACCGAGAACAGTAGTATGTACAAGCATTACGTAGGTTTTACGTAAGTATCCTTCTTTACCCGAGGACAGTGTTACGCGTGGGGTTTACGTAGGTTTTACGTAAGTGTCCTTCCTGACTCCGGAAGACAGTAGCATGTTATTGTTTACGTAGGTTTTACGTAAGTGTCCTTCCTAACTCTGGAAGACAGTAGCATATTCCTGTTTACGTAGGTTTTACGTAAGTGTCCTGCTTAACCCGAGGACCATTGTAGATAGTCTAGTAATCCTGTAAGTACGAGAAATCGTTCAATTCCATCATTCAACCCATTCCCTATCCCCGGGAATCCCATGCCTTAGTAAGAGTGTGAACTCACCTTGGTTTGCTCGATATGCTAAGTTATGTGCTCACAAGAAATCAGTCAAGTCCTATAGTTATGCGCGTATACTCGATCAGTTCAAGTTCGTAAAGTTTCACATGAAATCATTGCCACAAAGTGTTTGGTAATTAACATCATACATCACATAAACAGCTAATCGTGTTCACATAATTCATGCGTCACATCTTTGATTTCACAGTTAGTCTAACATGGATATTAACATAATTGGCACAGTTAACAGACTTAACAGAACCATCATACTAAACAGAGTTTACAACTTAACAGAGTTGCATAATTAATTTAACAGAGTTAACATATCAACGGGATACTAACAGAGTTAACATACATATCTTAATGGACATAATGGGGTTAACATATAAACATAATTACTAAACTAAATGAGGTTACTGAAGTAACAGAGTTAACAGGTTATTGAACCAAAAACGTTTAGTGGCCGAAAACTCTTTAAAACTCGGACCACATATATGGAATATCAAACATCGGACCATACCCCACTACAAAGCTCGGACCTATGCATACCCCATGTGTTTCACATATACAAAAATCGGACTAACACATAAAGTTCGAACAAAGTGCATCATCACCAAAAAGTCGGACAAGGGTATTACCCATAAAACTCGGACAACATTCATTTACAAACTCAGAAGTCTTGGGAAGTTCGGACTTGAGTCCTTACAAAACTCGGACTCTACATGATTGTTTAAGAAATTCAGACCATACATATGGTACTAAAACTCGGACAACATCATTTATAAGGAACTCGGACCAAACACCTTATACTCATTCAAAGTTCGGACTGTATAATATATATAAAAGTGTTAGTACACGTGCTCTGATACCAATTGTAGGACCGGTTTTTACGCCGTTCGATTGCGTAACGAACGTTTCACGTGCGGAATCCGTGAACGTGCGTGACCGAACACACAATAACGTACTACTAACGAGAATCTATTGAAAGATGTGACAATTCCGGCACAAGATTCACGTTTACAACACTTTCTCTCTCTAGACTTTCTCTCTCTAGAAGTCTTCCTCCAAATCTTCTATTTCACCAAAATCTAATCTAACTAATGACATAATCCCCTATTTATAGGTCAAGGCATTTTAATGAAAGTTCTCATTAATTACAAGTTTGCCACCTTGCCTTTTAACTAGATATGACATTTACAAAGTCTTGGTTTCTTCGGTTTCTTGCTACTGCTTAGATTGACGAAGGCGATAGACATTCGTGTACTAACAATCTCCCCCTTGGATATTGCCGTAGTCAATCTCGTAGTGAAACTCGTAGCGACTTGTCTTTCTCTCTCTCTCTCTTGATTCTTCTTGCTTGAACAGAATCCCGGTGGATCTGTCTTCAGCTTCCGTTGCTCTTTTTCTTCAGACTCTTCAGGCTCCCCCTTTCGTCAAGCTTCCGTGCTTTTGGGATCGACGCCTGGCTTTGCGTAGTAACAAATCAGAAACCTGCACATCTCAACCTCTCTATTACAAACCAATAAATTTGTGATTCAACTTAATGAATCAACTAGACATTTGAGAATTTTCACATTTAAACCTTTTCAAAATTTGAAACATTCCACTTTCTAATTCAACTTAATGAATCATCTTAAACATTTCAAACCATTTAACCAACCTGTCTGTTCATCATGTTTAGCCTTTGAGATTTTGAATGTCAGCTTTTCAACATCAGTTGTCGAAAATCTTTTTGGATTTTTGAAAATAGGAAACATAAATGCAACAGCAGAAATTAAATGCAGAAATGAAATATGTACAAACATATTTTTGTGAGTTTGTGCAAGAGGATCATATCAGTTTTTGAGACACATCACAAGCACCGTTAAGCTTTGAACATTGTAAGCTCTAAACAATTTACCTAGATTGTCAGATATATCATTACACAAAGTTTAACTGATTCGAGATACGAGATTAATGTTTTAGATACTTAAACTTATTCGAGTGTTCCATCACTTGAATATACTCCCGTATCCAGATTCCAATTCAGTTTTACAGACTTATTTGTGTGTCCCACTTCAGAATATACTCTCGTATCCAGATCTCAATATTCAGAATTACAGGTAAGTATACTAAGATGATATCTGTAAAGGGTTAGATTTGAAATCATGAGAGCTCAGGTCAGAACTACCGTTTAGCAGAGAGATCATGATTTGTGTCCCCTTTAGAGGATCTTTTTTACAACAACAAGAATGATCAATTTTATTGTCTCATTTTGCTGAGGGCTTATGCTGTGTTTCAAGCATTTGCAGCAAGTATTATCCGAGGACTAGGTCACAACTTCCTTTCAGCAGAAGTCCCGGGATAATACCCTAGATATCACTGAGTATAAACAAACCTAGTATTTCAGAAAGAGAAACCTTTCAAACGAGATTTCGGGGGTTACCCATATATCCGTGAAATGTTACCCACAAAATAAGAAAGTTTGACATCTTATAGAATCTTTCAAACGAGATTTCGGGGTTTACCCATATATCCGAGAGATGTTCCCCACGAGATAAGCAAGTTTGACGTTTTATGTTTATATCTCGAAAACAATCTACTGAATGTGTAAAAATTTACTAACAAATCCATAATAAAATTGTTTATCACTTTTAACATTCCATATCTTTAGCGTGTTGTGATAGTCCACTGATGTACTATCATTTCCTCTTTTATGCAACAAAAACTCATTTTTAAATTTTTCGATGTTTTCAAAAACTCATTTTTAAATTTTCTAATTTTTTTAAAATTTTTCTCCCCCTAAAATCAAAATATGTTTCAATTTTGATTTTCTGGGAAAATTTGAAACAAACTGTACAGATAAAGTGACAACATGATATCGAATCGCTTTAATTCGCCATCCACTTGGCATAAACAATCAGAACTCCCCCTCACAACAAACTATTTTCCCATTATGATTTCAAAACACTTAAGTTTGTTTTAATCAAAATGGTTTTTTCCGGAAAATTAGTTTTGTGTGACATTTCATAAACTCGGGGTTTCATCACTTTGTTTTTCAAATTACCACTTGTAGGAAAGATGAATCAAGTACAACTTAATGTCCCTGATTTATCTTTTGAAAGACGAAAAATCACCAGAGTGAAATTTCTCAAGAAATGTGCCGATTCATGTTCCACGCTTACAAACCTGGGAACTCCGGCAAATCAGGTTTTTCATTTGAAAAGTTTCACCCAAGCCTGACTGGCCCTGGGTGATTTTGAATTCTTGTTTAGCAATGGTGGAAAGTTTGTATCATCCATTGTTAAACCTGAATTCTCAGTTTTTACCTCAATAACTGGCTCTTCTGGTTTTGACGCACCAGAATCATTGCCTGAATGTGGCTTGTCTGACTTTATTGAGTCAGATTCATCGCCGACATGTGGCTCCTTTGTTTCCGAAGAAACAGATTCATTGCCACCAAATGTTACTTTCTTTTTTATCTCCTCTTTTGTCCTCAGATTTGTATCTGATGAATTCATCTTGCTTGATTTTGCAGACGAGGGAGTTAATTCATCAGAACTCTTATTCGATCTGTCGGGTGAACCCGAGGACAAAATCTTTTCCAGATATTCTCTGGCCTTCTTCCTCTTCTTTTGCAGTTTGTCTTTCTGCCCTTGTGAAAGCTTCACTTTCTTTTCTTGAACTTTAGGTTCTTGGACCTTCTGTTCTTTGACTTTCTCGTCTGAAACTCTCAGTTCCTTGGGCTTGACATTGACTGGTTTCTTTGCCAATTTCTGAGAATTAACCCTCAATCTTTCACTTGATTTCCTTGGGAAATCTCTGGCAATGTGACCTTTGATTTGACAATTATAGCATCTTCTTGTCTCAAAACTTTGTCTCTGGCAGTTAACAGCAATGTGTCCTTGATAACCACATTTGTAGCATACTCTGTTATCGTACCAATCACCATCTTTATACCAAACGCTCAGATCAAAGCACTGTTTGGCTTGGTGATACTCTTTCCTCTTCTTGATTGTTGGATTTGTCTTTTGAGCTCTGTGGTCAAACCTGCACCACTTATTACCAACAATTTTTGAGTTTTCGTTTTTCAATTTTTGTGATTTTTGATTGCGATTGGATGATTGATCTGATGAGCTTTTATTTTTGTTTTGAACATTTTTCGACTTTTTAACAATTTGTTTTTGTTCAACAATCTTCTTAACAGGTTTCTGCTTTGAGCATTCACCTATTTCGGTAGATTGCAAAACAGTATTTTTTAATTTTTCTTTTAATTCTAAAAACAATTTTTGTTTTTCAATTTTTTCAATTTTATCATCAGATTTCTCATCACAATCTTCAACTTTGATATTGTCAAAGTTTGTGACACTGTCACTTATTGGAACTACATTAATCGGTTTTGGACATGGAATATTCACATACGTCGAAGAAGTCACAAAACCTTTCAATTTATTTTCAAGCTCACTGATTTTCTTTTGAGCTTGTTCTCCTTCTTTTTCAAGTTGAATAATCTTCTGAAGATGAGAATTTATCATTTTTTTCTTTTCGATGTTATTTTTGCTAAACACATTTCTCCCATCTTCAAGAATTTTTATTTGACTTTGAAAATCTTTTTCCATTTTTACTTTTTCAATTTCTGAATTTTTATTTGATTTTTCAAAACATTTTCTGAATTTTTAAGATTTTCGTTTTTTAATGACAAACTCTCTAAATCTCTCAAGAGTTTGGCATTTTCAGATTTTAGATTTTCACAGTTTAAGCACTTCTCAATCATCTTTTCAGCTTCAGCTTTCTTTTCCACCTTGATAGCTGAAATTTCTTTAACCTGCTCCTCTTCCTCTCGAACGATTTCCTCAGATTTGCACTTTACTTCATCAGTTTCTGCATTACTAATCTTTTGGAATTCACGTTCTCGCTCTTTAATCTTCTCGACAAACAAACTCAAATTCAAGTTTAAGTATATCTTCTTCAAATCTAACAAATACGTTCTCCACATATCACCCGGTAAAGCATTTCCGAATTTGTTAACCCATTCCTCATTAGTCTTGGTTATCTTCAATCTCACCATCTCCCAATACAACTTGACATACCTTTGGATCAACTCTTCAATTGATTCTCCATTGATACCTGAAAAATTATTGAACTTGTTCAGTGCAGTATAAATTTCAGAATCCATCTTTGATAATTAAAAATTTACGAAACCAATTTTCGAATGATACTAAAATTCACACTCGTTCAATATCCTTTTCAAAACAAATAAACCAGATGAAGATCCGATTGAGTGATGAAAATCCGGCGACAACAGATTTAGCGTGGATTAACTCGAGTGAATGTGCGAACTGATGATGATTTTCAACCGACTTGGGTGTTCAAAAAAATCTCAATTTTCACAAAGCCCGCCAAACGTTTGTAACCAAGAAGTTTATGATCTAGCGACCCACTAATTCAAAACCCATTTCCATTAGAAGCCCAAATTTCAAAACACTATCCTCGGCCTACTTATCAAATCGGTTTCACACTAAAAGCTCAAATTTCAACACACGGTCCGAATTATGCAACACACTCCAAAATCTTATCCAATCCAAAAATTTTCAACTTGATCTCAATAACTTCGGCCCAAATGATCAATCCACAATACTAGATTAAGCTCCAGTCCAAGCCATACACAACCCACTAATTCTGTGTTGAGATAAAACCCAAACGACACAGCAGAATGTTCTTCTTATTTTATCTATATCGAACAACAACAATTCTATCTCTAATATCCTGAATAATATTGTTTCTTCTTCAACCGGTAATGACAGGAACAAGTCAATAATCAATCAGTTTTGAAACTGAATCAGGATCCAGACTTCAGAATAACATGATCGGGCCTCCCGTATTTCACATGCAAAAATCTGACAAAAATTTAGTGTACTGGGCCGCTGATTTCACAAACATGATCACAATTATGACTTGTAGGGCCAAGAGATATGAACCACATGATTATTTTTTTAAATTTATTACTTTGCCGATACTCACATGAAACACTAAACCGACATCAACAGTGAACTGACAACAACTTTAGCGATTGATTGGGCCTCATTAAATCAATTCACATGCAACAACTCTTATTTCAAAATTACCAACAACCGACATCACTAGTTTCACAAATTCATTGATTGGGCCTCAACATTTGCTGTAGAAATATAATAGGGCCTTTTATATAAGTGGCGGCAACACATGAAACAACAATCAACTGCCAATTTTGAAGTAGGGTCTTGATTGGACCTTTTGAAGTAGTGGGGTGGTGATACTATTATGTGCCTTTATAGTAAGTGGGACGGTGCACATGGAACAACAATCAACTTCCAATTTTGGTTATCAATGATTGGGCCTAAATTTTGACAAACGGTTAAATGGGCGGTGACTTTATAAAATGGCCGACAACTGTTACAAGATCAGGCTTTATGAAGAAGACGACTTATGAGCGGACCAACATGTAACAATTATGAGCGGACCTGATTGAACATCCTATGAGCGAACCTGTTATATTTGACTAAAAAGCGAACCCTTTTTTACCCTATGAGCGAACCTCCTAGTCACCAATGAGCGAACCTGTTTTTTTTTACCAAATAAGCGAATCTATGATATTCCACACGAGCGGACCTGTTGTTTTGACGCGAATCCGAACCGAAAAACCGCGATTTCTCCTAAACGGCTAGGAGATTTGATCTGAAACTTGGTAGGGTTTTAATTCAATGTTGTTCGCACAATATACTATAAATTCAGACGAATCTGACCGTGAAAACACGTTCAATTTGACGAATTTCCGTAAAAACGTGATAAAAATGAAAAAATGAAGAATTTAGATGAAAATCGGATCTGAAATCGCTGAATTCTCGTACGAATCGATGTGTTTGATCGTGCAATCGAGCTCCTAGCTATGATACCAATTGTAGGATCAGTTTTGACCTCTCGAGTGAGTCAATCAGAGCTAGTGCTTACTGAAAATGTGGCGGAAACACATTTTCAGCATGATACAAAGAAAAACCGTAAAAGAATGGAGTAGAAACAGAGAGTTCACACTTAAAATACTTTTTCTTCACTTGATAACGCTTGCCGTACGGACAGCAGTTCGACGTGGAGTTCCAGACAACGTTACAAATGAAGAACACAACGGGGGTATTTATAGACTTTGTGGTCCGCTCATGTGACATGTCCACAAGAGCGGTCCAGTCAACAAAGCTGGTTCGCTTTTGTGGACACATGCCACAAAAGCGGACCTACAACATAAACTTCATAAAATTACACTTTAACCCCCTGAACTTATACAAAATAACCTATCTGGACCCTATACATTAAACTAGCATTACAAAGACGCAGGCTTTAGACATTGTGCATCAACAAAAAGTCAGACTATATTAAATATGTAAAAGTCGGACCATGAAACTCGGACCCCATCTCCTTATGAACATGAAACTCGGACATGCTTATATCATAATTTCGGACAAGGTATAACCATTTTAAAAGTCGGAGGACCTTGATTATTACCATAAAAGTCGGACCCCTTGCTTAACAAGGGTCGGACCTCACATCAACATAACAACAATTACATCGATTTAATCAACCAATCATCATGTTTCGATTACCTTCAATCTAATTATACACATTTGAAACATCACATGACACTGACAACCCACATGCAAGTAATAACCTAGTAGCCGATCATCAGATTCTTATTTATTTGCTGCACATGCATAACATCAAATATTCAAAAAGGGTTTAGATAAAGTGGCCAACAATTGAGAAGGATCCATATCCGATTTGACTGCCTTTTCAATACATCACACATGCATTAATCATCATTCAACAATTCAAGATCATCATAACATTGTCAGATCATTCACGGAAAAGCATAACATAATCACAATCATTACATACTAACGGTTACATCATGATTGTCAAATAAATGAACAAAAGTGATTCCAATCCAATACCCATCAAACAAATATTCAGCAATAATCTACAGTGAAGGTAGTACACTAACCACAAGATCGATCAAATGAGATGCTGCCTCCAAGAAGTGTTCACAGCCGTTCGCAACTTAGTTAGGGTTTGCAAATATGGTAGATGTTATCACAATACTATATTACGTAAATAAAACAATGTTTAATGGGACGGTTCCCCTTTAGCCAGTTGTGATCATGGGCTCAAGCCCAAATGATAGTTAGCAATTAAGATAGGGATGGGCTTCGGTTATTTGGACAGCCCAAGGCTCAAATGAAGGTTATAAGGGTGCGGCCCAAATAGTGAGCAATGGCCCAAACGAACAATCGTTTAGTAAAACCAATTATTACTTTCTAACATTAACATTTAATTATTAAGACATGTACACATACACCCATGATATGCACCCAACGAATCTACAAGCAACATGCATATTGCACTTCAAATAAACAAATATAAACATACTTTGCAAATAAGCACATGATTAAGTCGGATAGAGACCTTGAAAACTCGGGTTGCCACATTATCCCCAACTTGAAAGAAATTTCGTCCCGAAATTTAGTACGTGGTTACTGAGGAAGCTAGTTGTGTTGTATCGTTTACTGGTTTTCCTGGGGTGTCACATCATCCCCCCGTTAATTTGGAATTTCGTCCCGAAATTCTGTAGTAGTAGCTTCAGCCTCAGTAGTGGTTGCACGGTTTTCGAATAACTGGGGATACTTGAGTTTTATTTGATCTTCACGCTCCCAGGTGAACTCTGGGCCTCGACGGGAGTTCCAACGAACTCGAACAAGAGGGATTCTCGTGTTCTTGAGGACCTTAACGTCCTGATCCGTGATTTCAACAGGTTCCTCGACGAACTGCAACCGCTCGTCGATAGTGAGCTCCTTCAAAGGAACTATGAGGGTCTCATCTGACAGGCACTTCTTCAGATTCGACACGTGAAAAACATTGTGAACTGCACCGAGTTCAGCTGGTAAGTTTAGTCTGTAGGCCACTTTGCCTATTCTTTCTGCGATTTCGAACGGTCCGACATACCGCGGATTGAGTTTACCTCGCTTGCCAAAGCGAACCACACCCTTCCAGGGTGAGACTTTGAGTAAAACCCGGTCCCCGACCTGAAATTCCAATGGCTTCCTACGCTTATCCGCGTAGCTTTTCTGACGGTCGCGTGCTGCCGCCATTCCGTGGTGTCCACTATAAGTTCTGGACCCGTGATCTGACTATCCCCCACCTCTGCCCAAAAGAGAGGTGACCGGCATTTACGCCCGTACAATGCCTCAAATGGAGCGGCTTGTATGCTGGTGTGATAGCTGTTATTGTATGAAAACTCCACTAAAGGGAGGTGCTTTTCCCAGTTGTTGCCAAAATCGATAACATATGCCCGAAGCATGTCTTCTAAGGTTTGAATCGTGCGCTCAGACTGCCCATCCGTCTGAGGGTGATAAGCCGTGCTCATATCTAACCGAGAGCCAAAAGCCTTGTGCATTGCTTGCCATAGTTCTGATGTGAATCGTGCATCGCGATCCGAAATGATAGAGGTGGGCACCCCGTGCCTCGAGACCACTTCTTTCAAGTAGATGTCTGCTAATGAGGAAAACTTGTCTGTTTCTTTGATTGCCAAGAAGTGTGCAGACTTTGTGAGTCGATCTACGATCACCCAGATAGTATCGTTCCCGCGCTGGGATTTAGGTAGGCTAGTAACGAAATCCATGGAAATTTCCTCCCATTTCCACTGTGGTGTCTTTGGTTGCTGGAGTAGACCTGCTGGTTTCTGATACTCTGCCTTGACTCTTGCACAGGTCAAGAACTTGCTGACATAGGTAGCGATGTGGGCCTTCATGCTAGGCCACCAATACGTTGTTCTGATGTCGTGGTACATTTTATCCGAACCTGGATGTACCGAGTAGCGAGACTTGTGCGCTTCATCCATCACAAGTTCGCGTAGACCGCCATAAAGTGGGACCCAAATACGCCCTGTTACATAGTAAGCGCCGTCTTCCTTCTGTTCCAACGCTGCCTTGAGCCACGTAAGGTTTCAGCCCTGACGTTTTCTGGTTTCAATGCTTCTACCCGAGCATCTCGTATCTGTGCAGGAAGACTAGACTGGATTGTGAGCTGCAAAGCTCGTACACGCCTGGGTGTAGTATCTTTCCGGCTGAGGGCGTCAGCCACAACATTGGCTTTGCCTGGATGGTACTTGATGGCGCATTCATAATCATTCAAAAGTTTGACCCATCTTCGTTGACGCATGCTCAAATCCTTTTGCTTAAGGATATGCTCGAGACTCCTGTGATCGGTGTAAATAGTGCACTCGGTACCGTACAGGTAGTGCCGCCATATCTTAAGCGCGAAAACAACAGCTCCCAGCTCTAAATTGTGCGTCGTGTAGTTCCGTTCATGAACCTTGAGTTGTCGAGAAGCGTAGGAAATAACTTTATCCCGTTGCATCAATACGCAACCAAGCCCCTGTATCGATGCGTCACAATAGACCACAAAATCGTCCGTGCCCTCTGGCAGTGAGAGAATGGGTGCGCTGCAAAGCCTATCCTTTAGGTACTGAAAAGCGGTTTCCTGGGAATCTCCCCAACGGTAGGTGACACCCTTCTGTGTCAGTAGTGTAAGTGGCTGCGCGATCTTTGAGAAGTCTTTGATGAATCGTCTGTAGTACCCCGCCAAACCCAAGAATTGGCGTATTTCCATTGGTGTACGCGGTGCAGGCCAGTTCCTGATCGAATCTACCTTGGATGGATCGACATGAATCCCATCCTTGTTCACCACATGGCCTAAGAAGTGGACTTCACGAAGCCAGAAGTCGCATTTTGAAAACTTGGCGTACAGTTGTTCCTGTCGAAGAAGTTCCAAGATAAGACGTAAGTGCTGCTCGTGTTCCTCCTGACTCTTGGAGTTGATCAGGATGTCGTCGATGAAAACGATGACGAACTTGTCTAGATAGGGTTTGCACACCCTGTTCATAAGATCCATGAAGACTGCAGGCGCGTTCGTAAGCCCGAATGGCATAACTAGAAAGTCGTAATGGCCATAGCGAGTTCTGAATGCTGTCTTAGAGACGTCCTCATCCCGGACTCTCAGTTGATGATAACCGGATCTTAGATCAATCTTGGAGCAGTAACTCGACCCTTGCAACTGGTCGAATAAGTCGCCAATACGTGGAAGAGGGTAGCGGTTCCTCACTGTCACCTTGTTTAGTCCGCGGTAATCTATGCACATCCTGAAAGTACTGTCCTTTTTTTTCACGAATTAACACTCGAGCTCCCCAAGGCGAAGAGATAGGTCGGATAAATCCCTTATCCAAGAGTTCTTGTAGCTGCGTCGATAGTTCTTCCAATTCTGATGGAGCTAAGCGATACGGTGCGCGAGCTGTAGGTCCTGTCCAGAACTATAGGTATGAAGTCGATAGGGAACGTCTGCCCAGCGAGGATAAGATTACAACCCTGAACTATGTGTGGCCTCTAGACTTGTACCATAAGCTAACACTACGACAGATTTTGGTGTTCAAGAGAGTTGGTGTACGTTGTAACATTTGACTATCTTTCAAGAATATATAACCGGTATCCACACCCAAATCAAACAAGACAGTAACATAAAAGTCGTCGAGAAGAAACTTACCCATTGTCGCATTAGGATCGTTCCTTGCGTCACCCTGACCAATCATGTACATACGGCCTCGGCGTCATTGTTTCCATCATTTCCTCCAATGCTATCCCCATTGTCGTCCCTGTTTCCATGGTCGTGGTTCTGAGTCTGGTCCTAGTTTATTTTGGACAATGTCTCTTGTAGTGATCTTTAGCATCACACTGAAAACATCCTTTGAAACTCTGTTGTTGCTGCTGATTCTGTGGAGATTGAGGCAGCCGTTGTTGTTCTTGAGTTGCAGGACGTGAGCTTCGACAATCCTTAGCTTCATGACCTATCTTGAGACACCTCTGACAACGACCCTTATTGCACTGACCATTGTGGTGCCTATTGCATCTGTTACACTTTAGATGATTTCCTCGATATCCACTTTGCCCACGACTACTAGAAAACTGCTGTCTGGGGCTCTGGTAGTCATCTATCTTTTGCTGCTGCGCCAGAGGCTGGACCAAAATTAATCCCTTGCTCAGGTTTTCATCCCACTTGCGTTTGTTATCACTAGAAGCACATGTAGTATCAGCTTTAACACGTTTCGGTAGTTTGTTTTGTTCTACTGCCTGGTCTGTGAGACGATGAGCAAGCCGAGTAACTTGCTGGATGGTGCCAAGATTAGCTGCGGTCACATGACTCTGAATTTCGGGCACCAGACCCTTGAGATACAGCTCGATGCGTTTGGTGGGAGGGTCTACCATAGTGGGACAAAATGTGGCTAACTCATTTGATCTCTTCGTATAAGCCTCAATTTCAGACCCCGCCATCTGTAAGTTGAGGAACTCTACCTCTAGTTTGTGGATGTCTTCCCGACTGCAAAACTCTTCCTTAATTAGGTCCTTGAACTCGTTCCAGGGGGTGGCATTAGCAGCTGCCAGCCCTAACATTTGAACCTGTACTCCCCACCAGGTTAATGCAGCACCTTCGAGTGTTCCAGTATCAAACTTTACTCTACGAGACTCAGGGCAATCACACACCTCAAAGTCAGTTTCGAGCCTCTCAAACCAATGGAGGAGGCCTACAACTCCCTCAGTTCCACTGAAGGTACTAGGTTGGCAATCCTTGAGATTTTTGAAGGTGCAAACAGGTGATTGAGCATGTTGACCTATTGTATATAAGAATAGAACAAGGTTAAACACGAGAGTTGGTTTAGGAGTGTAGGATCTAACGATCCTAGTTACGACTGCAGGGTATGCCTCCTGCTTGTATGGCTGCAAGTGCCGCAGCAATTCGTTCGTTAATGAGAGCCGTCAACTGGGTTTGTGTCATGTTGATACGTCCGGCCATTGATCTTCACATCAAAGGCAACATAAGTGAGAAAGGTTCGCGAATAGTGCGATGACAGAAGAGTGTAAGCACATAGGTGTTCTCATGTAATGACGCATAGTAGGCAATGTAATCTAAGCATACTACGAGCAAAGTTCTATGTAGTTCTAGCATGTAGGCAATAAACATAAACCTTATTACCTAGGATGTTGAGTCTTGCACGTGGAGCGAAGCGTCGTTTTGGATCGTTGAGAGCACTGTTCTGGTTATAGTCTGGTTTTAATAAAAACGTTTTTCCCATATTAAAACCAAGTTCTCTATAACCAATGGCTCTGATACCAATCTGTCACACCCCCAAAATCCACACGCGGAGTACCACCGCTTGGGAGCGTGACCGACCAGGATCAACCCACCAATCATATTGAACATGTAATTAATAAGTAAAAGTAAATGCCAACCACCAATTTGAAAGGTGTTCCAAAACATAAGTATGTTATCACTGTTGAGCGGAAGCGTATAAATAAAACCCAATATAATAAAGTATGAAATGTCATAAAGCGTTTAACAAAACATTCACGATCCGTGCCCACAACGACCAGCTCCTCCCTGTGCAAGCTCCATGTACCTAACGACCTGCAAGGCATGTAACAGAGGATCAACAACTAGTTGAGCGAGTTCACAGAAAGTAAATGCGTAATAGTAAGTTCGTTTGTAACATGTGGCTCTACTAGGCCTATAGTATGTTCTATTGGTGGGGGCTTCCCATGTTGTATATCCACTAGACTATTCGTAACCATAAGTGTTCTTCACAACCGAGAACAGTAGTACGTACAAGCATTACGTAGGTTTTACGTAAGTATCCTTCTTTACCCGAGGACAGTGGTACGCGTGGGGTTTACGTAGGTTTTACGTAAGTGTCCTTCCTGACTCCGGAAGACAGTAGCATGTTATTGTTTACGTAGGTTTTACGTAAGTGTCCTTCCTAACTCCGAAAGACAGTAGCATATTCCTATTTACGTAGGTTTTACGTAAGTGTCCTGCTTAACCCGAGGACCATTGTAGATAGTCTAGTAATCGTGTAAGTACGAGAAATCGTTCAATTCCATCATTCAACCCATTCCCTATCCCCGGAAATCCCATGCCTTAGTAAGAGTGTGAACTCACCTTGGTTTGCTCGATATGCTAAGTTATGTGCTCACAAGAAATCAGTCAAATCCTATAGTTATGCGCGTATACTCGATCAGTTCATGTTCGTAAAGTTTCACATGAAATCATTGCCACAAAGTGTTTGGTAATTAACATCATACATCACATAAACAGCTAATCGTGTTCACATAATTCATGCGTCACATCTTTGATTTCACAGTTTAGTCTAACATGGATATTAACATAATTGGCACAGTTAACAGACTTAACAGAACCATCATACTAAACAGAGTTTACAACTTAACAGAGTTGCATAATTAATTTAACAGAATTAACATATCAACAGGATACTAACAGAGTTAACATATATAACTTAATGGACATAATGGGGTTAACATATAAACATAATTACTAAACTAAATGAGGTTACTGAAGTAACAGAGTTAACAGGTTATTGAACCAAAAACGTTTAGTGGCCGAAAACTCTTTAAAACTCGGACCACATATATGGAATATCAAACATCGGACCATACCCCACTACAAAGCTCGGAGCTATGCATACCCCATGTGTTTCACATATACAAAAATCGGACCAACACATAAAGTTCGGACAAAGTGCATCATCACCAAAAAGTCGGACAAGGGTATTACCCTTAAAACTCGGACAACATTCATTTACAAACTCAGACTCAGAAGTCTTGGGAAGTTCGGACTTCAGTCCTTACAAAACTCGGACTCTACATGATTGTTTAAGAAATTCGGACCTTACATATGGTACTAAAACTCGGACAACATCATTTATAAGGAACTCGGACCAAACACCTTATACTCATTCAAAGTTCGGACTGTATAATATATATAAAAGTCAGACTATATTAAATATGTAAAAGTCGGACCATGAAACTCGGACCCCATCTCCTTATGAACATGAAACTCGGACATGCTTATGTCATAATTTCGGACAAGGTATAACCATTTTAAAAGTCGGAGGACCTTGATTATTACCATAAAAGTCGGACCCCTTGCTTCACAAGGGTCGGACCTCACATCAACATAACAACAATTACATCGATTTAATCAACCAATCATCATGTTTCGATTACCTTCAATCTAATTATACACATTTGAAACATCACATGACACTGACAACCCACATGCAAGTAATAACCTAGTAGCCCATCATCAGATTCTTATTTATTTGCTGCACATGCATAACATCAAATAGTCAAAAAGGGTTTAGATAAAGTGGCCGACAATTGAGAAGGATCCATATCCGATTTGACTGCCTTTTCAATACATCGCACATGCATTAATCATCATTCAACAATTCAAGATCATCATAACATTGTCAGACCATTCACAGAAAAGCATAACATAATCACAATCATTACATACTAATGGTTACTTCATGATTGTCAAATAAATGAACAAAACTGATTCCAATCCAATACCCATCAAACAAATATTCAGCAATAATCTACAGTGAAGGTAGTACACTAACCACAAGATCGATCAAATGAGATGCTGCCTCCAAGAAGTGTTCACAGCCGTTCGCAACTTAGTTAGGGTTTGCAAATATGGTAGATGTTATCACAATACTATATTACGTAAATAAAACAATGTTTAATGGGGCGGTTCCCCTTTAGCCAGTTGTGATCATGGGCTCAAGCCCAAATGATAGTTAGCAATTAAGATAGGGATGGGCTTCGGTTATTTGGACAGCCCAAGGCTCAAATGAAGGTTATAAGGGTGCGGCCCAAATAATGAGCAATGGCCCAAACGAACAATCGTTTAGTAAAATCAATTATTACTTTCTAACATTAACATTTAATTATTAAGACATGTACACATACACCCATGATATGCACCCAACGAATCTACAAGCAACATGCATATTGCACTTCAAATAAACAAATATAAACATACTTTGCAAATAAGCACATGATTAAGTCGGATAGAGACCTTGAAAACTCGGGTTGCCACATAGATGACTTGTTCGGTGAGGATGATCCACCGGAAATAACGGCTCAGCTGCCTGACTTTAGACAGGAAATATCGGCACAACAAGGTGATCCCGGTCCGTTCTCGTCCAGAGTTGATTTTGAAGATGAGCCTATTTCAAAATTTAGGTTACTGCTGGACGAAAACAACCGGACGCTGACTCACATGTTCAAGTCGGAGGTATTGGAAAGTTTTCGTACAGCGCGGGTTAGCACTATGACTAACATGCAAACACCAAAAGAAGAATTGCACAAAGAAAGTGATAATGTATCGTAACTCGCAAAACTCGTTTATTTATTTATAAGTATAATATATAATAATACATTAATGTTTGGGGAATGTTTCTAACATGGTGTAATTTTCTAGGTTGTTGCTGATTCTTTTGTTAACTATAGAAATGTTTATCTTGTGTCCAAGAACCCCACAATGGAGGATGAAGCTGTACGTTTTTACCTCCTATTGTTTTTTTTTAATAATGAATACATAAACTGTTTATTGATGTATATTAACGTTGATGTAGAAGGAGGACCCCGAGTTGGTAAAACTGAGACAATCCGAAAGGCTTGTAAAGCCCGCCTCGTGACTGTTATCACCGTTTGTAGTTTTCAAAACGATAATGTAACACCACGTAAAAACGTGTCCAGTTATGTAAAGACACGTGTCCTAAACTCTAAATATGTGACAGATTGAGTCTGAAGGACTAAAGTTGACAAACGGTGAAAATATGTATGCGAAGGGACTAAAAGTGTCAACATGCCAAACTTGTGCCCCTGAATGACCATACACGAAGAATATATTCTTAAACGAGTGATTAATTGGATATAAGAAGCCGTTTATGAAAATAATCGGAAGATTTTAAACTATAGGGGATAAACATGTCAACATGTTAATTCTTACCTCTGAGTGACCTTTTAACGAACCCGAGGCTTCGAAATATTCAAATATACTCTCAAGAATAGGTGGTATAAATTTCACATGATTTCGAGATCGTTAAGCAAGTTTTCAAGACTTTCGGTGAAAAGTGTCAAAGTGATGAAACTTGTGTTTATGGTGATATTTAACGAAACCAGACCTAACGGAGTTTGGATATACTCCCTTAAACCTCTACAAACTAAGTACAACGGCCTTATATGCTAAAAATGAGGTTATATTAAGTTTATAAGGGCCAGGGACTGAAACTGCCAAGATTCAAAATGTTTTAACCCGATCAGACGGTCGTCGCGGCCCGCGTAGACTCTTGCTGAGTCTTACACAGCCTGCGTAGAAGTCCCCGGCGCAGAAAAATTTGACAGATGCGAGTTTGAACTCAGAACCGCCTTAACCTCATTCTAATTGATACCAGGGGCTGTATGCCGGTCTTGTAATACCACTAGGACACCTGGAGTGATCCTAGATGCCTCCAAAACAGATGCAATCATCCAAATGCATGGCATATTAGTATATAAGGAGCCTAAGTTCTTTGTTCATATGCACATTTGGTTGCAACAACTTCAAAACTCATTTCTGGAGATAACAAGCATTAGGAGAAGATTAAGAAGTGTAGAAAAGATAGCAAGGACCTTATGTAAGGATCTTAATCCCTGCTTAGGCCATTTTATTAGCTTAAAAACCGAAAAGTCAAATATATCGTAATTAGACTTTGACTTTCGGTTTAATTATAAATGGTCCAGCCACTGACCAAAATAAAAGTGGTTATAGGACCATGTTAATGTAGGTGATTAACCCTTAAAAGGGCACCTCCCAATTAGTTCGTTTGACTAGTTAATTGTTGGGTCAAACTAGTTTGTCAAAAAGTCAAACTAGACAGAAATTTTAAAAATGATTTATACTAACAAAACAGAAGTTATAAATTATATTTTTACAATCTAATGACTTGGTAATTAGTATTAGAACATGTTTAATCAGGTCTAACCCGACAATTATCAGTCTAAGGTCAGTTTATAACCGAAAGTCGCAAAAGCTTGACTTTTGCTTTGACTTTCAGTTCTGACCCATTTAAGCTTAATTCTTCCATGTTTTAAGCTTCCATTAGGACCATATTATATAGTAGTATAACCCTCTGAGTTATATGCTTATAAATGCCGTAAATGCCCTTTTGACATATAATTGAGATTTTTAGAAATGTGAGAGGACAAAAACCTTTGCTACTAATATATAAACTTGTCCTCAAAATTTGACATCAGTTCTTGGTCTCAAACAGAAGTTATGCTTGATATCGTAATTAGAAGCTTTTTATTAATTAAATTGCGATATCTTGCGTAAGGCGTGTTTAAACTTGGATTTTGACTCAAAACTCATTACCTACTGTTAAGATATTATTTTTATGGATTTTTAGTATTTTTGGTCAAATTATAATCTGATTATATCATAGAGTTCTTGTGTAATTCGGTAAATGACGGTAATACCCTTTTTGTGCATAAAACGAGATTTACAAATGATTTGAATGCTAAACCTTTTCCTACTGATTTCATACATTAAATAAATTATTTTGAGCATTTAAAACTGATCAAAATCTTAGATTTACATAAACATTTAATTATCGTCAATTAGCGAGTTTTACACTAATTAGGTGCAAGTATGGTTTAAAACCATATTTAACACCTAAGACTTTTTACCTACTGAATTTTTATACAAATTTCAATATTATTACAGTATGTATAAGTCATGAACTCATACTTCCAAAAATGTCCTTAAAAGCATATGTGAAATGACCAAAATGCCCTTTCGGGGCATAATTTGGCCACAAATGATAAACCTCACATATATATAATATCTTACTGATGTAATGTGATAAAATAAATATTTTTACTGATTACCAAAGACGAGAACCTCAGTTTATTATAAAATCTCTTTTATGATCATTAAAATGACCAAAATGCCCTTACGGGACTTAAATTGGTTTTAAATACTTTTTGGGCATATATGTTAACATCTTACTGATGTATTAACATATTTTAAGCATAAAAACAATTAAGACCTGTATATAATTCATTTGGTTACCCGTTATGCATTTATGCGTTCGGATCGGTTTATGTGACTAGTTTACGTAAAATAGCCGAAACGGGTTTAACCTTATCATTAAATCCTCAAATTCCAGAATGTGTTTAGTTTACCCATATTATAGAAGTATCCAAACTTGTCGGGTCTAAACCACATTCTATTCCGGTCTCCGCTTAATTTAGCGTTTAGAACCGTAAAGTTTCTTTCTAGCTAGCCGGTCTAAGTCTTTGACGTAACTAAAGACCCGTTAGCATCCTAATAGGTTATTAAACCTTCTATACAGATTAAGTAGCATCCAGTAGAAGGTATCATCATAAAGCTTTAGGATATATGGCTGAGTTACTTCTCACTTTTAGCTCAGGTAAATACTTTTAACTTATTTTCCCTTATACGGGCTTTGGATATCGTATTATAATAATATCACTTGGTCGGGTATGAAATCATTTAATCGGATTGTGATTAATAAATTTACATAACCCGTTTTAATCTGTCTTGTTTGATAACATGAACATTGGGGGTTAATACGACCGTGTCCTGGATATCCTCGGCTCATTTCATTTGAAAATGGCCACGACCTATGCACAGGGTGTAGGCATAGCATACACCTGATAGATGCAAATGCTAAAATATAAACCCACATGTTGGGGATAACTCCTTTGTGGGGTTCTATAAGTGGTGAGTCGGTTAATCATGACCGGCTTCCAAACCGGCCCCAATTGTATGACAAACATGTAAATCTGTATACAAGATTTTCATTAAATAATTGTCCCAAGTTATAAATGATTTGTGCCTTGTGCATTTAAATCAATTTTCATAAATGTTTTCAAATGTGTCAGTTAATTGTATTTACCAGTGTAAACTGACGTATCTTCTAAAGACAGATTGACCGGTACCTTTCCTAAATAGGCTGGAGCTACTAGGTGTCAAATAAGAGGATCTTGCAAATCCCTAGGTACCTGGAGTCTGTTATTTTCGTTTTCTTGTATTTTATTTATGATCTGCCTGTGGTTCTTATTACAACCAAGTCTGTATATTCTTTCATTCGGACACTTAGACATTATGGTTTGTAATAGTTTATTCACCAAGCCTTCCATTGTGCTATTATATTATGTGTATTGACAATGATGATATCAACTACGTCACGATACTCCCCGCCGGGCCCACCGGTAATATGTGGAAATATCGGGGTGTGACAGGTTGGTATCAGAGCCAACATTGAGTGAATTAAACACTAACCTTTTTGTGTTTAGTCTCAATGACACAATAAGCACATTCCTTACACTTCCGAGTCTAGGCTAATGACCTAGGATTTATTCTTAACTTTCCTGTTGTTGTCTATGTGTTATTTACTTGTTTTGACAGGTTTTATCGATAATGCCACCACGTGTTCGAGGCAAGGGAATGGGTCCAATGAGAGGTGGACCATCAGGACATGCAGGACCCTCCCACAGACGCACTCCGTTTGCGACATTTTCTAGCTCGGACTCCCGTGACCATTGGGGTCATTCTTTTGAACCCACGAGACACTCGGTCTCATTGAGTTCTTCACCCTCGTTTCATCCATCATTTGGGCCGCCTGTTCCAGACGAGCCCCAGCATTCCCATCACACACAAGATTCACACCATTCTAGCCATTCGCACCAATCTTATCATTCTTTGCATTCCCATTCTTTCTATCACTCTGATTCCACTTATTCTCCTGCCCAGTTCAACCTTAATGACTATGTCAATGATTTTCTGGGTTTCAATCCATTAGGACCCGAGGATCACATCTCCCAGGAGATGGAAATGGATGACGACCCCGACTAAGATCTGCAAACCGGAACACCAGGTCACCCTATTAGCATCTCTAGCGGTTCTCCGTACCAAGGATCGCCATACCGAGGGCCTGACTCGTTTTCCGAAAGGTGGTACCAACATGAATGGGCATTCACCCCTTCATATCACAACTCTCCTGCTCAACCTCCTTTGGATAAGCCGCGTCTTCAAGCAGTTTCTCCACCATCTCTACCCGTTGAGGAAGCACCCCAACCACCTCCCGAGCCGCCGAGGCGAAGGAGGAATGCACGAATATCCGTGCGAGAGGGACCAAGGTTTAGTTCTCCTCAAGGTTCAAGCTCATACCCTCCGATTCCCGAGGACCCCAAATGGGTGGACCCTCGCATGCGGTGCCGGAAGACGATCTTCCGTTGGTTTCTTATGCACCACCGCCACCGCCAGTGGGTCTTGAAAACCCGATTCCGACTTACCCAGGTTCGTCTGGGTATAACCCCTTTGAATACCCAACTTCTGTAGGTTATGGAACTCAAGATCCATATCTTACTGCAGCACAGTACAATGCACTTTATCCTTCTTCTTATCCTCCAGTTTACCCAACTGGATATCCAGTGCAAGGGTATCAATACCCACCTTGTTAGCAACCTCCTCCTCCCCAGCAGGTGCACACTGAAGAAATTGTGCAGAGGTTGGACAGGGTTGAGCGAAAACCGGATGAAACCAATAAGAAGCATAACAGCTTTCTCAAGTTCCTTGCAAGTCTCATCAAAGGCAAAAAGAATAGAAAGTTGTTTACTTTATTTTGTATTGTATTTTTCAATCAAGTCCCTGTGAGGACATTTTATTTTCTGTACCTAGTCCCTGCGAGGACTTATTTCTATTTCTGTAACTCCTGCGTGGGAAGTGCGTTTATTTCAAGTCCTGTTTAGGGCATTCTTGTAATAGTTTAGTAGTTTAATGGAATTTCTTTTTGGATTTTAAATATGTATTTTATTACATCATCATGCTATATCATTTCAATTTTAAATTGATCTGCTAAGGAAATTCTTAAAGGTATAACCTAGCCAAAATATTAACGGCTATATGGTACAACCTTTTTAAGGCAATAACTCCCTGTTAACATCTGAAAACATGTTAACATTCCTGGCTGTGCGGCTCGAGAGACCACACAAGCTTCCAAATGTGCTTGGATTCTTCCAAGTCATTTTCATAGCCTATATGATCAATATGAATGATGGCTAATAAACATCAATATGATGTATACACCAAAACATCCATTTGAGATATATGCTTATAAGCAAAGGTGTAATAATGACAATGATAGTTTTTATTTTATAAACTTCTTGTCAAAAAGGCAATGAACTACGTTCGACCCTTAAAATACGATTGATCCAAGAGATAATTGGTTATATTCTAATCGTCCATATGACAAGGCCTTCTGTGCCATCTAAATGTCCTTCAAGACGAGCCTTGTGCTATATGAAAATGTCTTTCATGACATTGACCGTTGTGATTTATATCCCCTGTCTAACAAAATAAAAAGGATTATATCCTATTGATTGATTATAATGGTTCAGTTATAACCTAGGCAAATCATAATCAAATTAATTTTGACTTATTATTTAAAAAATTGTCTATATGGTTTAATAATACAATGACCATCTAATCATCAATGCGATGATTTATTATATAATCTAAATACTTAACTATTGTTTGATTTAGTACTCAAACCATGGTTGGCTCTGACGAAGCAAACAGTCATCCTGTGGAAGAAAACAATAATACCAGGATTAATATCACTGGTGCTGAATTGCAAGCGATGATAACCGCAGCGGTTGCTCAAGCTGTGGATGATAGGTTCAAGGAGCCGAGTAATGTTCAGTCCAAAACTCATACGAAGTCCCATTCTCATTCGCATACACTGAAGAAGAATGAGTCTCAACACTCGTCTAATCATAGAAGTGAACCACAGAGGCAGGTTGTCCTCGAACCGACTCCCAGGTACACCAAGGGTTTGTACCTACAAATACATCGTCTCCTGTAAACCGAGAGATTTCACAGGAGAAAAGGGAGCAATAGAATGTATGAAGTGGTTAGATGAAATGGAGACTGTGATCGACATCAGTGGATGTGCTAAGGAAGACATAGTTAAGTTTGTGTCTCAATCTTTCAAGGGCGACGCCCTCACTTGGTGGAAAGCATTGGTGCAATCCACTGGAAAGGTTCCTCTGTATAACCTTTCATGGAACAAATTTTTTGATCTTGTGAAGGACACTTACTGTCCTCAGCATGAAGTTGAGAGGATTGAGACTGACTTCCTCACTTTGGTGATCAAGGATTTGGATTGCAGGTCCTATGTGACCAGTTTCAACTCAATGTCGAGGCATGTACCATACTTGGTCACCCCAGAACCCAAACGCATTACGCGTTTTATCGGTGGTTTAGCCCCAGAGGTGAAAGGAAATGTCAAGGCTTCTAAGCCTACTACATATAGATCAGCTATAGATCTATCTTTGTCCCTTACTCTGGATGTTGTGAGGAGTAGGGTAAAGAAAACCACTGATGATGGGAAAAGAAAGAGGGAAAAAGACCATTCCCATCAGTCGAACAAGAAGAACAAAGGGAACTCTGGTTCCAAGAAAGGGCAATCAGGTGACAAGCCCAGATGCAAGACATGCAACAAGAGGCACTTTGGGAAGTGCAACCAAGACCCACAAGCCAAACCATGTGGGATCTACAAGAAGAAAGGGCACAAGTCTGTGGAGTGCCGAAATATCAAGGATGCAACCTGCTACGGTTGCAACGAAAAGGGGCACATCAAGACCAATTGCCCCAAGAATGCTAAGAAGCCCGAGGAGGCGAAGAAAAACAATGCTAGGGTTTTTCAGATGAATGCAAGGGAGGCAGTGAATGACGAGAACATCATAACAGGTACCTTCCTCATTAATAATAATTATGCTAGAGTCTTATTTGATTCAGGTGCTGATAAGTCCTTCGTAGACCATAAGTTTTGTAAGTTACTGAATCTGCCTATTAAGACGCTAGACATAAAATATGAGATAGAGCTTGCCGATGGTACCTTAGATACAGCTTCGACTCTTCTTGATGGATGCTCCATATCCATTAAGAATCATTCTATCCCGCTATCCCTCTTGCCAATGAAATTGGCTGGTTTTGATGTGGTTTTAGGCATGGATTGGTTGTCGCACAACCAAGCCCAAATCGCCTGCGACAAAAAGCTAGTTATCATCAAAAACCCTTCTGGTGAATTCGTCATTATTCAAGGAGATACACAATATGGTTTGCCCAACAATGTGTCTATTCTCAAAGTATTAAGGTGTCTAAAGAACAAATGTGTCATTTACATGGCACAAGTGACAGTGAATGATCCAAAACCCAAGATTGAAGACATTCCAATTATTTTCGAGTACCCTGATGTCTTTCCTGATGAATTACCTGGATTACCCCCTGAGAGGAAAATGGAATTCAGGATAGACATTCTTCCAGGATCTGCATCAATTGCACGAGCTCCTTATCGTCTAGCGCCTACTGAAATGAAAGAGCTCAGGACTCAATTGGACGACTTATTGGAAAAGGGTTTCATACAACCCAGATCTTCTCCTTGGGGAGCTCCAATATTGTTTGTAAAGAAGAAGGATGGATCAATGCATTTATGCATTGACTATTGTGAATTAAATAAGGTAACGATCAAGAATCGTTATCCTTTGCCCAGGATCGACGACTTATTCGACCAACTTCAAGGGGCAAGCTTCTTCTCGAAGATTGATTTGAGATCCGGATATCATCAACTCAAGGTCCGAACTGATGATGTGCCTAAGACAGCGTTTAGAACAAGGTATGGACATTATGAGTTTTTAGTGATGCCTTTCGGGCTCACTAATGCACCAGCAGCATTCATGGACCTCATGAATAGAGTCTGCAAGCCATACTTTGATAAGTTTGTCAGTGTCTTTATAGATGACATACTTATCTACTCTCGTAATCAAGATGATCACGAGAAGCACCTTCGATGTATCTTAGGATTGCTTCGACAGGAGAAGATGTATGCAAAATTCTCCAAGTGCGAGTTCTGGCTTCGTGAAGTCCAATTTCTTGGACATGTTGTTAGTGAGCATGGCATCCAAGTAGATCCCGCCAAGATAGAAGCCATTATGAATTGGGAACCACCAAAGGCACCAACAGAAATTCGCAGCTTTCTGGGTTTAGCTGGATATTATAGAAGGTTCATTGAGAACTTCTCAAGGATATCGGCACCATTGACTTCTTTGACCCGTAAGAATGTAAAATTTGATTGGGGTCCAAAACACCAAGAATCCTTTGAGATACTTAAACAGAAACTGAGTAATGCTCCGGTGTTGACATTGCCCAAAGGAATTGAAGAGTTTGTCGTATACTGTGATGCGTCACACACCGGTATGGGTGGTGTACTTATGCAAAAAGGCAAGGTGATTGCCTATGCATCACGACACCTAAAGGTGCATGAGAAGAATTACACCACCCACGATTTGGAGTTGGGTGCCGTTGTATTCGCACTAAAGTTGTGGAGACATTATTTGTATGGGACCAAATGTGTGATCTATTTGGATCACAAAAGTCTCCAACATTTATTCAATCAAAAAGAGCTCAATATGAGACAGCGCCGCTGGATGGAGACTCTAAATGATTATGATTGCGAAATTCGCTACCATCCTGGCAAAGCGAATGTAGTCGTCGATGCTCTAAGCCGAAAGGAAAGAGTCAAACCTATCAGGATCAATGCCAAGAGCATTGAACTGAAGAATAGCCTGAATGAAAGGCTATTAGCTGCGCAAAAGGAAGCTGTCTTGGAAGCTAACCTTCCAAATGAAAAGCTAGGTGTAACTGCTGAACAGTGAACACTGGGTAAGGATGGAATCCTCAGATTGAATGGAAGAATTTGGGTTCCTATTCATGGAGGGCTTCGAGATATAATCCTCCAGGAAGCACATAATTCAAGATACTTAGTTCACCCTAGAGGTGACAAAATGTACCAAGATTTGAAAGCTAATTATTGGTGGATAGTTTGAAGAAATCTATTGCCACACATGTAGCTAAGTGCTTGACTTGTACTCAGATTAAAGCTGAACATCAAAAGCCATTAGGTCTGCTTCAACAGCCAGAACTTCCCACATGGAAGTGGGAGATGGTAACTATGGACTTTATAACCAATTTACCTAAAACAAGGCATGGAAATGATACCATATGGGTCATAGTTGATAGATTGATTAAGTCAGCACATTTCTTACCCATCAAGGAGACTCATAGCTCCGACAAGTTAGCCCAGTTGTACATTGATAAGATTGTATCCCCCCACGGAGTGCCGGTGTCTATTATTTCTGATAGAAATACTAGATACACCTCTCATTTTTGGAAAAGTTTCCAACAATCATTAGGCACTCGTTTGAATTTTAGTACTGCTTACCATCCGCAAACAGATGGACAAAGTGAGCGTACAATTCAAACTTTGGAAGACATGCTTCGGGCATGTGTTATTGATTTAGGAGGTAGATGGGATAACCACCTACCTTTAATCGAGTTCTCCTACAATAATAGTTACCATACTAGCATTCAGGCTGCGCCTTTCGAGGCATTGTATGGAAGGAAATGTAGAATGCCTGTTTGTTGGGCGGAAGTAGGAGAAGCTCAGTTATCAAGACCTGATATAGTCCTTGAAATGACAGACAAGCTTGTCCATATCCATGATCGCCTGAAAGCAACCAGGGATAGGCAGAAAAGTTATGCTGATAAGAGGCAAAAACCTCTAAAGTTTGAAGTGGGCGATAAAGTCTTACTAAAAGTATCACCCTGGAAGGGTGTGATGCGTTTTGGTAAGAAGGGCAAGTTAAGCCCTAGATATATTGGACCATTCGAAATTATCAAATGTGTCGGCAGTGTAGCTTATAAGCTAAACTTGCCTGAAGAGCTCTGTGGAATTCATAATGTGTTCCAAATCTATAACTTAAAGAAATGTCTAGCTGATGAATCGCTAGCTATGTCTCATAAAGACGTACAGATTGATGAAAGCCTAAGGTTTGTGGAAAGACCTATATCGATCGAAGATCGTTAGGTTAAAAAGCTCCGAAGGAAGCACGTGCCTATAGTAAAAGTTAAATGGGATGCCAGTAGAGGCCCCGAATATACGTGGGAAGTTGAGTCCACTATGCGACAGAAGTACCCTCACTTATTCCAGTAAATCTTGGCGTTGAGATTTCTTTTAAGGGGGTGAGGATGTAACACCACGTAAAAACGTGTCCAATTATGTAAAGACACGTGTCCTAAACTCTAAATATGTGAAAGATTGGGTTTAAAGGACTAAAGTTGACAAATGGTGAAAATATGTATGCGAAGGGACTAAAAGTGTCAACATGCCAAACTTGTGCCTCTGAATGACCATACACGGAGAATATATTCTTAAACGAGTGATTAATTGGATATAAGAAGCCGTTTATGAAAATAATCGGAAGATTATAAACTATAGGGGTTAAACGTGTCAACATGTTAATTCTTACCTCTGAGTAACCTTTTAACGAACCCGAGGCTTCAAAATATTCAAATATACTCTCAAGAATAAGTGGTATAAATTTCACATGATTTCGAGATCGTTAAGCAAGTTTTCAAGACTTTGGGTAAAAAGTGTCAAAGTGATGAAACTTGTGTTTATGGTGATATTTAACGAAACGAGACCTAACAAAGTTTGGATATACTCCCTCGAACCTCTACAAACTAACTACAAGGGCCTTATATGCTAAAACTGAGGTTACACTAAGTTTATAAGGGCTAGGGACTGAAACTTCCAAGATTCAAAATGTTGTAACCTGATCAGACGGTCGTCGCGGCCCGCGTAGACTCTTGCTGAGTCTTACGCGGCCCGCGTAGAAGTCCTCAGCGCAGAAAAATTTGGACATATGCGAGTTTCAGCTTAGAACCGCCTTAACCTCATTCTAATTGATACCAGGGGTTGTATGTCGGTCTTGTAATACCACTAGGACACCTGGGGTGATCCTAGATGCCTCCAAAACAGATGCAATCATCAAAATGCATGGTATATTAGTATATAAGGAGCCTAAGTTCTTTGTTCATATACACATTTGGTTGCAACAACTTCAAAACTCATTTCTGGAGATAGCAAGCATTAGGAGAAGATTAAGAAGTGTATAAAAGATAGTAAGGACCTTATGTAAGTGTCTTAATCGATGCTTAGTCCATTTTATTAGCTTAAAAACCGAAAAGTCAAATATATCGTAATTAGACTTTGACTTTCGGTTTAATCATAAATGGTCCAGCCACTAACCAAAATAAAAGTGGTTATAGGACCATGTTTATGATGTGTGTAAAATGCAACATATAAATTACATCAACTAAGGCATAAAACTAACCATTTTTAAGTACTAATGTTGGAAAAAGAGTGTTTTTGTCTTCCTTTTGTATTTTCAGGATGAAATGAGCTCAAATTCACAAAAGAAGCAAAAAGACAGCTAAATCTAACATAAATACAAGAAAAGGAACAAAAGTGAATTACCCGACCCCTCACGGCATCCTCCCAAGCAAGAATAGAGAAGTCAGAAGACTGAACACGCCCCGTGCTCAGCCAGCACGGGGCCGTGCCCAAGAAGCAGCAGAAAAGACAAACCTATAGAAGCTTCTATTGCCCACCACAGGGCCGTGTCCAGTGAGAACGGGGGCGTGGTGAAAGTACAGCAGGCGCATTAATTGTAATTGCGAATTACAGTTAATGAAGAGAGATAGTGTCAGACGGGCACGGGGGCGTGTCCAGCAGACACGGGGCCATGCCCAGCCTTCTGTTCAGCCTATAAATAGGAGTGCTTGGCTTCATTTCAACTCATCCCTTGGCACACCACCTCTCTCACACTTCATCCACCACCCACCACCATCACAACACCATCATCCACCACCATCATCCATTGTCCATCATAGAGTGTGTGAGTCGTCTCGGGATCCAAGATTGATCGTAAGAGTTCTTGACAATCAAGGCCATGTTTGCCTAAGTCTCTTACATCACTTGGTGAAGACAAGTGTTTAGTATAATACTTTTTATTTTTAATCTTTTGCACTTTTTATTTGGTTTTGTATTAATGACTTTAATAACTAGTTACTTATGTTGAAGGTGATCTTTCCTTATCGTTTGTCCGTGGTGTCTTGGCATTATTTTACTGTCTATATAAAATAAAAGATTTTCACCATTCATATCTCCACGGTCTATATGGAGGTATGTTGGCTACCTGGTCGGGGTTTAAGGGAACGGTTTGGTAAGGGTCTTGCCCTTGTTCAGCGTTTAGAGGTCCTGCAAGGCATGGGCGAAGCATTGAAGGGGCCGGGAGGGGCGCCCGACCCCCCGAACTTTTTGCTGAGTAGTGTTATATATGTATGTTTCGTATAAATTTTTTTAGGTATATACGTTTTCGACCCCCCGGTTTTATACAAAAAATAAAATTTAGGTATATACTTTTAGGTCTGGTGACTTCCGACCCCCCGGGAGAAATTTTCAAGCTTCGCCACTGCTGCAAGGGACCTGGGTTAAATTTAGTAGGATCTCCTTCAATGCCCATATGTATTGGATGGCGGGGATCCAAACTCTTTGACCCCCTCATAAGTTAACTACTATTAATACTATAACCCGGCTATTTAGGACTGTATCCCTGCTGACTCAGACTACTTAGCCGAGGGTAACGTCACCGCCAAAAGCGGGGCCTACCATAATTTGCATTAATAACTTAATTCATTATCTTTCAATAATCCGACCCTTTAGGATTGTATCCTTGCTGACTCAAACTACTGGGTTGAGGGTAACGTCACCTTCAAAAGAGGGGTCTACTACAATAACTAAGATAATCTCTTAAACAAGTGCAAAAGTGCGAAAATAATCAAAGGTTATACTAGTACACGAGTCGGATCCAAGTGATTCATCTTGTCTATCTGTTTTTATTTTTATTTTATTTTTCAGCATTTAGTTAGTTTTTATTTTCTTAGTTTAAAACCTTTTCTAACTTTTTGATTTGATTAGACGTTGAGGATAAACCGGTACTAAAAGCTCTTGTGTCCTTGGACGACCTCGGTATCTTACCAACACTATACTACGTCCACGATGGGTGCACTTGCCCATATGTGTGTTTAGTGTTAGTAAATATCGTGTTTTATAAATTTAAAACTTGGCTAAAAGTGTAAAAATGGCTTAAATATATATCTAAAATTATATTACACTTCGCACACATCAAGTTTTTGGCGCCGTTGCCGGGGACACAAGGATTTTAAGAAAGTTAGGAATCAACGCCTAATCATATTTTTGTTTTTCTTTTTAATTTTTTAGGATTTTCTTAGTTTTTCAGCTTCTGCAGAGCTCAGCACGGGCCGTGCCTGGTCGGACACGGGCCGTGCCCAGCATCGTTACTGGCAGTTTTTAGTTTTCCAAGTTACAGAAGGCTGAACACGGGGCCGTGTCGGTGCATCACGGGGTCGTGTCCAACTTTCCAGTAACTGGGATCTGGAAAACAATCACTGTAACTCCGACCACGAGCCGTGTTCGTTGAGCACGGGGCCGTGGTGAATCTTCTGACCATCATTCTTTTCTGTTTTTATTGCAGGACTTGGAACCAGACGTCATCCTACGTAGTGTATGAGCTCCAGTTCTAATAAGGATATAAAAGAACCTCTAGAAGAACCCGAACGCTTTCTCAGAAAAAGACTAAAAGCTAAAAACCAAGGGAAAGTTTCGGGGAATCCACCCATGGCGGACCAACGTACCCTCATGGATTATCTACGACCCACCGTAGGTAACCTAGGCGTTGCTATCAATGCACCGAATGTTGAAGCCAATAACTTCGAACATCGGCCGCATTTGATACAAATGCTCCAAAACTCCGCAACCTTCCATGGGCTTGCGGACGAGGATCCCCATCTACATATTACTAATTTCTTAGAAATATGTGATACCTTTCAGATCAATGGAGCATCAAATGACACCATCCGCCTCCGAATGTTTCCTTTTTCAGTAAAAGACCGAGCGAAAGCTTGGCTCAACGTCCTCCCAGCTTGATCGGTAAACACCTGGGATGAACTAGCCCAAAAATTTCTATATAAGTATTTCCCTCCCGCTAAAACGGCTAAATTAATGACTGAAATTAATACATATTCACAAGAGGACGGGGAATCCTTATATGAAACTTGGAAAAGGTTCAAGGAACTATTACGCAAGTGTCCACATCATGGCCTTGCGATATGGCAACAAGTATCCACTTTCTATAATGGATTGTTGCCACACACAAGGCAGACACTTGACTCTAGCTCCGGGGGACTTTTAGGTAATCGCCGCCCGCATGAAATATATAACCAAATTGAGGAAATTGCTCAAACCAATTTTCAGTGGCACACTCCCCGAGGCAATAAATCTATTGCCCCGGGCGCCCATAAGGTTGATGAAAGCACTTCTTTGCAAGCCCAAATCGAGGCCCTTTCTTCAAAAATAAAAAAATTAGAAATGACAAAAACAGTCTCGGTTATGCCTTGTGAAGGGTGTGGTGGGCCACATGAAAATTGGAGTTGTATGAAAGAAACGGAAGATCAACAAGAGTCGGTAAGCTACATTGATAATAGACCTAGGCCGTCGGGTCCTCCAACGGGCACCTACAACCAAGGATGGCGAAGCCACCCAAACCTTGGTTGGAGAGAGCCCGGCAATAGTAGTAACCAACAAACCCAATGAACAAACTTTCAACAACCAAGAAACGAGTCACAAAATTTCACTCAACAAGGTGGACGGGAAAGGCTTGAAGATACTGTATCTCGCCTCATCTCCGACACTGAAAAGAAACACTCGGAAAGGTTTCTACAATTAGAGTCAAATTTTAGAAATCAACAAGCTAGTATTCAAAACATAGAAAAACAATTAAATCAACTCGGTCAAAATTTTTCCGAGAGACCACAAGGTGCATTACCAAGCAATACCGAAACAAACCCAAAAGCGCAAGTTCATCTAATCACGTTACGAAACCGAACCGTGGGGCCTGCAGAGACGCCACCGGCAACAGAGGAAATTATACCCCCGCCTCTGCAGGAAAAGAACTCCGACCCTTTAGGATTGTATCCTAAAGCGGGGCCTACCATAATTTGCATTAATAACTTAATTCATTATCTTTCAATAATCCGACCCTTTAGGATTGTATCCTTGCTGACTCAAACTACTGGGTTGAGGGTAACGTCACCTTCAAAAGAGGGGCCTACTACAATAACTAAGATAATCTCTTAGACAAGTGCCAAAGTGCGAAAATAATCAAAGGTTATACTTATACACGAGTCGGATCCAAGTGATTCATCTTGTCTATCTGTTTTTATTTTATTTTATTTTTTAGCATTTAGTTAGTTTTTATTTTCTTAGTTTAAAAACCTTTTCTAACTTTTTGATTTGATTAGACGTTGAGGATAAACCGGTACTAAAAGCTCTTGTGTCCTTGGACGACCTCGGTATCTTACCAACACTATACTACGTCCACGATGGGTGCACTTGCCCATATGTGTGTTTAGTGTTAGTAAATATCGTGTTTTATAAATTTAAAACTTGGCTAAAAGTGTAAAAAGGGCTTAAATATATATATCTAAAATTATATTACACTTCGCACACATCAGTTAATGTAGGTGATTAACCCTTAAAAGGGCACCTCCCAATTAGTTCGTTTGACTAGTTAATTGTCGGGTCAAACTAGATAGTCAAAAAGTCAAACTGGACAGAAATTTTAAAAATGATTTAAACTAATAAAACATAAGTTATAAATTATATTTTTATAATCTAATGACTTGGTAATTAGTATTAGAACCTGTTTAATCAGGTCTAACTTGACAATTATCAGTCTAAGGTCAGTTTATAACCGAAAGTCGCAAAAGCTTGACTTTTTCTTTGACTTTCAGTTCTGACCCATTTAAGCTTAATTCTTCCATGTTTTAAGCTTCCATTAGGACCATATTATATAGTAGTATAACCCTCTGGAGTTATATTGCTTGGTCCTTAGTAGTTTGAATTATATGCTCTTGTTTGTTAATATGCTTATAAATGCTGTAAATGCCCTTTTGACATATAATTGAGATTTTTAGAAATGTGAGAGGACAAACCTTTGGTACTGATATATAAACTCGTCCCAAAAATTTGACATCAGTTCTTGGTCTCAAACAGAAGTTATGCTCGATATCGTAATTAGAAGCTTTTTATTAATTAAATTGCGATATCTTGCATAAGGCATGTTTAAACTTGGATTTTGTCTCAAAACTCATTACCTACTGTCAAGATATTATTTTTAAGGATTTTTAGGATTTTTGGTCAAATTATAATCTGATTATATCATAGAGTTCTTGTATAATTCAGTAAATGACTGTAATACCCTTTTTGTGCATAAAATGAGATTTACAAATGATTTGAATAGCAAACCTTTTCCTACTGATTTCATACATTAAATAAATTATTTTGAGCATTTAAAACTGATCAAAATCTCAGATTTACATAAACATCTTAATTATCGTCAATTAACGAGTTTTACACTAATTAGGTACATAGTATGGTTTAAAACCATATTTAACACCTAAGACTATTTACCTACTGAAATTTTAAACAAATTTCAATATTATTACAGTACGTATAAGTCATGAACTCAGACTTCCAAAAATGTCCTTAAAAGCATATGTGAAATGACCAAAATGCCTTTCGGGGCATAGTTTGGCCATAAATGATAAACCTCACATATATGTAATATCTTACTGATGTAATGTCATAAAATAAATATGTTTACTGATTACCAAAGACCAGAACCTCAGTTTATTATAAAATCTCTTTTATGATCATTAAAATGACCAAATTGCCCTTACGGGATTTAAATTGGTTTTAAATACTTTTTGGGCATATATGTTAACATCCTACTGCTGTATTAACATATTTTAAGCATAATAACAATTAAGACCTGTATATAATTCATTTGGTTACCCGTTATGCACTTATGCGTTCGGATCGGTTTATGTGACTAGTTTACGTAAAATAGGCGAAACGGGTTTAACCTTATCATTAAATCCTCAAATTCCAGAATGTGTTTAGTTTACCCATATTATACAAGTATCCAAACTTATCGGGTCTAAACCACATTCTATTCCGATCTCCGCTTAATCTAGCGTTTAGAACCGTAGAGTTTCTTTCTAGCTAGCCGGTCTAAGTCTTTGACTTAACTAAAGACCCGTTAGCATCCTAATAGGATATTAAACCTTCTATACAGATTAAGTAGCATCCAATAGACGGTATCATCATAAAGCTTTAGGATATACGGCTGAGTTACTTCTCACTTTTAGCTCAGGTAAATACCTTTAACTTATTTTCCCTTATACGGGCTTGGGATATGGTATTATAATAATACCACTTGGTCGGGTATGAAATCATTTAATCGGATTGTGATTAATAAATTTACATAACCCGTTTTAATCTGTCTTGTTTGATAACATGAACATTGGGGGTTAATACGACCGTGTCCTGAATATCCTCGGCTCATTTCATTTGAAAATGGCCACGACCTATGCACGGGGTGTACGTATACACCTGATAGTTGCAAATGCTAAAATATAAACCCACATGTTGGGGATAACTCCTTTCTGGGTTCTGTAATGACCGGCTTCCAAACCGGCCCCAATTGTATGACAAATATGTAAATCTGTATGCAAGATTATCTTTAAATAATTGTCCCAAGTTATAAATGATTTGTGCCTTGTGTACTTAAATCAATTTTCATAAATGTTTTCAGATGTGTCAGTTAATTGTATTTACCAGTGTAAACTGACGTATCTTTTAAAGACTGATTGACAGGTACCTCTCGTAAATAGGCTGGAGCTACTAGGTGTCAAATAAGAGGATCTTGCAAATCCCTAGATACCTGGAGTCTGTTATTCTTGTTTTCTTGTA
Organism: Helianthus annuus; assembly: GCF_002127325.2. NCBI lineage: Eukaryota > Viridiplantae > Streptophyta > Magnoliopsida > Asterales > Asteraceae > Helianthus > Helianthus annuus. The sequence goes on from NC_035436.2 coordinate 118,194,662, forward strand.
TTTTATTTATGATCCGCCTGTGGATCTTATTACAACCAAGTCTGTATATTCTTTCATTCGGACACTCAGACATTATGGTTTGTAATAGTTTATTCACCAAGCCTTCTGTTGTGCTATTATATTGTGTGTATTGACAATGATGATATCGGGGTGTGACAGATGAGGCAGAAGCAAAAAAAACCAAAAAAAATGACGAGGATCAATAAATCGAACATATCAAGAATTGGGCTCCAACTAGTGGTATTAGAAGTCTTGGCCTAACGGCAGGTGGAAGTGTTGGTCCTAACTTTTGGGCGACATTGCTCAGCACCGATGGTAGTGGTTGATTAAGCAATGATGTAAGAAATATAAATATATATTTAGTATATATTTATATATAAATATCCGTCAAAAATATATATAATTAACTAACTTAAATATGTTTGACAACATATTTATGGGTGGATGATCCACATGTATAATTCGAGAGTTGCAACCGACCGTTGGTACATTTTACCCCATATTTGCAGATGATTTTTCAAGTGTAAATGGACACGACATACAAAGGTTACTTTACGGGGGAAGTGGAACCTTTTCCACCAATAACTTCTGTTGACGAGATACTACGAATCATTGTCTTTGATTATTAGTTACATATTTTCGTATTAAAATGGTTAAATAACTAACAAAGTACCTTGTATATATAGGTGTACGTACCTTTATTTATACCATCACTGCACTGGTTTTTTGGCGTATTCAACCTGGTTAACGAGATAATCACTATTTGCGACAGGTATTACACCTATTTATGTATTTATTCTCGAAAATATGTGTTTGTAGATTTTAAATGTTTGTAAGTTTTAAAATATTTTGTTTTGTAGCCATTTAGGAATGAAAAGATGGATAAATGACGAACGAAATTGGTTTGTCATATAAATTTTGTTTTTGACCACTGGCTACGTATTTGTGGTTACTATTCCAACAGGCCGTTACCGTTAAATTTTCCGTTCTGCACAATTTATGAAGACAAAGTGCCTCAGCAGTTAGGATTATTAAGCGACTGTGGGGTTTGGGTTTGCATATTCCAAGACAGGCTGATCAACAAAAAACCACTTTATGATGGCGAAGACACTGAGATAAAGACTTCACGAAAGAGACGTCATCTTGCGATACTTTTCTATGACTCCCTTTTACCTACAGAAGATACAGCTTACGACAAAATGGAAGATGGTGAATTTGAATTTTTGAGCTGATTTTAAATTACTTTCTTTTGATATTATTATTTTTTGTGTAAACAAATAAAATACTAGTTTTGTTTTTGTATATATATATGGCACCATTGTCCTAATATACTGAGACAATAACAATAACAATGCCAAAGAAGAGGTGTTCCTCACTGTAACACCATGTAAAAACGTGTCCAATTATACAAAGACACGTGTCCTAAACTCTAAATATGTGAAAGTTTCAGTTTGAAGGACTAAAGTTAACAAACGATGAAAATATGTATGCGAAGGGACTAAAAGTGTCAACATGCCATACTTGTGCCTCTGAATGATCACACACGAAGAATATATTCTTAAACGAGGGATTAATTGAATATAAGAAGCTGTTTATAAAAATAATCGGCAGATTATAAACTACAGGGGTTAAACGTGTCAACATGTTAATTCTTACCTCTGAATGACCTTTTAACGAACCTGAGGCTTCGAAATATTCAAATATACTCTCAAGAATAAGTGGTATAAATTTCACATGGTTTCGAGATCGTTATACAAATTTTCAAGACTTTGGGTAAAAAGTGTCAACGTGATGAAACTTGTGTTTGTGGTGATATTTAACGAAACCGGGCCTAACAGAGTTTGGTTATACTCCCTTAAACCTTTACAAACTAACTACTAGGGCCTTTTATGCCAAAAATGAAGTTGTATAAGGTTTATAATGATCAGGGACTGAATCTGCCAAGTTTATAATGAGTTTGGTTATACTCCCTTAAACCTTTACAAACTAACTACTAGGGCCTTTTATGCCAAAAATGAAGTTGTATAAGGTTTATAATGATCAGGGACTGAATCTGCCAAGTTTAAAACATATTTCACCTGATCAGAAGGTCGTCGCGGCCCGCGTAGACTCTTTCTGAGTCGTATGCGGCCCGTGTAAAAGTGCCCAGTGTAGAAAAAACCTGCCAACCGCAGGTTTCAGCTCCAAACCGACTTTAACTCATTCTAAGTGATACCATGGGCTATTTATCGGTCTTGTAATACTACTAGGACACCTGGGGTGATCCTAGATGCCTCCAAAAGAGCTGCAAACATCCTAATGCATGGCAAATTGTTATATAAAGGCTTCTAAGTTTATTGTTCAAGTGCTCATTTGGTTGCAACAACTCAAATACTCACTTTTGGAAATAGCCAGCATTAGAAGAGGATCAAGAAGTGTAGAAAAGATAGCTAGGACCTTATGTAAGTGTCTTAGTCCTTGCTTAGTTCATTTTATTAGCTTAAAAACCGAAAAGTCAAAGATATCATAAATAGAATTTGACTTTCGGTTTAATCACAAACGGTCCAGCCACTGACCGAAATAAAAGTGGTTATGGGACCATATTAAGAGGTGATTAACCCTTAAAAGGGCACCTCCAAATTATTTCGTTTGACTAGTTAATTGTCGGGTCAAACTAGTTACTCAAAAAGTCAAACTGGACAGAATTTAAAATAACGATTTAAACTAATAAAACAGAGGTTATTAATTATATTTTAGCATTCTAATGACTTGGTAATTAGTATTAGAACATGTTTAAACATGTCTAACCCAACAATTATTAGTCTATGGTCGGTTCATAACCGAAAGTCGCAAAAGCTTGACTTTTAGCTCTGTCCCGTTTAAGCTTAATTCTCCCATGTTTTAAGTTTCCATTAGGACCACATTATATAGTAGTATAACCCCCTGGAGTTATATTACTTGGTCCTTAGTAGTTTGAATTATATGCTCTCGTTTGTTAAAAAAAAGGGTAATGCACGGTACCCCTGACCGCGGAGGGGATAACCCCTCCCAGGCCGCCACCCGACAAGCCTGAGCCTGGCAGTAAATACCCTTGCCGAGCCAACCCTTTGAGGGTACTTTGTTCGCCCCAAGGTTCGAACCCGGTACCTCTTGGTAAGAGGTGGGTGTCGGTGGCCAACTGGGCTACCCCAGCTGGTTATGCTCTCGTTTGTTAATATGCTTATAAATGCCATAATTTCCCTTTTGACATATAAATGAGATTTTTAGAAATGTGAGAGGATAAAAACCTTTGTTACTAATATATAAGCTTGTCCCGAAAATTTGACATCAGTTCTTGGTCTCAAACTGAAGTTATGCTCGATATCATAAATTGAAGCTTTTTATTAATTAAATTGCGATATCTTGCATAAGACATGTTTAAACTTGTATTTTGAACCAAAATTCATTACCTACTGTTAAGATACTATTTTTAAGGATTTTTAGGATTTTTTGTCAGATTATAATCTGCTCATATCATAGAGTTCTTGTGTAATTCGGTAAATGACGATAATACCCTTTTCATGCATAAAATGAGATTAACAAATGATTTGAATGCCAAACCTTTTCCTACTGATTTCATACATTAAATAAATTATTTTGAGCATTTAAAACTAATCAAAATCTCAGATTTACATAAACATCTTAATTATCGTCAATTAGCGAGTTTTACATTAATTAGGTGCATAATATGGTTTAAAACCATATCTAACACCTAAGACTTGTTACCTACTGACTTATTAAACAAATTTCAATATCATTACAGTAAGTATAAGTCATGAACTCAGACTTCCAAAAATGTCCTTAAAAGCATATGTGAAATGACCAAAATGCCCTTTCGGGCATAGTTTGGCCATAAATGGTAAACCTCACTAGGGTGAGCAAAAGTCCATACCCGACCCGACCCTATCAGAACCCGACCCGACCCGAGAACCGGAAATACATAAATGAGGGAACCGAATTACTACCCGAAAATACAGGGTCGGTTCCGGGTATGTACACATTCGGGTATGTCGGTCCAGGATATAAACACCGACCCGACCTCCATTCCAATTTAAATTTCTTTCATGTTATTAATCATCTAGAGAAGGCAGAGGAAAATACATGAATCATCTTGAAAATGTGTCGATCCATCTTCACAGTTGACATACTACCTCTTCACAGTTGCCATGGCTAAAGTTCATCTTCAAAGTTCCTTCATGTTTCTAATTGTACAGATTTGACATACTACCTCTTCACAGTTGCCATGGCTAGTGGTTTGAGAACACTGGTTGGTGAGGATTACAGTTGGGGTGATAGAGCATTCACTTTCTTCGTTAGTTCTTATATATCTTACTTACTGATTGATATATTAGGAATTAGGTTAACTTATTATGATGGGCTTTGGCCCAGATTAGTTTTGTACAGAAACAATATATTTATCTCGGTTCCAACAGGTTTGGCTTCGGTTCTTTGTGGTTCCCTACCCGACCCGACCCGACCCGATAACCGACATACTTGATTTACAGGAACCGAACAAATACCCTATATCCTATATTAGGGTCGGTTTCGGGTACTTTTCGGTTCGGTTCTCGGTTCTAATCGAGTCGGACCTATTTATGCTCACCCCTAAACCTCACATATGTATAATATCTTACTGAAGTAATGTGAAAAAATAAATATTTTTACTGATTACCAAAGACCAGAACCTCAGTTTGTTGTAAAATCTCTTTTATAAATATTAAAATGACCAAAATGCCCTTACGGGACTAAAATTGGTTTTAAATACTTCTTGGGCATAAGTGTTGACATCTTACTAATGTATTAACATATTCTAAGCATAATAACATTTGAGACCTGTATATAATTCATTTGGTTACCCGTTACGCAATTATGCGTTCGGATCGATTTATGTGACTAGTTTGCGTAAAATAGCCGAAACGGGTTTGACCTTATCATTAAATCCTCAAATTCCAGAATGTGTTTAGTTTACCCATATTATACAAGTATCCAAACTTGTCGGGTCTAAACCACATTCTATTCCGGTCTCCGCTTAATCTAGCGTTTAGAACCATAAAATTTCTTTCTAGCCAGCCGGTCTAAGTCTTTGACTTAACTAAAGACCCGTTAGCATCCTAATAGGTTATTAAACCTTTCATACAGATTGAGTAGCTACAGTAGAAGGTATTATCATAAAGCTTTAGGAATATACAGCTGAGTTACTTCTCACATTTAGCTCAGGTAAATACTTTTAACCTATTTTCCCTTATACGAGCTTGGGATATAGTATTATAATAATACCACTTGGTCGGGTATGGAATTATTTAATCGGATTGTGATTAATAAGTTTACATAACCCATTTTAATCTGTCTTGTTTGATAACATAAACATTGGGGATTAATACGACAGTGTCCTGGATATCCTCGGCTCATTTCATTTGAAAATGGCCACGACCTATGCACGGGGTGTAGGCATACACCTGACAGATGCAAGTGCTAAAATATCAACCCACATGTTGGGGATAACTCCTTTGTGGGTTCTATAAGTGGTGAGCCGGTTAATCATGACTGGCTTCCAAACCGGCCCCAATTGTAAGACAAACATGTAAATCTGTATACAAGATTATCTTTAAATATTTGTCCCAAGTTATAAATGATTTGTGCCTTGTGCACTTAAATCAATTTTCATAAATGTTTTCAAATGTGCCAGTTAATTGTATTTACCAGTGTAAACTGACGTATTTTCTAAAGACTGATTGACAGGTACCTCACGTAAATAGGCTGGAGCTACTAGGTGTCATATAAGATGATCTTGCAAATCCCTAGATACCTGGAGTCTGTTATTTCAGTTTCTTGTATTTTATTTTATGATCCGCCTATGGATCTTATTACAACCAAGTCTGTATATTCTTTCATTCGAACACTCAGACACTATGGTTTGTAATAGTTTATTGACTAAGCCTTCCGTTGTGCTATTATATTGTGTGTATTGACAATGATGATATCAACTACGTCACAATACTCCCCGCCGGGCCCACCGGTAATATGTGGAAATATTGGAGTGTGACAGGTTGGTATTAAAGCCGACATTGAGTGAATTAAACACAAGCCTTTAGTGTTTAATCTCAATGACACAATAAGAACATTCCTTAGACTTCCGAGTCTAGGCAAATGACCTAGGATTTATTCTTAACTTTCCTTTTGTTGTTTATGTTTTATTTACTTGTTTTGACAGGTTTAATCATCGATAATTCCGCCACGTGTACGAGGCAAGGGAAAGGATCCAATGAGAGGAGGACCATCAGGACATGAAGGACCTTCTCATAGGCGCACTCCTTCTGCGTCATTTTCTAGCTCGAATTCGCATGACCATTGGGGTCATTCGTTTGAACCCACAAGACACTCGATCTCGTTGAGTTCATCACCTTCGTTTCATCCATCATTCGGGCTGCCTATTCCAGACGAGCCCCAACATTCCCATCACTCACATGATTTACACCATTCTCACCATTCGCACCAATCTTACCATTCTTTACACTCCCATTCTTTCCATCACTCTGATTCCACTTATTCCCCTGCTCAGTTCAACCCTAACGTCTATGTCAACGATCTTCTAGGTTTCAACCCACTAGGACCCGAGGATTACTTCTCTCAAGAAATGGAGACGGATGACGATCCTGATCTAGAACTGCAAACCGGGACACCGGGTCACCCTATCAGCATCTCTAGCGGTTCTCCATACCAAGGATCGTCGTACCAAGGGCCCGAATCGTTTGTCGAAAGGTGGAACCAACATGAATGGGCATTCACCCCTTCATATCATATCTCTCCTTCTCAACCTCCTTTGGATAAGCCGTATCTTCAAGCGGTTACTCCACCACCTCTACCTATTAAGGAACCACCACAACCACCTCCCGAGCCGCAGAGGCGAAAGAGGAATGCACGAATGTCTGTGTGAGGGGGACCACGGTTCAGTTCCCCTCAAGCTTCAAGCTCATACCCTCCTATTCCCGAGGACCCGCAATTGGGTGGACCCTCGCATTCGGTGCCGGAAGATAATCCCCCGCCAGTATCTGTCGTACCACCGCCACCGCCAGTGGGTTTTGAAAACCCAATACCGACTTACCCAGGTTCATCTGGGTATAACCCTTTTGAATATCCAACTCCTACGGGTTATGGAGCCCAAGATCCATATCTTACGGCCGCACAGTATAGTGCACTTTACCCTTCATCTAATCCTCCAGTTTACCCAACTGGATATCCAGTGCAAGGGTATCAATACCCACCTTATCAGCAACCTCCTCCTCCCCAACAGGAGCAAACTCAAGAAATTAGAGGTTGGACAGGGTTGAGCGAAAAGCGGATGAAACCAATAAGAAGCACAACAGCTTTCTCAAGGGCCTTGCGAGCCTCATAAAAGGGAAAAAGAAATAGAAGTTGTTTACTTTATTTTGTATTGTATTTTCAATCAAGTCCCTGCGAGGACATTTTATTTTCTGTATTTAGTCCCTGCGTTGACTTATTTCAATTTTTGTAGCCCCTGCGTGGGCAGTATGTTCATTTCAAGACCCCTTTAGGGCATCTTTGTAATAGTTTAATGGTTTAATGGAATTTCTTTTTGGATTTTAAATATGTATTTTATTACATCATTGTCACACCCCCAAAATCCACCTGCGGATAGCACCCGCTTGGAGGCGTGACTGACCAGGATCCAGCCACTAATCATACTGAGCATTGATTTAATATTAGAAACATTTACTATCCAAAGTAGTTAGCAACATTGCAGTTTAAGTTCGATGATTAGTTTAACAAAACAGCGGAAGCATAAACCAAAGTAGTTTTAAAGATAGTTCATAGTTCAAGATAATTAAACCCAACACACGGGTTTTGACAAACACTACACGTCCCCAAGCAGCAGCTCCTGAGTCACTGGTTACCTGCAAAGCATGCAGTAAGGGGTCAACAATAATGCTGAGTGAGTTCACTAGTTGTCCAGTTTTAGTTTACCAAAAACTTAAGTTGTTTAGATAAAGCATTTATAATCACGTTGTGGGGAGCTACCCCATCTGTAAGCTCACTAAACTGTAGATACCGAAACTGTTGACGGAAAGTTGTTGTGCTTTCGTGCCCCGAGTCAATGTCTATCGTCATTGACCATGTTGCAAGGTCTACTAGTTCACGCCCGATCCCCCCGGTCACGGTGTGAGGTTGTCAAACCTAATAGCGCTATCAACTAATAACCCGTTCGCCCCTGGCGATTAATCGGTACTGTAAGCAGGGACTTAAAGTGATAGAGTTTCGTTTAGCCTGGCTAGTTGTGATTTATAAATAATATCCAAACGTATCTCCCCCGGAGATAGTAATTACCCATTCTGTTTTCCCCCGGAGTAATGGGTCAAAAGTGTTTTTCCCAAAGTTTGGTAGTTGGTCCGTGTCCCTCCGCGGGACGCATGCTTTTAGGGTGTGAACTCACCTTGGGTTGCTCGGCAGATTAGGTCACTTGTCAAACACGTTGGTCACCACGTCCTAACATGGTTACCGGTATAGGTCAGGTTTGGTGTACAAGCATTCACGTATAATCTATACACATAACTGGCACGTAACATGCATACAAGTAAACAGTCATGGGGTTATTGGGCCGGCCCTAACATTCACACATTCAAACAGAACACATAGTCCAGTTAACAGGTAGCCCATATTACACATTATGGCCCAATAACCAAAGTGGACAGCCCAGTCGCAACCAGGTGGTCTCGAGTCGCAACCAGGAGGTCTCGGCTTGTCATGCTGTGGTTGCGAGTCGCAACCAGGAGGTCTCGAGTTATCACGCTGTTGTTGCGAGTCGCAACCGTCGTGGTCTCGAGTTGTCACGCTTTGGTCTCGAGTCGCAACCGTGTGATCTCGAGTCGCAACCGTTGCAGTTTCGGGTTGTCATGCTATGGTTACGAGTCGCAACCGTGTGGTTTCGAGTCATCACGCTGTGGTTGCGAGTCGTAATGCTGCCCTTTTCATATACACGTGCAGATACAGATCCATCAGTCCAATTTGTACTATGTAATCAGGCCCAGATTAGGAAACAACCAATGAGGTTTAAGAAACAAGTTTTCCTAATCTGTCTATTAGTAAAAAATGGATCAAATCATAAGGGTTTTCACATCTTCAACTATCATTCAACAAGTTCATCACAAGTTCATAGTTTTCTAGGGTTTTCATCTTAACATAATCATACATTTTTGAACCGAAAATCACATATTTCATCAAGATCATCATGCAAGAACAAAGAAACATACATTTTGTGACTTTAAACATAACTCGGTTGGCCCTAACCATTCTTAAACCACTATTCTTTAGCCATTATAGACATGTTATCAAGCTTTCATACCAAAGGGTTTACACAATTTGTCAAACTTCACAAATCATCCTAAAAATCATGCATAACACTACTAACCAAGCATTTTCTAGTTCATAAACATTTCATAAATTCTATGCACATAATAATAATACTAACCGGTTGAGAAGAAGGAGCCGAAAACAAAGGAAAAGAACCGAGAAGATGGTGTGTCCGAGTGATGATGGTCTTGACCGAGTTTCTTGTCCGAGATCCTTGAGCTTGAACCGAAAGTTGGGAGAGAAAGTGGTGTTGTTTGGGGTTTTGAGAGAGAATAGAAGGAGTGTGGATATGTTTGTGGTAACTAAAGAATGAAGAATGAGGGAAGGTTGGGATTATATATCAAGTATCAATAGGCTAAGGGGGGTTTCGTCCCAAACCGGTTACGGCCCAAGAGGCCCACTCGAGACCGAGTGGCCCACTCGCAACCGAGTGGTTGCGAGTCATGGTCTCGACTCACTAGTATATTCGTGTATACTTATATATATATAATACATACACAACACATATCATGCAAGGAGAATCACGTTTTCATTTAATAACATATATGTACACAAAAATATTACAAGGTGTTCGTTCGGAAAAACCTAGAGTGTCACATTATCCCCAAGTTTTAAGAACTTTCGTCCCGAAAGTTAAGGCAGTCACTGCCAAGCTAGCGTGTTTCAACGGGGTGTCACATCATCCCCCCGTTAGTTTGGAATTTCGTCCTGAAATTCAGTTGTAGCTTCAGTGCTGGGGTTTTCATTAGGGAACAACTGGGGATACTTGGACTTCATCTGGTCTTCCCGCTCCCAGGTAAACTCTGGGCCACGTCGTGAGTTCCAACGAACTCGCACGAGAGGTATCTGGCTACGTTTGAGGGTTTTGATCTCTCGATCCGTGATCTCAATCGGTTCCTCAGTAAAGTGTAGCTGTTCATCAATAGTGAGTTCCTTGAAGGGAATTATGAGTGTTTCATCTGACAGACACTTCTTCAGATTAGACACATGAAAAACATTGTGCACTGCACTCAGCTCTGGAGGCAGGTTCAATCTATAAGCAACCTTACCGATTTTCTCGGTAATTTCGAATGGTCCAACATATCGCGGGTTCAGCTTGCCTCGTTTATCGAAACGAACCACACCCTTCCAGGGTGAGACTTTAAGTAGAACCCGGTCCCCGACCTGGAATTCTAGCGGTTTCCTACGCTTATCAGCGTAGCTTTTCTGACGGTCACGAGCTGCCACCATGCGTTGCCTGATCTGGGCAATCTTTTCCGTTGTGTCTACCACCAGTTCTGGGCCTGTGAGTTGACTGTCACCGACTTCCGCCCAGCAAAGAGGTGATCGGCATTTACGACCGTACAATGCCTCAAAAGGTGCCGCCTGAATACTAGTGTGGTAGCTGTTATTGTAGGAGAATTCCACCAGCGGTAGATGCTTCTCCCAGTTCTTGCCAAAATCAATCACACATGCTCTAAGCATGTCTTCCAGGGTTTGGATGGTGCGTTCAGACTGCCCATCCGTCTGTGGGTGGTAAGCGGTGCTCATGTCGAAACGTGAGCCAAAGGATTTGTGCATAGCTTGCCACAACTCGGAAGTAAAACGAGCGTCTCGGTCGGAAATAATAGAAGTTGGCACCCCGTGCCTCGAGACTACTTCCTTTAAGTAAATTTCCACCAAGGTAGAAAACTTGTCTGTTTCCTTAATAGCCAGAAAGTGCGCGGACTTGGTCAATCGATCTACTATCACCCAAATAGTGTCATTCCCGCGTTGGGATCTAGGTAGCCCTGTAACAAAATCCATGGAAATTTGCTCCCATTTCCATTTCGGGATTTCTGGTTGTTGGAGTAGGCCTGCTGGCTTCTGGTATTCAGTCTTGACTCTTGCGCAGGTCAAACATTTGCTAACGTAAGCTGCTATGTGGGCTTTCATGCCAGGCCACCAGTAAGTGGTCCTTAAGTCGTGGTACATCTTATCTGAACCAGGATGTACTGAATAACGGGACTTATGGGCTTCGTCCATCACGAGCTCTCGTAGATCTCCGTAAAGTGGGACCCAAATGCGTCCTGCCACATAGTAGGCGCCGTCTTCGTTTTGCTCTAGTCGTTGTCTCGATCCTTGCAGGGACTCAGCCCTGATGTTTTCCGGTTTCAGAGCTTCAATCTGAGCATTTCGAATCTGGGTAGGGAGATTAGACTGGATGGTAAGTTGTAATGCTCGCACGCGCTTGGGCGTAGTGTCTTTTCGGCTGAGGGCGTCTGCCATGACATTGGCCTTGCCCGGATGGTACTTGATGGCGCATTCATAATCATTCAGGAGTTCAACCCATCGACGTTGTCGCATGTTTAATTCCTTTTGCTTGAAGATATGCTCGAGACTCCTGTGATCGGTGTAAATGGTGCACTTGGTACCGTACAGGTAATGTCTCCATATCTTAAGCGCAAAGATCACTGCTCCTAGTTCCAAGTCATGCGTAGTGTAGTTCCTTTCGTGTGTCTTAAGTTGTCGAGAGGCGTAAGCAATAACTTTGTCGCGTTGCATTAACACACAACCAAGCCCATGGATAGATGCATCGCAGTAAACCACAAAGTCGTCAGTTCCTTCAGGCAATGAGAGAATAGGAGCACTACAGAGGTTATCCTTTAGTTTCTAAAATGCGGTTTCCTGAGCTTCACCCCATTTATAAACCATACCCTTCTGAGTAAGAGCCGTGAGAGGCTGAGCGATCTTTGAAAATCCCATGATAAATCTTCGATAGTATCCTGCTAGTCCCAAGAATTGGCGGACTTCGGTCGGAGTCTTAGGGGTAGGCCAATTCTTTATAGAGTCGATCTTTGCAGGGTCGACGTGGATTCCATCCTTGTTAACCACGTGCCCAAGGAAATGGACTTCTCGAAGCCAGAAGTCGCATTTCGAGAACTTGGCATACAATTGCTCTTTGCGAAGGAGTTCGAGGGTAAGGCGTAGGTGCAGTTCATGCTCTTCTTGACTTTTTGAGTAGATCAGGATGTCGTCTATAAACACGATCACAAATTTGTCGAGATAGGGTTTGCACACTCGGTTCATGAGATCCATGAATACTGCGGGCGCGTTGGTCATTCCAAAGGGCATAACAAGGAATTCATAATGACCATAACGAGTTCTGAATGCAGTTTTGGAGATGTCTTCATTACGGACCCTTAGCTGATGATAGCCTGATCGCAGGTCAATCTTAGAGTAGTAGCTCGATCCTTGCAACTGATCGAATAGGTCGTCGATTCGCGGGAGAGGGTAACGATTCTTGATGGTAACTTTGTTCAGCTCACGATAGTCAATGCACATTCGGAACGTGCCATCCTTCTTCTTAACAAAGAGTACCGGTGCTCCCCAGGGTGATGAACTAGGGCGGATAAACCCTTTATCCAAAAGGTCCTGTAGTTGAGTAGAGAGTTCCTTCAATTCTGCGGGGGCAAGTCGATAAGGTGCACGAGCTATTGGCGCTGCTCCGGGAGCTAGCTCGATTTGGAATTCGACCTGACGGTGGGGAGGGAGTCCAGGTAGTTCCTCGGGAAATACCTCGGGGTAGTCACGCACTACTGGAAAATCTTCAATCCTCTTTTCCTTTTCCTGCGTGTTGGTGACAAGTGCTAAGATAGCGGTGTGCCCTTTTCGTAAACACTTCTGGGCCTTCAAGAATGAGATAACGCCGGAGATTTCTCCGCCCTTGCCACCTTGTACAATTAGAGGTTTGCCAGAACGGCGGGGAATACGAACTGCTTTCTCTTGACAGAGGATCTCAGCGCGATGTTTGGATAACCAATCCATGCCGATAACGACGTCGAAGCTTCCAAGTGTAACAGGGAAAAGATCGATACTAAATGTCTGACCAGACAACTCCAGTTTGCAGCCTTTGATAACATGTGAGGCCTCGATGTTTCTACCTGTCACACCCCCAAAATCCCACACGCGGAGTACCACCGCTTGGAGGCGTGACTGACCAGGACCAAGCCACCAATTATATCAAACATAGCATTTAATAATAATCAAAGACATAATTGGTGTTCAAAACCAAACACTGTTTAAGTAGCGGAAGCATTAAATGTAAAACCCAAAACATAAGTATCAATGTGTGAATGTAAAAGTGTTTAATAAGCATTCACGTGTTCTTGTCCACAACGACCCGCTTCTCCTCTGGTGCAAGCTCCAAGTATACCTAAGGTCCTGCAAGGCATGCAGCAAATAATCAACAAACTAGTTGAGCGAGTTCACAGAAAGTAAGTTCATAATCATAGAGCGTGAGTTAACTAGTGGGGGCTTCCCATGTTTATCCTGGCTAATGAGGGCTTCTCATTAACGGTACTTACTAGACTAACATCCGACCATGTGTTCTTCTTTACCGAGAACAGGAAAACGTACAGGGTCACGTAGGCTTTACGTGACGTGCCCTTCCCCGAGGACAGTGGTACGCGTGGGGGCTACGTAGGCTTTACGCAGCGTGGCCTTCCGACCTGGAAGCCAGTGAATGGTATTGGGTTACGTAGGCTTTACGTAACGTGTCCTTCCCGACCCGGGAGACATATGGCAAATATACTGGGTTACGTAGGCTTTACGTAACGTGTCCTGACTAACCTGAGGACGATGGTCTATAGTCTGGTATATGCGTAAGTACGAGTATTCATTCCACATTTATCATATCCAACCCAATTCCCAACCCGGGAATCCCATGCCTTGGCTGTGTGAACTCACCTTGGTTTGCTCGGCAGATACACAAAGAGGGTTTCTTGAACTAACAGTGATCAATCACGTCCTAACAGGGTTATCACACTAGTCAGGTTCGGTTCAAATATTGCACATATGAATTTCATGAGTTAACATATTGCAAGCACGTATCGATCATGGCAACCACATAACAGATAAACATACATTCTCACTTGTGCGAGTCGGACGGTTGGGCCATCAAGCTTGTGCGAGCCCAACCGCCTTGTGCGATGTTAGTGTCTAAGCCCGATGATTCCCGGCCCACAAACAAGTAAACAATCCAAACTTATGCGGCCCAAAACAATTAAACAAGCATTCTTGTGTGACCCGAACGGGTTGTGCGACCCAGATTGGGCTTAAGGCCCAATAAATAAACGGTTATCAAGCAAATGCAGCCTTGTGCGATCATACAGGTTGTGCGATTAATATTGGGCTTGTGCGGTCGAGGTACTTTGTGCGACCGGAGACCCTTGTGCGGCCAGGACTGCTTGTACGACCGGGCTGGGTTGTGCGACCCCAACCGGCCCAAACTACCTGGTACATCGGCCCAAGCATGATAGCTTGTCCGATCCAGCATATCTTGTACGATTTGGACCATCTTGTGCGATCCGGCTTGTGTGATTGTGTTAAATTTCCGGATATCATGTTATTTCAGTTACAATATCAATTATAATCAATAGTTTCCACATTTATGAAATCAATTAACACCAAATCATTATCACTTAATTCGTATAAACCCTAACATAAACAAGCATCATACCCGAATCACAAGATGTGGTAACATGCAATTCATACATACCCTAAACATGATTCCAAACATAAACAGCAACCAATCAACACAACAATTCAATCCGATTACATTCATTCCAAATCTGAAATCGTTACACAAGCAATCCGAGAACAAAACCTAATATCATCAATCGGTTTAAGCTTATTATCATGCACAACGAACTACAAGAATATTACATACGATTCCCAGCTTATCATCATATACACAACCTTAACCGGTTTAATCTAAGCATGGAAATCATGACATCAATTAACAAGGAAATCACAAACCAAAACACTAACCGAAAGATAGCGAGTGATTCAATTCTAGGAGTGATCTTCGAGAGGGGAGTGCTTGCCGTCGGATTCGAACAAGAGAGAGAGCTAGGGTTTCTTGAGAACTTGTGTGTGTGATACGTTTGTAACAAATGAGAGAAACAACAACCCTCAAGGTTGTGTTACACGGCCAAAAGGAGAAGGAATGGGCCGGCCCTTAATGGGCTGCCCTTGAAGTCCGATTTTTAGTAAAACGGCCCAAAGGCTTGTGCGAGTGTGAATGTTGTGTGGTTCGGGTCTCATCCAATCGTGTATTCCACACACACAAAATTCATAAATTCATAAATCATATAGCTCACATAATCGTGTATCAATACATTTCACATAATCATTCAAGTTCATAAAGTCGTGTCATAAACGTTACACAAAATAGGTTCGGAATTTCGAGTTGTCACATTATCCCCAACTAATTGGAAATTTCGTCCCGAAATTTTGTATGCACTCACTGAGGAAGCTAGGTAAACTGTACTGTTTACTGGTTTTCCTGGGGTGTCACACTACCATTAGCTAACTCGACGATATGAGGAGAACTTAGTAACGAAAGCGGACGCTTAAGCTTCTTACTAATACGTAGGGACACATAACTAGCATCGGCTCCAGAATCAAATAATACAGAAACATAACGATCATCGAGTAGGAACTTACCCGCCACGACATTGGGGTCATTCCTCGCTTCTCCAGCTCCAATCACAAAAGCCCTTCCTCTAGCACCATTCCCAGCGTTGTTGTTCTGATCGTTGTTTCCAGCTCCCTGATTGTTGTTGCGGTTCTGGTTCAGTTCAGGGCAATTCTTCTTATAGTGCCCCTCAGCTCCACACTGGAAACAACCCCTGGCATTCCCGTGATGTTGTTGCTGCTGGTTCTGCCCCACGGGACGTGGACTCCTACAGTCCTTGGCCTCGTGCCCCATCTTGTTACATCGCTGACACTGACCTTTCCCACACGGCCCGCTGTGATGTCGATTGCACTTGTTGCACTTGGGGTGGTTACCGCGATAGCCACCCTGTTGTTGAGTGCCCTTGTTGTTTTCAGTTTTCCTTTGCTGTGCTGGGGCCTGAGTGGGGTTAGCATCCTTGCTTTGATTTCCTTCCCACTTACGCTTGTTGTCACTAGAAGTTCCGACAGTAGCATTGATCCTTTTGGGCAACCTGCCCTCTTCTACGGCCTGATCAGTAAGTTTGTGGGCAAGTCGAACTATCGGCTGAATGGTAGTGAGGTTGGCTGAAGTTACATGGCTTCGAATTTCTGGGGCCAAACCCTTGACGTACAACTCGATTCTTCGGTACATGGGTCGAGACATGTTTGGGCAAAGAGCAGCATAGTCATTGGACAGCTTGGTGTAGGTTTCAATCTCTGACCCAACCATCTCAGTGCATAGTACTCGTTCTCAAGTTTGTGGATGTCATCCCGGTGACAGTACTCCTCCTTAATCATGTCCTTGAAATCCTCCCATGCCGTAGCATTAGCAGTTTCTAACCCAAACATCTGAATTTGCGCCTTCCACCAAGAAAGCGCGTTTCCTTCAAGCGTAGCAGTAGCAAACTTCACCCAATTTGCAGGGGGACACTCACAGATAACAAAGACAGCTTCAACTTTCTCAATCCAATGTAGAAGACCTATGGCACCCTCAGTGCCATTGAAAGGGAGAGGCTTGCAATCCATGAAAGTTTTGAAAGTACACACGGGTGGTTGCGCAGGTGCATGCTGACCTGTTCGTGAGAAGCGAAGCATACAGATTTAGGGATAAAAGGCGATGTGGCGGTAGGATCTAAACATCCTAGGGTAACGAGTTTACCTCCAGGGTGAGCTGCGAAAGCTGCAGCCACCGTGTTAAGCAGGTTAGTGAATTGAGCCTGAGTCATGTTGATGTTTCCTCTTCCGCGTCCACTCATTGTCTTCATAACCAGAAAACACAGTATGAGTGTGATGTTGTAACGTAGCGAGAATGAGATAGAAGAGAGAGGTGTATCTATCTAATTTAGGCACACTAGTACGTATAGCAGAACAGGAAACATAAGGTAAGCAAACAAGTAAACACTGGTCCGAGCTATGAGGTCAAAAGTGTTGAGCCTTGTACTTGGAGTGTAGTGTCGTCGCGAGTCACAGGTTATAGTCTGGTTTTTCCCAAAAGATTTTCCCCTTTTTAAAACCAAGTTCACTATAACCAATGGCTCTGATACCAACCTGTCACACCCCCAAAATCCACCTGCGGATAGCACCCGCTTGGAGGCGTGACTGACCAGGATCCAGCCACTAATCATACTGAGCATTGATTTAATATTAGAAACATTTACTATCCAAAGTAGTTAGCAACATTGCAGTTTAAGTTCGATGATTAGTTTAACAAAACAGCGGAAGCATAAACCAAAGTAGTTTTAAAGATAGTTCATAGTTCAAGATAATTAAACCCAACACACGGGTTTTGACGAACACTACACGTCCCCAAGCAGCAGCTCCTGAGTCACTGGTTACCTGCAAAGCATGTAGTAAGGGGTCAACAATAATGCTGAGTGAGTTCACTAGTTGTCCAGTTTTAGTTTACCAAAAACTTAAGTTGTTTAGATAAAGCATTTATAATCACGTTGTGGGGAGCTACCCCATCTGTAAGCTCACTAAACTGTAGATACCGAAACTGTTGACGGAAAGTTGTTGTGCTTTCGTGCCCCGAGTCAATGTCTATCGTCATTGACCATGTTGCAAGGTCTACTAGTTCACGCCCGATCCCCCCCGGTCACGGTGTGAGGTTGTCAAACCTAATAGCGCTATCAACTAATAACCCGTTCGCCCCTGGCGATTAATCGGTACTGTAAGCAGGGACTTAAAGTGATAGAGTTTCGTTTAGCCTGGCTAGTTGTGATTTATAAATAATATCCAAACGTATCTCCCCCGGAGATAGTAATTACCCATTCTGTTTTCCCCCGGAGTAATGGGTCAAAAGTGTTTTTCCCAAAGTTTGGTAGTTGGTCCGTGTCCCTCCGCGGGACGCATGCTTTTAGGGTGTGAACTCACCTTGGGTTGCTCGGCAGATTAGGTCACTTGTCAAACACGTTGGTCACCATGTCCTAACATGGTTACCGGTATAGGTCAGGTTTGGTGTACAAGCATTCAAGTATAATCTATACACATAACTGGCACGTAACATGCATACAAGTAAACAGTCATGGGGTTATTGGGCCGGCCCTAACATTCACACATTCAAACAGAACACATAGTCCAGTTAACAGGTAGCCCATATTACACATTATGGCCCAATAACCAAAGTGGACAGCCCAGTCGCAACCAGGTGGTCTCGAGTCGCAACCAGGAGGTCTCGGCTTGTCATGCTGTGGTTGCGAGTCGCAACCAGGAGGTCTCGAGTTGTCACGCTGTTGTTGCGAGTCGCAACCGTCGTGGTCTCGAGTTGTCACGCTTTGGTCTCGAGTCGCAACCGTGTGATCTCGAGTCGCAACCGTTGCAGTTTCGGGTTGTCATGCTATGGTTACGAGTCGCAACCGTGTGGTTTCGAGTCATCACGCTGTGGTTGCGAGTCGTAATGCTGTCCTTTTCATATACACGTGCAGATACAGATCCATCAGTCCAATTTGTACTATGTAATCAGGCCCAGATTAGGAAACAACCAATGAGGTTTAAGAAACAAGTTTTCCTAATCTGTCTATTAGTAAAAAATGGATCAAATCATAAGGGTTTTCACATCTTCAACTATCATTCAACAAGTTCATCACAAGTTCATAGTTTTCTAGGGTTTTCATCTTAACATAATCATACATTTTTGAACCGAAAATCACATATTTCATCAAGATCATCATGCAAGAACAAAGAAACATACATTTTGTGACTTTAAACATAACTCGGTTGGCCCTAACCATTCTTAAACCACTATTCTTTAGCCATTATAGACATGTTATCAAGCTTTCATACCAAAGGGTTTACACAATTTGTCAAACTTCACAAATCATCCTAAAAATCATGCATAACACTACTAACCAAGCATTTTCTAGTTCATAAACATTTCATAAATTCTATGCACATAATAATAATACTAACCGGTTGAGAAGAAGGAGCCGAAAACAAAGGAAAAGAACCGAGAAGATGGTGTGTCCGAGTGATGATGGTCTTGACCGAGTTTCTTGTCCGAGATCCTTGAGCTTGAACCGAAAGTTGGGAGAGAAAGTGGTGTTGTTTGGGGTTTTGAGAGAGAATAGAAGGAGTGTGGATATGTTTGTGGTAACTAAAGAATGAAGAATGAGGGAAGGTTGGGATTATATAACAAGTATCAATAGGCTAAGGGGGGTTTCGTCCCAAACCGGTTACGGCCCAAGAGGCCCACTCGAGACCGAGTGGCCCACTCGCAACCGAGTGGTTGCGAGTCATGGTCTCGACTCACTAGTATATACGTGTATACTTATATATATATATAATACATACACAACACATATCATGCAAGGAGAATCACGTTTTCATTTAATAACATATATGTACACAAAAATATTACAAGGTGTTCGTTCGGAAAAACCTAGAGTGTCACAATCATCATGCTATATCATTTTGATTTTAAATTGATCTGCCAAAGAAATTCTTAAAGTTATAACCTAGCCAAAATATTAACGGCTATGATGGTACAACCTTTTTAAGAAAATATGTGACAACTGGCACAAAACCGGTAATTTCCGTACACTTTAATTATTATTTAATGACTGCGATTATGTGCTTAAATGTCAACATTGACTAACTACATGCTAAACAAGTGAATTCATGCACGTTGTATACTACAAAATATTGCTTTATGCATAAACGAGAGCGTTGCGTCAGAAATAATAGTAAACTCACCGGTAAGACACACTGTGTCAACAGAACTGCAGAAAGCAGTCAGACATTAGAATTGAGGCCTAGGTGTAGGTCGTACGATAAAAGTACATTAAAACCCAAGAGTACATATAAGGGTTTAATTTATAGTCATTGCGAAAGCAAAAATAAGCACTAAAAAGCACCCGAAACGCACTTTAAGTGCAGAATTTTGAATAATTCAGCATTTAAACATATGAATATTATGCAGAAATTTCGTTTTATCATCCAGAATATTTCCCTAAGTGTTGGGAATTGAAAGGGTACAAGAAGGGTACTTAAAAGACACTAAAAAGTGTAATTTAGCACTTTAACGGATTACTATCCAACCGAACAACCGGACTTTATCCGGAACATAAAAATAATGTCAATAACATTGTTTTTCTTTTTCTGAGCTAGTTAGTGTCCCTGAATACCCTAACACCAGTTATAAATTATAACACACAAATAACTTATTTATATTCCTAACTAAACTAACCAACACCTAACTAGATGATTGAAATCAAACCCATTACCCTCCCCCTTTTAAACAAACGGTTCCCCAAGGGGACACACCCCCCACAATTTTAATTATTTTATTCCATCATGCCAAATATCTAGTTGACACTTTATAAAATGGTTATAAATGAAAAGGGATTATAAGTAAACCTAAGAGATAAACACTTTCATTTTCACCACCAACAACAACAACACACTTTTTCTTTCTCTCTTGGCCTATGTTCGGCCGAAACCACCAACAACCATAGCCCCACCCTCATGTTTGGTACTAGCAATATTACTTACATACAAAGGTGAAAGGTCACACACAAGGAAGCTCGGTGCTTACGGAATCTCAAGGACCTCTCTACGACGCTATTAACCACCCATTTTTCGTCTAGTTTCTTCCCTAGCCTCGAGCTAGTAGTAAGTGTCTCTGAACATTCTCTTGTTCATATTTAAAGTGGTTAATAAGAGATTTAACGGATAAAAATTATGAACACTAGAGATCAAAGTTTAAAGTCTTGTAAAAAAATGAACTTGGTGGATAAAAAGAAACTAGTAGTGTAAAACTTATGGAACTTGTTTTGTTATGGTTATTTATTATTGTTGGATGCTAGTGGGGGAACGGATCGTCATCTAACCACGCTAGGTCATGTTCGTCGAACATGAACTAGCGCTATGTTTAGTGTAAAAAGAACTAGATGAAGAACCCTTTCACTCACAAACATGAACTTGTGTAAAAATAGTTTTTCTTATAAAATGGAGTTCTAAACTAGTAGATCTAAAGATCTACAAGTGGTATTTTCGAAATACCAACTGTAAGACGAAACCATGTTTTAAAACCGGATCTTTCATGAACTAGAGGTGTTTTTATGAACAAATATGTGTGTGGACACTTGTGTAACAAAAGTTTTAACAAAGAAATAATTTTCGTAAAAACCGACTAGAAGTTGTGAAACTTCATATTCTTTAAAAATAAAGTTTTTAAGAAATTAAACTTATTTTTAAAGATAACAAGACTTACTAAATGTGCTAGTAAGTTACTACACATTTTTGTAAATATTCAAATTCATGAAATGGAGAAATTAGTGATTGTTGTTGATGATTACTGTTGATAATTGTTGTTGATAATTGTTGACGATTTAAAAGAAAATAAACACATGTTTTGAAAACATGGGAAACCTCCATTTTTAGGGGAAACTCTGTCAAAATTTTTTATAAATTTTGACACTTTAAAAAAATATAAGTTTTTGAGAAACTTATTCCCCAAAAATGTATTTAAGAGTATTACCAAGGTTTCCCTAATTTTTGGTGATAAGAAATGGGGATTTCTTCAAGAATAAAAATGGATATAAGTATGTATTTTTGAGAGAAAAATATATATTATTTTATCACCAACTTTTGTGCTAAGTGTATATAGTATATGTTATACGTGCTAGCGTATTAAGACTTAAAAATACACTAAATACTCATGAGGAGTATAAACATAAAAATACACATACAACATACAAGATACATAATTCGGGTGCAAAGTGCAAAACACGATATACTTATATTAATTTTAGAGAAAATAATATAAGTAAGATACTTAGTTAAAAATATAAAATATTTTTAACACAAGAATATATACACCAAAGAGAGTGACTGTACTTGTGCGACGCAAGTCTAGAAACAAACGTTGAGAAAACGCGTTTAGGTTATGACGTTAATTAAGCAAACCCGGTGAAGTTTACGACGCAAGGAACGCAAAGTTGTGAGTTCATGTCCCCCTTTTCTCTTATCTGTTTTCAGTTTTATAAATTCGGGGGTAAAATACATGTTACAAATATTTTTATGTTTAACAAATGGTATGATAATAAAAAGCACACTTGGTGAGAACGAGTACCAAGTGTGTTGTGATATAAGAATACAAGAAACACACTTGGTGAGAAACGAGTACCAAGCGTGATGTGATATAATAATACAAGAAGCGCACTTGGTGAGAACGAGAACCAAGTATGATGCGTTATGAGAGTTGATACGAGAAATCGTGTCACGAATAGGGTATATAAGCACCATTAATCAACAATATACCTAGACTGCAGAACAAAAGGTTAGATTTAACGGGTGCCGGGCAGCCACACACTCGGTGAGGGCGAGAATCGAGTAGTGCTTTTGTGTCTCAGAATATACCAATTAAATGCCTAAGGTTTGGTGACTTCCTGTGTCGTGTCATATGTTAATGGCTTTGCAACCCATTAACAATCCTGATATTTACAGGAATACTTTATTTAGATAATATTCATACCATACTAAAACTTGATTAATACTTGAAGTACATGGGGTACTCAAGAAAACGGGAATTAAACTTGAGTACGTGGGGTACTCAAGAAAAACTTTAGATATACATGAGTACGTGGTGTACACATGAATACATGATTTATATTTGAAAACTTGATTTATACATAATACAAACTACGTTTTCATACAAAGTATACAAACGTGAAATACAAAAACTGCATGAATTCACACCAACATTATGTTGACGTTTTTCCAAAACTCACATGTATTTCAGGTAACTAAAGTGGATGTGCGCGCGGTCTTACTTATGCTCGTGGATGTCGCTTATGTTTGCCTTTAAATAAAGTTGTAAACCTTTTAAGACAATGTTTTACGCTAACTCGCGATGTAAACGCTACCTTATGTTTTCAAATTATGGTGTTTGAAGTTATTTTCATGAGCATGTAGTATGTTTACCTTTCGTATGCAATGAGAACCTTTCATGATCACACCTCGTGCTTCCGCCGCAGAAAGGGGTGTGACAGATTGGTATCAGAGCTGCGATTGTAGTGAACCAGGATTCCTTCCCGAGTCTAGTCTACAATCTCTAGGATCCTATCACGAAAACAATTTTTTTTAAAAAGTTTTCATTGCATAAAACCTCCCCCGACATCCACTGCCTGAAACTGTTTACATGAGTCTAGAAGAGACGCTACGTGACTTAGGGTGCACTGGGGTAGCACTTGTATATGATTAAGAATTACTTGAAATTATGTGTTATAATTGATATTTACACATGCTAGGTATAGAATGTCACAAGTATACGTGACTTTACCTGGAAACAATGGCCTATCTGAAGGAAGAAATACGAGGATGAAACGAACTGTGCGGACTGTGCAAGGAGTTACGTAATTATGGATGCATACATAATTATGGAATTCAGTGCACAGAAACCACAGCAAGTCTTGTCACGTGTAGATTCCCTCAGTGCAAGCCTACTAAGTACTCTGCTAGAGTAATAATTGTTTGATGTCACTTATGTGGTATATACCTGTGAATATATATGCTACTACTGTTTAGTACGACGACATCAAACAAATATTTAACCCTGTTGTGTTATGTTCTGTCAGAACATGGCACCCAGGAAAGCTTTGAATGCTCGAAATGGTGATCAACCTCCTCCTCCCCCACTGCCAAGAACTGCTGAAGAGCTGAACGCTCTACTGGAAGAGAGGATCTCTGCTGCTATCGCCCAGTACGAGGCAAACCGTACCCAAGACAGTGGAGGGCCAAGCAATGCTAGGCGTAACGGACATGGAGATTCGTCGGGAGGAAACGCAGCCCAATGTAACCTTAAGACAATTCGCTAAGCATGGAGAAATTTATGAACGGTCCTTGCTTCATTATTTCTTCGATTGCTCATATGTGAATTGGTTGGGTTAATTACAGGCTGCACCTTCAAGCAGTTCCTCGACTGCAAACCAATGAACTACGATGGCACTAGAGGAGCGGTAGCATTTGTGCGTTGGACGGAGAAGACTGAAGCCACAATCCGCATGAGTAAGTGTACCGCGGATCAACAAGTCACTTTTGCTACTAGGCTGTTTGTCGATGAAGCACTGACATGGTGGAATTTGCAAGTTCAAACGCTGGGTGATGAAGCTGCGTACGGCATGACTTGGGATGAACTGAAAGAGAAAATGCGAGAGAAGTATTGCTCTCGTGCCGAACTCCAAAGGATGGAGACAGAGTTTTGGCACTTGACTATGGTGGGTGCTGACATCACTGGATATAATCGAAGGTTCTATGATTTGTCCAGGGTGATTCCTTATATGGTGACTCCGGAATTTAAGCACGTTGAACGCTACATTTGGGGACTGGCCCCTGAATTTCGCAGCATGGTGACTTTAGCCAAACCCCAAACAATCACTGAGGCTGTAACTCTGGCTGTCAGCCTTACTGAAGACTGTGTTCGCATGCAGAAGCTATCTCTGAACCCGACAGAAAACACTGAGACGCATGCTGAGTCATCCAGTGACAAGAAAAGGAAGCATGCAAACCTGAATCAAGCAACTCGCAACAACAAGGGTTCCAACAAGAAACGTGACACCAACCCCTCTAAAGAGGAAAATCCTGCAGCCAAAGGGTACCAAGGCACCATGCCTAAGTGCCAAAAATGTAAGTATCATCATGATGGAGCTTGTCGCATTCCAAGGTGCGACAAATATGGTAGATTGGGTCATCAAACGGAAGACTGTTGGGGTAAGGGAAAGAATCGAAATGGAAACGGTGCTGGTAACAAGAATAGTAACGGGAAGGGGCGGAACCAAGGATGCTTCCGTTGTGGAAGCAATGATCATTTCATGAAAGACTGCCCAAAGAAAGGCAATGCTCAGGCTCGAGCATTTGTGATTGGAGCAAAGAACGCACGCGAGGACCCTAACGTGGTCACCAGTACGTTTCTCATTAACAATCACTTTGCATCCATATTATTTGACATTGGTGCCGATTATAGTTTCATGTCTGTGGAATTTAAACGTACGCTTGGAATAGAGTCTAGTAGATTGGATATTCCATACTCCATAGAACTAGCCAATGGTAAACTTGTTGAATCGGGCGAAGTTGTCAGAGGCTGCACATTAGGACTTGGCGAACGAAATTTTAGCATCGACCTCTTACCTATTCAATCGGGTAGCTTTGATGTAGTAGTCGGAATGGACTGGCTGTCCAAGAACAAAGCTGAAGTTATTTGTTATGAGAAAATCATTCGCATCCCTTTAGCGGATGGTGAAACTCTCATCGTACATGGGGAAAAACGAGACGCGCCTCTTCGAATCATCAGTTGCATGAAGGCACAGAAGTGCTTAAGGAAAGGATGTGTTGCCTTCCTAGCACACGTTGTAGATAAGAAGGCTGAGGAGCCGAAACTCGAAGATATTCCTGTGGTGAAGGAATTCCCTGATGTTTTTACCGAAGACCTGCCAGGACTACCTCCGCAACGACAAGTCGAATTCTGTATCGACTTGGTTCCAGGAGCCGCTCCTGTAGCCAAGGCACCCTATCGGCTTGCACCATCCGAAATGCAAGAGTTATCTACACAACTCCAGGAGTTGTTGGATAAAGGATTCATAAGGCCAAGCTTCTCGCCCTGGGGAGCTCCAGTATTGTTCGTGAAGAAAAAGGATGGAACTCTGTGAATGTGCATCGATTACAGAGAACTGAACAAGCTCACTATCAAGAATCGGTACCCACTACCGAGGATTGATGACTTATTTGATCAGTTGCAAGGATCAAGCTACTACTCCAAGATCGACCTTCGATCTGGATATCATCAGTTAAGGATACAAGATGAAAGCGTACCAAAGACTGCATTCAGAACACGCTATGGGCATTACGAGTTTCTTGTTATGCCATTCGGAGTGACGAACGCACCAGCGGTCTTTATGGATCTGATGAACCGAGTATGCAAACTATATCTCGATAAATTTGTGATTGTATTTATCGACGATATCCTGATCTACTCATGTGACAACCCTCACTAAACCAGGTATCCGTACGACTTAATTAACAATAATTTACTGCTTAATTACTGTGCTTACCTGGAATTGTGAACAAACTGCTACTTGATTTCTAATACATGTACATACTTGCATCATACTCTACTTATTGTCACTACATTATCTACATGCCGAACCTTAGTGACAAACATGATCCACAAAAGC
Organism: Helianthus annuus; assembly: GCF_002127325.2. Taxonomy (NCBI): domain Eukaryota; kingdom Viridiplantae; phylum Streptophyta; class Magnoliopsida; order Asterales; family Asteraceae; genus Helianthus; species Helianthus annuus. The sequence continues at coordinate 118,221,172 of NC_035436.2, forward strand.
ACAGTAGCACTATAAACGGATAACCTATTGAACATGCTGATGGCAGACACTGCCTCTAAGGCCTGTATGAGCCAGAAATAGTTACTACACCAATAGTGAGTGTGAAGATACAAGGATTGTAGAACTGCGTCTCTAGGAATAAGTTACAATGACTGGATGTGCCTAAAACGTACACTAAGCACAAAACTCAGCACTTTAATAAACAATTCAGCTTTTAGCTAACTAATAAAGTGCCAAAACATGAGAAAATAATACTAGACACTTTCCAAAGTGTCGGGAATAAGTTGTGTCACTAAAAATGGTATTAACGACACATTAAAGCTTTGTTTAACGCTTTAACGGATTACTATCCAACCGAACAACCGGACTATACCCGGAACATGAAAATATTGTTAATAACATTATTTATCTTTTTCTGAGCCAGTTAGGGTCCCTGAATACCCTAACACCCGCCATAAAGCATAACACACTACTAACCGGGTTAATCCCTAAACTTAACTAGATTAACCTAACTATTAACTAATGTTTAGTTGGAAACTAACCAAGAACCCCCCCCCCCCCTTTGGCTGATTTCAGTCACATTGTGACCATCAATTGTACCATTTTGATTATAATAATCTCTTATGTCTAAAATCAAGGAGACATAGGGACTCATGGATAAAGAACTTGTGATGGTCTATAAGAACATGAGATGGCACACCATAACATTCACAACTCACCACACAAAACAACACTCTCCCTCTCCTCTCTAGAGCTCTCGGCCGAACCCCCCTAACACCCATCATATTTTCGATTTTGATCTTCACATTCCAAGCTCACACAAGCGTTAAGGATCACGTATAAGGAGTCTTGGTGCATTCGGAAGGCGAAGGATCTCACTCTATTGCTTTTATCCTCTCATTTTGTGTCTAGATTCTTCCCTAGCCTCGAGCTAGTAGTAAGTTGCTATAATCACCTTCTCGAACTATTTTAAGATGGTTAAAATGATTTGTAATGGTTAAAACTCGTAATCTTACAAGTTGAAGCATGAAAGCCTACTAAAAATACTAAAAGTGATGGTTAAAAGCTTGTTTGTTGTGTAAATCTTGTAGTATTTGATTTGTGTGGTTATTTAGGCCCGATCTATGTTGTGGTAGCTCGGATCATCATTTAACCCGGGTTGGTCATGATCATGGATCATGACATAAGGTTGTTTTGGATGTAACAAGGGTTAAAGGATGAAACTCTACCACACACGAATCATGAACTTGTGTAAAAGCGATTTTTATTATGAAATAGTGTTTAAAACTAGTAGATCTACGGATCTACAAGCGGTATTTTCAAAGAACCAAGTATCAAAGAAATTATGTTTTCTAAAAACGGATCTTACACTAACAAGAATGATTTTTAGAACACACAAGTGTGTAAACCCTTGTGTAGCACAAAGTTTCGACAAAATAACTATTTTTGTAAAAGATGACGAGAAGTTGTAAAGACGGAATTTCTCTAAAAACGAGGTTTTTACGAAATCGGATTTCTTTATATAAAAGTAATGGGATTTACTTCATAATTTTGGAAAAACTACAAGTTCATGAGATTCTTGCGATTTACATGTTTATTGACTAGTTTGATGCGTTGAATATTGTTTTGGTTGAATAAGAAAATGGTTGATTTGATTTATAAAAGAAACTGATACGCTTGAAAGCCTGGTCACCTCCAGTTACAAAGGAAACTCTGGCGAAATTTTTCCAAAAACCTAACACTTAGAAATATTTTCACTATAAGTGTTAGGAATACTTTTCGACATGTTTTCAAAATATAAGTTTCGCCACGACTTTATTTACAAAATATCGGAGGTGGGATTTTCACAAAATTAAAAGTGATAAATATATATTTAGTAAATATATTTTTCACAACGTTGCTTGTCAATTATTTGTGAAGATACATAAATATTATTTTTAGGGTAAAAAAAAATAATACTATCGAATGTTAACAAATCCAAAATAATAACTACATAAGTTACACCGGTAATTATTATTACCACTCGATCATTAAAACGTAACTTACACATTTTAAGAAAATATGACTGAACGCGTATTTTGTCAAGATATTATTTTGGGAAAATTCTATGTAATAGAAAATATAATATTTTTGAGAAAAATATTTATATTTTGGAGTTAGAAATAAAATATATTTTAAGTGAGACTTAATAATATATTTCGAACACACATGTATTAATTCCCCCATCCTTGGGAAGGAAAATAATTACCAAGTATATACAGAAAGTAAACACGAAATAGTTGTCTAACTATTTCCCAAAAAACTTAAACCATAAAGCTAAGGCACGGCCGTCCGTCTAATAAAGTTAGTACATGTAGGTCGTCGCACAACTGCTTGATTTGGTGGTATACTTGGTAGAGACGCACCACTGTGAGTTCATGTCCCCCTTTTCTCTTAACTGTTTTCAGTTTTATAAACTGCGGGGGTGAAATACATGTTACTATGATTACAAGTACTTTATACATGGTATGGTTAGCGTAAGGAGGTTTACTACTTAGATCATGTGAGTGGGTAGGAGCAACATGAGGTCATTAATCCTCATGGTAGGACCGAGGGACAGGAGCGGTAGATCTATCTGGGTGTAGCGAGCCCAGCCCCAGGCCAAACTAGAAATGGACCTCGGGGTGACTTTGTGCCCAACGCATAAATCTGCTAGGTTTGAGTCTCCCTACTTGCACTTCACACATATCAATGGCCTTACAAACCATTGGTGATCTCAATTCCCTTATTTGCTACATACCAGGATTTTTATACTTACAAAAGTTTATTTACTCACTTACACATGAACTCGCTCAACATTATTGTTGATTTTTCAACTTACATGTATTTCAGGGAATTAAAGGATCTGGCGCGGTATGACACGTTTTCCCGCTGCGCTAGTTACGAGATCATCCGGGTTTAGGGAATGTGACTCTTTCCTGGACAAGTCACAGTCCTTAAACTGTGTTTATGTTATGTTGATATTTGTGTTTGTTGAACAATGTTTATGACATTAGGATGTGTTCCTGTTGAGACAATGTTGTTGTATTTGGTTTTTAAAACTTGATTAAATGGATGATCTTGCATGGTTTTATTTCATATAGCTTTGTTATGGTTAAGCTATGGAATTAAGAAGTCACACCGAAATAACCACGCTTCCGCAAAGCCAGGGTGTGACAGCTTGGTATCAGAGCTCTGATCATAGCGAACTAGGATTCCTTCTCGAGTCTAGACTATGATCACTAGGGCTCTCACGAAAACATTTTTACTGCATACCACTTAAGTCCAGATCCAAAACGTTTTTACAAACCAATGTTGAGCACATTTTATTTATTTTTTTTACGCTCAGTCTTGGAGGCTGAGGCTCGATCTTTGTAGGATCGGTTTCGCGACCTGAATGAGTCGTTCGGAAGAGCTCTCGTACGTTTCAGAGGCGGAATACTAAGAAACGCACTAGAAAACAGCTTGAATACACTTTAAACCTCTTTTCTATTGATATAACAGTGATTACAGTACAAAGAAATACCGGCAGCACCTCGGTATCAGTTTTCTGAATCGTTACAAATGACAACCGTTTGAGAGGTATATATAGATCCTACCGTACCGTTTGAACAGACTCCAACGGACACCTAACACTCAAACGGATGACTCTCAAACGGCCAAGACTATTCAAACGGACAGCTCCTCTTCAAACGGTTAGCCTTCATTCAAACGGTCAACCTTCATTTTCTTGTTTACTGATTTCATGCTTGATCAGATCTGCAATAAACTCGAGATTCGACAAAAGACGAATACGACAGATGACTGCACCAACAGACTCCCCCTCAGATGTTGACGAGTCTTAAGTGTCGAATCTTTACAATCTTCAGTCTTTATCAGTCCTCCGAGTTTCTTTCTCTCTCTGTCTTCAGACTCCCCCTCTCGATTTGCTGGTATTTCTTTGTTCTTCAGCAACATCTTCAGGATCGTTGTCTGGCTTCTCAAAAATTTGATTTCCAGGATCGAAACTTGGCTTTCTTCAATGGATATTGTAACCTGGCTTTCTATCTTTAGATCCAAGATTGAAACCTGGCAATTCCTGCACATTCTTAACCCGAAAATAAATTTTCTAATTTTAACAATTTGCATGCACCAACACTAACTCTCTCTCAAATCACACACACACGATGAACCATTAGTTGATTTAAAAACATATATTGACAATTTAGACACACTCCCCCTCACAACAATGTCATCATGTTTAGCACTCGGAATTTTGATAATCAGCTTTCCAACATCAGTTTGTCGAAAATCTTTTTGAATTTTCTGAAATTTATGCTAAAACACACACAAAATCTTTTTGGATTTTTCAATATAAAGAAATGAAATGCAATAACAGAAATATTTACAGACAATATTTTTGTGAGATCGTGTAAGAGGATCATATCAGTTTATGAGACATGTCACTAACACCGTTAAGCTAGATTACATTTTCAGTTCTAAACAATTTACCTAGATTGTCAGTATATCGGTCCACTGAAATTTTCACAAAAAGTTCAACTGATCCGAGATACGATATTAATGTTTTAAGAACTTAAACTTATCCGTGTGTCCCACTACTTGAATATACTCCCGTATCCAGATCCTAATATTCAGTCTTACAGGTGAATATACCACAGATGATATCTGTAAGAGGTTAGATGCAAAACCATGAGAGCTCAGGTCAGAACTTCCGTTCAGCAGAGAGATGACGGCTCGACTTTTGGTGTGTCCCCTTTAGAGGATCTTTAATTTCAACAGCAGCGACTATCAATTTTATTTTTTCATCAGCATGCTGAGGGTGAAGCTATATTTCAAGCTTTTTGCGGAAAGCATTATCCGGGGACTAGGTCAGTACTTCCATACAGCAGAAGTCCTGGGATAATACCCCAGATATCACTGAGCATATAGACCTAGTATCTCAGAATAAGGGTCCTTTCAAACAAGATTTCAGGGGTTACCTATATATCCAAGTATGTGTTAACCCACAGAACAAGCAAGTTTGAAATTTAGGTTTATATCTCGTCACAGTTTACTAAATGTATAAAAATCTACTGACACATCCGCAGTAAGATTGTTTATCACTTTTAAACTTTCCAATTCTTTAGCATGTTGTGATAGTCCACTGATGTACTATCATTTCCTCTTTTCACAACGAAACTCATTTTTTAAATTTTATCATGTTTTTGCTTTTTCAAATTTTCTAATGTTTTTGGATTTTCTGAAATTTTCTACTCCCCCCTAAATTGCAAACACATTTCAAAGGAAATTTGAAAACTATTAGATTATTGACCCATTTGAAAACATAGAAATCAACACAAACTGTACAGAAACTTGACAACTGATATCGAATCACATCAAATCTCCATTCACTAGGCATAAAAAATCTGAACTCCCCCTTTCAACAAACCATTTTCTCATTTAGATTTCAAAACACTTAAGTTTGTTTTAATCAAAATGATTTTTCTGGAAAATGAGTTTGTTTTTACCATTTTTAAATTTACCACTTATGAAGCATGGGGATATGGTTCATCATCTTGTTTATCAATCTCATATGAATAGTAAATCAAGTACAACTTAATGTCCCTGATTTACCATTTGCAGTTCAGAAACCTCTGCATCACTTGTAAACATAATCTCTTCAAAGTATAACCAAAAAAATATCACTTGTAGGAATATTACATCTACATCACCATTTTACCAATCAGGATGCCGATTCCTGCTTCGCACTTACCAACCTGGAAGCTCCGGCGTAGTCCTTCAACCTGTAAAATTCAAACACTATTTAACATCTTTCAAACAAATTTTTCAACCACTAGAATGATGCCGATTCCTGATCCACGATATAAACTTGGGATCTCCGGCATAGTCCTAAGACTATCATGGGAAGCAGACTTCCATCCAAGTCTTCTCAGACTTGGTGGCTTTCAGCTCTTGAGCAGTAGGGTTGTATGTTGCCTTTTTAGTTGCATAAAAATCTTTTACCCCCTTAGCTCTCCCACTCAACATTTTCCCAAAAATCTTTTTAACATTCCCGTTGAATGTTTTCTCGACATCAAATTCTTTTTCTTCATTATAAAATTGATTTGAAATTTCTGTTTTACCAACTTTCTTTTTAATCTCCTCAAATTTCAGCGATGGAAAATCATCATCATTTACTGAAATTTTCTCCTCAACCTGTGGCTCTTCTGGCTTTGTGGAACCAGATTCATCGCTGACATTCACATCACTCTGCTTAGCAACCCATACTTGGTTGTCTTTTCCTTTCTTCTCATACCTCTTCTTTGTAGAACATTCACCAACCTCAAAAGTTGAATTTTCAAAAAGTTTAAGTTTTTCTGTTGGTGGTTCAGTATCAACAACCTTTTCTTTTATTTTCTGAGAAACTCCCTGTTTGTTTTGATATTTTTCGGACAATTCCATGCAATATGACCAGCTTCATTGCATTTGAAACAGGTTCGAGTTTCTCTCGGATGAAATACTCCAGTACCATTCTTCTTTCTTTCAGCAAGAAACTCTTGATTTGACTGTCTCCAGAATGGTTTCTTCTGTTCATCTTCTGAGCTTCCACCTGCCACAAATTCTGTTTTTGTTTTAGAATTTTTATCATTTTTATGGTTTTCTGGTGGAACAAAGCCTAATCCTTTCTTTTTGTAGCTACCATTTTGGTTAGGTTTCTTTTGAAAACCAGAACCAGAATTGTAACCCTTTTTCTTGTTTAGACGTTGTTGAACTCTTGAAGTGTACTTTTTAGGTTTTTCAGTAAGATTTAAATCTTTTATTTCAGAAATATTGATTTCTGTCATTTTGAAAACCTTTTTGATCATGTCAAAACGAACACTTCTTATTGGAAATTCTTTGTCATAGTATAATTTGTCCGAATCATTTAAAGTGTATGCAACTTCAAATGTTTCATCATCCAAATTTGCTTTCGATAACAAAAATTCTATACTGTAAGACCGTTTAACCGACGAATTTTGACTGTTGACTGACGAATTTGACTTTCCAGACTTAGACTTTGACTCAGACTCCTCATCAGTATCCAACACCTGATCGACCACCTTTTTAATAAGCTCAGACTCATGATCAGTATCGGACGAGGTAAATGTGACATCAATGTTATCTGGTAAGACGTCAGTTGTGTCGGTTTTAAGCTTTATATTGACTGCTTTCTCAAGTTGTTCCTCGTTTGGTTTCCTAGGAGAATACCCATCCCAAATCGGAGGCGGACACTTGTTATAGCTAACAGTCGGTTTCTTACCACAATCTTTTTTCTTCTTTTGGTTCTCGTCTTGAAAAGCTTCCATACCTGCAACAGTTGGGTAAATACGATCAATGAGATAATCAGACCTAGAATAACTTTGCAGTAAACGTCTAATTCTCTCATTCTCAATCTTTTCCGTTTCCAACTCTTGCTTCCATTTGGCACTTTCTTCAATGTAGAAGTTTATCGCCTTCTGCTTTGACATCATAACAGCATTCATCATTGTCAGTGCTTGTTCTCTTTCTGAGTTTGTCTTTTGAAGACCAGTTACTGTTTTGTTCAAGACATCGTACGATTCTTTCACGTAGTTGAGGTTAAACAGTAACTGCTCCTTCTTCTTCTCGTACTCAGCAATCATGTCGTCTTTTGCTGCACATTCCTTGCATGCTTCCAAACACTTCTCGCAAGGCTTTACAACCTCAACAATCTTCTCGACTTCAATTGTTTTCACAACTTCAATCACCTTTTCTTCATCTTTCACAATTTCGGTAATCTTTTCAGCAACGCTTTCAACATTTTGAACATCACCATCAGATTTCTTTTGTTGTTCTTTAGCAGCTCTTTTCTCCTTCAGTTTTTTCATGCGATCTGCAAAATAGAAATGAAAACTTTCAGGAGAAAGATGAGATTTAGCAACATTTATATGTTTCTCCTCCTCACCATCACTGCTACTGTGATCTGGTGATTGATCAAATTGAACCGATTTTTCAGAATCAGCATCTGATACACCAGAATCAGACGTGTTTTATCAAAAACAACTTCTTTTTCTGAAACAATCTCATTCTGAACACTTTCATCTAAATTCCGTAAACTTTCATCTGAACCCTCTGAAATTTCTCCAGATCTTTCTGAAAGTTCATCAGTACTTTCTGAAATTTCATCAGATGTAACAGACTTTTCATCCTCACTTACCACATTCACTCCGATAGACTTCATCCATGTAGCAAACAAATCTGGCTCTCTGACAATCTTGGCAATGAATGCTTTGAACTCTCCTTTCTCATCAACAAACATATCCCAACTAAAACCTTCAAGTAGTTTCTCATCATCTTGATCGATTATGCGTGCTGCTTTGCCATCAGATGATATGTAATCACTCCAGCTGAAATCTACCAAACATGCTCTTTTGGGATCTTCAATCTTCCTCCCATGAGCCATCTGTGGTTCTTGAGATTGACCAACTTGTTTATAGATAGCTTTGCGGTAGTAGTCGTCTTTTCCGAATGGATTCTGTGCTCCACTAGCTTCTCTACCTTTGCACTCCCGTTTGAAATGGCCTTTCTCCCTGCATCGAAAACAAGTAACTTTAGATTTGTCAAAACCTAAAGTAGATACATGAGCATCTAGAAAGTCATTTCTCCCGGTAATGGTTTTGAACTTCTCAGCACGTCGAAGAACACTTGCAAGACACCATTTGATATCCATGAGTTCCATCTCTTCGGCGTCTATTTGATCGTAATCCTCTTTAGTGAGCATAGGATTTCTGATCCGACCAGCAACAAGATCTTCATAGGATAACAGTACAGAACCCAGAAGTGCCATATGATCTTTTGCAGTGTCTTCAGAGAAGCTTTGACCTTCTGGAAGTTTGAGAGCTATGTTGCATTGAATCACATATCCATTTCCTGTCTTTGTTTCCTGAGATTGAATACTTGTCTTTGACTCTTTGGGATTGACACTCGGAAATGATGAGAACCCGCTGTTGCTGTTGTTCGAACCCTGATCAGCTTTTTCAGATGAATCTCCAGCACTGAACGCAGTTTGAATTTTCGGACTTCTTTCAGCTTCAGGAGCCGGAATACTACCCTTGTAGTACATTTTCACATCCTGTTGACCACTCGGACTGTTCATCCTAGCGATCTTCTGCTGTTCCAGATTCTGACTCTCGATCTTTTCAATAAACTGTCCAATTGTTAATCCTTCATAAACACCAGTATTCTTTAAAATCATCAAATACGTTCCCCATTCTTTCTGCGGTAACGCATCAGCCAACTTGTCTACCCACTCATCTCTGTCCTTCTTTATACTAAGCATCGACATGGATCGTACTAAGTGACAGTACCGTTCAATAAGCTGCTTTGTGTCTTCTCCGGGTAAACGACTAAAAAGATCAAATTCTTTCTTTAGTAATGCTTTCTTGCTCTTGATCATGTTTTCACTGCCTTCAAACTTAATACGAAGAGCATCCCAAATAGACTTTGAAGTTTTATCATGCTGAAGCAGTATAAAGATATCTTCTTTGATGGCTTGTTGAAGCAAACTAATCATCATCTTTTCAGCCAGATACATAACACGCTCTTCATCCGTGAATTCTGATAATTCCTTTTCAACATGCATATCAGTACTGTCACACCCCCAAAATCCACCTGCGGAGTATCACCGCTTGGGAGCGTGACTGACCAGGATCAAGCCACCAATCATATAGAACAATATATATATAGTAAGAGTAATTGCCATTAAACCAAACCAAATCCATATGAAAGGTGTTCCAAAAACATAAGTAAGTTATCATTGTTTAGCGGAAGCGTATAAATAAAACCCATCATAATAAAGTATCAAATGTCATAAGTGTTTAACAAGACAATCACGATCCAAGCCCACAACGACCAGCTCCTCCCTGTGCAAGCTCCATGTATCTAACGACCTGCAAGGCATGTAACAGAGGATCAACAACTAGTTGAGCGAGTTCACGGAAAGTAAATACGTAAGAGTATGTTCGTTTGTAACAGGTGGCTCTACTGGGCCGAAAGTACGTTCTATTGGCGGGGGCTTCCCATGTTGTATAACCACTAGACTATTCGTAACCATAAGTATCCTTCACAACCGAGGATAGTAGTAAGTATAAATACACGTAGGTTTTACGTGAGTATCCTTCACAACCGAGAATAATAGTAAGTATAAGTACACGTAGGTTTTACGTGAGTATCCTTCACAACCGAGGATAGTAGTAAGTATAAGTACACGTAGGTTTTACGTGAGTATCCTTCACAACCGAGGATAGTAGTAAGTATAAGTCTACGTAGATGGTAAGTATGTGTCCTGCACAACCGAGGACAGCGAATAGCATAAGTATGTGTCCTGCACAACCGAGGACAGTGAGTAGCATAAGTATGTGTCCTGACAACCGAGGACAGTGAATAGCTTAAGTATGTGTCCTGCACAACCGAGGACATTGGTATGGTAGTCTAGTAACAGTGTAAGTACAGTTCTATTCAATCTCAATCCTTCAATCCCAATTCCCGTGCCCTGGGAATCCCATGCCTTAGTAAGAGTGTGAACTCACCTTGGTTTGCTCGGTATGCTATGCTCTAGGGTTTAACAATTGTCTAATTCCGTTACACACGACCTAGGATACATTGCACATACTTGACGTAAGTATATAAATTCAATTAGGGTTGGCAACTCTTCGGTGATCAAACAATCACATACGATATTGTATCATACAGTAACAAGCAGTATCTTAACATGCAGGAACAAGTAACAAGTATCAGTCAACATGTTCTTCATCCAGGGTTTTGATTTAGTATTAACAGGAGGCTTAGATCATGTATCACCTTAAACTCAGAATATATGTAAACATCCAAAGCATCACGTATCAAACCCAGACAAGATCATCAAGAATTTAAAGTTCGGATGTTAATGCTCATATACAAAGAATTCGGGACAAAGGGGGAAGGGTTTCTTCACAAAAGTCAGACAATGACCTCCCTAGCATTTAAAAGTCGGATATGTATATTTTATCACTTATAGTCGGACTAGTGTGACACCCTCATAAAACTCGGACATGAGTTGTTCATGAAGCTCGGACCAAATTAAAGGGGGAGGGGGTTAAACTCGGACATAGTGTATTGTTACAAACAAAAAGTCGGGTATGCTTCCATATACATAAAGGTCGGACAAAGGGGGAGTCTCACAAAGCTCGGACATGGCTCCTCTTTAAAAACTTGGACAAGTGAGCCATATAAAAGTCGGACATGTGTGATAAGTGTGAAATCTCGGACATACATGAGTTGAGGAAACTCGGACCTTTATTTGCTTTTGAAAGTCGGACAAGGGTAAGGGGGTAAAAACTCGGACCCCTTACACCTCTCAAACTTCGGACAACATGCTTTGGTTATAAAATTCGGACCACTTTATCTTATCTTTAAAAGTCAGACTCTATGTCTCATTAATATAATTCGGATGCATTTACAAACTTAATAAAATTCGGACTCCATTTCACGCATGAAGCTCGGACTATCTTGTATATACATACAAAGTCGGACTATGCTTTTATTATATAAAAGTCGGACTTGTTTAATAAATCAAAAGTCGGACTTTAACATATTAACACCAAAACCCTAATTACACACGGAAACATAAAATAAGAACGTAACAGTTTCGTTCTTACGAACATCAACCCTAATTCCATACTAGTAGTGCAGATTTCATAAGCAATCAACTAACGATTACAACAATCATTCGGTGAACAATCTTATCGCCATACAACTAATCATTCATCATATCACAATAATCAATCATCAATTGAAAACACAGAACCATCATATGATAAACTAGGGTTTTCAAGAATTACAAGAATCATGCATTGTTAACAATCCAACAATCAATAAACAATGATTACACAATTACCTTGAATGGTTCTAGAGAAAGAGAGGAATCGAAAGTGATGAATATCTTGTGCCAATGATGGTGGTGATGATGATTGCTAGGGGATTAGAGAATTGCAAGTACGTGTTTTGTTTTGTGTGCAAATGATTAGTGAAAAAGGATTAGGGTTAAGTATCTCTAGGATTTCACTAATTACCCTCTACCTCCCTAAGTATTATATTTTACACATGTACACCATCTCATAACAATTTCATAGTTCCACCACCAAGTTTATATATTTACCAAGTCTTTCACAATTAACAAACAACCATGCACAATCACACAATACGATTCGTTGCATCAAAACGTATATAATTCCATAGCAATTAATTGTGCAAATAATCACTAACAACACAAGAACGTGCAATAAATGCGAAATAGAAATCTTGGAAATTCGAGTTGTCACATTATCCCCAACTTGAAAGAAATTTCATCCCGAAATTTAGCATACGGTTACTGAGGAAGCTAGGTAAGTTATGTCGTTCACTGGTTTTCCTGGGGTGTCACATCATCCCCCCGTTGATTTGGAATTTCGTCCTGAAATTTAGCATACGGTTACTGAGGAAGCTAGGTAAGTTATGTCGTTCACTGGTTTTCCTGGGGTGTCACATCATCCCCCCGTTGATTTGGAATTTCGTCCTGAAATTCCGCAGTAGTAGCTTCAGCCTCAGTAGTGGATGCATTGGTTCCGAATAACTGGGGGTACTTTTCTTTCATTTGGTCTTCGCGTTCCCAGGTGTACTCTGGGCCACGTTGGGAGTTCCAACGAACTCGAACAAGAGGGATTCTCTTGCTTTTGAGGACCTTAACATCCCGGTCCGTGATTTCAACTGGTTCATTGACGAACTGCAACCGCTCGTCGATAGTGAGTTCCTTAAAAGGAACTATGAGGGTCTCATCTGACAGGCACTTCTTCAGATTCGACACGTGAAATACGTTGTGAACTGCACCGAGTTCAGCTGGTAGGTTTAGTCTGTAGGCTACTTTGCCTATTCTTTCAGTGATTTCGAACGGTCCAACATACCGTGGATTGAGTTTGCCTCGTTTACCAAATCGAACCACACCCTTCCAGGGTGAGACTTTAAGTAAAACCCGGTCCCCGACCTGAAATTCCAATGGCTTCCTACGCTTATCCGCGTAGGCTTTCAGACGGTCGCGTGCTGCCGCCATGCGTTGTCGTATTTGTGCAATCTTTTCTGTGGCGTCCACTACAATCTCTGGACCCGTAATCTGACTATCCCCCACCTCTGCCCAACAGAGAGGTGACCGGCATTTACGTCCGTAAAATGCCTCGAATGGAGCGGCTTGTATGCTGATGTGGTAACTGTTGTTGTACGAGAACTCCACTAACGGGAGGTGCTTTTCCCAGCCGTTGCCGAAATCGATAACACACGCCCGAAGCATGTCTTCTAGGGTTTGAATCGTGCGCTCAGACTGTCCATCCATCTGAGGGTGATAAGCTGTGCTCATGTCTAGTCGAGAGCCAGAAGCTTTGTACATTGCTTACCATAGTTCTGACGTGAATCGTGCATCGCGATCCGAAATGATGGATGTGGGCACCCCGTGCTTCGAGACTATTTCCTTTACGTATAGGTCTGCTAGTGTGGAAAACTTGTCTGTTTCTTTGATTGCTAGGAAGTGAGCAGACTTGGTGAGTCGATCCACGATCACCCAAATAGTATCGTTCCCACGCTGGGATCTATGTAGGCCTATAACGAAATCCATGGAAATTTCTTCCCATTTCCATTGTGGTATCTTGGGTTGCTGAAGTAGGCCTGAGGGTTCTGGTACTCTGTCTTGACTCTCGCACAAGTCAAACATTTGCCGACGTAAGTTGCAATGTGGGCCTTCATGCTAGGCCACCAGTATGTAGTTCTGATGTCGTGGTACATTTTATCCGAACCTGGATGTATCGAGTAGCGAGACTTATGAGCTTCATCCATCACAAGTTCTCGTAAACCGCCGTATAGTGGGACCCAAATACGCCCCGTTACATAATAGGCACCGTCTTCCTTTTGTTCCATTCGTTGCCTCGATCCGCGTAAGGCTTCAGCCCTGACGTTTTCTGGTTTCAATGCTTCCACCTGAGCATTTCGTATTTGTGTAGGAAGACTAGACTGAATAGTGAGCTGCAAGGCTCGTACGCGTCTAGGTAGAGTGTCTTTCCGACTGAGAGCGTCAGCCACAACATTGGCCTTGCCTGGATGGTACTTGATAGCGCATTCGTAATCATTAAGTAGCTCGACCCATCGTCGTTGACGCATATTCAATTCCTTCTGCTTGAAGATATGCTCGAGACTCCTGTGATCAGTGTAAATAGTGCACTTGGTACCGTACAGGTAGTGTCGCCATATCTTAAGCGCGAAAACAACAGCTCCCAGCTCTAAATCGTGCGTCGTGTAGTTCCGTTCATGAACCTTGAGTTGACGAGAGGCGTAGGCAATAACTTTATCCCGCTGCATCAATACACAACCAAGCCCCTGTATCGATGCGTCACAATAGACCACAAAATCATTCGTGCCCTCTGGCAATGAGAGGATAGGTGCGCTGCATAGTCTGTCCTTCAGGTACTGAAAAGTCGTTTCTTGTGTATTACCCCAACGATAGGTAACACCTTTCTGTGTCAACATAGTAAGCGGCTGTGCGATCTTGGAGAAGTCTTTAATGAATCACCTGAAATACCCCGCCAAACCCAAGAATTTGCGTATTTCCGTTGGTGTACGCGGTGCAGGCCAGTTTCTGATCGAATCTACCTTGGATGGATCGACATGAATCCCATCCCTGTTCACCACATGGCCTAAGAAGTGGACTTCACGAAGCCAGAAGTCGCATTTAGAAAACTTGGCGTACAGTTGCTCCTTTCGAAGAAGTTCCAAGATAAGACGTAAGTGCTGCTCGTGTTCCTCCTGACTCTTGGAGTAGATCAGAATGTCGTCGATGAAAACGATGACGAACTTGTCTAGATAGGGTTTGCACACCCTGTTCATAAGATCCATGAAAACTGCAGGCGCGTTCGTAAGCCCGAAAGGCATAACTAGAAACTCGTAATGGCCGTAGCGGGTTCTGAATGCTGTCATGGAGACGTCCTCATCCCGGACTCTCAGCTGATGATAACCTGACCTTAGATCAATCTTGGAATAGTAACTCGACCCTTGCAATTGGCCGAATAAGTCGTCTATCGGAAGAGGATAACGGTTCTTCACAGTGACCTTGTTCCGTTCGCGGTAATCGATGCACATCCTGAAAGTGCCATCCTTCTTTTTCACGAATAATACTGGAGCTCCCCAAGGCGAAGAGCTTGGACGAATAAAGCCCTTTTCCAAGAGCTCTTGTAGCTGCTTTGACAGTTCTTCTAGTTCGGTTGGAGCTAAACGACACGGTGCTCGAGCTATGGGTGCTGCTCCTGGAGCGAGCTCGATTTGAAATTCGACCTGACGATGAGGCGGTAGACCAGGTAAATCTTTAGGAAACGCCTGAGGAAAGTCGTGTACAACTGGATGGTCTTCCAACTTCCTTTCTTTCGCTGATGCGTCAGTAACGAGAGCCAAAATTGCGGTGTGGCCCTTCCGCAAACATTTCTGAGCCTTCAAGAAAGAGGTGATGCCAACCACAGCACCACTCTTGTCGCCTTGAACTTCGAGAGGTTCTTGACCAGAATGAGGAATGCGAACAATCTTTTCTTTGCATAGGGTTTCTGCTTGCTGTTGCTGCTGGCGATTCCGATTTGCAGGCCGTGGGCTCCTGAATCCTTAGCTTCATGGCCCATCTTGAGACACCTCTGGCAACGTCCCTCGTTGCACTAACCACCGTGGTGTCTGTTGCATTAGTTACACTTTGGGTGAATTCCCCGATATCCACCCTGCCCCTGACCACCAGAAGTTGGCTGACTCGGCTCTGGTGATCACTATTCTTGCGCTGCTGCTGTGCTTGAGACTGAACGGTAGCTGAACCCTTGCTGGAATACCCATCCCATTTCCGCTTGTTGTCACTAGGAGTAGCGGGAGTAGCAGAAGTGGTAGCGGTAGTAATAGCGCTGATACAACTAGGCAGCCTGTTTTGTTCCACTGCCTGACCCTGGGAGGCGATGAGCAAGACGCTGAATGTCTTGGATATTGTCGAGGTTAACCGATGTAGCATGGCTCGGAATCTCTGAGGCTAGACCCTTGAGGTACAATTCGATACGCTTGCTTGGAGGGTCCACCATGGTTGGACACAAGATGGCCAGTTCGTTTGACCGTTTCGTATGAGCTTCAATTTCTTACCCCGTCATTTTCGAATGGTAAAGCTCCACGTCCAACTTGTGGATGTCATCACGCGTGCAGTATTCCCTTTTTAATGAGTTCCTTAAAATCGTTCCAAGGGGTGGCGTTAGCAGCTGCCAGCCCTAATATCTGTACTTGCGCGTTCCACCAGGTTAGCGCGATTCCTTCCAAAGTACCAGTGGCGTACTTGACCCTGCGAGCCTCAGGGCATTCACACATCTCGAATACTGACTCGAGCTTCCCAAATCAATGGAGTAGTCCCACTGCTCCTTCTGTGCCACTGAATGTACTTGGACGACAGTCCATGAAGTTCTTGAATGTGCAGACAGGTTGTTGTGCGTTCTAACCCGTTGCACGAGAAAGATAGGTCAAGGTTAAGCGCGAGAGTTGGGTCACGAGAGTAGGATCTAACATCCTAGGATAGGTTTGGAATAGTAGGTTATACCTCCTGCTTGTGCGGCTGCAAGCGCCGCAGCAACTTCTTCGTTAATGAGAGCCGTCAACTGGGCTTGAGTCATGTTAACACGTCTAGACATGATCTTCATAGCAAATGTAACGTAAGTGAGAGGTGTTCGCGAGTAGGGAGATGACAGAAGAGTGTAAGCACGTAGGTGTTCTCAAGCAATAACAAGTAGTGAGTAATGTAATCTAAGCATACCACGAGCAAAGTTCTATGCAATTCTAGCATGTAGGCAATAAACATAAACCTTATTACCTAGGATGTCGAGTCTTGCACGTGGAGCGAAGCGTCGTTGTGGATCGTTGAGAGCACTGTTCTGGTTATAGTCTGGTTTTAATAAAAACGTTTTCCCATATTAAAACCAAGTTCTCTATAACCAATGGCTCTGATACCAATCTGTCACACCCCCAAAATCCACCTGCGGAGTATCACCGCTTGGGAGCGTGACTGACCAGGATCAAGCCACCAATCATATAGAACAATATATATATAGTAAGAGTAATTGCCATTAAACCAAACCAAATCCATATGAAAGGTGTTCCAAAAACATAAGTAAGTTATCATTGTTTAGCGGAAGCGTATAAATAAAACCCATCATAATAAAGTAACCAATGTCATAAGGGTTTAACAAGACAATCACGATCCAAGCCCACAACGACCAGCTCCTCCCTGTGCAAGCTCCATGTATCTAACGACCTGCAAGGCATGTAACAGAGGATCAACAACTAGTTGAGCGAGTTCACGGAAAGTAAATACGTAAGAGTATGTTCGTTTGTAACAGGTGGCTCTACTGGGCCGAAAGTACGTTCTATTGGCGGGGGCTTCCCATGTTGTATAACCACTAGACTATTCGTAACCATAAGTATCCTTCACAACCGAGGATAGTAGTAAGTATAAATACACGTAGGTTTTACGTGAGTATCCTTCACAACCGAGGATAGTAGTAAGTATAAGTACACGTAGGTTTTACGTGAGTATCCTTCACAACCGAGGATAGTAGTAAGTATAAGTACACGTAGGTTTTACGTGAGTATCCTTCACAACCGAGGATAGTAGTAAGTATAAGTCTATGTAGATGGTAAGTATGTGTCCTGCACAACCGAGGACAGCGAATAGCATAAGTATGTGTCCTGCACAACCGAGGACAGTGAGTAGCATAAGTATGTGTCCTGCACAACCGAGGACAGTGAATAGCTTAAGTATGTGTCCTGCACAACCGAGGACATTGGTATGGTAGTCTAGTAACAGTGTAAGTACAGTTCTATTCAATCTCAATCCTTCAATCCCAATTCCCGTGCCCTGGGAATCCCATGCCTTAGTAAGAGTGTGAACTCACCTTGGTTTGCTCGGTATGCTATGCTCTAGGGTTTAACAATTGTCTAAGTCCGTTACACACGACCTAGGATACATTGCACATACTTGACGTAAGTATATAAATTCAAGTAGGGTTGGCAACTCTTCGGTGATCAAACAATCACATACGATATTGTATCATACAGTAACAAGCAGTATCTTAACATGCAGGAACAAGTAACAAGTATCAGTCAACATGTTCTTCATCCAGGGTTTTGATTTAGTATTAACAGGAGGCTTAGATCATGTATCACCTTAAACTCAGAATATATGTAAACATCCAAAGCATCACGTATCAAACCCGGACAAGATCATCAAGAAATTAAAGTTCGGATGTTAATGCTCATGTACAAAGAATTCGGGACAAAGGGGGAAGGGTTTCTTCACAAAAGTCAGACAATGACCTCCCTAGCATTTAAAAGTCGGATATATATATTTTACCACTTATAGTCGGAATAGTGTGACACCCTCATAAAACTCGGACATGAGTTGTTCATGAAGCTCGGACCAAATTAAAGGGGGAGGGGGTTAAACTCGGACATAGTGTATTGTTACAAACAAAAAGTCGGGTATGCTTCCATATACATAAAGGTCGGACAAAGGGGGAGTCTCACAAAGCTCGGACATGGCTCCTCTTTAAAAACTCGGACAAGTGAGCCATATAAAAGTCGGACATGTGTGATAAGTGTGAAATCTCGGACATACATGAGTTGAGGAAACTCGTACCTTTATTTGCTTTTGAAAGTCGGACAAGGGTAAGGGGGTAAAAACTCGGACCCCTTACACCTCTCAAACTTCGGACAACATGCTTTGGTTATAAAATTCGGACCACTTTATCTTAACTTCAAAAGTCAGACTCTATGTCTCATTAATATAATTCGGATGCATTTACAAACTTAATAAAATTCGGACTCCATTTCACGCATGAACCTCGGACTATCTTGTATATACATACAAAGTCGGACTATGCTTTTATTATATAAAAGTCGGACTTGTTTAATAAATCAAAAGTCGGACTTTAACATATTGACACCAAAACCCTAATTACACACGGAAACATAAAATAAGAACGTAACAGTTTCGTTCTTACGAACAGGAACCCTAATTCCATACTAGTAGTGTAGATTTCATAAGCAATCAACTAACGATTACAACAATCATTCGGTGAACAATCTTATCGCCATACAACTAATCATTCATCATATCACAATAATCAATCATCAATTGAAAACACAGAACCATCATATGATAAACTAGGGTTTTCAAGAATTACAAGAATCATGCATTGTTAACAATCCAACAATCAATAAACAATGATTACACAATTACCTTGAATGGTTCTAGAGAAAGAGAGGAATCGAAAGTGATGAATGTCTTGTGCCAATGATGGTGGTGATGATGATTGCTAGGGGATTAGAGAATTGCAAGTACGTGTTTTGTTTTGTGTGCAAATGATTAGTGAAAAGGGATTAGGGTTAAGTATCTCTAGGATTTCACTAATTACCCTCTACCTCCCTAAGTATTATATTTTACACATGTACACCATCTCATAACAATTTCATAGTTCCACCACCAAGTTTATATATTTACCAAGTCTTTCACAATTAACAAACAACCATGCACAATCACACAATACGATTCGTTGCATCAAAACGTATATAATTCCATAGCAATTAATTGTGCAAATAATCACTAACAACACAAGAATGTGCAATAAATGCGAAATAGAAATCTTGGAAATTCGAGTTGTCACAAGTACACGGTAACACATATTTCTTAAGTATGCACTCCCACGATCTTAGATGGTTAGCTTGAACCCAGTTTTCAAAGCGATCTTTCCATCCATGATATTCTTCGATACTCATCAATTTTGGTGGTTTTTGAGTAGTTCCTGTCTCGTTATCTAAATTCATAGCTTGAACAACTGCAGCTGGACTCGATGGTGTTGCAAATGCGTTGTAGCACTCGTTATCCATATTTCACAAATTAAACAGCTTTCAAACGGACTACACAGTTCAAACGGTAGTTGGTTCAAACGGAAGTGTAAACTCAAACGAAAGTATTCTCTTTCAAACGACCGGAAGCAACTTTCAAACGACCGGATCACTTTCAAACTGACATGTAAAGTTAAAACGATCGAATCACTATTCAAACGAACGGTTCAAATGGTGGACTTTCAAACGATCAGAAGCTGGTTTCAAACGATAGGACAACAGTTTCAAACGATGGGAACTGTTCTCAAACGATCAATTCAAACGATTGACCTGGTTTCAAACGGAAAGTCTCATGACGTCATCATTTTGTCGAATGATTTCAAACGGACATCCAACTTTTATCAATTTTACTTCGATTTTCAGTCTGAAACTTTCAAGGCTTTGTCAATTATCAATTCCGAATACAGTGTGAAGTTTTGAGCTGATTTTGACCGTGAAAAGTATCGGCTTTGAACAGAAGGTGTAGAAAACAAGATTTCCAAGCTGAATATGGCAAGAACTCCTCGTCCTGAGCTCTGATACCAATTGTAGGATCAGTTTCGCGACCTGAATGAGTCGTTCGGAAGAGCTCTCGTACGTTTCAGAGGCGGAATACTAAGAAACGCACTAGAAAACAGCTTGAATACACTTTAAACCTCTTTTCTATTGATATAACAGTGATTACAGTACAAAGAAATACCGGCAGCACCTCGGTATCAGTTTTCTGAATCGTTACAAATGACAACCGTTTGAGAGGTATATATAGATCCTACCCTACCGTTTGAACAGACTCAAACGGACACCTAACACTCAAACGGATGACTCTCAAACGGCCAAGACTATTCAAACGAACAGCTCCTCTTCAAACGGTTAGCCTTCATTCAAACGGTCAACCTTCATTTTCTTGTTTACTGATTTCATGCTTGATCAGATCTGCAATAAACTCGAGATTCGACATAAGACGAAGACAACAGATGACTGCACCAACAGTCTTGGAGGCCGAGGCTCGATCTAAGAGATCGAGGTAGATGGCTAGTAAGGCTAGGAAGAGCAGGCTTAGTCTTGGAGGCTGAGGCTCAGTCTTGGAGGCTGAGGCTCGGTCTTGGAGGCCGAGGCTCGATCTAAGAGATCGAGGTAGATGATAGAGCAGTCTTAGAGGCTGGGAGAATTTGGCTAGTGGGACTAGGAGAATTATTTGATTGCTTACTTGGTGACTAATGTGTTTACCTGATTGTATGACTGATTGTTTGTGCATATTTGTGTTTATGTTACAGACACATGGACTCGACCGGCACTGGTGACTCAGACACCACAGGCCCTAGACCTATAGTATCAGACGACTTAGAGTCTTCAGAGCGCGAGGTTCACACATCCGACGTTACTAGCACAGACGAGGATGACTTTCAGCCCTTTGCATTACCTGATGGTGCTGATGAGCTCGCTGATGGCCCTTTGGCCGGGGACCTACCGTTAGTGGAGATCCCTGCTCCCATACCCTTAGCTGTTTATCCTGCTTACGATTTGCTTCTCGACGCCGACGATGATGGCGACGTGGATCTGTATGATGATGAGCCCATAGAGGATGAGGCTCAGGGCGAGGCCCTTCTTGTTGCTGGTGATCTCTTGATGATCGCAGATGCTCCCGCTGAGGAGTCACCTGCTCACTCTCCGGTCCCAGACTCTTTCGAGTCTGTGGCCTCCGCACCTTCACACACTCGGAGCGCACAACACTTTTCACATGGTTCAGATCCTGACCAGGCATCCTCTGTTGCCCCTATTCCTAGCTTTGCTTTCGACCATGATGATGTGGAGGATTCCGATCCTATCTTTCCCCCAGGATTCGACCCAGATCAGGATATAGAGTTTATACCTATGGATCAGCCTATGGAGGATCCAGTCGACCCAGTAGACCCAGTTGATCCCATCGACCCTGAGTTTGATTTTGAGATGGCCTTTAATGATCCCGAGCCTGCCATGGCCCCTGAGCAGGTAGCCGCTCTAGACCCTGCGTTTGAGCATGACCCAGTTCATGCTGGCGCACCCATATTTGAGCCTGTGATTGCTGACCCACCTATAGATGATCACCCTGTGGATGCTCCGTTGTTGGAGGGCGATCATGTCGTTGCTGCTGATCATGTTGATCCCCCACTTATTGCTGATGCACCTGTTGACCCTCTTGTTGCTCCCCCACCTAATCCCGTTCCACTAGAGCCCGGGCATGCACTTTTCGCGACCCACTTGGATCCAAGAGATGAGCACGCCCAGCACGGGTGGATTCCTGCTGATGATGAGGTTCCACCTATTCCCCCTCAGATCACTGATACCCGTCACGTCGATACCTCCTTTTCATTTCCTCAGTTTACACCTCCAGCTAGACCTGGAGAGGGTTCTTCGGCTCACCCTTTTGGGCATGTACTGGTATCTATCCCTACTATACCACCGTCTACTTTTCCCCCTGTTTCTCCATTTCATGTGGCACCTTTTGATCCAGCCAGGGAGCCGTTTCTTTGGTCGTCACCACCTGTCATACCACCGACTGACCCTTACCATCCCTTCCACATGGGGTACTCCATTGAGGATGTTTTGATGTCTTTTGTCGCCCAGCACGAGGCACACACACAGCGCATTCAGGAGCTTGAGAGAGCTCAGCCGCCGCCGTGTCAGTGCCAGGGTCAGACCCACTCTCCTTTGCAGCCCTCTCGACCACTGCCACCAGACTATGCTGCACGCCTCTTTGCATTAGAGCAGCAGGTTGCTACTTTCTTGCGTACCCAGAGAGCCATGGAGGAGGACTGGCTCCATTTGTGTCGCTTGTTTTACACTCACTTTCCCCCTCCTCCACCGCCATCCGTGTAGAGCTCCTCAGTACCGTATGGGTAGACGTTGGTGAGAAGACGGCGATTGCTTTTGACTGCACAGCATTTTTGGAGACTACATTATGATTCTGACTTTTGATGACATGTATTTGATGTATTGACACTGACTCGATATAGTTTTTGGACTGGGGTGATGTAGCCCTTAGTCGATTGATGTTGTATGACACTGTGATGCACTTGTACACTTACTATGTGGTCTCGATATATGGCAATCGCAGTATTCTCATCATATTTGATGCTTGATTGATTATTTATATTTTTATGACATGGGATGTTGTGTGAATGATATTTGTGACATGAGATGTTATGTACTATTACTATCATTATATACGTACGCTTTACTATGCCCTGACCGACGTAAACCCATCTTTTAGAAGATGCCGCCAAGACGTCAACAACCGCAAATGACTACTAATCAGGCAGAACTCCAGCAAATCATCGCTGCTGCCATCGCACAATACGCCGCCTCTCAAGGAGGGGCTAGTGGAAGCAACTCGGGCAATACTGGTAATACTAAGTCATTAAGACGTACCATGACCTAATTAGATATCTATAGCAAAGAAGCTAATGCCGTTCGCATGTTATAATGTATGTGCAGGGTGCACCTACAAGCAGTTTCTAGACTGCAAACCAGTCAACTTTGATGGCACTGGGGGTGCTGTCGCCTTTGTCCGTTGGGCTGAGAAAACTGAATCTGTAGTTCGCATGTGCAAATGTGCACTAGACCAGCAGGTCACCTATATCTCTGGGCTATTCTTGGATGGAGCCCTATCTTGGTGGAATTTGCAAGTACAGACACTTGGTGAAGCTGCTGCCTACGCGCTAACCTGGACCGAACTGAAGGAACTTATGCGCAAAAAGTACTGTTCCCGCGCGGAAATCCAACGATTGGAAACTGAATTCTGGCATTTAAAGATGGAAGATCCAAAGATCGCAGAATACGTTCAGAGGTTCCACCACCTGTCACATGTGGTACCCTACATGGTCACTCCAGAGTTCAAAAGGATTGAACGTTTTATTTGGGGATTAGCTCCTCAAATCATAAGCATGGTGACCTCCTCCAAGCCTGCGACTATTACTGAGGGGATTGATTTGAGCGTGGCTCTCACTGAGGAAGCTATTCTCCTGAACAAGTTCGATGAGATCGAGGCAAAGAAGAAAGAGACTCACGTCGAGTCATTAGGAGGTAACAAGCGGAAGTTCTCGAACTTCAAGCAAGGCACCAGCGGGGTGGTCAAGAAAGGAGAGACAAGCATGTCAGCTCAGGTTACAGCTGGTAGTGGGAAGAAAGGAAAAGGATATATGGGCACCCAGCCCAAGTGTAATACCTGCCAACGACACCATTCTGGCCATTGTACTGTGAAAGTATGCGAAGCTTGTGGAAAACCTGGCCACTTGAAGGATGCTTGCTGGGCCATTGTTGGCCAGGGAGGCCAAGGAGGATTCGGATACAGAAATAATAACCGGGGTGGGAATGGAAATCGCCCACAAGGAAACAATGGAGGTAATGGGAATAGAGTCAACAATGCTAATCAAGCGGGCACTGTGAATCGTAATCAAAGGAATAATCAAGCGGGTGGAAACGGGCAGAGATCCGGATACTTCAACTGTGGTGATCTTGGGCACTACAAGAGGAACTGCCCAGGGTTGAACCAAGCCCATGGAAGAGTGTTTAATATTGAAGCAAGGGAAGCGCGCCAGGATCCCAATGTCGTTACTGGTACGTTCCCTGTAAACCAACGCTATGCATCCGTTTTATTTGATACTGGCGCCGATTATAGCTTCTTGTCATTAGAGTTTAAGAATATGCTTGGGTTAGCCGCTAGTAAGTTAGATATTCCGTACTCGATCGAATTGGCCAATGGAAAGTTAGTAGAAGCCAATGAAGTTATCAGAGGTTGTGTGATCGAATTGGGAGAGCGTGAGTTTGCTCTGGATCTACTACCAGTCCAGTTGGGAAGCTTCGACGTGGTGGTAGGAATGGATTGGTTATCAGGCAAAAAGGCTGAGATAGTTTGTCATGAGAAGGTCGTTCGTATCCCAACCGAAGATGGCGAAACAATTGTGGTTCACGGAGAGAAGCGTGATACGCCGTTAAGGATTATCAACTGCCTAAAAGCGCGAAAGTGTTTACAGAAGGGATGTGCTGCCTTCCTGGCACACATCGTGGATAAGAAAGCTGCAGAACCCAGGATCGAAGACATCCCTGTCGTGAGGGAATATCCAGAAGTCTTCCCAGCAGACTTACCTGGATTGCCGTCTCTGAGGCAAGTAGAGTTTCGCATCGACTTAGTTCCAGGCGCCGCACCTATGGCTAAGGCACCCTATAGACTTGCTCCGTCTGAGATGCAAGAACTGTCAACACAACTTCAAGAGTTGTTAGACAAGGGATTTATCCGACCAAGCTTCTCGCCTTGGGGAGCTCCAGTTTTGTTTGTCATGAAGAAGGACGGTAGTTTCCGTATGTGTATTGACTATCGGGAGTGGAATAAGCTGACGATCAAGAATAGATACCCTCTGCCAAGAATCGATGATTTATTCGACCAACTGCAAGGCTCAAGCTTTTATTCAAAGATCGACCTTCGATCTGGATACCATCAGTTAAGGATACAGGAGGAGAGTATCCCGAAGACAGCCTTCAGAACTCGATATGGACACTACGAGTTCCTAGTTATGCCGTTTGGGTTGACCTACGCGCCGGCAGTGTTCATGGATTTGATGAACAGAGTTTGTAAGCCGTACTTGGATAAGTTCGTGATTGTGTTCATCGACAACATCTTGACTTATTCAAAGACGAAGGTTGAGCATGAACAGCATTTAAGAGCCATTTTGGAGCTGCTAAAGAAGGAACAGTTGTACGCCAAGTTCTCTAAGTGTGAGTTTTGGCTACGAGAAGTACAATTCCTTGGGCATGTGGTGAATGGAGATGGAATCCACGTGGATCCCACCAAGATCGAAGCGATTAAGAATTGGGAAACGCCAAAGACGCCAACCGAGATTCGACAATTCTTGGGTTTGGTTGATTATTACCGAAGATTCATTGAGGATTTTTCAAAAATCGCTCAACCATTGACGCTCCTCACGCAGAAAGATAAGAAGTTTGATTGGGGAATCAAACAGGAAGAAGCATTCCAGATATTGAAGGATAAGCTCTGCAATGCGCCAATCTTAGCACTACCAGAAGGTACAGATGATTTCATGGTATACTGTGACGCCTCACGCCAAGGTTTGGGTTGTGTGTTGATGCAACGCCAAAAGGTTATAGCTTACGCATCGCGTCAACTGAAAGTGCATGAAAAGAACTATACCACACATGATTTGGAACTCGGCGCAGTGGTTTTTGCACTAAAGATCTGGAGACACTACCATTATGGTACGAAGTGCACAATCTTTACAGATGACAAGAGCCTACAACACATATTCAATCAGAAGGAGTTGAATATGAGGCAAAGACGATGGGTTGAGTTATTGAATGATTACGACTGCGAGATAAAGTATCATCCAGGGAAGGCGAATGTGGTCGCCGATGCCCTAAGTCGAAAGGAGAGGATCAAGCCCATAAGGGTTAGGGCTTTAAAGATGATTATTCAGACCAATCTTTCCTTGCGCATTCGTGCCGCGCAAAAAGAAGCTCTTAAGGAAAGAAACCTTGAAGAGGAATATCTCTGTGGGATGGAGAAGCAATTGGTGCCAAACGAGGAAGGAACGTTATGTTTTGAGAAAAGGATTTGGGTTCCTTTGTTTGGAGGTTTAAGGAAAGTTATCTTTGACGAAGCTCACAAATCGCGGTACTCTATCCACCCTGTAGCGGATAAGATGTACCAAGATCTTAAAGATTATTATTGGTGGCCTAGGATGAAAGGCGATGTGGCTGTTTATGTGAGCAAATGTCTAACGTGCGCTAAGGTTAAAGCGGAGTACCAGAAGCCTTCGGGACTTCTGCAACAACCGGAAATTCCCAAGTGGAAGTGGGAACAAATCTCAATGGATTTTGTTACAAAGTTGCCAAGAACGCCAAGAGGCCATGACACTATTTGGGTAATAGTGGATCGATTAACAAAGTCAGCGCACTTCTTACCTATCAGAGAGAAGGATAATACGAACAAGTTGGCCGAAATTTACATGAGAGAGATTGTTACACGTCATGGAGTACCTCTCTCAATCATCTCTGATAGAGACGGAAGGTTCGTATCAAGGATTTGGCAATCCTTCCAAGAAGCTTTTGGCTCGCAACTGAATAGGAGCACCACATTTCACCCGCAGACCGATGGTCAAAGCGAGCGAACGATACAGACTTTGGAAGACATGCTGAGAGCGTGTGTTATGGATTTGGGCGGTAGCTGGGATAAACATTTGCCTTTGGTCGAATTATCATACAACAACAGCTACCACACCAGTATTGGTGCCGCGCCATTTGAAGCTTTATATGGACGCAAGTGCAGGTCACCGCTTTGTTGGTCTGACGCAGGTGATAGACAGTTGGTTGGTCCTGATGTGGTCCAGGAAACCACAGATAAGATTGCACAGATCTGAGATCGCATCAGTGTGGCTCGTGACCGGCAGAAAGCCTACGCGGATCGAAAAAGGAAACCTCTAGAGTTTGAGGTAGGTGATATGGTTTTGTTGAAAGTATCACCCTGGAAGGGTGTGGCACGCTTCGGGAAGCGTGGAAAGTTGAACCCGCGGTATATTGGTCCGTTCAGAATTTTGGAGAGAATTGGGCTAGTAGCATACAAGCTGGACTTACCTGCTGAACTAAATGGTGTTCACGATACATTTCATGTATCCAATTTGAGGAAGAGTCCGACGCAAGATACCGTTGTCATTCCTAACGACGAAATTCATGTTGACGACACGCTCCACTTCGTTGAAAAACCTGTTGAGGTTACGGATTGGAAAGTGAACAAGACCCGTCGGAGCAGTGTCAAGCTCGTCAAAGTTCGTTGGAATGCCAGACATGGTCCTGAATTCACCTGGGAGCATGAGGACCGGATGAAAGAAAAATACCCCCACTTATTTCCCAAGAACCCTGCATCTAGAAGCAGAACTTAAAATTTCGGGACGAAATTTTTCTAACGGGGGGAGAATGTGACAACCCTCACTAAACCAGGTATCCGTACGACTTAATTAACAATAGTTTACTGCTTAATTACTGTGCTTACCTGGAATTGTGAACAAACTGCTACTTGATTTCTGATACATGTACATACTTGCATCATACTCTACTTACTGTCACTACATTATCTACATGCCGAACCTTAGTGGCAAACATGATGCACAAAAGCACAGTAGCACTATAAACGGATAACCTATTGAACATGCTGATAAAGCCAGCATCAGGCAGACACTGCCTCTAAGGCCTGTCTGAGCCAGAAATAGTTACTACACCAATAGTGAGTGTGAAGATACAAGGGTTGTAGAACTGCGTCTCTAGGAATAAGTTACAATGACTGGATGTGCCTAAAACGTACACTAAGCACAAAACTCAGCACTTTAATAAACAATTCAGCTTTTAGCTAACTAATAAAGTGCCAAAACATGAGAAAATATTACTAGACACTTTCCAAAGTGTCGGGAATAAGTTGTGTCACTAAAAATGGTATTAACGACACATTAAAGCCTTGTTTAACGCTTTAACGGATTACTATCCAACCGAACAACCGGACTACACCCGAAACATGAAAATATTGTTAATAACATTATTTATCTTTTTCTGAGCCAATTAGGGTCCCTGAATACCCTAACACCCGCCATAAAGCACAACACACTACTAACCGGGTTAGTCCCTAAACTTAACTAGATTAACCTAACTATTAACTAATGTTTAGTTGGAAACTAACCAAGAACCCCCCCCCCCCCTTTGGCCGATTTCGGTCACATTATGACCATCAATTGTACCATTTTGATTATAATAATCTCTTATGTCTAAAATCAAGGAGACATAGGGACTCATGGATAAAGAACTTGTGATGGTCTATAAGAACATGAGATGGCACACCATAACATTCACAACTCACCACACAAAACAACATTCTCCCTCTCCTCTCTAGAGCTCTCGGCCGAACCTCCCTTCAACACCCATCATATTTTCGATTTTGATCTTCACATTCCAAGCTCACACAAGCGTTAAGGATCACGTATAAGGAGTCTTGGTGCATTCGGAAGGCGAAGGACCTCACTCTATTGCATTTATCCTCTCATTTTGTGTCTAGATTCTTCCCTAGCCTCGAGCTAGTAGTAAGTTGCTATAATCACCTTCTCGAACTATTTTAAGATGGTTAAAATGATTTGTAACGGTTAAAACTCGTAATCTTACAAGTTGAAGCATGAAAGTCTACTAAAAATACTAAAAGTGATGGTTAAAAGCTTGTTTGTTGTGTAAATCTTGTAGTATTTGATTTGTGTGGTTATTTAGGCCCGATCTATGTTGTGGTAGCTCGGATCAACATTTAACCAGGGTTGGTCATGATCATGGATCATGACATAAGGTTGTTTTGGATGTAACAAGGGTTAAAGGATGAAACTCTACCACACACGAATCATGAACTTGTGTAAAAGCGATTTTTATTATGAAATAGTGTTTAAAACTAGTAGATCTGCGGATCTACAAGCGGTATTTTCGAAGAACCAAGTATCAAAGAAATTATGTTTTCTAAAAACGGATCTTACACTAACAAGAATGATTTTTAGAACACACAAGTGTGTAAACACTTGTGTAGCACAAAGTTTCGACAAAATAACTATTTTTGTAAAAGATGACGAGAAGTTGTAAAGACGGAATTTCTCTAAAAACGAGGTTTTTACGAAATCGGATTTCTTTATATAAAGATCCGCTAAAAGTAATGGGATTTACTTCATAATTTTGGAAAAACTACAAGTTCATGAGATTCTTGCGATTTACATGTTTATTGACTAGTTTGATGCGTTGAATATTGTTTTGGTTAAATAAGAAAATGGTTGATTTGATTTATAAAAGAAAATGATACGCTTGAAAGCGTGGCCACCTCCAGTTACAAAGGAAACTCTGGCGAAATTTTTCCAAAAACCTAACACTTAGAAATATTTTCACTATAAGTATTAGGAATACTTTTCGACATGTTTTCAAAATATAAGTTTCGCCACGACTTTATTTACAAAATATCGGAGGTGGGATTTTCACAAAATTAAACGTGATAAATATATATTTAGTAAATATATTTTTCACAACGTTGCTTGTCAATTATTTGTGAAGATACATAAATATTATTTTTAGGCTAAAAAAAATAATACTATCGAATGTTAACAAATCCAAAATAATAACTACATAAGTTACACCGGTAATTATTATTACCACTCGATCATTAAAACGTAACTTACGCATTTTAAGAAAATATGACTGAACGCGTATTTTGTCAAGATATTATTTTGGGAAAATTCTATGTAATAGAAAATATAATATTTTTGAGAAAAATATTTATATTTTGGAGTTAGAAATAAAATATATTTTAAGTGAGACTTAATAATATATTTCGAACACACATGTATTAATTCCCCCATCCTTGGGAAGGAAAATAATTACCAAGTATATACAGAAAGTAAACACGAAATAGTTGTCTAACTATTTCCCAACAAACTTAAACCATAAAGCTAAGGCACGGCCGTCCGTCTAATAGAGTTAGTACATGTAGGTCGTCGCACAGCTGCTTGATTTGGAGGTATACTTGGTAGAGACGCACCACTGTGAGTTCATGTCCCCCTTTTCTCTTAACTGTTTTCAGTTTTATAAACTGCGGGGGTGAAATACATGTTACTATGATTACAAGTACTTTATACATGGTATGGTTAGCGTAAGGAGGTTTACTACTTAGATCATGTGAGTGGGTAGGAGCAACATGAGGTCATTAATCCTCATGGTAGGACCGAGGGACAGGAGCGGTAGATCTATCTGGGTGTAGAAACGGACCTCGGGGGTGACTTTGTGCCCAACGCATAAATCTGCTAGGTTTGAGTCTCCCTACTTGCACTTCACACATATCAATGGCCTTGCAAACCATTGGTGATCTCAATTCCCTTATTTGCTACATACCAGGATTTTTATACTTACAAAGGTTTATTTACTCACTTACACATGAACTCGCTCAACATTATTGTTGATTTTTCAACTTACATGTATTTCAGGGAATTAAAGGATCTGGCGCGGTATGACACGTTTTCCCGCTGCACTAGTTACGAGGTCATCCGGGTTTAGGGAATGTGACTCTTTCCTGGACAAGTCACAGTCCTTAAACTGTGTTTATGTTATGTTGATATTTGTGTTTGTTGAACAATGTTTATGTCGTTAGGATGTGTTCCTGTTGAGACAATGTTGTTGTATTTGGTTTTTAAAACTTGATTAAATGGATGATCATGCATGGTTTTATTTCATATAGCTTTGTTATGGTTAAGCTATGGTATTAAGAAGTCACACCGAAATAACCACGCTTCCGCAAAGCCAGGGTGTGACAACTCACGGACGAAAGAAGAGCACGAACAACACCTCAGAACCATCCTAGAACTACTGAAGAAAGAGAAACTGTATGCAAAGTTCTCAAAGTGCGAATTCTGGATTCGCGAAGTACAATTTCTTGGTCACGTGGTGAATGAGAAAGGCATTCATGTAGACCCGTCCAAAATTGAAGCCATAAAGAATTGGGAAGCTCCCAAAACCCCGACTGAAGTTCGGCAATTTTTGGGCTTAGCGGGCTATTACCGGCGATTCATAGAGAATTTCTCAAAAATAGCTCAGCCGCTAACGACCCTTACGCAAAAAGACAAGAAGTACGACTGGGGTGTTAAGCAGGAAGAAGCCTTTCAGCTACTCAAAAACAAGCTATGCGATGCACCAATACTGTCACTACCCGAAGGCATGGAAGACCTCGTGGTATACTGCGACGCTTCACGACAAGGTTTGGGTTGCGTGCTCATGCAACGCCAAAAGGTCATCGCTTACGCTTCAGGGCAATTGAAGGTGCACGAAAGAAACTATACCACTCACGACCTGGAGCTGGGCGCAGTGGTATTTGCCTTGAAGATCTGGCGACACTATCTATATGGTACTCGATGTACAATCTTCACAGATCACAAAAGCCTGCAACACATATTTGATCAGAAGGAATTGAATATGCGCCAGCGGCGATGGGTCGAGCTGCTAAATGATTACGACTGTGAGATCAAGTACCATCCTGGAAAGGCAAACGTTGTAGCGGACGCGTTGAGCCGAAAAGAAAGGGTTAAGACCCTAAGGGTTCGAGCATTGGAAATGACTATTCGAACGAACCTCACTTCACGTATTCGTGACACACAACAAGAAGCCCTTAAGGTGGAAAACCGCAAAGCTGAATACCTCCGGGGTGCATTGAAGTACATGGCGCCAAATGAAGAGGGAGCCTTATACTTTAAAAAGCGTATTTGGGTTCCGTCCCATGGTGGCCTACGAGAACTCATCCTTGATGAAGCGCACAAGTCAATATACTCGATCCATCCAGGGTCGGACAAGATGTATCAAGACTTGAAAGAATATTATTGGTGGCCAAGAGTCAAAAGCGACGTTGCTGTCTATGTTGGAAAGTGCCTGACCTGTGCTAAGGTTAAGGCTGAATATCAGAAACCGCCCGGCCTACTACAACAACCAGAGATTCCCATGTGGAAGTGGGAGCAAATCTCGATGGACTTCATAACAAAATTACCCAGGACCCCGAGAGGGCACGATATGATATGGGTAATAGTTGATCGGTTGACGAAGTCTGCACACTTCCTTCCGATCAGAGAAACAGACAGCACTGGAAAGCTTCCTGAGATATACCTGAAAGAAATTGTGACGCCTCATGGAGTGCCTATTTCAATTATTTCAGACAGAGATGGACGCTTTGTCTCAAGAATCTGGCGATCCTTTCAAGAAGCCTTTGGGTCTCAATTAGATCTAAGCATGGCATTCCATCCACAGACAGACGACCAGAGCGAACAGACTATACAAACATTGGAAGATATGCTTCGCGCATGTGTCATGGATCTAGGCGGCAGCTGGGATACTCATCTACCGTTAGTTGAGTTTTCCTACAATAACAGTTATCATACGAGCATAAAAGCCGCACCGTTCGAAGCTCTGTATGGCCGCAAGTGCCGATCGCCCTTATGTTGGGCAGACGCCGGAGATAAACGCATGGTTGGTCCTGAACTTGTACAAGAGACAACCGACAATATTGCGCAGATCCGAGAGCGCATTAAGGCGGCTCGAGATCGACAGAAGAGCTACGCTAATCAAAGACGAAAACCATTAGAATTCAAGGTGGGGGACAAAGTGTTGTTAAAAGTCTCACCTTGGAAGGGCGTAGCCAGATTCGGAAAGCATGGGAAACTGAATCCACGATACATCGGACCATTCAGAATCTTGGAAAGAATTGGTACCGTGGCGTACAAGTTGGAGTTACCGGAAGAACTTAATGGAGTACATGATACGTTTTATGTGTCCAACCTCAAGAAGAGTCCAACACAAGAAAACGTGATCATCCCTGCGGATGAAGTGCATATTGACGATGCACTCAGATTTAAAGAACAACCCGTTGAGGTTACCGACTAGAAAGTCAACAAGACCAGGAGGAGCAGTGTGAAACTTGTCAAAGTACGTTGGAACTCTAAGCATGGGCCCGAATACACATGGGAACGCGAAGACCAGTTCAAGGAAAAGTATCCCCACCTATTCAAGAAGACTCCTGCAAGAGTTAGTTCAGTCTGAATTTCGGGACGAAATTCTTTTAACGGGGGGAGACTGTGACAACTGGCACAAAACCGGTAATTTCCGTACACTTTAATTATTATTTAATGACTGCGATTATGTGCTTAAATTTCAACATTGAGTAACTACATGCTAAACAAGTGAATTCGTGCACGTTGTATACTACAAAATATTGCTTTATGCATAAACGAGAGCGTTGCGTCAGAAATAATAGTAAACTCACCGGTAAGACACACTGTGTCAATAGAACTGCGGAAAGCAGTCAGACATTAGAATTGAGGCCTAGGTGTAGGTCCAACGACAAAAGTACATTAAAACCCAAGAGTACATATAAGGGTTTAATTTATAGTCATTGCGAAAGCAAAAATAAGCACAAAAAAGCACCCGAAACGCACTTTAAGTGCAGAATTTTGAATAATTCAGTAATAATTCAACATTTAAACATATCAATATTATGCAGAAATTTCGTTTTATCATCCAGAATATTTCCCTAAGTGTTGGGAATTGAAAGGGTACAAGAAGGGTACTTAAAAGACACTAAAAAGTGTAATTTAGCACTTTAACGGATTACTTTCCAACCGAACAACCGGACTTTATCCGGAACATAAAAATAATGTCAATAACATTGTTTTTCTGTTTCTGAGCTAGTTAGGGTCCCCGAATACCCTAACACCCGTTATAAATTATAACACACAAATAACTTATTTTAATTCCTAACTAAACTAACCAACACCTAACTAGATGATTGAAATCAAACCCATTACCCTCCCCCTTTTAAACAAACGGTTCCCCAAGGGGACACACCCCCCACAATTTTAATTATTTTATTCCATCATGCCAAATATCTAGTTGACACTTTATACAATGGTTATAAATGAAAAGGGATTATAAGTAAACCTAACAGATAAACACTTTCATTTTCACCACCAACAACAACAACACACTTTTTCTTTCGCTCTTGGCCTATGTTCGGCCGAAACCACCAACAACCATAGCCCCACCCTCAAGTTTGGTTCTAGCAATATTACTTACATACAAAGGTGATAGGTCACACACAAGGAAGCTCGGTGCTTACGGAATCTCAAGGACCTCTCTACGACGCTATTAACCACCCATTTTTCGTCTAGTTTCTTCCCTAGCCTCGAGCTAGTAGTAAGTGTCTCTAAACATTCTCTTGTTCATATTTAAAGTGGTTAATAAGAGATTTAACGGATAAAAATTATGAACACTAGAGATCAAAGTTTAAAGTCTTGTAAAAAAATGAACTTGGTGGATAAAAAGAAACTAGTAGTGTAAAACTTATGGAACTTGTTTTGTTATGGTTATTTATTATTGTTGGATGCTAGTGGGGGAACGGATCGTCATCTAACCACGCTAGGTCATGTTCATGGAACATGAACTAGCGCTATGTTTAGTGTAAAAAGAACTAGATGAAGAACCCTTTCACTCACAAACATGAACTTGTGTAAAAATAGTTTTTCTTATAAAATGGAGTTCTAAACTAGTAGATCTAAAGATCTACAAGTGGTATTTTTGAAATACCAACTGTAAGACGAAACCATGTTTTAAAACCGGATCTTTCATGAACTAGAGGTGTTTTTATGAACAAACAAGTGTGTGGACACTTGTGTAACAAAAGTTTTAACAAAGAAATAATTTTCGTAAAAACCGACTAGAAGTTGTGAAACTTCATATTCTTTAAAAATAAAGTTTTTAAGAAATTAAACTTATTTTTAAAGATAACAAGACTTACTAAATGTGCTAGTAAATTACTACACATTTTTGTAAATATTCAAGTTCATGAAATGGAGAAACTAGTGATTGTTGTTGATGATTATTGTTGATAATTGTTGTTGATAATTATTGACGATTTAAAAGAAAATAAACACATGTTTTGAAAACATTGGAAACCTCCATTTTTAGGGGAAACTCTGTCAAAATTTTTATAAATTTTGACACTTAAAAAAAATATATAAGTTTTTGAGAAACTTATTCCCCAAAAATGTATTTAAGAGTATTACCAAGGTTTCCCTAATTTTTGGTGATAAGAAATGAGGATTTCTTCAAGAATAAAAATGGATATAAGTATGTATTTTTGAGAGAAAAATATATATTATTTTATCACCAACTTTTGTGCTAAGTGTATATAGTATGTGTTATACGTGCTAGCGTATAGGTTACGATGTTAATTAAGCAAACCCGGTGAAGTTTACGACGCAAGGAACGCAAAGTTGTGAGTTCATGTCCCCCTTTTCTCTTAACCGTATTCAGTTTTATAACTTCGGGAGTGAAATACATGTTACAAATATTTTTATGTTTAAAAATGGTATGATAATAAAAAGCACACTTGGTGAGAACGAGTACCAAGTGTGTTGTGATATAAGAATACAAGAAACACACTTGGTGAGAAACGAGTACCAAGCGTGATGTGATATAATAATACAAGAAGCGCACTTGGTGAGAACGAGAACCAAGTATGATGCGTTATGAGAGTTGATACGAGAAATCGTGTCACGAATAGGGTATATAAGCACCATTAATCAACAATATACCTAGACCGCATAACAAAAGGTTAGATCTAACGGGTGCCGGGCAGCCACACACTCGGTGAGGGCGAGAATTGAGTAGTGCTTTTGTGTCTCAGAATATACCAATTAAATGCCTAAGGTTTGGTGACTTCCTATGTCGTGTCACATGTTAATGGCTTTGCAACCCATTAACAATCCTGATATTTACT
Organism: Helianthus annuus; assembly: GCF_002127325.2. Classification (NCBI taxonomy): domain Eukaryota; kingdom Viridiplantae; phylum Streptophyta; class Magnoliopsida; order Asterales; family Asteraceae; genus Helianthus; species Helianthus annuus. Next base: position 118,257,530 of record NC_035436.2, read on the forward strand.
GGAATACTTTATTTAGATAATATTCATACCATACTAAAACTTGATTAATACTTGAAGTACGTGGGGTACTCAAGAAAACGGGAATTAAACTTGAGTACGTGGGGTACTCAAGAAAAACTTGAGATATACTTGAGTACGTGGTGTACACATGAATACATGATTTATATTTGAAAACTTGATTTATACATAATACAAACTACGTTTTCATACAAAGTATACAAACGTGAAATACAAAAACTGCGTGAATTCACACCAACATTATGTTGACGTTTTTCCAAAACTCACATGTATTTCAGGTAATTAAAGTGGATGTGCGCGCGGTCTTACTTATGCTCGTGGATGTCGCTTATGTTTGCCTTTAAATAAAGTTGTAAACCTTTTAAGACAATGTTTTACACTAACTCGCGATGTAAATGCTACCTTATGTTTTCAAATTATGGTGTTTGAAGTTATTTTCATGAGCATGTAGTATGTTTACCTTTCGTATGTAATGAGAACCTTTCATGATCACACCTCGTGCTTCCGCCGCAGAAAGGGGTGTGACAAAATAACTCCCTGTTAACATCTGAAAACATGTTAACATTCCTGGTTGTGCGGCTTGAAAGACCAAACAAGCTTCCAAATGTACTTGGATCTTTCCAAGTCACTATCGTAGCCTATATGATCAATATGAATCATCGCTAATAAACATCAGTATGATGTATACACCATAACATCCATTTGAGATGTATGCCTATAAGCAAAGGTGTATTAATGACAATGATAGTTTTATTTTATAAACTTCTTGTCAAAACGGCGATGAACTATGTTTGACCCTTAAAAGATCATTGATCCAAGAGATCATTGGTCATGTTTTAATCGTCCTTGTGACAAGGCTTTTTGTGCGACCTAAATGTCCTTCGAGACGAGCCTTGTGCTATATGAAAGTGTCTTTTATGACATTAACAGTTGCGATTTAGATCCCCTGTCTAATAAACATAAAGGATTGTATCCTATTGATTGCTTATTATGGTTCAGTTGTAGCCTAGGCAAATCATGATTAAATTGATTTTTATTTAAAATGGTCTATATGTGACAACCCTCACTAAACCAGGTATCCGTACAATTTAATTAATAATTATTTGCTGCTTAATTACTGTGCTTAACTGAAATTGCTGACAAACTGCTACTTGATTTCTAGCACTTGTATATTCCTGCATCATACTTTGATTTCCGTCACTACATTATTTACACGTTGAACCTTAGTGACAAACATGATGCACTAAAGCACAGTAGCATTAGAACGGATAACCTATTGAACATGCTGATAAAGCCAGCATCAGGCAGACACTGCCTCTAAAGGCCTGTATGAGCCAGAAATATTTTACTACACCCATAGTGAGTGTAGGGATACAAGGGTTGTAAAATTGCGTCTCTAGGAATAAGATATAATGATTGGATGTGCCTAAAACGTACTCTAAGCACAAAACACAACACTTTATTTAACATACTAGCTTCTGGCTAACTGATAAAGTGCCAAAACATGGGGAAGTATTCCTGACACTTTTGGAAATAAATTGTGTCACTAATAATATTATTAACGACGCTTAAAAGCTTACTTAAGCACTTTAACGGATTTCTATCCAACCGAACACCCGGACTAAACCCGGAACATGAAAATTTGGCCAATAATATTATTGATCTTTTTCTGAGCCAGTTAGGGTCCCTGATTACCCTAACACCCGCTATAGAACGCATCACACCACTAACCGAGTTAACCCCTAATCTAACTTGGTTTAAAGTAACTAGACCCTAACTACATGATTGAAATCGAACCAAATGACCCCCCCCATCCTAATCGGCCCAACTAGAGGGAAACATCATGGTACAAGACTTGATTAAAATAATGAGGTTGCCTAATATCAAGGAGACACGAAATCCTTTGGACGATGATCTTGATTATGTCTATAAAATCCAACCATTACACATCATAATCTTACACATTCACCAACACTCAAAATCACTCTCTCTCCCCCTCCAAGAGCTCTCGGCCGAACCCCCTCCCTCTCCTACATCCATTGTCGAGTCTTGTTCAATCCATTCCAAGCATACACAAGTGTTCAAGGTCGCGTATTAGGAGTCTTGAAGCAAACGGAAGCGGAAGGACCTCGTTACCTTGCTTTTATCCATCACATTTTCGCCTAGATTCTTCCCTAGCCCCGAGCTAGAGGTATAACACTTAAAACTCATTCTCGAACATATCTAAGGTGGTTAATAAGATTTGTAACGGTTAAAATGCGGAAACTTATCTTTTGAATCTTTAAAGTTTACTAAAACATGAATCTTGTTGGTTAAAAGATCATAAGTTGTGTAAAAGTTGTAGTGTTCAAATATGGTGATTATTTAGGCCCGATCTACGATGTGGTGGCTCGGATCATCGTTTAACCCGACTTTGTTAAGATCATAGATCTTGACATAAGCTTGTTTCTATCGGTACAAGGATTAAAAGGTGAAACTCTACCACACGAGAAACATGAACTTGTGTAAAAGTATTTTTACTTGTAAAATAGTGTTTAAAACTAGCGGATCTACGAATGTACAAGTGGTATTTTTGTAGAACCAAGTGTCGAGAAAATCATGTTTTATAAAAGTTGGATGACATACTAACGAATATGATTTTACAAACCACAAGTGTATAAACACTTGTGAAATAAAAAGTTTCGACAAAATATCAATCTTTGAGAAAGATGACGGGAAGTTGTAAAGGATGATTTATTCTAAAAACGAGGTTTTTACGGGATTAAGTTATTTTACACATAGATCCACAAAATATAACGGGATCTACACTATAGTTTTCGGAAAAACCACAAGTTCATGTGATTATGCGATTTTACATACTTGTCGACTAGTTTGATGTGTTGGAAATTGATTGATTGATTAAAGAAGTGTTAAAGTGATTTTGTAAAAGAAAATGATACGCTTGAAAGCGTGGCCACCTCCAGTTACAGGGGAAACTCTGGCGAAATTTTTCTAAAGATATAACACTTAGAATTATTTACAAGTGTTAGAATTATTTTTGATATGTTTTCAAAATGTAATTCGCCACGACTTTATTTACAAATATTCGGAGGTGGGATTTTCACAAAACTAAACGTGATAAATATATATTTGGTAAATATATTTTTCACAACATTGTTTATGATTATTTTGTGAAAATATATAAATATTATTTTTAGAGTAAAAATAATATTTCGAATGATAACAGACCCAAAATAATACAAACGCTTACACGACAAACATATAAGTTACAACGGTAATTATTATTACCACACGATTACTAAAACGTAACTTACGCATTATATAGAACTATTCATGAACGCGTATTTTGTCAACGCATTATTTTGGAAGTATTATGTGAAGTGAAAATATTTATATTTTGGAAGTAGAAGTAAAAATATATTAAGTGGGACTTAATGATATAATACGAATACACATGTATTAAATCCCCCATCCTTGGGAAGGAGATTAACTACCAAGTACATGCAAAATATAAACACGAAATAGTTGTCTAACTATTTCCCAAAAACTTAAACTATAAAGCTAAGGCACGACCATCCGTCTAATAGAATTAGCACATGTAGGTCGTTGCACAGCTGCCTGACATTCGGAGTACTTGGTATAGCGACGCACTGACTGTGAGTTCATGTCCCCCTTTTCTCTTAACTGTTTTCAGTTTTCTAAACTGCGGGGGTGAAATACATGTTACATTGATTATGAATACTTTATACATGGTATGGTTAGCGTAAGGAGGTTTGTTACTTAAGATCATGTGAGTGGGTAGGCGGAAACTTGAGGCCATTAATCCTCATGGTAGGACCGAGGGACAGGAGCGGTAGATCTATCTGGGTGTAGCGAGCCCAGCCCCAGGTCCAGCATAACGGACCTCGGGGTGACTTAGTGCCCGCATAAATCCGCTAGGTTTGAGTCTTCCTACTTGCACTTCACACATATCAATGGCCTTGCAAACCATTGGTGATTTCTTTTTTCCTTATTTGCTACATAACAGGGTTTTTGATAAATACAATGGTTTATTTACTCACTTACACATGAACTCGCTCAACATTATTGTTGATTTTTCAACTTACATGTATTTCAGGGAATTAAAGATCTGGCACAGTATGGCATGTTTTCCGCTGCATTAGTCACCGAGGTCATCCAGGGTTTGGGGAATGTGACTCTTTCCTGGACAAGTCACAGTCCTTAAACCATGTCTATGTTATGTTTGGGTTTGTAATGTTTGAACAAGTTTATGGTTGTTAGGGTGTTATCCCGTTAAGACAATGTTATGGTATTTTTATTTTAATGGATGATCTTGCATATTTTTAATTCATATAGCTTTGTTATGATTTAGCTATGGTATTAAGAAGTCACACCAAATTAACCACGCTTCCGCAAAGCCAGGGTGTGACAGCTTGGTATCAGAGCTCTGATTATAGCGAACTAGGATTCCTTCTCGAGTCTAGACTATGATCACAAGGGCTCTCACGAAAACATTTTTACTGCATACCACTTAAGCCCAGATCAAAAACCTTTTTATAAACAAATGTTGAGCGCATTTTATTTATTATTTTTAGGCTCAGTCTGGGAGGCTGAGGCTCGGTCTGGGAGACTGAGGCTCGGTCTGGGAGGCCGAGGCTCGATCTAATGGATCGAGGTAGTTGTCTAGTGGGACTAGGGAGTCAGTCTGGGAGGCTGGGAGAATTGACTAGTGGGACTAGGGAGTCAGTCTGAGAGACTGGGAGGCTAGTGGGACTAGGAAGAGCAGTCTGGGAGGCTGGGAAAATTGGCTAGTGGGACTAGGAAAAGTAGTCTGGGAGGCTGGGAAGCTAGTGGGACTAGGAGAATTATGTGATATTTTACTTGGTGACTTATGTGATTACCTGATTGTATGACTGATTATTTATGCATATTTGTGCTTGTGTTACAGACACATGGACTCACCAGGCACTGGTGACTCGGACACCACCGGACCCCTACCTATCGTATCTGATGACCTCCCATCTTCGGAGCATGAGGTGCATACATCCGATTCCACCAGCACGGATGACGACGATTTCCAGCCCTTCGCACTACCCGAGGGTGCTGATGAGCCTGCGGATGGCCCCCCCTGCTGAGTACTTACCCCTAGTTGTGATTCCGGCTCCTATTCCTTTAGCCGTCTATCCCGCATATGACTTACTACTTGACGTGGAGGCTGACGGCGATATCGATCTGTTTGAGGATGAGCCTATAGAGGATGAGATCCCGGACGCAGCACTACTTCCTGCTGGCGATCTTCTGATGATCGCTGATGCCCATGCCGAGGACTCACCCGCACATTCACCGGTCCCAGACTCCTTTGAGTCTGTGGCTTCCGCACCTTCTCACGAGGTGAGCACACAGCACTTTGCACACGACTCGGATCCTGACCAGGCATCCTCAGCTGCACCTATTCCGAGCTTTGCATTTGAGCATGACGACATAGAGGATTCTGATCCCATTTTTCCTCCGGGATTCGACCCGGATCACGACATTGAGTTTATCCCGATGGACCAGCTCATGGAGGATCCCGCTGATCCAGTTGACCCTATTGATCCTGAGTTCGACTTTGATATGGCTTTTGATGACCATGAGCCTGCCTTGGCTCCTGAGCAGGCAGCTACTCTAGATCCTATGCCCGAGCATGACCCCGTACATGCTGGCATCCCAGTTGAGCCCGTTTTAGCTGACCCGCCCATTGATGATCATCTGGAGGATGATCATGTTGTTGCTGTCGATCCTGTTGTTCCTCCACCTTTCGTTGATGATATACCTGTTGAGCACATTGCACCAGTTGATCCTATTGTTGCTCCCCCATTTGATCCTGTTCCACTTGAGCCTGAGCACGCACTGTTTGCAGACCACATGGATCCACCGGATGAGCATGCACAGCACGGTTGGATACCTGCTGATGAGGACGTTCCACCTTTGCCCCCTCAGATCCCTGTTACACGACCTGTTGATTTCACTTTTCAGGTTCCTCAGTTCGTATCTCCAGCGAGGCCTGGAGAGGGCTCTTCAGCCCATCCTTTTGGGCACGTACCTATGTCTATTCCCATCATGCCCCAGATGTCATCTGTTCCACCCTCTACTTCACCGATTCATGTGGCACCGTTTGACCCCACCAGTGAGCCTTTGCTTTGGTCGACACCACCAGCCATGCCACCTACTGATCCATACCATCTGTTTCATGTGGGACACGCTATAGAGGACGTTTTGATGTCCTTCGTTCATCAGCATGAGTCACACACGCAGCGTCTCCAGGAGCTCGAGAGAGCTCAGCTACCACCATGTTCATGCCATGGTCAGATACACTCTCCTCTTCAGCCATGTCGATCATTACCCCCAGATTTTGCTGCTCGTCTCTTTACACTAGAGCAGCAGGTTACCTCTGTCATTCGCACTCAGCAGGCTATTGAGGAGGACTGGCTTCAGCTACGCCGCTTGCTTTACACTTACTTTCCCCCTCCTCCACCGCCATCTATATAGAGCTCATCAGTACTGCTTGTGTAAACGTTGGTGAGAGGACCGCGATTGCTTTTGATTGCACAACATTTTGGAGACTACATGATGATACTGACTTTTGACACATACTTGATGTATTTGATGTATTTGACACTGATTTGATATAGCTTTTGGACAGGGGTGATGTAGCCCCTAGTTGATTGATGTATGTATGACAAAGTGATGTACTGATACACTTACGTTGTGGTCTCGATATATATGGCAATCGCAGTATTCTCATCATATTTGATTCGCTTGATTGCTTATTTTTATTATGACATGGGATGTTGTGTATATTTTATAACATGGGATGTTGTGTGTATAATATTTGTGACATGGGATGTTGTGTGATTAGTATTTGTGAAGTATTGATAACATGAGATGTTATGTGCTATTACTATTACTATATACGTACACGTTACTATGGCCTGACCGACGTAAACACATCTTTAGAAGATGCCGCCAAGACGTCAACCTCAGCCAATGCCTACGACTCAGGACGAACTACAGCAAGTCATTGCTGCTGCTATTGCTCAATATGCTGCCTCTCAAGGAGGAATGAGTGGAAGCAACTCTGGCAACACGGGCAACAACAACAATCCACCTCATGGTAACCCTAAGTCATTAAGACATACCATGACCTAAATGGATATCCTTAGCAAGAGTGCTAATGCCAATCATGCGTTATAATGTATGTGTAGGGTGCACCTACAAACAGTTCTTGGACTGCAAGCCCGTAAACTTTGATGGCACAGGAGGTGCAGTCGCTTTCGTCCGCTGGGCTGAGAAAACAGAATCCGTACTTCGCATAAGCAAATGCGCGCTGGATCAACAAGTCACTTACATCTCGGGGCTATTTTTGGATGGAGCCCTATCATGGTGGAATCTACAAGTCCAAACACTTGGCGAAGCTGCTGCTTACGCACTGACTTGGACCGAGCTGAAAGAACTCATGCGCAAGAAGTACTGTTCTCGCGCTGAAATTCAGAGATTGGAGACCGAGTTCTGGCATCTAAAAATGGAAGGTCCTAAGATAGCAGAGTATGTTCAATGGTTCCACGACTTGTCGCATGTGGTACCCTACATGGTTACACCTGAGTTCAAGAGAATTGAACGCTTCATTTGGGGATTAGCTCCTCAAATCATCAGTATGGTGACCTCCTCCAAACCGGCAACTATCACTGAAGCCATTGATTTGAGCGTGGCTCTTACGGAGGAGGCAATTCGTTTGAACAAGTTTGATGAAGTGGAGCCTAAGAAGAAGGAGACTCATGTGGAGTCGTCTGGAGGAAACAAGAGGAAGTTTTCAAACTTCAAGCAGGGCACCGGGGTGGTGGTTAAGAAAGGAGAGCAGAACGCGCCAGCTCAGGATACAGTTGGTAAGAAGAAAGGAAAGGGATATATGGGTGCAAAACCCAAGTGCAACTCATGCCAACGACATCACTCTGGTCATTGCAGGCTAAGAGTTTGTGAATCATGTGGGAAGTCTGGTCATACGAAGGATTTTTGTTGGGCTAGTGCTGGCCGGGGAGGCCAAGGAGGATCTGGGAATAGGAATAACCGTGGTGGTAATGGGAACCGCCCCCAAGGAAACCATGGAGGAGATGGGAATCGGGTCAATCATGCAAACCAAGCGGGCGCCATGAATCGAAATCATGGGAACAATCAAGAGGGAAACGTTGGTGGAAATGGGCAAAGGCCCGGATGTTTCAACTGCGGTGACGTTGGGCATTACAAGAGGAATTGCCCGGAATTGAACCAAGCCCGCGGAAGGGTTTTCAACATAGAAGCAAGGGAAGCGCGCCAGGATCCCAATGTTGTCACTGGTACGTTCCCTGTAAACCAACGCTATGCATCCGTTTTATTTGATACTGGTGCCGGTTATAGCTTCGTATCGTTAGAATTTAAGAATATGATTGGTTTAGCCGCTAGTAAGTTAGATACTGCGTACTCGATCGAATTAGCGAATGGGAAGTTAGTGGAAGCTAATGAAGTGATTCAAGGTTGCGTAATCAAATTGGGAGAGCGCGAGTTCGCTCTAGATCTACTACCAGTCCAGTTGGGAAGCTTCGACGTGGTAGTAGGGATGGATTGGTTATCGAGTAACAAGGCCGAGATAGTTTGTCATGAGAAGGTCGTTCGTATCCCGACCGATGATGGTGAGACCATTGTTGTTCACGGAGAAAAGTGTGAGACGCCGTTGAGGATTATTAGTTGCCTGAAGGCAAGAAAGTGTTTGTAGAAGGGATGTGCTGCCTTTCTGGCACACATTGTAGATAAGAAGGCTGCTGAGCCAAAGATCGAAGACATCCCTGTCGTGAGGGAATACCCAGAAGTCTTTCCAGAAGATTTGCCTGGCTTGCCGCCACAAAGGCAAGTGGAGTTTCGCATTGATTTAGTTCCAGGCGCCGCGCCTGTGGCTAAGGCACCCTACAGACTTGCTCCGTCTGAGATGCAAGAACTGTCGACACAACTTCAAGAGTTGTTAGCCAAGGGATTTATCTGACCGAGCTTCTCGCCTGGGGAGCTCCAGTTTTGTTTGTCAAGAAGAAGGACGGTAGTTTCCGGATGTGTATTGACAACAGGGAGTTGAACAAGCTGACGATCAAGAATAGGTATCCCCTGCCAAGAATCGATGATCTGTTTGACCAACTACAAGGTTCAAGATTCTATTCAAAGATCGATCTTCGATCTGGATACCATCAGCTACGGATACAGGAGGAGAGTATCCCAAAGACAGCCTTCAGAACTCGATATGGACACTACGAGTTTCTCGTTATGCCGTTTGGCTTGACAAACGCACCTGCAGTATTCATGGATTTGATGAATCGAGTTTGTAAGCGGTACTTGGATAAGTTCGTAATTGTATTCATCGATGATATTTTGATTTATTCAAAGACGAAGGCTGAGCACGAGCAGCACTTAAGAGCCATTCTGGAGCTGCTAAAGAAGGAACAGTTGTACGCCAAATTCTCTAAGTGCGAGTTTTGGCTGCGAGAAGTGCAATTCCTTGGGCACGTGGTAAATGAAGGTGGGATTCATGTGGACCCAACCAAGATCGAGGCGATCAAAGATTGGGAAACGCCAAAGACGCCAACCGAGATTCGGCAATTCTTGGTTTGGCTGGCTATTATCGAAGGTTCATCGAGAACTTTTCAAAGATCGCTCAACCATTGACGCTCCTCACTCAGAAGGACAAGAAGTTTGATTGGGGAATCAAACAGGAGGAAGCATTTCAGATATTGAAGGATAAGCTTTGCAACGCGCCAATCTTAGCTCTACCGGAAGGTACAGATGATTTTGTGGTATACTGCGACGCATCGCGGCAAGGATTGGGTTGTGTGTTGATGCAACGCCAAAAGGTTATTGCCTACGCGTCACGCCAACTGAAGATACATGAAAAGAACTATACCACACATGATTTGGAGTTAGGCGCAGTAGTTTTCGCTTTGAAGATCTGGAGACACTACCTTTATGGTACGAAGTGCACAATTTTCACAGATCACAAGAGCCTCCAACACATATTCAACCAGAAGAGTTGAATATGAGGCAAAGACGATGGGTAGAACTGTTGAATGACTACGACTGCCAGATTAAGTATCATCCAGGGAAGGCGAATGTAGTTGCCGATGCCCTAAGTCGAAAAGAGAGGATCAAGCCCATAAGGGTTAGGGCTTTGGAAATGATTATTCAGACCGATCTTTCTTTGCGCATTCGTGTCGCGCAGAAAGAAGCTCTCAAGGAAAGAAACCTTGAAGAAGAGTATCTCCGTGGGATGGAGAAGTTATTGGTACCAAACAAGGAAGGAACATTGTGTTTTGAAAAGGATTTGGGTTCCTTTGTTTGGAGGTTTAAGAAAGGTTATTTTTGATGAAGCTCACAAGTCGCGGTACTCTATCCATCCTGGAGCGGATAAGATGTACCAGGATCTTAAAGATTATTATTGGTGGCCTAGGATGAAAGGCGATGTTGCTGTTTATGTGAGCAAATGTTTAACATGCGCCAAGGTTAAGGCGGAATACCAGAAGCCTTCGGGACTTCTGCAGCAACCAGAGATTCCCAAGTGGAAGTGGGAACAAATCTCTATGGATTTTATTACGAAGTTGCCAAGAACGCCAAGAGGCCATGACACTATTTGGGTAATAGTGGACCGCTTAACGAAGTCAGCACACTTCCTACCTATCCGAGAGAAGGATAATACGAGCAAACTGGCCGAAATCTACATGAGAGAGATTGTTACACGCCATGGAGTACCTCTCTCGATTATCTCTGATAGAGACGGAAGGTTCGTATCAAGGATATGGCAATCCTTCCAGGAAGCTTTTGGCTCAAAGTTGAATCTGAGCACTGCTTTTCACCCGCAGACCGACGGCCAAAGCGAGCGGACGATTCAGACATTGGAGGACATGCTGAGAGCATGTGTGATGGATTTGGGCGGTAGCTGGGATAAGCATTTGCCTTTGGTTGAGTTTTCATACAACAACAGCTACCACACCAGTATTGGTGCCGCGCCATTCGAAGCTTTATATGGGCGCAAGTGCAGATCGCCGCTTTGTTGGGCTGACGCAGGTGATAGACAATTGGTTGGTCCTGAAATGGTACAGGAAACCACAGATAAGATCGCACAAATACGAGATCGCATCAGTGCGGCTCGTGACCGGCAGAAAGCCTACGCAGATCGAAGCAGGAAACCTCTAGAGTTTGAGGTTGGTGAGATGGTTTTGTTGAAGGTATCACCCTGGAAGGGGGTGGCACGTTTTGGGAAACGTGGAAAGTTGAACCCGAGGTATATTGGACCGTTCAAGATCTTGGAGAGAATCGGGTTAGTAGCATACAAGTTGGACTTACCCGCTGAACTAAAAGGTGTTCACGATACATTTCATGTATCCAATCTGAAGAGAAGTCCAACACAAGATACCGTCGTCATTCCTACCGACGAAATTCATGTTGATGACATGCTCCACTTCGTGGAAGAACCTGTTGAGGTCACGGATTGGAAAGTTAACAAGACCCGCTGGAGCAGTGTCAAGCTCGTCAAAGTTCGTTGGAATGCTAGACATGGTCCTGAATTCACCTGGGAGCGTGAGGATCGAATGAAAGAAAAATACCCCCACTTATTTCCTGAGAACCCTGCTTCTACAAGCAGAGCTTAAAATTTCGGGACGAAATTTTTCTAACGGGGGGAGAATGTGACAACCCTCACTAAACCAGGTATCCGTACAATTTAATTAATAATTATTTGCTGCTTAATTACTGTGCTTAACTGAAATTGCTGACAAACTGCTACTTGATTTCTAGCACTTGTATATTCCTGCATCATACTTTGATTTCCGTCACTACATTATTTACACGTTGAACCTTAGTGACAAACATGATGCACTAAAGCACAGTAGCACTAGAACGGATAACCTATTAAACATGCTGATAAAGCCAGCATCAGGCAGACACTGCCTCTAAAGGCCTGTATGAGCCAGAAATATTTTACTACACCCATAGTGAGTGTAGGGATACAAGGGTTGTAAAATTACGTCTCTAGGAATAAGATATAATGATTGGATGTGCCTAAAACGTACTCTAAGCACAAAACACAGCACTTTATTTAACATACTAGCTTCTGGCTAACTGATAAAGTGCCAAAACATGGGGAAGTATTCCTGACACTTTTGGAAATAAATTGTGTCACTAAAAATATTATTAACGACGCTTAAAAGCTTACTTAAGCACTTTAACGGATTTCTATCCAACCGAACAACCGGACTAAACCCGGAACATGAAAATTTGGCCAATAATATTATTGATCTTTTTCTAAGCCAGTTAGGGTCCCTGATTACCCTAACACCCGCTATAGAACACATCACACCACTAACCGAGTTAACCCCTAATCTAACTTGGTTTAAAGTAACTAGACCCTAACTACATGATTGAAATCGAACCAAATGACCCCCCCATCCTAATCGGCCCAACTAGAGGGAAACATCATGGTACAAGACTTGATTAAAATAATGAGGTTGCCTAATATCAAGGAGACACGAAATCCTTTGGACGATGATCTTGATTATGTCTATAAAATCCAACCATTACACATCATAATCTTACACATTCACCAACACTCAAAATCACTCTGTCTCTCCCTCCAAGAGCTCTCGGCCGAACCCCCTCCCTCTCCTACATCCATTGTCGAGTCTTGTTCAATCCATTCCAAGCATACACAAGTGTTCAAGGTCGCGTATTAGGAGTCTTGAAGCAAACGGAAGCGGAAGGACCTCGTTACCTTGCTTTTATCCATCACATTTTCGCCTAGATTCTTCCCTAGCCCCGAGCTAGAGGTATAACACTTAAAACTCATTCTCGAACATATCTAAGGTGGTTAATAAGATTTGTAACGGTTAAAATGCGGAAACTTATCTTTTGAATCTTTAAAGTTTACTAAAACATGAATCTTGTTGGTTAAAAGATCATAAGTTGTGTAAAAGTTGTAGTGTTTAAATATGGTGATTATTTAGGCCCGATCTACGATGTGGTGGCTCGGATCATCGTTTAACCCGACTTTGTTAAGATCATAGATCTTGACATAAGCTTGTTTCTATCGGTACAAGGGTTAAAAGGTGAAACGCTACCACACGAGAAACATGAACTTGTGTAAAAGTATTTTTACTTGTAAAATAGTGTTTAAAACTAGCGGATCTACGAATGTACAAGTGGTATTTTTGTAGAACCAAGTGTCGAGAAAATCATGTTTTATAAAAGTTGGATGACATACTAACGAATATGATTTTACAAACCACAAGTGTATAAACACTTGTGAAATAAAAAGTTTCGACAAAATATCAATCTTTGAGAAAGATGACGGGAAGTTGTAAAGGATGATTTATTCTAAAAACGAGGTTTTTACGGGATTAAGTTATTTTACACATAGATCCACAAAATATAACGGGATCTACACTATAGTTTTCGGAAAAACCACAAGTTCATGTGATTATGCGATTTTACATACTTGTCGACTAGTTTGATGTGTTGGAAATTGATTGATTGATTAAAGAAGTGTTGAAGTGATTTTGTAAAAGAAAATGATACGCTTGAAAGCGTGGCCACCTCCAGTTACAGGGGAAACTCTGGCGAAATTTTTCTAAAGATATAACACTTAGAATTATTTACAAGTGTTAGAATTATTTTTGATATGTTTTTAAAATGTAATTCGCCACGACTTTATTTACAAATATTCGGAGGTGGGATTTTCACAAAACTAAACGTGATAAATATATATTTGGTAAATATATTTTTCACGACACTGTTTATGATTATTTTGTGAAAATATATAAATATTATTTTTAGAGTAAAAATAATATTTCGAACGATAACAGACCCAAAATAATACAAACGCTTACACGACAAACATATAAGTTACAACGGTAATTATTATTACCACACGATTACTAAAACGTAACTTACGCATTATACAGAACTATTCATGAACGCGTATTTTGTCAACGCATTATTTTGGAAGTATTATGTGAAGTGAAAATATAATATTTTTGAGAAAAATATTTATATTTTGGAAGTAGAAGTAAAAATATATTAAGTGGGACTTAATGATATAATACGAATACACATGTATTAAATCCCCCATCCTTGGGAAGGAGATTAACTACCAAGTACATGCAAAATATAAACACGAAATAGTTGTCTAACTATATCCCAAAAACTTAAACTATAAAGCTAAGGCACGGCCATCCGTCTAATAGAATTAGCACATGTAGGTTGTTGCACAACTGCCTGACATTCGGAGTACTTGGTATAGCGACGCACTGACTGTGCGTTCATGTCCCCCTTTTCTCTTAACTGTTTTCAGTTTTCTAAACTGTGGGGGTGAAATACATGTTACATTGATTATGAATACTTTATACATGGTATGGTTAGCGTAAGGAGGTTTGTTACTTAAGATCATGTGAGTGGGTAGGCGGAAACTTGAGGCCATTAATCCTCATGGTAGGACCGAGGGACAGGAGCGGTAGATCTATCTGGGTGTAGCGAGCCCAGCCCCAGGTCCAGCATAACGGACCTCGGGGTGACTTAGTGCCCGACGCATAAATCCGCTAGGTTTGAGTCTTCCTACTTGCACTTCACACATATCAATGGCCTTGCAAACCATTGGTGATCTCTTTTTTCCATATTTGCTACATACCAGGGTTTTTGATAAATACAATGGTTTATTTACTCACTTACACATGAACTCGCTCAACATTATTGTTGATTTTTCAACTTACATGTATTTCAGGGAATTAAAGATCTGGCACGGTATGGCATGTTTTCCGCTGCATTAGTCACCGAGGTCATCCAGGGTTTGGGGAATGTGACTCTTTCCTGGACAAGTCACAGTCCTTAAACCATGTCTATGTTATGTTTGGGTTTGTAATGTTTGAACAAGTTTATGGTTGTTAGGGTGTTATCCCGTTAACACAATGTTATGGTATTTTTATTTTAATGGATGATCTTGCATATTTTTAATTCATATAGCTTTGTTATGATTAAGCTATGGTATTAAGAAGTCACACCAAATTAACCACGCTTCCGCAAAGCCAGGGTGTGACACTTTATGGTTTAATAATGCCATGACCATCTAATCATCAATGCGATGATTCATTATATAATTTAAATATATCATTATTGTTTGATATAGTACTCAAATCATGGCTGGCTCTGACGAAGCAAACAGTCATCCCGTGGAAGGAAACAAAAATACCAGGATTAATATCACTGGTGCTGAATTGCAAGCAATGATAACCGCAACAGTTGCTCAAGCTGTAGATAATAAGTTCAAAGAGGCGAGTAATGTTCGGTCCAAGACTCATACAAAGTCCTTATCTCATTCGCATACACTGAAGAAGGATGAGTCTCAACATTCGTCTAATCAGAAAAGTAAACCACAGAGGAAGGTTGTCCTCGAACAGACTCCCAGGTACACCAAGGGTTGTACCTATAAATACTTCGTCTCATGTAAACCGAGCGATTTCGCAGGAGAAAAGGGAGCAATCGACTGCATGAAGTGGTTAGATGGAATGGAAACTGTGACTGACATCAGTGGATGTGCTAAGGAAGACATAGTTAAGTTTGTGTCTCAATCCTTTAAGGGCGACGCCCTAACTTGGTGGAAAGCGTTGGTGCAATCCATTGGAAAGGTTCCGCTGTATATCCTTTCGTGGAACAAGTTTGTTGATCTTGTAAAGGACACTTACTGTCCTCAGCATGAAGTCGAGAGAATAGAGACTGACTTCCTCACTTTGGTGATGAAGGATTTAGATTGCAGGTCCTATGTGACCAATTTCAACTTGATGTCAAGGCTTGTACCATAGTTGGTCACCCCATAACCCAAACACATTGCGCGTTTCATCGGTGGTTTAGCACCAGAAGTGAAAGGAAATGTCAAGGCTTCTAAGCCTGCTACTTATAGATCTGCTGTAGATCTATCTTTGTCCCTTACTCTTGATGTTGTGAGGAGTAGGGCAAAGAAAACTACCGATGACGGGAAAAGGAAGAGGGAGGAAGACAAGTCCCATCAGTCAAACAAGAAGAGCAAAGGGAACTCTGGTTCCAAGAAAGGGCAGTCTGGTGACAAGCCCGGATGCAAGACTTGCAACAAGAGGCACTTTGGGAAGTGCAACCAGGACCCACAAGCCAAACCATGTGGGATTTGCAAGAAGAAAGGGCACAAGTCTGTGGAGTGCCGAAACATAAAGGATGCAACCTGCTACGGTTGCAACGAAAAGGGGAACATCAAGATCAATTGCCCCAAGAATGCTAAGAAGCCCGAGGAGGCAAAGAAAACCAATGGGGCTAGGGTTTTTCAGATGAATGCAAGGGAGGCGGTGAATGACGAAAACGTCATAACAGGTACCTTCCTCATTATTAATAATTATGCTAGAGTTCTATTTGATTCAGGTGCTGATAAGTCTTTTGTAGACCATAAGTTTTGTAAGTTACTGAATCTGCCTATTAAGACCCTAGACATAAAATATGAGGTAGAGCTTACCGATGGTACCTTAGAAACAGATTCAACTCTTCTTGATGGATGCTTTATATACATTAAGAATCATTCTATGTCGCTATCCCTCTTGCCAATGAAATTGGCTCGGTTTGATGTAGTTTTAGGCATGGATTGGTTGTCGCATAACCAAGCCTAGATTGCCTGCGATAAAAAGCTAGTTATCATCAAAATCCCTTCTGGTGAATCTGTCACTATTCAAGGAGATACACAATATGGGTTGCCGAGCAATGTGTCTATTCTCAAGGTATCAAAGTGTCTAAAGAACAGATGTGTCATTTACATGGCACAAGTGACAGTGAATGATCCGAAACCCAAGATTGAAGACCTTCCAATTATTTATGAGTATCCTGATGTCTTTCCTGATGAATTACTTGGATTACCTCCTGAGAGGCAAGTTGAGTTCAGGATAGACATTCTGCCAGGATCTGCACCAATTGCACGAGCTCCTTATCATCTAGCGCCTACAGAAATGAAAGAGCTCAGGGCTCAATTGGACGACTTACAGGAAAAAAAGGTTTCATACAACCCAGCTCTTCGCCTTGGCGAGCTCCTATTTTGTTTGTGAAAAAGAAGGATGGATCGTGTAACATCACGAAAATATAAAACTTTATATTAAAATTATAAAGTATTAAATAAACAAGGACAAACTAACTAGGACGAAATAACCCAGTTAGTTATAAGACTTGTGTTAACTCAAAAGTGGGTTAAAAGCACCTAAATATGAACTAAAAGAAATTAGAGGGACTAAAAGTGTTTTAATAGAAACTAATTATAATAAAAACAATTTATTAAACATAATACACACATTTGTGTGTACTGGAGATCGATCAAACACAGGGGGTGACCCAAGCTTCCCCATAACCCTAGTTCTTGACAAATCCTCCAAATTGAAGGTCCAAATCAAGTCCAAAACGAAATCCGAGCATAGACTAGTGATCCCCATTGCAAGGAGATCATAAGGTATGTAAAATTTGATAAAAACTCTCTATCTGAAATTCTCATGAATTTAGGGAATTTGAAATCTGAGGATGCATGAATGATATGTAGATGAAATAGGAACATTGAAATGCCTAGGAGTAAACCCTAGACAAGTACATGTTAAAATCTTGCTCAAATCTAGTAAAATCCATGGACACCATTGTAGGTGATTAATGGGTTATGTAGAACTTGATAAACACTAGGAAATTTGGGGTTGTTCTAGTGTAATTTGACATATGTGAAATTATTTCAGAATTTTAGAGGCTAATATTTATGTTAGATAGTTGAATTGATGAAAATTTGGGCTATATGACAAGTTATAAACTTGTTAATAAATCATGTAAAATCAAGCCCTTAAAGTGTTTGTATAAATGCCTCAAAGAAGGCTTAGAACTAAAATCTAAGATTAAAATGCATAATTACGATGTTTTGGCAAAATGTGCGTTATATGTGAAACAAAGAGTTCTAAATGTAAAGTGATTGAACTCTATAGGAAAGGAAGCCGGAGCATCGAGCGGACAAACCGGTGTGGACGCACGTTTGAAGGGCTTGCTTTAAAGGTATGTAACTCGACTCGTTACATTGAGTAATTTGATAGCTTGAATATGTATAGTTGCGTTGTAGAATAAAGGTTGCGTTGATTGAAGTGACAATGTTCATTACTTGAAATAATAGGATAAGAATTGGTTAGAAGTCGTTTGGTAGTCATCATAATGGAGGATTCCTTAGATGAGCCAAACGGGTCGAATAATGGTGTAATAAGTAATGTTGAGTTGATTTAATAGTTAGCATGGGCGGTAACAATCACAAGAGCATGAAGCCATAAGTTTGGTAATGAAGTGCCAGTGATAATAAGCCCCAGAGGTTTGGGTAAAAAGCGCCTTATGTTTACTATTAAAAAGGTAGCAAAATAAGGGTAATTAGAATGGGTCGAATAATTTCATAGTGACCTTTAGTCATCCGGTACATAAACTAAATTTTCGGTATGGCAATCATTATAGGTACATTGATAATGAATTTACAGACGTATAGGAAAAAGAATCACCTAAAACGGACATACGAGTCAAAAGTTATGGTCAATTGAAATTGAAAATATGAATTTCCGGAGCTGGCAGCAAATGCAGGTCAAAAACCTGCATCTGCTGGAAAACCATTTCCCCTGCGCCACGCGACAGGATCGCATGGATCCGGCGCGACACGCGAGAGCTGTCGCACCACGCGAAGACCCGTCGCGCCACGTGACAGGGCAAAATTTAATTTTATTTTATTTTTGCATGATTCGATGATTGGAACTTGTTTATACACTTCATATAAATGTCAAAACTAACATTTGAAGTGGTTTTGACCTTAGGTGACAAAGGGGACTTTCCGGATGGCGATCAAGCAACATTTTGAAGAACCAAACACAAACTTATCAACCTTCCGCGCTATTTTAACTTTGCTAGACAATGATAATCAATGTAGACAATTTCGCTAATTGTATTTTGAATGTTTTAACTAGTGGTTAGATGTTTGTTACTTGATCACTTTAAACTTTGTATTTTGTACTTGTGATCTAATTAATCACTTAATTATATAAAATCATGAATATATAATTAAACTCATATGGAAATTAGACGGTTGTTACAAATCGATGCGTTTATGCATTGATTACCGTGAATTAAATAAGGTAACAATCAAGAATCGTTACCCTTTGCCCAGGATCGACGACTTATTCGACCAACTTCAAGGGGCAAGCTATTTCTCGAAGATTGATCTAAGATCTGGGTATCATCAACTCAAGGTCAAAACTGAAGATGTGCCTAAGACAGCGTTCAGAACAAGGTATGGACATTACGAGTTTCTGGTGATGCCTTTTGGGCTCACAAATGCACTAGCTGTCACACCCCGACCACGTAAAACAACAAAGCGTGGCGGAAACGTCGGGGAGTGTTGTAACAAAGTTACAATGTCTAAACAAACAAAGAAGTTTAACATAATTAACTAGTCTTGCATCTTTTATTGTCACTAAGGCCCAAGTCCGCCTATGTGTATCTTGATCAATCCTATGCATCATCTCCTGAAACACATGTGAAAATAGGTACGTCAGCATAAAAATGTCGGTGAGTACATAGGTTTTATTGATTTAGGATTCATGACTTATAAGTTGAGAAAAAGTTGTTTAACAAAAGTCAGTCATGATCCTTGTAAAATGTTTTGTTTTATAAATCGTTTGAAAAGCGATGATAGATATGTATAGTTAAAAAGAATGATGTAAGGTTAAATGAATAACCAAGTAAAATGAATTTTTATAAAACAAACTGTTTTGTAAAACAATGTCTTGTGAAAAAAAAAATATGTTATTTGTGTAAAAATGTATAAATCCAAATTGAATGATTTAAATAACGCTACGACATGTAATATAATACAAGCACTTATATATAGGAAGTACCAGCGGCGTATCCACCATGCTTGTATCACATTACACACGTCTCGTTACTTAAATCACTTACCCAAACAAACCACCAATGTAAGTGGCCCATGTCTAAACCATTTGTCAAATGTCTTTGTGTAACCATGTCAAAAATGTTTATGTCAAAATGTTGTCCAAGAAATGTGTATATCAATATCAAAATGTCTATGTCAAATATCAATCATGTAATGTGTAAACAAAATGTCATTATGGCAAGTGAAATATGTATCAACTAAACCATAGGTAAAAATGCACAAAACAATGTATTGAAGTAAAACGTGGTTTAAATCAATGTTATGTTTTGTGGAAATGCATGCTATACTGAATACAAACATTTATGCGGTATTGTGAAAATGCATACATTCAAGGCTTGCGACTGTGGTGATAAACCCCTAAACGAATTTAAAGGTCTATCTGTGTAAATGTATTTCGAATTCGGTCATTCCTTCCATCCAAACATACCTAGGAAGTCAGGAACGGGAGTTGTCAATTCCTATGGTACCATTACCTACTAACGAGCGGTGTGATCAAAGTTAATGAATGTATATGGTCCCACTTAAACAAACCAAATGTCATACCCAAAATGTAAGCAAATGATGAAAATGTACTAAGCATGATGAACATACATAGCATGTGATGTAAAACAAATGCACTAAGTATGATGAACATACATAGCATGAAAATTTCATGTAAAACAATGTACTAAGTATGCGCTAAATGAACATACATAGCACACAATGGACATACATAGCAAAAACATAATGAAATCACGTACTAATAGTGTACTAAGGAACATAGCAAGTATATGATGTGAAAACATGGAAAACACGAAAGTAACAAGTAGGCACATGTGTTTCACCCCAAAATGTTTGAAAAATAGTAAAAGAGGGGAACTATCTACTCACTTGAGGGTGCTTAGTAGTCTTGAACAACAACCAAGCAAAGTTAGAGGGATCACGGAATCAAATGGCACCCTATATAGATAACTACATAAATAACCGGACCTAAATCGGGAGATCGGATAGTATGAGGTTTCGTAAACCAAATGAGTATTGGAACTCATATGATATGGTTTAACAATGCCTATATACTAAAATGAAACCTAACCTAGGTGCTTACGACCCATTACGACCCGTTTAGGTAGCTTATGCTACTTTAACGTGTCGTTCGCGTAAAACGCGTTCGGACCGCCTAACTAGTCCTATGACAAGTAGAATATGCCTTAATATGTCTAATATAGTTGCCTAATCAGTTTAGATGTCAAAATTTAGGTTACATATGCTAAAAATATTTTTATGCGTAAAAAGGGTATTTTGGTAATTTTCCTAAGGCATATAAACTACCTATCATACAACTACTTAAACGACGTGACCATAAGGTATAACCTCGGAAGGTTATTCCCTATACAACTATGGTCACCTAATGTGTTTGGTCGGATCCTAATGATCTATCAAATGGGTCGGGTTCGAAAGCATAAGCGATTGATTTGATCGCTTACCTTTAGGACCCTAAACAAGAACAAATCTAAAAGTGACGAGCTAAACATGCTAGAACATGTTTAGTTAAGTTAGAAACAGGTTTGGTATCAAAACAATCGGTTTTGATACCCTAGAGTAGTTTGGTTACAAAATACGCGAGAAAACGCATTTTGGCCGAAACTACGACTCGTCACTGAGCCTAGATAACGTGGTAATCAGTAGGTATAGTCACTAGGGACTATAACCATCGTGATTACGCTCACGTTATGAAGTTCAAACGAACTTCGCATTGACCATAAACTGGTCAATGCAGAAAGTCAAACAAAGCTTGACTTCCACGACAAAAACGAACAAAAGCACGAAAGAAGACTTACAAAGGGTCCCCGCAAGATTCGACCTGGTTCACTCTTAGGTAGGAAGCATAAACTTCCACTTAGAGAGTGTGGAATCAGATCAAATGTGGGTTTGCAAGTGAAAGGGTGAGGGGTATTTATAGTTTTCGGGTAACCTTTAGGATTATTTCTTGGAAAAGAGGGCACAAATCTTGGCCATACACTTGGGCCCAAGGTTTAGAATACAATGGGTAATGAAATACCAGTCCATAGAATGAAAATCAGGGGTTAAAAACCATGGGAACAAGGGGAAAGGACCAGGTTCAATGTTTCTGCATTCTGCTGGTCTGAAGGTGGCTTACGGACCATATAGGTCCCCATACGGACCGTATGGTGCTTGTTTGCTGGCAGTAAGTTTCAGCAATTGGCAGAACAAGGCCCTGAGTCTCCGAACTTGATTTTTGATGCGATTTGACACGTTTAAGACCCGTTAACCTCATTTTAAGGCACAAATATGAAGTTAAAGTATAGGGAACTTAAAATGTGCTCAAAAACATCTCGGATGTCGGCTCGTTTTGTCGTACGGTTGCGTTGTTCGGTTAATTACGACGGAAGTCGTAACGGACGCAAAAACGATCCAAATTAAGAGACGAATGGATTTTTATTATGCCAAACACTAAAATAAAATATTTTAATGCTTACATAAATTTTTGGATGTCCGGATATATTCAGAACGTAAGATATGCGCGAAAATGCAAACTTATGCACTTTTTGACGCTATTAGTCCCTGAATGAACAGAAAGTTTATTTTAGCACACCGAACACCTCAAAGCCTATTTCTAAGCTATGTAAAGGATATTTAGGGTATATTTAACTTATCAAGTTCCGGAATGTCCGTTACAGTTCAAATTGACATACTTTCGCAGTTTTTCGAATTTAGTCCCTGTAAGCGAATAAACTTGATTTCGGCACACCAAACCTTCCAAAACTTATTTCTAAGTTATGTAAAGGTTATTTAAGGTATATTAAGCCTATGTCACTGTTCCGGAGTGTTTGTTGCATTAAACTGGTTATATTTACGCATCAGTGCGCGTATAACCTTCTAGAAAGCGATTTAAAGCCCGAAATCGAATAAGAGTTGATATGTGCAAACGATACAAATATTTTTACAAATCCAAAGTATGAAATACAATATTTCACTAGTTTGGTATCTGTTTGATGGTTGAAGTGATACAGGTGTCACACCAGCAGCATTCATGGGCCTTATGAATAGAGTCTGCAAGCCATACTTAGATAAGTTTATCATTGTCTTTATAGACGACATACTTATCAATTCTCGTAGCCAAGTTGATCACGAGAAGCACCTTCGATGTATCTTAGGATTGCTTCGACAGGAGAAGCTGTATGCTAAATTCTCCAAGTGCGAGTTCTGGCTTCGTGAAGTCCAATTCCTTGGACATGTTGTTAGTGAGCGTGACATCCAAGTAGATCCCGCCAAAATAGAAGCGTGAACATGTCCAAATATGGGAACCTACCAATACTATAAATACTCTTTAGCGAATCTCATTTGTAACTTTGCCAATTCCATACCGAAGTGCTGTCGGTGTGAAGATCGAAGTGTAATAATTGTCAAATCAATAAAACAGCAGATTAAAGTGAAGTACAAGCTATTTCTACCTACATTTCTTGTTATTCCGCACCTGAAACATAGGAGAAAGCCTCTAAACGACTCAATCAGGTCAGAACACGATCCTACAAGTGGTATCAGAGCTTGGGAGGAGGTTTTCTACAGAAAATAGCTGGAATTCATCATCATTTCTCACTTCTACACCTTCTTTCATCATCAGAACAAGATTTAACGGTCGAAATCCTCTCAAAATTTCACAGGTTGTAGGTAATTGCTCATAGATAAACCCTTGAAAGTTTGAGTTTGAAATTCGGATGAAAAATGGGTGAAATCATCTTCGGAAGTAGGTCCGCTTTTTCGGACATTTGGTAGATCCGCTCCAAATTTCATCATAGGTCCGCTTTAAAAAACAGATCCGCTCCAAATTTCATAATAGGTTCACTTCAAAAGTCAAGTCCGCTCCAAATTTTCATAACAGATCCGCTTAAAAAACTGGTCCGCTCAAAAATTTCTTCATAGGTTCGCTTCAAAAGTCAGACCTTTCAAGTCCGCTCCAAATTTTGATAGGTCCGCTTATTATGACAATTAAATGGTCCGCTTCACTAGGTCCACTTTTTAGTCAATATAGATTCGCTTTTCTGTCCAATAGGTTCGCTCATATGGATAACTGATAAAGTTGTCGGCACTTTTTGACGGTCACATAGTAACAGTTGCGGCCCAATTACAAATAATCTAAAGTTGTCAGATCAAGTAAAATGTGCGGCCCAATCTGAACATATTGTTAATCAATTAATTGTCGGTTACATTTGACTTTTAATAAAACTACTTGTAATCGGCCCAATGAATGATTTTAAAAGAAACTTTTGCCGGCCCATGTGACTGTCATCGTGAAAGTTAAGGTCCAATAACAATGAATTAAAAGAATTAAATCATTTGGCCCAATCATCTTAATTTGTACATTGATAATTGTCGGCCACCATCAAAGATATATAGTGGATTTATGGTCCAATGGGAGATGTTTAAAAAAAAGGAACAGTTGTTGGCCCAATCATAGTAAATTGTTTGAGATAATTGGTCTCCGTATTTGGGATAACAGTCAAACGGTCCAATCAGTTGATATATCAAATAGATTGTCGGCACATGTGACACAGTTCTTTGGTCGGCCCAATCACAAAACTAGTATTGACTGTTGCCATTGTTATTATCATTAAAAGAATGTTTTCGGCCCAAGGCACAGTGTTGGCTCATGTGAAAATTGATTTTGTTAAGCCAAATTGTTTTTAACAGTATTTCAGCACAAGATTTGAAGGCCCAAATAGGTTGTTCACTTCACGTGTACTATTCACGAGGTCATTTAGTGTGGTCAAGTCGCGTGAAAAAGATCCCATTCATTTGAAAGTCATTATTTCGCTTGGAAGTTAGTTCCAGTTTATACGGTTTGGAGTTCAAAATTGTTAAAAGTCCATCAGTTCGTACGAAGTGAGTCTGTTCGTTTGATTTTGATCCGGGTCATAGCAGTCTGCACAGAATATTCATCAGTTCGAGTGATTCAGTTCGCACAGAGTATCAGTTTGTTTCAGTTGCTTTGATAAGTGTTTTAAACTGATTGTGTTTTGTTTGTTTGTGTGCATTCATGTGATACAAGTGTAAAACATGGACGAGGAATTCTACAACGCATTCGCTACTCCGAGTACCCCAATCACTGTTGCTCAAAACAAAATGCTCGAAAACGAAACGGGAACAATGCAAAAACCACCCAAACTCATGAACATAGAAGAATTTAAAGGTTGGGAAGGTCGTTTCGAGAACTGGGTACAAGCGAACTATCTTGATGCATGGGAATGTGTCGAGACAAAATATGTTCGACCGATGAATGATGATGAAGAGCCTGTTCCGATAAAAGATCTTAGTGCTGATGCTAGAAAGAAGTACAAAGATGAGAAAATGATGCTGAATCTTCTTCAACAAGCAGTGAAAGAGGATATTATGGTGCTTTTGCAACACAATGGAACTTCATATTCGATTTGGAAAGCTTTAAGGTCAAAGTTTCGTGGAAGTGAAGAAATGGTCAAAAGCAAGAAATCGCTTCTAAAGAAAGAATTTGATCTGTTTCGCGGGTTAAAGAAAGAAAGTACAAGAGAGATTATCGAAAGATACTGCAATTTGCTTGCTAACATGAAGAGATTAAGTATTGAGAAAAGCAATGAAGAGTTGATCGAAAAACTTGCTGATGCTTTGCCATATGAGACTTGGGGCACATATCTTATGATGCTCAGAAACAAGAAAGGTTTTAGCAACTTGACACTCAGCAAGTTCATTGAAAAGATCGAAGCACAAGAAATGGAACAACAAAAAGTAATTCGAATGAAAGATTTTGATGGTGAACAGGATACCGGGTTATACTATAAAGCAGGAGTGAATGAAAAATCATCAAATCTATCTCCGAAAGTTGAAACTGCCTACAGTGTCAAAAGTTCATCTGATAGTTCATCTAAAGGATCAAGCGGGAAAACAAGTTTCACATCATTTCCGTCCTTTGATCCTAATATTTCAGCAACGAAAAATGGAAAGAAACTTCAGTGCAATATTGTATTAAATCTTGAAAATGATCAAGATTATTCTGAGGAAGTTGCTAAAAACCAAATGTCTTTATTAGGAATGGTTTTGGAATCTTACAGTTGTTTTGTTGCAGGTCGTATCGGAAATCCAATGCTAACAAAGGAAGACTACGACCAGATAGATGCTGAAGAGATGGAGCTGATGGACATAAAGTGGTGTTTGGCTAGTGTGTTACGGAGAGCTGAGAAATTCAAGCAGAACACAGGGAGAGATGATCTTCGTGAGGCTAATGTTTCTACTTTAGGTTTCGACAAATCTAAAGTCACTTGTTTTCGGTGCAGGGAAAAAGGACACTTCAAGAGGGAGTGTACTAATCGCCAAGCAAGTGGAGCTCAGAATCCTTTCAATAACAACAATGATTACTACAGAAAAGCTATCTACCATCAGGTTGCTCAATCACCATCACAACAACATCAACGTCAAGCTCAAACTGCACATGGAAGAGATGTGATTGAAAATACTGAAAAAAGAGCATGTGTGGTCAATCAAGATGAAAAGAAGTCATTCAGCTGGGATAAATATATTTCAGATAATGCAAAAGCTTGTTTGATTGATCAAGAAGATGAAAAGTTACCAGAGGATTTTAGCTGGGAGAATTTCTCTTGGGATAACTACATTCCTTATCAAGCTACAGCTCACACAGCTTTCATGGCAAAGGTTGAAGATGATAGTGATGATGATACTGGGTATTGGGCAAAAAAATCAAAGCTGATATGAAGTTTCTGGCAGAAAGTGACAGCGAGGATGAGAAGGCAAAGAAGAAAAAGAAAAAGATCAAGACACCAGTCAGCAGTGATGATGAAGATGTTCCAGTGATAAGAAGACAAAAGGTGAAAGAAGTTCCTAAATTCAAGGTTGAGGAAGAAGTTGATGCGAAAAAGATTCTAGTGAAGTGTGAGAACTGTGAAGCTATAAAGAAGCCAAACAGCACACTGATTTACAACTTGAATAGTTTGAAGGAATCTTACGATGTGCTGAACAAAGCAATGAACCAATACAACCAAACGAGTGAAGAACAAGCAACAGCAATGAAGACACTTTAGGGAGTATTCATGATCAAACAGAAAGTTGTGAATAATTACATCGAGAAGTGTGCTGTTTTGGAACAAAAGCTTGAGCTGCAAAGAATTGAAATTGAAAGAGTTAACCGTTTGTTAAAAAGTTACTCATGTACTTCTTATGTCATTGACAGGATTTATCCGACGGTTGAAAGTATGAAGGCATGGGAAGATGATGAGGTAACTGAAGAGAAAGAAGCTGGAAAAAGTGCTGATGAAAAGACTTCTGAAAAGAAGAAGAATGATACGAAGAAAAAGACTGACAAGAAAGATTCTGGTAAGAAACAAGGTGTCAGTTATAACAAGTGTCCACCTCCGCTGGAAAATGGATATTTGCCAAGATACCCAAACGATGAAAGAGTCAAAAAGGCAACAAATTTACCAGTGGGAGTCAGAGTCGTCAGTCAATCTTCCAAATAGTATTGATGTTGTGTTTACATCGTCTGACACTGATCAACAGTCTCAATTGATGAAGAAAGTCATGGATCATGTGTTAGAAAACGATGACATGGAGGAGTCAAAGTCGGAGTTTGCGTCAGAGTCAAAGTCTGGGTCAAGCACTCTGTGTCAAACAGAAAAACAGGACAAAATAGTTTATGACAGAAAATTTCTGTTATCAAAATCTAATTTGGATGATGGATTGTTTAAAGTTGCCTACACTTTGAATGATTCTGACAAATTATATTCTGATGAGGAATTTCCAATAAGAGGTGTCAAAACTGAATTGATAAACAAGGTTTTCAAACTCACAAAAATTAATATTTCTGAAATAAAAGACTTATGTCTTAATGAAAAACCAGGAACTTACACCTCAAGAGTACAACAAAGATTAAACAAGAAAAAGAATTACAGTTCTGGTTTAGGTTTCCAAAAGAAATCAAACCATAACGGTAATTTCAAAAAGAAAGGTTTAGGTTTTACTCCAACAGAAAAACAGAAAAATGAAAAATATGTTCGTGATTTTAAATCCAAAATGACATTTGTTTCAGGAACGTCATCTGAAGAAGAAGAAAAGAAAGCATTCTGGAGGCATTCAAACAATGAGTTCCTTGCAAAAAAGCAAGATGAATTGAAGAAGATGGCTGAGGAGAATACGGATACGAGAACCTGTTTCTGGTGCAACACTGTTGGACATATTGCCCGAGATTGTTCTAAGGCAATACAATCAAATCAGGGAGTATCTCGTAAACTCAAGGAAAGAGTAGTTGAGTTCAAACCACCAATTGATAGAACAAAATTTTTTAAAGATTCTACATTTGAAATTGGTGAATGTTCGAACAAGTTTTACAAGAAGAGAGCTAAATCTAACAACCAAAAATGGGTTGTTAAGAAGGTTGGTGAAAGCTCTAGCGATGATTCTGATAGGTCAAAATCAGAGGAGCTATCTTCTGGCGATGAAACCGATTCCATAAAATCAGTGGAGCCACATGATGTTTCAAAATGTGAAGCTGTTTTAAAAGATGAAAACCAGTTCCGATTGTGAATGATGAGGAGTTTCAATTACTTCGGGCTGAGAATTATAAAAAGAAAATTGGTAAAATTGAAATTTCTAACCAATTCTATAATGATAAACAGGAATTTGATGCTGAGAAGGTCTTTAACCCCAAGGTAAAACATATCTTTGGCAAGATGATTGATCGAAAATTCAAAGGGGTTAAAGAATTTTATGAGAAGAAAACAAAGAAAGAAAAGGTTGAACCATCCCTGGTTTGTGACTGGGATGGTACATATTATGAACAGTAAGTCTCAGGACTTGCCGGAGCTCCCAGGTTTGTAAGCGAGGAGCAGGTATCGACATCTTTCTTGAGTTTTATTCGATAATGTCAATCATTCAAAAGGTAAAAGGTTTGTTTGTGTTTGCTTACTAGTGGTATTTGTTGGTTATAATTACAAGTGGTTAGATGATTTGATTGCATATGGTAAATCAAGGACATTAAGTTGTACTTGTATTTTCCTACATCTGGTTGGAAGGCAAGATGATGAACCACATCCCCGAACATTTGTTTGATAAATCTGCAAGTGGTAAAATCAATCAAACTTATTTTCCAGAAAAACCATTTTGATTAAAACAAACTTAAGTGTTTTGAAATCTAAATGGGAAAATAGTTTGTTGATAGGGGAGTTCTGATTATTTATGCGCTAGTGAATGGCGATTTGATGCAATTTGATGTCAGCTGCCAAGTTTTGTACAGTTTGGTTTACTTTCATGTTTCTAGTGGGTCTAGAGCTTAGATAGTTTTCAAATTTCTTTAATGTGTTTGCATTTTAGGGGGAGTAGAAAATTTTCAGAAAATCCAAAAACATTAGAAAATTTGAAAAAGCCAAAAACATGATAAAACTGAAAAATGAGTTCTTGATTGCATAAAAGAGGAAATGATAGTACATCAATGGACTATCACAACATGCTAAAGAATTGGAAAGTTTAAAAGTGATAAACAATCTTACTACGGATGTGTCAGTAGGTTTTCGCACATTTAGTAAATTGAAACGAGATATAAACCTAAATTCAAACTTACTTGATTTGTGGGTAACTATTCTTGGATATATGGGTAACCCCCGAAATCTTGTTTGAAAGGTCTCGTATTCTGAGATACTAGGTCTTTATACTCAGTGATATCTGGGGTATTATCCCGGGACTTCTGCTGAATGGAAGTTCTGACCTAGTCCCCGGATAATGCTTTCTGCAAAATGCTTGAAACATAGCATCGCCCTCAGTAAGCTGATGAAACAATAAAATTGATAGTCGCTGCTGTTGTAATCAAAAGATCCTCTAAAGGGGACACACCGAAAAGTCGAAGCCGTCATCTCTCTGCGTATACGGAAGTATCGACCTGAGCTCTCACGGCCCTCGCACATAACCCCTTTACAGATATCATTTGTGGTATACTCACCTGTAAGACTGAACATTGGGATCTGGATACAGGAGTATATTCGAGTGGAGTGATACACAATTAAGTTTAAGTTTCTAAAACATTAATATCATATCTGGAATCGATTGAAATTTGTGTGAAAAATTAAAGTGGACCAATATACTGACAATCTAGGTAAATTGTTTAGAACTGAGAATGTTTAAAGCTTAACGGTGTTCATGATTTGTCTCAAAACTGATATGATCCTCTAGCACGAGCTCACAAAAATATTGTCTGTAAATAGTTCATTTCTGCATGTATTTTCTTTCAGAAAATCCAAAAAGATTTTTGGTGTGTTTTAGCATAAATTTTTGAAAAATCAAAAGATTTTCGACGACTGATATTGAAAAGCTGATTTTCAAAATTCTAAGTGCTAAACATGATGAACAGTTGGTTTGGGAGATTGTGTTTGTTTTTTATAAGAAAAATGTTACAATTCCAAGTGGTTCATCAGTATCTGATTGGTTGTTTAGTTTGTGATTAGTGATGTTTTTATGCTTAAATGTTTATCATAAAATTTATGTTTGTGGTAGAGTTTTTGTGCAGGAAGAGTCAGAATGTGAGGGGGAGTGCATGTTGGAGATGAGGAACTTAAAGATGTCAACATCTAAGAGAAGAAGTTTGTTGGTGATTTAAGAATAAGAGATAAAGAAAGAGATAGAGAAGCCTAAAGACTGATCAAGACTGAAGATGCGAAGATACGACATTGTCAAAGACTCGATGAACGACTCCGTCAACATCTGAGGGGGAGTTTGTTGGTGCACTACATCTGTCGACTTCGTCTTGGATTGAGTCTTAGTTTTAGATTATTAGATTAGGGCACGTTTTACGAGAAAACTGGAGAGAATATGTAATTTAGAGAGGAGGTCCGCTTTTGTGTACATGTCGTATATGGGAACCTATCATGTCCGAATATGGGAACCTCTCATGTCCGAATATGGGAACCTCTCATGTCCGTATGTGGGAACCTACTAGGTTCGCTTATATGAACATGTCCGAATATGGGAACCTACCAATACTATAAATACTCTTTAGCGAATCTCATTTGTAACTTTGCCAATTCCATACCGAAGTGCTGTCGGTGTGAAGATCGAAGTGTAATCATTGTCAAATCAATAAAACAGTAGATTAAAGTGAAGTACAAGCTATTTCTACCTACGTTTCTTGTTATTCCGCACCTGAAACATAGGAGAAAGCCTCTGAATGACTCAATCGGGTCAGAACACGATCCTACATAAACGAAGTGACCATAAGGTATAACCTCAGAAGCTTATTCCCTATACAACTACGGTCACTAAACATGCTTGGTCGGATCCTAGTGATTGACCAAACGGGTCTAGTTCGAAAGTCTAAGCGGTTGATAAGACCGTTTGACTTACGACTTTATACAAGCACTATACTAAAAGTGACGAGCTAAACATGTTAAAACATGTTTAGTTAAGTTAGAAAACAGTTTTTGATATCAAAACAAAGGGTTTTGATACCCAAGAGTAGTTTGGTTACAAAATACGCATGAATACGCATTTTGGCTGAAACTACGACTCGTCACTACGCCTAATCAACGTGGTAATCAGTAGGTTTAGTCACACGGGACTAAAACGATCGTGATTACGCTCACGTTGCGAAGTTCAACGAACTTCGTGTTGACCAATTCGTGGTCAAAGCAGAAAGTCAAACACTGTTTGACTTTCGTGCTAAAAACGCATAAAAAGCACGAAAGAGACTTACAAAGGGTCCAAGCAAGGAAGTTTTGATTCAAACAACTCAGGTATGAAGTAATAACTTCAACTTAGAGCTGATTGAACCAAAGTGTGAGTTGAAATGAAGTGAAGGCATGGGTTTATATAGGATTCGGTAAACCGTTAGGATCGTTCCTCGCATTTCGTGCTTTGATCTTGGCCCTCCACTTGGGCTCATGGTTTTCAAAACCATGGGAATGTTTAAAACAAACAAATTTGAGCCCATAGCATCCAAAACCAGCCATTAAAACCATCAACACTTCAAAATTGGACTAGGTTCATTGAATCTGGTCAGAAATTTCAAAAATGGTCCCTACACTTGTAAAACTTGATTTTTGGCACTTTTAACCCCGTTAACCCCATTTCAAAGCTCTAACATGATGTTAAAGTATAGGGAACTTAAAATATGCTCAAAAACATCTCAGATGTCGGTTCGTTTGGTCGTACGGTTTCGTTGTTCGGTTAATTACGACGGAAGTCGTAACGAACGCAAAAACGATCCAAATTAAGCGACGAATGGAATTTTATCATGCCAATCACTAAAATAAAATATTTTAATGATTGCATAAATTTTTGAATGTCCGGATATATTCAGAACGTAAGATATGCGCGAAAATGCAAACTTATGCACTTTTTGACGCTTTTAGTCCCTGTTGTTCAAATAAGTTTATTTTTGCGCACCAAACACCTCAAAGCCTATCTCTAAGCTATGTAAAGGATATTTAGGGCATGTTTAACTTATGATCATATTCCGGAATGTTCATTACAGAACGAATCGGCATACTTTCACAGTTTGTCGAACTTAGTCCCTGTAAGCGAATAAACTTGATTTCGACACACCAAACCGTCCACAACTTATTTCTAAGTTATGTAAAGGTTATTTAAGGTATGTTAAGCCTATTTCACTATTCCAAAGTGTTCATTGCATTAAGCTGGTTATATATACGTATAAGTGTGCGTATAACCTTCAAAAAAGCGATTTAAAGCTTGAAATCGAACATGAATTGATATGTGTAAACGATACACATATTTTTACAAATCCCAAGTATGAAACACAATATTTCATAAATTTGGTATTTGTTTGATGGTTGCAGAGGCATAGGTGTCACACAAGATTGTCCAAATTCGCGATCGCGTGAAAGCTGCCAGGGATAGGCAGAAAAGTTATGCTGATAAGAGGCGAAAACCTCTAAAGTTTGAAGTGGGCGACAAAGTCTTACTGAAAGTATCACCCTGGAAAGGTTTGATGCGTTTTGGTAAGAAGGGCAAGCTAAGCCCTAGATATATCGGACCATTCGAGATTATCGAATGTGTTGGCAGTGTAGCTTATAAGCTAAACTTGCCTGAAGAGCTGAGTGGAATTCATAATGTGTTCCACATCTGTAATCTCAAGAAATGTCTAGCTAATGAATCGCTAGCTATGTCTCATAAAGACGTACAGATTGATGAAAGCCTGAGGTTTGTTGAAAGACCTATATCGATCGAGGATCGTCATGTTAAAAAGCTCTGAAGGAAGCACGTGCCTATAGTGAAGGTTAAATGGGATGCCCGTAGAGGCCCTGAATATACGTGGGAAGTTGAGTCCACAATGCGACAGAAGTACCCTCACTTATTCTAGGAAACCTTGGGGTCGAGATTTCTTTTAAGGGGGTGAGGATGTAACACCACGTTAAAACGTGTCCAATTACACAAAGACACGTGTCCTAAACTCTAAATATGTGAAAGTTTGAGTTTGAAGGACAAATGTTGACAAACGATTAAAATATGTATGCGAAGGGACTAAAAGTGTCAACACGCCAAACTTGTGCCTCTGAATGATCACACACGAAGAACACATTCGTAAACGAGTGATTAATTGAATATAAGAAGCCATTTATAAAAGTAATCGGAAGATTATAAACTACAGGGGTTAAACGTGTCAACATGTTAATTCTTACCTCTGAATGACCTTTTAACGAATCCGAGGCTTCGAAATATTCAAATATACTCTCAAGAATAAGTGGTATAAATTCACATGGTTTCGAGATCGTTATACAAGTTTTCAAGACTTTGGGTAAAAAGTGTCAACGTGATGAAACTTGTGTTTATGGTGATATTTAACGAAACCGGGCCTAACGGAGTTTGGTTATACCCCCTTGAACCTTTACAAACTAACTACAAGGGCCTTTTATGTCAAAAATGAAGTTGTATAAGGTTTATAATGATCAGGGACTGAATCTGGCAAGTTTAAAACATATTTCACCTGATCAGAAGGTCGTCGCGGCCCGCGTGGACTCCTTCTAAGTCTTACGCGGCCCGCGTGGACTCCTTCTAAGTCTTACGCGGCCCGCGTAAAAGTGCCCAGTGCAGAAAAAACCTGCCAGCTGCAGGTTTCAGCTCTAAGCAGACTTTAACTCATTCTAAGTGATACCATGGGCTATTTGTCGGTCTTGTAATACTACTAGGACACCTGGGGTGATCCTAGATGCCTCCAAAACAGCTACAAACATCCTAGTGCATGGCAAATTGTTATATAAAGGCTTCTAAGTTTATTGTTCAAGTGCTCATTTGGTTGCAACAACTCAAATACTCACTTCTGGAGATAGCCAGCATTAGAAGAGGATCAAGAAGTGTAGAAAAGATAGCTAGGACCTTATATAAGTGTCTTAGTCCTTGCTCAGTTCATTTTATTAGCTTAAAAACCGAAAAGTCAAAGATATCGTAAATAGACTTTGACTTCCGGTTTAATCACAAATGGTCCAGCCAATGACCGAAATAAAAGTGGTTATGGGACCATATTAAGGTAGGTGATTAACCCTTAAACGAGCACCTCCTAATTATTGCGTTTAGCTAGTTAATTGTCGGGTCAAACTAGTTAGTCAAAAAGTCAAACTGGACAGAATTTAAAATAATGATTTAAACTAATAAAACAGAGGTTATAAATAATATTTTAGCATTCTAATGACTTGGTAATTAGTATTAGAACATGTTTAAACATGTCTAACCCGACAATTATCTGTCTAAGGTCGGTTCATAACCGAAAGTCGCAAAAGCTTGACTTTCGCTTTGACTTTCAGTTCTGACCCATTTAAGCTTAATTCTCTCATGTTTTAAGCTTCCATTAGGACCACATTATATAGTAGTATAACCCCATGGAGTTATATTACTTGGTCCTTAGTAGTTTGAATTATATGCTCTCGTTTGTTAATATGCTTATAAATGCCATAATTGCCCTTTTGACATATAAATGAGATTTTTAGAAATGTGAGAGGACAAAAACCTTTGTTACTGATATATAAGCTTGTCCCGAAAATTTGATATCAGTTCTTGGTCTCAACTGAAGTTATGCTCGATATCGTAAATTGAAGCTTTTTATTAATTAAATTGCGATATCTTGCATAAGACATGTTTAAACTTGGATTTTGAACCAAAATTCATTTCCTACTGTTAAGATATTACTTTTTAGGATTTTTAGGATTTTTGGTCAGATTATAATCTGCTCATATCATAGAGTTCTTGTGTAATTCGGTAAATGGTGATAATACCCTTTTCATGCATAAAATGAGATTAACAGATGATTTGAATGCCAAACCTTTTCCTACTGATTTCATACATTAAATAAATTATTTTGAGCATTTAAAACTGATCAAAATCTCATATTTACATAAACATCTTAATTATCGTCAATTAGCGAGTTTTACACTAATTAGGTGCATAGTATGGTTTAAAACTGTATCTAACACCTAAGACTTGTTACCTACTGAATTTTTAAACAAATTTCAATATTATTACAATAAGTATAAGTCATGAACTCAGACTTCCAAAAATGTCCTTAACAG
This sequence comes from Helianthus annuus, assembly GCF_002127325.2. Lineage (NCBI taxonomy): Eukaryota > Viridiplantae > Streptophyta > Magnoliopsida > Asterales > Asteraceae > Helianthus > Helianthus annuus. The sequence continues at coordinate 118,293,143 of NC_035436.2, forward strand.
CATATGTGAAATGACCAAAATGCCCTTTCGGGGCATAGTTTGGCCATAAATGATAAACCTCACATATATGTAATATCTTACTGATGTAATGTGATAAAATAAATATTTTTACTGATTACCAAAGACCAGAACCTCAGTTTGTTATAAAATCTCTTTTATAAATATTAAAATGACCAAAATGCCCTTACGGGACTAAAATTGGTTTTAAATACTTCTTGGGCATATGTCTTAACATCTTACTAATGTATTAACATATTCTAAGCATAATAACATTTGAGACCTGTATATAATTCATTTGGTTACCCGTTACGCAATTATGCGTTCGGATCAATTTATGTGACTAGTTTGCGTAAAATAGCCGAAACGGGTTTGACCTTATCATTAAATCCTCAAATTCCAGAATGTGTTTAGTTTACCCATATTATACAAGTATCCAAACTTGTCAGGTCTAAACTACATTCTATTCCGGTCTCCGCTTAATCTAGCGTTTAGAACCGTAAAGTTTCTTTCTAGCCAGCCGGTCTAAGTCTTTGACTTAACTAAAGACCCGTTAGCATCCTAATAGGTTATTAAACCTTTCATACAGATTGAGTAGCTATAGTAGAAGGTATTATCATAAAGCTTTAGGAATATACGGCTGAGTTACTTCTCACATTTAGCTCAGGTAAATACTTTTAACCTATTTTCCCTTATACGGGCTTGGGATATGGTATTATAATAATACCACTTGGGTATGAAATTATTTAATCGGATTGTGATTAATAAATTTACATAACCCGTTTTAATCTGTCTTGTTTGATAACATAAACATTGGGGGTTAATACGACTGTGTCCTGGATATCCTCGGCTCATTTCATTTGAAAATGGCCACGACCTATGCATGGGGTGTAGGCATACACCTGACAGATGAAAATGCTAAAATATAAACCCACATGTTGGGGATAACTCCTTTGTGGGTTCTATAAGTGGTGAGTCGGTTAATCATGACCGGCTTCCAAACCGGCCCCAATTGTAAGACAAACCTTGTAAATCTGTATACAAGATTATCTTTAAATAATTGTCCCAAGTTATAAATGATTTGTGCCTTGTGCACTTAAACCATTTTTCATAAATGTTTTCAAATGTGTCAGTTAATTGTTTTTACCAGTGTAAACTGACGTATTCTCTAAAAACTGATTGACAGGTACCTCACGTAAATAGGCTGGAGCTGCTAGGTGTCATATAAGAGGATCTTGCAAATCCCTAGATACTTGGAGTCTGTTATTTCAGTTTCTTATATTTTATTTTATGATCCGCTTGTGGATCTTATTACAACCAAGTCTGTATATTCTTTCATTCGAACACTCAGACACTATCGTTTGTAATAGTTTATTCACCAAGCCTTCCGTTGTGCTATTATATTGTGTGTATTGACAATGATGATATCAACTACGTCACAATACTCCCCGCCGGGCCCACCAGTAATATGTGGAAATATCAGGATGTGACACTCACGCATTCCTCCTTCCGTACAAAAAACCATTTGGATCAATCATGATGATCGATTTGATCATTGGTCTCCAAATGTTCTTGAGTTTTATTACGAAGGCGATACTACAACTTGCTATACGACCTACATGGGGATAACACCTCTTGGAAAAGACTGGTAGGGCGGATTACTTGGATTTTGCGGAAATGGTTTTATTCAAGAAGCGATACCTTAAAAAACTTCCGATATATATATGTTTTTTCTAGATTGTTTTTTCTAAAGGAATCTTTTATATTTTTTGTCAATAACTTTACAGCATGTCATAGCATTGTGTAACAAGCTAATGTACCAACGACAAAGTGAAAGACATGCAAGGGCAATGTCTTCAAACGATTATCGTTGGACAGTTCTCCGTCTAATTATTTCAACATGATAACTGAACAAGATAATGAGGCGTACGGATATGCAGATGGGTCTAAACGAATTTTTCCTCCATTTTAGGATGTTGATATGGTACACTTTAAAAAAATTGTTATCAATAAAATTTGTAATTTTCTTTTTTTAATTCCGGTCCTTATTTTTTTGTTTACGTATTTTGCAGGTTTACATACCAGTAGTGCACAAAGAAAACCGCTGGTTGATTCTAAAGATAAATATGCAGACACTAAAAATAAATGTTTATTTTCCCAATAATTGTAACTCAACTAATTGTGGAGATACATTTTGCATACATAGAAAAATACATCAAATTCTTATAGAATTTGAATCTGCATTCATATGGTTCATGGGCCGTATATCGTACTAGCAGTACTCGGGAATAAACGATACTACGGGCTTGGAGTTTTCTGGGGATGTTGTGTGGCTTGATAACGGAGGTCATATTGGCCGTAATTCAGGTGTTGTCATATGTATGCTGATGGAAAATCTTGTTCAAGGTCGTTCATTGACATGGGAAGAAGGAAACATACAGGATGCTTGTGTCAGATACAGACGCTACATGGCAGATCAACTCTACGCCGGCCGCTACACACTACTAATATTTGATGACTGTTTGTATGCACGTAAAATAATTAAATCGATTATAAGTACTAGTTTGTATTGCGATTAAATGGATTTGTTTTGTTGCATGATTTTCCATATTAAAGTATACAAAAAAACAAGACTATTACTAAAATATTAAAATTAAAATACACAAAAAAAAAAAAACAGAACTATTATTAAAATATTAAAATAGACAAAAGAAAACAATATTATTAATCTTCTACTAAGTTGTACAACGGGAAGTCATAATTAAATGGACACTCAGTACATTGTTCAAGATCTAATCTTTCTTTCCCTTTCCCTTTCCTTTTCTCATTCCCCGATGCTTTACGACGATGAATTTGTGACGGCATAGGGTCTAGACATACGTCACAATGATGGTCGTATGATTTACACCGGGAACAATATACCTGAATGGGTTCTTCCCCGCGGGAAAGGATTCGGTTGTTTTCTCAAGGAAGACCAGCTTGATGTTTTGTAATACGCGGCGGGTGAACAGTTATAATGCCTTCTGGTATCTCCCATTCAGGCTTATGAGGAAGAGGATTAATCGCTTCTTCATAGGTTTTTTCGTATACTTCGTTGGAATAACACGGGAAAGCATAATGACTGCAATCAGTTTCACCTAAAAATCATGAAACAACAATCACATGCCCACATGGTAGTCTAGAAACTTGCAAGACACGACAGCTGCATGATCGATTTTTAAAATCAACTAAACCCCTCTTGTTCCCGTCTTCAACATCGAAAGTGTTCACCCTGATGCCAGCAGCAGTCCAGGTTCTAGATCCTTCAATTTTCTTTACAATTTTCCTCTGTGCCCACTGAGTAAGTAAGTGTTTCTCCTGAATACCCTGCAATCAGTGTTCATAAAACCATTTTGTACATACTGACGAAAGAATTCTATAAGTTGCGTTGTGGGTGTCTAGATAAAGAGTTAATAAACTCCGCGCTATTAGATGTCATATAATGATACCGATTGCCAGGACAATGCGCTCTTGCCCATCCACCAAACCCAATACTTGTTAGAGTATGACATATTCTAGGAATGGCAAGACATAGCGTGTTAAACGACTCATTAAAATCAGACATCTGATAAGATTTGCATGTCTTCCACCATAGCGCCTCGTATTCTTTTTTTTTATTCGATGACAAACGTAAATTCATCATTAAAGGATGACAACACAACCCGTGATAAACATGTGGAAACACGTTTCTAACAGCTACATGTATAGAATTCGCCCTATCGGATATGATCGCCATATCTGGTATTTCACAACACACTCTCTGAGCTTCGAGAGAAACCATGTCCAAGATTCACCATCCTCTGATTTTCCTATTCCATAAGAGATTGGTAAAATCTGGTTATTTCCATCCATGCCAACCGCTAAAAACAACGTTCCTTTAAATTCACCTTTTAAGTGGGCGGCATCGATGATAAAGACAGGTCTTAGATTAAACATAAAACTACGAATGTGAAAATAAATAATTACAAAATAAGGACAACATCGATTTAGTTTAACAAAGACAAATAAAAAGTAAACCGTATAACTTACCGCAACACCTATCGCCACAAAAACCATTTCAAAACGACTATCTTCGTCAGTCAAGATGTGAGTAACGATTCCCGGATTTGTACTCTCCAGATTGTAACCGTAAATTGGTAGTTCAGCAAACGAATCTTGGCTTTTTCCTTGTAGAAGCTCTAGTGCATGGCTTTTTCCACGCCAAGCTTGAAGGTTACTTACCTCAACCTGGAATCTTTGTCTAAAATCTTTGACTATCTCTTTGCAACGATAGATTCTACCCCTGTCTTTTAATGATTCCTTTAAATAGTGACCCAAAACCTTTGGGTTTGCCTGACGAAGATGTGGGTATGTTAGCGTGTTCGAACATGTGTGTTTATCATTCATATGTATAACAAAAAATAAACTACAACCAGGGACAGTGTATGCCCTAAATCACCACTCACAACCATCACCCATACATGACACTTCGTATCGTGTTTTAGAAGATCTATCTACTTTAAACTCAAAATATTCTAACAAACATTTTTTCCCAACTCAGTCTTCATCTCTTCTTTGTTATTGAATATATGACCTGACTCAAACACAATTGATGAAAAAGCTGATTGTATCTTTCTTGGTAAGTTAGAGGGGATTGATTTTTCGAAAACATTTTCAAAATTTGGACCATACTCATTTAAAAAATCAGCATCGTCATTAAAACAGATATTTAAATCAGGAACTTTGAAATGGTTTAAAGATGCAAAACTTGATGAACCAACACCAGACTCTTCAATAACATATAATTTATATAATTCAAAATGATTTTGCATCGCCAGATTAAATAAAAATGTAAGATCACGATTATTAATTATATCGATCGGATCAGTAAACGTAGGCATCCGGTAGGACAACCGTGTAATGTTTGGAGTATCACATGTTTTAGAAACATAACTTAAAAAACTGATGTATGAATGATTGGTTTTAATCTCTAACCACATCTACTAGCACCGACATCAGCAACATACTCGATGTTCCCGTTAACAATCTGCCACTTTTCGCTCCTATACACAACAAAATTAACCTTCATATTTTTAAATTACCTACCAGAAAATGTGATTTTATTGACTGTGACAAAAAAAAAAACTTTTAAACTTAGACTTTATCACATGTGCACTAGAAAGAAATATTAAAAACATGACCCACTAGGAAAACGGCTCGAAAATGTACGGACACGGCTTAAAATTGTACGGAAACAGCTTGAAATTTTACTGTACGAAAACGACTTCAGCCGTGTAGAAAGATCTCAGCTGAGAACTTTCATCCGGCTTGAGATGCTAGAACATCTTAAGCCATGTGGAAAGATCTCAGCTGAGAACTTTCAACCGGCTCGCCACCATTGAACCGGCTCAACCCACAAGCCTATTGAAACGGCTCGACTGAGATCTTTCAAACAAATGACGGCGTTTGAAACGGATTTGAGCCGTTTTATGAGTTTGTCGGACACGTGGAAAGCAGAGACTGGGGGAAGCCTAAGCCGTTTCAGAGCCATGAAACGGCTCTGGTGCCGGTTCACATGGCTATTTTTGACAAAAACCTTGGTCAAAGGCTAATTTCGAGATTTCCCCTACTTTGAATTATATTTTAATAGTACGTACGATTGAAGACAACTATAAACACCATGCAACTTCAGTCGTTCAAAGTAGGCCTTCAAAGTTAAATCCACACGAGCTCATCACCTCTATCTAGAATCGGGTCGTAGAATAGCATGGAAACTCTGTCCGTCTTATGTTTGTTAGTAATAAAACGGTGATTATATTTACATTTCGTGTCTCGATTACAACTCGGTCTATCAGATTCCACACGATAAACCGTTTCAACGCAGAGCTTGTGATCGTTTTCGATCAGTTCCTGAACTCACAAGTGGTACCAGAGCTCGATAAGCTCTGCATGTATTCGCGTGCGAATTCGGACGACTTTCGGTCCGATTCGATTGAGTTTTGGTGTAATATCGGACAGTTCGGACGTATTTCAGTGTGTTTCAGAACAAAGTTTTGTGATTTCGAACTTTTTACATCTATTACGAACTGTTTTAATTGACAAAATGGATTGAAAACATAGAATAATCTGATATATGTTCTAAAACTGTTGACACTACAAAGATTTTTACAAAGAAAAAACTTTCAAACTAAACTAAAAATAAGAAAAAGATGTTTATCGAATCAAAATCGAGTGTGGTGTTTTTGTTATTCTGTTGAGACAATCGATGTTTTTATCCAGAACTGAATCGACTGTTTGATTGTTCTGAGTTGAGTTGTTATTCGCGTTGTTTTTGTTCAATTTGAAGTTGCAGGTTATCGTTTCAAATCTTGTTCATTGAAGACAGATCTGAGTTGAAGATTGTGAATCTCGGCTGTGATAGAAAAGAAAAATAATAGCTTGAAAAGAAGATTACAAGTGATGGCAGATTGTGTTGCTGAAAGTATACCGAGAGCTATAGTTCTTGTTTCTTGTTCGAACAGAAAAAATCTGAATTGTTTGTTGTTCTTTAGATTTGTAATTGCAGGTATGCTAGGTATTGCTGCTGTTGCGACGGTTGTTGTATTGTCAAGAGTATTATACTCTGTTCCCGAGTCTCATTTAACAGGGGGAGGGGAGGGAAAAGAGATGAAAATATGAAAAAAAATCATGTTCCTGAGTTTTTTTAAGGATAGGAGAGGAGGGAAAAAGAAGGAAAAGAGAAGAAAATATGACCAATTTTACTTTCCTTCCCCCTGTTTAAATGACACTCGGGAACATAGAGCTGAGTTTAAAAAGAAGTAGAAAGAAGTGGGGTGATAGTTGAGCGGCTGGTGTGTAGCAGATATAAATCTTTTATGTTTATCTGCGTATGGCTGGGTTCTTTAGTGACAAAAGGAATTACGATTTAAAAAATCAAAATCCAAATTTTATATCCAATGAAAGGTGACATATTATGTGTGAATAATCATACTAGGGTTTTGTTTTTAAATACTAAATAAAAAAATATAATACAAATGTCTAGCTTTCATATTTTGAGGTTAAAATTTTTCAATACTGACGTATTTTAAAACTTTAAAAAAATAAAATTTTATTTTGAGGTTAACTTTTTTCTTTTAAAAGCTAATGTAAAAAAAAAAAAAATTCTAGTGGGCCGATTGTGATTTTTAGATAACTAGTTTTTTACATGAGCCGCGTTGCGGCGAACATCTTTTGTTGTTTAGTCTGTGTTTACATGTGTTTTGAAATTACTATGAGCGCGTTGCGCACGGAAACCGCTGAAAAAAAATAAAAAGAATAGAAAAAACACTAAAAGATAACCAAAAAAGTTGTATGGTAATAATGTTGTTCGTATGAAACCTGTGGTTAGAGATGAGCAAATGATACAGAGATGAGCAAATGCTACTGGATACCGGTACCGAATTTCCCAAACCGAAAGATCTTAAGTACCAGTTCGGTACGACATTTGGCGATACCGTTTTTTACCTTTATATATCGGTACCGTAACTGGTATTTTTGGTACCAGTACCGATTTGGTATTGGTTGGCACCAAGCTCATCCCTACCCCTGAAACTAAAAAAAGAAATCATTAAAAGTTGAAGAAAATCAACAAAAAAAGTTGCATGATACCGTTGTTGTTCGTACGACACCCGTGATCAGGGATGAGCAAATGGTACCGGGTAGTTGTACCGAATTTCCCGAAATAAAAGATTTTCAAAATCAATTCGATACTGACTTTTGGTGTTTTCTGTATCAGGCTGGTGTCGGTTTTTACCTTCATGTACCAATAACCGTACTGGTATTTTCGATACCAGTACCGGTTAACACAAACTTATATAACTTAAAAAATAAAGAATATAATAAAAGTATTAAAAAAAAAACCATATATATTATTATAATCTTATCTAATTTTCTACTGTTCAAAAGATTCATTTATTAATATATAGGTCAAAGGTCAATGAGATATTACAGAATAATTCAGTTGCTTGTTGTTAAGTGGGCCAATACAACTAGTTTGATTTTGGGCCGGGATTTTGGTGAACAAAATTGATATTGGGTTGTGATCAAAACGTTTTGGGTCAAGATTGTTGAAGTTGAAATTTGGGCTCAACTATTATATTGGGCTTATCATCTAAAATTAGTGGGTCGATATATACTTGACATATTGGATTATTTGGGCCTGGGTTTGAATTAAAAGTTTGAATTGGACCATAGATTTTTGGGCTTGATGCGTTTTGAACAGGGTTTTATCTAATAATTCAGGATTTGACTATTTGGGTTCAAGAGAAAAAAAAGGTTTAACAAGGTCAAAGAGTTTTTGATTGATAAGTGAAAAATTTTTGAAAATGAATGATTGGGATAAATACATTCCAAAAACCGAAGGTTTTGCGATGCTAGACGAAATAATCGAAGAGCCAGAACAGATGGTCGAAGAAGTGATTGAAGATGAAGGAGAAATTTGTTTTGATAATGTAGGTGCATATGTCTATCGACTTTGTCTTGTATCGAGTCTTGTAATAGATTAGAAAGATCAGGACTCGAAATACGAGAAATGTGTGATTGTGACCATCTCACAAGAAATGGAACAAGGGCATTTCGCACGAAATGGACATTGTCCATTTCGCACGAAATAGGTCTTCCTCATTTCGTACGGAACGGTGAGTCTATATATAGTGGCCCTGTCCAATTCATTTGTAAGGTTTTGATTCCGGAGTCGAACTGCTGCTGAAGTGTCTACTTGCTGTAAAAAGCAGTTATATCAATAAACGAGACAATTAGAGTGTATATCAAGTTGTTTCAAAGTCGATACGTTAGTTTCCGCCTCTCGTATGGACTAGAACTCTTCTGAACGACTCGTTTTGGTCATGCAAACGATCCTACAAGTGGTATCAGAGCTCAGGATGAGGAGTTCTTACCGAATTCAGCTTGATTTCATCAAAATTCTGACTTCTACATCTTCTTTTTCAAAATTAACAAGTTTTCACGGTTAAAATGGCTTGATTTTCTCACATTATAAGCGAAACATTGTTTTAACAACGCCTTGAAAGAATCAGACTTAAAATCAACCTAAAACTTGATCAATTTGACAAAATTCCGACCGAAAGTATGACATCAGCAGTTCATTTCGCGCGGATTGGATAGTGTTGTTTCATTTCGCTTGAAATTGGTTTCATTTCGCATGGATTGAGAAGTTTTAGTTCCATTTCGCACGAAATAGATCATTTCGTGTGAAAACATATCCATTTCGCACGAAATCACTCATTTCGTTTGAAAGTTAGTCAGTTCGTACGAAATCGTCTATTTTGTACCAGAGTGTCCATTTCGTTTGAGATTGCATAAGGATCCATTACGTGTGAAGGATCCATTTCGCTTGAAGAGAGTCCATTTCGCTCCAAATTCATTTCGTTTGAAAGGCTGATTTTGTGAAACATTTTTCGAAACATGGAAGAGGAATTTTATAACGCGTTTGCTACTGCCCCGAGTACTCCTGCTACCATTGCTCAGAGTGTGAACATGGAAAATGAAACAGGAACTTTGCAAAAACCCACGAAGCTAATGAGCATTGAAGAATATTGTCACACCCCAACCGATGGCGGAATCATCGGGGCATGGCACTGAGCGAAACAGATTGTCCAGAAGTTTCCATAACAACTATCATCACTATTTAGTTTAAATAACACGTCCCATACCATGTCCCAAATAATAAATAAATTATTATAGATAACAACCAGTCAAATATTTTGTTCCGACAACTCAGATTTAAATGAATAATATAAATATTGTTCAAATGCTCCTAAAGACCCGGTCGGACAAGATCTACAGACAACTATGCTCTAGACGCTTGTTCCTGACAGACAACTATTTGTTTGGGGGCTCTAGAGCTTTATTCTAGCCTCGCTTTCCTAGCAAGCAAACATCTTAAACACCTGTCACATACGTTAAAATATAGTCAATACATATAATGTAAATGTGAGCATACAAGTTTGATAATAGCATAGTAGAGTTTGAATAGTTTACGCATAACCAGCACGTACACAGAGGAAAACGAAGCATGTTAATTATCGACATGGATCTATCGATACCAATGACTGCGGGTTGACTGTCCGAGACAGTTCGCAATACATGATTACCACCGTAATCCATGCAAGTAATTGTCCTAAACAACCCCCGTGTGAACGGGTGCTGAGTCCAAACTATAGTACTACGTCGTTAAGGCAGGTAGACAACATTCCACGTGTAAACATAACAACAAGCATTCATTTAGTCACGTAATACATGCGAAAACGTTAGCGTTCAAATAATTGAGTAGTATGATCGATTGTGTTTTGATATAAGTAACGTATGTAACACCCCAAAGTGCTAAAAGCAAAAAGGGATCGAGTATACTCACAGCGATTGGTTGATGGATTGAAGGGAGCGCTTGAGAGTAGGGTTAGCGTGAATAGTTCGATATCATAACAATGAGTAACACGTAGAATGGAAACAAATGATGAAGGGTCGAACAGCCTGGTTGATCGAACAGCAGGTTCGATCGGACGGGTTGTTCGTTCGGTTAGACAGTCCGTTCGGACAGTCTGTTCGATCGGCCAGTAGGCTCGATCGGCTGGACTGTTCGAGTGCATTGTTTCTTCCTTTGAGTAGGATGTGTTTGTGTATGATGGTTTGACCTTTTGAAGTTTTCGTTGTAGTATTTGAGAACATTGAAGTGTTCTTACCTTTCCGGTCGATCGATCGAACGGTCTGTTCGATCGGCCGGCTTAACCGATCGGTTAGACACTTCGATAGTGAGTCCTTAGCTGGATGTCACCTGATCGATCGAACAACATGTTCGATCGGGTGGCACTCCGTACTACTACGAGTTGTAAATCGATTAAGGGTTGAAGCTTAGTATCTCATGATCCGATGAGTAATGTTTACCAAACGGTCGTTCGATCGGACATTACTTCGTTCAATACCATACCTCATGAAATTGTCAAATTTTGGGGCCATATGCTAGCCGATCGGCTGGCCTGGTCGATCGACTGACATGTCTGATCGGTTGGGTTGTCCGTTCGGACAGCCTAACCGTTCGGTCAGCATCCTGACCTAGTCGGCCTGTTCGTCTAGCACTTGGCTGTTATGATTATTTGACGTTATATCGAGGTAGTTTGACAACGAGCTGAACCATGGGACTTTCGTTCTTACTTGTTTCCTCGGCTCGGACAGGAATCACCCAAGTTCAGCCGGTGAACTGTTCGGAATGGTAGTTTCATGTTTAACCCGAAGTCGGTGAACCTCGTAGATAGAATCCGAATCTTGAACCACTCATCCACTAGAATGATTGGTGAGTTGACTCAAGCTCCGTTCCTACCGGTTTGAAGGCATTGAGTCTAAAAGAGTTGAAAGAAAGTTGGAAACTCTTTCTTTCAATCCTTCACGCCATGTGAATGTTCAGATCTACGGTAGATCTTAGTTTGTTTATGTGGAAATCGGTTAGATCCAAGCCATTCATGGTGGAATGAGGCCAAAACATGATGTTCTTGAAGAACACCATGATGACATCATCCTAGAATGCTTAGATCTTGATGATTTCACGGTTAGAAATCAAGATTCGAAAGATAGAAAGGTGTAGTAGTGTGTAATGATCAAGTAAGTACAAGATTTAGGATGAAAACTTACCGGAATCGGAAGAAATCTGAGAAAAGAAGGGGAGCACGAGCTGGTCGGTCAGAGAGTTTCCAAAAGTGGAAAGAATGACAATGACAGCCCTATTTATAGGCTTCCCAAAGAGGAAAGGGCTGGCCAATCGGCCAGGCATCCCGATCAGACAGCCTGCTCGATCGGACAGTCCGTCCGATCGGCTGGGCTGTTCAATCGGCTGATAGCCTGATCGATCAACAGCCTGGTTCGAGTGTTCGGTGTGACGATTTCTGATACTTCGATTTCGATTGAAGATGATACGAATATGATAGAATTTCCTATTCAAATTACTTTCAGTCCCAATCACTATATCTAACATACAATCATCTACATCTAGCATAGTCTCTTCTCTGCCAATTATCTCGACTTGATTTCGATTGAGTTCGGTTGAGTTTCGAGTTTCGATTTGATTGATTCGATTGATCACCACACAATACATAAAGTAAACATGCACAAGTAACACATAAGGCACACACACACGTATAATAACAACCAAATTCGCATAGTTCGAGCTTCGAGTTCAATGATGGTTTGATCGGTTTGATTATTGATTAGTTAACTTTATCGCATTGTTACTTCCTACTATTCACAGTCGTAAATCGTCTCGCGTCGATTAAACATTCGATTACTTCGATTCCTTTGATAGACAATACTTACTCCACATAATACAAATAAAATATAAAATAGACTATTTACAGTCAAAGAAGTCAAAGTTGACTTTGACTGTGACTTTGACTTTGACATTCGAAAACACGGGGTGTTACAGCCTCCCCTTGTTTAGGAAATTTCGTCCCGAAATTAGGCTCGAAGCTGCACATCACCGTGAATGATTTACCAATTTCTCGCTTCAGATCTTCATTCAAACAACTGCGGGTACTTAGCCTTCACGTCGCTTTCGAGTTCCCAAGTGAACTCTGCGCCTCGTTTGCCTTCTCATCGGACTTTCACGATAGGGATGCGCGAGCGTCTGAGTTGCTTGGTTTGGCGATCCATGATCTCGACAGGCTTTTCCACGAAGTGTAGCATTTCGTTTACTTGAAGGTCGTCGAGCGGTACAATCAGATCATGATCAGCTAGACACTTTCGGAGGTTCGACACATGGAAAGTTGGGTGGACGTTACTAAGTTCCTCCGGTGGTTCGAGTCTGTAGGCAACTTTTCCGATCCTTTCTAGAATCTTAAAAGGTCCAACATATCAATGCGCTAGTTTCCCTTTCTTGCCGAATCTGACCACACCCTTCCAAGGTGATACCTTTAGGAGTACGTAGTCACCAACGTCAAATTCAAGGGGTTTGCGTCTCCTATCGGCGTTACTCTTCTGTCTATCCCGGGCTTTCGACAAGTTGTCGCGAATCTGGCGGATTTTGTCAGTCGTTTCTTGTAATAGCCCGGGGCCAGTTAGTTGCGAATGACCGATCTCGTGCCACACAATAGGCGAAGGACATCTCCTTCCATATAAAGTCTCGAATGGTGCCATTTGTATGCTGGCATGATAGCTGTTGTTGTACGAGAATTTGACTAACGGTAGGTATTTGTTCCAACTACCACCGAAGTCTATGACACACGCGCGGAGCATGTCTTCAAGAGTACGGATCGTTCTTTCAGTCTGTCCGTCAGTTAGAGGATGGAATGCAGTACTCAGGTTAAGCGACGTACCAAGGGCCGCTTGAAATGTTTCCCACAATCGCGAAGTAAACCGAGCATCACGGTCTGAAATGATGTCATGAGGCGTACCATGATTACAAATGATCTCGTCGGTGTAGATTCGGGCTAGTCGTTCTACCTTGTAGTCTTCCCGTATTGGTAAAAAGTGGGCTGATTTGGTCAGACGATCAACTATAACCCAAATGCTATCGTGACCTAATGGCGTGGGCGGTAATTTGGTTATGAAATCCATAGCTATACTCTCCCACTTCCATATGGGGATCGGAGGTTGTTTGAGTAAGCCAGAAGGTCGCTGATGTTCAGCCTTAACTCTCGCACAAGTCAATTAACTTCCAACATAGAGGGCGATATCCCGTTTCATACCCGGCCTCTAGTACTTGTAACGAAGATCCTAGTACATTTTATCGGCATCGGGATGAATAGAATATCGGGATTTGTGGGCTTCGTTCATTATAATCTTTCGCAAATCGGTCCGCTTAGGGATCCAAATTCGGTCCAGATAATAGAAAATCCCATCTGCCTTGCTTACCAGTTGAGCTCCATCATGGTAGATCCTCTCTCTCTCTTCAAAGTGCGTTCGTTAAAGCAAGCATGTTGGGCTTCGCGGATGAGAGTTTCGAGGTTGTGCTGGGTTTGGGTATTGCGAATACTGAGCAAATAACTCCGTCTGCTGAGTGCGTCGGCTACAATATTTGCCTTGCCCGGGTGATAACGAATCTCACATTCGTAATCGCTAAGAAGTTCTACCCATCGGCGTTAACGCATGTTAAGTTCTTTCTGATTAAAGATGTGTTGTAAACTCCTGTGATCGGTGAAGATCGTACACTTGGTACCATACAGGTAGTGTCGCCAAATCTTCAATGCAAAAACAACTGTGCCTAGCTCGAGATCGTGGGTTGTATAGTTCTTCTCGTGGATTTTGAGCTGACGAGATGCGTACACTATAACCTTGTCCTGTTGCATGAGAACACAGCCAAGACCATGGTTGGAAGCATCACAGTAGACAATGAAATCATTGTTTCCGTCTGGTAACGTGAGAACAGGAGCATTGCAGAGCTTGCGCTTAAGGGTTTGAAAAGCAGATTCTTGTTCAGTTCCCCAAAAAAAAAGACATGTCTTTATGAGTAAGAGCGGTAAGCGGCACAGCGATCTTAGAGAATCCTTCGATAAATCGTCGATAATATCCCGCTAATCCAAGAAAAGATCGGACTTCTGACGGGTTCTTTGGCGTAATCCAGCTCTTAACTGCTTCAATCTTCGCGGGATCGACATGAATACCCTGACTATTCACGATGTGACCCAGAAACTGAACCTCCTCCAACCAGAATCCGCACTTGGAGAACTTGGCGTAGAGTTGGTTCCCCTGGAGTAACTTGAGAACCAAACGTAGATGTTGCGCGTGTTCGGCTTTCGACATGGAATAAATCAATACATCGTCGATGAACACAATGACGAAACGGTCAAGATAAGGTTTACACACGCGATTCATCAGATCCATAAAAACCGCGGGCGCGTTGGTTAGACCAAAAGGCATAACAACGAACTCATAGTGGCCGTATCGAGTGCGAAAGGCGGTTTTGGGTATATCTTCCTCTTGTATGCGTAACTGATGATAACCTGAGCATAGATCGAGCTTCGAGAAACACGATGCACCTTGTAGCTGATCAAATAAATCGTCGATTCGAGGTAGGGGATAACGGTTCTTGATGGTCAGCTTATTCAATTCCCGATAGTCGATGCACATCCTGAACGACCCATCCTTCTTTTTGACGAAAAGGACTGGTGCGCCCCAAGGAGAGGTGCTCGGGCGAATGAAGCCTTTTTCAAGTAACTCCTGGAGTTGGTTTGAGAGTTCCCTCATTTCGGATGGCGCGAGTCGGTAAGGGGCTTTGGCAACAGGGTTAGCTCCAGGAATAAGGTCGATATGAAAGTCGATATCACGACTTGGCGGTAGTCCGGGAAGATCGTCAGGGAACACATGAGGAAATTCACGAACCACTGTGACGTCTTTGACTTCGGCCTTCTTTTTCTTTTCCTCCTCCGCTAGTACAATGTTGGCCAAGAAAGCGTTGTATTCCTTGCGGAGATACTTGCTAGCTTGGACGCATGACATGAGCTTGAGACCTTTTGAAACTATTTCACCGTATACACATAAGAGATCACCATTTGCGAGCGAGAATCGAATCATCTTTTCAAAGCACACAACTTCAACATGGTTTTCGCGAAGAAAGTCCATGCTTACTATGACGTCAAAACTTCCGAGCTGCATCGGAATAAGATTGATTGGGAAAATGTGATTGTTGAGCTCGAGGGTACAATCATGAAGAATAGAGTTAACGGCAACGGTTCTTCCAGTAGCAACTTTGACTTCGAATGACGAGGGAAGATAAGAGCGCTTACGACTAAGGAGCTTCTCGAATTCAAACGACACAAAGCAGTTATCGGCTCCAATATCAAACAAACATGATGCATAAATACCATTCACAAGGAACGTACCATTAACCACGTTGTTGTCAGCCTTGGCTTGATGGGCGTTGATGTTAAAGGTTCTGGCACGGGCTGCTTGCTGTTGCTGCTGAGGCTACTGTTGTTGCTGCTGCTGTTGGGGTTCTTGTTTCACAACCCGGTTCGGGCACATGTTTGCAAAGTTGTTAGGATCACCACATGCGAAGCAGACTCGAGCATTGAACACCGGCGCTTGAGCTGCAGGTTGGCCTTGAGGGGCTGGGAGTAGGGCTTGATGAACGGCGGCTTGAACTGGGGCTTGACGGGGACCATAGCGACAATTCGCAGTGAAATGCCCGTAGAGGTTGCAGTGGGCGCATAAACGACACGCGATTCCCATCGGGTGATGGTATGAACATGTCGGGCAGAGCGGGTGGGGACCTGTGTAAGCGCGCTTGGCTGGCGGCGCATTGATCACTGGATCTTGTCGGTGGTGAGACTGCTGCTGAGCCTGTACGGCTTGCAGAGGGGCAGCAGTTGTTGTCGCAGCACAGTTCTTGTTGCTGGAGCTGTTGTTGTTGTGCTTCTTCTTTCTTCTTGATGACTTGGAGGGTTGAGCAGTGGTGGTGTCGACGGTCGATGTGGTGGTGGCTTGATGCAGAGACTTGGTATGCTTATCCCAGAAACCAGACTTTACCCGCTTGTCATTGATCTCAGCGGCAAGTAGGTAGGTCTCTTCAATCGATGATGTCTTGGCAGCATGAACAAAATCGGCAACACAATCGGGTAGAGCTCGAATATACTTCTTGATGGCCATGTCTAGTGTCTTGACTTGGTCGGGACAGATGATGCTAAGCTGCTTGAAGCGAGCAGTTAAAGCAACGTTGTCTCCATCCTTCTTTGATGTTCCAAAACTCGTCCTCCAGCTTTTGGCGTTCATGGGGAGGGCAAAATTCGTCCATCATGATGGCCTTCAACTCCTCCCAAGTCAGCTCATAAGCTACATCATTTCCGCGCTTGTTTCGTTCGGCCGTCCACCAGTCTAGAGCTCGGGACTGGAAGACGCCTGTACCATTGAGGGTGCAGAGATTTTCAGGACAACCGCTTTGGCGCAGAGTGACTTCAACTGAATCGAATCGTTGAAACATGGCGGTAGGGCCATCTTCTCCGGTGAATTCTTTGGGTCCGCATGCTTTAAATTGTTTGAAGCTGAAACCAGTCTTGTTGGCATCCTTAGGAGCTTCAGTTCGCGACTCCTCGGATGATTTACTGACGTTCTCAAACACCTCGCTTACAGCTTTTGCCACACTCTTGGCAATGATAGCAGCAAGACGCTCGTCTCTCTTCTCTTGGCGAGTAAGATGGTGTCGGGATCCAGACGACATTGTCTGCAACAGACATCGTCACAGGACTCAACACAACATGATTGAATCTCACCTCACACGTCTACTACTTACTAAAGCTTAGAAAAACGTCGAAACACGCATCACATAATCACATAAGCACAAAGTCACAGATTCACATAATCACAGAAGCACATAAGCACGTAGGCACGTAGAGCACAGAGACACATAAGCACAGAAGCACATACACATTTAATCACAGATGTAGTCAGAATACAGAAACCTATCGTTCAAAGCTCAGGAGTCGTTCGTATATAGTGATTGCGTATAGTATGTCGAATAGTATCGTATAATCGTATAGCATGTTGAGTACAGCATAGCGTATATCATAGCATAGTGTCGCCTAGCTTTGTAACGATTTGTTAGCGTATTGAGATAGAAGAGCAATGTGAATCGTGTGTGTTGACCGAAGTGATAGCAAAATCGAATAAACCTCAAATTTTAAACAGTTAAACACATATAACACATAAAAGCAACGAATCATCCGAGTCGCAACTGCGGCTCAGAATCGAAAACACATGAAAATCGAGAGATAGATTGTCTGCGGCTACTCGACATTGACTACCCAAAGCGGTTCGACTATTCTCAAATGGACTTGTCGTCACCTTTCGACCTTTGGGATCGTGTTTTTGCCTCGATTCTTGGGCATCCAGCATGCATTCCCTAGGTCATACTTGTGAGTTCAGGTCGTTGGAGTCCGTCGAGGCTTTGGTGAGATGAGTAAAAAGTTGGGATAAGTTACCAAGGTTCGGGTTTCACCCCTGGCTTAGCAATTTCTTCCTTGTTTTAATAAAATTGAGGAGATTATTCATCAAAATATGGATTTCACTCCTGATTTGGTATAATTCTCCTCGTTCGTTATTGAAAAAGTAACGAAGAATCCTTCGATAGTTAGATAAAACAGCATTGATCCAGCAACTTAGTCGGGAGTTTACAGTTTTCACACCTGATCCTGACCAAATCGCCTTCTCATTATTGAAAATTTGAGTGTAGTGATAGTGTAGAATAGCAGGATTTAGCGTATACGCTTGGTCTGTTGGTTCCTAGCTATAGTCCAGGTCTCTAAGACAGCGACCCGGACTAGGTCGTGTCTAGCCTAATTCCCTATAGTTATGGCTCTTATACCAATCTGCCACACCCCAACCGATGGCGGAATCATCGGGGCATGGCACTGAGCGAAACAGATTGTCCAGAAGTTTCCATAACAACTATCATCACTATTTAGTTTAAATAACACGTCCCATACCGTGTCCCAAATAATAAAACAAATTATTACAGATAACAACCAGTCAAATATTCTGTTCCGACAACTCAGATTTAAATGAATAATATAAATATTGTCCAAATGCTCCTAAAGACCCGGTCGGAAAAGATCTACAGACAACTATGCTCTAGACGCTTGTTCCTGACAGACAACTATTTGTTGGGGGGCTCTAGAGCTTTATTCTAGCCTCGCTTTCCTAGCAAGCAAACATCTTAAACACCTGTCACATACGTTAAAATATAGTCAATACATATAATGTAGAGGTGAGCATACAAGTTTGATAATAGCATAGTAGAGTCCGAATAGTTTACACAAAACCAGCACGTACACAGAGGAAAACGAAGCATGTTAATTATCGACATGGATCTATCGATACCAATGACTGCGGGTTGACTGTCCGAGACAGTTCGCAATACATGATTACCACCATAATCCATGCAAGTAATTATCCTTAAGAACCCCCGTGTGAACGGGTGCTGAGTCCAAACTATAGTACTACGTCGTTAAGGCAGGTAGACAGCATTCCACATGTAAACATAACAACAAGCATTCATTTAGTCACGTAATACATGCGAATCGGTTGGCGTTCAAATAATTGAGTAGTGTGATCGATTGTGTTTTGATATAAGTAACGTATGTAACACTCAAAAGTGCTAAAAGCAAAAAGGGATCGAGTATACTCACAGCGATTGGTTGATGGATTGAAGGGAGCGCTCGAGAGTAGGGTTAGCCTGAATAGTTCGATATCATAACAATGAGTAACACGTAGAATGGAAACAAATGATGAAGGGTCGAACAGCCTGGTCGATCGAACAGCAGGTTCGATCGGATGGGTTGTTCGTTCGGTTAGACAGTCCGTTTGGAGAGTCTGTTCGATCGGCCGGTTGGCTCGATCGGTTGGACTGTTCGAGTGGATTGTTTCTTCCTTTGAGTAGGATATGTTTGTGTATGATGGTTTGACCTTTTGAAGTTTTCGTTGTAGTATTTGAGAACATGAAGTGTTCTTACCTTTCAGGTCGATCGTTCGAACGGTTTGTTCGATCGGCCGGCTTAACCGATCAGTTAGACACTTCGATAGTGAGTCCTTAGCTGGATGTCACCTGATCGATCGAACAACATGTTCGATCGGGTGGCACTCCATACTACTACGAGTTGTAAATCGATTAAGGGTTGAAGCATAGTATCTCATGATCCGATGAGTAATGTTTACCAAACGGTCGTTCGGTCGGACATTACTTCGTTCAATACCATACCTCATGAAATTGTCAAATTGTGGGGCCATATGCTAGCCGATCGGCTGGCCTGGTCGATCGGCTGACATGTCCGATCGGTTGGGCTGTCCGTTCGGACAGCCTAACCGTTCGGTCAGCATCCTGACCTGGTCGGCCTGTTCGTCTAGCACTTGGCTGTTCTGATTATTTGACGTTATATCGAGGTAGTTTGAGAACAAGCTGAACCATGGGACTTTCGTTCTTACTTGTTTCCCCTGCTCGGACAAGAATCACCTAAGTCCGGCCGGTGAACTGTTCGGAACGGTAGTTTGAGGTTTAACCCGAAGTCGGTGAACCTCGTAGATAGAATCCGAATCTTGAACCACTCATCCACTAGAATGATTGGTGAGTTGACTCAAGCTCCGTTCCTACCGGTTTGAAGGCATTGAGTCTAAAAGAGTTGAAAGATAGTTGGAAACTCTTTCTTTCAATCCTTCACGCCATGTGAATGTTCAGATCTATGGTAGATCTTAGTTTGTTTATGTGGAAATCGGTTAGATCCAAGCCATTCATGGTGGAATGAGGCCAAAACATGATGTTCTTGAAGAACACCATGATGACATCATCCTAGAATGCTTAGATCTTGATGATTTCACGGTTTGAAATCAAGATTCAAAAGATAGAAAGGTGTAGGAGTGTGTAATGATCAAGTAAGTACAAGATTTAGGATGAAAACTTACCGGAATCGGAAGAAATCTGAGAAAAGAAGGGGAGCACGAGTTGGTCGGTCAGAGAGTTTCCAAAAGTGGAAAGAATAACAATGACAACCCTATTTATAGGCTTCCCAAAGAGGAAAGGGCTGGCCAATCGGCCAGGCATCCCGATCGGACAGCCTGCTCGATCGGACAGTCCGTCCGATCGGCTGCGCTGTTCAATCGGCTGATAGCCTGATCGATCAACAGCCTGGTTCGAGTGTTCGGTGCGACGATTTCTGATATTTCGATTTCGATTGAAGATGATACGAATACGATAGAATTTCCTATGAAATTACTTTCAGTCCCAATCACTATATGTAACATACAATCATCTACATCTAGCATAGTCTCTTCTCTGCCAATTATCTCGACTTGATTTCGATTGAGTTCGGTTGAGTTTCGAGTTTCGATTGATCACCACACAATACATAAAGTAAACATGCACAAGTAACACATAAGGCACACACACACGTATAATAACAACCAAATTCGCATAGTTCGAGCTTCGAGTTCGATGATGGTTTGATCGGTTTGATTATTGATTAGTTAATTTTATCGCATTGTTACTTCCTACTATTCACAGTCGTAAATCGTCTCGCGTCGATTAAACATTCGATTACTTCGATTCCTTTGATAGAAAACACTTACTCCACATAATACAAATAAAACATAAAATAGACTATTTACAGTCAAAGAAGTCAAAGTTGACTTTGACTTTGACTTTTACTTTGACATTCGAAAACACGGGGTGTTACAAATATTATGGATGGAAAGACAGGTTCGAAAATTGGGTTCAAGCAAATCATTTAAGGTCTTGGGAATGTATTGAAAAGAAGTATGTTAAACCTCGTACAGATGTGGGTGTTATCAAAACTATTTCTGAGTTGTCGGAAAAAGAACGAGACATGTACAAAGCAGAAAAGATGATGATTAGTTTATTACAGCAAGCTGTGAAAGAAGACATCTTCATATTACTTCAACACGATAATACTTCACGCTCAATTTGGGAAGCACTTCGAGTTAATTTTGAGGGAAGTACGGATATGATCAAAAGTAAGAAATCATTGTTAAAGAAAGAATTTGGCTTGTTTACGAGTTTGCTAGGTGAAACTACAAAGAAGCTGATTGAAAGATATTGTCATTTAGTGCGTTCAATGTCGCTGTTGGATATCACTAAAGATCGAGAAGAATGGGTTGACAAATTAGCTGATGCTTTACCTCAGAAAGAATGGGGTACATATTTAATGATTTTAAAGAACACTGGAGAATATGATAAATTGACAATTTCTAAGTTTATTGAAAAGCTTGAGGGACAAGATCTTGAACAAGAGAAGATTGCTAGAATGAACAATCCAAGTGGTCAACAACATATTAAGATGTATTACAAAGGGGGTGTTCAGAATGTTGAAGAAAGTCCAAAGGTCCAAACAGCTTTTAGTGCAGAAAACTCATCTGGATCAATCAATCAAAGTCCAAAAAGCAACAGTGTTTTTTCTTCATACTTGAATGTTAGTCCGAATGTTTCAACCTCAAGTCATCAGTTTCAAAGCTCAAACATCAGTAATGGTCATGTTTTACACTGCAACAACGCGTTGCATCTTCAGAACGGTCAAAATTTTTCTGAAGAAGTTGCTAAAGGTCATATGGCATTACTTGCTACAGTATTAGAATCATATGAGGGATTGGTTGCAGGAAGGATCGTGTTAGTGCAATACGTCTATTGACTTCGTCTTGTATCATGTAATGTAATAGGATATGATAGAATAT
Organism: Helianthus annuus; assembly: GCF_002127325.2. Taxonomy (NCBI): domain Eukaryota; kingdom Viridiplantae; phylum Streptophyta; class Magnoliopsida; order Asterales; family Asteraceae; genus Helianthus; species Helianthus annuus. Next base: position 118,315,364 of record NC_035436.2, read on the forward strand.
CCAGTGCACGAGGTTCGAGAACTGAAAAGTGGTGGTTAAGCAAGTAGGTCCGCTTATATGGACATTGTCCATATGAGCGAACCACAAAGCAACTAGGTCCGCTCATATGGATGACCATATAAGCGAACCACACACATCACACAGGTCCGCTCATATGACATGGTCACATAAGCGAACCTGTATCACTATAAATAGTGCACTGGTTAGTTCATTTGGTAACCGTTCTGAAAGTGTAACGAAGTGCTGCCAAATTGCTTCCAGGTTGTAAACATTGTCAAGAATCAATATAAGAAGCATTATATTTAGTTTGAGCGTCTGATTCACTGATTCCGCCTTTGAATTAGATAAACGACTCTTCTGATCGACTCATTCAGGGTCAACGACGATCCAACAAGTGGTGTCAGAGCACAGGAGGAAGAGTTTAGCTCAAATTGGATTCGTTTTCTGTCTTCTACACCTTCTTTTTCAATTTGAACAAGTTTTCACGGTTAAAATCGGACAAATTTTTCACAGAATGTGTATTAGTGGATAATAACAAACCCTTGAAACTTTCAGACTAAAATTCGAACTAAAAATGGAGAAAATGCACAAAATACTCTTTGATTGTAGGTTCGCCCTTTCGGACATCAGATAGATTCGCTCGTGAGGTTCGCTCGAAAATACCTAGATCCGCTTGAAATTCAAAGGTTCGCTCATGAGATCCGCTTGAAATTGCCTAGTTTCGCTTATTTGAACTGTGTAGTTCCGCTCATCCAGACAATTTGAGATTCGCTCGAAAGAACATCTTAGGTCCGCTTATTCGAACTTGTAGATCCGCTTGAACAGACTGTAGGTTCGCTCGAACAGTCACTTACTAGGTTCGTTCGAACAGACATAATCTGGTCCGCTCATTTATCAACAAGAGATCCGCTTATTCTGTCCAATCAAGTTCGCTTATTCCATCAAATTGTTTGGTTCGCTTATTCGGTCAAAGTGGTCCGCTTATTTATCTTATCTGGGATTCGCTCGTTCGTTCAATCTGATTTCGTCCAATTGTCAAGATCATTTCACGACAATCGAGTGACAGTGTATTTCAAATTACTTGATATTGTTTAAACTGATTAAGTTTGTTTGTTTGCTTCCAGGTCATTGACTTTCAGGTGATTAAAAACGTCAAACAACGGCGAAGAGTTCTACAACACATTCTACAACGCGTTCACTTCCGAATCGTCAGATAGAAGATCTGAGATGAAAGAATATTCAAGAGAAATTTCGGAGAATTTGAAGTTCGAAAACATGTACGGAAGTCAACAGAAGCCACCAAAGTTGATGGAAGTCGAAGACTATAATTGGTGGAAAAACAGATTTGAAGGCTGGGTTAAAGCATTTGCTCCTGAAAGCTGGTTAAAGCTGACAAATGGATACATTGAACCAGTGAAAGAGGGATGAGAGTTGATAGATCCAAAAGATTACACTGACATTGATTTAAAAAGTGTTGTGGCTGAATCAAAAATGATAAAGTTGATTAAACAGTCAGTGAGAGAGGATATCATCTCTTTACATGTACAGGAGAAAACTTCAAAAAGTTTATGGGAAGCGTTAGGGAAAAAGTGTGTTGGTAGTAATGAAATTGTTAAAAACAAAAAGAAATTGTTGCGTAAAGAGTTTGATGTGTTCAATTGCATGAAAAATGAATCTGTTTGTAAGATGATTGAGAGATTTGGACATCTGAAAATGGAGCTAGCCAGATATGAAATCTCATATCCTGAAGAAGAGATGGTGGATAAATTGTTTGATGCATTGCCCAATGATCAAGATTGGCAATATTTTGCTCTTATGCTGAAGAATACAATCAAGCTTGGTGATTTAAAGGTTGATTTGCTGATTGAAAGGCTTGAAAGTCATGAGTTGGAGATAAAAAGATCGAAAGTCAACAGTCCAGCTTATTAGCAGAATGTGGAATTGTATTACAGAGGAAATATATCACAAGCTGGGTCTCCAAAAACAACATTCTCTGCAGAAAGCTCGATTTCAGTGAACAATGAAAATCTTCACAGTGGTTTTCACAGTGGTTCTTCTTCAAACGCTTCAGACCAATCTGCTTCAAAGAAACTATTCCAGTGTAATATCGCAGTAGATTTGAAGAATGGACAGAACTTCAGCGAAGAATCGGCAAAACAACAGATGGTCTTCTTGGCGTCTGTACTTGAATCGTATGAATGCCTCGTTGTAGGGAAGATTGGCAATACCAATTTGACGAAAGAAGATTATGATCAGCTAGACCCCAAAGAGATGGAACTTATGGATATAAGATGGTGCATGGCCAGTGCGGTTCGTCGAGCACAGCGGTTCATGGAGATCACGGGGAGAAAGTCAATTGGTGGTCCATCTACAAAATTGGGTTTTGATAAATCCAAAGTGACATGCTTCAAATGCAAACAAAAAGGTCACTTCAAGCGCGAGTGCAAAAATGCGTATGCTGCTGATGAATCTGAGAATCCGTTCAACGAAGATTATTACAAGAAAGCGATATACCATCAGAACAAGTCTGAGCCACCAAGGTGAAACAGTAAGAAGAAAAATCAAGAGCGCTTGCAGTTATCTACGGCGATGAAGGATATGATTGGAGCAAAGAAGTTTTACCTGAAAAAGATGCTGTTGGGTATGCTTTTGTTGCTGATGCTGATCCTGACGGGTGGTGGAAAGCAGACTATGCAAGATGAGAAATTGGGAAATTAGATGAACCTTTCAAAGAAGCCCAAAGAGCCAAACGATGGAATGATGAGTTAGAATGTTACATGGATCCACGGGGTAATCCGGTTGTTGACCCTTCAAAAGTGGATTTCAAAGCTGTAACAAATCTACTTCCAAGGCAAGCTACTTTCAACACACGAAGATTATCTGATAAAGAGTATTTGCCTGACTTGGAGAAGAAGATAAGAGAGGTTTTTGATGCAAGTCTACCGAAGGTGGTAGACATGAGAAAGAGAAAAGAAGAAGAATTGAAGAAGTTAATTGAAGAAGTGAAGGCTGATGCGAAGACTGGTGCTGAAAAAGTACAAAAATCTGAAGAGAAAGGAAAAGCTGAAGAGAAAGAAGGAAAAGAGGAGAGGGCAATGGTAGATCAGAAAGTTGAGAAAGAAGATTTGGTACTGAAAGAAAATGAGGTAAGAAAATCTTCTGACTCATCGAATGTTGATAAAAATGAAAACAAGTGCAGGAATTGCATAGAAGTGTGCAAAGCCTGTACAGAAAAAGATGACATCATAAAAATAAAAGAGAATGAAATGAATAAACTTGAAGATGTTTTAAAAATGAAATGTAAAGAAAGAATTGAAACAGAAGAAAGTTTAAAATTAAAAGTTGAGAAGTTAACACAGAAATGTCATGATTTTGAAGAAGAAAATAAGATTTTGAAAGAAAAATGTGCCGCAAAATGTGTTGATTGTGTTGAGAAAGAATCTAAATTTCTTGAGTTACAAAAACAATATGATTCTATAAAATGGTCGAGTCAGAGAGTACAAGAAGCTTATGATACTTTGAAGAGCCAAGTCAAAAGTTTTGATCAAAGATTGTCAGAAACTTTAATCACTAAAGAAATGTATGAAAGAAAGGTTAAAGAAAAAGCAGATTGAATTGAACAAATGTGTTGATGAAATTGCTAATCTTAAACAAGTCTTGGCTGAAAAAGAAAAGATTGTTACAAAACTTCAAAGTTATCATAACTCTTCGTACATTCTCGAACGCATTTTCAACATCACACCAGATGACAAAGATACTGATAAGTGTAAAAAGGGTATTGGTTCAGAATTTCATCAGGTACCACCACCATTGAGAAACAATTATACTTTTTAGGATGAGGAAAAGGTGGCAAAGGGTTTGAACATAGCTGGCCAATTACCTGACAGTATCGATGTGACTTACACCAAATCTGATGATGCTGATGATTCAGAGGTGGTAAGTAAGGTGGTTGATAGTGTTTTGAAAGATGAGTCTGCAAAAGGTAAGTCTGAATCACAGGATGAAGATGAAGGAAATCTTTATGATGGTTATCTGAAAAACACAAAATCCGAGAACAATTTGAATGATGATTCAAAGGAATTGGTTTATACCATGATTGGATCGGACAAATTATTCTTAGATGTTGTATTCCCGATTCAGAATGTGATTTCAGAAAAGGTTGATAAAGTTTTCGAAATGGTTGAGATTCAAAAGTCTGAGATCCCGAAGTTTGCTGGTAAAGGTCATTAATCTTTTTATAACAAACCTGGTTCTAAGAAGAAAAACATGAAGGCTGGTTTGGGTTATAAAAAGAAACAGAATGGGAATCAAAGTAAACAACAAAATTTGCAACAAAAGATGAATTTTGTTCAAGGGAAAAACTTGAAAGAAGAGGAAAAACTCAAATTTAGACAACAGTCTAATGAGGAGTTTGATGTTATGAAAAAGAAACAACAACAGGCCAAGGATGTTTCAAAGAAAGTGTGTTTTAAGTGTGATCAAATTGGACATGTTGCACGAAAGTGTCCAAATCCAAAGCCCGTTGATGTTAAAGAACAGAAATCTGAGAGTGGGAAACCAAGGTCAACCAGATTTGATTCGAGACAAACTTGGAGGTATACTACAAACAAGTTTGCCTCAAATCAAAATTGGAAATCAAACCCGAACAGGTTCAATTCTAGACAGACCTGGAACTTTCACACACCCAGATTGAGAACAACACAGAGATGGAGAACATCTGTCGATATGACAAAACCTCAAGAGTTTTGGAAACCACGTGTTGCTCAAAAACAGAAGATTGCAAAACAGACAAATTTTTACAAACGAGGAACACCAACAAGTCAAACATGGTCTGTTAAAAAACATGTCAATCCAGTAAAAGAAGAAAAAGTTGAGGTTAAAATTGATGATGTTTTTGAGAAAAATGACAGGAATTATCCGGTTTTACATGGAAGAATTCATGTTCAATTACCTGAGTCTAAACAGGCTTGGGTTGCTTTGTTCAAATGATCAAATTGTTGATTGTGCAGGTGCTCAATGGTGCTGAAGATTGTGAGATAGTTGGTTGGAGCAGCCTGGCACAGGAAGAGGTTGAAGAACCCTGGTTTTGTGTCAAACAGGGAGTTTATTTGTTGATTTGTGTACTGTGTGTATTGTTTGTTGTTAAGTTTGTTTGAATAAGTGTTGATGGACTACGCCGAAACCCTCATGGCTGAACAAGCATGATTACTGTCACAGATTGAAGCATGGTTTTCTAACTGTCAAAATCAATGGGTTGTAAATCATGGGGGTACTATATGCTAGATTTTCTGCAAATCAGAGCACTTTAAGCAGAAAATGGATGGCGAGACAAAGCTATCAGTATCGGTTTGTCAAATTTTCTTTAATGATTTTGCATTTTAGGGGGAGAAATATTGTCAGAAAAATACAAAAACATTAGAAAATTTGTAAAAGCCAAAAACATGATAAAATTCAAAAATTTGAGTTTTGCGTAAAAAGAGGAAATGATAGTACATCAGTAGACAGTTACGGTATGCTAAAGAATTGTAAAGAATTAATAAGCGTTAAACAGTCTCAATGATGATATGTCGATAGGTTTTTATACACTTAGTAAACTTTTTCGGGATATAAACCTAAATTCAAACTTGCTTATTTCGTGGGGAACGCTACTTGGATATATAGGTAACCCCTGAAATCTCGTTTGAAAGGTCTCGTATTCTGATATACTAGGTTTTTATACTCTATGATATCTGGGGTATTATTCCTGGACTTCTGCTGAACGGTAGTTCTGACCTAGTCCTTGGCTAATACTTTCACCTAAATGCTTGAAACATAGCATAAACCTTCAGCATGCAGATGAAACAATAAAATTGATAGTCGCTGCTGTTGTAACAAAAAGATCCTCTAAAGGGGACATACCAAAAGTCGAAACTGCTATCTCTTTGCGCATACGGAAGTATCGACCTGAGATCCCTCAGTCCTCGCATACCTAAATTATATACAGATATCATTGTAGTATTCTCACCTGTAAGACTGAATATTGAGATTCTGGATACGGGAGTATATTCAAGAGGTGGGACACATGAATGAGTTTAAGTTCTTAAAAACACCTAAATCGTATCTTGAATTAGTTGAAATTTGTATGAAAATTTAAGTGGATAAGTATATCGACAATCTAAGTGAATTGTTTAATTCTTAATTTGTAATTAAGCTCAACGGTACTTGTAACTTGTCAAAAACTGATATGATCCTTTGTCGCATACTCAAACAAAAATATTGTCTGTAAATATGTTTGTACATACTTCTTTACTGCTTTATATTTTCAGAAAATACAAAAAGATTTTGATTTCTGCTTTATTTTCGATAAACCGATGTCTGAGTTGCTGAGTTTCAAAATCTAAGAAAGCTGATTGTGTTTCTAAAAATAAAACAAGTTCATTAATTTGATACTTGAATTAAAATCAGAAATTTCAAAAACAGTTTGTGATATCTCCAATGTCATTAATTTGGACTTGGATGATAAACGGTGAGGAAGTTGGATTCTTTAATGCTGCCATATTTGTTTGAGTTGGTTGATAGGGAGAGTAGATTAGAGGATTTGATTGATGATTTTAAAATGTTATTACTTATCATTTGTATGAGTGATTGCAGGAAAGATCCAGACTACGATCCCATAAGCAAAGTCTGAGGGGGAGTCTGATGACAAGCTGAAAGAGAGTATGAGCTTGTAGCTGGAAAGCTAGGTGCCGATCCCTAAAAGCACGAAAGCTTGACGAGAGGGGGAGCCAGCTGACAAAGGAAAAGTTGATGATAGTGCTAATGATGAGATCTTGGTGAAAAAGTCAAAAGAGAGAAGATGATTAAAGAGAAAGATTGAAGGATACTTACATTGTTACAATCTGAACAAGATGGCAAAATGATCAAGACTGAAGAGGTGGCATAACAGAGAATGGTCACTGAAGACTTCGTCAATATTCGAGGGGGAGTCTGTTAGTGCAATACGTCTATTAACTTCGTCTCGTATCATGTAATGTAATAGGATAGGATAGAATATCCAGTGCACGAGGTTCGAGAACTGAAAAGTGGTGGTTAAGCAAGTAGGTCCGCTTATATGGACATTGTCCATATGAGCGAACCACAAAGCAACTAGGTCCGCTCATATGGATGACCATATAAGCGAACCACACACATCACACAGGTCCGCTCATATGACATGGTCACATAAGCGAACCTGTATCACTATAAATAGTGCACTGGTTAGTTCATTTGGTAACCGTTCTGAAAGTGTAACGAAGTGCTGCCAAATTGCTTCCAGGTTGTAAACATTGTCAAGAATCAATATAAGAAGCATTATATTTAGTTTGAGCATCTGATTCACTGATTCCGCCTTTGAATTAGATAAACGACTCTTCTGATTGACTCAGGGAAAAAGGACATTTTAAGAGGGAATGTACCAATTCAGAAGCAGGTGGAGCTCAGAATCCGTTCGGGAATAATGATTATTATCGGAAAGCTATATATCAACAAGTTGCTCAACAACCGTATCAACAACAAGAACCACAAACTGCACATGCTAAGAAGGCGATCGAAGAGTCAACAAAGAGAGCTTATTATGGTATAATAGATCAAGATGATGAGAAAGTAGCAGAAGGTTTTAGCTGGGACAAATATATTCCACCTGATTCAAAGTTAGTAGCATTCATTGCACAAGTAGTTCAAGAACCAGATTTGATGAAAGAATGGATGAAAGTGTTTGACAATAATGAGAAAAATAAAGATGGAGAGTGCCTCTTCAGAAGAAGATTCAGAACAGACACAAGTGTTTGATCAATCATCAACTGATAGTAGTGATGATGAAGAAGAAACTCAAATAAATATTGGAAAAACTCAATTATCTCCTGAAAGTTTCAAATTTTATTTTGTACTCGAATTCCCATGGGTTCTCCTATTCCAACCGTTCCATAATTTTGAAAATGCAACCTGAGAAAGAACATGCGAAAAAGTCAACATAAAGTTTAGTGAGTTCATAGTTTGTTTTGAAAAGATTTAAAATAAATCGTTTTGATAGCCGGTTTAAAAGTTGTTGAGAAAATATAGAAAAATCATTTTCTCGGCATGATATATGAAAACTGTGAGTCTAGCCCATGAGAGAGAATGGGCCGAGCCCAAAAGAGTCTTTGTAAGCAGGACCAACTCGTCCCCTTACTTGTACATAAGTTGAAAACGTTACCAAAGTTTGTAAATCCATGTATTTGTGAGTTTCCATCAAATGAATCTTAAAAACATTTGAAAACTTGAGTATCAAAAGCTGGTATGTAAGCATCTATGAACCTAATGATCATTAATGTGTAGCTAAGACATTAATATGTGTGACGACATAGGAAGCACTCAACCCGGTAGACGATTTAAGTGTCGATTCACTTCGACAAGGACACAAAAGCACTCTAAGTGGCCGCACAAGGACCGTGAGTGGGGCTCGCCCGTACTCGATAGATCAACCCCCTGTTCCGTGGTTCTTAAAAGGATTAATGGTGCCTAAGTTAGCGCCTATTCGCACGTGATCCAAGAATTCATTCCATAGCTTAATCATACCCTAGTTAACATGTATATTCAAAAGATAAGGGGGACACAAAACCATTGGGTTGTCTCGTTTTTCGTACGCAGACCAACCCAGTCCTGTTGTTGTAACTAGGACATTCATGTCTCTAGTGATGAAAATCATGCACTTTTCGTAAATACGCATGTGTTTTGTACAGCCGGTATGTTTAGTCTAAATCGTTCGTAAACCACTTGAGTTCCTTGAAATCCATTCGTAACATGGTTTAGAAATATGAGTTTTTGTTTATCAAAAAATTGTTTGCATTTGCAAAACTTGCATGTCTTTCCACCCCCGAAAACATTTATAAAAATGTAAAACCGTAAAAAGTGGGGGTTATGAACTCACCTGGATGTTCCTGTGCAAAGCTAGCTTAGCGTGATTCCGAAGTGTTGTTCCAAGAACGTGAATTAGCTAGCGTGCATCTATAGTATTCCTAACAGGGAATAACTTATTAGTTTCTAGTTTAAACGTAGCTAAACTACGTGTCCGAGCTCTACCGAGTCGTTATCAAAACGACTCTACGAAGGTGTTATTATTTCGATTTAGAATAACCAATTTCTGGTTATTTGATCCCGTTTACTATCGGGATAAAACTAAGTCTCGAGAACGACTTACTTTTTGAATGGTTTAGAATATATATATATATATATATATATATATATATATATATATATATATATATATATATATATATATATATATATATTTACATATTTAAATATAAATATACGTACGGCATCGTGTTAGTGGTCATGATTAGAAATACGTAGGTGGATAGCGGGTCGTGTCGTCGTAGTTGTCGTAAGATGGAAATAAAAGTGTATATATATGTATGTATATATACATATATTTTAAGTCGTGACGTTTGAAATATAAACTCAGAATTCAGTCGTTTGAACTAAATATAAAACTATATTTAGTTCGTAAGAAAGTTTAAAATCGACGTTTAAAACAAATATAACGTAGATAGCTTGGAGAAACTAAAGGAGAACCGAGCAGCGAAAGAATAGAAAAAGGTAAAATGCAAGAGTGTTGCTCAGGAAAAGAGTTTTGAACAGAGTAAAGAAGTTAAAGTTGCTGAGAAAGTAGTTGAAGCTGAGAAGGTAGTTGAAGTTGAGAAGATAGTCGAAGTTGAGAAGAGAGTCGAAGTTGAAAAGATTATTGAAGTGGAAAAAATTGTTGAGATCACAAAGCCTTGTCTAAAATGTTTGGAACCATGCAAACATTGTGAAGAAAAAGATGAGAAGTATAGTGAGCTTGACAAGATGAAAGAAAAATTATTGTTCGATGTTAATTACATGAAAGAGTCGTATGATGTGTTGAACAGAACAGTGAATAGTTTGCAAAAGACAAATTCAGAAAGAGAAGATGCTTTAACCATGATGAATGAAGTGATGATGTCTAAGCAGAAGGCTATCAATCACTATATTGAAGAATGTGCAAAGTTGAAGCAGGAATTGGAGACAGAAAAGATTGAGAATGAAAGAATCAGACGATTGCTGCAAAGTTATTCTAGTTCTGATTATTTGATTGACAGAATTTATCCAACTGTTGAAGGTTTTGAAGCATTTCAAGATGAGAAGCCAAAAGAGAATGACACTGGTAAGAAACAGAGTGTCATTTACAACAAGTGTCCACCTCCGATCTGGGAAGGTTATTCTCCCAGAAAACCAAATGAGGAGCTAGTAAAAAAGGCAGTCAATATAAAATTGAAGTCTGAAACAACTGATGAATTACCAGAAAACATGGACGTCACGTTCACATCGTCTGACACTGATCATGAATCTGAGTTAATAAAAAAGGTGGTCGATCAAGTGTTGGATAAAGATGAGGAATCAGAGTCAAAGTCCGAATCAGAGAGTTCGAGTTCGTCGGTCAACAGTTCAAAATCGTCGGTCAAAAGGGTTTACAATAAAGAATTTCTGTTATCAAAATCTAATTTGAATGATGAACCAATCAAAGTGGCTTATACTTTGAATGATTCAGACAAATTATATTCTTATGAGGAATTTCTAATAAGAGGTGTTAAAACTGAAATGATTAAAAAGGTTTTCAAATTAACAGAAATTAATATTTCTGAAATAAAAGATATAAATCTTACTGAAAAACCTAAAAAGTACACCTCAAGAGTTCAACAAAGACTAAACAAGAAAAAGGGTTACAGTTCTAGTTCTGATTTTCAAAAGAAACCAAAGCATAAAAGTAATTTCAAAAAGAAAGGATTGGGTTTTACTTCACCCGAAAATTATAAAAATGAGAAAATTTCTAAAACAAAAATAGTATTTGTTACAGGGTCAAGTTCTGAGGAAGAAGCAAAGAGCTCATTCTGGAAGCAATCAAACAAATCGTTCTTTGTAGAAAAACATAAACATGAGAAAAATGGAGTTCATCAGAGAAAGGAGACAAGAACCTGTTACAGATGTCAAGAAGTTGGTCACATTGTCTGGAATTGTCCAAAGACTACCAACACAAAACAGGAAGTTGTTTCTGAATTCAAAGAAAAAGTTGTTGATAAAACCGAACCACCAACTGAAAAATTCAAAGTGTTAAAAATTCAACATATGAAGTTGGTGAATGTTCAAAAAGGTTTTACAAAAGAAGGGTGAATCTTAACAACCAAACATGGGTTTCTAAGAAAATAGATGTGAAATCTGGCGATGAATCAGACTCGTCAAAGTCAGAGGAGCCACAAGTTGAACTTAAAAGTGATAACTCAGTTCCTCCAATGGATGATGTCAATTTTCCACCATTGAGAACTGAAAATTTTAAACAAAAAGTTGAAAAAGTTGAGATCTCGAACCAATTCTTTTCTGAAAAGAAAGAATTTGATGTCAAGAAAGCGTTCAATGAGAAAGTTACAAACAATTTTGGAAAAATGGTCGAAGGTAAGGCCAAAGGGGTAAAAGATTTTTATGAAGAAAAAAGAAATGTTCAAACCCCGAGTGAAACTGAGAAGGTCACACCCAAAGTTGGTCAGGCTTGGGTGTCTGTATTCTTTACTTAAAAATCCTGACTTACCGGAGCTCCCAAGTTGGTAATCGTGGAGCAGGAATCGGCATCATTCTTGAATGTGTTTGAAAAGCCTACAAGTGGTAAAACTCAAAATTTTCATATGTCAACTTACAAGTGGTATTGGTTGATAAGTGAATCTATAAGTGGGTTTTCACCTACAAGTGGTTAATCAAGGTCATTAAGTTGAACTTGATTTAACTTTCATTCAAGTAATTGGAAAACAATGTGATGAAGTTAACCCCTAACCTACAAATGGTTTGTAAAAATCAACAAAACTTTTTTTCCGGAAATACCATTCTGATTAAAAAAAACTTAAGTGTTTTGAAATCATAATGGGAAAATAGTTTGTTGTCAGGGGGAGTTCTGATTGTTTATGCCAAGTGGATGGCGATTTTAAGCAATTCACATCAGTTTGTCAATTTATTTGTACAGTTTATTTTCAAATTTTCCTTGAAAATCAAAAATTGAAACATATTTTTGATTTTAGGGGGAGTAAAAATTTTTAGAAATTTCAAAAATTTGAAAAATCCAAAAACATGATAAAATCTCATGTGATAAATCCAAAAATTGAGAAAATTGAAAAAGAGTTTTGTTGAGAAAAAGAGGAAATGATAGTACATCAGTGGACTATCACAACATGCTAAAGAATTGGAAAGTCAAATGTGATAAACGATCTCACTGATAATGTGCTAGTAGGTTTTTACACATTCAGTAGATTGTTTTCGAGATATAAAGCTAAATATCAAACTTGCTTATTTCGTGGGGAACATCTCTCAGATATATAGGTAACCCCTGAAATCTTGTTTGAAAGACTTTCTATTTCTGACATACTAGGTCTTTGTGCGTGGTGATATCTAGGGTATTATACCAGGACTTCTGATTTTGCGGGAGCAATAGCCTAGTCCTCGTATAATACTTTGCATTGCTTTAATCATAAAGCTCACCCTCAGCATAAAAAATGATGAAACATTGCAAAATGCTAATTATGTGCTGTTGAAGAAAATATCCCCAAACGGGACACACCAAAAGACGAGCCATCATCTCTTTGTCTGAACGGAAGTTATAACCTGAGCTCTCATGGTCTCGCATTACCCGTTTACAGATATCATTAGTCTACATTCACCTGTAAGACTGAATATAGAAGCCTGGATACGGGAGTATATTCTGAGGTGGGACACACGAATAAGTTTGAGTGGTTAAAACACTAATATCGTATCTCGAAACAGTTGAACTTTGTGTGAAAATTTAAGTGGATCTGTATACTGATAGTCTAAGTGAATCGTTTAGAACTTAAAATGTTGAAACCTTAACGGTGTTAGTGATATGTCTAAAAACTGATATGATCCTCTTACACAAACTCACAAAAATATTGTATGTAAATATTTCATTACTGCATTTCATTAAAAACTAAATCCAAAAAGATTTTTAGTGTGTTTTAGCATAAATTTTTGAAAATTCAAAAATATTTTTCGACAACTGATAATGAAAAGCTGATTTTCAAAGTTCCGAGTGCTAATCATGATGAACAGGTTTGGGAGAGTTTGTTTGAAAAAGAAAAATGATATGCCTACAAGTGGTCATCAAAGATTGTGAATGAGAAATCATGTTTTGAGTTGTTTCTACAAGTGGTAAGCAGAGAATAAATTTGTCAAATTTTAAAAAATTGTGAAATTTATTGTGAGATTGAGGATGTGCAGGATAGCTAGGTTCCCGATTATGAGTGTTACAGAGAGCCAGGTTACGATTCTGAACCTGTGAGTTTGAGCCAGATTAGATCAACATCCAAGAGGGAGATTAGTTGCTGATGCTGAAGAACTTAAGGAATCAAGAGATCTGATCAAGAGAAGATAGAGTCAGATTGAGATCCTGGAAGAGAAATAGAAATAGAGATTGAGGATACTAACATTGTCAGATACTTCGGAAAAGAGCAAGAAGACTGATAAAGACTTAAGACATTGAAGACTCGACACTGAAGACTTCGTCAACATCCAAGGGGGAGTCTGTAGGTGCATATGTCTGTCGACTTCGTCTTGTATCGAGTCTTGTAATAGATTAGAAATATCAGGGCACGAAATACGAGAAATGTGTGATTGTGACCATCTCGCACGAAATGGAACAAGGGCATTTCGCACGAAATGGACATTGTCCATTTCGCACGAAATGGGTCTTGCTCATTTCGTACGGAACGGTGAGTCTATATATAGTGGCCCTGTCCAATTCATTTGTAAGGTTTTGATTCCGGAGCCGAACTGCTGCTGAAGTGTCTACTTGCTGTAAAACGCTGTTATATCAATAAACAAGACAATTAGAGTGTATATCAAGTTGTTTCAAAGTCGATACGTTAGTTTCTGCCTCTCGTATGGACTAGAACTCTTCTGAACGACTCGTTTTGGTCATGCAAACGATCCTACAGATAAAACAACATAAAATTCTGATGATTATTATTGTTCTCCTGAAGAAGATATTTTGCGAGATGGATTTAGATCAATGATGTCTCTTGACGTGTTCAATGCTTTTGCAGGTTTCTTCAGCAGCAACTCAAGATTTAGTGGGATGCAATGAGAAGAAGCAAAGAAAGAACCTGTGAAAGAAATCATCGGTTGTCGAAAGAGATGAATGAAGAAAACCTAGCTGATCTTGAAGACAAAACCATGATGGCTCATCGCGAAGAGGAAGAGAAAAAGTCTGAGACAGAAACGAAAGTTGAATAAATGATGAAAGTGAGAAATCTGAGAAAGCAGAGATTGATGAAAATGAGAAAATTGGGAAAGTAGAGAAAACTGAGTTTCAACGCAAGAAGTGCACAAAACCGTGCAAGTCCTATGCAGAAAAAAAGATGAACTTTTTAAACAAAAATGCACAGAACCATGCATAACATTTGTTGAAAAAGATGAAAAAATTAAACCAAAGTGCATGGAAAAGTGCACAGCATACACTGAAAAAGATAAGCAATTTCAAGAATTAAAACAACATAACGATCACTTGGCATTTGATTTTAAACAAATGAAAGAAGCATATGGTAAGTTGAGTAAAACAATTAATCAATTTCGTGATCTTAGCCGTGAAAACGAAGCTACAATAATGTTGCTTAAAGCTACTGTGATGGACAAGCAATAAACAGTTAATATATACACTGATAAAATCGCAGAGCTAAAACAAGAATTAGAAAAAGTAAGAATTGAGACATAACGGGTTGACAAGAAATTGATCAGTTAGTCAATTACTTCATATGTGTTAGATCACATCCTCCTAAAACCAACTAGAAAGGATGAATCTGGGGAGGATGTTAGTGGGTACGGGAACAGTGGATAGGGTTATCATCGTGCTCCACCTCCTATGAGGGAAGGTTAATATCGGAAAAAGCCAGAGGGGGTGGAAAAGGCACTAAATCTTAAGCTAAAAACTGTTCAAACAACCAATCTGATTAGTTGCCAGATGATATCGACGTGACCTACACTAAATCTGACGAGGATTGTGAGTCAGAGTTAGTAAAAGAAGTAGTCGAAAAGGTTTTGGAAAACGAGAGTGACTCCACCAAGTATCAGAGTTCAAAGTCACATTTGGAAGAAGAGGAAAGTTTTCACAAAAATTACATTCCTAAATCCGCTTCTAATTTGAATAATGATCTGAATGTTGTGATGTATAAGATGACCGGACATGACAAATTATATTCGGATGAGGAATTTCCGATCCAAAATATGAATTTGAAAAAGATCAAAAAAAATTTCAAGCTGGTGGAAGTTAATGTTTCTAAAATTGACAATTTGTCAGCTGAAAGACTTTTGAACTTTTTAAAAGACAAATCTTACTATTCCAAACCTGAAAACTTCTATTCGAACTATCAAAAGAGAAATTATAATAATGGGAGAAACAGGGCGGGATATGGTAAGTATAATCAGAATAAGAAGTTTGGAAAATCTAAGTATGTGATGAAAATGAACTTTGTTCTTGGAACAAGTTCAGAAAGTGACAAAGAATCTCAAATTTATAAAAATCAAACGAAGAGTTCTTTGCACAACAAACACAACAAAAATAGGCTGAAGGTTCCATTGTTCTAAAAGACAGCCAGACATGTTTTAGATGTAACAAAGTAGGACACATTGCTAGACAATGTCCATAAAACAAGCCTAAGCATGTTTATGTTGAGAAGAAGAAATCAGAAGATCTCAAACAAAAATCACCGATGTTTGCACCAAAACAGATCTTAAAAAGAAATAATGAATCTTCAAAAGAAAATGAACAAAAAGATTCAAAATTTTATGTGAAGAAAAATGTTTCAAAAAAGTCAAACATGGGTGACTAAAAAGAAAGAAGATTCTGAGGTTGAGAAACAAGCTTGTTTAACTAAGAAAGTTGAAAAAGTTGTTCCAAAGAATGTGACTTTTTGTGAACCAAAACCCGTAGTCCTACCAAAGACTGGTAAAGCTTGGGTTTCTCTATTTAAGTGATTGTTGTGGTGCATGTGCAGGGGCTTCCGAGGTCATTCAAAGTGGATCCTGGACAGAAGAGCATCCTGGCACATGAAGAGGACGTAGCCTGTGTATTAAAAAAAGGCTATGATGGGTTTGATTGAAATATTATTATGATATTTGAGAATATTGTGTTTTAAAAGAAAAAAAAAACTGACAAACCGTAACACAACCCTCATTGATGAGTAGAAAACTGATTTTCATACAAACTCATAGGTCAGATTTGAATTTGTATTAAAATCAATGTTTTTTTAAGTATAATTATCATAAGGGGATGGAGAACAAAAAGTGTGAAGCTAGAATAGATAGCGATTTGAAGCAAACCGCATCGGCTTGTCATTTTCTTTCTTTAAAACGTTTTGAATTTTAGAGGGAGAAAATGTGGTGAAAAATACAAGAAATTTAAAAATTTGAAAATGTACAACAACATGAAAAATACAAAAGAGTATTCGTGTATAAAAGAGGAAATGATAGTATATCAGTAGACTATCACAACACGCTTGAAAAAAAGCAAAGCTAAAAAGTTTTTTAAACGATCTCACTGATGATGTGCCAGTAGATTTCGCACATTTAGTAAATTGTTTTCGAGATACAAACATAACGAAACTTCTTAATAAGTGGGTTAACATATCTTGGATATATGGTCTTAGTACATCGAAATTTCGTTTGAGAGGTTGCATGATTCTGAGATACTAGGTCTTTATAACTAGTTGATATCTGGGGTATTATATCAGTTCTTCTGATTTTGCATTAGAAATTGCTTGAACCTGTAGAATACTTTTGCTTTAAACCCGAAAACTGCATAAAAATTGGAAGTATCGAAAGATATTACAATTGCAGTCAAAAGATTCCAAAATTGAACACCACTTATAAGTCAAGCCTTCATCTCTTTGTCTGTACGATGGTACTAACCTTAGCTCTCAAGGCCTTACACAACCCAGAGACAGATATCAATTAGGTATACCCACCTGTAAGATTGAATCTAGGGAATCTTGATACTGGAATATATTCTGAGGTGGGAAACACTGTTAAGTAAGTTCTGAGACATCTAATCTCGTATCTTGAAACAATTAAACTTTGTGTAGAAATTTAAGTGGACAAACATACTGACAATCTAAGTTAACTTGTTTAAAGCTTAAAGTTAAATTAGATCAACGGTGTTGGTGATTTGTCTAAAAAACTGATATGATCCTCTTACACAAACTCAGAAAAAATATGTCTTTAAATATGTTTGTACATAGTTATTTTTTTTCAAGAAAACAGCCAAAAAGATTCTCAGAGTGTTTTAGCATAAACTTTTGAAAAGTCAAAAAGATTTTATTTCTACTAATTTTCGACAACCGATGATGGAATGTTGATTTTTAAAATCTGAATATGCTGAACAAATCCTGAAATATGAAAAACAAGTTCTTTAATTTGAAACTTGAGATTACAAAAAACATCAGTTTGTTAACAAAGTGTTCAACCAAAGTCATTAATTTGTACTTGGTAGGCAAATCAGCTAACCATGTCATCAACTTGGACTTGGTTAACTGAATGGATTGTTAATACTGATAAAAATGTTTAAACTTTGAAATTTGAGAATGTTGATAAGTGTTTGGTTTGAAAATTTCAAAGCTTGAAATTAAAATGTTTATTTGAATGATAATGAGATTGTATAGGAAGCTGAAAGAAGGGGGGGCAAGATAAAATGTCAAATCTTAGAGATTCGGAGCATCATTCTAGGGGGAGATTACGGTTTCACCTAGAGATGTTATTTGAGGCAGATCAACACTAAACATCACAGATTACTAGCTATGTCCAAGGGGGAGATTATCCCTATAGCCATAGATAGAAATATAGTTGTACGTGTAATGTCTAGTGTCTTGGCCATAAATAAAGATGGCACAATCTTACGATGACATCACAATACTCATATTTCTAGTATTGTAGACTTTGCATGCATGAAATCCTACGTAGAACTGAAACATGAAGTCATCATGCATGGACTTGGAAGATTATATTGAATATAAAGAAGACATGCATGAATATACTTTACATCACTCATTCGTATGACTGAATAAGTCAACCGCATGGACTAAATGATCTTGTATGTACGATTGAAGACAACTATAATACCATGCAACTTCAGTCGTTTAAAGGTAGGCCTTCAAAGATAGATCCGCATGAGCTCATCACCTCTATCTAGAATCATGTCGTAGAATAACATCGAAACTCTGTCCGGCTTACATTTGTTAGTAATAAAACGGTGATTATATTTACATTTCGTGTCTCGATTACAACTCGGTTTATTGGATTCTGCAAGATAAATCGTTTCAAAGTAGAGTTTGTGATCGTTTTCGATCCGTTCCGGAACTCACAATATGTATATCTTTAATAGATATATTAGTTAAAAATATTCATTTTTAACATCGTATTTATGTTGGTGTATATGTATGGTATCTCTTGTATGTGTTGTTAGTGCATATGTCTGTTGCCAACTTCTTGATGAAATAGTTCTAGAATATGTTATATATGAAATTACTTTGTACAACAAGCTCATTCGTACGGATGGAGTACATCCGCATATATGTAGCTCATTCGCAAGGATGAGCAGGTTACTCCGCACGAAGGTAGTTTGTTCCTTAGTCTGCCCGAATGTGATTCACGTGTATAAATAGACGTGTGAACAGAGTTTTAGAGGATTCGGCGGACTGTGAGGCAAAACGCTGTAGAAATTGTACAAGGACTGTGAAATATATAAAAAAAATATAGAAAATTGTGAAATCTTGTGTTTCTACCTATTTCTGATGGATTCCGCACATCTGACTTAGGACTAGATATCTCCGTAAACGTTAACGTCGATCCGCAAACGGACCTACAAGTGGTATCAGAGCTAGATGCTGATATCTATAGAAACTACAAGTTTTGGACACTTAAAACGTTCTTTCTATACATTTTTTTTTGTTTTCATAGTTTTCACGGATAAAATGGACTGATTTTTCCAAGGATTGTAAAAAACTTAGTTTTAAATAACATACTGAAAAATCAGCTTAAATTTCAAACGTTTTCATGCCGAAATTTTCAAAAAAAATGAGAAAAACCGGATTTTTGTTCTTCGTACGGAAGTAACGTTCGCACGGACAAGAGCTCATCCGCACGAAACAAGTACGTCTGCATGGAAGTAACCTTTGATTCATTTTTTGAAAATCTTCGTTCGCACGAAAGTGTTTTTCATTCATTTGAATTGTCTTCGTCCGCAAGAAAGTAAGTACATTCGCATGAATCAGTCTCATTCGCACGAAAAAGATTAATTCGCACGAAAGGATCTTCGTCCGCACAAAAGTTTACATCTGCTTGAAATTCATTCATCCGTGTCAAACTTTTACATCTGTTCAAAGAGATTGTTTATGGTAAAAAAAATGTTAAGATGACAACATGTGATTATCAAAGGTACAAAAATCAAGAGATTTTAAAAGGAAGATTTGAAAATTTCAAAATTAGAGATGATGAGACGCTAGATGAAGGGTTAGATAGATATAAAAAATTATTTTCTGAGATTGATAAATTTGGTGTTTATAAATTCTATGAAAACAAGAACACAAAATTAACGGAATTATTATCAACGGATTCAGATGTAGTGTATGAGTACGATGAATATGATGTGACACCCCAGGAAAACTAGTAAACGATACAACTTAACTAGCTTCCTCAGTAACCGCATGCTAAATTTCGGGACGAAATTTCTTTCAAGTTAGGGATAATGTGACAACTCGAGTTTCCGAGATTCCACTTTCGCATTTATTGCACGTTCACTGTTTGTTTAGTTGCTTACTTACACAATTTGTTTGCTTTGTAACTGTATACATTGTCTCTTGATAAAGTGTATTGTGATTGTTGCATGGTTATGTGTTATTTTACGAATGATTTGACAAATACATGAACTTGGTGATGAAACTGTAAATTATATGTGGTGTGTGTGTTTTGTGTAAAAGATGATACTTAGGGGTGAGTAGAGTAGTTAGTGTAATCTTAATAACTCTTAACCCTAACCTCCCTCACAAATCATCATACGTACTTTCAATATTCCTCTACAATCCTCTCCTACAATCATCTTCTTCATCATTCTTGGTGGCACAAGCTCTCAATCATCACTTTTGATCCCTCTCTTCATCTAGAATCAATCTAAGGTAAATGTTTAATGATTATTTGCTGTTAATCATTGGTTATTTGATTCTTGCAAACCCTAGTTCTCCAAATAATGGTTCTGTGTTTATTGATCAATTCTGATTATTGTGAAATGGTTTATGATTAGTTGTGTAATCACTTGCCTGACACTAAGATGCCTGATATGATAGAGATGTTTGATTGTTGATTACATTACTGCATTGAGAATGTATGAAAATTAGGGTTTTTGATCGTAAACGTAACTGTTCCATTGAAATTCTGTAAAATGGTTTTGGAATTCACGCATGTTGAAAACTCGGAGTTAAGTGTCAGGGTTTTGTGAAGTCACAAGTCTGAGTTTTATTGTGTAATGTATAGTCCGAGTTTCATGAATAAAGTATGATCCGAGCTTTGATTAAAGGCTATATGGTCCGAATTTTTGTAAGGGACTCATGGTCCGAATTTTTATAAAGGGAATCCTTGGATCCGAATTTTCATTGAGGATGTAGGATCCGAATTTGTACCAAGGATGATGAGTCCGAGTTTTGTTTGAGATGATGAGTCCGAGTTTTGTTTGATATGATGAGTCCGAGTTTTGTTTGAGATGATGAGTCCGAGTTTTGTTTGATATGATGAGTCCGAGTTTTTTTTGATATATTGAGTCCGAGTTTTTAAGAGTGTTGCTTGGTCCGAGTTTATGATGAATCATGGGGTCCGAGTTTTATAAGGGATTTCGCCAAAGTCTTGTTTTGTCACATGTGATTTCGTGAGTGTTACTCAGTAACATTGTTGGTTTATTTACTTAGTTAGTTTATTAACTTGGTTAAGTTATTAACCTTGTTAACTTTGTTAATTCTATTAAGTAGATGACATTATTAGTTATTAACTCAGTTAAGTTGAGTTGATTAATTCTATTAGTCAATTAACTCTGTTAACTCTATTAACTCAGTTAAGGTATGTAACTCTGTTTAATATGTAACACTTATGGCTTGTTAGCTCTGTTAATTGATTTACATGGTTAATTATTATTTCCTGCTAAGCAAGATAATCATGTTAAGCTTGTTAACCATGTTAAGTATGTGGATCTTGTTTAGCCTGATAACCCTTAAAGTGTGTTATTGAGTAACTATGTTAGAATTGACCAAGAACTCTGTCATGTGATGCATGATTGGATGAACGTGAAATAACTATTATGTGTTACATGACGATGATTGCTTAAACACACTTCGTGACATATATTGCATGCGAATCCGTGCGAGCTTAACTGATTGTGTATACATGCATAACTATAGGACTCGACTGATTATTTGTGAGCATATACCTAGCATACCGAGCAAACCAAGGTGAGTTCACACTCTTACCAAGGCATGGGATTCCCGGGGATTGGGAATGGGTTGAATGATGGGATTGAACAATTACTCGTACTTACACGACTACTAGACTATCTACCATGGTCCTCGGGTTAAGCAGGACAATTACGTAAAACCTACGTAAACAAGTACTTACCACTGTCCTCAGGTTTTGAGGGACACTTACGTAAAACCTACGTAAACTCACACATGCTACTGCCTTCTTGGGTCAGGAAGGACACTTACGTAAAACCTACATAAACCCCACGCGTACCATTGTCCTCAGGTAAAGAGGGACACTTACGTAAAACCTACGTAAAGCTTGTACGTACTACTGTTCTCGGGTTAAGAAGAACACTTATGGTTACGAATGGTCTAGTGTATATACAAATATGGGAAGCTCCCACTAATAGAACATACTATCGGCCTAGTAGAGCCATATGTGACGAAAAGAACTTACTATTACGAACTTACTTACTGTGAACTCGCTCAACTAGTTGTTGACTCTCTGTTACATGCCTTGTAGGTCATTAGGTATACATGAAGCTTGCATGGGGAGGCGCGGTTGTTGTGGACAAGGATCGTGAATGTTTTGATTAAACATTTGACATTTCATACTTTACTTATGTTGGGCTTTTACTCACATGCTTCCGCTAAAGGTTGAATTTATACTTATGTCTTGAACACCTTTCATATGGATTGGTTTGGTTAAATTACATTTACTTTTACTATTTACGTTGTTCTATATGATTGGTGGCTTGATCCTGGTCAGTCACGCTCCCAAGCAGTGATACTCCGCGGGTGGATTTTGGGGGTGTGACAGATTGTTATCAGAGCCATTGGTTATAGAGAACTTGGTTTTAATATGGGAAAAACGTTTTTATTAAAACCAGACTATAACCAGTATAGTGCTCGACGATCCACAACGACGCCTCGCTCCACGTGCAAGACTCAACATCCTAGGTAATATGGTTTATGTTTATTGCCTACATGCTAGACTTACATAGAACTTTGCTCGTGGTATGCCTAGATTACATTGCCTAATATTCGTTATTGTTTGAGAAAACTTGTGTGCTTACTCTCTTCTGTCATCGCACTATTCGCGAACCTCTCTCACTTACGTTACATTTGCTATGAAGATCATGGCCGGACGTATCAACTTGACTCAAGCCCAGTTGACGGCTCTCATTAAAGAACGAGTTGCTGCGGCACTTGCAGTCATACAAGCAGGAGGTATACCCTGCAGTTGTGACTCACACTAGGATCTTTAGATCCTACACTCCTAAACCAACTCTTGTGTTTAACCTTGTCCTATTCTTATACACAATAGGTCAACACGCTCAGCCACCTGTTTGCACCTTCAAAAATCTCAAGGACTGCCGACCTAGTACCTTCAGTGGTACTGAGGGAGTTGTAGGCCTCCTCCATTGGTTCGAGAGGCTCGAAACTGACTTTGAGGTGCGTGATTGCTCTGAGTCTCGTAGAGTAAAGTTTGCTACTGGAACACTCGAAGGTGCTGCATTAACCTGGTGGGAAGCACAGGTTCAAATGTTAGGGCTGGCAGCTGCTAATGCCACCCCCTAGAACAATTAAGGAAGAGTTTTGCTGCCGGGAAGACATCCACAAACTAGGGGTGGAGTTCCTCAACTTGCAGATGACGGGGTCTGAAATTGAGGCTTACACGAAGAGATCAAATAAATTAGCCACATTTTGTCCCACTATGTCACAGCCCCCAATCCCTAGTTCCCGGGAGCGGGCGGCCGTGAGCCAGTTTCGGTGGTATCACATTTATTTATCCAATTTGGCAGCGGAAATTTTCATCAGGACCGTAGTTAGGAAATATTTTAATCAGAGTAAACCACCATGTTTTATAACATTAAACATATGGGTAAAACCCAAGTTTTCAATACACACGTTTCATAGGAATAAATTCTATTTATTTGAATAAAACATCCATTTTATTATTAGGTAACTTTATTGCCACTTTTCCAAGCCTCCAGTGCTGTCCAGCTGGCTTCTATTTGGCTTTCACATTTTGTTACCTGAAACGCGTTTTAAAAACATTTTGTCAGTGGGAAATACTGGTGAGTGATTCCCAGTTTAATCAAGTTTAAGTAAAAACCAATTTGCAGTATTGAGGGCACATCCGCAATTACATTTGTATCCAAGACATCACAATTAACATCAGTGGTACGGTCATACTCAACATATGGGATGTTACCACGCCAGTAACCAATTTTGTATACAAAACCCCAACATATCCACTATAATTGTATTCTTTACAAATACTCAATAACTGCTTTGTATATATGTAATTAAGTGAGGTTTTGTAAAAACAGTAAACAAAAAGGTTCACAAAAAGTGAATCAACTCACATTGCTGTTTTAGGTTTTTCGTAAGGGTTTCCTGGAGATAATCTATAAATTACACAAATGCACGTGTGTTAGTATAATAACCCATTTTAACATTAGTAATACCCTCCCCGAGACGGCATTCCAACGACTACGTCGGGCAGAACCACGACAGCCGTTACGGAACCCTAGATCAATCGGGCAGCGTATCTAATACGTCTCCAGGGGTTATAATACTTACATTGTAGCAGAATCTCGCTATTTTAGGGGGTATAATGCCCGGGTATAGTGTATACTATTCAGAAAATTAAGAAAGAAAGAGAGAAGTTGAGCGAACGGACTGAAGGCCCGTTGCCTTCTATTTATAGTGCTGAAATCGGACATCCTCGCGGCCCGCGTGAAGTTAAGGCCAGGCCTTACGCGGCCCGCATGGCATAGGGGTCTAGACTAGCTGATCCGGGTCACCACCTAGGTTCAACGCGTGTTGTGACACGTGGCCTCTCAGGGTCGTGCCACACTCCAGATCGCTCGCGGCCCGCATGGACTTAAGTAATCTTGCACGCGGCCCGCTTTATCTTTAAAACCCAAACAAATCCGGATCACATCCCTGCGCGGCCCGCGTTAAATGTTGGGATGGGTCTATGTGGCCCGCCTCAACTTGATAGTTATTGTTTTTAATTTATTTTATATGTTATTTTGTATTTTGGGCTCGGTTTTCACATACGGGGCACATATAAAGACATATTGAGATATTTAAAGATATATTAGGATGTTTTAGAAATATTATGAGGGTGTCGGTTTTATCGAGGGTTGTTATATCCTCCCCACCTTGTTTTAGAGCTCGTCCTCGAGATCTACTGGAACAAGTGTGGATATTTCTTTTGCATTTCTGATTCCAGTTCC
The DNA here is from genome assembly GCF_002127325.2 of Helianthus annuus. Classification (NCBI taxonomy): domain Eukaryota; kingdom Viridiplantae; phylum Streptophyta; class Magnoliopsida; order Asterales; family Asteraceae; genus Helianthus; species Helianthus annuus. Next base: position 118,340,172 of record NC_035436.2, read on the forward strand.
CACGTGTATTCAGGTCCTCTTTTGGAGTCCCATTTCACTTTGACCAGAACTAATCTCTTATGCTTGAGATTTTTAATTTTTCTATCTTCAATCTGTAGAGGCTTCTCTACAAATTTGAGTTGTTCATTAACCTCTATATCCTTGAGAGGTACTACGAGTGATTCATCAGCTAAACACTTTTTGAGATTAGATACATGAAATACATCATGTATTCCTGCCATTTCCTCTGGCAGTTGTAGCTGATAGGCTACAGGTCCTATTCTTTTAAGAATTTTGAAAGGTCCAATATACCTAGGACTTAGCTTTCCTCTCTTGATGAATCTTACCACTCCTTTCCAGGAAGAGACTTTCAATAATACTTTATCTCCTACTTGAAATTCTAATGGTTTGTGTCTGTTATCGGCATAACTCTTTTTTCGATCACGTGCTGCTTTCAGTCGTTCCTTGACTTGAATGATTTTGTCAGTTGTTTCTTGTACTACTTCAGGTCCAGATAATTGTTTTTCCCCAATTTCTGCCCAACAGACTGGGGTTCTGCACTTTCGTCCATAAAGTGCTTCGAATGGTGCAGCATTGATACTTGTGTGATAACTGTTATTATAAGAAAATTCTATTAAAGGTAAGTGTTCGTCCCAATTACCTCCAAAATCAATTACACAAGCTCTAAGCATGTCCTCCATTGTCTGAATTGTCCTTTCACTTTGTCCGTCCGTTTGAGGATGATAAGCTGTGCTTAGATTTAACCTGGTTCCCATTGCTTTTTGGAAACTTGACCAAAAATGAGAGGTAAAACGGCTATCCCTATCAGAAACAATTGATAAAGGAATGCCATGTAATGAAACAATTTCATTTACATACAATTTGGCTAATTGTTCCATACTAAAGGTTTCCTTCATTGGTAAGAAATGAGCTGACTTGGTTAATCTATCTACAATCACCCAGATTGTATCATTACCTTTCCTTGTTTTAGGCAATTTGGTAACAAAATCCATTGTTATCAATTCCCATTTCCAAACTGGTATTTCTAATTGTTGTAACAATCCTGAGGGTTTTTGATGTTCAGCTTTAACTTGTGAGCAAGTTAAACATTTAGAAACATAAGCTGCTACATCCTTTTTCATTCCTATCCACCAGAAATTTTTCCTTAAATCCTGGTACATTTTATCATTTCCTGGATGCATCGTATATTTAGACTTATGGGCTTCTTTTAATATACGGTGTCGTAAATTTCCTAATTTAGGTATCCACATTCTCTTTTTATGGAACCTCCAAATTCCATCTGTTCCTTGTTCTAATTCCTTAATCATTCCTTTTAATTTTTCAGTATCCTCCTTGATTACTGATTTTTATGCTTTTCTAATTTGATTGTTTAAATCTACTTGTAGATTTAATTTTAGAGAACGTACCCTTTTTGGCTTTTCGTGATATTTTCGACTTAAAGCATCAGCCACCACATTGGCTTTTCCTGCATGATACTGGATATCACAATCATAATCACTAAGTAATTCCATCCAGCGTCTCCGTCTCATATTCAATTCTTTTTGCCCGAAGACATATCTTAAACTCTTATGATCCGTGAATATGGTAAACTTACTACCATAAAGATAATGTCTCCAAATCTTAAGGGCAAAAATTATGGCTCCTAATTCCAAATCATGGGTCGAATAATTTCCTTCATGACTCTTAAGCTGTCTAGATGCATAAGCTATAACCTTTTGACGTTGCATCAATACGCATCCATAACCTAACTTAGAAGCATCACAAAAGACTACAAAGTCTTCAGTTCATTCTGGTAACGCTAGTATGGGTGTATGGGTTAATCTTTGCTTGAGGATTCTAAAGGCTTCTTCTTGTTTTGGTCCCCATTCAAACTTAACAGATTTACAGGTTAACTTAGTTAAAGGAATGGCTATTCTAGAAAAATTTTGAATAAATCTTCTATAATAACCGGCCAATCCTAAGAAACTTCTAACTTCAGTTGGTGACTCTGAGTTTTCCATTTGGTAATTGCCTCGATCTTTGTTGGATCTACATGAATTCCTTCATGGTTAACTAAATGTCCGAGGAATTGTACTTGTTCTAACCAAAACTCACACTTTGAAAATTTAGCATAAAGCTTTTCCTTTCTCAATAGACTTAAAAGTAAATGCAAGGGCTTTGCATGCTCTTCTTTACTTTTAGAGTAAATTAGAATATCATCTATGAAAACAATTATGAATTTATCCAAATATGACTTACATATTCGGTTCATCATGTCCATAAATGCGGCTGGGGCATTGGTTAAACCAAATGGCATGACAGTAAATTCATAATGACCATACCTTGTTCTGAATGCGGTTTTAGGAATATCCTCTTCCTGTACCTTTAATTGATGATATCCTGATCTTAAATCGATCTTAGAGAAAAATCGAGCTCCTTGAAGTTGATCAAACAAATCATCGATCCTCGGTAATGGATACCGATTCTTAATTGTGACTTTGTTCAATTCACGGTAGTCAATGCACATACGCATTGATCCGTCCTTCTTTTTAACAAATAAAATCGGCGCTCCCCATGGCGATGAACTTGGCTGTATAAATCCTTTCTCCAACAATTCGTCTAATTGTTTCTTTAGTTCTTGCATTTCAGCGGGTGCCAAACGGTAAGGTGCTTTGGCAATCGGTGCTGTTCCTGGTAACAGGTGAATTCTGAATTCAACTTCCCTGTCTGGCGGTAGTCCTGGCAATTCTTCTGGAAAGACATCTGAAAATTGGGACACTACTGGAATGTCTTTTAATTCTTTTCCTTTAGTGTTAGTGATTATAGAAATCAAATACACTATAGATCCTTTCCTTATACAACTTGCAGTTTTCATTACAGAGATGAATTTAGTGGATCTAGATGGTTTATCTCCTTTAATTGTGATCTTTTCACCTCTTGGTGATTTTATCTGTATTGACTTTTGATCACATAAGATATTGGCTTTATTGGCTATTAACCAATCCATTCCTAATACGACATCAAATCCTACCAGATTCATTGGGTAAAGGTTCGCAATAAATTTTTGATTAAAAATTTCTATTCTCGCTCCTTGCAAGATTTCAGAAATCTTAATGGTTTCTCCATTTGCTGTTTCTACTAGACATTCTTGTGGTAGTTTAGTTAATGATTGATTTAGGAGTTTGCAAAATGAAGTATTAATAAAACTTTGGTTGGCACCAGAGTCAAATAATACTTTAGCAAAAATATCATTAACTAAAAACGTACCAGCAATGACGTCCGGAATTAGTCTAGCTTCGTCTGCAGTTAGCACGAATGCTCTAGCATTTTTAGGATTTTTGTTGGTTGCAGCTGGAGCCAATTTCGGACAGTTTGTTCTAATGTGACATTTTTCTCCACAATTGAAACACATTCCATTACTGGATTTCTTCTTGCAATTCTCTTCCTTGTGTCCTGGGGCCTTGCAAAAATTACAGTAAGTAGAGCATCTTCCAGAATGCTTCTTTCTGCAGGCTTTGCAGTAGGGTGCAGAGGTAGAACCTACATTCCTACGATTGGAATTCCCAGAACGGAATTCTTGGGTAAGCCTTTGGGTTAGGTTTCTCCTCTGGTCTTCTTCTCTAGTACGGATTAACTCATCTGTCAAGGTATTGGCTAGTTCTACAGCTTCCTCTATGGTTTGGGGTCTAGCTGCCTTGACTACATGTCTAATCTCTCCAATTAATCCCCAGATATAACGGGAGATTAATACCGGTTCAGGTGATGCAAGGGTAGGTACTATCCTAGCATATTCAAAGAATGTGGTAGTGTAACCCTTACTGTCTACTCCGGTCATTCTTAGATTCAGAAACTTATTTGCTATTTGTTCCTTTTCATTGGGAGGGCAGAATTTCCTTTCTACCATATTCTTAAATTCCTCCCATTCCATGTTATAAATCCTATCACTTCCTCTTGACTGGAGGATAGTGTTCCACCATTCTAAGGCTGCGTTTTTAAACAGATTTGAAGCAAACATTATCTTATCTTCTTCAGCACATTTGCTTATTTTTAAAACGGCCTCAGTTTTCTCCATCCAGCGTAGAGCTGCAATGGGTCCTTCATTGCCCGAGAATTCTATTGGTTTACAGGACCAGAATTCCTTGTAAGAACAACCATATGACATGGTTCTTCTTCTTTTGGGAATGGGCGCTTGAAGTACGGGTCCATTGTTCACGCTGTGTTCCGGTTCACTTGGTCGTTTACTGCTATGCTTACTTTTATTATTCGCTTCTTGAACCGTTTGAATAATAAATGGCATTGCATCTATAATTCCTTGTGCCACTATATGTTGAACGGCACTATTATCCATTTGGTTTCCATTGTTATTGTTGTCCAGATTCTCATTAACCACGTTAATGTTACTCTGGTTATCGTTATTCAGATTATCTTGATTTCCTTCGTCGGCCATCTGAATTTTAAACAATTTACCAAATATTAATATCACAATTAATATTTGAATATAGCCAATTACATGACACGCACGTTTAACCAAAAACGTCGAGCATTGCGACTTTTACTCTATTTATATAGTATGCATCAGTACACACTAGTACTAAAATTTAAATTACAATACCGGCTGAAATGTAAAGCTACAATACTAATAATAAGCATCCGTAGTTTTTTTTTAACACATACACACATATATTATTTTATTATTATTATTATTACTACTACCGTTTCTGTCATCACCTTCACTGATATGGATTCATCCAAAAATCCATATTACGCTCATTGTATTTCCATACGAGGCGTTCTCCCACCTGTCGCATACGATCACTGCTTTCTAAAATTTCCTCCCCAAATGTCCTAAGTTCCTGGACATTTTCTGCACTCATTGGGGGTGCAGGTTCTAGGACTGGGTTTGGAAACTGAGGTACGGGTTCCTGATACGGAGGCATAGGGGCCTGGTACGGGTATGGATTCTCTAAAATTTCCCTAACGTATGCATCATTAATGTTGTAGGTATCTTGAGGATCTAACCCTGGATAAGTTCCTAAGTTGGGCATTGGCACATTTTCCTGTATTGGGTTTTGTTGCACGTAGTCCCTAACATCGTCCCACCAGGGGTCGTAATTGTTTGGGTCTAGAGGATCAGGTGCAGGTACCCTAGGTATCTCCTCCGGGTTGTAATCAGGCATTTCTATCTGGTCTTCTACTTCCATGGGTTGGTCAGGATTTTGTGGTTGTGGTGCTAGCATTTGTTCCAGGTTTGGGTCAGCAGCAGTGGTTGCTAAAATATGGATATTAGCGATACCCCTATTGAGCATATCCTGATTATAAGCATCAGTTTCTCTTTTTGCTGCGGCTAACACTCGCTGTTCCTGCAACTTTTTCATTCTTTTCCTACGCTCGTGCGCTCCCCTACTGAACCATCCCCTCTTTTTCTGAGGAAATGGCTCTTCAGACTGAGCCTTAAACACAAAGATCCCATCTTCTGTGTCAGCAGAATACCCTGAGAGGGCAGGCTGAGAAGAGGAGGTGCCTTCGCTCCTAGGCGAACCAGACAGTTGACGATAGGCGTCAGAAGGTCCTTGGTCACTCATACTGTAAACTAACAAATAGTCAGATAACACATAGCAAGAAGTACAATCATACACGTATTTCCATAATTTATTTTCTAACACTTTGAATTTTGATGTCAGCAGAACACTTCTGTGGCTGAATCAGTGGCATAGCTCTGATACCACCTTCTGTCACAGCCCCCAATCCATAGTTCCCGGGAGCGGGCGGCCGTGAGCCAGTTTCGGTGGTATCACATTTATTTATCCAATTTGGCAGCGGAAATTTTCATCAGGACCGTAGTTAGGAAATATTTTAATCAGAGTAAACCACCATGTTTTAAAACACTAAACATATGGGTAAAACCCAAGTTTTCAATACACACGTTTCATAGGAATAAATTCTATTTATTTGAATAAAACATCCATTTTATTATTAGGTAACTTTATTGCCACTTTTCCAAGCCTCCAGTGCTGTCCAGCTGGCTTCTATTTGGCTTTCACATTTTGTTACCTGAAACGCGTTTTAAAAACATTTTGTCAGTGGGAAATACTGGTGTGTGATTCCCAGTTTAATCAAGTTTAAGTAAAAACCAATTTGCAGTATTGAGGGCACATCCGCAATTACATTTGTATCCAAGACATCACAATTAACATCAGTGGTACGGTCATACTCAACATATGGGATGTTACCACGCCAGTAACCAATTTTGTATACAAAACCCCAACATATCCACTATAATTGTATTCTTTACAAATACTCAATAACTGCTTTGTATATATGTAATTAAGTGAGGTTTTGTAAAAACAGTAAACAAAAAGGTTTACAAAAAGTGAATCAACTCACATTGCTATTTTAGGTTTTTCGTAAGGGTTTCCTGGAGATAATCTATAAATTACACAAATGCACGTGTGTTAGTATAATAAACCATTTTAACATTAGTAATACCCTCCCCGAGACGGCATTCCAACGACTACGTCGGGCAGAACCACGACAGCCGTTACGGAACCCTAGATCAATCGGGCAGCGTATCTAATACGTCTCCAGGGGTTATAATACTTACATCGTAGCAGAATCTCGCTATTTTAGGGGGTATAATGCCCGGGTATAGTGTATACTATTCAGAAAATTATAGTGCTGACATCGGACATCCTCGCGGCCCGCGTGAAGTTAAGGCCACGCCTTATGCGGCCCGCATGGCATAGGGGTCTAGGCTAGCTGATCCGGGTCACCACCTAGGTTCAACGCGTGTTGTGACACGTGGCCTCTCAGGGTCGTGCCACACTCCAGATCGCTCGCGGCCCGCATGGACTTAAGCAATCTTGCACGCGGCCCGCTTTATCTTTAAAACCCAAACAAATCCGGATCACATCCCCGCGCGGCCCGCGTTAAATGTTGGGGTGGGTCTATGCGGCCCGCCTCAACTTGATAGTTATTGTTTTTAATTTATTTTATATGTTATTTTGTATTTTGGGCTCGGTTTTCACATACGGGGCACATATAAAGACATATTGAGATATTTAAAGATATATTAGGGTGTTTTAGAAATATTATGAGGGTGTCGTTTTTATCGAGGGTTGTTATACACTATGGCAGACCCTCCCGCCAAACGCATCGAGCTGTATCTCAAGGGTCTGGTGCCAGAAATTCAGAGTCATGTAACCGCAGCTAATCTTGGCACTATCCAGCAAGTCACTCGGCTTGCTCATCGTCTCACAGACCAGGCAGTAGAACAAAACAAACTACCGAAACGTGTTAAAGCTGCTACTACATGTGCTTCTAGTGACAACAAACGCAAGTGGGATGGAAACCTGAGCAAGGGATTAATTCCGGCTCAGTCTCCAACGCAGCAGCAAAAGATAGATGACTACTAGAGTCCCAGTCAGCAATTTTCTGGTAGTCGTGGGCAGAGTGGATATCGAGGAAATCATCCAAAGTGTAACAGATGCAATAGGCACCACAGCGGTCAGTGCAACAAGGGTCGTTGTCAGAGGTGTCTCAAGATAGGTCATGAAGCTAAGGATTGTCGAAGCTCACGTCCTGTAACTCAAGAACAGCAACGGCCGCCTTAATCTCCACAGAATCAGCAGCAACAACAGAGTTTTAAAGGATGTTTTCAGTGTGATGCTAAGGATCACTACAAGAGACATTATCCACAAATAAACCACGACCAGACTCAGAACCACGACCATGGAAACGGGGACGACAATGGGGATAGCATTGGGGGAAACAATGGAAACAATGACGTCGGGGCCACGTGTACGTGATTGGTCAGGGTGACGCAAGGAGCGATCCTAACGTAATAATGAGTAAGTTTCTTCTCGACGACTTTTATGTTACTGTATTGTTTGATTCGGGTGCGGATACCAGTTATATGTCTTTGAAAGTTAGCCGAATGTTAAAACGTGCACCAGCTCCCTTAAACACCAAACATGTCGTAGAGTTAGCTAATGGTAAAAGTGTAGAGACCACACACATAGTTCAGGGTTGTAATCCTATCCTCGCTGGTCAGACTTTCTCGATCGATCTCATTCCTGTAATTCTGGGTCGTTCGACATCGTTGTTGGGACGGATTGGTTATCCCAACAGCAAGCAGAGATCTTATGCAAGGAGAAAATAGTTTGTATTCCCCGTTCTGGTAAAGAACCTCTCGAATTCCAAGGCGACAAGAGTGGAGCAGTGGTTGGCAACATCTCCTTCCTGAAGGCCCAGAAGTCTTTATGAAAGGGTCACACTGCCATCTTGGCACTTGTTACTGATGCATCAAAGAAAGAGAAGAGAATAGAGGGTATCTCAGTTGTACGCGATTTTCCTCAAGTGTTTCCTGAAGATTTGCCTGGGCTACCGCCTCGTCGCCAGGTCGAATTCCAGATTGAACTAGCTCCTGGAGCAGCACCTATAGCTCGCGCACCGTATCGTTTAGCTCTAACTGAACTGGAAGAACTACCAAAGCAACTACAAGAGCTCTTGGATAAGGGCTTTATTCGTCCTAGCTTTTCGCCTTGGGGAGCTCCAGTGCTGTTTGTGAAGAAGAAAGATGGAACTTTCAGGATGTGCATAGATTACCGCGAACTCAACAAGGTGACAGTGAAGAACCGCTATCCTCTACCACGTATTGATGACTTATTCGACCAGTTGCGACTTCTGGCTTCATGAAGTCCATTTTCTAGGCCATGTGGTGAACACGGATGGGATTCATGTTGATCCATCCAAGGTAGATTCGATCAGAAACTGGCCTGCACCGCGTACACCAACGGAAGTACACCAATTCTTGGGTTTAGCGGGTTATCACAGACGATTCATTAAAGATTTCTCAAAGATCGCACAGCCGCTTACATTGTTGACACAGAAAGGTGTTACTTATCGTTGGGGTAGTGCACAGGAAACGGATTTTCAACACCTAAAGGATAGGCTCTGCAGCGCACCTATCCTCTCATTGCCAGAGGGCATGGACGATTTTGTGGTCTATTGTGATGCATCCATTCAGGGTCTTGGATGTGTGTCAATGCAGCGAAACAAAGTCATTGCCTACGCTTCGCGCCAACTTAAGGTTCACGAACGGAACTACACGACGCACGATTTAGAGCTGGGAGCTGTTGTTTTCGTGCTTAAGATTTGGCGACACAACCTGTACGGTACCAAGTGCACCATCTACACCGATCACAGGAGTCTCGAGCATATCTTCAAGCAGAAGGAATTTAACATGCGTCAACGTCGATGGGTTGAACTACTGAACGATTACGAATGCGCCATCAAGTACCATCCAGGCAAAGCTAATGTTGTGGCTGATGCTCTTAGTCGAAAAGATACTACACCTAGACGCGTGCGAGCATTGCAGCTTACTATTCAATCTAGTCTTCCTGCTCAGATATGAGATGCTCAGGTAGAAGCATGGAAACCAGAAAACGTCAAGGCTGAAGCCTTACGCGGTTCAAGGCAGCGATTAGAACAAAAGGAAGATGGCGCCTACTATGTAACGGGGCATATTTGGGTCCCACTATATGGCGGTTTACGAGAACTTGTGATGGATGTAGCACACAAATCTCGCTACTCGGTACATCCAGGTTCGGATAAGATGTACCACGACTTGAAAACTACATATTGGTGGCCTAGCATGAAAGCTCATATAGCAACTTACGTTAGCAAGTGTTTGACTTGTGCGAGAGTCAAAAACGGAATATCAGAAACCATCAGGCCTACTCCAACCACCAGAAATACCACAGTGGAAATGGGAGCAAATTTCCATGGATTTTGTTACTGGCCCACCTAGATCCTAGCATGGGAATGATACTATTTGGGTGATCGTAGATCGACTCACAAAGTCTGCTCATTTCTTGGCTATCAAAGAAACGGATAAGTTCTCCACTCTCGCAGACGTATATCTTAAGGAAGTTGTTTCAAGGCACAGAGTGCCAACCTCTATTATTTCGGATCGGGATGCACGATTCACTTCGGAACTATGGCAAGCAATGCATGAAGCTTTCGGCTCACGGCTAGACATGAGCACAGCTTATCACCCTCAGATGGATGGGCAGTCTGAGCGCACGATTCAAACCCTAGAAGACATGCTTCGGGCATGTGTTATTGATTTCGGCAACAGCTGGGAAAAGCATCTCCCTCTAGTGGAGTTTTCATACAATAACAGTTACCACACCAGCATTCAGGCCGCTCCATTCGAGGCATTGTACGGACGTAAATGCCGGTCACCTCTCTGTTGGGCAGAGGTGGGAGATAGTCAAATCACAGGTCCAGAACTTGTAGTTGATGCTACTGAACGAATTGCACAAATACGACAACGCATGGCGGCAGCTCGCGACCGTCAGAAAAGTTACGTCGATAAACGCAGAAAACCGCTCGAGTTCCAAGTTGGGGATCGAGTGCTACTCAAAGTCTCACCCTGGAAGGGTGTGGTTCGTTTTGGTAAACGAGGCAAGCTCAATCCGCGGTACGTTGGACCGTTCGAAAGCACTGAAAGAATAGGCAAAGTAGCCTACAGACTAAACCTACCAGCTGAACTCGGTGCAGTTCACAACGTTTTCCACGTGTCGAATCTGAAGAAGTGTCTGTCAGATGAGACCCTCATAGTTCCTTTGAAGGAGCTCACTATCGACGAGTAGTTGCGATTCGTCGAGGAACCAGTAGAAAACAAGGACCAGGATGTTAAGGTCCTCAAGCACACCAGAATACCTCTTGTACGAGTTCGTTGGAACTCCCATCGTGGCCCAGAGTTCACCTGGGAACGAGAAGACCAAATGAAACTCAAGTATCCCCAGTTATTCGAAAATCGTGCAACCACTACTGAGGCTGAAGCTACTACAGAATTTCGGGACGAAATTCCAAATCAACGGGGGGATGATGTGACACCCCAGGAAAACCAGTAAACGATACAACTTAACTAGCTTCGTCAGTAACCGCATGCTAAATTTCGGGACGAAATTTCTTTCAAGTTGGGGATAATGTGACAACTCGAGTTTCCGAGATTCCACTTTCGCATTTATTGCACGTTCACTGTTTGTTTAGTTGCTTACTTACACAATTTGTTTGCTTTGTAACTGTATACGTTGTGTCTTGACAAAGTGTATTGTGATTGTTGCATGGTTATGTGTTATTTTACGAATGATTTGACAAATACATGAACTTGGTGATGAAACTGATAATTATATGTGGTTTGTGTGTTTTGTGTAAAAGATGATACTTAGGGGTGAGTAGAGTAGTTAATGTAATCTTAATAACTCTTAACCCTAACCTCCCTCACAAATCATCATATGTACTTTCAATATTCCTCTACAATCCTCTCCTACAATCATCTTCTTCATCATTCTTGGTGGCACAAGCTCTCAGTCATCACTTTTGATCCCTCTCTTCATCTAGAATCAATCTAAGGTAAGTGTTTAATGATTATTTGCTGTTAATCATTGGTTATTTGATTCTTGCAAACCCTAGTTCTCCAAATAATGGTTCTGTGTTTATTGATCAATTCTGATTATTGTGAAATGGTTTATGATTAGTTGTGTAATCACTTGCCTGACACTAAGATGCCTGATATGATAGAGATGTTTGATTGTTGATTAGATTACTGCATTGAGAATGTATGAAAATTAGGGTTTTTGATCGTAAACGTAACTGTTCCATTGACATTCTGTAAAATGGTTTTGGAATTCACGTATGTTGAAAACTCAGAGTTAAGTGTCAGGGTTTTGTGAAGTCACAAGTCTGAGTTTTATTGTGTAATGTATAGTCTGAGTTTCATGAATAAAGTATGATCCGAGCTTTGATTAAAGGCTATATGGTCCGAATTTTTGTAAAGGACTCGTGGTCCGAATTTTTATAAAGGGAATCCTTGGGTCCGAATTTTCATTGAGGATGTAGGGTCTGAATTTGTACCAAGGATGATGAGTCCGAGTTTTGTTTGAGATGATGAGTCCGAGTTTTGTTTGATATGATGAGTCCGAGTTTTTTTTTTGAGATGATGAGTCCGAGTTTTGTTTGATATGATGAGTCCGAGTTTTGTTTGATATATTGAGTCCGAGTTTTTAAGAGTGTTGCTTGGTCCGAGTTTATGATGAATCATGCGGTCCGAGTTTTATAAGGGATTTCGCCAAAGTCTTGTTTTGTCACATGTAATTTCGTGAGTGTTACTCAGTAACATTGTTGGTTTATTTACTTAGTTAGTTCATTAACTTGGTTAAGTTATTAACCTTGTTAACTTTGTTAATTCTGTTAAGTAGATGACATTATTAGTTATTAACTCAGTTAAGTTGAGTTGATTAATTCTGTTAGTCAATTAACTCTGTTAACTCTATTAACTCAGTTAAGGTATGTAACTCTGTTTAATATGTAACACTTATGGCTTGTTAGCTCTGTTAATTGATTTACATGGTTAATTATTATTTCCTGTTAAGCAAGATAATCATGTTAAGCTTGTTAACCTTGTTAAGTATGTAGATCTTGTTTAGCCTGATAACCCTTAAAGTGTGTTATTGAGTAACTATGTTAGAATTGACCAAGAACTCTGTCATATGATGCATGATTGGATGAACGTGAAATAACTGTTATGTGTTACATGACGATGATTGCTTAAACACACTTCGTGACATATATTGGATGCGAATCCATGCGAGCTTAACTGATTGTGTATACATGCATAACTATAGGACTCGACTGATTATTTGTGAGCATATACCTAGCATACCGAGCAAACCAAGGTGAGTTCACACTCTTACCAAGGCATGGGATTCCTGGGGATTGGGAATGGGTTGAATGATGGGATTGAACAATTACTCGTACTTACATGGCTACTAGACTATCTACCATGGTCCTCGGGTTAAGCAGGACACTTACGTAAAACCTACGTAAACAAGTACTTACCACTGTCCTCGGGTTTCGAGGGACACTTACGTAAAACCTACGTAAGCTCACACATGCTACTGCCTTCCGGGGTCAGGAAGGACACTTACGTAAAACCTACGTAAACCCCACGCGTACCACTGTCCTCGAGTAAAGAAGGACACTTACGTAAAACCTACGTAAAGCTTGTACGTACTACTGTTCTCGGGTTAAGAAGAACACTTATGGTTACGAATTGTCTAGTGTATATACAAATATGGGAAGCCCCCACTAATAGAACATACTATCGGCATAGTAGAGCCATATGTGACGAAAAGAACTTACTATTACGAACTTACTTACTGTGAACTCGCTCAACTAGTTGTTGACTCTCTGTTACATGTCTTACAGGTCGTTAGGTATACATGGAGCTTGCATGGGGAGGCGCGGTCGTTGTGGACAAGGATCGTGAATGTTTTGATTAAACATTTGACATTTCATACTTTACTTATGTTGGGCTTTTACTCACATGCTTCCGCTAAACGTTGAATTTATACTTATGTCTTGAACACCTTTCATATAGATTGGTTTGGTTAAATTACATTTACTTTTACTATTTACGTAATTCTATATGATTGGTGGCTTGATCCTGGTCAGTCACGCTCCCAAGCGGTGATACTCCGCGGGTGGATTTTGGGGGTGTGACATATGATTTCATTGATAAGATTAGATCAAAGATACTAGAAATTGAAGAGAAAAAAGCTTTGAGGATAAAGATAGAAAGAGAAAAAATAAAGGCGCATAATATTGAAGTTAAAGAGTCGAGCATGTCTACAAATGAGACTTCGTGCTCTAATGTGATAAATCTAGAACAGACAATGCCAAACTCTTGAATGATGTTGGTGCATACATCTGTCGACTTCGTCTTGTATCGAGTCTTGTACTAGATTGATTAGATCCGGGCACGTTGTTCGAGAAAATAGGATTAAAAGTGATTTCGCTTGAGGGAGTTGATTTCGCTTGAAATGACATTTGTCATTTTCAAGCGGAATCAGATCTCTATAAATAGCATTCCAAGCGAAATCAGAAGTAACGATTCTGAATTTGGATACCGAGGTGCTGCCGGTTTATCCTGTAACACCCCCAAAATTCCACCTGCGGAAGCCCCGCGAGGCGTGTTACACATCAGAGTTCGAGCCACCAATCACATTGAACCAATGATAAATACTTAAATAAAACATGTGATTAATTACCATTAAAGATGTCAAACATGATAACAATTCCCAAAAGTTGTGTAGCGGAAGCATATAATAAGTTATTTAGCAAATGTTTCGTAATAACACTTAAACCAATGTATCAATATGAGATAATACGAAAGCCTCGATCCATGACCACTCCAGCACTCCCAGATAGCAAGTCCATGTTCCAAAGTTAACGACCTACAAGCATGCAAACAAGTGTGTCAGACTACGCTGGTGAGTTCAAGGTTTCGTTAACGTGTTGTGTTACCAGATATATGTTAATGCGATTCAATGTTGTGATACGATGTTGCTCATGTTAGTTACCCTAGGGAATACGCCCTTACGTAACCAAGGAGTGTGCCTCTTAGCAACCCACTATGTTGTTCACGTTAGTTACCCTAGGGAAAACGCCCTTACGGCCCGGTGTGAGGTTTCCCACCTAATAGCGCTATCATCTAATTACCCCCATTGCCCTCCAGGTAATAACCAAAACCGATTAAGTTGTTTACCCATAGTTTCCCTTCCAAGTGTTTACCAGTTGTCCCAAACCACCGGGACGCATGCTTGAGAAAATGTAATGAACTCACCTTGGTTTGCTCGGCAGATTATACCAAAAGTTACTTGAATTAAAAGTAGTCAATCACGTCCTAACAGGATTATCATATAAGTCAGGTTTGGTTCAGGTAAAGCACGTATGTTTCACATAGGCTAGCAGATAAAGAACACACACTGATCATGGCAACATACGCTAACACGTTCAACAGTTAATAACGTATGCATTATTTGGACTCACACAAGTCCAACATCCTTGTGCGGTCCACCCGATGTAATTTAATAGCTCCCGGCCTAGTAACATGAGAAGCCCAAAAAAAACATATATTCAAATAGTCCAACATATACGGCCCAGAGAGAGAAAGTATACAACTTGTGCGATCAGTTGGATTTGTGCGATCGGACTAGCCCAGCCCAAAATATATATCCGGCCCACAGTTAACAAACATAATACTTGTGCGGTTCATGCCTCTTGTGCGACTGGGAATTATGTTGTGCGATTGGATTGGGTTGTACGATCCAATCCATCTTGTGCGAGTGGGGTCCTTGGGCGGTCCAGCCCAATAACAACACCGTTCAACAGGCCCAAATAGACAGGCCTTGTGCGATCCAGGAGCCTTGTACGAGTGGGCTCCCTTGTGCGATCGGCTAGTCTTGTGTGATTGATCCATTTGTGCGATTGGACATCTTGTGCGACCAAGATGTCTTGTGCGACCGGCTAACAACTTTCGCAAATCAAGCAATCAGTTACTCATTTCCAATTAATTCCTTTTTGACTATTCGATAGTTTCCATATTCATGATTATCAATCAACAATACCAACAGTTTCTATCTTCATTATGATTGATCAAAACAAGGTTTTTAACATCTTTTTCATATGAATCTAAATAACTCATAATCAAGAACAACTTATCAAAACACTTAAACATATCCGATTCTATCAAACATGAAGCCGATTAATGAACATCAATAAGTTAACAATCTGAGACAGAACATAACAACGGATTAACATCGTCATACAATTCCGATTTCATAATCATGTAACCGATTAACAAGGGAATTATCCTTAAACATCATCAACAACCATGCATCTTATTGTCACCGATTTTACTAACATTAACCCTAAACGGATTTACTCAATCATATACAATCAAAACATCATTCAACAAGATATCAATATCAAAACACTAACCGATTGACAAAAGGTGATCCGATTCACGGAACGATCTTCGCGAGAAGAGGGAAGCTTGCCGTCGGGTTCAAAGAAGAGGAGAGGGAGCTAGGGTTTCTTGTGTGTGTTGTGATTTTGTAAAAAGTGGGGAATGGTTACAACTCTCCTATGTGTTAATCGGTTTAAGGGAGGATCGGCCGAACCCACCACTTGGGCTGCCCTAAAGTCTGAGTACAAAACAGTGCGGCCCAACATGGGCTTGTGCGACCGGGTGCCTTCTTGTGCGATCGAGTTATGGTGTGTGGTTCGGGTTCATTCAAACATGTACATATTCACATAATACATATTCACATAACATGTCGTAACGTCATACATTCAATAGTTCAATCATTCGATAATTCAATCAAGTTCACATACGTTGCATACAATACAAAGACGGGTTTGAAATAAGAGTTGTCACAGTATCCCCAACTAAAAAGAAATTTCGTCCCGAAATTTGGTACGCACTCACTGAGAAGCTAGATAAGTTATATCGTTTGCTGGTTTTCCTGGGGTGTCACATCCTCCCCAACTTGAATGGGAATTTCGTCCCGAAATTCACTAGTTGCATCAACACTGGGTTTGCTAGGTTTTGACTGGTCTTCAGGGAACAAATGTGGATACTTAAGTTTCATCTGGTCCTCGCGTTCCCACGTGAACTCTGGACCACGTCTTGAGTTCCAACGAACTCTCACAATCGGTATACGGCTGTGTTTACAAACTTTAACCTCCCGATCCATAATCTCAATTGGTTCCTCGACAAACTGCAATTTGTCGTCTATCTTCAGCTCTTGAAATGGTACTACTAGTGTTTCATCAACCAAACACTTCTTTAGCTGCGATACGTGAAACACATCATGGACATTACCCAACTCAGCAGGTAATTCCAACCTGTAGGCCACCTTTCCAATCCGTTCTAAAATTTTGAATGGTCCTACATAACGAGGGTTTAGTTTGCCGCGTTTCCCAAAACGCACCACACCCTTCCAGGGTGAAACCTTTAACATAACGCGGTCATTAACTTCAAATTCTAGCGGTTTACTACGCTTGTCAGCGTAGCTTTTCTGACGGTCGCGAGCTGCGGCCATACGGTTTCGAATCTGCACAATGCTTTCTGATGCCTCAAGAACAAACTCAGGTCCTGTGATCTGACTATCCCCCACCTCATGCCAACAGAGAGGTGAACGACATTTCCGTCCGTACAATGCTTCGAACGGAGCTGCCTTAATACTTGAATGGTAGCTGTTGTTGTAGGAGAATTCTATCAACGGTAGGTGCTTCTCCCATCCTTTCCCAAAGTCGAGTACACATGCCCGAAGCATATCTTCAAGTGTCTGGATGGTGCGCTCGCTTTGACCATCTGTCTGCGGGTGATAAGCGGTGCTCATGTCGAGTTGGGAACCGAACGATTTATGCATTGACTGCCATAACTCTGAAGTGAAACGCGGATCTCGGTCTGAAATGATAGAAGTTGGCACCCCATGCCTAGAAACCACCTCCTTAAGGTACACTGTTGCCAGCTGAGAAAATTTGTCTGTTTCCTTGAATGCTAGGAAGTGTGCTGATTTCGTGAGGCGATCAACAATCACCCAAATAGTGTCATTCCCAGCCTGAGTTCTTGGTAGTCCTGTCACGAAATCCATAGCGATCTGTTCCCACTTCCATGTGGGTATCTCTGGTTGCTGCAGTAGACCTGAGGGCTTTTGATGTTCTGCTTTGACTTTAGCACAAGTCAAACATTTGCTAACATAGGTTGCTATATGAGCTTTCATGCTAGGCCACCAGTATGTAGTTTTCAGGTCGTGGTACATTTTATCTGATCCAGGATGTACAGAGTAGCGTGATTTATGTGCCTCTTCCATTACAAGTTCTCGTAAGTTGCCAAAGAATGGGACCCAAATGCGTCCAGTTACGTAGTACGCACCGTCTCCCTTTCGTTCTAGTCGTTGTCTCGAGCCTCGCAAAGCTTCTGCTCGAACGTTCTCTGGTTTCAACGCTTCTAACTGAGCGTCTCGTATCTGGGAAGGGAGATTGGACTGGATTGTGAGTTGCAATGCTCGTACACGCCTAGGTGCATTATCCTTTCTGCTGAGGGTGTCGGCTACGACGTTTGCCTTGCCCGGATGATACTTGATGGCACATTCATAATCGTTCAATAATTCCACCCATCGTCGTTGTCGCATATTCAACTCTTTCTGGTCGAAGATGTGCTGGAGACTCCTATGGTCGGTGTAGATGGTGCATTTGGTACCGTACAGATAGTGCCTCCAAATCTTCAACAAAAAATACCACCGCTCCTAACTCCAAGTCGTGTGTCGTGTAGTTCTTCTCGTGCACTTTCAGCTGACGAGAAGAATAAGCTATCACCTTCTCGCGTTGCATCAACACGCAACCGAGACCCTGAATTGACGCGTCACAATATACCACAAAATCTTCGGTGCCCTCTGGCAAAGACAAGATTGGTGCACTGCAAAGTCTCTGTTTCAGAACTTGGAAAGCCTCTTCCTGCTTCGTTCCCCAAGAGTACGTCGTGTTCTTCTGTGTCAGCGAGGTGAGGGGTTGCGCGATTTTCGAGAAATCTTTAATGAACCTTCGATAATACCCTGCGAGACCAAGAAATTGTCGCACCTCAGACGGAGTCTTTGGTGCCGCCCAATTCTTAACTGCATCCACCTTCGCAGGGTCCACATGTATCCCTTTCTCGTTAACAGCGTGTCCAAGGAAGTGCACTTCTCGAATCCAAAAGTCGCACTTAGAAAATTTTGCATACAACTGTTCCCTTCTCAAAAGTTCCAAGATGAGACGTAGGTGACGCTCGTGATCCTCCTTGTTCTTGGAATAGACTAAGATGTCGTCAATAAACACTATAACAAACTCGTCGAGATATGGCTTACATACGCGATTCATGAGATCCATGAAAACCGCTGGTGCATTGGTCAATCCAAACGGCATGACCAAAAACTCATAGTGTCCGTAGCGCGTTCGAAAAGCAGTCTTGGGAACATCCTCTTCCCTAACCCTTACCTGGTGATACCCCGATCTTAAGTCGATCTTGGAATAGAAACTTGACCCTTGCAGCTGGTCAAACAAGTCGTCGATGCGTGGTAACGGATAGCGGTTCTTAATGGTCACCTTGTTGAGTTCTCGATAGTCGATACACATACGGAATGACCCGTCTTTCTTCTTTACGAACAGAACTGGGGCTCCCCAAGGCGAAGAACTGGGTCGAATGAAACCCCTATCCAACAACTCCTGTAGCTGATTAGACAACTCCTGTAACTCTCCAGGTGCTAACCGGTAAGGAGCTCGAGCAATTGGAGCCGCTCCCGGTGCAAGATCAATCTGAAATTCTACTTGACGGTGAGGAGGTAACCCTGGTAGCTCCTCTGGAAATACATCAGCGAATTCTCGCACCACTGGTAGATCCTCAATCTTACTCTCTTCAGACTGAGCGTGGGTAACTAACGCTAACATGGCTGGATACCCCTTTTGTAGATACTGCTGTGCACGCATGGCCGTGATAATCCCAACCATCGTCCCACTACGATGCCCTTGAACTAACAGTGACTCCCCATCAGGGAGGAGAATACGCACAACTTTCTCCTTACACAAAATTTCCGCTTGGTGCTTAGACAACCAATCCATGCCTACCACTACGTCAAAACTACCGAGCGTAACGGGAAGGAGGTCAATGTCAAACACCTGACCCACAAGATCTAGTTTACATCCAAAAAGGACATTCGAGGCTTCTATCGTTTTACCATCTGCTAGTTCTACTACTTGTTTAACTTCTAAAGGTGTTGGGGTTATCCCTAATCGTTGACTAAACTCTAGGGACACATAACTCCAATCGGCACCCGAATCAAATAATACAGAAGCAATACGATTGTTAACAGGAAACGTACCAGTTACAACGTTGCCGTCATTCCTGGCATCCCCTGCTCCAAGCTGGAACACTCTACCACGAGCACCATTTCCCCCGTTATTGCCGTTGTTGTTGTTGTTCCCAGCATTGTTATTATTCGGGCGGTTGTTGTCGTTGGCGTTCTGGTTTAACTGAGGGCAATCCCGCTTAAAGTGGCCCTCGTCACCACACTGATAGCACCCCTTCCTGAAACCTTGGTTTTGCTGGGGTGGTTGCCCCTGTTGTCTCTGGTTTTGCTGGTTACGTTGCAGCTGGTGTTTGGGTTGTGAGGTCCTACAATCCCTGGCCTCATGCCCGGCTTACCACACTTGTTACACGTCCGACCACACGGCCCCCAATGGTGATAGCCACACCTGTTACACCGTGGCTTTCTCCCTGCATACGAACCCTGGCTGTGGCCACTTCCCTGGCCTTGATTGACAGAAGACGACTGGCTGATGTTGCGGTTGCTATTGTCTGGCCTTTTCTGAGTCTGGCCAGCACTGGATGCTTTGTCATAATCACTCCACTTCTGCTTGTTATCATTAGCGGACGCAGTGGCAGTGGGTGTAGCAGCAGTAGTGGCCGAAATACGCGGGGGTAACGAATTGCTTTCTACCTCTTGGTCCACAATCTTATGAGTCAGACGAACGATCTGTGTCAAATCATTGAGACGGGCTGCAGTGACCAAACTCTTCACACGCGGAGGCAACCCTTTGATGAATAACTCAATCCTCCGAGACATAGACCGGGACAAGTTCGGGCACATGTCGGCCAGTTCATACGATCGCTTCACATACGCTTCGACTTCAGATCCAACCATCTTCAAGTCGTAGTACTCGTTTTCCAGCTTCTGGACTTCATCCCGAGGACAGTACTCCTCCCTGATCAGTTCTTTAAAGTCTTCCCAGGTTGTGGCATTCGCTGCCTCGATGCCCAACAACTGTACCTGGGCGTTCCACCACGTTAGGGCACCATCAGCCAAGGTACCCGCAGCATATTTCACCCTGTCCCAGCGGGACAGTTACAGATAGCAAACACAGACTCTGCTTTCTCGAACCATCTCAGAAGTCCCACAGCCCCTTCAGTCCCGGTGAAGGTGTCGCACCCCCAAATTACCACATGCGGAAACCCCCGCGAGGCGTGTGACGTACCAGGATTCGAGCCACCAATCACATTGAACTCACAAATATATTTAAATAAAACTTCCATTTAATAACATAAAGTGTTACCAACGTTACATATCATTCATTGCATACAGCGGAAGCATAACACATTTGTTAAGTGTTTCGTAAACCATGTGTAAATAAACCATTAAGCTTATATTGAGGTTCCATGTATCTCGACCCATGACCACTCCAGCCTTCCAGACAGCAAGTTCCATGATATAAACCTATAGACCTGCAAGCATGCAGACAAGTGTGTCAGACGATGCTGGTGAGTTCAAAGTTTTGTTAACGCGTTTAGTTACCAAATATGTATATAAAACAGTTCAACGATTTGTTTTGATGTTGTTATTACTCGCTTACGGTATGTGGCGACTAGATGTGAATGCCCAACCCCAATGCCTCCATTTAGGCATTGGTCATGATGTCAAGGTATCAAACAACCTTGAATAGATGTAAGGGGTCTTATATGTACACGATGTGAATGCCCAACCCCAATGCCTCTAACTAGGCATTGGTCATGAAGTCCAGGTAATTAGTTCACGCCCGTCCCTTCGGCCCGGTGTGAGGGTGCCAAACCTAATAGCGCTATCAACTAAATACCTCGTTGCTTCTTCAGAAAAACGGTAGACGTACGGGGTCTTACATGATTTATACTGTGTTCAATAACCAACATCCCAATTAAACAGTTTACCCAGTATTCCCTTCAGAAACGTTTACCAGATGTCCCAAACCACCGGGACGCATGCTTAGAAAAGTGCAGTGAACTCACCTTGGTTTGCTCGGTAGGACTAATTACTTGTTCACACTTAGTCATGCAAGTCCTAGTAGCGTTACCACAGTGATCAGTTTCGACATATAATCAAATCACATACTAGAACATATAATAAACATTGTCACATAGCTCATAGTAACATCACATATTCATGTTACTATTTCTAATCATCACTTAACAGGTTAACATTCAAAATATGCATATTATGAAGTGAGCTCCAGTTGTGTGTGAGGTCCAACGTTTAGCTTGTGCGGCTGAGTCCTCTTGTGCGACTGGGTCCATTTGTGAGACTGGGTCCGCTTGTGCGACTCGTTTAAATTGTGCGACCCGCTATTTTACCCAGCCCAAACTCACAGTCTACGGCCCAACCTGGTTGGCCCAACTATTTGTGAGACCGAGTTCAGTTTGTGCGACTCATGCAACTCCTTTTTGTGCCATTGGATTGCATGAGTGGGGTGCACATGATATTTAGGTGATATAATGTGCAGTTGACAAGTCAACCATTCCATATTCCTTATTTTTCGTAAACATCAGTTTCCAAAACAATTGAAAGATCAAATCAATTATTGTTTTTAAAATTATCTAATCCCCATCACCATTTTCGGTTACATCTTGATCATTCTACACGAGACCAATGAATTCTCATATAATTGTTTAATTACTTGAGCCTTAATCATAACCAAACCTAGATCAACCATACCTGATTCTAGACGATTTACACAACAACACTTCACACTCAAATAATCAGGTCATCGAGTAGTATGTGACGATCATTATCAATCCTGATTAAAGGTTCACCTAGAACACTTATAACATTCTAACACGTATGCACCCTAGATCGATAATCATATATTGATCAATAATTAACGTATATCCGCTAACATCTATATTAATGACCCCAATGAATGAAACATCTTAACATCATTTAACATTAACCATACTGGCAGATCTCAACAACACATCAAAAATCATGCAAATCAGCCACACTTGGATGTGAACAAGAATAGCCAAACAATATCAGCTTCGTTATAGAGTAAATATGCTAACTGAACCAATCAATCTAGTTAACCAAAAATCATTCATTATGGCAATATTTAAACGAATGAACATATAGTCATCATGGCTGTTTCGATACCTAAACATCATCAGATTTTAACATTCCAACCATAACCTAATGTTTTGAACACATAATACGCACATATACATAAATTATATTCGAAGACCTGCAACACATAATTACCTAGATCATGTTCGAACACCTACAAGCATGTGGTTACATCAAGGTGGATTATACTAACCAAGTGTCCGTGCGAGAGAGAGAGATAGAGAGAGAGAGAGAGAGAGCCGAGTCGAAAGGAGGAGAGATTCGGGTGCTTCCGGCAACGCCTTCGTGTCTCCGGCGAGTCGTATTACACTGCCGCCGTGAATAGGGGTGCGACCAGGGATTTAAGGGGATTACACTTAAATGGCTGCCATAGGTGATGGAACGATGGGGCTGATCGTCGACAGGAGCATGATGCCCTAGGTTTTTTTTTTTTAATTAACCTAATGTGATACACGTATTCTCCTAATTCCATATTATACCATTAAGCAACCCATAAAAGAGTATGGGCTGATGTGTACGTAGACCAAACCAAACTGTGGGCCGGCCAAACATAAATGTGGGCCGGAGTGATGATGATAATTTAAGGAAGTGAGGGTGTGACTTGAGGAGGGTGTGTGTGCGGCCCGAACACACTCGCGGCCCAAACAAAACAACCATACACCTAGATTACAATTACGCTTTACACAGAATAGAACGTTTAACAAGTTTAGCATAGGAGGAAGCGTTGGAGAGGAATAATGAGAAGTTAAGATCACGGAACGAAACTACACTAACCTTGAAAGTTCGGATTGTCACATCATCCCCAACTTGAAAGAAATTTCGTCCCCAAATTTGATAAGTAACCCAAAAACAGTGAGGTGTTAAATCAGGATGACAGTGGATTTTCCTAGGGTGCCAAATCATCCCCAACTTGAAAGGGAATTTCGTCCCGAAATTCGCCAATGATATCAGAAGTTGATACAACCGCTTTAACAATCGAGAATACTCGTGCTTTGCCTGATCTTTGCGTTCCCACGTGAACTCCAGTTCACGACTTGAGTTCCTACGAACTCTCACGATTGGAGTTTGACTATGCTTACGAACCTTACCTTTCCGATCCACGATTTCGATGGGCTCATCGACAACTGAAACTTGTATAATAAGGGTGTCACAAGTGTTTTCATTGAACAACCACTGTCTCCGATTTGAGACATAAATGACATTGTGTACGTTACCCAATTCGTCAGGTAACTCGCGTTTGTGAGTCATGTCACTTATCTGCTCCAGAAATCCGAATGTCCCAGCGTATCGCAAACTAAGCTTGCCACGTTTTCCATAGCGTACCACACCCTCCCAGGGTGAGACTTCCGATTATGACATATTTGCCTACGGTGAACTCCCAATGTTTCCTAAACTTATCTGTTTTCGTGACGGTTACACGTCGTCGCCAAACAATTTTCGATCAAAGCAATCTTCCCAAGAGTTTCGAGTGCAAGTCCTGGACCTGTGATTAGGTTGCCCCTCATCCTAATCCACCAAGGAGATTAGCGTTACTGTCCATGCATAGTCTCAAATAGAGTTGTCTGAATACTAATACGGTAACAACTGTAGTAGAGCTCTCCCAAAGATAAGTGTCCTTCCCAAATGTTTACTAAAGTCAATCACGCACACGCTCGCAGCATGTCTTCATGTGCCCGGATGGTTCGTTGCTCTGTTCGGTTATCCTATAGCGATAAGTGATGCTCATGTCTAGATGTGAGTCAAGGGTGTTGCGTATTGCCTGCCTTAAATCAGGTATAGCTCAAAATCAAAGGTAACAGGGGTTGGCACCTCGTGCCTAAAAGCCGTCTCTCCTAGAGGAATGTTCACAAGGTGAGAAGACTTGTCAGTTCCCTTGACTGTAAGAAGGTGTGCTGCCTACATGAGGCAATCAACGATCACCCATGTGTTACTGTTTCCGTTTCGAGTTGTAAGTAGACTAGTGACAGAGTCCATGACAGTCTGTTCTCATTTCCATATGGGTGATTTTGGTTGTTGATGCTTCACCTTGACTTTCCCCCAAGTCAAACATCATTCACATACATAGCTAGGTGGGCCATCATGCCCGATCACCAGTGCAAGATTTATAGATCCTAATATCTCTCATCAAAACCCAGACTACCAGAACATCGGCTAGTGTGCTTTGCTCAACACAAGCTTTCTCCAGTTGTCGTAAGGTGAAACCCATATTCGTTCCAATCTTGCTAAAAATTGCTCCTTCATGCCCCGCAAGGATTCAATATTTAAAATTCCCTTCCTTCAGTTCTTTAGTCTGAACGGAGCGAGTCTGATTAGGTAAGTTAGAGTCGATAGTGGGCTGCAAAGCTCGTGCACGTCCAGGTTTCACAGTCGTAACCATTCAAAGGTTCTATCTAGCGACTTCATTACATGCTTAGTTCTTCGAAACAACGGTACACGGGAGGCCCTTGTGATCGGTCTAAGTAATGCATTTGGTACCGTCCAAGTAATACCTCCACCTCAATCCAACAACCATGGGTTCCGCCACAGGTTGGGTCTCGTGTAACTCTTCTTGTAAATCCACTACGTAAGCCATCACTTTCTCGTGTTGCATAGATGTGTAACTGGGACTCTGATTCGAACCCTTAAGGTATACCAGTAGATCACTCGCACCCTCGGGCGAAGACGATGCTCGGTGCATTGCAGAGTTGGGATTCGAAAGCTTAAAAGACGATCTCCCGTTTTGTCTCCCACGAACACGACACCCTGCTGTGCATAAGGGAGTTAAGCTGCGCGATCTTCGAAAATCATGTGCTGAACCTACAACAGCATCCACTGAAACCGAGAAATTGTTGTACCCCCAGAGGAATCCTTGGTGTCAATCAGCTTCTAACAAAATGAATCCTGGCACGATCCACGCGTATCCCCACTTTGTTGGTTACATGATCAAAATGCATCTCTCGAATCTAGTTCTTACATGAATCAAGACTTCGTACATAATGACTCCTCCCTCAGGAGCTCTAAGATAAGATACAAATGTTGTCCATGATGTCCCTTCCTCCAGGAAATGAACCAAAACGTCATCAATAAACACGGTCGATTCTTGTGATCCAAAAGCTACTGGTGTGCTGATTAACTCAACGATCATGGTGTACAAAGTTGCAATGGCCGCATTGCGTTTGATATGCCTTCATAAGAGAATTCCCCCCTTGGACTTCCTTCATCCACTGATAATTCGTTCGTTGATCAATCCTCGAATTGAAGCTTGTCCCTCGCAACTGGTCAACAGATTGTCGATACAATGGTCAAGGCAAGCGGTTCTTGACTGTCATCTTGTTGAATTCTCAATAATCAGTACACATACGAAAAAGGCTTATCTTCATGGATACCGCCGGGGCTCCCCAAAGCGAAAAGCTAGGTCCGATAAAACTCATGTCCAACAGTTCCTGAAGTTGATTAGGCGGTTCCTGCAACCTTCCTGATGTGAGACAATAAGGATTACTAGTAATAAGGGCTGCTTCTGACATGATACCGATTCGATATTCCACCTGACGATGTGAGGGTAAACCCGATAGTTCTTCCGGTAGCGCCTAGGGAGAAATTATGAGCAAATGGGTGGATCCTCGCTCCTCTTTTCTTTAGCCTTAACATCAGTAACGAGTGCTATTATGGCGGGGTAATCCTTCCGTGGACACTTCTGACCTTTATTGCTAAATTGATGCTAACCTTTACACCACTCCGACACTTCAAAGTATATAAAGTGACGCAAAGTTTCCTTCCCACAAGGTATATCTGCGCGATATCTAGATAACCAATCTTCATAACTATTGCATCGAAACCACCAAGGATAGCAAAAGGAAGGTCGATGCCGAACTCTTGTCCCACAAGGTCGAGTTTGCCTCACAACGAACAATACGAGGCTTCAATTGGCTTGCCCCAGCCAATTCCATAACAAGTTCGTTCTTAGGAAGCATCAGAGTCAAACAGAACAGGGACGAAGTGAGTAACTACCCATCCAAGCTATCGTGTTGCTATTATGCCTTGCATTGCCTATGCCAGTCCTAAATGTCCTTCCATAAGCATCATTTCTAGTGTTGTTATTGTCGTCGTTCCCCTGGTTGTTGTCGTCTTTATCCTAACAACAGCCAATCCATGTCGTGGGCACCTTCATTTCCATGCTGAAGGCTACGATTACGAGTACCTTGAGGTTGCCATGACTGCTGCCTCTAATGTCGTTTACCTAAAACGGAGCCCTACGATCTTTCACCAACCAAGTCCATCCTTTCACATTCTATGCCACGTCCTAACGCGCTACTCACTGGGCTGATAGTCACACATTCCACACTATAATCTGTTGTCGTCGCTTATGTCCTGATTGATTCTCAAGAGTTGATTCCCATGAGTCGCTGCCCAGGGTTAAGAATTCGATTGAAGTCAAATTGCTGATGTTCGTAGTTGGTAATCAGGGTCGTCCAAATGCTGAGGTCGGGATCGCACTTCGGGGTCTAAAACGTCAGTACATTGAGTTCCAACAATAAAGAAGAGTGGGGGGGGGTATAGACCAATCATTGACGCTGCAACATTCACTCAGGGACGTTCTTACAAGCACCTAGCATTCTACACAACTCGCTAGGCGTTCGGATGGGTGTTCAGGTAATACTCGATAGCATCGAGATTCGTAAGGATTCAGAGTGAAGTGAAAAGATCACGTTCAAGTAAGAGACAATCACTGCTATGACTCTTATAGACTGTTGTGTTTCACATCGACTTATTAACAGAACGGAACCCCTTTTCCACTTGTTAAGCCTCACTGGGACTCACATGCACCCCACATTATTATTATGTGTGCACCCACAATAATATTGTGATTTGCATGTTCATCTCAGCTCCTCCTAACTCATGTCAAATGGTCCCTCAAACTCAACTAGCAAGCAAAGAGCATCACAAAACGTGAGTCACAAATGTTTAGGGAATTACCACCCTATCAGTCACATAACACATGCAGGTAATACATGAATTCATGCTGTTGTACTAGATGTGCAATCACATGCAATATCATAGGTAAGTGTTCACTAGTTATGCAATACAGTAAATGTACGAGAGATGGACCTTGCAATCTGGAGCTGAGTGTCAGGGTCATATTCTTTGTTGTCAAAACTGTTCGGTTATAGTTTGGTTTTATAAAAACATTTTAAAACCTAGTTCACTATAACCAGTGGCTCTGATACCAAACTGTCACACCCCCAAATTACCACATGCGGAAACCCCCGCGAGGCGTGTGACGTACTAGGATTCGAGCCACCAATCACATTGAACTCACAAATATATTTAAATAAAACTTCCATTTAATAACATAAAGTGTTACCAACGTTACATATCATTCATTGCATACAGCGGAAGCATAACACATTTGTTAAGTGTTTCGTAAACCATGTGTAAATAAACCATTAAGCTTATATTGAGGTTCCATGTATCTCGACCCATGACCACTCCAGCCTTCCAGACAGCAAGTTCCATGATATAAACCTATAGACCTGCAAGCATGCAGACAAGTGTGTCAGACGACGCTGGTGAGTTCAAAGTTTTGTTAACGCGTTTAGTTACCAAATATGTATATAAAACAGTTCAACGATTTGTTTTGATGTTGTTATTACTCGCTTACGGTATGTGGCGACTAGATGTGAATGCCCAACCCCAATGCCTCCATTTAGGCATTGGTCATGATGTCAAGGTATCAAACAACCTTGAATAGATGTAAGGGGTCTTATATGTACACGATGTGAATGCCCAATCCCAATGCCTCTAACTAGGCATTGGTCATGAAGTCCAGGTAATTAGTTCACGCCCGTCCCTTCGGCCCGGTGTGAGGGTGCCAAACCTAATAGCGCTATCAACTAAATACCTCGTTGCTTCTTCAGCAACACGGTAGACGTACGGGGTCTTACATGATTTATACTGTGTTCAATAACCAACATCCCAATTAAACAGTTTACCCAGTATTCCTTTCAGAAACGTTTACCAGATGTCCCAAACCACCGGGACGCATGCTTAGAAAAGTGCAGTGAACTCACCTTGGTTTGCTCGGTAGGACTAATTACTTGTTCACACTTAGTCATGCAAGTCCTAGTAGCGTTACCACAGTGATCAGTTTCGACATAAAATCAAATCACATACTAGAACAGATAATAAACATTGTCACATAGCTCATAGTAACATCACATATTCATGTTACTATTTCTAATCATCACTTAACAGGTTAACATTCAAAATATGCATATTATGAAGTGAGCTCCAGTTGTGTGTGAGGTCCAACGTTTAGCTTGTGCGGCTGAGTCCTCTTGTGCGACTGGGTCCATTTGTGAGACTCGGTCCGCTTGTGCGACTCGTTTAAATTGTGCGACCCGCTATTTTACCCAGCCCAAACTCACAGTCTACGGCCCAACCTGGCTGGCCCAACTATTTGTGAGACCGAGTTCAGTTTGTGCGACTCATGCAACTCCTTTTTGTGCCATCGGATTGCATGAGTGGGGTGCACATGATATTTAGGTGATATAATGTGCAGTTGACAAGTCAACCATTCCATATTCCTTATTTTTCGTAAACATCAGTTTCCAAAACAATTGAAAGATCAAATCAATTATTGTTTTTAAAATTATCTAATCCCCATCACCATTTTCGGTTACATCTTGATCATTCTACACGAGACCAATGAATTCTCATATAATTGTTTAATTACTTGAGCCTTAATCATAACCAAACCTAGATCAACCATACCTGATTCTAGACGATTTACACAACAACACTTCACACTCAAATAATCAGGTCATCGAGTAGTATGTGACGATCATTATCAATCCTGATTAAAGGTTCACCTAGAACACTTATAACATTCTAACACGTATGCACCCTAGATCGATAATCATATATTGATCAATAATTAACGTATATCCGCTAACATCTATATTAATGACCCCAATGAATGAAACATCTTAACATCATTTAACATTAACCATACTGGCAGATCTCAACAACACATCAAAAATCATGCAAATCAGCCACACTTGGACGTGAACAAGAATAGCCAAACAATATCAGCTTCGTTATAGAGTAAATATGCTAACTGAACCAATCAATCTAGTTAACCAAAAATCATTCATTATGGCAATATTTAAACGAATCAACATATAGTCATCATGGCTGTTTCGATACCTAAACATCATCAGATTTTAACATTCCAACCATAACCTAATGTTTTGAACACATAATACGCACATATACATAAATTATATTCGAACACCTGCAACACATAATTACCTAGATCATGTTCGAACACCTACAAGCATGTGGTTACATTAAGGTGGATTATACTAACCAAGTGTCCGTGCGAGAGAGAGAGAGAGAGAGAGAGAGAGAGAGAGAGAGAGCCGAGTCGAAAGGAGGAGAGATTCGGGTGCTTCCGGCAACGCCTTCGTGTCTCCGGCGAGTCGTATTACACTGCCGCCGTGAATAGGGGTGCGACCAGGGATTTAAGGGGATTACACTTAAATGGCTGCCATAGGTGATGGAACGATGGGGCTGATCGTCGACAGGAGCATGATGCCCTAGGTTTTTTTTTTTAGTTAACCTAATGTGATACACGTATTCTCTTAATTCCATATTATACCATTAAGCAACCCATAAAAGAGTATGGGCTGATGTGTACGTAGACCAAACCAAACTGTGGGCCGGCCAAACATAAATGTGGGCCGGAGTGATGATGATAATTTAAGGAAGTGAGGGTGTGACTTGAGGAGGGTGTGTGTGCGGCCCGAACACACTCGCGGCCCAAACAAAACAACCATACACCTAGATTACAATTACGCTTAACACAGAATAGAACGTTTAACAAGTTTAGCATAGGAGGAAGCGTTGGAGAGGAATAATGAGAAGTTAAGATCACGGAAAGAAACGACACTAACCTTGAAAGTTCGGATTGTCACAGAAGGTCTGTGGCTTACAGTCCATAAACATTTTGAATGTGCACGCAGGCTGGTTAGGTTGAGGTTGCGCTTGTTGACCTAGATGACGGAAGGGAACACATTATAGGAGTGAAAAGACGTGTACATGGTATAAGAGTAAAAAGTACTTGGTACATTCCGTACCAGCTTGATAGGCTGCTAAGGCCTCAGCCACGCGGGTATTGATTAGGTCAGTCAACTCAGCCTGAGTCATGGTGATGTTGCCACGTCCGTGTCCTCGTCCACTCATGTTTCTATAGTTGGGAATAAACCGATTTAGAAATCGAAACGAGATAGGAGTCAAGTATCATACTGATATTCACGTACTACTAAGTTCACACATAGTAAGGCAGAACCCTTCTCACGCTCGATAAGCCTCACTGGGACTTGCATGCACCTCACGTTATTATTAAGTGTGCACCCATAATAATAAGGCAATTTGCATGCTTATCTCAGTTCCTCTTAACTTACGCTCGAAGTTTCCCCCGTTCAAACAATATAACAGATGGTATCACAGGTCTATGGTTCGCATAAGTCGAAGAGTAGTGTCACACTATCAAGTCACTATGGTGTTTAATGTTTCAGTTCATATACGTTGTGAGTGTGTGACTGCTAAGCAAGTAATGTATAAAGTGAGAGAGAGACGAACCTTGCAATCTGGAGCTGAGTGTCATGATCGATCTTCGAAGTTGTTTGGTTATAGTCTGGTCTTATAAAACGTTTTAAAACCTAGTTCACTATAACCAGTGGCTCTGATACCAAACTGTAACACCCCCAAAATTCCACTTGCGGAAGCCCCGCGAGGCGTGTTACACATCAGAGTTCGAGCCACCAATCACATTGAACCAATGATAAATACTTAAATAAAACATGTGATTAATTACCAATAAAGATGTCAAACATGATAACAATTCCCAAAAGTTGTGTAGCGGAAGCATATAATAAGTTATTTAGCAAATGTTTCGTAATAACACTTAAACCAATGTATCAATATGAGATAATACGAAAGCCTCGATCCATGACCACTCCAGCACTCCCAGATAGCAAGTCCATGTTCCAAAGTTAACGACCTACAAGCATGCAAACAAGTGTGTCAGACTACGCTGGTGAGTTCAAGGTTTCGTTAACGTGTTGTGTTACCAGATATATGTTAATGCGATTCAATGTTGTGATACGATGTTGCTAATGTTAGTTACCCTAGGGAATACGCCCTTACGTAACCAAGGAGTGTGCCTCTTAGCAACCCACTATGTTGTTCACGTTAGTTACCCTAGGGAAAACGCCCTTACGTAACCGAGGAGTGTGCCTCTTAACAACCATAGTGAAACCCAGATAATTAGTTCACCCCCGTCCTTACGGCCCGGTGTGAGGTTTCCCACCTAATAGCGCTATCAACTAATTACCCCCATTGCCCTCCAGGCAATAACCAAAACCGATTAAGTTGTTTACCCATAGTTTCCCTTCCAAGTGTTTACCAGTTGTCCCAAACCACCGGGACGCATGCTTGAGAAAATGCAATGAACTCACCTTGGTTTGCTCGGCAGATTATACCAAAAGTTACTTGAATTAAAAGTAGTCAATCACGTCCTAACAGGATTATCATATAAGTCAGGTTTGGTTCAGGTAAAGCACGTATGTTTCACATAGGCTAGCAGATAAAGAACACACACTGATCATGGCAACATACGCTAACACGTTCAACAGTTAATAACGTATGCATTATTTGGACTCACACAAGTCCAACATCCTTGTGCGGTCCACCCGATGTAATTTAATAGCTCCCGGCCCAGTAACATGAGAAGCCCAAAAAAAACTTATATTCAAATAGTCCAACATATGCGGCCCAGAGAGAGAAAGTATATAACTTGTGCGATCAGTTGGATTTGTGCGATCGGACTAGCCCAGCCCAAAATATATATCCGGCCCACAGTTAACAAACATAATACTTGTGCGGTTCATGCCTCTTGTGCGACTGGGAATTATGTTGTGCGATTGGATTGGGTTGTACGATCCAATCCATCTTGTGCGAGTGGGGTCCTTGGGCGGTCCAGCCCAATAACAACACCGTTCAACAGGCCCAAATAGACAGGCCTTGTGCGATCCAGGAGCCTTGTACGAGTGGGCTCCCTTGTGCGATCGGCTAGTCTTGTGTGATTGATCCATTTGTGCGATTGGACATCTTGTGCGACCAAGATGTCTTGTGCGACCGGCTAACAACTTTCGCAAATGAAGCAATCAGTTACTCATTTCCAATTAATTCCTTTTTGACTATTCGATAGTTTCCATATTCATGATTATCAATCAACAATACCAACAGTTTCTATCTTCATTATGATTGATCAAAACAAGGTTTTTAACATCTTTTTCATATGAATCTAAATAACTCATAATCAAGAACAACTTATCAAAACACTTAAACATATCCGATTCTATCAAACATGAAGCTGATTAATGAATATCAATAAGTTAACAATCTGAGACAGAACATAACAACGGATTAACATCGTCATACAATTCCGATTTCATAATCATGTAACCGATTAACAAGGGAATTATCCTTAAACATCATCAACAACCATGCATCTTATTGTCACCGATTTTACTAACATTAACCCTAAACGGATTTACTCAATCATATACAATCAAAACATCATTCAACAAGATATCAATATCAAAACACTAACCGATTGACAAAAGGTGATCCGATTCACGGAACGATCTTCGCGAGAAGGGGGAAGCTTGCCGTCGGGTTCAAAGAAGAGGAGAGGGAGCTAGGGTTTCTTGTGTGTGTTGTGATTTTGTAAAAAGTGGGGAATGGTTACGACTCTCCTATGTGTTAATCGGTTTAAGGGAGGATGGGCCGAACCCACCACTTGGGCTGCCCTAAAGTCTGAGTACAAAACAGTGCAGCCCAACATGGGCTTGTGCGACCGGGTGCCTTCTTGTGCGATCGAGTTATGGTGTGTGGTTCGGGTTCATTCAAACATGTACATATTCACATAATACATATTCACATAACATGTCGTAACGTCATACATTCAATAGTTCAATCATTCGATAATTCAATCAAGTTCACATATGTTGCATACAATACAAAGACGGGTTTGAAATACGAGTTGTCACATATCCTGTGATTGTAATTACTGTTATATCAATCTAAAAGCTATTTAAAGTGATTTGCAAGCTGTTTCGAAGTCTGTTTCTTAGTTTCCGCCTCTGAAATTAATCAAAACTCCTCTGAACGACTCGTTTGGGTCTGAAAACGTTCCTACAAGTGGTATCAGAGCCCAGGAAGAGGAGTTCTTTCCGATTCAGCTCAAAATTTCTATTTTCTACACCTTCTTTTCAAAATTAACAACTTTTCACGGTTAAAATCGGCTCATTTTCTCACATATTGTGTAAAACTGCATTTTAACAAATCCTTAAGAGTTTCAGGACAAAATTCGGCTTAAAAATGGTAAAAATGGACCTAAGTTGTGATTCCGCTTGATCGAACACATTCTCGGCTTCAAAGTAGATATTCCGCTTGAGATTTCAAGCGAAAACTGTTATTCCGCTCCAAAGTTGACTGATTCCGCTTGACATTGTCTTATTTCGCTTCAAATGGGCTATTCCGCTTGAAAGCTCAAGCAAAATCAATGATTCCGCTCCAAACTGGTTATTTCGCTTGAAATTGTTAGTTGGTGATTCCACTTGAAGACGTTATTTCGCTTGAACAGGGTTTGTGTTTGAAAGTTTTGATTTCGCTTGAGAGGGTATTTCGCTTGAATTGGCTTATTTCGCTTGAACTTGTTTTCATCATGAGTGAAGAGTTTTATAACGCATTCGCCACATCTCCGACTACTCCGGCTTCCTTTGCTCAAAACATGAATTTAGAAAATGAAACTGGAACAATGCAAAAACCCCCGAAGCTAATGAGCATTGAGGAGTATTACGGATGGAAAGATAGGTTTGAAAACTGGGTTCAAGCTAACCATCTAAGATCATGGGAGTGTATTTTGAAGAAGTATGTTCTACCACGTACTGAACTGCGAACTGAAAAACCAATCTCTGAATTCAATGACAAAGAACGTGACATGTATAAAGCTGAAAAGATGATGATAAGTTTACTTCAGCAAGCTATTAAAGAAGACATTTTTGTATTGCTCCAACATGACAAAACTTCAAAATCAATTTGGGATGCTCTTAAAACCAAATTTGAGGGTAGTGAGAAGATGATTAAGAGTAAAAAGGCACTACTTAAGAAATAATTTGATCTTTTCACATGTCTGTCAGGTGAAGATACAAAGAAATTGATTGAAAGATATTGCCACTTAGTGCAGTCTATGTCGATGTTAAACATAACCAAAGAACACGAGGAATGGGTCGATAAATTAGCTGATGCTTTACCTCAGAAAGAGTGGGGTACCTTTTTGATGATACTTAAGAACACTAGAGAATATGATGGTCTGACGATTTCTCAGTTCATCGAGAAGATTGAGGGTCAAGATCTTGAACAGCAAAAGATTGCGAGGATGAATAATCCGAGTGGTCAACAAGACGTGAAAATGTATTATAAAGGCAGTGTTCAAGAGGTTGAAAGAAGTCCAAAGATTCAAATTGCATTTAGTGTTGGAAATTCATCTGAAAATGTTGATCAAGGTTCAAACAACAGCAGTGGTTTTTCTTCATATCCAAGTGTCAATCCAAAGAGTTCATCATCAAGTTTTCATTCTCAAAGTACTAAAGTGGTGGTTGTGTGATACAGTGCAATATAGCTTTGAATCTTCTAGAGGGTCAAAGTTTCTTTGAAGAAATTGCAAAAGATCATATGTCTTTACTTGCAACTGTGCTACAATCCTATGAAGGTTTGGTTGCAGGGAGAATCGGGAATCCTATGCTAACAACAGAGGATTACGATCAGATAGATGCTGAAGAAATGGAGCTCATGGACATCAAATGGTGTCTAGCTAATGTCCTAAGAAGAGCTGAAAAGTTCAAAATGATTACTGGAAGAAATGATTTTCTTGATGCACATGTTTCTACTTTAGGTTTTGATAAATCTAAAGTTACTTGTTTTCGATGCTGGGAGAAAGGTCATTTCAAGAGGGAATGCAAGAATCGAGAAGCAAGTGAAACAAAGAATCCATTCGGAAAAGATGATTACTACCGGAAATCCATATATCAACAAGTTAGCCAACAACAACAACAAGAGCCACAAGTGGCTCATGGTAGAAAAGTACTAGAAGATTCTTCAAAGAGAGCATGTTTGGTGAATCAAGAAAATTTTAGCTGGGATAAATACATTCCATCCGACAGCAAAGCATCCCTAATCAATCAAGATGATGAACGATTACCTGAAGGTTTTAGCTGGGATATGTTTGTGGATGAAAAAGGAGAGTTCAAAGCTTTCATTGCTAAAATTGTGAAAGAACCAGATATGTTTACAGAGTGGATGAAAGCTGTTGGAGTTAATGTGTCGAGTGAAGAAGAAAAGTCTGTTTCATTAGAAGAAAGCTCACAAATTTCAGAAGAAAGCTCAGAAAGTTCAGAAAGAGCAACTGTTTTTTATCAAACACCATCTGATTCAAGTCTTTCAGATGATAGTTATGAAAAGTCAATAGATTTTGATCAATCACCAACTGATGACAGTGGTGATGATGAGGAAGAAAGACATATTAATGTTGCAAAAACCCATCTATCTCCTGAAAGCTTTCATTTTTATTTTGCAGAACGCTTGGAGAAGCTGAAGGAGAGACGAGCAGCAAAAGAACAAAAGCAAATGAAGTCTGAAAGTGTTGTTCAAGAAGATGAGGCTGCTCAAAATGAAGAAGTTCAAATTGAAGTTGAAAAAGTTGTTGAAACTGAGAAGATCAGTGAAACAGAAAAGATTGTGGAAGTCATCAAGCCTTACTCAAAGTGTCTAGAATCCTGCAAGGAATGTGCAGCTAAAGATGAAAAGTTGGCTGAGTTTGAAAAGATGAAGGAACAATTACTGTTCAATCTCAATTACGTGAAGGAATCTTATGATGTATTGAATAGAACAGTAACTGGTCTTCAAAAGACAAATTCTGAGAGAGAAGACGCTTTGACGATGATGAATGCTACAATGATGACTAAACAAAAGGCAATTAATCATTACATTGAAGAATGTGCAAAGCTGAAACAAGAGTTGGAGACTGAGAAAATTGAGAATGAGAGAATCAGACGCTTATTACAGAGTTATTCTAGTTCTTATTATCTTATTGATTGAATCTATCCAACTGTTGCAGGTTTCGAAGCATTTCAGGATGAAAAACCAAAGAAGAA
Source organism: Helianthus annuus (assembly GCF_002127325.2). Classification (NCBI taxonomy): domain Eukaryota; kingdom Viridiplantae; phylum Streptophyta; class Magnoliopsida; order Asterales; family Asteraceae; genus Helianthus; species Helianthus annuus. The sequence continues at coordinate 118,377,229 of NC_035436.2, forward strand.
GGATACTGGTAAGAAACCGAATGTTAACTATAACAAGTGTCCGCCTCCGATCTGGGAAGGTTATTCTCCCAGAAAACCAAATGAGGAGAAAGTTTAAAAGGCGGTCAATATAAAACTAAAGTCTGATATAACCAATGAATTACCAGAAAATATTGACCTCACTTTCACATCGTCTCACACTGATCATGAGTCTGAGTTAATAAAAAGGGTGGTCGATCAGGTGTTGGATACAGATAGGAGTCTGAGTCAAAGTCTGAGTCTGGAGGTTCAAGTTCGTCAGTCAACAGTCCAAAGACATCGGTTAAACGGGTTTATAGTAAAGATTTTTTGCTATCAAAATCTAATTTGAATGAAGAAACATTTGAAGTTGTATACACTTTAAATGATTCTGGCAAATTATATTCTGATAAAGAGTTTCCAATAAGAAGTGTTAGATTTGAAATGATCAAAAAGGTTTTCAAAATGACAGAAATTAATATGTGAAATAAAAGATTTAAATCTTAATGGAAAACCTAAAAAATATACTTCAAGAGTTCAACAACCATTAAACAAGAAAAAGGGTTACAATTCTGGTTCTGGTTTTCAAAAGAAATCAAACCATAATGGTAACTACAAAAAGAAAGGATTAGGTTTTATTCCACCTGAAAATTATAAAAATGACAAAATTTCTAAAACGAACACAAAATTTGTTTCAGGAGGAAGTGCTGAGGAAGAACATAAGAAACCTTTCTGGAAACAATCAAATTAGGAGTTTCTTGCTGAGAAGAAGAGAATAGGAACTGGAGTTTTTCACAGAAAAGATACTCGAACCTGTTTTAAATGCAATGAAGCTGGTCACATTGCATGGCATTGTCCGATGAATATAAAGACAAAACAGGGAGTTTCTGAAAAACTTAAAGGAAAAGTTGTTGAGAAAGATGAACAACCAACTGAAAAATTCAAAATTTTTGCAAATTCAACTTATGAGGTTGTTAAAAGAAGAGCAAAAGACAACCAAATGTGGGTTGTTAAAAAATCCGATGAGAAAGTTCGCGATGAACGTGATTCCACAAAATCAGCAGAGCCACAGGTTGAGGTAAAAGAGGAAAACTCAGTACCTCCGATGGATGATGATAATTTTCCACCAGTAAAGGCTGAGAATTTTAAATCAAAAGGTGGGAAGGTTGATATCTCGAATCAATTCTATTCTGAGAAGAAAGAATTGATGTCGATAAAGTATTCAATGGAAATGTGAAAAAGATTTTTGGAAAAATGATTGATGGTAAGGTGAAAGGGGTAAAAGATTTTTATGCTACAAAGAAAGCAACTTACACCCCAACTAAAGAGGAGTTGAAATCACCCAAGGCTGGTCAGGCTTGGGTGGACATTTTCTTTGCTTGAAAAACCTGACTTGCCGGAGATCCCAAGTTTGTAATAGTGGATCAGGAATCGGCATCTTTCTTGATTTTTGATTTTGTGAATGAAAATTTATACAGGTTAAGTGTGACTTGCCGGAGCTTCCAGGTTGGTAAGTGTGAAGCAGGAATCGGCATCTTTATTGGTAAAATGATTTTGTGTAGATGTGGAATTCCTACAAGTGGTAAATCAGGGACATTAAGTTGTACTTGATTTTCTTACAAGTAGTACAGAGGTTGGTTTTGACAAAGTGATTACTCAAGGTCATTAATTTGAACTTGATGTAATCCTCATATAAGTGGTTAAAATTGGGGTTCATCATTGTAAAAAATGAACAAAGTGAGGAAGTTTACCCCGAACCTACAAGTGGTTAAAACAAAACTTATTTTCTAGAAAAATCATTTTGATTAAAACAAACTTAAGTGTTTTGAAATCTTAATGGGAAAATAGTTTGTTGAAAGGGGGAGTTCCGATTGTTTATGCCGAGTGAATGAAGAATTGAAACAATTCACAACAGTTGTCAATTTTCTTGTATAGTTTGTTTTCAAATTTCTTTAAATGTGTTTGAATTTTAGGGGGAGTAAGAAAATTTCAGAAAATCCAAAAACATTAGAAAATTTGAAAAATAAAAAAAAACATGATAAAATAAAAAAAAATGAGTGTGTTGTAAAAAGAGGAAATGATAGTACATCAGTGGACGATCATAGCATGCTAAAGAATTGGATAGTTAAAATGTGATAAACAATCTCACTGCAGATGTGCCAGTAGGTTTTTGCACATTCAGTAAATTGTTTTCGAGATATAAACCTAAATTTCAAACTTGCTTATATCATGGGGAACATTTCTTGGATATATGGGTAACCCCCGAAATCTTGTCTGAAAGGTCCCTCTTTCTGAGATACTAGGTCTTTATGCTTAGTGATATCTGGGGTATTATCCCGAGACTTCTGATTTTGCGGAAGCAATGGCCTAGTCCCCGGAGAATACTTTACGCTTGCTTGAAATATAGCTCACCCTCATCATAAAAAATGATGAAACATTGAAAAATGCTAATCATGTGTTGTTGAAGAAAAGATCCTCTAAAGGGGACACACCAAAAGTCGAGCCGTCATCTCTCTGCTGAACGGAAGTTCTGACCTGAGCTCTCACGGTTTCGCACCTAACCCCTTATAGATATCATCTAGGTATACTCACCTGTAAGACTGAATATTGGGATCTGGATACGGGAATATATTCAAGTGGTGGGACACGCGAATAAGTTTAAGTGCTTAAAACACTAATATCGTATCTCGAAACAGTTGAACTTTGTGTGAAAATTTAAGTGGATCAGTATACTGAGGATCTAAGTGAATCGTTTAGAACTTAAAATTAAATGAAGCTTAACGGTGTTGGTGATTTGTCTCAGAAACTGATATGATCCTCTTACACAAACTAAAAAAAATATTGTCTGTAAATATTTTCTTTACTGCATTTCATATTATATCAAAAATCAAAAAAGATTTTCAGTGTGTTTTAGCATAAATTTTGAAAAATTCAAAAAGATTTTAGACAACTGATGTTGGAAAGCTGATTTTCAAAATTCCGAGTGCTGAACATGATGATCATTTTGAAGGGAAGTTGGTTAAATCTTAAAATGTTTGAATATTTTTCTGCAAGTGGTCTCAGATATTCTGGTGGTTTTGAAAAGGAGAGTATGAGTTGGTGCATACATCTTAAATATTAAATTGTTAAAATTGTGAACTTTATTGTGAGGTAGAGAATATACAGGTGAGACAGGTTGCGATACCTGATCCTGTGAATGCGTGTATAGAGTTTAAGCCAGACTACGATCCCAGCACAAGTTGAGGGGGAGTCTGTTAGAGAAAGAGAGTCTGAAGATGCAAGAGCTAGGAAGTTGATGCTGAAAGATTTGTTAGAGTGAAGGAAGCCCGAAGACTGATAAAGACTGAAGACGTTGAAGACTCGACACTAAAGACTCGTCAAAATCTGAGGGGGAGTCTGTTGGTGCATACATCTATCGACTTCGTCTTGTATCGAGTCTTGTACTAGATTGATTAGATCAGGGCACGTTGTTCGAGAAAATAGGATTAAAAGTGATTTCGCTTGAGGGAGTTAATTTCGCTTGAAATGACATTTGTCATTTTCAAGCGGAATCACATCAATTCTTATTCCGCTTGAAGCATGTTCAAGCGGAATCAGATCTCTATAAATAGGATTCCAAGCGAAATCAGTAGTAACGATTCTGAATTTGGATACCAAGGTGCTGCCGGTTTATCCTGTGATTGTAATTACTGTTATATCAATCTAAAAGCTGTTTAAAGTGATTTGCAAGCTATTTTGAAGTCTGTTTCTTAGTTTCTGCCTCTGAAACAGATCAAAACTCCTCTGAACAACTCGTTTGGGTCTGAAAACGATCCTACAAATGATTTAGAGAGTTTGACGTCAGAAAACAAAAAAAATTAAAACAAATTCAAAAATATTTTAAAAAAATAAAAATGTTGTTGAAAAGAAAATTACAATAAATTCTAATCCTGAGAAAATAACTGAACTTGAAAAAGATGTTGAGATTGCTAATAATAAAATTGAAAGTTTGGAAAATAAATTGAAAGGTTTTGTTGCCTCGTCCATAATGTTAGATTATATGGTTCCAAAACCGAACAAGAAAAATAAAGAAACTGGGGTGGATAAATATGAACATGGTAATCATGGTATTGGGTATAAACCGTCGAGAAAAGGTATTCATGTTAAATAAAAAACGGTTGTACCTAATAACACTAAAAATAAAACTCTCTTAGTCGAGATTGTGAAAAGTCTCTCGGTCATAATTGGGGATTGTAATGATGAAACTGATGATGATAAAAATAATAAAAAAGAAATATTTTACAATTAAAAGAAAATTTTCAAGAAATTTTTTCACCATTTGCTGAAAAAGGAGAATGTTCAACATGTCACACCCCAACCGATGGCGGAATCATCGGGGCGCGGCACTAGGCGAATCAGATTGCTCAAGAGAATCAATAACAACTATTTAGTGACAATATTTAATGCGTTCATTATCCCATACAAATAAACAATACATCAGTAAGTAGTTATACAGATTTCATATTCTCTCAAACAACACAAATCCGACAACCTAGATTTATGGTGAGTTTCTAGACTTCCTAGCTTGATTTCGAGATAGTCTGCGATTTAACCTGCAACATACGTTAAAGCGACGTCAATACAAAAAGTTTTGGCGATTATACAGGTTTTACATGGAAAATAAAGTAGATAAAAGCACTGCGAATTTCCACATACATAAACGAGATACACAACATATACACTACAAAACAAATACTACCAGCTAAGTCACTCGATGCTAGCTAAGGTGGGACGTCGCGAGTAATAGTCCTAGCACATATGTGTTAAGCATCACGTGTAAATATGTATGACAGTAATTCACATGTGATAATAGTTTTGATAAGTGCGTTTTAGATATGAACGTATGTTACACCCCAAAGTGTGTTTAAAGCGTTAAAATGGGTCAAGTATATTCACAGTAGGTGTTTAACAAGTAAACACAACTTGATTGGATTGATTGAGAGCGCGTCTGAGTTAGCCTGTGAACAGTAGCATAAGTCGTTGGATAGCGTGTAAACTGTGCGTCGAGTGTTATGTTGGATCCGATGGTGGTTCGATCGGACGACTCATCCGGACGGATGACCGCTCAGTCAGATGGTCATTCGATTGGAAAAGTGTGCCTGTAAAATGTTGAACTTTTGAAGTTTTCGTAGTAGTATAAGTAAAGTCATTCGATCGGATGGTCATTCGGATGGATGGCCGTTCGATCGGATGGAAGTTCGTTTAAGTGGAAGGTTAAAAGAATCAAGTCTTCTGGTCGAATAATCATTCGATCGGATGGTCGTCCGATCGGATGGCTTTTCGATTGGAAGCTGATATTCTTTGAAGTTTTGCAAAGTTGATTAAGTGTTGAGATTACAAGTCACCTGGTCGAATAGTCATTCGATTGGATGGTCGTCCAATCAGATGGCTATTCGGTCGAGCAACTATTTGTTTGAAAACTTGTAAAATCCGTTAAGTTGAAAAGTTTGCGGTTTGACGGAGACGGTGTGCCAACGTGTCAAACAACGGAAATCACTCCAAGTTCAGCTCATCTGATCGGATGGGAATCACCCCGTTCGATCCGACTCAACTGTTCTTGACGGAGTTTCATGTTCAACCCGTGAATCGGTCGTCTCTTAGGTAGAGATCCATTCTCAGACCGGTCCTTCACTAGAGAATGAGTAGAGTGTCACACCCCAAAAACGTCGCAGCGGAATATATAACGTAGTGGAAGTTTTAAAAGTTAGTCCAACATTATTAAGTAGCAAAACATGCATCAACAACCACAAGATACGCCATAATTCCCGAAGCCGAACTCAAGTACCTGTAGAACACGTTAAAAATCAAGTGTCAACACAAAGGAAGGTGAGTTCACTTATTCGTTTACTAACAGATTTTATTCCAAGGAAAACTTTCTGATTAGGTGTTTATTTAAAACATCCATTTAATTCTTAGAAAGTCCATTTTACTTTCTTATTAAAATCCATGGGCCTTCCGTCGGTTCATTACTCCGACAACAGTAATACTTCCCAGGTTTTGTATATTAAATTATGGCATCAATTTTCATACTCGTATGTTAGCTAGACGATACGAACTATATATTAACCATCCAGGGATAATCAAAACTAGACAATGAACAGAATATTAATTCGTCGTTTGACATTGACACGGGGCGACCGGTCACGACGGGGTTGTCAACCCGATAGATCTACCAACAATTCCTCGCATGCAATACTTAAACTGATTAAACGACATCATGGGCGCAGGGTTCTTTCTCGAAGAACAATATGATGTCTACCTCACGTACAATATATATATCCTACTAATATGACAATTTAATACACGATGTGTACGAATGCCCTGAATCTCCATCATTCGAGACCCAGGCTGGCATACGTACCCCAACTATACTATCCTGTATCACTTAAGAAAAACCGTACGTCCAATATTTATTCATCAAAAACGTTTTACTTTGAAACGTATAACTTATCAAATTTCATATATTTTCAGCGAAAATATATATTTTGTAGTAAAAGGTATGTTTTATTTCGAACACATTATTAAACCCTTTTAACAACGTGTTCCACCCCCAAAATATATATAAAACAGTAAAAAGAGGGGTTTAGTGACACTCACCTTTGGGTGCGTATTTTAAATAGCGCAATCCCGGAGATTGATTTCTACACGTCCTATTATATATATATATATATATATATATATACATATATATATATATATATATATATATATATGTATACATATATATATATATATAGGAACGATTTTAAATCAGTACACATAGCACAAAAATCCTAAGTTTCTCCGTTTCTTAGAATTATCACATAACTTTGAGATTTTCTCGAAAAGTTGTCATTTTTTATTATGTTGGCACATTAATATATATATGAGTCCAAATATATATATATATATATATATATATATATATATATATATATATATATATATATATATATATTCATGATTTTGTGACTTGAATGATTTTATTGGTGACCAATATTGTGTAAATCCGTTAACACTCCCGTTTATACGCAATATGTTTTTTATTTGCGTGTCGTAATATATATATACACAAATGTTCACATAATTTAACACCGAAACATGCGAAATCTTGTTAACTCATCCATTTTATCATTTTTATAGCAAATATACATAAAACATTTCATAAGTATCAAATTTCATGCTCGACAAACAAGTTATACATTTAACGCGATTTTTACCGTTTCTACCGCACAAAACGTACAAATATACATGCATAATCCAAATCTTTAAAATCATGTTAAAACTTAACATATTTTCACATTCTCATGTTTAAACCATATAATACATTTTATCACATAAGTTTCACTCAAAATTTACCCGTACTAGTGTTCATTGAAAAATGCGTATTTTAGCGATTCGGTAACGGTTTCGGGCGTCGGAAGTCACGTATGACTAACCAAACACCAAGTAAACTTAAAATTAGTTAAAATACTTATTTTTGAACTAAAAATATCAGTTTACTTACTGATCTAATTCAGTTTTATAAAAATCATTCGAAAAGCCGATTTTTGACCGTTTTAACGCATAGTTTTGCGTTAAACGTTACTATAATCATCCCAACTCGAAACGACTTGATATTTTAACACAATACATGTTATTTGCTTTTTAAAATAGTGGTTATAATAAGATTAGTGCAGTTTATGTGTAAGTCACATAAATCATGCGATTTCACGTATTTTACAACTTTTAATGCACCAAGTACAACATGCAAAGCTAGCAAATACTATGACCAAGTTATATGTCACTAAATACTTGAAAATAATCATATTTTAATGTTTATATTCTGATCAAAATTGATTTTTATCAAATCATATCTAAATCATCATTTCATAACCACAAATCATCATGCATGTTCAGGTAAATGCATCTAATGCAGTCATACAACATCATCATCATCTTTTATGTTCTAATCATACTCAAGAACACATATACATACATATACACGAAATATTTACACCCACATAAACCTTCAAAAGCTCACTTTCTCATCAAATCCCTTTTTAAATCATGATACACTTTTAGATCCTTATTTTATGACGTTATTGATTCATGCATGTATTCTTTCATTCAAGAATCCCTTAATCGAATCAAAACACAATCATATACACACACATAAAAACCCACGGCCATACATACTTACACATATTTATCCATTTTAGTTTTCTTTGAAAACCCATTTGTTTTATTTTTCAAGTTTGTGAAATATTTTAAGAATCGAGAGAAACCTTCCATCATCATCTCTAGAAATCAAGAACATGGTTTTAAAAACAAGTTTATAGTTTTCAAGAATTTAGTGGGTTTTTGACATGATTTTGGTGTTATGGAGCTTGTTTCACCTTAAAACACCTTTGTATCATCAAAATAGCTTGGAAACACCTTAGATTGAGCTTGGTTCTTACAAGAACACTCAAGAATTTTCGAAATTATTGTGATATGGGAGGGGTTTCGGCTGATTAGAATAGAGAGAGAGTGTTTTGATTGTTAAAATGAGATTTCTTGGTTTTAAAAAATATATTAGATTCTTGCATGGGTACTTACACCACCTCTTCTATAACCAATGAGGGAATGAAAGAGGAGAGAGAAAAGGTTGTAGAGCTGCCACATATTCCCCGCACACACATATATAACCGATTATGTGTGTATATATATACATATATGTGTAATCTTGGCCAAAAACAGGTATTTTACTAGATACCGAGTATTTTATCTGTCGTTTTAATCCCGTTTTAGCGCGTTTTAAATTATTTTTAACACTCTATAAAAATAAACTCACCAAAATATTATTGATCAATATTTTGTTAGCCGGGACTGGCGACGTTGCCGGTATTTGGCAGTATGCGCGACGTGCTGCGCGGAACGCGTTTAAAATCGCAAAAATAGGAATTTAAGCGTTTTTATTTATTTTTATAGTTCTAATGTAATAAACTCATCAAATTATTATTAAAATGATTATCAGTTACTTTGACAGGCTGTGTTGACAATATTTTGTCGGTACACGCGCTGCATCGCGCGGTACGCGCTTAAACTCGAAAAATAGAGTTTCTTGGCGTTTTAATTTATTTTTCCACACGGATATGATTAAAATAATTATTCTAATCATAAAAAACTATTTTGAGGGTTTTAACACTGATCGGGTGGTCACCGATGTTCGTTTCGCATTTTAAACGTTACGCGATAAGCGTTTTTCTTACCGTTGCCAACATAATTTTTATCAAAGTTTAAACTTACCAACTCATTAAATTTCAAATATAAAAATCATAATCAGTCAAATATGGCCCTATTACCTATTTACAACATGTGCTACAATTGTACGGTACGATCTGAAAAGCCGGGTGTCACATAGAGAGCCTGAACGAGCTTAGATTCTATCGGTTTTGCACAGAAGAGTGTAAAAGAGTTGAAAGAAAGTTTGAATAAGTTGAAAAGTGTTTAGATTTAGCTTAGTTTTGTGTAAAATCATGTAGAAATTCTTTAGATCTGGACCGTTCTTGATGAGATGAGGTCACACTTCAATGTTCATAAGAATCAAAGGTGACGTCACCCTAAAACAACCCAAATCAGGTGATTTCACAGTGAAAATGTATTACGATTCGATGGAGAAGATGATGAGAAAGTGTGTGATGATGATAGAAGTACAAGATTTAGGATGAAATACTTACGGAATCGCGAGGAATCGAGAGAAAAAAGCCTGAAAGCATGCTGGTCGGATGGGGCTGTCACATCAACGAACAGTTGGTGTGACTAGTGGGTATTTATAGGTGAAAGGTGAGAAGGCGGTGTGGGGTTTCGAGAGTCGGAAGTTCGTTCGATCGGATGGTCGCCCGATCAGATGGTCATCAGGACGGATGGCCATTCAATCGAATAATCATTCGATCGGGCGGTTTGTGCGAGTTCTTTTTCCGACTTTCGTTTCGTTCGACGTGTTTTGTTGCGTTAAGCATTGTGGACACATTAAGCGTTTTAGCAATATAAGTAGCATCGTGTTATGTGCGATAGATTGAGTCGCACATGCTTGCGAGTGCGCGTCTAGATAGGTTCAACAACTTCATTATCATTATTATTGTTATTATTATTATTATTATTATTATTATTATTATTATTATTATTATTATTATTATTATTATTATATATAACAGGTCATAGCATAAGTAGTTGCGTTAGCGTTTGCGACACTTTACGACGATCGATGGGAACTGTTTAAGTACTCACGCGATGTCGTCGTTAGCATGATTGTGTTGCATCACGACGATCTAGGGGAGCAAATAAACTATTCACGCGATGTCATTGTTAGTGTTAGTATATGCGTTGTGATGTGCGATATAGCATTTGAAAGTATGCGAAAATAGCGAAATAGCGTTGTAAGCGATATAGTTACATTATGATCCGAATCTCTGGTGCTAGGCTTAACGAGTGTAGTGAGAGTAACAAGCACGAAGGTGCGGGTTGTTACAGTCTCCCCTGCTTTAGGAAATTTCACCCCGAAATTAATCCACAAGGAGGGCTGCGAAAATTGATGCGAGTGAGAGTAGCGATAAAAGCGACCGAGATAAGCGGGGAGTGAACGAGCGAGCAGGGATGAGCAAAAAGCGACGAGCGATGAAGGCATTAGAATAAGCGGAGAGCGAACGAGCGGTCGATCGGGGATTGACCATCGGGTGCGTCTTGGCAACATAAGGAAAATGATGAGTAAAGCGATTCGTTTGTCTAAGGGAACAACGATGAGTACAACGTTTAGTTTGACGAAAGGATGATAATTAGCGACCCAAAAGCATTTTGTGTTCTCGAAAAACTTTTATGGCAATGAGGTTTTAAATAAAAGTTTGGTTTAGGAATAATTTTCGTACGCTACGGCGTTGAACCTTGAGTCGATGTTCGCAGCAGCGTTGTCGAAAAAGTTTGTTAAGTTATCAAAAGATCTTATTGGAAAACTTGATTTTTTTCGAAAAGTTTCTTATAACGTGGTGTTAGCCCGAGTCGATTGTTAAACCGACGTTGCAAGAGAGTTTTGTTGGTCAAATAGGATTTCAATTAAAAACTTTCAGAAAATTTCCATTTATTCCAAGAAGTTTGTAAGAAAGCTTCGTTTTTACAAAATGTTTAAATAGTTCAGAAAGTTTTAATTAGCGTCGAACCCCACATGGTACCTTTCCACGAAAGTTTGTCAATATGGCTAAAACACTTATATATAGGAAGTACCAGCGGCATATCCACCATGTTTTAACCATATTGCTTCTATCCCGTGAATCAATGTCATGCGTGTCGATGTGGTATGGACAGATTTTGAATTCTCGGTCCTAGCGATTGGTTGGACCAAGTCTGAGAGGAGATTGAGCAAACTGAGCGACGAGTCGTTTACGAACTCAGTTTAGCGATATGAGTGTGCGAACGAGTCTGCGATTGAAGCATCGAGGTAGCGATAAGCGGTGAGTGGTAAGTGCTGAGAAATATGCGATAAGCGAGACACGATGGCGGTGAGCGTTACGCGGTAAGCGAAAAAGCGAAAAGCGGTAGGTGACAGGCGAACAACGATACACAATAAGCGATAGGCGAATGATAGGCGATACGCGAGGGGCGACAAGCGGTAGGCGATAAGCGTCAAAAGCGATAAGCTACGTGCGATAGGCGAGTAGCGAACAGCAAATAGTGAAAAGCGATAAACGACACGCGTTTGGTGATAAGCGAACAGCGGTAAGCGATACGCGTTTAGCGATGCGCGATGAGCGTTAAGTGATAGGCGGTGAGAGAGGGAAGCGATGTGAATATCAAAGCGTTTAGATCAACACATGCGATAAGCATTGAAGCGTTTAAGTGTTTGTGAATGCGAGTTAGATTTCCAGCGAAGGTGCGATTGCGTGCGGGTAGACTTACGAAAAGTCCGTCGATGACGCATTTGAGTTGCGATGAGATATTACGCCTTACGAATGAGTTTTGCATGTTTAAAATAGTCTCAATAGTATAAGAGGTCTGATAACGTTCAACTTTGCATGGTACTTTCTTCACAAGACCTTGGTTAGCATGGCGAAGCACTTATCTATAGGAAGTACCAGCGGCGTATCCACCATGCTTCAACCACACGCCTCTGCCCCGTGAATAGATGTCACACTTTGTCAACATGGTTAAGACGCTTATATATAGGAAGTACCAGCGGCGTATCCACCACGCTTAACCATGCTTTGAACATTATAGCATCATTGGAACTTACTACGATCTCCGTGCACTGACCAAAATAATCTTGTGTGCACCCGCGATGTATATAGTATTAGTATTATTGCGTTGTGCGAACTTAGACTAAGTGTAAGAACGAGGGAGAGAGAGAGAGAGAGTCAATGTTGCATCGAGTAATAGAATAAGTAAGCGAGAGTTTTCATCGAAAATAGCATCATTAAAATGTTAATATACGCCTGGTTGGTGTTTGGTGTTGTAAACTCCTGCTGGGATTGCGGTTGCTGTTGAAGTCGTGGGCTGCGTTGGCGTTGCAGGGAATGCTAGCGTGCCTTAAGTTCGTGGCCCTGTGCGACAGTGATGGGTATGGTGACCAAGACAGTTGCAATTTGTGCAATAGTTACAGTTGACTTCTGGCTGTGACGATAGGTACACTTCAGACACAAGGGGAACGTTCCGGTGTAGGCACACTTTTGGTGAACTGGAGCTGCGCGGAGAGGTTCTGGTTGCAGCAGTTCAGTTGTTGGAGAGTCTAGGCTTGAGCTCTTTTGTTTGCGGCTAGGATGCGCGTCTTGTGGCGGTGCGGTGTCTTCGGAGGATTCATCTGAGGATTCGCTGGAAGAATCATCGGAGGAATCGTCAGAGGAATCGTTAGAGGAATCGTCAGAGGAATCGTCGGAGGAATCGATGACGATTACTTGGTTAGGCTTCTTGATAGGATTCTTGGAGGAGAATCCATCCAAGACTCGTTTGTCGTTGATTTCTGCGGCTAAGCGATAGGTTTCTTCGATGGTAGCAGGTTTTGCGGCTTCAACAAAATCGCCCACACACTCAGGCAAAGCACGGATGTACTTCTTGATAGCCTTTTCGGGAGTGTCGACTTGGCTTGGGCAAATAATGCTAAGCTGTTTGAACCTTGTTGTGAGACCTGCGTTGTCACCGCCAGTTTGCTTGATTTCCCAAAATTCGTTCTCTAGCTTCTTGACTTCGTGGGGAGGGCAGTACTCTTCCTTCATGAGCTCTTTCAGCTCGTCCCAGGAGAGAGCGTAAGCTGCATCGTTCCCACGTTTGTTACGCTTGGCTGTCCACCAGTCGAGGGCTCTTGATTGAAATACTCCGGTAGCGCATGTGGTACGAAAATGCTCAGGGCACCCACTCTAACGAAGGGTCACCTCGATGGTGTCAAACCACTGGAGTAATTGAGATACACCTCCTTCGCCCATGAAGACCATTGGATCACATGCTTTGAAGTGTTTGTAGAAGAATGGAGATTGCGGCGCTCTAGCATTAGAGTCTTCCGAAGTTCGAGAGTTGCTGAGAGATTGAACCTGATCAACAATTTGAGGAATAACCCTGGCCACTTCCTTGGCCACAAGCGAGGCAATCCTCTTATCGGCGCTTTGTCTGGCTCTTCTCTTGGTTGCACGTCTCGAGGTGGCGTCGTTCCAAGACATCTAAACAAAAAGAGTTTTGGAGTGAGATTCAATCATAATGATTTTGAGATAGTGATGCGATTGAGCGCGTTTAAAACTTGTTGCAGGTAGTATAGTATTACGTATTAACATAGGAGCCACATAGGAGACACAAGATTCCTAAGTTATCACGTATAACACATGTATTTGTATAATATATATATATATATATATATATATATATATATATATATATATATATATATATATATATATATATATATACACGTACGTACATATATGTTGGTAAAGATAATGCGAGGACGCGATGAAGAGAGAGAGAGCGAGTTATGAGATTTTAGTTTCGTTGCGATCATTCGGATTTTGTTTTAGATTGCAATGGCTGTGCGAGTTCTGCGTATAAAGCGGGGAGTGAAAAGAGATAAATCGATAAAGCTGTAAAGTCAAAAAATCGATGAAGCATAAAATCGTAAACTCGTAAAATTTGCTGACGCGTAATAATTGGCGACTTCGGGTTTAAAACAATTGGATTTTCTGGGGTGTTAGACAGCGACTACCCAAAGTGGTTCAACTATTTCCAACAAGTTCGAGCACACACGTTGGCCCTACGGACTCGGCTCTCACCGGGCTGCGGCTACAGCTTCGTCCTTCTAGTTACATCGCGGCTTGAGTTGTTGATACAGTCGAGACTTTGTGAGAGTTTTTTTTTTATTTGAAAACCCATTTGAGGGAGTGGAACGGGTTATTAAGATGCGGGTTTCACCCGTGACTTAACAACTTCGCTCCTAGTTGTGGTTGTGCTCACCGAATATTTCCGGGAGTTCCAATAGATAGAAATGGAGATTCGTTGAGATGTGGATTTCACTCCTGGCTCAACGAAAATTCCCGTGTTAAGAATAATGCGCTGAGTGAGCGACCTATCGAGAGTTCCTGATTTTCACACCTCATCTTGACACGACCACTCATTGCTGTTATGCGAGTATCGCAAAACGTGTGTATTGCGTTAGCCTTAGGAAAGGCAAGTAGTATTAAGCCTTCGGAAAGGCTTTCCTCGTGCGAAGCTGTAGTATGTGTAGGATCGTTGTCGGACCCGAAACGAGTCGATCAGAGGCGTTCTATGCAATATGAAAGGCAGAAACAGACATATTGCATGAATTTCAGCAAGATATTCACTTTTAATTGACTATATATTGATTCTGATGCAAATACAATTCTGTAGACACTTCGACAGAGCTTCGCCGTCGGGAAACTTCTAGCTAATTTCGTATGAAATGAAACAGATCTAACCCTATTTATAGTGTAGCTAATTCCGCACGAACCATGACTCATACGAAATTACTTACATATGGAAATAGACACTCACACGAAATTAACACACTTCACACGGAATTATATTGTAATTCCGTGCGGAATTATATTGTAATTCCATGCGGAATTACATATGGACACATTCAAGCGGAATTACACATTACAGGCGGAATTACTTGATAACTTGTTTTCTTGAACCTTGTGCCATGTGCAATGCAAGACTCGATACAAGACGAAGTCGACAGATGAATGCACCAACAGACTCCCCCTCAGATGTTGACGAGTCTTTGCCGTCTTCAGTCTTTATCAGACTGTCTGCTCTCTTTTCCTCTAGCACCAACACACTCTCCTCGAACACTTAGATGTCTTCAGACTCCCCCTTTCAATTTGCTGGGATCGTAGTCTGGCTTTTACAGGATCAGAATCGAAACCTGGCTCTTTGAAATCACAGAGTCCTCAGGTATCGGAACCTGGCATCCTGCACATTCTCTAACACACAATAAATTCCACAAAATTTAACATTTGACAAAATTTATCTACCAAGATTCTCCCTTAAATTCAATCAGGATGAAAAATATTATTATTTAAGAACACAGACTCCCCTTCACAAAAATGATCATCATGTTTAGCACTAGGAATTTTGAAAAACAGCTATTCAACATCAGTCGTCGAAAATCTTTTTTGATTTTTCTAAGATTTATGCTAAAACACACTGAAAATCTTTTTGGGTTTTTGATTTTAAAGAAATGCAGTAAAGAAATATTTACAAACACTATTTTTGTGAGTTTATGTAACAGGATCATATCAGTTAATGAGACAAATCACCAACACCATTAAGCTTCATTTCATTTTAAGTTTTAAACGATTCACCTAGATTGTCAGTATATTGGTCCACTTAAAATTTCACACAAAATACAATTGTTTCGAGATACGAGATTAATGTCTTAAGCACTTAAACTTATTCGCGTGTCTCACTACTTGAATATACTCCCGTATCCAGATCCCAATATTCAGTCTTATAGGTGAATATACCTAAATGATATCTGTTAAAGGGTTAAATGCGAAACCATGAGAGCTCAGGTCAGAACTTTCATTCAGCAGAGAGATGACGGCTCGACTTTTGGTGTGTTCCCTTTAGAGAATCTTTTCTTCAACAGTACATGATTAGCATTTTTCAATGTTTCATCATTTTTTGTACTGAGGGCGATGCTATATTTCAAGCAATTTGCAAAGTATTATACGGGGACTAGGCCATTGCTTCCGCAAAATCAGAAGTCCCGGGATGATACCCTAGATATCACTGAGTATAAAGACCTAGTATCTCAGAAAGAGGGACCTTTCAAACAAGATTTCGGGGGTTACCCATATATCCAAGAAATGTTCCCCATGATATAAGCAAGTTTGAATATTTAGGTTTATATCTCGAAAACAATCTACTAAATGTACAAAAACCTACTGGCACATCCGTAGTGAGATTGTTTATCATAATTTTGACTTTCCATTTCTTTAGCATGTTGCGATAGTTCACTGATGTACTATCATTTCCTCTTTTATACACTAAAACTCAATTTTCATTTTTTAATGTTTTTGACTTTTTCAAATTTTCTAATGTTTTTGTATTTTTTTAATTTTTACTCCCCTAAAATGCAAACACAATAAAAGAAATTTGTAAAACAAACTGTACAAGTAAATTGACAACTATTGTGAATCGCTTCATTTCGCCATCCACTTGGCATAAACAATCAGAACTCCCCCTTTCAACAAACTATTTTCCCATTAAGATTTCAAAACACTTATGTTTGTTTTAATCAAAATGGTTTTTCCGGAAAATAAATTTTGTTAAAACCACTCGTAGGTTCGGGGATCAATTCATCACCTTCTTTTCAATCACTTGTATAAAGATTACATCAAGTTCAAATTAATGACCTTGATTAACCTTTGTACCACTTGTAAAATGAAATCAATATCTCAAAGAAGATGCCGATACCTACTCCTCACTTACCAACCTGGAAGCTCCGGCAAGTCACAACCTGTAAAATTTATCAATTTTAAAATTCATTCACAAAAACAAACTTTATCAAGAATGATGCCGATTCCTGCTCCACGATTACAAACATGGGAGCTCCGGCAAGTCAGGTTTTTCAATGAAAGAAAATGTCCACCCAAGCCTGACCAGCCTTGGGTGATACCAACTCATCTGCAGTTGGGGTGTAAGTTGCCTTCTTTGTAGCATAAAAATCTTTTACCCCTTTGGCCTTTCCCTCGACCATTTTCCCAAAAATCTTCTTCACATTTCCAATAAAAGCTTTATCAACATCAAATTTAGTCTTTTTCAGAATAAAATTGATTTGATATTTCAATTTGTTCAACTTTTGATTTTAAATTCTCAGTCCGCAATGGTGGAAAGTGAACATCATCCAAAGGCAGAACTGAGTTTTCACCAGTTTTAACAACATGTGGCTCCTCTGATTTTGTGGAATCAGATTCATCACCAAGTTTTACATCTGATTTCTTAACAACCCAAGCCTGAGTGTTAAGATTTCCCCCTCGCTTGTAAAACCTTTTCGAACATTCACCAACTTCATATTTTGAATTTTTAAACACTTTAAATCTCTCAGTTGGTGGTTCGGTTTTATCAACAACTACTTCTTTAAGTTTTTCTGATCTCCCTGTTTAGTGTTGGTTGCTTTAGGACAGTTCCAAGCAAATTGACCAACTTCTTGACACCTGTAACAGGTTCTCGTCTCGTTTCTCTGATGAGCTTCACTTTTCTTCTTCTTAGTAAGAAATTCTTGATTAGATTGTCTCCAAAATGAACTCTTCTTTTCATCCTCAACAGATGTACCTGACACAAATTTTGTATTTTTAGAAATTTTCTCATTTTTGTAATTTTCTGGTAGAACAAAACCTAGACCTTTCTTTTTGAAATTACCATTATGGTTTGGTTTCTTTTGGAAACTTGAACCAGAACTGTAACCTTTTTTCTTGTTTAACCGTTGTTGAACTCTTGAAGTGTATTTTTTTAGGTTTTTCAGTAAGATTTAAATCTTTTATTTCAGAAATATTAATTTCTGTCATTTTGAAAACCTTTTTTATCATTTCAAATTTAACACTTCTTATTGGAAATTCTTTATCCGAATATAATTTGTCAGAATCATTCAAAGTATATGCAACTTCAATGTTTCGGCATTCATACTAGATTTTGACAACAAAAATTCTTTACTGTAAACCCGTTTTCCCGAAGATTTAGAACTCTTGACAAACGAACTCGAGCTCCCGACTGACAAACACAAACTTTCGGACTCGGACTTTGACTCTGACTCCTCATCCTTATCCAACACCTGATCGACCACCCTTTTTATCAATTCGGATTCATGTTCTGTGTCGGACGCTGTGAATGTAATATCAATATTATCTGGTAATGCATCGGTTATCTCGGACTCTAACTTTATATTGACTACCTTTTTTACTTGTTCCTCATTTGGTTTTCTAGGCGAGTACCCTTCCCAAATCGGAGGTGGGCACTTATTATAACTAATACTCTGTTTCTTACCAGTATCCTTCCTCTTTGGCTTCTTGTCTTCAAACACTTCAAAACCTGCAACAGTTGGATAAATTCTGTCAATTAAGTAATCAGAACTTGAATAACTTCTTAGTAATCGTCTGATTCTTTCATTTTCAGCTTTCTCAGTTTCCAACTCTTGCTTCCATTTTGCACATTCTTCGATGTAAAAATTTATCTCTTTCTGCTTAGACATCATGGTAGCATTCAACATTTTCAAAGCATCTTCTCTTTCCGAGTTTGTCTTTTGCAAACTATTCATAGTTCTGTTCAATATATCGTACGACTCTTTCAAATTCTTGACATCAAACAACAACTTTTCTTTCAACTTTTCTTGATTACTGAACCTTTCATCCTTTTCCTCACATTGTTTGCAAGATTCCAAACATGTGAGACAAGGTTTTGTAACTTCGACAATCTTTTCAATCTCCACAATCTTCTTGACTTCAACTATCTTTTCTACTTCAACTATCTTCTCAACAATCTTGATTTCTTTCATTTCTTTTGCAGCTTTTCTCTCTTTAACTTTCTTCAATTTATCTGCAAAATAAAATTTAAAACTGTCAGAAGATAAATGAGTTTTTCCAATGTTTATCTGTTCAATATCTTCATCATCATCACTAGTATCTGTTGAACTATTTTCAGAAGAAACAGATTCTTCATCTTGACTATTCTCTTCATCAGTTAACATTGCTATCCATTTTTTCATCAATTCTGGCTTTTGAACAATTTGAGCAATGAAACCTTTAAACTCCCTATTTTCATCCACATACTTATCCCAGCTAAAACCTGGAGCCATTTTCTCATCATCTTGATCAATGATACCAAAATAAGCTTTCTTATTTGCATCTTCGATCATTTTCCCATGAGCTGTTTGTGAATCTTTTTGTTGATGCGGTTGATGAGTGATTTGTTGATATATAGCCTTCCGATAGTAATCATCTTTTCCAAAAGGATTCTTTGCTCCACTATTTTCCTGATTTTTGCATTCTCTTTTGAAATGACCTTTCTCCCTGCATCGAAAACAGATAACTTTAGATTTATCAAAACCTAAATTAGAAAGATTTGCATCTAAGAAACCATTTCTTCCTGTAATCATCTTAAATTTTTCTGCTCTCCTCAAGACACTAGCTAGACACCATTTTATGTCCATAAGCTCCAATTCCTCTACATCTATCTGGTCATAATCTTCTTTTGTCAGCATCGGATTACCAATTTTTCCAGTAATCAATCCTTCGTAAGATTCCAAAGCAGTCACCAGTGATGCCATATGATTTTTCACAACTTCTTCAGAGAAATTCTGTCCATTTTGAAGATGCAATGCCACGTTGCACTGAATCATATGTCCATTACTAACATTTGCACTTTGAACACTTAGAGGATTAACATTTGAAAATCCACTAGTGTTGATTGAACTTTGACTTTGACTGACTGATCCAGATGAGTTTCCTGCACTAAAAGCGGTTTGGATTTTTGGACTTGCTTCAACAGTTTGAACATTTCCTTTGTAGTACAATTTGATATCTTGTTGATTGCTTGAGCTGTTCATTCTGGCAATCTTTTGTTGTTCAAGGTCCTGTGCCTCAAGCTTTTCAATAAACTGTCCAATCGATAATCTGCTAAACTCTCCAGAATTCTTTAAGATCATGAGATAAGTACCCCATTCTTTCTGCGGTAACGCATCAGCTAATTTTTCAACCCATTCAGCTGGAGTTTTAGTAATTTTCAACTGAGACATAGTACGCACAAGATGACAATATCTTTCAATAACAATTTTTATAGTCTCTCCTGACATACTTGTAAACAACTCAAATTCCTTTTTCATCAGAGATGCTTTACTCTTGAGCATTTATGTACTTCCTTCGAACTTCTTTTCAAGTGCCTCCCAAATCGAAAATGCACTACCATCATGCTAAAGCAAAATAAAGATATCTTCTTTGACAGCTTGTTGTAGAAGACTAATCATCATTTTCTCTCCTTTACAACTGTCTCTCTCTTGGTCTGTAAATTCTGAGATGATTTTGTCAACTCTCAAAGCAGTCTGAGGTCTAACATACTTTGTGTCAATGCTTTCCCAAGCTCTCAGATGATTTGCCTGAACCCAATTCTCAAAACGATTTTTCCAACCATGGTATTCTTCAATTCCCATAAGTTTCGGGGGTTTTTGCAAAGTTCCAGTTTAATTTTCTAAGTTCATGTTTTGAGCAATGGCAACTGGAGTAGTCGGAGATGTGGCAAACGCGTTGTAAAAATCTTCGTCAGACATTTTTCAAACAAAATTACTTTCAAGCGATATTAAGTTTCAAACGAGATTAACCTGCACAAACTTTCAAATGAATTTAAAAACTTCAAATAGAATTACACTTTTCAAACGAGATAACCTAATTTCGTTTGAATTGTCCAACAGAAGCTTAATTTCGCGCGGAATTAGACACTCGATTCAAACGAAATCACAATTCACACGAAATTTCCAAACGAAATTACAATTTCGTGCAGAATTAAGTTCAAATTCAAACGAAACTAGACAAACGATTTAATTCCGTACGAAATTAGTATACACTTTCAAACGGAAGTATGCTTACGTCGGCATCTCAATACAACTTTTCATGCGAAATTAAAGATTTTATCAGTTTTAGATCCAATTAATGTCCAATTTTCTCAAGGCTTTGTTAAAACACTGTTTTGTATGATATATGTGAAATTCATATCATTTTAACCGTTGAAACTAGTTCAATTGATAAAAGAAGGTGTAGAAGTAAGAGAATAAGATGAAATCAGGCTGAAATAGCTAGAACTCCTCCTCTTGAGCTCTGATACCACTTGTAGGATTGTTGTCGGACCCGAAACGAGTCGATCAGAGGCGTTCTATGCAATATGAAAGGCGGAAACAGACATATTGCATGAATTTCAGCAAGATATTCACTTTTAACTGTCTATATATTGATTCTGATGCAAATACAATTCTGTAGACACTTCGACAGAGCTTCACCGTCGGAAAACTTCTAGCTAATTTCGTATGAAATGAAACAGATCTAACCCTATTTATAGTGTAGCTAATTCCGCACGAACCATGACTCATACGAAATTACTTACATACGGAAATAGACATTCACACGAAATTAACACACTTCACACGGAATTATATTGTAATTCCGTGTGGAATTACATGTGGACACATTCAAGCGGAATTACACATTACATGCGGAATTACTTGATAACTTGTTTTCTTGAACTTTGTGCCACGTGCAATGCAAGACTCGATACAAGACGAAGTCGACAGATGAATGCACCAACAGTATGCGGTGTTCCCACAAGGATGTAGTTTTAGCGAGTTCGAATGAGAGTATCAAGGTAGGCCCGTACTAACCCCACTTGGTTCGCACGAGACGACATGTTGGTACCTAGACTATAGACTACGTCAATTCTAAGACTTCGACTCGGACTAGGTCTGATGTATTACTTAATTCCCTATAGTTATGGCTCTGATACCAATCTGTCACACCCCAACCAATGGCGGAATCATTCGGGCGCGACACTAGGCGAATCAGATTGCTCAAGAGAATCCATAACAACTATTTAGTGACAATATTTAATGTGTTCATTATCCCATACTAGTAAAGAATACATCAGTAAACAGTTATACAGATTTCATGTTCTCTCAAACAATAAAAATCCGACAATCTAGATTTATGGTGAGTTTCTAGACTTCCTAGCTTGATTTCGAGATAGTCTGCGATTTAACCTGCAACATATGTTAAAGCGACGTCAATACAAAAAGTATTGGAGAGTATACAGGTTTTACATGGAAAATAAAGTAGATAAAAGCGCTGTGAATTTCCACATACATAAACGAGATACACAACATATACACTACAAAACAAATACTACCAGCTAAGTCACTCGATGCTAGCTAAGTTGGGACGTCGTGAGTAAAAGTCCTAGCACATATGTGTTAAGCATCAGGTGTAAATATGTACGACAGTAATTCGCATGTGACAATAGTTTTGATAAGCGCGTTTTAGATATGAACGTATGTTACACCCTAAAGTGTGTTTAAAGCGTTAAAAGGGGTCAAGTATACTCATAGTAGCTGTTTAACAAGTAAACACAACTTGATTGGATTGATTGAGAGCATGTCTGAGTTAGCCTGTGAACAGTAGCATATGTCGTTGGATAGCGTGCAAACAGTGCGTCGAGTGTGATGTTGGATCGAATGGTGGTTCGATCGGACGACTCATCTGGACGGATGGTCATCTGGACGGATGACCGTTCGGTCGGATGGTCATTCGATTGGAAAAGTGTGTCTGTGAAATGTTGAACTTTTGAAGTTTTCGTTGTAGTATAAGTAAAGTCATTCGATCGTATGGTCATCCGGATCGGATGGCAGTTCATTTAAGTAGAAGGTTACAAGAATCAAGTCTTCTGGTCGAATAGTCATTCGATCGGATGGTCGTCTTGCAAAATTGATTAAGTGTTGAGATTACAAGTCACCTGGTCGAATAGTCATTCGATCGGATGGTCGTCCGATCGGATGGCTATTCGGTCGAGCAACTGTTTGTTTGAAAACTTGTAGGGTCAGTTAAGTTGAAAAGTTTGCGGTTTGACGGCGATGGTGTGCCAACGTGTCAAACAACGGAAATCACTCCAAGTTCAGCTCATCTGATCGGATGGGAATCACCCAGTTCGATCCGACTCAACTGTTCTTGACGGAGTTTCATGTTCAACCCATGAATCGGTCGTCTCTTAGGTAGAGATCCATTCTCAGACCGGTCCTCCACTAGAGAATGAGTAGAGAGCCTGAACGAGCTTAGATTCTATCGGTTTTGCATAGAAGAGTGTAAAAGAGTTGAAAGAAAGTTTGAATCAGTTGAAAAGTGTTTAGATTTAGCTTAGTTTTGTGTAAAATCATGTAGAAATCCTTTAGATCTGGACCGCTCTTGATGAGATGAGGTCACACTTCAATATTCATAAGAACCCGAGGTGACGTCACCCTAAAACATCCCAAATCAGGTGACTTCACGGTGAAAATGTATGATTCGATGGAGAAGATGATGAGAAAGTGTGTGCTGATGATAGAAGTACAGGATTTAGGATAAAATACTTAATGAATCGCGAGGAATCGAGAGAAAAGAGCCTGAAAATGTGCTGGTCGGATGGGGCTGTCACATCAACGAACAGTTGGTGTGACTAGTGGGTATTTATAGGTGAAAGGTGAGAAGGCGGTCTGGGGTTTGGAGGGTCGGACGGTCGTTCGATTGGATGGTCGTCCGATCGAATGGTCATCCGGACGGATGGCCATTCGATTGAATGGTCATTCGATTGGGCGGTTTGTGCGAGTTCGTTTTTCGACATTCGTTTCGTTCGACGTGTTTTGTTGTGTTAAGCATTGTGGACACATTAAGCGTTTTAGCGATATAAGTAGCATCGTGTTACGTGCGATAGATTGAGTCGCGCATGCTTGCGAGTGCGCGTCTAGATAGTTTCAACAACTTCATTATTATTTTTATTATTATTATTATTATTATTATTATTATTATTATTATTATTATTATTATTATTATTATATATATATAACAGGTCATAGCATAAGTAGTTGCGTTTGAGTCTGCGTTAGCGTTTGCGACGCTTTACGACGATCGATGGGAACCGTTTAAGTACTCATATGATGTCGTTGTTAGCGTGATTGTGTTGCATCACAACGATCGAGGGGAGCAGCTAAACTATTCACGTGATGTCATCGTTAGTGTTAGTATATGCGTTGTGATGTGCGATATAGCGTGTGAAAGTATGCGAAAATAGTGAAATAGCGTTGTAAGCGATATAGTTACATTATGATCCGAATCTCTGGTGCTAGGCGTAACGAGTGTAGCGAGAGTAACAAGCACAAAGGTGCGGGTTGTTATAGTTGTGACAACCCTCACTAAATCAGGTATCCGTACGACTTAATTAACAATTAATTACTGCTTAATTACTGTGCCTACTTGAAAGTTTGGGATAAACTGCTACTTGAAATACTGACACATGTACATACTTGCATCATACTTTATATACTGTCACTACATTATTTACATGCTGAACTTTAGTGACAAACATGATGCACAAAAGCATAGTAGCACAATGAACGGATAACCTATTGAATGTGCTGTCATAACTAGCACCAGGCAGATACTGCCTATGAGGCCTGTATGAGCCCGAGATAGTTTACTACACTAATTGTCACACCCCAACCAATGGCGGAAACATCGCGATGAGACGAAGTGTGAAGATTGCTCGAGACATCATAATGCTAATAATTGTGACAATATTTAAATAATCGTTTCATTTCATTTCTAAAGAATCAAGTACAAGGTTTTGAAACAAAGTACAACAACATGAATAATAAAATGATACAATACAAATACAATTCTTTCTAAGTGTGTATCTAAGCATCCTACTAGATTCCATGCATCGTCAACATCCACCTGTAACATGTTAAAATAAAGTTCAATGCAAAAGCAAAGGCGAGTATACAAGTTTAATACGTACATAGCAAAAAGATAAGTTTGAACAATTCCTCATAGCAAGCGTGTGATTCAAGATGAACATTTAAATATGGTATGTGTCTAACATATCAAACCAAGGAAACGCAATATGCTCATGACATAACCAAAGATAAAGAGGCGGGTCGTTAATCCTATAGCGCTACATATGTCACGGTTTGGCTCGTACGAAGTTAATGATAAATTCAACACATAAGATTAATCCAAGTTTAAAGCATCAAGCCATCACATATACAAGCATGTTATAGGAATGTTCATGTGTTTAAGCAAAATGTTCATGTGTAAGTTTGTTGATAGATAAACATGTTACACCCCAAAAGTGGTAAAAGTAAAAAGGGGAAATACGAGTATACTCACAAAGTTTGCATATGCTTTCCGATTATCCAATTATTGACGAGTTGATGAGGTTAGAGGATTGAATGTGCAGGGTTAAAGTTCAAGTATGCTTGGAGTCGAGATTCGGTATTTAAACAACATAAAAGTAAGATATGAGAATAGCATGTGAAAATAATCATCTTGTACACATAACCCTTGTTCTTGACACTATTAGAACTCAAGAGATTTGGTATGATTTCATGGATTCAAAGGTCCATTAGAGTCGTAACAAGAGCATGGTCATAGATGATGTAACATATTCTTGACAAGTAACTATTAAGTTACCATCAAGTTTAGTTACTTAGGTATATATGTATGTACATAGAATAGCTTAGATATTATATTGGTTACAAGTCTTATGATTCAAGCATGAGGTAGGAGATCAATGTCTCCATTTAGGCACCTCTTTGTGTCATAGAGTTCATACATGAGGTAGGAAGAACAAGCTTCCATTTAGGCACCTCTATTGTTCACCACTACACTTGTTGTTATAAACAACAAGGAGGGTCATGAACATACAAGTATTATGGTATTAACAACAACTAAACTATAGCAAAACATCAAGTAATGAGTGGATTCTTATGAAGGATAGCCCAAGCTAGTCCAACCATCACACATTCATTAAGTTTCATACTTGAACACTACTTGTGGGTAAAACCCTAATTAAAAACAGAGAGTTTATGAGGTTTTAACCCCTGATTTAGATGTCTCAACCATGTTTTTAAGCTTAACCAACCATAAGAGGGGTTGTAAGCATTAGGACATTGGCTTGAGTTGTGTCAAACACAAGTTGGATGAAGTTTACATAAGTTTGTAACAAAACAGAAAGTTTTTGGTCAATTTCGGAGCAATTCCAGGTCTGATTTCTCCAAGGAGAAGTCAAGGAATCAAACTCCATGATTAACCAAGCAAATAGGAAGAAGAATCAAGTGTTTTCATCAAGAAATGAGCAAGTTATACCAAGTTTAGTGTGGAGGTATGAATCTGTCCGAAAATGCAGATTCTTGCTTGAAGTTGGGAGTGTTTTGGTGAGATTTGAGAGTGGTGAAAGTGTCCAAGTGCTTGGGGAAGCTTGGGTACTTATAGGGAGGTGTTTAGGGGTGTTTAGAGAGGTTAACAAGTGCCAAAACTCGGTTTAAACTCGAAATCCCGCTAAAAAATGGAAGCTGGTCGCGACCATCCAACTTTCTGCAGATCAGGGACCTCACGCGGCCCGCCTGAGGTTTCAGGCTAAGTCCACGCGGGCCGCGAGCCACTTGTGGTTCTGAATAAGTTTCATTTTTTTACAATTTGGCCCCTGAAGTTGTGTATTTGATGCATTTTAGGGGTTTTAAGGGCCATTCTTGTCACAAAAGCATAGTTTGAAGTACATTTGAGTATGAGGAAGATAATCAAGTATAATTAAGCGTACGAAGGTCGTATTCAAGTATCGTTTATGACCGAAATACGTTTTATGCGTAAGTTTCATGTATTTACAAGTTTAGCACCTAGTTTCCAAGAATTATGAATAAGCATAATTTGTTCCACGAAATTGAACGTATGAGCATGTATAAAGTATGTATAACATGTGATTAACAAAGTACGAGTTTTATTCATGATCCAAGTCTCAGATTTTTACATCGCTTTTAATGAGAGAACGATTTCAAGACTACGAAGTTTCCAAAAATAGTTTTACAAACGATGGTTTCTAATTTTAGGAAGTATGAAAACGCGGGGCGTTACAGTCTCCCCTCCTTTAGGAAATTTCGTCCCGAAATTTATTCAAGAGGTAGACTTGAAGAGTTTTAGTAAAAATTTGAGACTTGAAAATTTTGAAATATTTTGAAAGGCACAAAACTTTGGAGAACGATAAGGTAAATTTGTGAGTTAGTTTATTGCCTAAAATAATTTGAGGTGTCTGACATAGTTGAAAATATGTAGGTGCGTATACAGGTGAAGTGAGTTTAACCGCTTTGAGTAGCTTAAATTGGCGACGTATTTAAAAAGGTGACGTATAAAGAGAGAAGATGATGACAAATGGTTTGTATTTTGATGGAACATGGTAACGGAAACACATTTGTAGAAGATTGTTTATTGAGTGAAACGAGAAGGTTTGGCACCTTAAATAAAGCTTTAAAGGCATACTAAGTACAGTTACACAAAAATCCAGAATAGGAAGACTATTTTATAGGTAAGTTAGGACTCGAATGTTTAAACAAGCTTAATTGCGAATGTAGTTTGTATGAACTAAAAGGATAAGGAGAATAATACAAGTATAGAATGAACGAATGACTCTTAAAGAGTGCAAGTATGAGAATAGCATAAATGTTGGATAGATGAACGTAGTGTGTTAAGGATGAAGTCTCGTCATGGATAATCGGATATAATGCGTTTGTGAGTTGCGTGAAGTTGTGTTAGGTCCAAAAGGTCTGCAAAACACTATATTTCTCATGGCACGTTCCTACGAAATTTTGGTAACATGGTGAAAACACTTATATATAGGAAGTACCAGCGGCTTATCCACCATGTTTTGACCACGTTACGTCCGTTTCGTATTCGGTGTCATGTTACGTTCCGTGTCTTACCATACACAGTAGTACACTCTAGGGTTCTCATACGCCTATCACTATAATCTCGTGTGCACCCGCGATTATATTGATCGTCGCATGATCCGCAAAGCTTGTACTAGTTGTGTATGAATTAGGGTATCCATAATTTGAAAATTAAGATTGTGCACGCGTAAGAATGTAGTATGTAAGCAAGTCCATGCTTAAGTATGTATGTGACCGACGCAAGCGAATCACTCGGATTACGCTCGCGTATGGGTACGAATGTATGGATCATGAGTATGAATGAAAGTGTGAGCATAAGTATAAGTGTAAGTATGAATACACATGTGAATGTATGTATAGACATAAACGTATGAGTAGTATGGTATACGTATAAGCATGAAACGTATGAATATAAGTAAAGGCATGAAACGTATGAGTAGTAGTATGAATACGATTATCATAAATATAAGCATAAAACGTATTGTTATGAATATGAGAGTGAGTGTGAGTATGAATACTAATGATTGCGTATATAGTATTAGTTGAAACATAACAAATTTAAGCATGTAAAAGTGCTCAAATGGTTGAGCATGTAAATACGAATGATATAAGTGAAATTGTCGCGGTGAAACAGCTAAAACGTGTGTGATAATATGCATGTATAGTTGTTTAAACGAAATGTTGAGTTTATCGAATCAAAATCAGATTGAGCTTGGTTTGAAGGGTAGAATATAGTTTGCATGTGTAAGAGGATATAAAGTACTCATTGGTTAAGCATAATGCATTTTGTAAAGAATGGAAATGCTACTTTTGTTTTAAAAGAGTTTACGTAATCCAAGGATGGTCGGTCTCCAAGAAGTCTTCTTGCCCACGAGTTTTGTAAATTGGTGTAGGAAAAGGTTTTCAGTCAAAAGTAAGTTCATTTCATCAAACAAGAAATTATGAATTTAAGAGGTTCTTGTGAAAACGAGGATCCTTCGAAAAGAATTTTAGCAAAGAACTTAGTGATTGTTAATAGTTCTAACAAATGATGTGTCGATGTTTGAAAAGACTATTTGGTAAAATGATCATATAACATCTAAAAGATCTTATAAGCAATTGAGAAAGGTTGGTTCGATTTCGATTAAGAATGGAAGTCTCTGGTATGATGATATAACGTGAGTGCGTTTTAGTGATTAAGTCGAATATGAAGTTCATGGGCAAGAGATTCATTGGACCGGTTAAATTGATAGGTAGCATTTCGCAAGCTTTGGAAATTCGTGTAGTAAAACGTTTAAGACATGATTAAGAGTCTCGTGTATATGAGTTAAGTGAAAATAGGTTGTAGGATAAGGAGTACGCTTGATGAAACAATGTATTTTGAAATTATATAAGTAGGTATGTTGATAAATGATAAATGATCTAGGTATAAAATATGATCGAGTTTGCATAATAAGATATCTTGAAGAGACGTTTTGGTAACGATCACCTAGGCAAGGGAAACCACCCCTAACTCGTTGGTGAGGTCGTTTTTAAGAAAAAGAGGAGTGGAGTTAATCGTCGAGGTAAGGAAATCACTCCTATCTCGATGACATGTCCCCACTCGTTGTTACAAGGAATGCAAATTTAAGTTATAGGAAATTATGCATATGTGTAAATGTGTGAAAAGGATTAAATAGGTTGTATGTGTGTGGAGAAAATACCGAGAGTAAATTCGTATTTGAAAGGTTGCATCGTATAAATAAATAATATAACATATGTTTGATCAAAGTTGGGATGGTTCCAAAACGGAACGTGGACTAACCAAAGCGGTCGAAAAGTCTTTCGAATTTGAGGAGCATGCTTTGGCCTAATAGGTGAAATACTCTCGCCGACAAGTCGGTTAACGGTATTTACCCTTCCGGTTACTACATGTCCCAAATCAATCGAAATTTCGAGACTTGGCGGGATTAAAAAAATCAAGGAGTGGAACTAGTCGACAAGGTGCGGGTTTCACCCCTAACTTGACGATTTCGTATCCTAAGTGTGGTTGGTACTCGTCGGGTCAAAATTTAATTTCAACACTCTGACGAGGGTCCACTAGAATTTGAAATTTGAACTTCTCCATCAAGGTGAGGATTTCACTCCTAACTTGATGGTGAATTTCGTGTAAAAAGAAAGGGAAAGTGGATGGATTGAGAGTTGTTCACCAAATTATGGGTTTCACGCCTATTTTGGGGAACTCGTCTCGTTTGTGTAATATGTGTGTTGTCGGATTTAGAATAATCGAGTAAAATGCGTGAGGAAAAGTGTATATTAAAGATTAAACAAACAAGTATAACATGTCAAGAATATCACAATAAAAGTGAAATGATGAAACGAATATTAACGCATAAAAAGTATGTCAAGAACACGCATAAAGGATAAAATGATGAAACAAGTATTAACACATCATAAAAACAAGTATAGCATGTTAAGTGTTAACACATAAGTGACACATATGCTTACAAGATCAAAAGAGAATAAATAAAAGCAAATAAGATAGCATGCTAGTAATTTCAAGTAAAACATACGAATAAAGCTCTAGAACTATAGACTAGGTTAAAGCATTCCTACTTTTCCTAATTCCCTATAGTTATGGCTCTGATACCAATCTGTCACACCCCAACCAATGGCGGAAACATCGGGATGAGACGAAGTGTGAAGATTGCTCGAGACATCATAACGCTAATAATTGTGACAAATTAAAATAATTGTTTCATTTCATTTCTAAAGAATCAAGTACAAGGTTTTGAAACAAAGTACAACAACATGAATAATAAAATGATACAATACAAATACAATTCTTTCTAAGTGTGTATCTAAGCATCCTACTAGATTCCATGCATCGTCAACATCCACCTGTAACATGTTAAAATAAAGTTCAATGCAAAAGCAAAGGCGAGTATACAAGTTTGATACGTACATAGCAAAAAGATAAGTTTGAACAATTCCTCATAGCAAGCGTGTGATTCAAGATGAACATTTAAATATGGTATGTGTCTAACATATCAAACCAAGGAAACGCAATATGCTCATGACATAACCGAAGATAAAGAAGCGGGTCATTAATCCTATAGCGCTACATATGTCACGGTTTGGCTCGTACGAAGTTAATGATAAATTCAACACATTAGATTAATCCAAGTTTAAAGCATCAAGCCATCACGTATACAAGCATGTTATAGAAATGTTCATGTGTTTAAGCAAAATGTTCATGTGTAAGTTTGTTGATAGATAAACATGTTACACCCCAAAAATGGTAAAAGTAAAAAGGGGAAATACAAGTATACTCACAAAGTTTGCATATGCTTTCCGATTATCCAATTATTGACGAGTTGATGAGGTTAGAGGATTGAATGTGCAGAGTTAAAGTTCAAGTATGCTTGGAGTCGAGATTCGGTATTTAAACAACATAAAAGTAAGATATGAGAATAGCATGTGAAAATAATCATCTTGTACACATAACCCTTGTTCTTGAAACTATTAGAACTCAAGAGAGTTGGTATGATTTCATGGATTCAAAGGTCCATTAGAGTCGTAACAAGAGCATGGTCATAGATGATGTAACATATTCTTGACAAGTAACTATTAAGTTACCATCAAGTTTAGTTACTTAGGTATATATGTATGTACATAGAATAGCTTAGATATTATATTGGTTACAAGTCTTATGATTCAAGCATGAGGTAGGAGATCAATGTCTCCATGTAGGCACCTCTTTGTGTCATAGAGTTCATACATGAGGTAGGAAGAACAAGCTTCCATTTACGCACCTCTATTGTTCATCACTACACTTGTTGTTATAAACAACAAGGAGGGTCATGAACATACAAGTATTATGGTATTAACAACAACTAAACTATAGCAAAACATCAAGTAATGAGTGGATTCTTATGAAGGATAGCCCAAGCTAGTCCAACCATCACACATTCATTAAGTTTCATACTTGAACACTACTTGTGGGTAAAACCCTAATTAAAAACAGAAAGTTTATGAGGTTTTAACCCCTGATTTAGATGTCTCAACCATGTTTTTAAGCTTAACCAACCATAAGAGGGGTTGTAAGCATTAGGACATTGGCTTGAGTTGTGTCAAACACAAGTTGGATGAAGTTTGCATAAGTTTGTAACAAAACAGAAAGTTTTTGGTCAATTTCGGAGCAATTCCAGGTCTGATTTCTCCAAGGAGAAGTCAAGGAATCAAACTCCATGATTAACCAAGCAAATAGGAAGAAGAATCAAGTGTTTTCATCAAGAAATGAGCAAGTTATACCAAGTTTAGTGTGGAGGTATGAATCTGTCCGAAAATGCAGATTCTTGCTTGAAGTTGGGAGTGTTTTGGTGAGATTTGAGAGTGGTGAAAGTGTCCAAGTGCTTGGGGAAGCTTGGGTACTTATAGGGAGGTGTTTAGGGTTGTTTAGAGGGGTTAACAAGTGCCAAAACTCAGTTTAAACTTGAAATCCAGCTAAAAAATGGAAGCTGGTCGCGACCATCCAACTTTCTGCAGATCAGGGACCTCACGCGGCCCGCCTGAGGTTTCAGGCTAAGTCCACACGGGCCGCGAGCCACTTGTGGTTCTGAATAAGTTTCATTTTTTTACAATTTGGCCCCTGAAGTTGTGTATTTGATGCATTTTAGGGGTTTTAAGGGCCATTCTTGTCACAAAAGCATATTTTGAGGTACATTTGAGGATGAGGAACATAATCAAGTATAATTAAGCGTACGAAGGTCGTATTCAAGTATCGTTTATGACCGAAATACGTTTTATGCGTAAGTTTCATGTATTTACAAGTTTAGCACCTAGTTTCAAAGAATTATGAATAAGCGTAATTTGTTCCACGAAATTGAAAGTATGAGCATCTATAAAGTATGTATTACATGTGATTAACAAAGTACGAGTTTTATTCATGATCCAAGTCTCGGATTTTTACATCGCTTTTAATGAGAGAACGATTTCAAGACTACGAAGTTTCCAAAAATAGTTTTACAAACGATGGTTTCTAATTTTAGGATGTATGAAAACGCGGGGTGTTACACTAATAGTGAGTGTGGAGATACAAGGGTTGTAGAACTGCGTCTCTAGGAATAAGTTACAATGACAGGATGTGCCTAAAACGTACTCTAAGTACAAAATTCAACACTTTAACTAAGAATTCAGCACTTGGTTAACTAATAAAGTGCCAAAACATGAGAAAAATATTACTAGACCCTTTCCAAAGTGTCGGGAATAAGTTGTGTCACTAAAAATAATATTAACGACACTTTAAAGCTTTGTTAAGCACTTTAACGGATCACTATCCAACCGAACAACCGGACTTTACCCGGAACATGAAAATATTGCCATTTACATTGTTCATCTTTTTCTGAGCCAGTTAGGGTCCCTGAATACCCTAATACCCGCTATAACGTATAACACACTAGTAACCGGGTTAATCCCTAAACTAACTTAACTTAACCTAACTAATGTCCTAACTACATGGTTGGAATTGAACCAAGACCCCCCCCCCCAACCAAACCGTCCCCAAGAGGACACCTCATGTCCTTTGGATAATAATCTTGAAATTGCCTATAAGATCACCACTTAACACATAACTTTCTCACACTTAACATCTCACCACAAAACACTCCCTCTCTTTCTCAAAGAGCTCTCGGCCGAACATCCCCAATATCATCCATCCATCTTTCGACTTTGATCCTCACATTTCAAGTTCATACAAGTGCTAAGGATCACGTACGAGGAGGCTTGGTGCATTCGGAAAGCGAAGGACCTCACCCTATTGCTTTTATCCACTCATTTTGCGACTAGAATCTTCCCTAGCCTCGACCTAGTAGTAAGTTACTATAAACACACTCTCGGTCTATTTTAAAGTGGTTAAAATGGTATGTAATGGTTAAAACTCGTAAACATGCAAAATGATACATAAAAGTCTACTAAAAATACTAAAAGTGATGGTTAAAAGCTAGATTGTTGTGTAAATCTTGTAGTATTTGATTTGTGTAGTTATTTAGGCCCGATCTATGTTGTGGCAGCTCGGATCATCGTTTAACCCGGATTGGTCATGATCATGGATCATGACATAGAGCTTGTTTAAAGTGTAACAAGGGTTAAGTGATGAAACTCTACCACCCAAGAAACTTGAACTTGTGTAAAAACGATTTTACTTACGAAATAGTGTTTAAAACTAGTAGATCTACGGATCTGCAAGCGGTATTTTCAAAAGACCAAATGTCAAAGAAACCTTATTTTCTAAAAACGGATCTTACACCAACAAGAATGATTTTTAAAACACACAAGTGTGTAAACACTCGTGTAACACTAAGTTTCGACAAATAACTAGTTTTGTCAAATTTTACAAGAAGTTGTAAAGATGGAATTTCTTTAAAAGCGAGGTTTTTATGAAACCGGATTGATATATATAAAGATCCACTAAAAGTAATGAGATTTACTTCATAATTTTGGAAAACTACAAGTTCATGAGATTTTTGCGATTTACATATTTATTGACTAGTTTGATGCTTTGGATATTGTTTTGATTGAATGGGAAAATTGTTGGTTTGATTTATAAAAGAAAATGATATGCTTGAAAGCGTGGCCACCTCCAGTTACAGGGGAAACTCTGCCGAAATTTTTCCAAAAACCTAACACTTAGAAATATTTTGACTATAAGTGTTAGAAATACATTTTGGACATGTTTTCAAATTATAGATTTCGCCACGACTTTATTTACAAAATATCGGAAGTGGGATTTCACAAAATAAAACTTGGTAAATATATATTTAGTATATATTTTTCATAACGTCACTTGTAATAATTATTTTTCATACAAATATTATTTTTAGGGTAAAAATAATATTACCATGTTAACGACTCCAAAATAATACAAACGCCTTCGTAATAATTATTTAAGTTACACCGGTAATTATTATTACCACTCGATCTTTAAAACGTAACTTACGCATTTAAGAAAATATTTATGAACGCGTATTTTTGTCAAGGTATTATTTTGGGAAAATCACATGTATTAAAATATAATATTTTTGGGAAGAATATTTATATTTTGGAATAAGAAGTAAAATATATATTAAGTGAGACTTAATAATATATTCCGAAGCTATACGAACGCACATGTATTAAATCCCCCATCCTTGGGAAGGAAAATAATTACCAAGTATTTACAAAATGTAAACATGAAATAGTTGTCTAACTATTTCCCAAAAACTTAAACCTGAAGCTAAGGCACGGCCGTCCGTCTAATAGAGTTAGTACGTGTAGGTCGTCACACAGCTGCTTGATCAGGAGACATACTTGGTAGAGACGCACCACTGTGAGTTCATGTCCCCCTTTTCTCTTAACTGTTTTCAGTTTTTTAAACTGCGGGGGTGAAATACATGTTACAATGTTTACGAATACTTTATACATGGTATGGTTAGCGTAATCCTCAGGGTAGGACCGAGGGACAGGAGCGGTAGATCTACTTGGGTGTAGCGAGCCCAGCCCCAGGCCCAACAGTACAGACCTCGGGGTGACTTTGTGCCCAACGCATAAATCCTCTAGGTTTGAGTCTCCCTACTTGCACTTCACACATATCAATGGCCTTGCAAACCTTTGGTGATCTCTTTTTGCTTATTTGCTACATACCAGGATTATTTATACATACAAAGGTTTATTTACTCACTTACACATGAACTCGCTCAACATTATTGTTGATTTTTCCAACTTACATGAATTTCAGGAAATTAAAGGTTCTAGCGCGGTATGTTGTGTTTTCCCGCTGCATATGGGTTCCGAGGTCATCCCGGTTTAGGAAATGTGACTTTTTCCTGGACGAGTCACAAATCTTAAACTGCGTTTTATTCATATTGATGTCTTCCAAACAATATTTTATGTTATGTTGTTGTAGTTTCCAAGACAATGTTTTGTTACGTTTTTTTTAAAACTTAATCCTATGGATGATCTTGCATGGTTTTTATTTCATATAGCTTTGTTATTATTAAGCTATGTTATTAAGAAGTCACACCAAAATTAACCACGCTTCCGCAAAGCCAGGGTGTGACAGCTTGGTATCAGAGCTCTGATCATAGCGAACTAGGATTCCTTCTCGAGTCTAGACTATGATCACTAGGGCTTTCACGAAAACATTTTTCTGCATACCACTTAAGTTCAGATCCAAATCGTTTTTATAAACAAATGTTGAGCACATTTTCTTTACTAATTATAGGCTCAGTCTGGGAGGCTGAGGCTCGGTCTGGGAGGCCAAGGCTCGGTCTAAAAGATCGAGGTAGTTGTCTAGTGGGACTAGGAAGAGCAGTCTGAGAGGCTGGGAGAATTTGGCTAGTGGGACTAGGAAGAGCAGTCTGAGAGGCTGGGAGAATTTGGATAGTGAGACTAGGAAGAGCAGTCTGAGAGGCTGGGAGAATTTGGCTAGTGGGACTAGGAAAGTCAGTCTGGGAGGCTGGGAGGCTAGTGGGACTAGGAGAATTATTTGATTGCTTAATTGGTGACTAATGTGTTTACCTGATTGTTTGACTGATTATTTGTGCATAATTGTGTTTATGTTACAGACACATGGACTCGTCTGGCACTGGTGATTCAGACACCACGGGCCCTAGACCCATAGTATCCGACGACCTAGAGTCTTCAGAGCGCGAGGTTCACACATCCGACGTTACTAGCACAGAAGAGGATGACTTTCAGCCCTTTGCGTTACCTGACGAGGCTGTTGAGCTCGCTGATGGCCCTTTGGCCGGGGACCTACCGCTTGTAGAGATCCCTGCTCCCATACCACTTGCTTCATATCCTGCTTACGATATGCTTTTCGACGCTGACGCTGATGGAGGTTCAGGGCGAGGCCCTTCTAGCTGCTGGAGATCTTTTGTTGATCGCAGATGCTCCCGCTGAGGAGTCACCTGCTCACTCTCCGGTCCCAGACTCTTTCGAGTCTGTGGCCTCCGCACCTTCACACACTCAGAGTGCGCAACACTTCTCTCACGGTTCAGACCCAGATAGAGCATCCTCTGTAGCCCCTGCTCCGAGCTTTGCTTTCGACCACGATGTTGAGGAGGATTCCGATCCTGTCTTTCCCCCAGGATTCGACCCAGACCAGGAGATAGAGTTCATCCACTTGGATCAGCCTATGGTTGACCCAGTAGACCCAGTTGACCCTGCATTCGCTGACGATGCAGATTTTGATATGGAGTTCGTTGATCCCGAGCCTACCGTGGCCCTTGAGCCGGTAGCTGCTCCTGACCCAGTGTTTGAGCATGACCCTGTTCATGCTGGCGCACCCATTATCGATCCTGTGATTGCTGACCCACCCGTTGATGACCATCCTGTTGATGCTCCGTTGTTGGAGGGCGATCATGTCATTGCTGCTGATCATGTTGATCCCCCACTTATCGCTGATGTACCTGTTAACCCTTTTGTTGCACCCCACCATGATCCTATGCCTGCTCAGTTTGATCGTGCACTTTTTGAGGCACAGATGGACCCACGAGATGAGCACGCCCAGTATGGGTGGATTCCTGCTGATAATGAGATTCCACC
This sequence comes from Helianthus annuus, assembly GCF_002127325.2. NCBI lineage: Eukaryota > Viridiplantae > Streptophyta > Magnoliopsida > Asterales > Asteraceae > Helianthus > Helianthus annuus. Next base: position 118,414,739 of record NC_035436.2, read on the forward strand.
TATTCCCCCTCCTGCCATCGATACACGTCACGTTGATACCTCTTTTGCATTCCCTCAGTTCACACCTCCAGCTCGACCTGGAGAGGGTTCTTCGGCTCATCCTTTTGGACATGTACCGGTATCTATCCCAGTTATACCACCGTCTTCTACTACTATTCCCCCTGTTCCACCATTTCCTGTATCACCTTTCGATCCAGCCAGTGAGCAATTCCTTTGGTCGTCACCACCTGTTATGCCACCGACCGACCCCTACCATCCTTTCCACATGGGATACTCTATTGAGGACGTTTTGATGTCATTTGTTGTCCAGCACGAGGCACACACACGGCGCATTCAGGAGCTTGAGAGAGCTCAGCCACCGCCGTGCCAGTGTCAGGGTCAGACCCACCCTACTTCTTCGCAGCACCCTCGACCTTTACCACCGGACTATGCTGCCCGCCTTTCGGCACTTGAGCAGCAGGTTGCTTCTTGGTTGCGTACCCAGAGAGCCATGGAGGAGGACTGGCTCTAGTTGCGTCGTTTGTTCTACACCCATTTTCCCCTCCTCCACCGCCATCAGTGTAGAGCTCTTCAGTACCGTACGGATAGACGTGGGTGAGAAGACGGCGATTGCTTTTGACTGCACAACATTTTTGGAGACTACATTCTGATTCTGACTTTTGTTGACATGTATATGGGATGTATTGACACTGATTTGATATAGTTTTGGACTAGGGTGATGTAGCCCTTAGTCACTGATGATGTATGACACTATGATGTACTTGTACACTTACTTTGTGGTCTCGATATATGGCAAATCGTAGTATTCTCATCATATTTGATGTTTGATTGATTATTTATATTTTTATGACATGGGATGTTGTGTGATTGATGTATTTATAACATGGGATGTTATGTGATTAGTCTATTTGTAACATGAGATGTTATGTACTATTACTATCATTAGATACGTACGCTTTATTATGGCCTGACCAACGTGAACCCATCTTTAGAAGATGCCGAGACGTCAAACGCCGATGCCTACCAATGAGGCAGAACTCCAGCAAGTCATCGCTGCTGCCATCACGCAATACGCCGCCTCTCAAGGAGGGACTAGTGGAAGTAACTCTGGCAATACTGGCAACAACAATCCACCTCATGGTAATACTAAGCCATTAAGGACATACCATGACCCAATTGGATATCTCTAGCAATGATGCTAATGCCATTCATATGTTGTAATGTATGTGCAGGGTGCACCTATAAGCAGTTTCTAGACTGCAAGCCAGTCAACTTTGATGGCACTGGAGGTGCTGTCGCCTTTGTTCGTTGGGCTGAGAAAACTGAATCTGTTCTTCGCATGAGCAAATGTGCACCAGACCAGCAAGTCACCTATATTTCTGGGCTATTCTTGGATGGAGCCCTATCGTGGTGGAATTTGCAAGTGTAGACTCTTGGAGAAGCTGCTGCCTACGCACTAACCTGGACCGAGCTGAAGGAACTTATGCGCAAAAAGTACTGCTCTCACGCGGAAATCCAAAGATTGGAAACTGAGTTCTGGCACTTGAAAATGGAAGGTCCAAAGATCGCAGAATACGTTCAGAGATTTCATGACTTATCGCATGTGGTACCCTATATGGTCACTCCAGAATTCAAGTGGATTGAACGCTTCATTTGGGGTTTAGCTCCCTAAATCATAAGCATGGTGACCTCCTCCAAGCCCGCAACAATTACTGAGGTGATTGATCTGAGCGTGGCTCTCACTGAGGAGGCTATTCGCCTGAACAAGTTCGATGAAATCGAGGCAAAGAAGAAAGAGACTCACGTCGAGTCGTCCGGAGGTAACAAGCGGAAGTTCGCGAGCTTCAAGCAAGGCACCAGTGGTGTGGTTAAGAAAGGAGAATCAAGCACGCCAGCTCAGGTTACAGCTGGTAGTGGAAGGAAAGGAAAGGGATATATGGGCACCCAACCCAAGTGTAATACCTGCCAGCGACACCATTCTGGCCGTTGTAGTGTGAAGGTATGTGAAGCATGTGGAAAACCTGGCCACTTGAAGGATTCTTGTTGGGCCACTGTTAGCCAGGGAGGCCAGGGAGGATTCAGAAACAGAAACAATAACCGGGGTGTAAATGGAAACCGCCCACAAGGAAACATTGGAGGAAATGGGAATCGAGGCAACAATGCGAATCAAGCGGGCGTAGTGAATCGTAACCAGAGGAATAATCAAGCTGTTGGAAACGGGCCAAGACCTGGATGCTTTAACTGTGGTGATGCTGGGCACTACAAGAGGAACTGCCCAGAGTTAAACCAAGCCCGTGGAAGAGTCTTCAATATCGAAGCGAGGGAAGCGCGCCAGGACCCCAAGGTCGTTACTGGTATATTCCCTGTAAACCAACGCTACGCATCCGTTTTATTTGATACTGGTGCCGATTATAGCTTCGTATCATTAGAGTTTAAGAATATGCTTGGGTTAGCCGCTAGTAAGTTAGATATTCCGTACTCAATCGAATTGGCCAATGGGAAGTTAGTAGAAGCCAATGAAGTTGTCAGAGGCTGTGTGATCGAATTGGGAGAGCGTGAGTTTGCTCTGGATCTACTACCAGTCCAGTTGGGAAGCTTCGACGTGGTGGTAGGAATGGATTGGTTATCAGGCAACAAGGCTGAGATAGTTTGACACGAAAAGGTCGTTCGTATCCCAACCGAAGATGGCGAAACAATTGTGGTTCACGGAGAGAAGCGTGATACGCCGTTAAGAATTATCAGCTGCTTGAAAGCGCGAAAGTGTTTACAGAAGGGATGTGTTGCCTTCCTGGCACATATTGTGGATAAAAAGGCTGAAGAACCAAAGATCGAAGACATCCCTGTCGTGAGGGAATATCAAGAAGTCTTCCCAGAGGACTTGCCTGGATTGCCGCCTCAGAGGCAAGTGGAGTTTCGCATTGATTTAGTTCCAGGCGCCGCGCCTGTGGGTAAGGCACCTTATAGACTTGCCCCGTCTGAGATGCAAGAACTGTCGACACAACTTCAAGAGTTGTTAGACAATGGATTTATCCGACCAAGCTTCTCGCCTTGGGGATCTCCAGTTTTGTTTGTCAAGAAGAAGGACGGTAGTTTTTGAATGTGCATTGACTACCGGGAGTTGAACAAGCTGACGATCAAGAATAGATACCCTCTGCCAAGGATCGATGATCTATTCGACCAACTGCAAGGTTCAAGCTTTTACTCTAAGATCGATCTTCGATCTGGATACCATCAGTTAAGGATACAGGAGGAAAGTATCCCTAAGACAGCCTTCAGAACTCGTTATGGACACTACGAGTTCCTAGTTATGTCGTTTGGGTTGACAAACGCACCTGCAGTGTTCATGGATTTGATGAATCAAGTTTGCAAGCCGTACTTGGATAAGTTCGTGATTGTATTTACGACGACATTTTGATTTATTCGAAGACAAAGGCTGAGCACGAACAGCATCTAAGAGCCATTTTGGAATTGCTGAAGAACGAACAGCTGTATGCCAAGTTCTCTAAGTGCGAGTTTTGGCTACGAGAAGTCCAGTTCCTTGGACACGTGGTGAATGGAGATGGAATCCACGTGGATCCAACCAAGATCAAAGCGATTAAGAATTGGGAAACGCCAAAGACGCCAACCGAGATTCGGCAATTCTTGGGTTTGGCTGGCTATTATCGGAGATTCATTGAGGATTTTTCAAAAATCGCTCAACCATTGACGCTCCTCACGCAGAAAGATAAGAAGTTTGATTGGGGAATCAAACAGGAAGAAGCATTCCAGATACTGAAGGATAAGCTCTGCAATGCGCCAATCTTAGCACTACCGGAAGGTACAGATGATTTTGTGGTATACTGCGACGCTTCGCGTCAAGGATTGGGTTGCGTGTTGATGCAACGCCAAAAGGTTATTCCTTAAGCATCGCGTCATTTGAAAGTGCACGAAAAGAACTATACCACACATGATTTGGAACTTGGCGTAGTGGTTTTTGCATTAAAGATCTGGAGACACTACCTTTATGGTACGAAATGTACGATCTTCACAGATCACAAGAGCCTACAGCACATATTCAACCAGAAGGAGTTGAATATGAGGCAAAGACGATGGGTTGAGTTGTTGAATGATTACGACTGCGAGATAAAGTATCATCCAGGGAAGGCGAATGTGGTCGCCGATGCCCTAAGTCGAAAAGAAAGGATCAAGCCCATAAGGGTTAGGGCTTTGGAGATGATTATTCAAACCGATCTTTCCTTGCGCATTCGTGCCGCGCAGAAAGAAGCTCTCAAGGAAGGGAACCTTGAAGAAGAATATCTCCGTGGGATGGAGAAGCAGTTGGTGCCAAACGAGGAAGGAACGTTATGTTTTGAGAAAAGGATTTGGGTTCCTCTGTTTGGTGGTTTAAGGAAGGTTATTTTCGATGAAGCACACAAATCGCGGTACTCTATCCACCCAGGAGCGGATAAGATGTACCAAGATCTTAAGGATTATTACTGGTGGCCTAGGATGAAAGGCGATGTTGCTGTTTATGTGAGCAAGTGTCTAACATGTGCTAAGGTGAAAGCAGAATACCAGAAGTCCTTGCAACAACCCGAGATTCCCAAGTGGAAATGGGAACAAATCTCCATGGATTTTATTACAAAGTTGCCAAGAACGCCAAGAGGCCATGACACTATTTGGGTAATAGTGGACCGCTTAACGAAGTCAGCGCACTTCTTACCTATCAGAGAGAAGGATAATACGAGCAAGTTGGCTGAAATTTACATGAGAGAAATCGTTACGCGCCATGGAGTACCTCTCTCAATCATCTCTGATAGAGACGGAAGGTTCGTATCAAGGATTTGGCAATCCTTCCAAGAAGCTTTTGGCTCGCAATTGAATATGAGCACCGCATTTCACCCGCAGACCGACGGGCAAAGCGAACGGATGATACAAACTTTGGAAGACATGCTGAGAGCGTGTGTTATGGATTTGGGCGTTAGCTGGGATAAGCATTTGCCATTGGTCGAATTTTCATACAACAACAACTACCACACCAGTATTGGAGCCGCGCCATTCGAAGCTCTATATGGCCGCAAGTGCAGATCACCGCTTTATTGGTCTGACGTAGGTGATAGACAATTGGTTGGTCCTGAAATGGTCCAGGAAACCACGGATAAAATCGCACAAATCCGAGATCGCATCAAGGCGGCTCGTGATCGTCAAAAATGTTACGCGGACTGAAGAAGGAAACCTCTAGAGTTTGAGGTAGGTGATATGGTTTTCTTAAAGGTATCACCCTGGAAGGGTGTGGCATGCTTCGGGAAGCGTGGAAAGTTGAACCCGCGGTATATTGGTCCGTTCAGAATTTTAGAAAGAATTGGGCTAGTAGCATACAAGCTGGACTTACCTGCTGAACTGAATGGTGTTCACGATACATTTCATGTATCAAATTTGAAGAAAAGTCCAACTCAAGATACCGTTGTCATTTCTACCGACGAAATTCATGTTGACGACACGCTCCACTTCGTTGAAGAACCTGTTGAGGTTACGAATTGGAAAGTGAACAAGACCCGCCGGAGTAGTGTCAAGCTCGTCAAGGTTCGTTGGAATGCCAGACATGGTCCTGAATACACCTGGGAGCGTGAGGACCGGAATACCCCCACTTATTTCCCAAGAACCCTGCTTCTAGAAGCAGAACTTAAAATTTCGGGACGAAATTTTTCTAACGGGGGGAGAATGTGACAACCCTCACTAAATCAGGTATCCGTACGACTTAATTAACAATTAATTACTGCTTAATTACTGTGCCTACTTGAAAGTTTGGGATAAACTGCTACTTGAAATACTGATACATGTACATACTTGCATCATACTTTATTTACTGTCACTACACTATTTACATGCTGAACTTTAGTGACAAACATGATGCACAAAAGCACAGTAGCACAATGAACGGATAACCTATTGAACGTGCTGTCATAACTAGCACCAGGAAGATACTGCCTCTAAGGCCTGTATGAGCCCGAGATAGTTTACTACACTAATAGTGAGTGTGGAGATACAAGGGTTGTAGAACTGCGTCTCTAGGAATAAGTTACAATGACAGGATGTGCCTAAAACGTACTCTAAGTACAAAATTCAAAACTTTAACTAAGAATTCAGCACTTGGTTAACTAATAAAGTGCCAAAACATGAGAAAAATATTACTAGACACTTTCCAAAGTGTCGGGAATAAGTTGTGTCACTAAAAATAATATTAACGACACTTTAAAGCTTTGTTAAGCACTTTAACGGATCACTATCCAACCGAACAACCGGACTTTACCAGGAACATGAAAATATTGCCATTTACATTGTTCATCTTTTTCTGAGCCAGTTAGGGTCCCTGAATACCCTAATACCCGCTATAACGTATAACACACTAGTAACCGGGTTAATCCCTAAACTAACTTAACCTAACCTAACTAATGTCCTAACTACATGGTTGGAATTGAACCAAGACCCCCCCCCCAACCAAACCGTCCCCAAGAGGACACCTCATGTCCTTCACTTAATTATTTTATTCACTCTTGTTCCATATCTACTTTGGATAATAATCTTGAAATTGCCTATAAGATCACCACTTAACACATAACTTTCTCACACTTAACATCTCACCACAAAACACTCCCTCTCCCTCTCTCAAAGAGCTCTCGGCCAAACATCCCCTATATCATCCATCCATCTTTCGACTTTGATCCTCACATTTCAAGTTCATACAAGTGCTAAGGATCACGTACGAGGAGGCTTGGTGCATTCGGAAAGCGAAGGACCTCACCCTATTGCTTTTATCCACTCATTTTGCGACTAGAATCTTCCCTAGCCTCGACCTAGTAGTAAGTTACTATAAACACACTCTCGATCTATTTTAAAGTGGTTAAAATGGTATGTAAGGGTTAAAACTCGTAAACATGCAAAATGATACATAAAAGTCTACTAAAAATACTAAAAGTGATGGTTAAAAGCTAGATTGTTGTGTAAATCTTGTAGTATTTGATTTGTTTAGTTATTTAGGCCCGATCGATGTTGTGGTAGCTCGGATCATCATTTAACCCGGATTGGTCATGATCTTGGATCATGACATAGAGCTTGTTTAAAGTGTAACAAGGGTTAAGTGATGAAACTCTACCACCCAAGAAACTTGAACTTGTGTAAAAACGATTTTACTTACGAAATAGTGTTTAAAACTAGTAGATCTACGGATCTGCAAGCGGTATTTTCAAAAGACCAAATGTCAAAGAAACCTTATTTTCTAAAAACGGATCTTACACCAACAAGAATGATTTTTAAAACACACAAGTGTGTAAACACTCGTGTAACACTAAGTTTCGACAAAGAACTAGTTTTTTCAAATTTTACAAGAAGTTGTAAAGATGGAATTTCTTTAAAAGCGAGGTTTTTATGAAACCGGATTGATATATATAAAGATCCACTAAAAGTAATGAGATTTACTTCATAATTTTGGAAAACTACAAGTTCATGAGATTTTTGCGATTTACATATTTATTGACTAGTTTGATGCTTTGGATATTGTTTTGATTGAATGGGAAAATTGTTGGTTTGATTTATAAAAGAAAATGATACGCCTGAAAGCGTGGCCACCTCCAGTTACAGGGGAAACTCTGGCGAAGTTTTTCCAAAAACCCAACACTTAGAAATATTTTCACTATAAGTGTTAGAAATACATTTTGGACATGTTTTCAAATTATAGATTTCGCCACGACTTTATTTACAAAATATCGGAGGTGGGATTTCACAAAATAAAACTTGGTAAATATATATTTAGTATATATTTTTCATAACGTCACTTGTTATGTGTTTATGATTATTTTGTGAAATATACAAATATTATTTTTAGGGTAAAAATAATATTACCGTGTTAACGACTCCAAAATAATACAAACGCCTTCGCAATAATTATTTATGTTACACCGGTAATTATTATTACCACTCGATCTTTAAAACGTAACTTACGCATTTAAGGAAATATTTATGAACGCGTTTTTTTGTCAAGGTATTATTTTGGAAAAATCACATGTATTAAAATATAATATTTTTGGGAAGAATATTTATATTTTGGAATAAGAAGTAAAATATATATTAAGTGAGACTTAATAATATATTCCGAAGCTATACGAACGCACATGTATTAAATCCCCCATCCTTGGGAAGGAAAATAATTACCAAGTATTTACAAAATGTAAACACGAAATAGTTGTCTAACTATTTCCCTAAAACTTAAACCTGAAGCTAAGGCACGGCCGTCCGTCTAATAGAGTTAGTACGTATAGGTCATCACACAGCTGCTTGATCAGGAGACACACTTGGTAGAGACGCACCACTATGAGTTCATGTCCCCCTTTTCTCTTAACTGTTTTCAGTTTTCTAAACTGCGGGGGTGAAATACATGTTACAATGTTTACGAATACTTTATAAATGGTATGGTTAGCGTAAGGAGGTTTACTACTTAGATCATGTGAGTGGGTAGGCGGAAACTTGAGGCCATTAATCCTCAGGGTAGGACCGAGGGATAGGAGCGGTAGATCTACTTGGGTGTAGCGAGCCCAGCCCCAGGCCCAACAGTACGGACCTCGGGGTGACTTTGTGCCCAACGCATAAATCCGCTAGGTTTGAGTCTCCCTACTTGCACTTCACACATATCAATGGCCTTGCAAACCTTTGGTGATCTCTTTTTCCTTATTTGCTACATACCAGGATTATTTATACATACAAAGGTTTATTTACTCACGTACACATGAACTCGCTCAACATTATTGTTGATTTTTCCAACTTACATGTATTTCAGGACATTAAAGGATCTGGCGCGGTATGTTGTGTTTTCCCGCTGCATATGGGTTCCGAGGTCATCCCGGTTTAGGAAATGTGACTTTTTCCTGGACGAGTCACAAATCTTAAACTGCGTTTTATTCATATTGATGTCTTCCAAACAATATTTTATGTTATGTTGTTGTAGTTTCCAAGACAATGTTGTGTTACGTTTGTTTTAAAACTTAATCCTATGGATGATCTTGCATGGTTTTTATTTCATATAGCTTTGTTATGATTAAGCTATGGTATTAAGAAGTCACACCAAAATTAACCACGCTTCCGCAAAGCCAGGGTGTGACAATAGTCTCCCCTGCTTAAGGAAATTTCGTCCCGAAGTTAATCCACAAGGAGGGTTGCGAAAATTGATGCGAGTGAGAGTAGCGATAAAATCGAGCGAGATAAGCGCGGAGTGAAAGAGCGAGCGGGGATGAGCGAAAAGCGATGAGCGAAGAAGGCGTTATAATAAGCGGAGAGCGAACGAGCGGTCGATTGGGGATTGACCATCGGGTGCGTCTTGGCAACATCAGGAAAACGATGAGTAAAGCGATTCGTTTGTCTAAGGGAACAACGGTGAGTACAACATTTAGTTTGACCAAAGGATGATAATTAGCGATCCAAAAGCGTTTTGTGTTCTCGAAAAAAATTTATGGCAATGAGGTTTTAAAGAAAAGTTTGGTTTAGGAAAAATTTTCGTACGGTGCGGCGTTGAACCTTGAGTCGATGTTCTCACCAGCGTTGTCGAAAAAGTTTGTTGAGTTATCAAAAGATCTTATTGGAAAACTTTATTTTTTTTAAAAGTTTCTTATAACGTGGTGTTAGCCCGAGTCGATTGTTAAACCGACTTTGCAAGAGAGTTTTGTTGGTCAAATAGGATTTTAATTAAAAATTTTCAGAAAATTTCCATTTATTCCAAAAAGTTTGTAAGAAAGTTTCGTTTTTACAAAATAATAAATAGTTCAGAAAGTTTTAATTAGCGTCGAACCCCACATGGCACCTTTCCACGAAAGTTTGTCAATATGGCTAAAACACTTATATATAGGAAGTACCAGCGGCGTATCCACCATGTTTTAACCATATTGCTTCTGTCCCGTGAATCAATGTCATGTGTGTCGATGTAGTATGGACAAATTTTGCATTCTCGGTCCTAGCGATTGGTTGGACCAAGTCTGAGAGGGGGATTGAGCAAACTGAGCGACGAGTCGTTTACGAACTCAGTTTAGCGATATGAGTGTGCGAATCAGTCTACGATTCAAGCATCAAGGTAGCGATAAGCGGTGAGCGGTAAGCGTTGAGCAATATGCGATAAGCGAGACACGATGGGCGGCGAGCTTTACGCGGTAAGCGAAAATGCGAAAATGGTAGGCGATAGGCGAACAACGATACACAATAAGCGATAGGCAAATGATAAGCGATACGTGAGGGGCGACAGGCGGTAGGTGATAAGCGTCAAAAGCGATAAGCTACGTGCGATAGGGGAGTAGCGAATAGTGAAAAGTGATAAACAACACGTGTTTGGTGATAAGAGAATAGCGGTAAGCGATACGCATTTAGCGATGCGCGATGAGCGTTAAGTGATAGGCGGTGAGAGAGGGAAGCGATGCGAGTATCAAAGCATTGAGATCAAGACATGTGATAAGCATTGAAGCATTTAAGTGTTTGTGAATGCGAGTTATATTTCCAGCGAATGTGCGATTGCGTGCGGGTAGGCTTACGAAAAGTCCATCGATGACGCGTTTGAGTTGCGATGAGATATTACGCCTTACGAATGAGTTTTGCGTGTTGAAAATAGTCTCAATAGTATAAGAGGTCTGATAACATTCAACTCTGCATGGCACTTTCTTCACAAGACCTTGGTTAGCATGGCGAAGCACTTATATATAGGAAGTACCAGCGGTGTCGCAACCCCCGTCCCCTTATTACCCGGGAACGGGCGGCCGTGGCCAGTTTCAGTGGTATCGGTGTTTATCATTTTGGCAGCGGAAATTACATCAGGACCGTAGTTAGAAAATATTTTATCAGAGTAAAATACCACACTTTCATACTATTAAACACGTCTGAAAACATCTCTTTATTTAGGTAACTTTTATAGCCACTTTTCCAAGCCTTCAGTGCTGTCCAGCTGTCTTCTATTTGGCTTTCACATTTTGTTACCTGAAACGCGTTTAAAAACATTTTGTCATTGGGAAATACTGGTGAGTGAATCCCAGTTTAATTAAGAAGAGTTTTATCATTTAACAGTATTGAGAGCGATTACAATGTTTATATCTACACAATTACTCATTCAGTACTGTCAATCCTGACTGGTGGGTCATATTATACATTGGCTAACTCTTTGTCCAATGGTAACGTGTTCTACATTTTGTATACAAAACCCCAACATACCGGCAGTAATTGAAGATTTCAAAGACTCAATCACAGCTGTTTATATTTTTAATAAATAAATATTTTGTAAAATAGTCTGCAAAAAAGAGATTACTCACATTGATGTCTTAGGGTTTTCCTTAAGGATTTCCTAGTGATTATCTAAACGCATAAATGCACACGCGTTAGTATGATAACCCAATATTTACATTAGTAATACCCTCCCCTAGACAGTATTCTAACAACTACGTCGGGCAGAACCTCGACAGCCGTTACGGAACCCTGGTTCAATCGCGCAGCGCATCTAATACGTAACCGGGGTTATGACACTTACAATGAGGCAGAACTTCGTTATTTAGGGGGTATAATGCCTGAAAATTATGTTTACCGATTAGAAATTCGAGAGAGAGAAAGAGATTTGGTACGAGTTGGGACTGAAGCCGATGCCCTCAATTTATAGTGCCTGTTCACCTTCCGTCGCACCCCGAGTAAGCTTCGGCCAGGGCCTTGGCGGCCCGCGAGGCTCCCTAGGGTAGGTCCTAGGGTTGCTAAGTTGACCACTAGGCTCGACACGACTGGGACACGTAGCGGCCTCGGGGCTTGCCTGATATCTGGGTTGTCGCGGCCCGCGAATGAGGTACCCAAGGGCTACGCGCCCCGCGACGACCTATTTAATTTCGTTTTAATTTAATTTTTTGTAAAAATAAAGGTATTCGGGGCCCGTTTTCGCATACGGAGTGTATTTTAGGACATATTGGGACATTCTAATTATTTTTAGGGTGTCGAAAAATATTCTGAAGGGTTGTTATATCCTCCCCACCTTGTTTTAGAGCTCGTTCTCGAGATCTACTGGAATAGATGCGGATATTTCCTTTGCATTTCTGATTCAAGCTCCCATGTGTATTCTGGTCCTCTTTTGGAGTCCCATTTTACTTTGACCAGAACTAATCTTTTGTGTTTGAGATTCTTGACCTTCTTGTCTTCAATCTGTAGCGGCTTTTCCACAAACTTAAGCTTTTCATTTACCTCTATATCCTTAAGAGGTACTACTAGTGATTCAACAGCTAAACATTTCTTGAGATTAAAAACATGAAATACATCATGTATTCATGCCATTTCCTCTGGCAGTTGTATGATAGGCTACAGGTCCTATTTTTGTAATAATCTCAAAAGGTCTAATATACCTGGGGCTTAGCTTTCCCCTTTTGATGAATCTTACCACTCCTTTCCAAGGAGAGACTTTCAATAACACTTTGTCTCCTACCTGAAATTCCAATGGCTTTCGTCTATTATCGGCATAACTCCTTTGTCGGTCACGTGCTGCTTTCAGTCGTTCCTTGACTTGGATAATCTTATCGGTTGTTTCGTGTACTATCTCTGGTCCAGATAGTTGCTTTTCTCCAATTTCTGCCCAATAGATTGGCATTCTGCACTTTCGTATATAAAGTGCTTCGAATGGAGCAGCATAGATACTGGTATGATAACTGTTATTGTAAGAAAATTCTATCAGTGGTAAATGATCGTCCCAATTACCTCCGAAATCAATTACAGAAGCTCTAAGCATATCTTCCATTGTCTGAATTGTCCTTTCACTCTGTCCATCCGTTTGAGGATGATAAGTGGTGCTTAGATTCAACTTGGTTCCCATTGCTTAGATTCACTCTGTCCATCCATGCAATGAAACTATTTCATTTACATATAGCTTAGCTAACTGTTCCATACTGAAAGTTTCTTTCATGGGTAGAAAATGAGCTGACTTAGTTAGCCTATCTACAATCACCCAGATTGTATCGTTAGCTTTTCTTGTTTTGGGTAACTTGGTAACAAATTCCATTGTTATCAATTCCCATTTCCAAACTGGCATCTCTAATTGCTGCAACAATCCTGAGGGTTTCTGATGTTCAGCTTTGACTTGTGAACAGGTTAAACACTTAGAAATATATGCTGCTATATCCTTTTTCATTCCTATCCACCAAAAATTCTTTCTTAAGTCCTGATACATCTTATCACTTCCAGGATGCATCGTATAGTTAGACTTATGGGCTTCTTCTAATATATGGTGGCGTAGGTTTCCTAATTTAGGTATCCACATTCTTTTCTTATGGAATCTCCAAATTCCATCTATTCCTTGTTCTAATTCCTTAATTATTCCTTTCAACTTTTCAGTATAATCCTTGATTATTGATCCTTGTGCTTCTTTAATCTGTTCATTTAAATATACTTGTAGATTTAATTTAAGAGAACGCACTGTTTTTGGCTTTTCATGATACTTTCGACTTAAAGCATCAGCCACTACATTTGCCTTTCCTGCATGATACTGGATATTACAATCATAATCACTAAGTATCTCCATCCAGCGTCTTTGCCTCATATTCAACTCCTTTTGCCCAAAAACATACCTTAAACTCTTATGATCAGTGAAAATGGTAAACTTACTACCGTAAAGGTAATGTCTCCAAATTTTAAGGGCAAAAATTATCGCTCCTAATTCTAAATCATGGGTTGAGTAATTTTCTTCATGATTCTTAAGTTGTCTAGACGCATAGGCTATAACCTTTTGACGTTGCATCAATACACATCCATAACCTAACTTAGAAGCATCACAATAGACTACAAAGTCTTCAGTTCCTTCTGGTAACGCTAGTATGGGTGCGTTGGTTAGTCTTTGCTTAAGAATTCTAAAGGTTTCTTCTTGTTTTGGTCCCCATTCAAACTTAACAGATTTACAGGTTAGCTAAGTTAAGGGAATGGCTATTCTAGAAAAATCTCGAATAAATCTTTTATAATAACCGGCAAATCCTAAGAAACTTCTAACCTCAGTTGGTGACTCAGGGGTTTTCCATTTAGTAATTGCCTCGATCTTGGTGGGATCCACATGAATTCCTTCATGATTAACTAAATGTCCAAGAAATTGTACCTGTTCTAACCAAAACTTGTATTTTGAAAACTTTGCATAAAGCTTTTCTTTTCTCAATAAACTTAGAAGTGCGTGCAAATGCTTTGCATGCTCCTCTTTACTCTTAGAGTAAATGAGAATATCATCTATAAAGACAATTATGAATTTATGCAAATATGGCTTACATATTCGGTTCATCATGTCCATAAATGCAGTTGGGGCATTGGTTAGACCAAATGGCATGACAGTAAATTCATAATGGTCGTACCTTGTTCCAAAAGCGGTCTTAGGAATGTCCTCTTCCTGTACCTTTAATTGATGATATCCTGACCGTAAATTGATTTTCGAGAAAAATCGAGCTCCTTGCAACTGATCAAACAAATCATCTATTCTCGGTAATGGGTACCGATTCTTAATCGTGACTTTGTTCAATTCACGGTAATCAATGCACATTCGCATTGACCCGTCTTTCTTTTTAACAAATAGTATCGGTGCTCCCCATGGCGATGAACTCGGCTGTATGAATCCTTTTTCCAACAATTCATCTAATTGTTTCTTTAATTCTTGCATCTCTGTGGGTGCCAAACGGTAAGGTGCTTTGGCAATTGGTGCTGTTCCTGGTAGCAGGTGGATTCTGAATTCAACTTCCCTGTCTGGCGGTAGTTCTAGTAATTCTTCTGGAAACACATCTGGAAACTGAGATACTACTGGAATATTATTCAGTTCTTTTTCTTTAGTGTTAGTGATTATGGAAATCAAATATGTTAATGATCATTTTCTTATATAACTTGTCGTTTTCATTACAGAGATGAATTTCGTGGATCTAGATGGTTTGTCCCCCTTAATTGTGATCTTTTCACCCCTGAGTGAATTTACTTGGATTGACTTTTGATCACATACAATACTGGCTTTATTGGCTATTAACCAATCCATACCTAATACAACATCAAATCCTGCCAGATTCATTGGATAAAGGTTTGCAATAAACTTTTGATTTAAAAACTCTATTCTTGCTCCTTGCAAGATTTCGGAAATCTTAATGGTTTCCCTATTTGCTGTCTCTACTAGACATTCTTGTGGGAGTTTAGTTAATGGTTGATTGAGAAGTTTGCAAAATGAAGTATTAATAAAACTTTGGTTCGCACCAGAGTCAAATAATACTTTAGCAAAAACATCATTAACTAAAAACGTACCGGCAATCACGTCCGGAATCATCTTGGCTTCTTCTGCAGTTAGAACAAATGCTCTAGCATTTTTTGTAGTCTTGTTGTTCGTAGCTGGAGCTAGTTTCGGACAGTTTGGCTTGATATGACCTTGTTCTCCACAGTTGTAGCATATCCTATTGTTGGGTTTCTTCCTGCAGTCTTCTTCCTTGTGTCCAGATATTTTACAGAAGTTGTAGTATATGGAGCATCTTCCAGAATGATTCCTTTTGCAATACTTGCAATAAGGTGCAGAAGTAGAACCTACATTTTTCCCACGGTTGGAATTTCCATAACGAAATTCTTGGGTAAGCCTTTGAGCTAGGTTCCTTCTCTGGTCCTCTTCTCGTGTACGCACTAATTCATCAGTCAAGGTATTTGCTAGTTCTACATCTTCTTCTATAGTTTGGGGTCTAGCTGCTTTGACTACATGCCTAATCTCCCCGATTAATCCCCAGAAATTTATCGGGAGATTAATACTGGTTCTGGTGATGCAAGGGTTGGTACTATTCGAGCATATTCAAAGAATGTGGTAGTATAACCCTTACTATCTACTCCAGTCATTCTATTGGTTTACAGGACCAGAATTCTTTACAAGAACAACCATAAGACATGGTTCTTCTTCTCTTTGGAATTGGCACTTAAAGTATGAGTCCATTGTTCACGCTTTGATCTGGTTCAGTTGGTTGCTTACTACCATTGTTACTTTTATTATCTGCTTCTCTAACTGTTTTGATAATATATGGCATGACATCTATTATTCCTTGTGCCACTATGTGTTGAATAGCACTGTTATCCACTGGATTTCCATTATTATCATTGTTCGGGTTATCGTTATTCAGGTTATTGTTGTCACACCCCGACCGCGTATAACATGCAACCGCGGCGGAAACGCCGGGGAGTGTTGTGGACAGAATTAATTGTTATACAACCATGGAAATTAAAGTTACATTTTATTTATTGACAAGAGTGTTCCATTGTTTCAAAACAGGAAAATACAAAGTTTATAACATGATTAAACTAGTCTAGCTTCGTTTTTAGTCTCTAAGGCACAGGTCCGCCCTAGTGTCATGATCATCATCCTATGGAATAGCTCCTGAAAACACATGTGAAAGTAGGTACGTCAGCATAAAAATGCCTGTGAGATACATAGTTTTTGTGAAAATGGGATTCATGACTTGAGCTTAAAGAAATGTTTAATAACAGTCAGTCATGAACCTTGTAATTTGTTTTGCTTTGTAAACCATTTGAAAAACGATAACATCAAACGATATGTATAGATAAGTGCAAGGTTAAACGAATAACCAAGTAAAATGAGTTGAATAAGATATGTTGTTTGTGAAAATAATGTCTTGTGAAGAATATGTTATTTATGTAAAATATAATGTGTCTAAACTGAAATGACTTAGATAACGCCACGATATGTAATATTATACAAACATTTATATATAGGAAGTACCAGCGGCGTATCCACCATGTTTGTATCATATTACATACGCCACGTTACTTAAATCATTTACCCAAACCAATCCACCATGTAAATTGTTCATGTGTAAACCAAATGTCAAGTGTTATTGTGTAAACCATGTCAAATGTTTATGTTCAAATGTAAACCACCAATGTGTATGTCAATGTCAACGTGTTTATGTTCAATGTAAATCATGTAATGTGTATCCCAAAATGAATCATGTATGGTAAGCGAAATGTATCAACTTAAACCATATGTAAACTGCACAAAACAAGTCGTTGAAGTAACACGTGGTTTAAATCAACGTTATGTTCTGTGGAAAAATGCATGCTCTATTGATATTAACATTTATGTGGTATTGTAAACTATGCATACATCCAAGCCTTGAGACTGTGGCGATAAACCCTTAAACAAATTAAAGGTTTATCTAAGTTATGTATATCGAATTCGGTCATTCCTTCCAGTCCTATCAAACCCATGACTTCAGGAATGGGAGTTGTCAATTCCTATGGTACCACTACCTACTAACGAACGGCGTAGCTAATGTTAATGAATGTATTGTCCCATGTTAAACAAACCAAATGTCATAGCAAAATGAAGGCATGTGATGTAAACAATTGTACTAAGTATGCTAAGTAAACATACGAAGCAGAAATGTTCATGTAAATCAATGTGTCCATATGCTGAGTAAACATATGCAACGGAAATGCTCATGTAAATCAATGTGTCCATATGCTGAGTAAACATATGCAATGGAAATGTTCATGTAAATCAATGTGTCCATATGCTGAGTAAACATATGCAACGGAAATGTTCATGTAAATCAATGTGTCCATATGCTGAGTAAACATATGCAACAGAAATGTTCATGTAAATCAATGTGTCCATATGCCGAGTAAACATATGCAACAGAAATGTAATGTAAATCAAATGTACTAAGTACGCACACAATGGGCATACATAGCATGAAATGTAATGAAATCGTGTACTATAATGTACTAACAACATAGCAGGCATATGATGTGGAAACATGGAAAGCATGAAAGTAACAGATAGGCACATGTGTTTGACCCCAAAATAGTTTGGAAAACAGTAAAAGAGGGGTTCAATGTACTCACCTGAGATTGCTTTGAGTTCCTTGTATAATAACCAGATAGTGCTAAAGATCACGGAATATCAACGGCACCTATTAGGTAGCTTATGTTAATATACCGGACCAAATCGGAAGGATCGGACAGTACGCGGGTTCGAAAACCAAACGAGTATGGAGACTCGTGTAATATAGTTTAACAAAGCCTACATACTAAAATGAAACTTAACCTAAGTGCTTACGGTCCATCACGACCCGTTGAGGTAGCTTATGCCACCCTAAC
This sequence comes from Helianthus annuus, assembly GCF_002127325.2. Classification (NCBI taxonomy): domain Eukaryota; kingdom Viridiplantae; phylum Streptophyta; class Magnoliopsida; order Asterales; family Asteraceae; genus Helianthus; species Helianthus annuus. Next base: position 118,432,871 of record NC_035436.2, read on the forward strand.
GCGTCATTCGCGTAGAACGCGTATGGAACGCCTAACATTGCGACCACAAGGTATAACCTCGGAAGGTTATAGCTATGGTCACCAAATATGTTTGGTCGGATCCTAAAGATCGACCAAATGGGTCGGGTTCGAAAGTATAAGCGATGGTTTAGATCGCTTACCTTATGACCCTATATAAGCACTATACTAAACGTGACGAGCTAAGCATGTTAGAACATGCTTAACTAAGTTTAGAAAACAGGTTTGGCATCAAAACAAACGGCTTTGATGCTCACGAGTAGTTTGGTTACAAAATACGCAAGAATGCGCATTTTGGCCGAAACTACGACTCGTCACTGAGCCTAGATAACGGGGTAATCAGTAGGTATGGTCACTACGGACCACAACCATCGTGATCACGCTCACGTTATGAAGTTCCATGAACTTCGCATCGACCATAAGCTGGTCAATGCAGAAAGTCAACAAAACGTTGACTTTCGGACTCGAAAAGCGAATAAAAGAGCGAAAGAAGACTTACGGAGGGTCCCCGAGTGCTAATCTAGATCAAATAGCTCAGGTATGAAACAATGGTTCCAACTTAGAGCTTTAGATCTGATTCTTGTGGGTTTTTACACAAAAGGGGGGGGGGTATTTATAGGAAAAGTGGAACCGTTAGGATCCTTTATCGAATATCGTGCCGCGATCTCGAGCGTACACTTGTCAAATTCTTGTGGTAAGTCAGAAATTGCTCCTTGGCTCTTGATTAGGTGAAAGGGCATTGCCTCTTGATCGAACGAAAGGCCAACTGCATTAAATAGATACATTGAATCTGTCTGACAGTCTCACGCGCCCCGCGTAAGGATTTGGTAAATCCTTACGCGCCCCGCCTAAGGTTCCCAGATCAGAATTTACAATTTTGGTCCCTGCACTTCAGAAACACGTATTTTGGCCCATTTTTGGCACGTTTAAGCCCCGTTAACCTCATTTCAAGGCTCTAAGATGAAGTTAAAGTGTAGGGGACATGAAATATGCTCAAAAATATTCCGGATGTCGGTTCGTTTGGCCGTACGATTGCGATGTTCGCTTAATTACGACGGAATGCGCATAAGCGCGAAAAACGATCCAAATGACGCGACGAATGGATTTTTCTCATGCCCAACACTAAGGCATAATATAAGGATGCTTACATAAATTTTTGGATGTCCGGATGTATTCAGAACGTAAGTTATGCGCGAAAGTGCAAACTTATGCACTTTTTGACACTTTTAGTCCCTGAATGATCCAAAAGTTTATTTTAGCATACCAAACCCCTCAAAGCCTATTTCTAAGCTATGTAAAGGATATTTATGGTATGTTTAACTTATGGACATGTTCCGGAATGTTCGTTACAGTTCAAATTGGCATACTTTCGCAGTTTGTCAAGTTTAGTCCCTGTTAGCGAATTAACTTGTTTTTGCCATACCAAAGCCTTCAAAACTTATTTCTAAGTTATGTAAAGGTTATTTAAGGTATGTTGAGTATATGTTGATGTTCCGGAGTATTTGTCGCATTAAACTAAGTACGTTTACGCACCAGTTTGCGTAAAATTCTCTAGAAAGCGATGTAGAGTTTGAATTTGAACAAAAGTCAAAACATGAAAAATGAAAAACACAACCAAACAAACATTGGGATCAAATAACATTATTTTATTGATAATTGAACTGTTCACAATGATTACAAGCACAAATGTTACAGTCTCCCCTACTTGTGGAAATTTCGTCCCGAAATTTATTTAGAGGAAACTGATTGAAAAAGATGCGGATATTTTGCCTTCATTTGATCTTCACGTTCCCAAGTAAACTCGGGTCCACGCTTAGATTCCCAACGAACCTTGACCAAAGGAATGCGCTTGCGTTTAAGCCACTTGACTTCACGTTCCATGATTTCTACCGGTTTCTCAACAAACTTCAGTGTTTTATCAACACGAATTTCATCAAGCGGTATGTGGAGGTTTTCATCAGCTAAACACCTCTTGAGATTGGACACGTGAAAGGTTGGATGAACATTTCCAAGTTCAGGAGGTAACTCAAGTCTGTAGGCTACCTTACCGATTCTTTCGACGATCCTGAATGGTCCAACGTATCTAGGTGCAAGTTTTCCTTTCTTTCCAAATCTGATCACACCTTTCCAAGGTGAGACCTTAAGTAATACACGATCACCGACTTGAAAATCCAAGGGTTTGCGTTTTAGGTCCGCGTAATTCTTCTGACGGCTTCTAGCTGTCTGAAGGTTATCACGTACTTTCTTTACCTTTTCTGTTGTCTCTAGAATGATGGCAGGTCCAGTAAGCTGAGCCTCACCGATCTCATTCCAGCAGACTGGTGAACGACATTTTCGACCATAGAGAGCCTCGAAAGGAGCCATGTTGATGCTGGAGTGATAACTGTTGTTGTAGGAGAATTCAATCAACGGAAGATGTGAATCCCAACTACCACCAAAGTCGATCACACAAGCTCTAAGCATATCCTCCAGTGTCTGGATTGTTCTTTCAGATTGACCATCCATTTGCGGATGATAAGCTGTGCATAGATTAAGTTGAGACCCCATAGCAGATTGCATGGTTCTCCAAAAATGAGAAGTGAAACGAGCATCTCTGTCAGAAATGATGCTCAAAGGAACACCATGTTTAGCTACAATTTCATCCACGTAGATTTGAGCAAGTTTGTCAGCCGAATAATCCTCACGGATTGGCAAGAAATGCGCTGATTTAGTAAGACGATCAACGATTACCCAGATGGCATCGTGACCTTTCTTTGTGCGCGGGAGTTTAGTAATGAGATCCATAGTAATGTTTTCCCATTTCCAAACTGGGATCTCTAGTTGCTCTAATAAACCCGAAGGACGCTGATGTTCAGCCTTAACCTTAAGACAAGTAAGGCATTTTGATACGTATAAGGCAATGTCTTTCTTCATACCAGGCCACCAATACTGAATACGAAGATCCTTATACATCTTATCTGAGCCAGGATGAATGGAATAACGAGACTTATGGGCTTCATCCATAAGCAAGGTACGAAGATCATCTTGGCTTGGGACCCACAAACGGTCCATGAAATAGTACGATCCATTGTCTTTCAGTTCTAGAGCAGGAGTTATGTGATAAGGAAATTCCTTATCCATCAAACCTTGTGAAACACAAGCTTGTTGAGCCTGAGAAATACGGGCTTGGATATCAGTTTGAATAACAGATTGGACACGTACACAATGAAGCTTAGTACGTTCCTTGCGACTCAATGCATCGGCTACGACATTCGCCTTACCAGGATGGTAGCGGATCTCGCAGTCGTAGTCATTCAGAAGTTCAACCCAACGTCTTTGCCTCATGTTGAGTTCCTTTTGATTGAAGATATGTTGAAGACTTTTGTGGTCAGTGAAAACCACACATTTTGTACCGTACAAATAGTGTCTCCAAATTTTGAGAGCGAAGACAACTGCACCCAACTCAAGATCATGAGTGGTGTAGTTCCTCTCATGTATCTTTAACTGCCTTGATGCGTATGCTATGACTTTGTTTCTTTGCATTAGGACGCAGCCGAGACCTAATTTAGATGCGTCACAATAAACGACGAAATCATCATTGCCCTCAGGCAATGTTAGGACAGGTGCGTCGCAAAGCTTTTGTTTCAAAGTCTGAAACGCTTCCTCTTGTTTGACTCCCCAATCAAATGGCTTGTTCTTCTGAGTTAGAGCAGTTAGAGGAACTGCAATCTTTGAGAAGTTTTCAATGAAGCGGCGGTAATAACCCGCTAGACCAAGAAAAGAACGAACTTCAGTAGGGGTAGTAGGTGTATTCCAATCCTTAATCGCGCTGATCTTGGAGGGATCTACATGAATACCTTGTTCGTTGACAATATGTCCTAAAAATTGAACCTCTTTAAGCCAGAATTCACACTTGGAGAATTTGGCGAAAAGTTGTTCTTTCTTTAGGAGTTCCAATGTAAGACGAAGATGTTGCTCATGATCAGCTCGCGTCTTAGAATATATCAAAATGTCGTCAATGAAAACGATGATGAACTTATCTAAATAAGGCTTGCAGACCCTATTCATTAAGTCCATGAAAACAGCAGGAGCATTAGTCAAACCGAATGGCATGACTGTGAACTCGTAATGTCCATAACGAGTACGGAACGCTGTCTTGGGAATGTCTTCTTCATGTACACGAAGCTGATGATATCCAGATCGTAGATCAATCTTTGAAAAGTAAGATGCGCCTTGTAATTGATCGAAGAGATCATCAATGCGAGGTAGGGGATATCGATTTTTGATGGTAAGCTTGTTAAGCTCACGATAATCGATACACATCCTAAAAGATCCATCCTTCTTCTTTACAAAGAGAACGGGAGCACCCCAAGGTGAAAAGCTAGGACGGATAAAACCTTTGTCAGAGAGTTCCTGCAGCTGTTTAGACAACTCTTGCATCTCGGACGGTGCAAGACGATATGGAGCTCTGGCAACGGGATTTGCACCAGGTACGAGATCAATACGGAACTCGACTTGGCGTGCTGGAGGTAGACCAGGTAAGTCTTCAGGGAATACTTCGGAATAATCCCGAACGACAGGAATATCTGAAATAGACTTACCCTTGCCTTTATCTGCTGTAACATGTGCTAAGAAAGCCACATAGTGCTTTCGCAGATACTTCCGTGCTTTAAAACAGGACATGAGTTTGAGACCACCGACAGGCTTCTCACCACGAACCTGCAGGATCTCGCCTGTTGACAGCGGTACACGAATAATCTTCTCAGAACAAATTATCTCTGCATGATGCTTGGATAACCAATCCATTCCCACTATAACGTCGAAGCTTCCAAGTTGCATTGGCGTGAGGTCAATAGGAAAAATATGGTCGTTAAGGTTTAACTGGCAGTTGCGTAGAACGGAATTAAGAACAATGGGTTCACCACTGGCAACCTCTACTATCAAAGGTTTACCTAGTTTCGTTCTAGACACGCGAAGCATTGTCTCAAAAGACAATGACACAAAGCTCTTGTCGGCACCCGAATAAAAAAGAACAGATGCTGGCTGATTATTAATAAAGAACGTACCGTTCACCACCTCGTTGTCTGCTTGTGCTTCTTGTGCATTCATGTTGAAGACTCGTCCTCGAGCCGGTGCCGGATTCTGGTTTGCATTCTGGTTCTGGTTGACTAGTCTTGGACACCGATTTCTGTAGTGGGTCAGATCCCCACAGTTATAACAAGCACCTGGTGGGTAGTTTGGTCGTGCAACCTGACCCTGTTGTTGAGCAACTTGTGGCGCAGGGTTCTGTACTGCGCGGTTCTGAGCAAACCGACAAACATTGGCAAGATGACCTGATTTCCCACAGTTAGTACAGAAACGGCACTGATATTGCGGCTGATGGTGACTGTTGCATTGATTGCACAAAGGTGCACTTCCTGAGTAGGGTTTCTTTGCTGGAGGCTGGTTGGGAGCTGCCTGGTTAGCTTGGGCAGTCACAGCAAAATTTTGGGAAGCCTTACGCTTCCTTGACCCCCTTGAGGAACCAGAGTCCTTTCCCTTCTTGTTCTGACCTTTCTTACTATCCTCCTTGTCAGCCGACTGCTTCTTGCCCTTGTCACCCTTCCTGTGTAGTTTATTCTTTCGGATCTGCGACTCAGTCAACGTCGCCGATAACTCGATTGCCTGACGGAGTGTGGTAGGGTTGCTACCAGTAAGGATGTCTTGTACTGAGTCAGGCAGGCCGTCGATGTACCTTTCGATAGCCTTGTCGAGTGGGGCAACCATAGTCGGGCAAAGCAGACTTAACTCCTCAAACCTGTCAGTATAAGCCCTGTGCTCACCACTATCCTGTTTCAAATCATCAAACTCTTTCTCTAACGCTCGTTGCTCATGACGGGGACAAAACTCCCTCATCATAAGAGCTCTTAGTTCAGCCCACGTCTGTGCTAGAGCAACTTCCGCACCACGGTCTCTCATTACCCCGTTCCACCACGTAAGAGCCCTCTTCTGAAACACACTCGAAGAAAACTCGACCTTGAGATTGTCAGGACACTGAACATGACGGAAAGTGTTCTCGATGCTCTCGAACCACTGAAGAAGCCCAGTTGCTCCCTCAGAACCACTAAACTTGAGTGGCTTAGCCGAGTTAAAATCTTTGTATTTGCATGTACCATTGTTGTTGTTGTTGGCCTGGTTCCATTGAGTAAAGAGATTCGGGAATTGGGCAGCCATCTGCTGCGCAATGGTCTCTGCCAGTTCAGCAGTCGCTATTTGGTGTTCACGTCGAGGAGGCATTCTGGAAGAGGAAAACATGAAAGGAAACGAGTGAGATGATTGGGTGTAGAGAACGAGATGAAACAGAATCAATAAAAGCAAAGATGGTGGTTATGCATCGCAATGCGAACAAGTGATATGAAATGTCTAGTCAAAGTAAATGGGTCAGAATTAGTGTATCGCGAAGACATGCTCGCCTATAAGTGAACACTCACCCCAAGAGTTCCCTGGTAAGAGTGACTGGTCCGATTATGTGGATTTGTACGAACACTCTAGCCTTAGACAGAAAACTCAGGGTACAGGCATTCACCCTTCCAGTTCGCACGTGTTCACACTATTAACCCAACACTTTGACGGGATTTTTGAAAATCCAAAGGGGTTCAAAACCTTATAATAGAGGGTACAAAACCTAGTAATCAATCATCCTAGAACAGATGATTAATTTTCAAAGCGGATTCGGAACCGAAGTTCCAGTTGTGGTTATCACCTAAGGATAGGTGATGTGCATGTTTTAAACTCTAAACACAAGATAACTTGTGTTAGGGTCCTAGAAAGTTATAGTCTAGGTCAAAGCATTACTAATAACCTAATTCCCTATAACCATTGGCTCTGATACCAACTCTTCTGTCACACCCCGACCGCGTATAACATGCAACCGCGGCGGAAACGCCGGGGAGTGTTGTGGACAGAATTAATTGTTATACAACCATGGAAATTAAAGTTACATTTTATTTATTGACAAGAGTGTTCCATTGTTTCAAAACAGGAAAATACAAAGTTTATAACATGATTAAACTAGTCTAGCTTCGTTTTTAGTCTCTAAGGCACAGGTCCGCCCTAGTGTCATGATCATCATCCTATGGAATAGCTCCTGAAAACACATGTGAAAGTAGGTACGTCAGCATAAAAATGCCTGTGAGATACATAGTTTTTGTGAAAATGGGATTCATGACTTGAGCTTAAAGAAATGTTTAATAACAGCCAGTCATGAACCTTGTAATTTGTTTTGCTTTGTAAACCATTTGAAAAACGATAACATCAAACGATATGTATAGATAAGTGCAAGGTTAAACGAATAACCAAGTAAAATGAGTTGAATAAGATAAGTTGTTTGTGAAAATAATGTCTTGTGAAGAATATGTTATTTATGTAAAATATAATGTGTCTAAACTGAAATGACTTAGATAACGCCACGATATGTAATATTATACAAACATTTATATATAGGAAGTACCAGCGGCGTATCCACCATGTTTGTATCATATTACATACGCCACGTTACTTAAATCATTTACCCAAACCAATCCACCATGTAAATTGTTCATGTGTAAACCAAATGTCAAGTGTTATTGTGTAAACCATGTCAAATGTTTATGTTCAAATGTAAACCACCAATGTGTATGTCAATGTCAACGTGTTTATGTTCAATGTAAATCATGTAATGTGTATCCCAAAATGAATCATGTATGGTAAGCGAAATGTATCAACTTAAACCATATGTAAACTGCACAAAACAAGTTGTTGAAGTAACACGTGGTTTAAATCAACGTTATGTTCTGTGGAAAAATGCATGCTCTATTGATATTAACATTTATGTGTTATTGTAAACTATGCATACATCCAAGCCTTGAGACTGTGGCGATAAACCCTTAAACAAATTAAAGGTTTATCTAAGTTATGTATATTGAATTCGGTCATTCCTTCCAGTCCTATCAAACCCAGGACTTCAGGAATGGGAGTTGTCAATTCCTATGGTACCACTACCTACTAACGAACGGCGTAGCTAATGTTAATGAATGTATTGTCCCATGTTAAACAAACCAAATGTCATAGCAAAATGAAGGCATGTGATGTAAACAATTGTACTAAGTATGCTAAGTAAACATACGAAGCAGAAATGTTCATGTAAATCAATGTGTCCATATGCTGAGTAAACATATGCAACGGAAATGTTCATGTAAATCAATGTGTCCATATGCTGAGTAAACATATGCAACGGAAATGTTCATGTAAATCAATGTGTCCATATGCTGAGTAAACATATGCAACGGAAATGTTCATGTAAATCAATGTGTCCATATGCTGAGTAAACATATGCAACAGAAATGTTCATGTAAATCAATGTGTCCATATGCTGAGTAAACATATGCAACAGAAATGTAATGTAAATCAAATGTACTAAGTACGCACACAATGGGCATACATAGCATGAAATGTAATGAAATCGTGTACTATAATGTACTAACAACATAGCAGGCATATGATGTGGAAACATGGAAAGCATGAAAGTAACAGATAGGCACATGTGTTTCACCCCAAAACAGTTTGGAAAACAGTAAAAGAGGGGTTCAATGTACTCACCTGAGATTGCTTTGAGTTCCTTGTATAATAACCAGATAGTGCTAAAGATCACGGAATATCAACGGCACCTAATAGGTAGCTTATGTTAATATACCGGACCAAATCGGAAGGATCGGACAGTACGTGGGTTCGAAAACCAAACGAGTATGGAGACTCGTGTAATATGGTTTAACAAAGCCTACATACTAAAATGAAACTTAACCTAGGTGCTTACGGTCCATCACGACCCGTTGAGGTAGCTTATGCCACCCTAACGCGTCATTCGCGTAGAACGCGTATGGAACGCCTAACATTGCGACCACAAGGTATAACCTCGGAAGGTTATAGCTATGGTCACCTAATATGTTTGGTCGGATCCTAAAGATCGACCAAATGGGTCGGGTTCGAAAGTATAAGCGATGGTTTAGATCGCTTACCTTATGACCCTATATAAGCACTATACTAAACGTGACGAGCTAAGCATGTTAGAACATGCTTAACTAAGTTTAGAAAACAGGTTTGGCATCAAAACAAACGGCTTTGATGCTCACGAGTAGTTTGGTTACAAAATACGCAAGAATGCGCATTTTGGCCGAAACTACGACTCGTCACTGAGCCTAGATAACGGGGTAATCAGTAGGTATGGTCACTACGGACCATAACCATCGTGATCACGCTCACGTTATGAAGTTCCATGAACTTCGCATCGACCATAAGCTGGTCAATGCAGAAAGTCAACAAAACGTTGACTTTCGGACTCGAAAAGCGAATAAAAGAGCGAAAGAAGACTTACGGAGGGTCCCCGAGTGCTAATCTAGATCAAATAGCTCAGGTATGAAACAATGGTTCAAACTTAGAGCTTTAGATCTGATTCTTGTGGGTTTTTACACAAAAGGGGGGGTATTTATAGGAAAAGTGGAACCGTTAGGATCGTTTATCGAATATCGTGCCGCGATCTCGAGCGTACACTTGTCAAATTCTTGTGGTAAGTCAGAAATTGCCCCTTGGCTCTTGATTAGGTGAAAGGGCATTGCCTCTTGATCGAACGAAAGGCCAACTGCATTAAATAGATACATTGAATCTGTCTGACAGTCTCACGCGCCCCGCGTAAGGATTTGGTAAATCCTTACGCGCCCCGCCTAAGTTTCCCAGATCAGAATTTACAATTTTGGTCCCTGCACTTCAGAAACACGTATTTTGGCCCATTTTTGGCACGTTTAAGCCCCGTTAACCTCATTTCAAGGCTCTAAGATGAAGTTAATGTGTAGGGGACATGAAATATGCTCAAAAATATTCCGGATGTCGGTTCGTTTGGCCGTACGATTGCGATGTTCGCTTAATTACGACGGAATGCGCATAAGCGCGAAAGACGATCCAAATGACGCGACGAATGGATTTTTCTCATGCCCAACACTAAGGCATAATATAAGGATGCTTACATAAATTTTTGGATGTCCGGATGTATTCAGAACGTAAGTTATGCGCGAAAGTGCAAACTTATGCACTTTTTGACACTTTTAGTCCCTGAATGATCCACAAGTTTATTTTAGCATACCAAACCCCTCAAAGCCTATTTCTAAGCTATGTAATGGATATTTATGGTATGTTTAACTTATGGACATGTTCCGAAATGTTCGTTACAGTTCAAATTGGCATACTTTCGCAGTTTGTCAAGTTTAGTCCCTGTTAGCGAATTAACTTGTTTTTGCCATACCAAAGCCTTCAAAACTTATTTCTAAGTTATATAAAGGTTATTTAAGGTATGTTGAGTATATGTTGATGTTCCGGAATATTTTTCGCATTAAACTAAGTACGTTTACGCACCAGTTTGCGTAAAATTCTCTAGAAAGCGATGTAGAGTTTGAATTTGAACAAAAGTCAAAACATGAAAAATGAAAAACACAACCAAACAAACATTGGGATCAAATAACATTATTTTATTGATAATTGAACTGTTCACAATGATTACAAGCACAAATGTTACAATTGTCATTCTGGTTTTCATGGTTCACTTCGTTGTCCATCTGAATTTTAAACATTTGCCAAATATTAATATCACAAAATAATATTTAATCAATCACACAATATGCATATTGGTCAAAATCGTCGAACATTGTGACTTAATCTTTCTTATACTATGCATCCATATATATTACAGTACAACTGAAACTGAAATTACAATACTAGTAGGCATCCATAGCTATTATATTTTTTTTTCAAACATACACACATATTATATATTATTATTTTATTATTATTATTATTACTACCACCATTACTGATATGGGTTCATCCAGAACTCCATATTACGCTCGTCATACTTCCAGACGAGTCGTTCTCCGATCTGTCTCATCCTGTCACTACCTTCAAAAATCTCCTCACCAAAGTTTCGGAGTTCTTGCACATTCTCTGCACTCATTAGGGGTGCAGGTGCTGGTACTGGGTTTGGGAACTGGGGCATGGGTTCTTGGTAAGGATAAGGATTCTCTAGAATTTCTCTAATGTATTCATTGTTATCATAATAGGGATCTATAGGGTCCAAATATGGGTAGGCTGCTAGGTTTGGCATGGGTTCGTCTTCTGGTATGGGGTAGCGTTGCTGGTAATCCCTATGGTCGTCAAACCACGGGTCGTATTTTGGGTCTAAGGGATTGGGTGCTGGTATTCTAGGTATCTCTATTGGGTCAAAATCATGCATTTGGATTTGGTTTTCTGGGTTAGCTTCAATCTCCATTGGTTGTGTGGGAAACAAGGGTAATGGTTGGGGTGCTATAAGTTGCTCTAGGTTAGGATCTGCAGCTGTGGTCGCTAAAATATGAAAATTTTCTAGACTCTTATTAAGCATATCCTGGGCATGAGCATCTGTTTCTCTCTTGGCAGCTACTACAGCACGCTGTTGTTGTAACTTTTTCATTCTCTTCCTACGTTCATGCGCTCCCCTACTGAACCATCCTCTCTTTTTAGGAGGGAATGGCTCTTCAGACTGGGCCTTAAACACGAATATCCCATCTTCATTGTAAGCTGAATACCCTGAGAGGGCAGGCAGTGAAGAGGTGCCTTCACTCCTAGGTGAGCTGGACAACTGACGGTAGGCGTCGGAAGGTCTTTGGTCGCTCATACTGTAAACTATCAAATATTCAAATAACACACATCAATAAAATATAAATATGCACATATTTCCATAATTTATTTCCTAACATATTGAATAGTATCTTGGTGTCAGCAGAACACTTCTGTGGCTGAATCAGTGGCTTAGCTCTGATACCACCTTCTGTCGTAACCCTCGTTCCCTTATTACCCGCGAAACGGGCCGCCGCGGCCAGTTTCAGTGGTATCGGTGTTTATCATTTTGGCAACGGAAATTACATCAGGCCCGTAGTTAGGAAATATTTTATCAGAGTAAAATACCACACTTTCATACTATTAAACACGTGGGAAAATCCCAAGTTTTAAGTACACACATTTTCATAGGGATAAACCCTATTTTATTTAATAAAAACATCTCTTTATTTAGGTAACTTTTATAGCCACTTTTCCAAGCCTTCAGTGCTGTCCAGCTGGCTTCTATTTGGCTTTCACATTTTGTTAGCTGAAACGCGTTTAAAAACATTTTGTCAGTGGGAAATACTGGTGAGTGAAACCCAGTTTAATCAAGAAGAGTTTTATCATTTAACAGTATTGAGAGCGATTACCATGTTTATATCTACACAATTACTCATTCAGTACTGTCAATCCTGACTGGTGGGTCATATTACACATTGACTAACTTTTTGTCCAATGGTAACATGTTCCACATTTTGTATACAAAACCTCAACATACCGGAAGTAATTGAAGATTTCAAAGACTCAATCACTGCTATTTATAATTTAAATAAATAAAGATTTTGTAAAATAGTCTGCAAAAGGGTTTACAAAAAGGAGATTACTCACATTGCTGTCTTAGGGTTTTGCTTAAGGATTTCCTGGTGATTATCTATTAAGTACATAAATGCAAATGCATTAGTATGATAACCCAATATTTACATTAGTATTACCCTCCCCGAGACGGTATTCCAACGACTACGTCGGGCAGAACCTCGACAGCCGTTAGGGAACCCTGGATCAATCGGGCAACGTATCTAATACGTAATCGGGGTTATGATACTTACAACGAGGCAGAACTTCATTATTTAGGGGGTATAATGCCCGAAAATTATGTTTACTGATCATAAATTCGAGAGAGAGAAAGAGATTTGGTGCGAGTTGGGACTGAAGCCGATGCCCTCAATTTATAGTGCCTGTTCGCCTTCCGTCGCGCCCCGCGTAAGCTTTGGCCAAGGCCTTCGCGGCCCGCGAGGCTCCCTAGGGTAGGTCCTAGGGTTGCTGAGTTGATCACTAGGCTCGACATGACTGGGACACGTGGCGGCCTCGGGGCTTGCCTGATGTCTAGGTTGTCGCGGCCCTCGACTGAGGTAGCCAAGGGCTACGCACCCCGTGACGACCCATTTAATTTCGTTTTTAATTATTTTTTTTGTAATAAAGGTATTCGGGGCCCGTTTTCGCATACGTGGTGTATTTTCGGACATATTGGGGCATTCTAATTATTTTTAGGGTTGTTGTAAGCGGCGTATCCACCATGCTTCAACCACTGCCCCGTGAATAGATGTCACACTTTGTCCACATGGTTAAGACGCTTATATATAGGAAGTATCAGTGGTGTATCCACCACGCTTAACCATGTTTTGAACGTTATAGCATCATTGGAACTTACTACGATCTCCGTGCACCGACCAAAATAATCCCGTGTGCACCCGCGATGTATATAGTATTAGTATTATTGTGTTGTGTGAACTTAGACTAAGTGTAAGAACGAGGAAGAGAGAGAGAGAGAGAGAGAGTCAACATTGCATCGAGTAATAGAATAAGTACGCGAGAGTTTACATCGAATATAGCATCATTAAAACGTTAATCTACGCCTGGTTAGTGTTTTGTGTTGTAAACTCCTGCTGGGATTGCGGTTGCTGTTGAAGTCGTGGGCTGCGTTGGCGGTGCGGGGAGTGCTAGCGTGCCTTAAGTTCGTGGCCCTGTGCGATAGTGATGGGTTTGGTGACCAAGACAGTTGCAATTTGCGCAATAGCGACAGTCGGCTTCTGGCTGGTGATGATAGGTACACTTCAGACACAAGGGGAGCGTTCCGGTGTAGGCACGCTTTTGGTCAACTGGAGCTGCGCGGAGACGTTCTGGTTGCAGCAATTCAGTTATTGGAGAGTCTAGGCTTGAGCTCTTTCGTTTGCGGCTAGGCTTCGCGTCTTGTGGCGGTGCGGTGTCTTCGGAGGAATCATCTGAGGATTCGCTGGAAGAATCGTCAGAGGAATCGTCAGAGGAATTGTCAGAGGAATCGATGACGATTACTTGGTTAGCCTTCTTGATAGGATTCTTGGAAGAGACTCCATCCAATACTCGTTTGTCATTGATTTCTGCGGCTAAGCGATAGGTTTCTTCGATGGTAGCAGGTTTTGCGGCTTCAACAAAATCGCCCACACACTCAGGCAAAGCACGGATGTACTTCTTGATAGCCTTTTCGGTAGTGTCGACTTGGCTTGGGCAAATAATGCTAAGCTGTTTGAACCTTGCTGTGAGACCTGCGTTGTCACCGCCGGTTTGCTTGATTTCCCAAAATTCGTTCTCTAGCTTCTTGACTTCGTGGGGAGGGCAGTACTCTTCCTTCATGAGCTCTTTCAGCTCGTCCCAGGAGAGAGCGTAAGCTGCAACGTTCCCATGTTTGTTACGCTTGGCTGTCCACCAGTCGAGGGATCTTGATTGAAATGCTCCGGTAGCGCATGTGGTGGCGATCCATGATCTCGACAGGCTTCTCCACGAAGTGTAGTGTTTCGTTTATCTGAAGATCATCAAGTGGCACATACGAATCATTCTCGGCCAGGCACTTTCTGAGGTTAAACAGATGGAAAGTCGGGTGAACGTTGCTAAGTTCCTCTGGTAGTTCGAGTCTGTAGGCCACTTTTCTGATCCTTTCCAGAATCTTAAAGGGTCCAACATATCGAGGAGGGAGCTTTCCTTTCTTGCCGAATCTGACCACACCCTTCCAAGGTGAAACCTTTAGGAGTACATGGTCGCCAACGTCAAATTTAAGGGGCTTGTGTTATCTATCGGCGTAACTTTTCTGACGACTCTGAGCTTTCAGCAGGTTGTCTCTTATTTGGAGGATTTTGTCAGTTGTTTCTTGTAATAGCTCGGGACCGGTTAATTGTGAGGGACCAATCTCGTGCCATATAATAGGCGACCGACATCTTTTTCCGTATAAAGCCTCAAACGGTGCCATTTGAATGCTGGAATGATAAATGTTATTATACGAGAATTCGACTAACGGCAGGTAAGCGTCCCAATTACCACCGAAATCTATGACACACGAACGGAGTATGTCTTCAAGGTACGGATCGTTCTTTCAGTCTGACTGTCGGTTTGAGGGTGGAATGCGGTACTTAGATTAAGCGTAGTACCGAGAGCCGCTTGAAACGTTTCCCACAGACACGAGGTAAACCGAGCATCACGATCAGAGATGATGTCGCGAGGCGTCCCATGTCGACAAATGATCTCATTGGTGTAGATTCGGGCTAATCTTTCTACCTTATAGTCTTCTCGTATTGGCAGAAAATGAGCATATTTGGTTAAACGGTCAACGACAACCCAGATGCTGTCGTGACTTGATAGCATACGCGGAAGTTTCGTTATGAAGTCCATAGCTATACTTTCCCATTTCCACACAGGGATTGGGGGGTTGTTCGAGTAAGCCAGAGGGTCTTTGGTGTTCGTCCTTAACTTTCGAGCAAGTCAGGCACGTTCCAACGTAGATAGTGATATCCCTCTTCATGCCCGGCCACCAGTACTTGTAACGAAGGTCCTTGTACATTTTATCGGCACCGGGATGAATAGAATACCAGGATTTGTGGGCTTCGTCCATTAAAATCTATCGTAAATCGCTCCGCTTAGGGATCCAAATTCGGTCCAGATAATGGAATATCCCATTCGATTTATTCACAAGATGGGCTCCGTCGTGGTAGATCCTTTCTTTCTTCAAAGTGCGTTCAGTAAAACACGCATGCTGGGCTTCGCGGATGAGGGTTTCGAGATGATGCTGGGCTGGAATATTTGAAATGCTATGCAGGTAGCTCCGTCGGCTTAAGGCGTCGACAACGACATTTGCTTTGCCTGGGTGATAACGAATCTCACAGTCGTAATTGTGAGAAGTTCTACCCATCGGCATTGACGCATATTAAGTTCTTTCTAATCAAAGATATGCTGTAGGCTCCTATGATCGGTGAAGATCGTACACTTGGTACCATAAAGGTAGTGTCGCCAAATCTTTAACGCAAAAACAACTGCGCCTAGCTCGAGGTCATGGGTTGTATAGTTCTTCTCGTGGATCTTGAGCTGACGAGATGCGTAAGCGATAACCTTGTCTCGTTGCATGAGAACACAACCAAGACCAAGGTTTGAGGCATCACAATAGACGATGAAGTCATCGTTTTCGTCGGGTAAAGCAAGGACGGGAGCATTGCAAAGCATGTGCTTGAGGGTTTGGAAAGCAGACTCTTGTTCGGTTCCCCAAACAAAAGGCTTGTCCTTATGCGTGAGAGTGGTAAGCGGCACAACGATTTTAGAGAACCCTTTGATAAATCGACGATAATAGCCTGCTAGTCCGAGAAAAGAACGGACTTCAGACGGGTTCTTCGGTGTAACCCAGCTCTTAAATAGCTTCAATCTTCGCGTGATCGACATGAATACCTTGACTATTGACAATGTGACTGAGGAATTGAACCTCCTCCAGCCAAAATTCACACTTAGAGAACTTGGCATAGAGTCGATTCAGCTGGAGTAGCTCGAGAACCAAACGTAGATGTTGCGCGCGTTCGGCTTTCGACTTGGAATAGATCAGGATATCATCGATGAACACGACGACGAAGCGGTCCAGAAATGGTTTACACACGCGATTCATCATATCCATGAAAAACGCGGGTGCGTTAGTTAAAACAAAAGTCATAACAACGAACTCATAGTGGCCGTATCGAGTGCGAAAAGCGGTTTTGGGTATATCCACCTCTTGAATGCGTAGCTGGTGGTAGCCTAATGCTCAGGGCACCCACTCTGACGAAGGTTCACATCGATGGCGTCAAACCACTGAAGTAATTGAGATACACCTCCTTCGCCCATGGAGATTGCGGCGTTTTAGCATTAGAGTCGTTGCTGAGAGATTGAACCTGAGCAACAATTTGAGGAATAACCCTGGCCACTTCCTTGGCCACAAGCGAGGCAATCCTCTTATCGGTGCTTTGTCTGGCTCTTCTCGTGGTTGCACGTCTGGAGCTGGCGTCGTTTGAAGACATCTAAATGAAAAGTGTTTTGGAGTGAGATTCGATCATAGGAGCCACGTAGGAGACACAAGATTCCTAAGTTCTCACGTATAACACATGTATTTGTATAATATATATATATATATATGTACTTACGTACACATATGTTGGTATAGATAACGCGAGGGCGTGATGAAGAGAGAGAGAGAGAGAGCGAGTTATGAGATTTTAGTTTCGTTGCGATCATTCGGATTTTGTTTTAGATTGCGATGGCTGTGCGAGTTGTGCGTATAAAGAGGGGAGCGAAAAGCGATAAATCGATAAAGCGGTAAAGTCGAAAAATCGATGAAGCTTAAAATCGTAAACTCGTAAAATTTGCTGACGCGTAATAATCAGGTTTAAAACAATTGGAGTTTCTGGGGTGTTAGATAGCGACTACCCAAAGTGGTTCAACTATTTCCAACAAGTTCGAGCACACGCGTTGGCCCTACGGACTCGGCTCTCACCGGCCTGCGGCTACAGCTTCGTCCTTCTAGTTGCAACGCGGCTCGAGTTGTTGATACAGTCGAGACTTTCGTGAGAGTGTTTTTTTTTTTTGAAAAACCATTAAAGGGAGTGGAACGGGTTATTAAGATGCGGGTTTCACCCCTGACTTAACAACTTCGCTCCTAGCTGTGGTTGTACTCACCGAATAATTCCGGGAGTTCCACTAGATAGAAATGGAGATTCGTTGAGATGTGGATATCACTACTGGCTCAATGAAAATTCTCGTGCTAATAATAATGCGCTGAGTGAGCGACCTATCGAGAGTTCCTGGTTTTCACACCTCATCTCGACACGATCACTCGTTGCTGTTATGCGAGTATCGCCAAACGTGTGTATTGTGTTAGCCTTAGGAAGGGCAAGTAGTATTAAGCCTTAGGAAAGGCTTTCCTCGCGCGAAGCTGTAGTATGCGGTTTTCCCACAAGGATGTAGTTTTAGCGAGTTCGAATGAGAGTATCAAGGTAGGCCCGTACTAACCCCACTGGGTTTGCACGAGACGGCCTGATGGTACTTAGACTATAGACTACGTCAATTCTAAGACTTTGACCCGGACTAGGTCTGATGTCTTACCTAATTCTCTATAGTTATGGCTCTGATACCAATCTGTCACACCCCAACCGATGGCAGAATCATTGGGGCGCGACACTAGGCGAATTAGATTGCTCAAGAGAATCCATAACAACTATTTAGTGACAATATTTAATGTGTTCATTATCCCATACTAATAAACAATACATCAGTAAACAGTTATACAGATTTCATGTTCTCTCAAACAATACAAATCCGACAACCTAGATTTATGGTGAGTTTCTAGACTTCCTAGCTTGATTTCGAGATAGTCTGTGATTTAACCTGCAACATATGTTAAAGCGACGTCAATACAAAAAGTATTGGCGAGTATACAGGTTTTACATGGAAAATAAAGTAGATAAAATGTTGATGACAAAAACTATGTAGCTGACGCTATCCAAAGACCAAAAGAATACAAGATGTTTGAAGACAAAGTTACACTATGAAGCTATTGTCAAGGGAGAGTCTGTTGGTGCATATTCTGTGATAACAGCTTAATAGTTTGATTATTTAGTCTTTGGATATTTTGTATTGGGCTTAGCTTATTGGTTAGTGAGTTATTTGTTGTAATGGGCTTGGAAAATGGCCTAGCCCAATAGGAAGCCAAGTTCACAAACATGTGGTATATAAACATGTTTTGTGACTAGGGTTTTAGTGGTTAGAGAATTTTAGAGAGAGAAAGTCTAGCGAGAGAGACAAATTTCGAATTAGGGTTCTTAGACAAGATCACAGATAGTGGCTGTGAGATTATGAGGTCTTGAGTTGATTGTAAAACGTTTAGTTTGGATAATCAATAGAAGACCTGTTTAATTGGAATTTCTGTTTTCTACTCGTTTCTGTAACAAATCTGATCTAGAGGATTCCGCACTCTAGGTTAGATATACAATTCTGTGACGATCCATACGAACTAGGGGACCTACATTTGGTATCAGAGCCATAGGCTCTTGAAGAAGCTCGGTTCAGAATTGTTGCTGCAGAAAAGGGTGAATTTTCGGGTTCTGTGCTGAAATTTTCGAAAATTTTGAAGGTTGTAGACCTAGGGTTTCGAAATTTTGGAGAAAAATTTTTGAATTTTTTAGAGTTTTTGGTTGAAAATAGGCTGTTGTTGGTGTTCAGCGAATTTAATTCTGCATATTTGGTGTTTTTGCTTGAAGGAAACTCGAAGATTTGAAGAACTGTTCTTCGTGTTCTTCGAGTTCTTCGTGGTGTTCATCATAATTTGCAGAAAACTACTGATAATTTGATGTGTTGATTTGCAGGAAACTGTTAGAAGGATCTGGAAAATCTGCAGAAAATTCGATCAGATTGAGTTTCCAAATATTTTCTAGCATAATTAACAATTTCGTAGCAAATTTAACATCTACACTGACAGACCGACGAAATTGTGCTCTAGCAACTCGGTGACCGGCGAAATTAAAATACAAAGGCGACTTTGGTAACCGTTATAATTGTCCTCAGCGATATTATTACGGTGATCGGCGAAGTTACTAGACGTCGTGCTAGCGAAATTATTTAACCAGCGAATTTGATCAGCTAGCATAATTAACCAGCGAATTTGATCAGCTAGCATATTTATCAGCGAATTTAATAAGTCAGCACAATTATAATTACTCTACCAGCATAATTATAATTACTCTATCAGCATATTTAACTTGGTTTGCCAGCATAATTAGCGTGACCTAGCATGATTAACTTGGTTTGCCAGCAAAATTAGCTAGAGGAATTAAAAGGTGGAGTATTTATTTTTGTGGAGGAATTAGATACGCATAGAGGAATTATTGTTTTCGTGAATAGAATTTGATCCGTAGCTCATCTGCCGAAACCGATTGCACCGTTGGACTCGGTTGATTTTTAGGACAAAAAAACAATTTTCACGGTTTTCGACATTATATATCATTGGATTCGTTTTTTCGAGACGATTCTAACGGTATAATTTGGTAAAAACAGTTTTCGGAAAAATATTGTACGGTTTTATCAGTACGGTTACGCTAAAACTTGTTTAAAGATGGTTAAAATGGATAAGGTCAGTGAGACTGTTAAGAATTGGCCAAAGGTTACAAATGTCAAAGAATACTCTGTCTGGAAAGAGGAGTTTGAGGGATTTGTGAAGAGTGAAGATACCAGAATGTGGTATTGTATGATAGATGGATATGTTGCTCCTACACGTCGTATTGAAGGGAGGGTTATAGTGATGTCTTATGACAAGATGGATGAATCTGAGAGGCAGGTGGTTGATGCTGAGAAGAAAGCTTTAGCTGCAGTTAAAATGTCCTAACCTGATGGCATCAAACATACCTTTACGAAGTACACTAATTCAAAGGATATGTGGGATGCATTAGAAAAGCGATATCAGGGAAATGCAGATGTTGTGGTAGAAGAGAAGAAGAAAGTTGTTGAGAAGAAGGCTACAGAAGTTTCAAAGTGCATGAATGGTGTGACTGAACTTACAACAGAGGTGAAGGTAACATCAGAACCTATAAGTCATACGTGTCATAATTGCACAGAACTACAAGGTAAAGTTAACAGCCTATCGGAGCAAAACAAAATTCTGTTAGCTGAATTGGAAAAACTGAAAGTGTCAAATGTTCTTTTGATTAAACGAGAGTCAAATTGTTTAATCAAACTCGAGTCAAATGAACAGGAAATTAGAAGTTTAACAAGCAAAGTCAATGAACTATTACAGGTCATTGATTTGGCTCGTGAAACTCTAAAGGATAAAACTAATGAGTTTTCTGATAAGTGCAGGGAATTGGCCATTGCACAAGACCAAATTGTTGAACTTAAAGGAAAGTTAGACAAATTTGGAAAATCATCATTAGTTAGGACTCAAATTCAAGCAAGTTTGAAGAAGAATAATGATAAAAAGGGTTTGGGGTTTAGTAAAGCTTCATCTTCTAAGAATCAAGATTACTCGTTTTTACCAAATGAAGATGAGCTAATTAATTTTGTTCCCACTGCACTAAAGGTAGTGGATCCGATAGTTGTGGACTTACCAAGTAGTCCAGAATCTTTGAAAGAATCTGTTGAGTCTAACAGTACACCTCATAAATCGGATGAGGATACTGAAGAGGAAAAGAAGAAAACATTTAAAAAGAGATTTCAGAAAAAGAGAAATTATAGGACAAAATCTTGTTTTTAATGTCACACTAAAGGGCACGTGATGAGTTGTTGTCCTTTTAAGAAAAATAAGCAAAAAGTTGACGAGGTTAAGGATGGGAATAGGGTTGGTTTAAATAATAATGTGCAACCACAGTGTCACAGTAATCAACCAAGATTTCAATCTAAAACTTCAACAATAGGAAGATTTGATAGACCACGAAGTTTTTCTACAAAATTTAGTCATTATAATGGTAAATCAGATCGGTTTCAAAATCAAAATAGAAATTTTGGATATCAAAAACGATACCAACGTTTTGGTAATCGAAATTTTCAAAGAAGAAACGAACATAGGGGTTTTAGTAACTCGAATGTTCAACAACGTCCAAAAATTTTTCAAAATTCATGGCATAATAATGGGAGAAGAAGGTATCAAGATTATAATTTTCAAAGGTCAAAAAATCCGAGAGTTTATTGGAAATCTCATGATCAAAGACCTAGTGGAAGTTATAAATCTTGTTCAACAACAGGTAAAACATCCAAGACACCAGTAAGGTGTGATGGATATTGGTTAGAAGCATCTTATATGGATTTACATGGTCAACCCAAAACCGGTCAGGTTTGGGTTGTTAAGTCTAACTAAGTTGTTGAGTGTGTGCAGGATGACCAAGAAGGACTGTTGATGTGTTCAACAGTGGTTGTTCCTGTAAAGCATCTGAGGTGAATAGTAGGTTAACATGGGTAACGAACTATTTACTATAGTGATTGTTATGATTATATTAAACTTTAACATTGAAAACTTATTGTCAGGTTAAAGTGGGAGTCTGTTTGTGTTTGTAAATTTATGTTTTTTTAAACTTACTCCATAAAAAAAAAAAAATTAGGGGGAGAAATCACCCTAAGCCAAAAAGAGTTTAAATAGTGCGTGTGTTTAGGGGGAGTAAGTTATAAATTAAAAATAAAAAAATATATATACAAAAACATTGAAAAATCAAAATACAAAAAAATTAAAAAATGAAAACACATAAAAAAATAGAAAATCCAAAATGAGTTATCACAGTGTGAAAAAGAAGAAATGATAGTACATCAGCAAGTTAGACTGTCACACTAAAATTGAACATAAATTGCTTAAGTGTGATAGCAGCTTCATCATACGATGTACCAGTAGGCAAAAAGCATGAAATAATCAACTTACCAATGTGATATAAACCTAAACGAATTGAATATGAGTGGGGAACACATCAGTGGTGTATGGTTTAATGACCTTAAATCTTGCGTTGATAGATTGCCTAAATCTGAGGTTTTGGGTCTTTATACTGTTTTTTCATCTGGGGATATCAGGGGTGTCCTTCTGCTGCATTCAGATACATGCTGACCTAGGCACAACCAGGATATCTTAAAAGAGCAAAAATGCCAAATCCCATAAATGAAGAAGCTCTCATAGAGAGTCATTCAAATGTGCAAAAAGCATACATCGTACCAAAAAATGGTATTTGTCTTAGCCCTTGTTAGATATTTTGGTCTCTTTGCTGTACGAAAGTACTGACCTGATCACCAATTATCTAAACGTTGAAAAATAAAACGGATGAATTCATTATACTCACCCACTACGATGAATATTTGTGCATACCTTGATCGCGGGGGTATATCCTGAAGTGGGACACACTAGTATATCAATAATAATATTACCTTAACGTATCATACGGTAATGGAACTTGAAATGTTCATGCATTTTGTTTAAGTGGACAAACATACTGGTAATCGTCTTGGACTGCTTTTCAAGAAAAATTAAATAAAGAATTATATAATTGTGTGAAACAGTTTGATTGTGCTGATATAATCTTCTTACCGGTGATTCTCACAAAAATAGAGTGTTTATTGCTTTTGTAAATAGTTTACTGCTTTCTTAAAATATCAAAAATACCAAAAATATTTCTTTTTAAAAGGACTTCATTTTGAACTGACAGGTAGATGTTTTTGCAAACTAAGATAAAATATTGGTTTATCTTTAAATGTGAAAAAGACTAATGGTTTTTCGAGATACTTGCTTGTGTTGCTAAACAGATTGATGCAGTTATCAAAATGAAGTGCAAAATATAAGTAAAGTGCAGATTGAGAGTGAAGTGAAGACGTGTGAAGATGCATGGTAGGATCCTTCTACTACATTGCAGAGAGAAAGTGATATGAAGAGTTGGAGCTTACTTGCTTAACCAAGGATTGCTAGGTAACTGATCTACAATGAATGAAGTTTTGGAGATTGGAAGCATCAGCTAAGGGGGAGTCTGTTGATGTCAGAAACTATGTAGCTGACGCTATCTAAAGACCAAAAGAATACAAGATGTTTGAAGACAAAGTTACACTATGAAGCTATTGTCAAGGGGGAGTCTGTTGGTGCATATTCTGTGACAACAGCTTAATAGTTTGATTATTTAGTCTTTGGATATTTTGTATTGGGCTTAGCTTATTGGTTAGTGAGTTATTTTTTGTAATGGGCTTGGAAAATGGCCTAGCCCAGTAGGAAGTCCAATTCACAGACATGTGGTATATAAACATGTTTTGTGACTAGGGTTTTAGTGGCTAGAGAATTTTAGAGAGAGAAAGTCTAGAGAGAGAGACAAATTTCGAATTAGGGTTCTCAGACAAGATCACAGATAGTGGTTGTGAGGTTGTGAGGTCTTGAGTTAATTGTAAAACGTTTAGTTTGGATAATCAATAGAAGACCCGTTTAATTGGAATTTCTGTTTTCTACTCGTTTCTGTAACAAATCTGATCTAGAGGATTCCGCACTCTAGGTTAGATATACAATTCTGTGACGATCCATACGAACTAGGGGACCTACATTTGGTATTAGAGCCATAGGCTCTTGAAGAAGCTCGGTTCAGAATTGTTGCTGCAGAAAAGGGTGAATTTTCGAGTTCTGTGCTGAAATTTTCGAAAATTTTGAAGGTTGTAGACCTAGGGTTTCGAAATTTTGGAGGAAAATTTTCGAATTTTTTAGAGTTTTTGGTTGAAAATAGGCTGTTGTTGGTGTTCAGCGAATTTAATTCTGCATATTTGGTGTTTTTGCTTGAAGGAAACTCGAAGATTTGAAGAACTGTTCTTCGTGTTCTTCGAGTTCTTCGTGGTGTTCATCATAATTTGCAGAAAATTACTGATAATTTGCTGTGTTGATTTACAGGAAACTGTTAGAAGGATCTGGAAAATCTGCAGAAAATTCGATCAGATTGAGTTTCCAAATATTTTCTAGCATAATTAACAATTTGGCAGCAAATTTAACATCTACACTGACAGACCAGCGAAATTGTGCTCTAGCAACTCGGTGACTGGCGAAATTAAAATCCAAAGGCGACTTTGGTAACCGTTATAATTGTCCTCAGCAATATTATTACGGTGATCGGCGAAGTTACTAGACGTCGTGCTAGCGAAATTATTTAACCAGCGAATTTGATCAGCTAGCATAATTAACCAGCGAATTTGATCAGCTAGCATATTTATCAGCGAATTTAATAAGTCAGCATAATTATAATTACTCTACCAGCATAATCATAATTATTCTATCAGCATATTTTACTTGGTTTGCCAGCATAATTAGCGTGACCTAACATAATTTACTTGGTTTGCCAGCAAAATTAGCTAGAGGAATTAAAAGGTGGATTATTTTTATTTATTTTTTTTTTGTGGAGGAATTAGATACGCATAGAGGAATTAACGTTTTCGTGAATAGAATTTGATCCGTAGCTCATCTGCCGAAACCGTTTGCACCGTTGGACTCGGTTGATTTTTAGGACAAAAAAACAATTTTCACGGTTTTCGACATTATATATCATTGGATTCGTTTTTTCGAGACGATTCTAACGGTATAATTTGGTAAAAACAATTTTCGGAAAAATATTGTACGGTTTTATCAGTACGGTTACGGTAAAACTTGTTTAAAGATGGTTAAAATGGATAAGGTCAGTGAGACTGTTAAGAATTGGCCAAAGCTTACAAATGTCAAAGAATACTCTGTCTGGAAAGAGGAGTTTGAGGGATTTGTGAAGAGTGAAGATACCAGAATGTGGTATTGTATGACAGATGGATATGTTGCTCCTACGCGTCGTATTGAAGGAAGGGTTATATTGATGTCTTATGACAAGATGGATGAATCTGAGAGGCAGGTGGTTGATGCTGAGAAGAAAGCTTTAGCTGCAACTAAAATGTCCTTACTTGATGGCATCAAGCATACCTTTACGAAGTACACTAATTCAAAGGATATGTGGGATGCATTAGAAAAGCGATATCAGGGAAATGAAGATGTTGTGGTAGAAGAGAAGAAGAAAGTTGTTGAGAAGAAGGCTACAGAAGTTTCAAAGTGCATGAATGGTGTGACTGAACTTACAACAGAGGTGAAGGTAACTGTCACACCCCCAAAATCCACCTGCGGAGTATCACCGCTTGGGAGCGTGACCGACCAGGATCAAACCACCAATTATATCAAACATAGCATTTAATAACAATCAAAGACATAATTGATGTTCAAAAACCAAATACTGTTTAAGTAGCGGAAGCAATATAAAGTAAACCCAATTAAATTATAAGTTTAATAACGTTCATGATCCATCTGTCCACAACGACCTGCTCCTTCCTTGTGCAAGCTCCATAAAGTACCTAAGGTCCTGCAAGGCATGCAGCAAATAATCAACAAACTAGTTGAGCGAGTTCACAGAAAGTAAGTTCATAATGTAATGCATAAGTATAGCTAGTGGGGGCTTCCCATACTAGTGTGTAATAAAGGTGGGGGCTTCCCATGTTTATCCTGGCTAATGAGGGTTTCTCATTAACGGTACTTACTAGACTAACTTCCGACCATGTGTTCTTCTTTACCGAGAACAGGAAAACGTACGGGGTCACGTAGGCTTTACGTGACGTGCCCTTCCCCGAGGACAGTGGTACGCGTGGGGGCTACGTAGGCTTTACGCAGCGTGGCCTTCCGATCTGGAAGCCAGTGAAGGGTATTGGGGTTACGTAGGCTTTACGTAACGTGTCCTCCCGACCCGGGAGACGTATGGCAAATAATCTGGGTTGCGTAGGCTTTACGCAACGTGTCCTGACTAACCTGAGGACGATGGTCTATAGTCTAGAATATGCGTAAGTACGAGTAATCATTCCATATCCAACATATCCAACCCAATTCCCAACCCGGGAATCCCATGCCTTGGCTGTGTGAACTCACCTTGGTTTGCTCGGCAGACACAAAAAAGTTCTTGAACTAAGGGTGTTCAACCACGTCCTAACAGGGTTACCATACAAGTCAGGTTCTTACTTAAGTAATGCACGCATGATTACACATAGTCTAACAGGTTATTAACACGCATTGATCATGGAAAACACGTATAACACATTAGCAGCCAACCCCATAACATACTAATCACTGGACCAACAAACTCATACACTAACAGTCAATCGGCATATGACCAGTTTTCGGATCCATCATTATCATCACATTTCATAAGGATCAAGCTTGAAAACAAAATTACCCATCACATGCTTGACCGTCCATCCCACCAATCAAGTAATTCATGGAACTTACAATATGAATTTCTTATTTCCACTACATGACCTCACATAAGCTAATAATGATCTTGTAACTTGTGCACCTCTAGCCATAAATATATACATAATCGCCACTTTTAATGGGTAGCATTCCACCCACCATAGATTTATAGTAAACTGACACAACACAAGTCTCTAACATTATTGGACCAAAAAGTAACCAATCACCCCTATTGGCCGCCCAAATCACATGGCATTAACCTACTGCCAAAACTGACAAATGATCTCATACACTACTAGCCGCCATTTCGGTAAATTCATGTGCAACAACATAATAGAATATATATAATTACTAAACATGTGATAATGATTTTACCATTTAAACTTGATTTCCCATTGGACCAACTATAGCATGTGGATATATCAAGAATTCTTAGTCAACATTCAATCGATCAAACTAAACATTCTATAAGCAATTCATATGAACCCTACTACGAATAACAAGAACATCAAACAATTATATCCATCATCATATCACTTCGTGTGCTACAGTCCGATTTTTAGCATGCATATGAACACATAACACCCGATTGGCAAGCAACTGATAAACAATCATCTTGTTAAATCCTATCATGATCTAATCATATATATGCAAGCCGAACACAACAACAACATCACCGATTTCACCAATACACCCGACACAAGACATAGCAGCCTAATCGCATCAATTCGGCTCTAGCTAGATATCATGCAATACTATCTACAAAACAATACGTATTCGATTCTAATCGGTTAATCTAATCATGAAGCATGCAATCAATCAACCAGAAAACAATAACAAGACACTAACCAATTTCAAGTAGAGATGATCCGAATCAAGTTGTGACCGGCTGCCTTGGGTTTGCGAACGAGAGGGAGAGAGAGAGAGAGTCTAGCTTAGGGTTGTTGTGTGATTATGATGTTGTAACTAACTAATGATAATAATCCCCTAAAGGGATGTTTGTTTGTTTGCGGCATAAGAGTGGGCCGAGCCCCACATCAAGAGTGGGCCGAGCCCCACATCTCGGGTACAACATCACGGCCCAAAGGCCATGTTGTGTGGTTTGGGCTCAATTAGATTATGAACATATAATACACAAACATATCACAACGTAACATTCAATAAATACGGTTCGCATATCATAAAACGTTCACATAATCATTCACGTTCATAAAATCGTGTCATAAACGTTACACCAAAGTAGGTCCGAAATACGAGTTGTCACATTATTCCCAACTAATTGGAAATTTCGTCCCGAAATTTGGTATGCACTCACTGAGGAAGCTAGGCGAACTGCACCGTTCACTGGTTTTCCTGGGGTGTCACATTCTCCCCCCGTTGATCTGGAATTTCGTCCCGAAATTCCGAAGTAGTAGCTTCAGCCTCAGCAGTGGTTGCCTGGTTCCCGAATAACTGGGGGTACTTTTCCGTCATCCTGTCTTCGCGTTCCCAAGTATGCTCTGGACCACGTTTGGAGTTCCAACGAACTCGGACAAGAGGGATTCTCTTGTGTTTGAGGACCTTCACATCCCGGTCCGTGATTTCAACTGGTTCCTCAACGAACTGCAACTGCTCGTCGATAGTGAGTTCCTTAAAAGGAATGATGAGATTTTCATCTGATAGGCACTTCTTTAAGTTCGATACATGAAAGACATTGTGAACTGCCCCGAGTTCAGCTGGTAAATTCAACTTGTAGGCTACCTTGCCAATCTTTTCTATAATTTCGAATGGTCCGACGTATCGCGGATTCAGTTTGCCCCGTTTGCCAAAACGAACCACACCCTTCCAGGGTGAGACTTTCAATAAAACCCGGTCCCCGACTTCGAATTCCAATGGCTTTCTACGCTTGTCCGCGTAGGCTTTCTGACGGTCGCGTGCTGCCGCCATGCGTTGTCGTATCTGTGCAATCTTTTCTGTGGCGTCCACTACAATCTCTGGACCCGTGATCTGACTATCTCCCACCTCTGCCCAACAGAGAGGTGACCGGCATTTACGTCCGTACAATGCCTCGAATGGAGCGGCTTGAATGCTGGTGTGATAACTATTATTATAAGAAAACTCCACCAAAGGGAGGTGCTTTTCCCCAGCCGTTGCCGAAATCGATAACACATGCCCGAAGCATGTCTTCAAGAGTTTGGATTGTTCGTTCAGACTGTCCATCCGTCTGAGGGTGATAAGCTGTGCTCATGTCTAATCGAGAGCCGAAAGATTTGTGCATTGCTTGCCATAGCTCTGACGTGAATCGTGCATCGCGATCCGAAATGATAGAGATGGGCACCCCGTGCCTTGAAACAACTTCTTTGAGGTAGATGTCTGCGAGAGTGGAGAGCTTATCCGTTTCCTTTATCGCTAGGAAGTGTGCAGACTTGGTGAGTCGGTCCACGATCACCCATATGGTATCATTCCCCCGCTGGGATCTAGGTAAGCCTGTAACGAAATCCATGGAAATTTCTTCCCATTTCCCTGTGGTATCCTGGGCTGCTGTAGTAGACCAGCTGGTTTCTGATATTCGACCTTGACCCTCGCACAGGTCAAACATTTGCCGACATAGGTGGCGATGTGGGCCTTCATACTAGGCCACCAGTATGTTGTCTTGATGTCGTGATACATTTTATCCGCCCCGGGATGTACTGAGTAGCGAGACTTGTGTGCTTCGTCCATCACAGGTTCGCGTAGACCGCCATAGAGTGGGACCCAAATCCGCCCCGTTACATAGTAGGCGCCGTCTTCCTTTAGTTCCATTTGTTGTCGTGAGCCGCGTAAGGCTTCAGCCTTGACGTTTTCGGGCTTCAGTGCTTCTATCTGAGCAGTTCGTATCTGAGCAGGAAGACTAGACTGAATCGTAAGCTGTAGCGCTCGCACGCGCTTCGGTAGAGCGTCTTTCCGACTGAGGGCGTCAGCCACAACATTGGCTTTGCCTGGATGATACTTGATAGCGCATTCATAATCAATAAGCAGTTCGACCCATCGTCGTTGACGCATATTCAATTCCTTCTGCTTATAAATATGCTCGAGACTCCTGTGATCGGTGTAAATCGTGCACCCGGTACCGTACAGGTAGTGTCGCCATATCTTAAGCGCGAAAACAACAGCTCCCAGCTCTAAATCGTGCGTCGCGTAGTTCCGTTCGTGAATCTTGAGTTGACGTGAAGCGTAAGCAATAACCTTGTCGCGCTGAGAGGCAGTCTCCTGGGGCTCTCCCCAGCAATAGGTGACACCCTTCTGTGTCAGTAGCGTAAGTGACTGAGCAATCTTCGAGGAATCCCTGCGTAAACCGTCTGTAGTACGTGGTGCAGGCCAGTTTCTGGTCGAGGCTACCTTGGATGGATCGACACGGATTCCATCCTTGCTCACCACGTGGCCTAAGAAGTGGACTTCACAAATACTATGACGAACTTGTCGAGGTAGGGTTTGCACACCCTGTTCATGAGGTTCTTAAATACGGCAGGTGCGTTTGAATAACATCAACCATCTATCATATCAAACATAAAGTATAGTATTTAAAATAGTCCATAAAACCCAGTACGATTTATGTTCAAACCAAACTTTGTTCGAGTAACAGAAACATAATAAGGAAAATCCCAAAACAAGTTATAAGTTCAAACAGCGTCTCCTTGTCCTAGCATGAAAGCTCGACCCCTTGCCTCATTGCCATTGTTATTGTTGTTGTTCCCATTGCCCTGGTTATTATTGTTGTTCAGATTCTGATTCAACTGTGGGCAATCGCGCTTGTAATAACCTTCTGCCCCACACTGGAAACATCCCCGATTTCCACGCTGTGGCTGCTGCTGCTGTGGGTTCTGTGGAGCTGGTTGTTGTGGTTGCTGGTCCTGATTTACAGGCCGTGGGCTCCTACAGTCTTTGGCCTCGTGACCCATCTTGAGACATCTTTGACAACGACCCTTGTTGCACTGGCCGCTGTGATGCCTGTTGCAGTTGTGACACTTGGGGTGAAACCCTTGATACCTTCTCTGTCTAGGACCACCAGAGGGTTGCTGACTGGGGCTCTGATTGTGGTCAATCTTCTGCTGCTGAGCTTGTGGCTGAACGGTCGCTGAACCCTTGCTAGAATCTCCATCCCATTTTCTTTTGCCATCACTAGAAGTAGCAGGAGTAGCTGAAGTAGTGACTGTAGCAGTAGCGTTGACACGCTTAGGCAGTCTGTTCTGGTCCACTGCCTGGTCGGTGATGCGATGAGCGAGACGCTGGATTTCCTGAATGTTTTCAAGATTAGCCGAAGTCACGTGGCTCTGAATTTCTGGCGCCAACCCCTTGAGATACAACTCAATGCGCTTGTATGGAGGGTCCACCATAGTTGGACATAACACGGCCAGCTCATTCGACCGCTTAGTATACGCTTCGATTTCCGATCCCACCATCTTCAGATTATAGAGCTCATCCTCCAACTTATGAATATCCTCGCGAGTGCAATACTCACGCTTGATGAGTTCCTTGAAGTCGTTCCATGGGGTGGCGTTAGCAGCTGCCAACCCTAAGATTTGGACTTGGGCGTTCCACCAAGTCAGTGCTATTCCCTCCAGGGTGCCAGTAGCAAACTTGACCTTGCGAGCCTCAGGGCACTCGCACATTTCGAATACCGATTCGAGCTTTTCAAACCAGTGGAGGAGTCCAACTGCTCCCTCCGTGCCACTGAAGGAATTTGGACGACAGTCCATGAAATTCTTGAAGGTACACACAGGTTGTTGCTGAGCGGGTTGACCTGCTTGAGCGGCTGCAACTGCCGTAGCAATGAGAGCCTCTAGCTGGGCTTGTGTCATGTTAACTCGTCCAGACATGATCTTCATTGTAAAAAGGTAGCGTAGGTAAGAATGGTTCGCGAATAGGGCGATGACAGAAAAGTATAGGCACATAGGTGTTCTCATATACCAAAGGCATGTGTATCTAAGCGTAATGCGAGCAAAGTTCTAAGCAGTTCTAGCAAACAGGCAGTAAACATAAACCTTATTACCTAGGATGTCGAGTCTTGCACGTGGAGCGAAGCGTCGTTGTGGATCGTTGAGAGCACTTATCTGGTTATAGTCCGGTTTTAATAAAAACGTTTTCCCATATTAAAACCAAGTTCTCTATAACCAATGGCTCTGATACCAATCTGTCACACCCCCAAAATCCACCTGCGGAGTATCACCGCTTGGGAGCGTGACCGACCAGGATCAAACCACCAATTATATCAAACATAGCATTTAATAACAATCAAAGACATAATTGATGTTCAAAAACCAAATACTGTTTAAGTAGCGGAAGCAATATAAAGTAAACCCAATTAAATTATAAGTTTAATAACGTTCATGATCCATCTGTCCACAACGACCTGCTCCTTCCTTGTGCAAGCTCCATAAAGTACCTAAGGTCCTGCAAGGCATGCAGCAAATAATCAACAAACTAGTTGAGCGAGTTCACAGAAAGTAAGTTCATAATGTAATGCATAAGTATAGCTAGTGGGGGCTTCCCATACTAGTGTGTAATAAAGGTGGGGGCTTCCCATGTTTATCCTGGCTAATGAGGGTTTCTCATTAACGGTACTTACTAGACTAACTTCCGACCATGTGTTCTTCTTTACCGAGAACAGGAAAACGTACGGGGTCACGTAGGCTTTACGTGACGTGCCCTTCCCCGAGGACAGTGGTACGCGTGGGGGCTACGTAGGCTTTACGCAGCGTGGCCTTCCGATCTGGAAGCCAGTGAAGGGTATTGGGGTTACGTAGGCTTTACGTAACGTGTCCTCCCGACCCGGGAGACGTATGGCAAATAATCTGGGTTGCGTAGGCTTTACGCAACGTGTCCTGACTAACCTGAGGACGATGGTCTATAGTCTAGAATATGCGTAAGTACGAGTAATCATTCCATATCCAACATATCCAACCCAATTCCCAACCCGGGAATCCCATGCCTTGGCTGTGTGAACTCACCTTGGTTTGCTCGGCAGACACAAAAAGTTCTTGAACTAAGGGTGTTCAACCACGTCCTAACAGGGTTACCATACAAGTCAGGTTCTTACTTAAGTAATGCACGCATGATTACACATAGTCTAACAGGTTATTAACACGCATTGATCATGGAAAACACGTATAACACATTAGCAGCCAACCCCATAACATACTAATCACTGGACCAACAAACTCATACACTAACAGTCAATCGGCATATGACCAGTTTTCGGATCCATCATTATCATCACATTTCATAAGGATCAAGCTTGAAAACAAAATTACCCATCACATGCTTGACCGTCCATCCCACCAATCAAGTAATTCATGGAACTTACAATATGAATTTCTTATTTCCACTACATGACCTCACATAAGCTAATAATGATCTTGTAACTTGTGCACCTCTAGCCATAAATATATACATAATCGCCACTTTTAATGGGTAGCATTCCACCCACCATAGATTTATAGTAAACTGACACAACACAAGTCTCTAACATTATTGGACCAAAAAGTAACCAATCACCCCTATTGGCCGCCCAAATCACATGGCATTAACCTACTGCCAAAACTGACAAATGATCTCATACACTACTAGCCGCCATTTCGGTAAATTCATGTGCAACAACATAATAGAATATATATAATTACTAAACATGTGATAATGATTTTACCATTTAAACTTGATTTCCCATTGGACCAACTATAGCATGTGGATATATCAAGAATTCTTAGTCAACATTCAATCGATCAAACTAAACATTCTATAAGCAATTCATATGAACCCTACTACGAATAACAAGAACATCAAACAATTATATCCATCATCATATCACTTCGTGTGCTACAGTCCGATTTTTAGCATGCATATGAACACATAACACCCGATTGGCAAGCAACTGATAAACAATCATCTTGTTAAATCCTATCATGATCTAATCATATATATGCAAGCCGAACACAACAACAACATCACCGATTTCACCAATACACCCGACACAAGACATAGCAGCCTAATCGCATCAATTCGGCTCTAGCTAGATATCATGCAATACTATCTACAAAACAATACGTATTCGATTCTAATCGGTTAATCTAATCATGAAGCATGCAATCAATCAACCAGAAAACAATAACAAGACACTAACCAATTTCAAGTAGAGATGATCCGAATCAAGTTGTGACCGGCTGCCTTGGGTTTGCGAACGAGAGGGAGAGAGAGAGAGAGTCTAGCTTAGGGTTGTTGTGTGATTATGATGTTGTAACTAACTAATGATAATAATCCCCTAAAGGGATGTTTGTTTGTTTGCGGCATAAGAGTGGGCCGAGCCCCACATCAAGAGTGGGCCGAGCCCCACATCTCGGGTACAACATCACGGCCCAAAGGCCATGTTGTGTGGTTTGGGCTCAATTAGATTATGAACATATAATACACAAACATATCACAACGTAACATTCAATAAATACGGTTCGCATATCATAAAACGTTCACATAATCATTCACGTTCATAAAATCGTGTCATAAACGTTACACCAAAGTAGGTCCGAAATACGAGTTGTCACAGTAACATCAGAACCTGTAAGTCATACGTGTCATAATTGCACTGAACTACAAGGTAAAGTTAACAGCCTATCGGAGCAAAACAAAATTCTGTTAGCTGAATTGGAAAAACTGAATGTGTCAAATGTTCTTTTGATTAAACGAGAGTCAAATTGTTTAAACAAACTCGAGTCAAATGAACAGGAAATTAGAAGTTTAACAAGCAAAGTCAATGAACTATTACAGGTCATTGATTTGGCTCGTGAAACTCTAAAGGATAAAACTAATGAGTTTTCTGATAAGTGCAGGGAATTGGCCATTGCACAAGACCAAATTGTTGAACTTAAAGGAAAGTTAGACAAATATGGAAAATCATCATTAGTTAGGACTCAAATTCAAGCAAGTTTGAAGAAGAATAATGATAAAAAGGGTTTGGGGTTTAGTAAAGCTTCATCTTCTAAGAATCAAGATTACTCGTTTTTACCAAATGAAGATGAGCTAATTAATTTTGTTCCCACTGCACTAGAGGTAGTGGATCCGATAGCTGTGGACTTACCAAGTAGTCCAAAATCTTTGAAAGAATCTGTTGAGTCTAACAGTACACCTCATAAATCGGATGGGGATACTAAAGAGGAAAAGAAGAAAACATTTAAAAAGAGATTTCAGAAAAAGAGAAATTATAAGACAAAATCTTGTTTTTAATGTCACACTAAAGGGCATGTGGTGAGTTGTTGTCCTTTAAAGAAAAATAAGCAAAAAGTTGACGAGGTTAAGGATGGGAATAGGGTTGGTTTAAATAATAATGTGCAACCACAGTGTCACAGTAATCAACCAAGATTTCAATCTAAAACTTCAACAGTAGGAAGATTTGATAGACCACGAAGTTTTTCTACAAAATTTAGTCATTATAATGGTAAATCAGACCGGTTTCAAAATCAAAATAGAAATTTTGGATTTCAAAAACGATACCAAAGTTTTGGTAATCGAAGTTTTCAAAGAAGAAACGAACATAGGGGTTTTAGTAACTCGAATGTTCAACAACATCCAAAAATTTTTCAAAATTCATGGCATAATAATGGGAGAAGAAGGTATCAAGATTATAATTTTCAATGGTCAAAAAATACGAGAGTTTATTGGAACTCTCGTGATCAAAGACCTAGTAGAAGTTATAAATCTTGTTCAACAACAGGTAAAACATCCAAGACACCAGTAAGGTGTGATGGATATTGGTTAGAAGCATCTTATACGGATTTACATGGTCAACCCAAAACCGGTCAGGTTTGGGTTGTTAAGTCTAACTAAGTTGCTGAGTGTGTGCAGGATGACC
Organism: Helianthus annuus; assembly: GCF_002127325.2. NCBI lineage: Eukaryota > Viridiplantae > Streptophyta > Magnoliopsida > Asterales > Asteraceae > Helianthus > Helianthus annuus. Next base: position 118,468,408 of record NC_035436.2, read on the forward strand.
AAGAAGGACTGTTGATGTGTTCAACAGTGGTTGTTCCTGTAAAGCATCTAAGGTGAATAGTAGGTTAACATGGGTAACGAACTATTTACTACAGTGATTGTTATGATTATTTTAAACTTTAACATTGAAAACTTATTGTCAGGTTAAAGTGGGAGTCTTTTTGTGTTTGTAAATTTATGTTTTTTTAAACTTACTCCATAAAAACAAAAATTTAGGGGGAGAAATCACCCTAAGCCAAAAAGAGTTTAAATAGTGCGTGTGTTTAGGGGGAGTAAGTTATAAATTAAAAATAAAAAAATATATATACAAAAACATAGAAAAATCAAAATACAAAAAAAATTAAAAAATCAAAACACATAAAAAAATAGAAAATCAAAAATGAGTTATCACTGTGTGAAAAAGAAGAAATGATAGTACATCAGCAAGTTAGACTGAAACACTAAAATTGAACATAAATTGCTTAAGTGTGATAGCAGCTTCATCATACGATGTACCAGTAGGCAAAAAGCATGAAATAATCAACTTACCAATGTGATATAAACCTAAACGAACTGAATATGAGTGGGGAACACATCAGTGGTGTATGGTTTAATGACCTTAAATCTTGCGTTGATAGATTGCCAAAATCTGAGGTTTTGGGTCTTTATACTGTTGTTTCATCTAGGGATATCAGGGTTGTCCTTCTGCTGCATTCAGATACATGCTGACCTAGGCACAACCAGGATATCTTAAAAGAGCAAAAATGCCAAATCCCATAAATGAAGAAGCTCTCATAGAGAGACATTCAAATGTGCAAAAAGCATACATCGTACTAAAAAATGGTATTTGTCTTAGCCCTTGTTAGATATTTTGGTCTCTTTGCTGTACGGAAGTACTGACCTGATCACCAATTATCTAAACGTTGAAAAATAAAACGGATGAATTCAGTATACTCACCTACTACGATGAATATTTGTGCATACCTTGATCGCGGGGGTATATCCTGAAGTGGGACCCACTAGTATATCAGTAATAATATTACCTTAACGTATCATACGGTAATGGAACTTGAAATGTTCATGCATTTTGTTTAAGTGGACAAACATACTGGTAATCGTCTTGGACTGCTTTTCAAGAAAAATTAAATAAAGAATTATATAATTGTGTGAAACAGTTTGATTGTGCTGATATGATCTTCTTACCGGTGATTCTCACAAAAATAGAGTGTTTATTGCTTTTGTAAATAGTTTACTGCTTTTTTAAAATATCAAAAATACCAAAAATATTTCTTTTTAAAAGGACTTCCATTTTGAACTGACAGGTAGATGTTTTTGCAAACTAAGATAAAATATTGGTTTATCTTTAAATGTGAAAAAGACTAATGGTTTTTCGAGATACTTGCTTGTGTTGCTAAACAGATTGATGCAGTTATCAAAATGAAGTGCAAAATACAAGTAAAGTGCAGACTGAGAGTGAAGTGAAGACGTGTGAAGATGCATGGTAGGATCCTTCTACTACATTGCAGAGAGAAAGTGATATGAAGAGTTGGAGCTTACTTGCTTAACCAAGGATTGCTAGGTAACTAGTCTACAATGAATGAAGTTTTGGAGATTGGAAGCATCAGCTAAGGGGGACTCTGTTGATGTCAGAAGACAAAGTTACACTATGAAGTTACAAGATGTTTGAAGACAAAGTTTCACTATGAAGCTATTGTCAAGGGGGAGTCTGTTGGTGCATATTCTGTGACAACAGCTTAATAGTTTGATTATTTAGTCTTTGGATATTTTGTATTGGGCTTAGCTTATTGGTTAGTGAGTTATTTGTTGTAATGGGCTTGGAAAATGGCCTAGCCCAGTAGGAAGCCCAATTCACAGACATGTGGTATATAAATATGTTTTGTGACTAGGGTTTTAGTGGTTAGAGAATTTTAGAGAGAGAAAGTCTAGAGAGAGAGACAAATTTCGAATTAGGGTTCTTAGACAAGATCACAGATAGTGGCTGTGAGGTTGTGAGGTCTTGAGTTAATTGTAAAACGTTTAGTTTGGATAATCAATAGAAGACCTGTTTAATTGGAATTTCTGTTTTCTACTCGTTTCTGTAACAAATCTGATCTAGAGGATTCCGCACTCTAGGTTAGATATACAATTCTGTGACGATCCATACGAACTAGGGGACCTACATAAAAGCGTTTCGAATTTCCACATACATAAACGAGATACACAACATATACACTACAAAACAAATACTACCACCTAAGTCACTCGATGCTAGCTAAGATGGGACGTCGCGAGTAAAAGTCCTAGCACATATCTGTTAAGCATCACGTGTAAATATGTACGACAGTAATTCGAATGTGATAATAGTTTTGATAAGTGCGTTTTAGATATGAACGTATGTTACACTCCAAAGTGTGTTTAAAGCGTTAAAAAGGGTTAAGTATACTCATAGTAGGTGTTTAACAAGTAAACACAACTTGATTTGATTGATTGAGAGCACGTCTAAGTTAGCCTGTGAACAGTAGCATAAGTCGTTGGATAGCGTGTAAACAGTGCGTCGAGTGTGATGTTAGATCGGATGGTGGTTCGATCGGACGACTCATCCGGACGGATGACCGTTCGGTCGGATGGTCATTCGATTGGAAAAGTGTGCCTGTGAAATGTTGAACTCTTGAAGTTTTCGTTGTAGTATAAGTAAAGTCATTCGATCGTACGATCATTCGGACGGATGGCCGTTCGATCGTATGGAAGTTCGTTTAAGTGGAAGGTTACAAGAATCAAGTCTTCTGGTCGAATAGTCATTCGATCGGATAGTCGTCCGATCAGATGGCTTTTCGATTGGAAGTTGATATTCTTTGAAGTTTTGCAAAATTGATTAAGTGTTGATAATACAAGTCACCTGGTCGAATAGTCATTCGATCGGATGGTCGTCTGGTCGGATGGCTATTCGGTCGAGCAACTGTTTGTTTGATAACTTGTAAAGTTAGTTAAGTTGAAAAGTTTGGGGTTTGACGGAGACGATGTGCCAACGTGTCAAACAATAGAAATCACTCTAAGTTCAGCTCATCTGATCGGATGGGAATCACCCAGTTCGATTCGACTCAACTGTTCTTGCCGGAGTTTCATGTTCAACCCGTGAATTGGTCGTCTCTTAGGTAGAGATCCATTCTCAGACCGGTCCTCCACTAGAGAATGAGTAGAGAGCCTGAACGAGCTTAGATTCTATCGGTTTTGCATAGAAGAGTGTAAAAGAGTTGAAAGAAAGTTTGAATCGGTTGAAAAGTGTTTAGATATAGCTTAGTATTGTGTAAAATCATGTAGAAATCCTTTAGATCTAGACCGTTCTTGATGAGATGAGGTCACACTTCAATGTTCATAAGAACCCGAGGTGACGTCGCCCTAAAACAGCCCAAATCAGGTGATTTCACGGTGAAAATGTATGATTCGATGGAGAAGATGATGAGAAAGTGTGTGCTGATGATAGAAGTACAAGATTTAGGATGAAATACTTACGGAATCGCGACGAATCGAGAGAAAATAGCCTGAAAGCGTGCTGGTCGGATGGGGTTGTCACATCAACGAGCAGTTGGTGTGACTAGTGGGTATTTATTGGTGAAAGGTGGGAAGGCGGTGTGGGGTTTCGAGGGTCGGACAGCTGTTCGATCGGATGGCCGTCCGATCGGATGGTCATCCGGACGGATGGCCATTCGATCGAATGGTCATTCGATCGGGCGGTTTGTGTGAGTTCGTTTTCTAACTTTCGTTTCGTTCGACGTGTTTTGTTACGTTAAGCATTGTGGACACATTAAGCGTTTTAACGATATAAGTAGCATCATGTTACGTGCGATAGATTGAGTCGTGCATGCTTGCGAGTGCGCGTCTAGATAGTTTCAACAACTTCATTATTATTATTATATATAACAGGTCATAGCATAAGTAGTTGCGTTTGAGTCTGCGTTAGCGTTTGCGACGCTTTACGACGATCGATGGGAACCGTTTAAGTACTCACGCGATGTCGTCGTTAGCGTGATTGCGTTACATCACGACGATCGAGGGGAGCAACTAAACTATTCACGCGATGTCATCGTTAGCGTTATTGTATGCATTGTGATGTGCGATATAGCGTGTGAAAGTATGCGAAAACATAGAAATAGCGTTACAAGCGATATGGTTACATTATGATCTGAATCTCTGGTGCTAGGCGTAACGAGTGTAGCGAGAGTAACAAGCACGAAGGTGTGGGTTGTTACACAACATAAAAACCTACTAAGCAAAATGAGGAACAAAAACAAAAACAAAGTGTAAAAATTATAAAAATTTTAAATATTTTCAAAGTAACAATAAAAGTTTATCAGTTCAATCATCCAATCATTATAAAAATTCACAAAAATTTGAAAAATAAAACTTATAAAAATTTGAGAATAAGTGGTGCAGGTTTGACCACAGTATTACAAAGTTAAATCAATATTATAGAAGAAGCTGAAGTGATAAGTGATAACTTGTGACACCTGGGTCACTGCGGCCTTCAAACGAATACCAAGCCAATGAAATATTGTATTTCATACTTGGGATCTGTGTAAATATGTGTATCTTTTGCACATATCATTTCTCATTCGATTTCAAGCTCTGAATCGCTTTCTGGAAGGTTATACGCACACTGATGCACAAATATAACCAGTTTAATGCAACAAACACTCCGGAATAGTGAAATAGGCTTAACATACCTTAAATAACCTTTACATAACTTAGAAATAAGTTTTGAAGGTTTTGGTATGGCAAAAACGAGTTAATTCGCTTACAAGGACTAAACTTGACAAACTGCGAAAGTATGCCAATTTGAACTGTAACGAACATTCCGGAACATGACCATAAGTTAAACACACCTTAAATATCCTTTATATAGCTTAGAAATAGGCTTTGAGGGGTTCGGTGTGCTAAAATAAACTTTTTGGTCATTTAGGGACTAAAAGTGTTAAAAAGTGCATAAGTTTGCACTTTCGCGCATAACTTACGTTCCGAATACATCCGGACATCCAAAAATTTATGTAAGCACTAAAATATTTTATTTTGGTGTTTGGCATAAGAAAAATCCTTTCGTCGCGCATTTTGGATCGTTTCTCGCGCTTATGCGCATTCCGTCGTAATTAAGCGAACATCGCGATCGTACGGCCAAACGAACCAACATCCGACATATTTTTGAGCATGTTTCATGTCCTCAATGTTTAAGCATCATTTTAGGGCCTTAACGATGGCTTAATGGGCCTTAAACATGTCGGAAATGGCCTTAAACCACAACAGGGACCTAAACTGTCATTTCTGAAAGTTGGTTGCAGATCAGAACTCCTAGGCGGCCCGCGTAAGCCCAGGGTGAACTCTTACACTGGCCGCGTCAGCCCTGCAGATGCAGAAACTCGTTTTTCTTGCTGAAAATGGCCTTTCAAGCATCCAAGGGGCGATGCGTCTTCACAATCTCTGGGGTTGGGGTCACATTTTGATACCACAACATTTTGACAAGTGTACGAATGAGATCAAAGCACGATATTCAAGAAACGATCCTAACGGTCTTGCATATCCTATAAATACCCCCCCCCCATTTGGTGTAAAACCCACAAATCTGATCAAAGAGCTCTAAGTTGATGCCATTGTTTCATACCTGAGCTCCTTAATCAAGTTTAGCTTTCGGGGACCCTTCGTAAGTGTTCTTTCGTTCTTTTATTCGCTTTTCGAGTCCGAAAGTCAAGCTTTGTTTGACTTTCTGCGTTGACCAGGTTATGGTCAACATGAAGTTCATTCGAACTTCATAACGTGAGCGTGATCACGATGGTTATAGTCCCTAGTGACTACACCTACTGATTACCACGTTATCTAGGCTCAGTGACGAGTCGTAGTTTCGGCCAAAATGCGCATTCTTGCGTATTTTGTAACCAAACTACTCATAGGTATCAAAACCGTTTGTTTTGATACCAAACCTGTTTTCTAAACTTAGTTAAGCATGTTCTAACATGCTTAGCTCGTCACTTTTAGTATAGTGCTTATATAGGGTCGTAAGGTAAGCGATCTAAACAATCGCTTATACTTTCGAACCCGACCCATTTGGTCGATCTTTAGGATCCGACCAAACACATTAGGTGACCATAGTTGTATAGGGAATAACCTTCCGAGGTTATACCTTATGGTCACGACGTTAGGCGTTCCAAGCGCGTTTTACGCGAACGGCGCGTTAAGGTAGCATAAGCTACCAAAACGGGCCGTAATGGGTCGTAAGCACTTAGGTTAAGTTTCACTTTAGTATGTGGGCTTTGTTAAACCATATTACACGAGTCTCCATACTCGTTTGGTTTACGAACCCGCATCCTATCCAATCCTCCGATTTAGGTCCGGTATATTAACATAGTTACCTATATTAGGTGCCGTTTGATATCTGTGATCTCTAGCATTGTTTGGTTGTTATACAAGGACTTCAAAGCAATCTCAGGTGAGTACATAGACCCCTCTTTTACTGTTTTCCAAACTGTTTTGGGGTGAAACACATGTGCCTACTTGTTACTTTCATGCTTTCCTGTTTTCACATCATATACTTGCTATGTTCATTAGTACATTTATAGTACATGATTTCATTACATTTTATGCTATGTATGCCCATTATGTGCATACTTAGTACATCACTTTACAATACATTTCATGCTACGTACGCCCATTGTGTGCATACTTAGTACATTGTTTTACATTGCATTTCTGTTGCATATGCTCATCCAGCATATGAACACATTATACTACATTTTGAACCGTTGTAACCATTTGACTATGTGAACCGTCTTAACCCTTTGATTACATGAACCGTTCGTAACCATTGAACCGTGTGAACCAGTTGTATCTGTTGACAAGATTTACACTTGACAATAGACACTGGACTATACATAAACATTTCTACAATTGTTAAACATTACATCTTGATGGTTTAGTTTGAGTCAGTGATTTAAGTAACGAGGCGTGTGTAATATGATACAAGCATGGTGGATACGCCGCTGGTACTTCGTATATATAAGTGTTTGTATGGTATTACATATCATAGCGTTATTTGAATCATTTCAATTTGAGACATATAACATTTTATACAAATAACACACTTTTCACAAGACATTGATTTACAAACAACTTATCTTATACAAACTCATTTTACATTGTTATTCATTTAACCATACATTATTCTCTTATTTATACATATCATCTGATCTTATCGTTTTTCAAATGATTTACAAGACAGAGCAAATTACAAGGTTCATGACTAAACATTTTCTCAAACATAAGTCATGAATTCTGTTTTCACAAAAACTATGTATCTCACATGCATTTTTATGATGACGTACCTATTTTCACATGTATTTTCAGGAGATGATGCATAGGACTTATCAAGACATACTTAGGCGGACCTGTGTCTTAAGAACTTAAAACGAGACAAGAAATAGTTAATTTATGTTATGTACTCTTTGGTTCTTGTTTAAAACAATGTGAACTTTCATGTTGATTAATAAAATGAAACTTCAATTGCCACGGATTTGAAACAATAAATTCTGTTACAACATTCCCTGACGTTTCTGCCACGTTTTGTATGTTCTTCGTGGTCGGGGTGTGACAGAAAAGTTGGTATCAGAGCCAATGGTTATAGGGAATTAGGTTATTAGTAATGCTTTGACCTAGTCTATAACCTTCCTAGGACCCTAACGCGAGTTTACTTGCGTTTATTCATAAAACAATACCGTCACCTATCCTTAGGCGACGACCACAACAAGAACATAAATTTCAAAACCGCTTTGAAAACTAATCATTTGTTCTAGGATGATTGATTACTAGGTTTTGAACCCTCTGTTATAAGGTTTTGAACCCCTTTAAATTTTCAAAACTCTCGTCAAAATTTTGGGTCTGAAATAGTGTGAACACGTGCAAACTGGAAGAGTGAATGCCTGTACCCTGGGTTTTCTGTCTAAGGCTAGAGTGTTCGTACAAATCCACATAAACGGACCAGTCACTCTTACCTGGGAACTCTTGGGGTGAGTGTCCACTTATAGGCGAGCATGTCTTCACGATACACTATGAGGATCTATTTGCTTTGATTCAGCCTTTGTGTTGTTTGTTTGCTTCGTGGTTCAAACAAATGACCGTCAACCATGAATATGGTCGGTAATTGTAACATCCTATTCTTACCCAATGCCATTTCAATTGTTTTCTTTGTTGTTTCTCTTTTAGAATGCCTCCTCGACGCGAAAACCAGATAGCGACTGCCGAACTGGCAGAAATCATTGCATAGCAAATGGCTGCTCAATTCCCAAACCTCTTTGCTCAATGGAACCAAGCCAACAACAACAATAATGCCCCCTGCAACTTCAAGACGTTCAACCCGGCTAAGCCATCAAAGTTCTCTGGGTCTCAAGGAGCGACTGCACTTCTGCAATGGTTCGAGAGTTTAGAGAGCACCTTCAGACATGTTCAATGTCCAAACGAGCGAAAGGTAGAATTCGCATCTAGCGTCTTTGAGAAACGAGCTTTGACATGGTGGAATGGTGTGATGAGAGATAGGGGTGCCGATGTGGCACTGGCTCAAACATGGCAAGAGCTTCGAGCTCTGATGATGAAGGAATGTTGTCCTCGTCACGAGATCAGGGCCTTGGAAACGGAGTTCGACGATCTTAGGCAAGTTAGCGGTGAGCATCGAGCCTACACGGATCGTTATGAGGAGTTAAGTTTGTTATGCCCGAATATGGTTACGCCTTTAGATAAGGCAATCGAAAAGTACATTGATGGCCTCCTTTACTCAATACAAGACATTGTGACTGGTAGCAACCCTACTACAGTTAGACAGGCCATTGAGCTATCTGCAACCTTGACTGAATCAAAGATCAGGAAAGGTAAACTTTTCTGAAAAGGTGACAAGAAACCGTGTCACACCCCCAAAATCCACCCGCAGAATACCTCTGCTTGAAGGCGTGACTGACCAGGATCAAGCCACCAATCATATTGAACATGTAATTAATAAGTAAAAGTAAATGTCGTTCAACCCAACCAATATGAAAGGCGTTCAAACCATAAGAATAACATCACTGTTTAGCGGAAGCATGTAAATAAAATCCCAACATAAGTAAAGTATGAAATGTCATAAAAGTGTTTATCGAAACATCCACAATCCGAGCCCATAACGACCGCGCCTCCCGTGCAAGCTCCTATAGTACCTAAGGTCCTGCAAGGCATGTAACAGAGAGTTAACAACTAGTTGAGCGAGTTCACAGTTGGTAGTTCAGTAATCACAATAGTATAGTAAGCCTTATATTCGTTTAGTAAACCATGTATCATATTAGTTAGTATCGCGGCCCTCTAGGCATGTATGCGAAAATTAGGGGAAGTTTCCCAAGTATTCTAGACTAGGTATATTTGTATCGCAGCCCACCCGGCATGTGTGCGAAATTTAGTGTACAGTTCGCAGCCTTTCCAGGCATGTGTGCGAAGATTAGTTCTATTATCGCAGTCATTCCCGGCGTGTGTGCGAAGAGAAGTATATGTATCACTAGTCTAGCAGTATCTTATCAATAACCTTCCTCTCCCGATGTTGGACCGTGTTCCGACCCTGAATAGTCAGTAGAGAACGTTCATCTTCACGTACGGAGGCGGAATCAACGTAAATGAAGTTACAACAGCTATTCCTCTTTCTGATTACAATTTGACAAAGTTCTGTTCCACAAGCAATGACACGGTTTCGCTTCAAAGGTTCACTAGTGACTCCACTAGTTTTGCTTGAACTGACTATATATAGTCAGCATGGTTCCGCTTATACGACATGCCGTATAAGCGAACCTATCATCTTGACCCTATAAGCGAAACTATTAATGACACAAAAGCAGAACCTTTTGTACAACCAAGCGAAACCTTAATATAAAACACAATATTGACTTTCTAGACCCTATGTTGACCAATCTTGACCTAAGACTTCATGTAGACGAAGTCAACAGACATTCCATGCACTAACAGACTCCCCCTTGGATGTTGACGTAGTCTTCAGCAGTCTTCAGCTCCTGAGTCTTTAGTCTTGGTCTTTTCTCCAACTCTCTGTCTTCACATCATAAACACTCTATCTTCACAGGTTTAAAATCACAAACTGACTCCATCTTCAGACTCCCCTTTAGCTGTTGATCCAGACTCCCCCTTTCACAGACTCCCCCTCTCAGTATGCTGGGATCTGAGATCTTGTTCTGGTTCAAGCTTTGACAATTAGCTTCCGTGGGAATAATGAAGTCTAAAACCTATTTAACCTGCACATTCTCTACCTCAACATAAATTTCACAAATTTATGACAATTGAATTTAATACACTTACTGGTAGACAACATTTTCAGCAAACATATTAGTTACATCAAGTTCAAATGAATGACCATGATTTTACTAAACACACAAACTTACAACCCATTTGTATATGACATTCAAAAAATCTTCAACACAATTTCCTAATCCAATTCATTATGTTTAGCACTTAGAATTTTGAACATCAGCTCTTCAACATCAGTTGCCGAAAATCTTTTTGACTTTTTGATTTTGAATGAAAATAATAAAGAAATATACAATATTTTTGTGAGTTTGTGTAAGAGAATCATATCAGTTTATGAGACAGATCACAAACACCGTTAAGCTTTAATCATTTTAAGTTCTAAACAATTCACCTCGATTGTCGATATACTGATCCATCTTAAATTCTCACACAAATTTCAATTTACTCAGGATACGATTTAAATGTATTAGAAACTTAACTCATTCATGTGTCCCACCTCTTGAATATACTCCCGTATCCAGTATCTTAGAATTCAGTCTTACAGGTGATTATACTATAATGATGTCTGTACATAATTTAGGACATGCGAGAACTGAGGGATCTCAGGTCGATACTTCCGTACGCGCAGAGAGATATCAGTTTTGACTTGGTATGTCCCCTTTAGAGGATCTTTTAGCTACAACAGATGATTATCAATTTTATTTTCTAATCAACTAAGGGCTAATGCTATGTTTCAAGCATATGGTGAAAGTATTATCCAAGGACTAGGTCAGAACTTCCGTTCAGCAGAAGTCCCGGAATAATACCCCAGACATCATTGAATATAAAAACCTAGTATATCAGAATACACGACCTTTCAAACGAGATTTCAGGGGTTACCTATATATCCAAGTAGTGTTCCCCACGAATTTCGCAAATTTGAAATTTTAGGTTTATATCCCGAATAAATCTACTAAATGTGCAAAAACCTATCGACACATCATCAGTAAAACCGTTTATCACATTTGACAATTCGTTTCCTTAGCATGCTGTGATAGTCTACTGATTTTCTATCATTTCCTCTTGTTCACAACAAAACTCATTTTTGATTTTTCAATGTTTTAGACTTTTTCAAATTTTCTAATTTTTTTAAAAATTCTCTCCCCCTAAAATCAAAATATGTTTCAATTTTGATTTTCTGGGAAAATTTGAAAACTGTACAAATAAAATGACAAACTGATATCGAATCACTTCAATTCGCCATTCATTTGGCATAAACAATCAGAACTCCCCGTAACAACAAACTATTTTCCCATTTAAATTTCAAAACACTTAAGTTTGTTTTAATCAAAATGGTTTTTCCGGAAAATTAGTTTTGTTTGTCTTTTCACAAATTCGGGGTTCTTTCATCACATTGTTTTCCTTTAATCACTTAACAGAGTTTACAATATTAGTTTTAAATCTTCAAACATCACTTGTAGAAAATCAAGTACAACTTAATGTCCCTGATTTACCACATGTAAGTCGAAAAATCTCCAAAATGAAATTTCTCAATAAATATGCCGATTCATGTTCCACGCTTACCAACCAGGGAACTCCGGCAAGTAAGGGTTTTTCATTTGAAAAGATCCACCCAAGCCTGACCAGCCTTGGGTTTAACAGTTTTTACCTCAACAACTGGCTCTTTTGGTTTCGACACACCAGAATCATTGCCTGAGTGTGGCTTGTCTGACTTTGATCTGTCAGATTCATCGTCGACAACTTTCTTTTTCTCCTTTTTCTCTTTTGTCCTCAAATTTGTATCTGATGAAACCGTCTTGCTTGACTTTGCAATCGAGGAAGTCGATTCATCAGAACTCTTTTTCTTACCAACAGATGATGAACCTGAGGACAAAATCCTTTCCAGATATTCTCTGGCCTTCTTCCTCTTCTTTCGCAGTCTGTCTTTTTGCCCTTGTGAAAGTTTTACTTTTGTTTCCTGAACTTTAGGTTCTTGAACCTTCTGTTCTTAGGACTTGACATAGACTGGCTTCTTTGCCATTCTTTGAGATTCAACCCTTGATCTTCCCATCAATCTCCTCGGGCAATCTCTGGCAATGTGACCTCTGATATGACATTCATAACACCTTCTCGTTTCAAATCTCTGGCTTTGGCAGTTAACAGCAATGTGTCCTTGATAGCCACAAGAGTAACACACTCTGTTATCATGCCTCCGCTCTCTTTCATATCGTACACCATTTTCATACCACATGCTTAGATCATAGCATTGAGTTGCCTTGTGGTAGTATTTCTCTTCTTGTATCCTTGATTTGGCATTTGAGCACTGTGGTCAAACCTGCACCACTTATTACCAACATTTTGTAAGTTTTCATTTTTAAATTTTTGTGATTTTTTAAAATGATTGGATGACTTATCTGATGAGCTTTTATTTTCTTTTTTAAGATTTTTCAAATTTTTACCTTTTTGTTTTTGTTCTACATTCTTCTTTACAGGTTTTTGCGTTGAGCATTCACCTTTCTCAGTAGAATGCAAAACAGTATTTTTAAATTTTTCTTGTAAATCTAAAAATATTTTTCTTTTCTTTTTCTTTTTCATCATCAGATATTTCATCACAATCTTCAACTTTGACTTTGTCAAAATTTGTGACCTTGTCACTTATTGGAACAGAATTGATCGGTTTTGGACAGGGGAAATTCAAACTATCTGATGCAGTCACAAAACCTTTCAATTTCTTTTCAAGTTCATCAATCTTGTTTCTTGAATTCTCAGCTTCTTTTTCAAGCTGAGAGATTCTTTCAAGATAGAACTTGATTGAATTTTCATTTTCAATTTTAAGATTTTCAAGAACAGATTTTTCATTTTCTAAACCTTTTAACTGTTCTTGAAATCTTGTTTCATTTTCTTTTAAATTTTTGTTTTCCAATTTTATCCAGAAATACTCATCTTCTGAAGATTTTCTTTTGCTTTCAAAACCTTTATCATTTTCTTTCAAAATTTTGTTTTCTGATGTCAAACTGTTTAAATCTTTTAACAGTTTATCATTCTCAGATTTCAGCCTTTCACAGTTCAAGCGTAACTCCAGAATCTGTTCATCATCAGCTTTCTTCTCGATCGTCAAAGTTTTGTTTTCCAATGTCAAACTCTCCACATCCTTCAGGAGTTTGACATTGTCTGTTTCTGATTTTTCATAATTCGAACATTTTTCATTCATCTTTCCATCATCAGCTTCTTTCTTTCTTTCCATCTTGTATGTACCTGCACAAAAAATTTTAACAAAATCAAGAGGATTCGTATTTTCATCAATATAACAACCCCTCTTAATATCGTATCTCATGTCATTTTTTGTTGCAAGACACACATTGATTCGTTTTCTCACTTCAACGATTACATTCAAATCTATCTTTCCTGATTCTTCTTTTATTTCATCCAATAACTTCCTTTTACTTACATTTTCATCAGAACTATGATTTGTTATTGTATTGATGAAACTTCTTAAATCAATATGTGATAGACTAGAATTCCGTTTCCGTTCATTCACAAATTTATCCCATTCCAAAGGTAAAGCATCAACAAATTTTAAAATTCTTTCATCATTTGAATGCCAAATCTTATGTTTTTCTAACTTGATGATTAACTCATAAAACCTTTCTTTCAATATCTCCATCGATTCATTCTTTATACATAAGAAATTTTCGTATCATTTTACATAAACATCCTTACTATATTTCATCTCATTCTAAGCTTCCTTAGTCCAGTTATTCAAATTTTCAAGATTCTTGTTTTCTTGTTCATCAAATATTTTTGCCAAGTTTTGAAAAATGTGACAAATAAGCGAAACAGCACAATGTATGTGACAAATAAGCGAAAGCAACAAGTGACAGATAAGCGAAATTTCAATGTCCGAATAAGCGAAACCACTAGTGTTGGTACAAGCGAAACTATCAGACTTTCACTACAAGCGAAACTAATTGTTTCTTCAAGCGAAACCAATCAAGCGAAACCTCCAAATAAGCGAAACTAACTGGCAGTTTCAAGCGAGACTATGTCATACAAGCGGAACATATAAACGAAAGCAGTATTTGTCACACCCCGACCGCATATAACATGCAACCGCGGCGGAAAACGTCGGGGAGTGTTGTGGACAGAATTAATTGTTATACAACCATGGAAATTAAAGTCACATTTTATTTATCAAACACGAGTGTTACATTGTCTTAAAAGGAAGTACAGAATTCAAAATATAGTTATACTAGTTCTATCTTCATTTTTAATCTCTAAGGCACAGGTCGGCCCTAGTATCGTGATCAACATCTTATGGAACAGCTCCTGAAAACACATGTGAAAGTAGGTACGTCAGCATAAAAATGCCTGTGAGATACATAGGTTTTATGAAAATGGGATTCATGACTTGAGTTTAAAGAAATGTTTTAATAACAGTCAGTCATGAACCTTGTAAATTGTCTTGCTTTGTAAACCATTTGAAAAACGATAACATAAGATGATGTGTATAGATAAGTGTAAGGTTAAACGAGTAACCAAGTAAAGTGAGTTGAATAAGATAAGTTGTTCGTGAAAATAATGTCTTGTGAAGAATATGTTATTTGTGTAAAATGTAATGTGTCTAAACTAAAATGACTTAGATAACGCCACGATATGTAATACTGTATAAACATTTATATATAGGAAGTACCAGCGGCGTATCCACCATGTTTGTATCATATTACATACGCCACGTTACTCAAATCATTTACCCAAACCAACCACCATGTAAATTGTTCATGTATAAACCAAATGTCAAGTGTTATTGTGTAAATCATGTCGAAATGTCTATGTTCAATGTAAACCACCAAATATGTGTGTGTCAATGTCAACGTGTTTATTGTTCAATGAAAATCATGTAATGTGTATCCCAAAATGTATCATGTACGGTAAGCGAAATGTATCAACTTAAACCATATGTAAAATGCACAAAACAAGTCGTTGAAGTAAAACGTGGTTTAAATCAACGTTATGTTCTGTGGAAAAGTGCATGCTCTATTGATATTAACATTTATGCGGTATTGTGAAATATGCATACATCCAAGCCTTGAGACTATGGCGATAAACCCTTAAACAAATTAAAGGTTTATCTAAGTTATGTATATCGAATTCGGTCATTCCTTACAATCCTATCAAACCCAGGACTTCAGGAACAGGAGTTGTCAATTCCTATGGTACCACTACCTACTAACGAACGGCGTAGCTAATGTTAATGAATGTATTGTCCCATGTTAAACAAACCAAATGTCATAACAAAATGAAGGCATGTGATGTAAACAGTTGTACTAAGTATGCTAAGTAAACATACGAAGCAGAAATGTTCATGTAAATCAATGTGCCCATATGCTGAGTAAACATATGCAGCAGAAATGTTCATGTAAATCAATGTGTCCATATGCTGAGTAAACATATGCAACAGAAATGTTCATGTAAATCAATGTGCCCATATGCTGAGTAAACATATGCAGCAGAAATGTTCAGGTAAATCAATGTGTCCATATGCTGAGTAAACATATGCAACAGAAATGTTCATGTAAATCAATGTGTCCATATGCTGAGTAAACATATGCAACAGAAATGTAATGTAAATCAATGTACTAAGTACGCACACAATGGGCATACATAGCATGAAATGTAATGAAATCGTGTACTATAATGTACTAACAACATAGCAGGCGTATGATGTGAAAACATGGAAAGCATGAAAGTAACAGATAGGCACATGTGTTTCACCCCAAAACAGTTTGGAAAACAGTAAAAGATGGGGTTCTATGTACTCACCTGAGATTGCTTTGGAGTTCTTGTATAATAACCAGATAATGCTAAAGATCACGGGATATCAAACGGCACCTAATAGGTAGCTATGTTAATATACCGGCTCGGAAGGATCGGATAGTATGCGGGTTTGTAAACCAAACGAGTATGGAGACTCGTGTAATATGGTTTAACAAAGCCTACATACTAAAATGAAACCTAACCTAAGTGCTTGCGACCCATCACGACCCGTTTAGGTAGTTATGCTACCTTAACGCGTCGTTCGCGTAGAACGCGTTTGGAACGCCTAACATCGTGACCACAAGGCATAACCTCGGAAGGTTATAGCTATGGTCACCTAATGTGTTTGGTCGGATCCTAATGATCGACCAAATGGGTCGGGTTCGAAAGTATAAGCGATGGTTTAGATCGCTTACCTTACGACCCTATATAAGCACTAAACTAAAAGTGACGAGCTAAGCATGTTAGAACATGCTTAACTAAGATTAGAAAACAGGTTTGGCATCAAAACAAACGGATTTGATGCTCACGAGTAGTTTGGTTACAAAATATGCAAGAATGCACATTTTGGCCGAAACTACGACTCGTCACTGAGCCTAGATAACGTGGTAATCAGTAGGTATAGTCACTACGGACTATAACCATCGTGATCACACTCACGTCATGAAGTTCCATGAACTTCAGGTTGACCATAGGCTGGTCAATGCAGAAAGTTAACAAAACGTTGACTTTCGGACTCGAAAAGCGAATAAAAGAACGAAAGAAGACTTACGGAGGGTCCCCGAATGCTAATCTAGATCAAAGAGCTCAAGTATGAAGCAATGGCATCAACTTAGAGCATTTTGATCAGATTGTGTGGGTTTTACATCAAGGGGGGCGGTATTTATAGGAAAAGTAGAGCCGTTAGGATCGTTTCTTGATTTTCGTGCCGTGATCCTAAGCGTCCACTTGTCAAAATGTTGTGGTTATTGAAAATGGCCCTTGGCTCTTGATTGGGTGAAAGGGCATTGGCCCTTGAACGAACGAAAGGCCAACTGCAAGTGGATTCAATGAATCTGCTGTACTGGGGACTACTTACGGACCGTATGGGTTTTGGCTTACGGTCCGTAAGCCCTTAGTTTGGCAGATTTACAGTTTTGGTCCCTGCAGCTCCAAAACTTGGTATTTGATGCATTTTTGACACGTTTAAGCCCCGTTAACCCCATTTCAAAGCTCTAAAATGATGTTAAAGTATAGGGAACTTAAAATGTGCTCAAAAATATCCCGGATGTCGGTTCGTTTGGCCGTACGGTTGCGATGTTCGGTTAATTACGACGGAATGCGCATAAGCGCGAAAGACGATCCAAATTGTGCGACGAATGGATTTTTCTCATGCCAAACACTAAGGCATAATATAAGGATGCTTACATAAATTTTTGGATGTCCGGATGTATTCAGAACGTAAGTTATGCGCGAAAGTGCAAACTTGTGCACTTTTTCACACTTTTAGCCCCTGAATGATCCAAAAGTTTGTTTTAGCATACCAAACCCCTCAAAGCCTATTTCTAAGCTATGTAAGGGATATTTATGGTATGTTTAACTTATGGACATGTTCCGGAATGTTCGTTACAGTTCGAATTGGCATGCTTTCGCAGTTTGTCAAGTTTAGTCCCTGTAAGCGAATTAACTTGTTTTTGCCATACCAAAGCCTTCAAAACTTATTTCTAAGTTATGTAAAGGTTATTTAAGGTATGTTGAGTATATGTTGATGTTCCGAAGTATTTGTCGCATTAAACTGAGCGCGTTTAAGCACCAGTTAGCGTATAACTCTCTAGAAAGCGATGTAGAGTTTAAAATCGAACAAAAGTCAAAACATGAAAAATGTAAAACACAACCAAACAAACATTGGGATAAAATAACATTGTTTTATTGATAATTGAACTGTTCACAATGATTACAAGCACAAATGTTACAGTCTCCACTACTTGTGGAAATTTCGTCCCGAAATTTATTTTGAGGAAACTCGTGGAAACAGATGCGGATATTTCGCCTTCATTTGATCTTCACGTTCCCAGGTAAACTCGGGTCCACGTTTAGATTCCCATCGAACCTTGACCAAAGGAATGCACTTGCGTTTAAGCCACTTGACTTCACGTTCCATGATTTCTACCGGTTTCTCAACAAATTTCAGTGTTTTATCAACACGAATTTCGTCAAGCGGTATGTGGAGGTTCTCATCAGCTAAACACCTCTTGAGATTGGAGACGTGAAAGGTTGGATGAACATTTCCAAGTTCAGGAGGTAACTCAAGTCTGTAGGCTACCTTACCGATTCTTTCGACGATCTTGAATGGTCCAACGTATCTAGGTGCAAGTTTTCCTTTCTTTCCGAATCTGATCACACCTTTCCAAGGTGAGACCTTAAGTAATACACGATCACCGACTTGAAAATCCAAGGGCTTGCGTTTTAAGTCCGCGTAACTCTTTTGACGGCTTCTAGCTGTCTGAAGGTTATCACGATCTTTCTTTACCTTATCTGTTGTCTCTAAAATGAGGGCAGGTCCAGTAAGCTGAGCCTCACCGATCTCATTCAAGCAGACTGGTGAACGACATTTTCGACCATAGAGAGCCTCGAAAGGAGCCATGTTGATGCTGGAGTGATAACTGTTGTTGTAGGAGAACTCAATCAATGGAAGACGTGAATCCCAACTACCACCAAAATCGATCACACAAGCTCTAAGCATATCCTCCAGTGTCTGGATTGTTCTTTCAGATTGACCATCCGTTTGCGGATGATAAGCTGTGCTCAGATTAAGTTGAGACCCCATAGCAGATTGCATGGTTCTCCAAAAATGAGAAGTGAAACGAGCATCTCTGTCAGAAATGATGTTCAAAGGAACACCATGTCGAGCTACAATTTCATCCACGTAGATTTGAGCAAGTTTGTCAGCAGAAAAATCCTCACGGATTGGCAATAAATGAGCTGACTTGGTAAGACGATCAACGACTACCCAGATGGCATCGTGACCTTTCTTTGTGCGCGGGAGTTTGGTAATGAGATCCATAGTAATGTTTTCCCATTTCCAAACTGGGATCTCTGGTTGCTCCAATAATCCGGAAGGACGCTGATGTTCAGCCTTAACCTTAAGACAAGTAAGGCATTTGGATACGTATAAGGCAATGTCTTTCTTCATACCAGGCCACCAATACTAAATACGAAGATCCTTATACATCTTATCTGAGCCAGGATGAATAGAATAACGAGACTTATGCGCTTCATCCATAAGCAAGGTACGAAGAACATCTTGGCTTGGGACCCACAAACGGTCCATGAAGTAATACGATCCATTGTCCTTCAGCTCTAGAGCAGGAGTTATGTGATAAGGAAATTCCTTATCCATCAAGCCTTGTGAAACACAAGCTTGTTGAGCCTGAGAAATACGGGCTTTGATATCGGTTTGAATAACAGATTAGACACGAACACAGTGAAGCTTAGTACGTTCCTTGCGACTCAATGCATTGGCTACGACATTCTCCTTACCAGGATGGTAGCGAATCTCGCAGTCGTAGTCGTTTAGAAGTTCAACCCAACGTCTCTGTCTCATGTTGAGCTCTTTCTGATTGAAGATATGCTGAAGACTTTTGTGGTCCTTGAAAACCACACATTTTGTACCGTACAAATAGTGTCTCCAGATCTTAAGAGCGAAGACAACTGCACCCAACTCAAGATCATGAGTGGTGTAGTTCTTCTCATGAATCTTCAACTGCCTTGATGCGTATGCTATGACTTTGTTTCTTTGCATCAGGACGCAGCCAAGACCTAATTTAGATGCGTCGCAATAAACGACGAAATCATCATTGCCCTCAGGCAATGTTAGGACAGGCGCGTCGCAAAGCTTTTGTTTCAAAGTCAGAAACGCTTCCTCTTGTTTGACTCCCCAATCAAATGGCTTGTTCTTCTGAGTTAGAGCAGTTAGAGGAACTGCCATCTTCGAGAAATTTTCTATGAAGCGGCGATAATAACCCGCTAGCCCAAGAAAAGAACGAACCTCAGTAGGAGTAGTAGGCGTATCCCAATCCTTAATCGCACTGCTTTTGGAGGGATCTACATGAATACCTTGTTATTTGACAATATGTCCTAAGAATTGAACTTCTTTAAGCCAAAATTCACACTTGGAGAATTTGGAGAAAAGTTGCTCTTTCTTTAGGAGTTCCAAAGTAAGACGGAGATGTTGTTCATGGTCAGCTCGCGTCTTAGAATATATTAATATGTCATCAATGAACACGATGATGAACTTATCCAAATAAGATTTGCAGACCCTATTCATTAAGTCCATGAAAACAGCAGGAGCATTAGTCAAACCGAATGGCATGACTGTGAATTCATAATGTCCATAACGAGTACGGAACGCTGTTTTGGGAATATCCTCTTCATGCACACGGAGTTGATGATATCCAGATCGCAGATCAATCTTTGAAATTAAGAAGCGCCTTGCAATTGATCAAAGAGATCATCAATGCGAGGTAGGGGATATCGATTCTTGATGGTGAGCTTGTTAAGCTCACGATAATCGATACACATCCTAAAAGATCCATCCTTCTTCTTTACAAAAAGAACGGGAGCACCCCAAGGTGAAAAGCTAGGACGGATAAAACCTTTGTCGGAGAGCTCCTGAAGCTGTTTAGATAATTCTTGCATCTCAGACAGTGCAAGACGGTATGGAGCTCTGGCAATGGGATTCGCACCAGGTACGAGATCAATACGGAACTCGACTTGGCGTGCTGGAGGTAGACCAGGTAACTCTTCAGGGAAAACTTCAGAATAATCCCGAACGACAGGAATATCTGAAATAGTCTTACCCTTTCCTTTATCTGCTGTAACATGTGCTAAGAAAGTCACATAGTTCTTCTGAAGATACTTTCGTGCTTTAAAATAAGACATAAGTCTGAGACCACTGGCAGGCTTCTCACCACGAACCTGTAGGATCTCGCCTGTCGACAGCGGCACACGAACAATCTTCTCAGAACAAACTATCTCTGCACGATGCTTAGATAACCAATCCATTCCCACAATAACTTCGAAGCTTCCAAGTTGCATTGGCGTGAGGTCAATAGGAAAAATATGGTCGTTAAGGTTCAACTGGCAGTTGCGTAGAATAGAATTAAGAACAGTGGGTTCACCACTGGCAACCTCTACTGTCAAAGGTTTACCTAGTTTCGTTCTAGACACGCCAAGCATTGGCTCAAAAGACAATGACACAAAACTCTTGTCGGCACCCGAATCAAAAAGAACAGATGCTGGCTGATTATTAATAAAGAACGTACCGTTCACCACTTCGTTGTCTGCTTGTGCTTCTTGTGCATTCATGTTGAAGACTCGACCTCGAGCCTGAGCCTGATTTTGGTTTGCATTCTGGTTCTGGTTGGCTAGCCTTGGACACCGATTTCTGTAGTGGGTCAGTTCCCCACAGTTATAACAAGCACCTGGTGGGTATTGTGGTCGTGCAGCCTGACCCTGTTGCTGAGCAAGAGGCTGAGCAAATTGTTGAGTAGGGTTCTGAACTGCGCGATTCTGAGCAAACCAACAAACATCGGCAAGATGACCCGACTTCCCACAGTTAGTACAGAAACGGCACTGGTATTGCGGCTGATGGTGACTGTTGCATTGATTGCACAAAGGTGCACTTCCTGAATAGGGCTTCTTTGCTGGAGGCTGGTTGGGAGCTGCCTGGTTCGCTTGGGCAGTGACAGCATAGTTTTGGGAAGCCTTACGCTTCTTTGCCCTTTTTGATGAACCAGACTCCTTTCCATTCTTGTTTTGACCTTTCTTGCTATCTTCCTTGTCAGCCGACTGCTTCTTGCCCTTGTCACCCTTCCTGTGTAATTTATTCTTTCGAATCTGCGACTCAGTCAACGTCGCTGATAACTCGATCGCCTGACGGAGTGTGGTAGGGTTGCTACCAGTAAGGATGTCTTGTACCAAGTCAGGCAGGCCGTCGATGTACCTTTCGATAGCCTTATCGAGTGGGGTAACCATAGTCGGGCAAAGCAGACTCAACTCCTCAAACCTATCCGTATAAGCCCTGTGCTCGCCACTATCTTGCTTCAAAACATCAAATTCTTTCTCCAACGCTCGTTGTTCATGACGAGGACAAAACTCCCTCATCATAAGAGCTCTCAGTTCAGCCCATGTCTGAGCTAGAGCAACTTCTGTACCTTGATCTCTCATAACCCCGTTCCACCACGTAAGAGCCCTCTTCTGAAACACACTTGAAGAAAACTCGACCTTGCGATTGTCAGGACACTGCACATGACGGAAAGTGTTCTCGATGCTCTCGAACCACTGAAGAAGCCCAGTTGCTCCCTCAGAACCACTAAACTTGAGTGGCTTAGCCGAGTTAAAATCCTTGTATTTGCATGTACCATTGTTGTTGTTGTTGGCCTGGTTCCATTGAGCAAAGAGATTTGGGAATTGAGCAGCCATCTGCTGCGCAATAATTTCTGCCAGCTCGGCAGTAGCTATCTGGTTGTCACGTCGAGGGGGCATTCTTAGAAGAGAAAAACATGAAATAAAACGAGTGAGATGATTGGATGAAGAGAATGAGATGAAGCAAAATCAACAAAAGCAAAGATGGCGGTTATGCATCGCAAAGCAAACAAGCGACATGAAATGTCTAGTCAAAGTAAATAGGTCAGAATTAGTGTATCGCGAAGACATGCTCGCCTATAAGTGAACACTCACCCCAAGAGTTCCCAGGTAAGAGTGACTGGTCCGATTATGTGGATTTGTACGAACACTCTAGCCTTAGACAGAAAACCCAGGGTACAGGCATTCACTCTTCCAGTTCGCACGTGTTCACACTATTAACCCAAAACTTTGACGGGATTTTTGAAATCCAAAGAGGTTCAAAACCTTATCACAGAGGGTTCAAAACCTAGAAATCAATCATCCTAGAACAGATGATTAATTTTCAAAGCGGATTCGGAACCGAAGTTCTCGTTGTGGTTATCACCTAAGGATAGGTGAAGTGCATGTTTTAAAATCTAAACACAAGATAACTTGTGTTAGGGTCCTAGAAAGTTATAGTCTAGGTCAAAGCATTACTAATAACCTAATTCCCTATAACCAATGGCTCTGATACCAACTCTTTTGTCACACCCCGACCGCGTATAACATGCAACCGCGGCGGAAAACGTCGGGGAGTGTTGTGGACAGAATTAATTGTTATACAACCATGGAAATTAAAGTCACATTTTATTTATCAAACACGAGTGTTACATTGTCTTAAAAGGAAGTACAGAATTCAAAACATAGTTATACTAGTTCTATCTTCATTTTTAGTCTCTAAGGCACAAGTCCGCCCTAGTATCGTGATCAACATCTTATGGAACAGCTCCTGAAAACACATGTGAAAGTAGGTACGTCAGCATAAAAATGCCTGTGAGATACACAGGTTTTATGAAAATGGGATTCATGACTTGAGTTTAAAGAAATGTTTTAATAACAGTCAGTCATGAACCTTGTAAATTGTCTTGCTTTGTAAACCATTTGAAAAACGATAACATAAGATGATGTGTATAGATAAGTGTAAGGTTAAACGAGTAACCAAGTAAAGTGATTTGAATAAGATAAGTTGTTCGTGAAAATAATGTCTTGTGAAGAATATGTTATTTGTGTAAAATGTAATGTGTCTAAACTGAAATGACTTAGATAACGCCACGATATGTAATACTGTACAAACATTTATATATAGGAAGTACCAGCGGCGTATCCACCATGTTTGTATCATATTACATACGCCACGTTACTCAAATCATTTACCCAAACCAACCACCATGTAAATTGTTCATGTATAAACCAAATGTCAAGTGTTATTGTGTAAATCATGTCGAAATGTCTATGTTCAATGTAAACCACCAAATGTGTGTGTGTCAATGTCAATGTGTTTATTGTTCAATGAAAATCATGTAACGTGTATCCCAAAATGTATCATGTACGGTAAGCGAAATGTATCAACTTAAACCATATGTAAAATGCACAAAACAAGTCGTTGAAGTAAAACGTGGTTTAAATCAACGTTATGTTGTGTGGAAAAGTGCATGCTCTATTGATATTAACATTTATGCGGTATTGTGAAATATGCATACATCCAAGCCTTGAGACTGTGGCGATAAACCCTTAAACAAATTAAAGGTTTATCTAAGTTATGTATATCGAATTCGGTCATTCCTTACAATCCTATCAAACCCAGGACTTCAGGAACGGGAGTTGTCAATTCCTATGGTACCACTACCTACTAACGAACGGCGTAGCTAATGTTAATGAATGTATTGTCCCATGTTAAACAAACCAAATGTCATAACAAAATGAAGGCATGTGATGTAAACAATTGTACTAAGTATGCTAAGTAAACATACGAAGCAGAAATGTTCATGTAAATCAATGTGCCCATATGCTGAGTAAACATATGCAGTAGAAATGTTCATGTAAATCAATGTGTCCATATGCTGAGTAAACATATGCAACAGAAATGTTCATGTAAATCAATGTGCCCATATGCTGAGTAAACATATGCAGCAGAAATGTTCATGTAAATCAATGTGTCCATATGCTGAGTAAACATATGCAACAGAAATGTTCATGTAAATCAATGTGTAATGCTGAGTAAACATATGCAACAGAAATGTAATGTAAATCAATGTACTATGTACGCACACAATGGGCATACATAGCATGAAATGTAATGAAATCGTGTACTATAATGTACTAACAACATAGCAGGCATATGATGTGAAAACATGGAAAGCGTGAAAGTAACAGAGAGGCACATGTGTTTCACCCCAAAACAGTTTGGAAAACAGTAAAAGATGGGGTTCTATGTACTCACCTGAGATTGCTTTGGAGTTCTTGTATAATAACCAGATAATGCTAAAGATCACGGGATATCAAACGACACCTAATAGGTAGCTATGTTAATATACCGGACCAAATCGGAAGGATCGGATAGTATGCGGGTTCGTAAACCAAACGAGTATGGAGACTCATGTAATATGGTTTAACAAAGCCTACATACTAAAATGAAACCTAACCTAAGTGCTTGCGACCCATCACGACCCGTTTAGGTAGCTTATGCTACCTTAATGCGTCGTTCGCGTAGAACGCGTTTGGAACGCCTAACATCGTGACCACAAGGCATAACCTCGGAAGGTTATAGCTATGGTCACCTAATGTGTTTGGTCGGATCCTAATGATCGACCAAATGGGTCGGGTTAAAAAGTATAAGCGATGGTTTAGATCGCTTACCTTACGACCCTATATAAGCACTAAACTAAAAGTGACGAGCTAAGCATGTTAGAACATGCTTAACTAAGATTAGAAAACAGGTTTGGCATCAAAACAAACGGATTTGATGCTCACGAGTAGTTTGGTTACAAAATATGCAAGAATGCACATTTTGGCCGAAACTACGACTCGTCACTGAGCCTAGATAACGTGGTAATCAGTAGGTATAGTCACTACGGACTATAACCATCGTGATCACACTCACGTTATGAAGTTCCATGAACTTCGGGTTGACCATAGGCTGGTCAATGCTGAAAGTCAACAAAACGTTGACTTTCGGACTCGAAAAGCGAATAAAAGAACGAAAGAAGACTTACGAAGGGTCCCCGAATGCTAATCTAGATCAAAGAGCTCAGGTATGAAGCAATGGCATCAACTTAGAGCATTTTGATCAGATTGTGTGGGTTTTACATCAAGGGGGGGTATTTACAGGAAAAGTAGAGCCGTTAGGATCGTTTCTTGATTTTCGTGCCGCGATCCTAAGCGTCCACTTGTCAAAATGTTGTGGTTACTGAAAATGGCCCTTGGCTCTTGATTGGGTGAAAGGGCATTGCCCCTTGAACGAACGAAAGGCCAAATGCAAGTGGATTCAATGAATCTGCTGTACTGGGGACTACTTACGGACCGTATGGGTTTTGGCTTACAGTCCGTAAGCCCTTAGTTTGGCAGATTTACAGTTTTGGTCCCTGCAGCTCCAAAACTTGGTATTTGATGCATTTTTGACACGTTTAAGCCCCGTTAACCCTAATTCAAAGCTCTAAAATGATGCTAAAGTATAGGGAACTTAAAATGTGCTCAAAAATATCCCGGATGTCGGTTCGTTTGGCCGTACGGTCGCGATGTTCGGTTAATTACGACGGAATGCGCATAAGCGCGAAAGACGATCCAAATTGTGCGACGAATGGATTTTCTCATGCCAAACACTAAGGCATAATATAAGGATGCTTACATAAATTTTTGGATGTCCGGATGTATTCAGAACATAAGTTATGCGCGAAAGTGCAAACTTGTGCACTTTTTGACACTTTTAGCCCCTGAATGATCTAAAAGTTTGTTTTAGCATACCAAACCCCTCAAAGCCTATTTCTAAGCTATGTATAGGATATTTATGGTATGTTTAACTTATGGACATGTTCCGGAATGTTCGTTACCGTTCGAATTGGCATACTTTCGCAGTTTGTCAAGTTTAGTCCCTCTAAGCGATTTAACTTGTTTTTGCCATACCAAAGCCTTCAAAACTTATTTCTAAGTTATGTAAAGGTTATTTAAGGTATGTTGAGTATATGTTGATGTTCCGGAGTATTTGTCGCATTAAACTGAGCACGTTTAAGCACCAGTTAGCGTATAACTCTCCAGAAAGCGATGTAGAGTTTAAAATCGAACAAAAGTCAAAACATGAAAAATGTAAAACACAACCAAACAAACATTGGGATAAAATAACATTGTTTTATTGATAACTGAACTGTTCACAATGATTACAAGCACAAATGTTACAGTATTTCAAGCGGAACCTTCAAGCGGATCTAGGTCTTACAAGCGGAACTAGGTCTTTTCAAGCGGAACCTTCCATGTCCGTTTAAGCTGAACCTAGTTCTAACCAATTTTCACCATGTTTTAGTCCGAATTTCAACCTGAAACTTTCTAGGGTTTGTTAATACTGTATAACACAAAATATAGTCAAAATTCAGGCCATTTCAACCGTAGTAACCACTTCAAATCGAAAAAGTATGAGAGAAAGTGAGTAGAAAAGAGAGAATTCTACAGATATCAGCTGTAGTAGTATGAACTCCTCGTCCTGAGCTCTGATACCACTTGTTGGACCGTGTTCCGACCCCGAATAGTCAGTAGAGAACGTTCATCTTCACGTACGAAGGCGGAATCAACGTAAATGAAGTTACAACAGCTATTCCGCTTTCTGATTACAATTTGACAAAGTTCCGTTCCACAAGCAATGACATGGTTTCGCTTCAAAGGTTCACTAGTGACTCCACTAGTTTCGCTTGAACTGACTATATATAGTCAGCATGGTTCCGCTTATACGACATGCCGTATAAGCGAACCTATCATCTTGACCCTGTAAGTGAAACTATTAATGACACAAAAGCGGAACCTTTTGTACAACAAAGCGGAACCTTAATATAAAACACAATATTGACTTTCTAGACCCTATGTTGACCAATCTTGACCTAAGACTTCATGTAGACGAAGTCAACAGACATTCCATGCACTAACACCCGAGGCCTATGGTATGTAAATCCGATAAAAGTTAAGTACAAGTAATCATCCAACACCCATTCCCAACCCCGGGAATCCCATGCCCTGGAAAGAGTGTGAACTCACCTTGGTTTGCTCGGTATGCTAAGTATGTGCTCACAGTTAATCAATCGCGTCCTAAAGTATGCATGTGTACTTAATCAGTTCATATTCATGAGGTTCACGTAATAGCACAATCAATGTTCACCAAGTAGTACATATCACATAAATCAACATCGTACAAGTCATGCATAGCATCTAACAGCACTTAGTTATCTCAGTTAAGTCTTAACAGAAATAATCAAGTCCACTGTGCGGATTACCCATTCGATGAAACACCTTGTTTCGTCGTTACCTCCCTTCGGCGAAACACCCTTTTGTTTCGTCGTGGTGTCCCTGGCGAATCACATCAGTTTCGCCGTATTGGTTTCGTCAAAACTGATGTCGGCGAAACACATCTGTTTCGCCGTGATAGCTGTTTCGTCATTTAACAGTAATCGTCAACAACAGTTACGCATTTACAGAAACCCTAATCATCAGTGGCCGTTACAGACTATCATCGATCATCATCAAACCGAGATCATTATGCAGGAATCATAGAGAAATCATACAACAATAATCATTAAATCAATAACATAGTTCTCATCCCTAGCACCCGATCGACAAGAACATCTAACCCCTTCGCATCCTATCAAGGTATCGAGTTCAATAACATAAGTTGATTTATTTCATCAGTTAATCATTTTATTTGGTTTGACAACAACAACAACAATCATCCCGCTTGGACACAAATCAAGATCACCACATTCATCATCAACCCTAGTCCATCCTAACAGTTAACAATAAATCATACTAATCATGCATTCACAGATCATCATGATATTCATCAACAATACATAGACCAATAAACATTAGTAATGACTAAGCGGAGAATTAAGCGATTAATACGAACGGAATGGGTGAATTCTCAGATGATGGGGGGGTGGCGACGTGCACAGGAGAGCCTCTAGGGTTTCAGTTTTTCTAAAGTGTGGTGAAAGTGGTTGTTCCGTATAACTTATGCGCGCATAAGCGTATTGGGCCCTTAATGGGCTTAGCGAATCAGCGGGCCGGCGAAACAACTTGTTTCGTCAAGAGACAAGTGACGAAACACATCTTGTTTCGTCATATGGTTATTGGCGAAACACATCTGTTTCGTCAGGTCCTTAATGGGCTTTAACAGTTTAAGTTTTTCAACAGGTTCCTAGTTACACAACCAAACACACAATCATGCAACACCACAATGCATTTCATTATAATATAACGTGTACAGTTACAAGTCAAACAAGTCAACAACTAAACAGTCAAGGTCAACGTGAAATAAATGCGAAAGTGGAATGTCGGAAACTCGAGTTGTCACATTATCCCCAACTTGAAAGAAATTTCGTCCCGAAATTTAGCATGCGGTTACTGAGGAAGCTAGGTGAGTTGTATCGTTTACTGGTTTTCCTGGGGTGTCACATCATCCCCCCGTTGAGTTGGAATTTCGTCCCGAAATTCTTTAGTAGCTTCAGCCTCAGTAGTGGTTGCATTGTTCTCGAACAACTGGGGATATTTGAGTTTCATTTGATCTTCTCGTTCCCAGGTGAACTCTGGGCCATGACGGGAGTTCCAACGAACTCGAACAAGAGGTATTCTGGTGTGCTTGAGGACCTTAACGTCCCGGTCCGTGATTTCAACTGGTTCCTCGAGGAAGTGTAACTGTTCGTCGATAGTGAGCTCCTTCAAAGGAACTATGAGGGTCTCATCCGCCAGACACTTCTTCAGATTCGACACGTGAAAAACATTGTGAACTGCCCAGAGTTCTGCTGGTAGGTTCAGTTTGTAGGCCACTTTGCCTATTCTTTCAGTGATTTAGAACGGTCCGACATACCGCGGATTGAGTTTGCCTCGCTTACCAAAACGAACCACACCCTTCCAGGGTGAGATTTTGAGTAGCACTCGATCCCCAACTTGGAATTCGAGTGGTTTCCTGCGCTTATCAGCGTAACTTTTCTGATGGTCTCGAGCCGCCGCCATGCGTTGTCATATCTGTGTAATCCTTTCAGTAGCATCAACTACCATTTCTGGACCTGTGATTTGACTATCCCCCACCTCTGCCCAACAGAGAGGTGACCGGCATTCACGCCCGTATAATGCCTCGAATGGAGCGGCTTGTATGCTGGTGTGGTAACTGTTGTTGTATGAAAACTCCACTAAAGGGAGATGCTTTTCCCAGCTGTTGCCGAAATCAATAACACATGCCCGAAGCATGTCTTCTAGAGTTTGAATAGTGCGCTCAGACTGCCTATCCGTCTGAGGATGATAAGCTGTGCTCATGTCTAACCGTGAGCCAAAAGATTTGTGCATCGCTTGCCACAGTTCTGAAGTGAATCGTGCATCACGATCCAAAATAATGGAGATTGGCACTCCGTGCCTCGAAACAACTTCCTTAAGATATATGCCTGCTAGAGTGGAGAACTTATCCGTTTCCTTGATGGCCAAGAAGTGAGCAGACTTTGTGAGTCGATCCACAATCACCCAAATGGTATCGTTCCCACGCTGGGATCTAGGTAGGCCAGTAACAAAATCCATAGAAATTTCCTCCCATTTCCATTGTGGTATCTTGGGTTGCTGAAGTAGGCCTGATGGTTTCTGATATTCTGCCTTGACCTTCGCACAGGTCAAACACTTGCCGACGTAAGTTGCAATGTGGGCCTTCATACTAGGCCACCAATACGTAGTTCTGAGATCGTGGTACATTTTATCCGACCCTGGATGTACCGAGTAGCGAGTCTTATGAGCTTCATCCATTACCAGCTCGCGCAAGTTACCATAGTGTGGGACCCAAATGCGCCCTGTTACATAATAGGCGCCCTCTTCCTTCTGTTCTAATCGTTGCCTTGAGCCACATAGGGCTTCGGCCCTGACGTTTTCTGGTTTCAATGCTTCCACCTGAGCATCTCGTATCTGTGCAGGAAGACTAGACTGAATAGTAAGTTGTAGCGCTCGCACGCGTCTCGGCACAGTATCCTTTCGACTGAGGGCATCAGCCACAACATTGGCTTTGCCTGGATGGTATTTGATGGCGCATTCGTAATCGTTAAGTAATTCAACCCATCGACGTTGACGCATGTTCAGTTCCTTCTACTTGAAGATATGCTTGAGACTCCTGTGATCGGTGTAGATAGTGCACTTGGTACCGTACAGGTAGTGTCGCCATATCTTGAGCGCGAAAACAACGGCTCCCAGCTCTAAATCGTGCGTCGTGTAGTTCCGTTCGTGAACCTTAAGTTGTCGTGAAGCGTAAGCAATAACTTTATCCCGTTGCATCAATACACAACCAAGCCTCTGTATCGATGCGTCACAATAGACCACAAAATCGTCCGTGCCCTCTGGCAATGAGAGGATGGGTGCACTGCAAAGCCTATCCTTTAAGTGCTGAAAAGCGGTTTCCTGAGTATTACCCCAACGGTAAGTGACACCCTTCTGTGTCAGCAGTGTAAGCGGCTGTGCAATCTTTGAGAAATCTTTAATGAATCGTCTGTAATAACCTGCCAAACCCAAGAATTGGCGTATTTCCGTTGGTGTACGTGGTGCAGGCCCGTTCCTGATCGAATCTACCTTGGATGGATCAACATTGATCCCATCCTTGTTTACCACATGACCGAGAAAGTGGACTTCACGAAGC
Source organism: Helianthus annuus (assembly GCF_002127325.2). Taxonomy (NCBI): domain Eukaryota; kingdom Viridiplantae; phylum Streptophyta; class Magnoliopsida; order Asterales; family Asteraceae; genus Helianthus; species Helianthus annuus. The sequence continues at coordinate 118,499,770 of NC_035436.2, forward strand.
CAGAAGTCGCATTTTGAAAACTTGGCGTACAGCTGTTCTGATTGAAGAAGTTCCAAAATAAGTCGCAAATGCTGCTCGTGTTCCTCCTGACTCTTAGAATAGATCAGAATGTCGTCGATGAAAACAATCACAAACTTATCTAGGTAGGGCTTGCACACCCTGTTCATAAGGTCCATAAAGACTGCAGGTGCGTTCGTTAACCCGAACGGCATGACTAGAAACTCGTAGTGGCCGTAGCGAGTTTTGAATGCTGTTTTGGAGACGTCCTCATCCCGGACTCTCAGCTGATGGTAACCCGAACTCAGATCAATCTTAGAGTAGTAGCCCGACCCTTGTAACTGGTCGAATAAGTCATCAATACGTGGAAGAGGATAACGGTTCTTCACTGTCACCTTGTTCAGTTCACGGTAGTCAATGCACATGCGGAAGGTACCGTCCTTCTTTTTCACAAATAATACTGGAGCTCACAAGGGCGAAGAGCTAGGTCGGATAAATCCCTTATCCAAGAGTTCTTGTTGCTGTGTCGATAATTCTTCCAATTCTAATGGAGCTAAGCGATATGGTGCACGTGCTATCGGTGCTGCTCCTAATGCTAACTCGATTTGAAACTCGACCTGGCGATGAGGCGGTAGACCAGGTAAATCTTCAGGGAACACCTGAGGAGAGTCGCGTACAACTGGAATATCTTCCAGTTTCTTTTCTTTTGTTGATGCATCGGTAACAAGTGCCAGGATGGCAGTGTGGCCCTTATGCAAACACTTCTGACCCTTCAGGAAGGAGATGATGCCAACCACGGCACCACTTTTGTCGCCTTGAACTTCGCGAGGTTCTTTACCAGAACGAGGAATACGAATAACCTTCTCCTTGCACATGATCTCTGCGTGATGTTGGGATAACCAATCCATACCGATGACGATGTCAAAACTACCCAAAACTATAGGAATGAGGTCGATGGAGAAAGTCTGACCGGCTAAGACGATGTTGCAACCCTTGATTATGTGCGTGGCTTCTAGACTCTTACCATTTGCTAACTCTACGACATGTTTGGTGTTTAAGGGAGTTGGTGCACGTTTTAACATTTGACTAACTTTTAAAGACACATAACTGGTATCCACACCCGAATCAAACAAAACAGTAACGTAAAAGTCATCGAGAAGAAACTTACCCATGACCACGTTAGGATCGTTCCTTGCGTCACCCTGACCCAGCACAAATGCACGACCCCTAGATTCATTGCCATTATTGTTTCCACCGTTGTTACCATTGCCCTGATTGTTATTGTTGTTGCGATTCTGGTTCTGGTTTAACTGGGGGAAATCCCGCTTGAAGTGGCCTTTAGCACCACACTGAAAGCATCCCATGTTGCCTCGCTGTTGCTGCTGTTGCTGGTTTTGAGGAGCTGGTAGTTGTTGTTGGTTCTGATTCGCAGGTCGAGAGCTCCTGCAATCCTTAGCTTCATGCCCTATCTTGAGACATCTCTGACAGCGGCCCTTGCGACACTGACCACTGTGGTGTCTGTTGCACCTGTTACACAGTGGGTGAATTCCCCAATATCCACCCTGCCCCTAATTGCCTGATGATTGCTGACTCGGACCCTGATAGTCATTAGTCTTGCGCTGCTGTGTTTGAGACTGAACGGAAACTGATCCCTTGCTGGAATCCCCATCCCATTTCCGCTTGTTGTCACTGGGTGCAGCAGGAGTAGTAGTAGCAGTAGTGGTAGCACTGATGCGTTTAGGCAGCCTGTTTTGTTCCACTGCTTGATCGGTGAGGCGATGAGCAAGCCGCTGGATGTCTTGGATGTTGTTAAGGTTAGCCGATGTCACATGGCTCTGAATCTCTGGCGCTAGCCCCTTGAGGTATAACTCAATGCGCTTGACTGGAGGGTCCACCATAGTTGGACACAAGATGGCCAGCTCGTTTGACCGTTTTGTATATGCTTCAATTTCCGACCCTGTCATTTTCAGATGGTATAGCTCCACCTCCAACTTGTGGATGTCATCACGTGTGCAGTATTCCCTCTTGATAAGTTCCTTGAAATCGTTCCAAGGGGTGGCGTTAGCAGCTGCCAACCCTAAGATCTGAACTTGCGCGTTCCACCAAGTTAGCGCTATTCCTTCGAGGGTACCAGTGGCGCATTTCACCCTGCGAGCCTCAGGGCATTCACACATTTCAAACACCGACTCGAGCTTTTCAAACCAATAGAGGAGTCCAACCGCTCCTTCAGTGCCACTAAACGTGCTTGGACGACAGTCCATGAAATTCTTGAAAGTGCAAACAGGTTGCTGAGCGTGCTGACCTATTGTGTAAGAATAGGATGAGGTTAAACACAAGAAGTGATTTAGGAATGTAGGATCTAAAGATCCTAGTGTGAGTCATAGCTGCAGGGTATGCTACCTGCTTGTGCAGCTGCAAGTGCCGCAGCTACTTGTTCGTTAATGAGAGCCGTCAACTGGGCTTGAGTCAAGTTAATACGTCCAGCCATTGATCTTCATATCAAAGGCAACATAAGTGAGAAAGGTTCGCGAAAGTGCGATGACAGAAGAGAGTAAGCACACAAGTTTTTCTCAAGCAATAACGCATATTAGGCAATGTAATCTACGCATACCACGAGCAAAGTTCTATGTAATCTAACATGTAGGCAATAAACATAAACCATATTACCTAGGATGTCGAGTCTTGCACGTGAAGCGAAGCATCGTTGTGGATCGTTGAGCACTGTACTGGTTATAGTCTGGTTTTAATAAAACGTTTTCCCCACATTAAAACCAAGTTCTCTATAACCTTTGGCTCTGATACCAATCTGTCACACCCCCAAAATCCACCCGCGGAGTACCTCCACTTGAAGGTGTGACTGACCAGGATCAAGCCACCAATCATATTGAACATGTAATTAACAAGTAAAAGTAAATGTCGTTCAACCCAACCAATATGAAAGGCGTTCAAACCATAAGAATAACATCACAGTTTAGCGGAAGCATGTAAATAAAATCCCAACATAAGTAAAGTATGAAATGTCATAAAAGTGGTTTATCGAAACATCCACAATCCGAGCCCACAACGACCGCGCCTCCCGTGCAAGCTCCTATAGTACCAAAGGTCCTGCAAGGCATGTAACAGAGAGTCAACAACTAGTTGAGCGAGTTCACAGTTGGTAGTTCAGTAATCACAATAGTATAGTAAATCTTATATTCGTTTAGTAAACCATGTATCATATTAATTAGTATCGCGGCCCTCTAGGCATGTATGCGAAAATTAGGGGAAGTTTCCCAAGTATTCTAGACTAGGTATATTTGTATTGCAGCCCACCCGGCATGTGTGCGAAGTTTAGTGTACAGTTCACAGCCTTTCCAGGCATGTGTGCGAAGATTAGTTCTATTATCGCAGCCATTCCCGGTGTGTGTGCGAAGAGAAGTATATGTATCACTAGTCTAGCAGTATCTTATCAATAACCTTCCTCTCCCGAGGCCTATGGTATGTAAATCCGATAACAGTTAAGGACAAGTAATCATCCAACACCCATTCCCAACCCCGGGAATCCCATGCCTTGGTAAGAGTGTGAACTCACCTTGGTTTGCTCGGTATGCTAAGTATGTGCTCACAGTTAATCAATCACGTCCTAAAGTATGCATGTGTACTTAATCAGTTCATATTCATGAGGTTCACGTAATAGCACAATCAATGTTCACCAAGTAGTACATATCACATAAATCAACATCGTACAAGTCATGCATAGCATCTAACAGCAGTTAGTTAACTCAGTTAAGTCTTATCAGAAATAATCAAGTCCACTGTGCGGATTACCCATTCGACAAAACACCTTGTTTCGTCGTTACCTCCCTTCGGGAAACACCATTTTGTTTCGTCGTGGTGTCCCTGGCGAATCACATCTGTTTCGCCGTATTGGTTTCATCAAAACTGATGTCGGCGAAACACATTTGTTTGGCCATGACAGCCGTTTCGTCATTTAACAGTAACCGTTAACAACAGTTACGCATTTACAGAAACCCTAATCATCAGTGGCCGTTACAGACTATCATCGATCATCATCAAATCGAGATCATTATGCAGGAATTATAGAGAAATCATACAACAATAATCATTAAATCAATAACATAGTTCTCATCCCTAGCACCCGATCGACAAGAACATCTAACCCCTTCGCATCCTATCATGGTATCGAATTCAATAACATCAGTTGATTTATTTCATCAGTTAATCATTTTATTTGGTTTGACAAGAACAACAATCATCCCGCTTAGACACAAATCAAGATCACCACATTCATCATCAACCCTAGTCCATCCTAACAGTTAACAACAAATCATACTAATCATGCATTCACAGATCATCATGATATTCATCAACAATACATAGACCAATAAACATTACTAATGACTAACCGGAGAATTAAGCGATTAATACGAACAGAATGGGTGAATTCTCGGATGATGGGGGGGCTGCCGACGTGCACAGGAGAGCCTCTAGGGTTTCAGTTTTTCTAAAGTGTGGTGAAAGTGGTTGTTCCGTATAACTTATACACGCATAAGCGTATTGGGCCCTTAATGGGCTTAGGGAATCAGCGGGTCGGCGAAACAACTTGTTTCGTCGAGAGACAAGTGACGAAACACATCTTGTTTCGTCGTATGGTTATTGGCGAAACACATCTGTTTCGTCGGGTCCTTAATGGGCTTTAATAGTTTAAGTTTTTCAACAGGTTCCTAGTTACACAACCAAACACACAATCATGCAACACCACAATGCGTTTCATTATAATATAACGTGTACAGTTACAAGTCAAACAAGTCAACAACTAAACAGTCAAAGTCAACGTGAAATAAATGCGAAAGTGGAATGTCGGAAACTCGAGTTGTCACAAACCGGTCGAGGAATCGAACCCAATCGAGGAATCAAAGACCATGGATGAACAGACTGGATCCCCTAAGAAGTCAAAGAAGCGAAAGACTTCTCAGAACTTCGCCATGGTTACTCACAATGGTCAAGCCGTCCCCAACCAACCAGCTCAACCCCCTGCTAGGAAACCATACAATGGAACTGCACCCTTGTGCAACCAATGTAGCCTCCATCATCATGCCAATGTAATGTGCCGCAAATGCCAGACTTGTGGACTGATAGGCCATACAGCAAGAGTCTGCCCAGCTGCAGCTGCGCCAAACCAAGCTGGCAACAATCCTGCTCAAGGTCGTTTTCAACCAGGTTCTTGTTTCAACTGTGACGAGATGGGTCATTTCCGAAGAAATTGCCTAAAGCTTGCTAATGCAAATCCAGCACAGGGATGAGCATCTGACTGACTAGAAGACAACATCGTTTAGAAATAATCACGTTTTATGTATTATTTTCTTTTGTTGTCAAGGTCCAAGAAACTGTTGTTATCGTTGTTTATAAATAAATCTTTTATTTACATTGCAATGTATTTGTGTGGTTGCATGTATAAACAACATATCCCTTACAATACCGACAATCAAGGAACCGTATTCCTTGAAGAACAAACTACCCCCAAAATTCTCCCATTCTATGACCTCTTGAATTTTTCACGAAATTCCTAAGTACCCCTTTCTTCTAAGGAAACGAAGTACAAGGCGCAAGTTACAACACGAGACGAATACCCCAAGTACCACTATAAATCCTTAATAGGGTACCTAGGGGTATTTCTATAAATCCTAAAATTTATGTGTTCCTTAATTCGAATATTACGTTTCTTTGAAAACAAAATCGAATTTTTGGGAGATCTTCCTATCTTTTTAGATAGATCCCAGAGGACATTGTAGCCCATCGACTGGTTTCCATATCCTTTCTTAATCGATAACAAATTAATAACAAACTAATAACCAAGTTAAACAACTATGTGATAATGTATTTATGTGTCCCTTTTTATGTTTTTGGTGTAATCCATGTTTTTGTTATCCAAATCCTCGTAGAATCTTCCATATCATTCGTATAAGGGATTCATAGTAGGATACCCAAAGGTACTACATAAAATCCTTAATGGACTGCTACGTTGTAGTTAAGTCCCTTGGATTATTAAGTACTACTCCATAATTAGACCCCTTGAGTGGTCTAATTAAACACATTGATCCGTAAATCTGGTTAGGAATATCATGTGATGATATAGCTGGAAAGACTCCTTGGTGGTCTAATTAAAGAGATCATCTGTCGATCTAATTAAAGGGACCCTATGGTAGTCTAGTCACCCTCATCACGGGTTTGATTTTCCTCCCCTAAACATTACAAAACAAACTGTGCGGACTATGCAAGGAATTACGTAATTAGGGATGCATACATAATTATGGAATTTAGTGCACAGAAACCACAGCGAGCTTTGTCATGTGCCTAGAAGTTAACTCTATTCATTTCCGTTTCTAAGGAAGCACCCGTTGTCACACCCCGGCCGCGTATAGCATGCAACCGCGGCGGAAACGCCGGGGAGTGTTGGGACAGAATTAATTGTTTCATAACCATGGAAATCAAAGTTACATTTTATTTATCAACACACGTGTTACATTGTCTTCAAACAGGAAATAAAGAGTTTATAACATAATTAACTAAGTCTATCTTTATTTTTAGTCTCTAAGGCACAGGTCTGCCCTAGTGTCACCATTGTCATCCTACACGATAGCTCCTGAAAACACATGTGAATGTAGGTACGTCAGCATAAAAATGCCTGTGAGATACATAGGTTTAGTGAAATTGGATTCATGACTTGTGTTTAAAGAAAACGTTTAATAACAGTCAGACATGAACCTTGTAAATTGTTTTGTCTTGTAAATCATTTGAAAAACGATAAAGCCAGATGATATGTATAGATAAATGTAAGATTAAACGAATAACCAAGTAAATGAGTTGAATAAGATAAGTTGTTGGTAAAAATAATGTCCTGTGAAGAATATGTTATTTGTGCAAAATGTATTATGTCTAAACTGAAATGATTTAGATAACGCTACGATATGTAATATTATACAAGCATTTATATATAGGAAGTACCAGCGGCGTATCCACCATGTTTGTACCATATTACATACGCCACGTTACTCAAACCATTTACCCAAACCAACCACTATGTAATTTGTTCATGTATAAACCAATTGTCAAGCGTTATTGTGTAAACCATATCGAAATGTCTTTGTTCAATGTAAACCACCAAATGTGTATATCAATGTCAAACCAATAGAGGAATCCAACCGCTCCTTCAGTGCCACTAAACGTGCTTGGACGACAGTCCATGAAATTCTTGAAAGTGCAAACAGGTTGCTGAGCGTGCTGACCTATTGTGTAAGAATAGGATGAGGTTAAACACAAGAAGTGATTTAGGAATGTAGGATCTAAAGATCCTAGTGTGAGTCATAGCTGCAGGGTATGCTACCTGCTTGTGCAGCTGCAAGTGCCGCAGCTACTTGTTCGTTAATGAGAGCCGTCAACTGGGCTTGAGTCAAGTTAATACGTCCAGCCATTGATCTTCATATCAAAGGCAACATAAGTGAGAAAGGTTCGCGAAAGTGCGATGACAGAAGAGAGTAAGCACACAAGTTTTTCTCAAGCAATAACGCATATTAGGCAATGTAATCTACGCATACCACGAGCAAAGTTCTATGTAATCTAACATGTAGGCAATAAACATAAACCATATTACCTACGATGTCGAGTCTTGCACGTGGAGCGAAGCATCGTTGTGGATCGTTGAGCACTGTACTGGTTATAGTCTGGTTTTAATAAAACGTTTTCCCCACATTAAAACCAAGTTCTCTATAACCTATGGCGCTGATACCAATCTGTCACACCCCCAAAATCCACCCGCGGAGTACCTCCGCTTGAAGGTGTGACTGACTAGCATCAAGCCACCAATCATATTGAACATGTAATTAATAAGTAAAAGTAAATGTTCAACCCAACCAATATGAAAGGCGTTCAAACCATAAGAATAACATCACTGTTTAGCGGAAGCATGTAAATAAAATCCCAACATAAGTAAAGTATGAAATGTCATAAAAGTGGTTTATCAAAACATCCACAATCCGAGCCCACAACGACCGCGCCTCCCGTGCAAGCTCCTATAGTACCAAAGGTCCTGCAAGGCATGTAACAGAGAGTCAACAACTAGTTGAGCGAGTTCACAGTTGGTAGTTCAGTAATCACAATAGTATAGTAAATCTTATATTCGTTTAGTAAACCATGTATCATATTAATTAGTATCGCGGCCCTCTAGGCATGTATGCGAAAATTAGGGGAAGTTTCCCAAGTATTCTAGACTAGGTATATTTGTATTGAAGCCCACCCGGCATGTGTGCGAAGTTTAGTGTACAGTTCACATCCTTTCCAGGCATGTGTGCGAAGATTAGTTCTATTATCACAGCCATTCCCGGTGTGTGTGGGAAGAGAAGTATATGTATCACTAGTCTAGCAGTATCTTATCAATAACCTTCCTCTCCCGAGGCCTATGGTATGTAAATCCGATAACAGTTAAGTACAAGTAATCATCCAACACCCATTCCCAACCCCGGGAATCCCATGCCTTGGTAAGAGTGTGAACTCACCTTGGTTTGCTCGGTATGCTAAGTATGTGCTCACAGTTAATCAATCACGTCCTAAAGTATGCATGTGTACTTAATCAGTTCATATTCATGAGGTTCACGTAATAGCACAATCATTGTTCACCAAGTAGTACATATCACATAAATCAACATCGTACAAGTCATGCATAGCATCTAACAGCAGTTAGTAAACTCAGTTAAGTCTTAACAGAAATAATCAAGTCCACTGTGCGGATTACCCATTTGACGAAACACCTTGTTTCGTCGTTACCTCCCTTCGGGAAACACCCTTTTGTTTTGTCGTGGTATCCCTGGCGAATCACATCTGTTTCGCCGTATTGGTTTCATCAAAACTGATGTCGGCGAAACACATTTGTTTGACCGTGACAGCCTTTTCGTCATTTAACAGTAATCGTTAACAACAGTTACGCATTTACAGAAACCCTAATCATCAGTGGCCGTTACAGACTATCATCGATCATCATCAAATCGAGATCATTATGCAGAAATTGTAGAGAAATCAAACAATAATAATCATTAAATCAGTAACATAGTTCTCATCCCTAGCACCCGATCGACAAGAACATCTAACCCCTTCGCATCCTATCATGGTATCGAATTTAATAACATCAGTTGATTTATTTCATCAGTTAATCATTTTATTTGGTTTGACAACAACAACAATCATCCCGCTTAGACACAAATCAAGATCACCACATTCATCATCAACCCTAGTCCATCCTAACAGTTAACAACATATCATACTAATCATGCATTCACAGATCATCATGATATTCATCAACAATACATAGACCAATAAACATTAGTAATGACTAACCGGAGAACTAAGCGATTAATACGAACAGAATGGGTGAATTCTCAGATGATGGGGGGGCTGCCGACGTGCACAGGAGAGCCTCTAGGGTTTCAGTTTTTCTAAAGTGTGGTGAAAGTGGTTGTTCCGTATAACTTATACGCCATAAGCGTATTGGGCCCTTAATGGGCTTAGGGAATCAGCGGGCCGGCGAAACAACTTGTTTCGTCGAGAGACAAGTGACGAAACACATCTTGTTTCGTCGTATGGTTATTGGCGAAACACATCTGTTTCGTCGGGTCCTTAATGGGCTTTAACAGTTTAAGTTTTTCAACAGGTTCCTAGTTACACAACCAAACACACAATCATGCAACACCACAATGCGTTTCGTTATAATATAACGTGTACAGTTACAAGTAAAACAAGTCAACAACTAAACAGTCAAAGTCAACGTGAAATAAATGCGAAAGTGGAATGTCGGAAACTCGAGTTGTCATAAATCGGTCGAGGAATCGAACCCAATCGAGGAATCAAAGACCATGGATGAACAGACTGGATCCCCTAAGAAGTCAAAAAAGTGAAAGACTTCTCAGAACTTCGCCATGGTTACTCACAATGGTCAAGCCGTCCCCAACCAACCAGCTCAACCCCCTGCTAGGAAACCATACAATGGAACTGCACCCTTGTGCAACCAATGTAGCCTCCATCATCATGCCAATGTAATGTGCCGCAAATGCCAGACTTGTGGACTTATAGGCCATACAGCAAGAGTCTGCCCAGCTGCAGTTGCGCCAAACCAAGCTGGCAACAATCCTGCTCAAGGTCGTTTTCAACTAGGTTCTTGTTTCAACTGTGACGAGATGGGTCATTTCCGAAGAAATTGCCCAAAGCTTGCTAATGCAAATCCAGCACAGGGATGAGCATCTGACTGACTAGAAGACAACATCGTTTAGAAATAATCACGTTTTATGTATTATTTTCTTTTGTTGTCAAGGTCCAAGAAACAGTTGTTATCGTTGTTTATAAATAAATCTTTTATTTACATTGCAATGTATTTGTGTGGTTGCATGTATAAACAACATATCCCTTACAATACCGACAATCAAGGAACCGTATTCCTTGAAGAACAAACTACCCCCAAAATTCTCCTATTCTATGATCTCTTGCATTTTTCATGAAATTCCTAAGTACCCCTTTCTTCTAAGGAAACGAAGTACAAGGCGCAAGTTACAACACGAGACGAATACCCAAAGTACCACTGTAAATCCTTAATAGGGTACCTAGGGGTATTTCCGTAAATCCTAAAATTTATGTGTTCCTTAATTCGAATATTACGTTTCTTTGAAAACAAAATCGAATTTTTGGGAGATCTTCCTATCTTTTTAGATAGATCCCAGAGGACATTGTAGCCCATCGACTGGTTTCCATATCCTTTCTTTATCGATAACAAATTAATAACAAACTAATAACCAAGTTAAAAAACTATGTGATAATGTACTTATGTGTCCCTTTTTATGTTTTTGGTGTAATCCATGTTTTTGTTATCCAAATCCTTGTAGAATCTTCCATATCATTCGTATAAGGGATTCATAGTAGGATACCCAAAGGTACTACATAAAATCCTTAATGGACTGCTACGTTGTAGTTAAGTCCCTTGGATTATTAAGTACTACTCCATAATTAGACCCCTTGAGTGGTCTAATTAAACACATTGATCCGAAAATCTGGTTAGGAATATCATGTGATGATATAGCTGGAAAGACTCCTTGGTGGTCTAATTAAAGAGATCATCTGTCGATCTAATTAAAGGGACCCTATGGTAGTCTAGTCACCCTCATCACGGGTTTGATTTTCCTCCCCTAAACATTACAAAACAAACTGTGCGGACTATGCAAGGAATTACGTAATTAGGGATGCATACATAATTATGGAATTTAGTGAACAGAAACCACAGCGAGCTTTGTCATGTGCCTAGAAGTTAACTCTATTCATTTCCGTTTCTAAGGAAGCACCCGTTGTCACACCCCGGCCGCGTATAACATGCAACCGCGGCGGAAACGCCGGGGAGTGTTGGGACATAATTAATTGTTTCATAACCATGGAAATCAAAGTTACATTTTATTTATCAACACACGTGTTACATTGTCTTCAAACAGGAAATAAAGAGTTTATAACATAATTAACTAAGTCTATCTTTATTTTTAGTCTCTAAGGCACAGGTCCGCCCTAGTGTCACCATTGTCATCCTACACGATAGCTCCTGAAAACACATGTGAAAGTAGGTACGTCAGAATAAAAATGCCTGTGAGATACATAGGTTTAGTGAAAATGGATTCATGACTTGTGTTTAAAGAAAACATTTAATAACAGTCAGTCATGAACCTTGTAAATTGTTTTGTCTTGTAAATCATTTGAAAAACGATAAAGCCAGATGATATGTATAGATAAATGTAAGATTAAACGAATAACCAAGTAAAATGAGTTGAATAAGATAAGTTGTTGGTAAAAATAATGTCCTGTGAAGAATATGTTATTTGTGCAAAATGTATTATGTCTAAACTGAAATGATTTAGATAACGCTACGATATGTAATATTATACAAGCATTTATATATAGGAAGTACCAGCGGCGTATCCACCATGTTTGTACCATATTACATACGCCACGTTACTCAAACCATTTACCCAAACCAACCACTATGTAATTTGTTCATGTATAAACCAATTGTCAAGCGTTATTGTGTAAACCATATCGAAATGTCTATGTTCAATGTAAACCACCAAATGTGTATATCAATGTCAAAATATTTACGTTTAATGTAGATCATGTATTGTGTACTCAAAATATATCATGTATGGCAAGTGAAGTGTATCAACTAGACCATATGTAAAATGCACAAAAACAAGGTGTTGAAGTAAAACATAGTTTAAAGCAACGTTATGTTTTGTGGGACAATGCATGCTATACTGATATAAACATTTATGCGGTATTGTGAAATATGCATACATCCAAGCCTTGAGACTGTGGTGATAAACCCTTAAACAAATTAAAGGTTTATCTAAGTTATGTATATCGAATTCGGTCATTCCTTCCAATCCAAACAAACCCAGGATTTCAGGAACGGGAGTTGTCAATTCCTATGGTACCACTACCTACTAACGAACGGCGTAGCTAATGTTAATGAATGTATTGTTCCATGTTAAACAAACCAAATGTCATACCAAAATGAAGGCATGTGATGTAAGAAAATGTACTAAGTATGCACCAATGGGCATAAATAGCATGAAATGTAATGTGAAACAATGTACTAAGTACGCACACAATGGGCATACATAGCATGAAATGTAATGTAAAACAATGTACTAAGTACGCACACAATGGGCATACCTAGCATGAAATGTAGTGTAAAACTATGTACTAAGTACGCACACAATGGGCATACATAGCATGAAATGTAAAGTTAAACAATGTACTAAGTACGCACACAATGGGCATACATAGCATGAAATGTAATGAAATCATGTACTATAATGTACTAACGAACATAGCAGGTATATGATCTGAAAATATGGAAAGCATGAAAGTAACAAGTAGGCACATGTGTTTCACCCCAAAACAGTTTAGAAAACAGTAAAATATGGGGTTCAATGTACTCACATGAGATTGCTTTGAATTCCTTGTGTAATAATCACACAATGCTAGAGATCACGGGATATCAAACGGCACCTAATAGGTAGCTATATTAATATACCGGACCAAAATCGGAAGGATCGGATAGTATGCGGGTTCGTAAACCAAACGAGTATGGAGACTCGTGTAATATGGTTTAACCAAGCCTACATACTAAAATGAAACCTAACCTAAGTGCTTACTGCCCATTACGACCCGTTTAGGTATCTTATGCTACCTTAACGCGTCGTTCGCGTAGAACGCGTTTGGAACGCCTAACATCGTGGCCATCAGGTAAAACCTCGGAAGGTTATAGCTATGGTCACCTAATGTGTTTGGTCGGATACTAATGATCGACCAAATGGGTCGGGTTCGAAAGTATAAGCGATTGTTTAGATCGCTTACCTTACGACCCTATATAAGCACTAAACTAAAAGTGACGAGCTAAGCATGTTAGAACATGCTTAACTAAGTTTAGAAAACAGGTTTGGCATCAAAACAAACGGCTTTGATGCTCACGAGTAGTTTGGTTACAAAATACGCAAGAATACGCATTTTGGCCGAAACTACGACTCGTCACTGAGCCTTGATAACGTGGTAATTAGTAGGTATAGTCACTACGGACTATAACCATCGTGATCACGCTCACGTTATGAAGTTCTAATGAACTTCGTGTTGACCATAAGCTGGTCAACGCAGAAAGTCAAACAAGGTTTGACTTTAGCAATAGAAAGCGATTAAAAGAACGAAAGAACACTTACGAAGGGTCCCCGAATGCTAATCTAGATCAAAATGGCTCAGGTATGAAACAAAGGTTCCAACTTAGAGCTTTAGATCAGATTTTTGTGGGTTTTAGCCAAAAGGGGGGGTATTTATAGGAAAAGCAAAGCCGTTAGGATCGTTTCTTGAATATTGTGGTGGCTTAAAATGACCTTAACTCTACTGATTGTGAAAGGGCATTGCCCTTTGGAGTGTTTGAAAGGCCAAGTTTTGCAAGAAAACAAAGTTTCTGCAACTGTAGGGGCCATGCGGCCCGCATCAGGATCAGACAAAACTCAGGTGGGCCGCCTGGGCATGTCTGATCTGCACATACTTTCAGAAATGGCAGTTTTGGTCCCTGTTGCATGTTTAAGCCATTTACGACACTTCTAAGGCCCGTAAAGCCAACTTTAAGGCCCTAAAATGATGCCTAAACATTGTGGACTTGAAACATGCTCAAAAATATGTCGGATGTTGGTTCGTTTGGCCGTACGATCGCGATGTTCGGTTAATTACGACGGAATGCGCATAAGCGCGAAAAACGATCCAAATGACGCGACGAATGGATTTTTCTCATGCCAAACACTAAGGAATAATATTAGGATGCTTACATAAATTTTTGGACGTCCGGATGTATTCAGAACGTAAGTTATGCGCGAAAGTGCAAACTTGTGCACTTTTTGACACTTTTAGCCCCTGAATGATCCAAAAGTTTGTTTTAGCATACCAAACCCCTCAAAGCCTATTTCTAAGCTATGTAAAGGATATTTATGGTATGTTTAACTTATGGACATGTTCCGGAATGTTCGTTACAGTTCGAATTGGCATACTTTCTCAGTTTGTCAAGTTTAGTCCCTGTAAGCGAATTAACTTGTTTTTGCCATACCAAAGCCTTCAAAACTTATTTCTAAGTTATGTAAAGGTTATTTAAGGTATGTTGAGTATATGTTGATGTTCCGGAGTATTTGTCGCATTAAACTGAGTACGTTTACACACCAGTTTGCGTATAATTCTCCAGAAAGCGATGTAGAGTTTGAAATTGAACAAAAGTCGAAACATGAAAAATGTAAAACACAACCAAACAAACATTGGGATCAAATGACATCGTTTTATTGATAACTGAACTGTTCATAATGATTTCAAGCACAAATGTTACAGTCTCCCCTACTTGTGGAAATTTTGTCCCGAAATTTATTTAGAGGAAACTCGTGGAAAAAGATGCGGATATTTTGCCTTCATTTGATCTTCGCGTTCCCAAGTAAACTCGGGTCCACGTTTAGATTCCCAGCGAACCTTGACCAAAGGAATGCGCTTGCGTTTAAGCCACTTGACTTCACGTTCCATGATTTCTACCGGTTTCTCAACAAATTTCAGTGTTTTATCAACACGAATTTCGTCAAGCGGTATGTGGAGGTTTTCATCAGCTAAACACCTCTTGAGATTGGACACGTGAAAGGTTGGATGAACATTTCCAAGTTCAGGAGGTAACTCAAGTTTGTAGGCTACCTTACCGATTCTTTCGACGATCTTGAATGGTCCAACGTATCTAGGTGCAAGTTTTCCTTTCTTTCCGAATCTGATCACACCTTTCCAAGGTGAGACCTTAAGTAATACTCGATCACTGACTTGAAAATCCAAGGGCTTGCGTTTTAGGTCCGCGTAACTCTTTTGACGGCTTCTAGCTGTCTGAAGGTTATCACGAACTTTCTTTACCTTATCTGTTGTCTCTAAAATGAGGGCAGGTCCAGTAAGTTGAGCCTCGCCAATCTCATTCCAGCAGACTGGTGAACGACATCTTCGACCATAGAGAGCCTCGAAAGGAGCCATGTTGATGCTGGAGTGATAACTGTTATTGTAGGAGAATTCAATCAATGGAAGATGTGAATCCCAACTACCACCAAAATCGATCACACAAGCTCTAAGCATATCCTCCAGTGTCTGGATTGTTCTTTCAGATTGACCATCCGTTTGCGGATGATAGGCTGTGCTCAGATTAAGTTGGGACCCCATAGCAGATTGCATGGTTCTCCAAAAATGAGAAGTGAAACGAGCATCTCTGTCAAAAATGATGTTCGAAGGAACACCATGTCGAGCTACAATTTCATCCACGTAGATTTGAGCAAGTTTGTCATCCGAAAAATCCTCACGGATTGGCAAGAAATGCGCTGACTTAGTAAGACGATCAACAACTACCCAGATGGCATTGTGACCTTTCTTTGTGCGCGGAAGTTTAGTAATGAGATCCATAGTAATGTTTTCCCATTTCCAAACTGGGATCTCTGGTTGCTCCAATAATCCGGAAGGACGCTGATGTTCAGCCTTAACCTTAAGACAAGTAAGGCATTTGGATACGTATAAGGCAATGTCTTTCTTCATACCAGGCCACCAATACTGAATACGAAGATCCTTATACATCTTATTCGAGCCAGGATGAATAGAATAACGAGACTTATGGGCTTCATCCATAAGCAAGGTACGAAGATTATCTTGGCTCGGGACCCACAAACGGTCCATGACGTAATACGATCCATTGTCCTTCAGTTCAAGAGCAGGTGTGATGTGATAGGGAAATTCCTTATCCATCAAACCTTATGAAACACAAGATTGTTGTGCCTGAGAAATACGTGCTTGGATATCGGATTGAGCTTGGATAATAGATTGGACACGAACACAATGAAGCTTAGTACGTTCCTTGCGACTCAAAGCATCGGCCACGACATTCGCCTTACAAGGATGGTAGCGAATTTCGCAGTCATAGTCATTTAGGAGTTTAACCCAACGTCGTTGCCTCATGTTGAGTTCCTTCTGATTGAAGATATGTTGAAGACTTTTGTGGTTTGTGAAAACCACACATTTTGTACCGTACAAATAGTGTCTCCAAATCTTAAGAGCGAAGACAACTACACCCAACTCAAGATCATGAGTGGTGTAGTTCTTCTCATGTATCTTCAACTGCCTCGATGCGTATGCTATGACTTTGTTTCTTTGCATCAGGACGCAGCCAAGGCCCAATTTAGACGCATCGCAATATACGACGAAATCATCATTGCCCTCGGGCAAAGTTAGGACAGGCGCTTCACAAAGTTTCTGCTTCAAGTGTTGAAAAGCTTCCTCTTGCTTGAATCCCCAATCAAAGGGTTTGTTCTTCTGAGTTAGAGCAGTTAGCGGAACTGCAATCTTTGAGAAGTTCTCAATGAAGCGGCAGTAATAACCCGCTAGACCAAAAGAAGAACGAACTTCAGTAGGAGTAGTAGGTGTATCCCAATCCTTAATCGCGCTGATCTTGGAGGGATCTACATGAATACCTTGTTCGTTGACAATGTGTCCTAAGAATTGAACTTCTTTAAGCCAGAATTCACACTTGGAGAATTTGGCGAAAAGTTGCTCTTTCTTTAGGAGTTCCAAAGTAAGACAAAGATGTTGCTCATGATCAACTCGCGTTTTAGAATATATTAAAATGTCATCAATGAAAACGACGATGAACTTATCCAAATAAGGCTTGCAGACCCTATTCATCAAGTCCATGAAAACAGCAGGAGCATTAGTCAAACCGAATGGCATGACTGTGAATGATCCAAAACTTATCCGAATTGACACTTTTAGCCCCTGAATGATCCAAAAGTTTGTTTTAGCGTACCAAACCCCTCAAAGCCTATTTCTAAGCTATGTAAAGGATATTTATGGTATGTTTAACTTATGGACATGTTCCGGAATGTTCGTTACAGTTTGAATTGGCATACTTTCTCAGTTTGTCAAGTTTAGTCCCTGTAAGCGAATTAACTTGTTTTTGCCATACCAAAGCCTTCAAAACTTATTTCTAAGTTATGTAAAGGTTATTTAAGGTATGTTGAGTATATGTTGATGTTCCGGAGTATTTGTCGCATTAAACTGAGTACGTTTACACACCAGTTTGCGTATAATTCTCCAGAAAGCGATGTAGAGTTTGAAATTGAACAAAAGTCGAAACATGAAAAATGTAAAACACAACCAAACAAACATTGGGATCAAATGACATCGTTTTATTGATAACTAAACTATTCATAATGATTTCAAGCACAAATGTTATAGTCTCCCCTACTTGTGGAAATTTCGTCCCGAAATTTATTTAGAGGAAACTCGTGGAAAAAGATGCGGATATTTTGCCTTCATTTGATCTTCGCGTTCCCAAGTAAACTCGGGTCCACGTTTAGATTCCCAGCGAACCTTGACCAAAGGAATGCGCTTGCGTTTAAGCCACTTGACTTCACGTTCCATGATTTCTACCGGTTTCTCAACAAATTTCAGTGTTTTATCAACACGAATTTCGTCAAGCGGTATGTGGAGGTTTTCATCATCTAAACACCTCTTGAGATTGGACACGTGAAAGGTTGGATGAACATTTCCAAGTTCAGGAGGTAACTCAAGTTTGTAGGCTACCTTACCGATTCTTTCGACGATCTTGAATGGTCCAACGTATCTAGGTGCAAGTTTTCCTTTCTTTCCGAATCTGATCACACCTTTCCAAGGTGAGACCTTAAGTAATACTCGATCACTGACTTGAAAATCCAAGGGCTTGCGTTTTAGGTCCGCGTAACTCTTTTGACGGCTTCTAGCTGTCTGAAGGTTATCACGAACTTTCTTTACCTTATCTGTTGTCTCTAAAATGAGGGCAGGTCCAGTAAGTTGAGCCTCGCCAATCTCATTCCAGCAGACTGGTGAACGACATCTTCGACCATAGAGAGCCTCGAAAGGAGCCATGTTGATGCTGGAGTGATAACTGTTATTGTAGGAGAATTCAATCAATGGAAGATGTGAATCCCAACTACCACCAAAATCGATCACACAAGCTCTAAGCATATCCTCCAGTGTCTGGATTGTTCTTTCAGATTGACCATCCGTTTGCGGATTAATAGGCTGTGCTCAGATTAAGTTGGGACCCCATAGCAGATTGCATGGTTCTCCAAAAATGAGAAGTGAAACGAGCATCTCTGTCAGAAATGATGTTCGAAGGAACACCATGTCGAGCTACAATTTCATCCACGTAGATTTGAGCAAGTTTGTCAGCCGAAAAATCCTCACGGATTGGCAAGAAATGCGTTGACTTGGTAAGACGATCAACAACTACCTAGATGGCATCGTGACCTTTCTTTGTGCGCGGAAGTTTAGTAATGAGATCCATAGTAATGTTTTCCCATTTCCAAACTGGGATCTCTGGTTGCTCCAATAATCCGGAAGGACGCTGATGTTCAGCCTTAACCTTAAGACAAGTAAGGCATTTGGATACGTATAAGGCAATGTCTTTCTTCATACCAGGCCACCAATACTGAATACGAAGATCCTTATACATCTTATTCGAGCCAGGATGAATAGAATAACGAGACTTATGGGCTTCATCCATAAGCAAGGTACGAAGATTATCTTGGCTCGGGACCCACAAACGGTCCATGAAGTAATACGATCCATTGTCCTTCAGTTCAAGAGCAGGTGTGATGTGATAGGGAAATTCCTTATCCATCAAACCTTATGAAACACAAGATTGTTGTGCCTGAGAAATACGTGCTTGGATATCGGATTGAGCTTGGATAATAGATTGGACACGAACACAATGAAGCTTAGTACGTTCCTTGCGACTCAAAGCATCGGCCACGACATTCGCCTTACAAGGATGGTAGCGAATTTCGCAGTCATAGTCATTTAGGAGTTTAACCCAACGTCGTTGCCTCATGTTGAGTTCCTTCTGATTGAAGATATGTTGAAGACTTTTGTGGTTTGTGAAAACCACACATTTTGTACCGTACAAATAGTGTCTCCAAATCTTAAGAGCGAAGACAACTACACCCAACGCAAGATCATGAGTGGTGTAGTTCTTCTCATGTATCTTCAACTGCCTCGATGCGTATGCTATGACTTTGTTTCTTTGCATCAGGACGCAGCCAAGGCCCAATTTAGACGCATCGCAATATACGCCGAAATCATCATTGCCCTCGGGCAAAGTTAGGACAGGCGCGTCACAAAGTTTCTGCTTCAAGTGTTGAAAAGCTTCCTCTTGCTTGAATCCTCAATCAAAAGGTTTGTTCTTCTGAGTTAGAGCAGTTAGCGGAACTGCAATCTTTGAGAAGTTCTCAATGAAGCGGCAGTAATAACCCGCTAGACCAAAAGAAGAACGAACTTCAGTAGGAGTAGTAGGTGTATCCCAATCCTTAATCGCGCTTATCTTGGAGGGATCTACATGAATACCTTGTTCGTTGACAATGTGTCCTAAGAATTGAACTTCTTTAAGCCAGAATTCACACTTGGAGAATTTGGCGAAAAGTTGCTCTTTCTTTAGGAGTTCCAAAGTAAGACAAAGATGTTGCTCATGATCAACTCGCGTCTTAGAATATATTAAAATGTCATCAATGAAAACGACGATGAACTTATCCAAATAAAGCTTGCAGACCCTATTCATCAAGTCCATGAAAACAGCAGGAGCATTAGTCAAACCGAATGGCATGACTGTGAACTCATAATGTCCATAACGAGTGCGGAACGCTGTCTTGGGAATGTCTTCTTCATGCACACGAAGCTGATGATATCCAGATCGTAGATCAATCTTTGAAAAATAAGAAGCGCCTTGCAATTGATCAAAGAGATTATCAATGCGAGGTAGGGGATATCGATTCTTGATGGTAAGCTTGTTAAGCTCACGATAATCGATACACATCCTAAAAGATCCATCCTTTTTCTTGACAAAAAGAACGGGAGCACCCCAAGGTGAAAAGCTAGGACGGATAAAACCTTTGTTGGAGAGTTCCTATAGCTGCTTAGACAACTCTTGCATCTCAGACGGTGCAAGACGATATGGAGCTCTGGCAATGGGATTTGCACCAGGTACGAGATCAATACAAAACTTGACTTGGCGTGCTGGGGGTAGACCAGGTAACTCTTCAGGGAAAACTTCAGAATAATCCCGAACGACAGGAATATCTGAAATAGACTTACCCTTGCCTTTATCTGCTGTAATATGTGCTAAGAAAGCCACATAGTTCTTCCATAGATACTTCCGTGCTTTAAAACAAGACATGAGTTTGAGACCACCGGCAGGCTTCTCACCACGAACCTGTAGGATCTCGCCTGTCGACAGCGGCACACGAACAATCTTCTCAGAACAAACTATCTCTGCGCGATGCTTAGATAACCAATGCATACCCACTATAACGTCGAAGCTTCCAAGTTGCATTGGCGTGAGGTCAATAGGAAAAATATGGTCGTTAAGGTTCAACTGGCAGTTGCGTAGAACAGAATTAAGAACAATGGGTTCACCACTGGCAACCTCTACTGTCAAAGGTTTACCTAGTTTCGTTCTAGACACGCGAAGCATTGGCTCGAAAGACAATGACACAAAACTCTTGTCGGCACCCGAATCAAAAAGAACAGATGCAGGCTGATTATTAATAAAGAACGTACCGTTCACCACTTCATTGTCTGCTTGTGCCTCTTGAGCATTCATGTTGAAGACTCGCCCTCGAGCCTGAGCCTGATTCTGGTTTGCATTCTGGTTCTGGTTGGATAGTCTTGGGCACCGGTTTCTGTAATGGGTCAGGTCCCCACAGTTATAACAAGCACCTGGTGGGTATTGTGGTCGTGCAGCTTGACCCTGTTGCTGAGCAAGAGGCTGAGCAACTTGTGGAGCCGGGTTCTGAACTGCGCGATTTTGAGCAAACCGACAAACATCGGCAAGATGACCTAACTTCCCACAGTTAGTACAGAAACGGCACTGATGTTGCGGCTGATGGTGACTGTTGCATCGACTGCACAAAGGTGCACTTCCTGAATAGGGCTTCTTTGCTGGAGGCTGTGCGGGTTGGTTGGGAGCTGCCTGGTTAGCTTGGGCAGTGACAGCATAGTTTTTGGAAGCCTTACGCTTCCTTGCCCTTTTTTATGAACCAGCATCCTTTCCATTCTTGTTTTGACCTTTCTTGCTATCTTCCTTGTCAGACGACTGGTTCTTGCCCTTGTCACCCTTCCTGTGTAATTTATTCTTTCGAATCTGTGACTCAGTCAGTGTCGCTGATAACTCGATTGCCTGACGGATTGTGGTAGGGTTGCTACCAGTAATAATATCTTGTACCGAGCCAGGCAGGCCGTCGATGTACCTTTCGATAGCCTTGTCGAGTGGGGCGACCATAGTCGGGCAAAGTAGACTCAACTCCTCAAACCTATCAGTATATGCCCTGTGCTCACCACTCTCTTGCTTCAAATCATCAAAATCTTTCTCCAACGCTCGTTCTTCATGACGAGGAAAAAACTCCCTCATCATAAGAGCTCTCAGTTCAGCCCATGTCTGTGCTAGAGCAACATCTGCACCACGGTCTCTCATTACCCCATTCCACCATGTAAGAGCCCTCTTCTGAAACACGCTCGAAGAAAACTCGACCTTGCGATTATCCGGACACTGCACGTGGCGAAAAGTATTCTCGATGCTCTCGAACCGTTGAAGAAGCCCAGTTGCTCCCTCAGAACCACTAAACTTGAGTGGTTTAGCCGAGTTAAAGTTCTTGAAATTGCATGTACCATTGTTGTTGTTGTTGGCTTGGTTCCATTGAGCAAAGAGATTTGGGAATTAAGCAGCCATCTGCTGCGCAATAATTTCTGCCAGCTCGGCAGTTGCTATCTGGTGTTCGCGTCGAGTAGGCATTCTAAAAGAGGAAAACATGAAAGGAAACGAGTGAGATGATTGGATGAAGAGAATGAGATGAAACAGAATCAACAAAAGCAAAGATGGTGGTTACGCATCGCAAAGCAAACAAGCGACCCGAAATGTCTAGTCAAGGTAAGTGGGTCAAAAATAATGTATCGCGAAGACATGTTCGCCTATAAGTGCACACTCACCCCAAGAGTCCCCAGGTAAGAGTGACTGGTCCGATTATGTGGATTTGTACGAACACTCTAGCCTTAGACAGAAAACTCAGGGTACATGCATTCACCCTTCCAGTTCGCACGTGTTCACACTATTAAAGCCCCAAAACTTTGACGAGACTTTTGAAAATCCAAAGGGGTTCAAAACCTTATAACAGAGGGTTCAAAACCTAGTAATCAATCATCCTAGAACAGATGATTAATTTTCAAAGCGTATTCGGAACCGAAGTTCCCGTTGTGGTTATCACCTAAGGATAGGTGAAGTGCATGTTTTAAAATCTAAACACAAGATAACTTGCGTTAGGGTCCTAGAAAGTTATAGTCTAGGTCAAAGCATTACTAATAACCTAATTCCCTATAACCAATGGCTCTGATACCAACTCTTCTGTCACACCCCGGCCGCGTATAACATGCAACCGCGGCGGAAACGCCGGGGAGTGTTGGGACAGAATTAATTGTTTCATAACCATGGAAATCAAAGTTACATTTTATTTATCAACACACGTGTTACATTGTCTTCAAACAGGAAATAAAGAGTTTATAACATAATTAACTAAGTCTATCTTTATTTTTAGTCTCTAAGGCACAGGTCCGCCCTAGTGTCACCATTGTCATCCTACACGATAGCTCCTGAAAACACATGTGAAAGTAGGTACGTCAGCATAAAAATGCATGTGAGATACATAGGTTTAGTGAAAATGGATTCATGACTTGTGTTTAAAGAAAACGTTTAATAACAGTCAGTCATGAACCTTGTAAATTGTTTTGTCTTGTAAATCATTTGAAAAACGATAAAGCCAGATGATATGTATAGATAAATGTAAGATTAAACGAATAACCAAGTAAAATGAGTTGAATAAGATAAGTTGTTGGTAAAAATAATGTCCTGTGAAGAATATGTTATTTGTGCAAAATGTATTATGTCTAAACTGAAATGATTTAGATAACGCTACGGTATGTAATTTTATACAAGCATTTATATATAGGAACTACCAGCGGCGTATCCACCATGTTTGTACCATATTACATACGCCACGTTACTCAAACCATTTACCCAAACCAACCACTATGTAATTTGTTCATGTATAAACCAATTGTCAAGCGTTATTGTGTAGACCATATCGAAATGTCTATGTTCAATGTAAACCACCAAATGTGTATATCAATGTCAAAATGTTTATGTTTAATGTAGATCATGTATTGTGTACTCAAAATATATCATGTATGGCAAGTGAAGTGTATCAACTAAACCATATGTAAAATGCACAAAAACAAGGTGTTGAAGTAAAACATAGTTTAAAGCAACGTTATGTTTTGTGGGACAATGCATGCTATACTGATATAAACATTTATGCGGTATTGTGAAATATGCATACATCCAAGCCTTGAGACTGTGGCAATAAACCCTTAAACAAATTAAAGGTTTATCTAAGTTATATATATCGAATTCGGTCATTCCTTCCAATCCAAACAAACCCAGGATTTCAGGAACGGGAGTTGTCAATTCCTATGGTACCACTACCTACTAACGAACGGCGTAGCTAATGTTAATGAATGTATTGTTCCATGTTAAACAAACCAAATGTCATACCAAAATGAAGGCATGTGATGTAAGAAAATGTACTAAGTATGCACACAATGGGCATAAATAGCATGAAATGTAATGTGAAACAATGTACTAAGTACGCACACAATGGGCATACATAGCATGAAATGTAATGTAAAACAATGTACTAAGTACGCACACAATGGGCATACCTAGCATGAAATGTAGGGTAAAACAATGTACTAAGTACGCACACAATGGGCATACATAACATGAAACGTAAAGTAAAACAATGTACTAACTACGCACACAATAGGCATACATAGCATGAAATGTAATGAAATCATGTACTATAATGTACTAACGAACATAGCAGGTATATGATGTGAAAACATGGAAAGCATGAAAGTAACAAGTAGGCACATGTGTTTCACCCCAAAACAGTTTAGAAAACAGTAAAAGATGGGGTTCAATGTACTCACCTGAGATTGCTTTGAATTCCTTGTGTAATAATCACACAATGCTAGAGATCACGGGATATCAAACGGCACCTAATAGGTAGCTATATTAATATACCAAACCAAAATCGGAAGGATCGGATAGTATGCGGGTTCGTAAACCAAACGAGTATGGAGACTCGTGTAATATGGTTTAACCAAGCCTACATACTAAAAAGAAACCTAACCTAAGTGCTTACGGCCCATTACGACCCGTTTAGGTAGCTTATGCTACCTTAACGCGTCGTTCGCGTAGAACGCGTTTGGAACGCCTAACATCGTGGCCATAAGGTATAACCTCGGAAGGTTATAGCTATGGTCACCTAATGTGTTTGGTCGGATCCTAATGATCGACCAAATGGGTCGGGTTTGAAAGTATAAGCGATTGTTTAGATCGCTTACCTTACGACCCTATATAAGCACTAAACTAAAAGTGACGAGCTAAGCATGTTAGAACATGCTTAACTAAGTTTAGAAAACAGGTTTGGCATCAAAACAAACGGCTTTGATGC
Organism: Helianthus annuus; assembly: GCF_002127325.2. Lineage (NCBI taxonomy): Eukaryota > Viridiplantae > Streptophyta > Magnoliopsida > Asterales > Asteraceae > Helianthus > Helianthus annuus. The sequence continues at coordinate 118,524,990 of NC_035436.2, forward strand.
TCACGAGTAGTTTGGTTACAAAATACGAAAGAATGCGCATTTTGGCCGAAACTACAACTCGTCACTGAGCCTTGATAACGTGATAATCAGTAGGTATAGTCACTACGGACTATAACCATCGTGATCACGCTCACGTTATGAAGTTCTAATGAACTTCGTGTTGACCATAAGCTGGTCAACGCAGAAAGTCAAACAAGGTTTGACTTTAGCAATAGAAAGCGATTAAAAGAACGAAAGAACACTTACGAAGGGTCCCCGAATGCTAATCTAGATCAAAATGGCTCAGGTATGAAACAAAGGTTCCAACTTAGAGCTTTAGATCAGATTTTTGTGGGTTTTATCCAAAAGGGGTGGGGGTATTTATAGGAAAAGCAAAGCCGTTAGGATCGTTTCTTGAATATCGTGCCATGATCCAAGCCGTACACTTGTCAAGATGTTGTGGTGGCTTAAAATGACCTTAACTCTACTGATTGTGAAAGGGCATTGCCCTTTGGAGTGTTTGAAAGGCCAAGTTTTGCAAGAAAACAAAGTTTCTGCAACTGTAGGGGCCATGCGGCCCGCATCAGGATCAGACAAAACTCAGGCGGGCCGCCTGGGCATGTCTGATCTGCACATACTTTCAGAAATGGCAGTTTTGGTCCCTGTTGCATGTTTAAGCCATTTCCGACACTTCTAAGGCCCGTAAAGCCAACTTTAAGGTCCTAAAATGATGCCTAAACATTGTGGACATGAAACATGCTCAAAAATATGTCGGATGTTGGTTCGTTTGGCCGTACGATCGCGATGTTCGGTTAATTACGACGGAATGCGCATAAGCGCGAAAAAACGATCCAAATGACGCGACGAATGGATTTTTCTCATGCCAAACACTAAGGCATAATATTAGGATGCTTACATAAATTTTTGGACGTCCGGATGTATTCAGAACGTAAGTTATGCGCAAAAGTGCAAACTTGTGCACTCTTTGACACTTTTAGCCCCTGAATGATCCAAAAGTTTGTTTTAGCATACCAAACCCCTCAAAGCCTATTTCTAAGCTATGTAAAGGATATTTATGGTATGTTTAACTTATGGACATGTTCCGGAATGTTCGTTACAGTTCGAATTGGCATACTTTCGCAGTTTGTCAAGTTTAGTCCCTGTAAGCGAATTAACTTGTTTTTGCCATACCAAAGCCTTCAAAACTTATTTCTAAGTTATGTAAAGGTTATTTAAGGTATGTTGAGTATATGTTGATGTTCCGGAGTATTTGTCGCATTTAACTGAGTACGTTTACGCACCAGTTTACGTATAATTCTCCAGAAAGCGATGTAGAGTTTGAAATTGAACAAAAGTCGAAACATGAAAAATGTAAAACACAACCAAACAAACATTGGGATCAAATGACATCGTTTTATTGATAACTGAACTGTTCATAATGATTTCAAGCACAAATGTTACACCCGTTGAAAATGACTCCGTTTGTTCATTTTCGTTTCTGAAGATTGTCCGTTGAGGAAATGAATATCCGTTTGATTATCCTTTTCATTTCCATTTCTGAGGAAGCACCCGTTAAAAATGACTCCGTTTGTTCATTTTCGTTACTGAAGATTGTCCGTTGAGGAAATGAATATCCGTTTGATTATCCTTTTCATTTCCATTTCTGAGGAAGTACCCGTTGAAAATGACTCCGTTTATTCATTTTCGTTTCTGAAGATTGTCCGTTGAGGAAATGAATATCCGTTTGATTATCCTTTTCATTTCCATTTTTGATGAAGCACCCGTTGAAAATAACTCCGTTTGTTGATTTTCGTTTCTGAAGATTGTCCGTTGAGGAAATGAATCCCCGTTTGTTTATTCCTTCATTTCCGTTTCTGAAGAATACTCGTTAAGGAGATGACAGGATTATGCCTTGCTTATCTTTGATGGTTATGTACACAAAGTCACAGACAGAGCCCTACGAATAAATTTCGGGATGAAATTTCCTAAAGTAGGGGAGACTGTGACACCTGGGTCACTGCGACCTTCAAACGAATACCAAGCCAATGAAATATTGTATTTCATACTTGGGATCTATGTAAATATGTGTATCTTTTGCACATATCATTTCTCGTTCGATTTCAAGCTCTGAATCGCTTTCTGGAAGGTTATACGCACACTGATGCGCAAATATAACCAGTTTAATGCAACAAACACTCCGGAATAGTGAAATAGGCTTAACATACCTTAAATAACCTTTACATGACTTAGAAATAAGTTTTGAAGGTTTTGGTATGGCAAAAACGAGTTAATTCGCTTACAGGGACTAAACTTGACAAACTGCGAAAGTATGCCAATTTGAACTGTAACGAACATTCCGAAACATGACCATAAGTTAAACACACCTTAAATATCCTTTATATAGCTTAGAAATAGGCTTTGAGGGGTTCATTGTGCTAAAATAAACTTTTTGGTCATTCAGGGACTAAAAGTGTCAAAAAGTGCATAAGTTTGCACTTTCGCGCATAACTTACGTTCCGAATACATCCGGACATCCAAAAATTTATGTAAGCACTATAATATTTTATTTTAGTGTTTGGCATAAAAAAATCCTTTCGTCGCGCATTTTGGATCGTTTCCCGCGCTTATGCGCATTCCTTCGTAATTAAGCGAACATCGTGATCGTACGGCCAAACGAACCAACATCCGACATATTTTTGAGCATGTTTCATGTCCTCAATGTTTAAGCATCATTTTAGGGCCTTAACGATGGCTTAACAGGCCTTAAACATGTTGGAAATGGCCTTAAACCACAACAGGGACCTAAACTATCATTTCTGAAAGTTGGTTGCAGATCAGAACTCCCAGGCGGCCCGCGTAAGCCCAGGGTGAACTCTTACACGGGCCGCGTCAGCCCTGCAGATGCAGAAACTCGTTTTTCTTGCTGAAAATGGCCTTTCAAGCATCCAAGGGGCAATGCCTCTTCACAATCTCTGGGGTTGGGGTCACATTTTGATACCACAACATTTTGACAAGTGTACGAATGAGATCAAAGCACGATATTCAAGAAACGATCCTAACGGTCTTGCATATCCTATAAATAACCCCCCCCCCCATTTGGTGTAAAACCCACAAATCTGATCAAAGAGCTCTAAGTTGATGCCATTGCTTCATACCTGAGCTCCTGGATCAAGTTTAGCTTTCGGGGACCCTTCGTAAGTGTTCTTTCGTTCTTTTATTCGCTTTTCGAGTCCGAAAGTCAAGCTTTGTTTGACTTTCTGCGTTGACCAGGTTATGGTCAACACGAAGTTCGTTCGAACTTCATAACGTGAGCCTGATCACGATGGTTATAGTCCCTAGTGACTACACCTACTGATTACCACGTTATCTAGGCTCAGTGACGAGTCGTAGTTTCGGCCAAAATGCGCATTCTTGCGTATTTTGTAACCAAACTACTCATAGGTATCAAAACCGTTTGTTTTGATACCAAACCTGTTTTCTAAACTTAGTTAAGCATGTTCTAACATGCTTAGCTCGTCACTTTTAGTATAGTGCTTATATAGGGTCGTAAGGTAAGCGATCTAAACAATCGCTTATACTTTCGAACCCGACCCATTTGGTCGATCTTTAGGATCCGACCAAACACATTAGGTGACCATAGTTGTATAGGGAATAACCTTCCGAGGTTATACCTTATGGTCATGACGTTAGGCGTTCCAAGCGCGTTTTACACGAACGACGCGTTAAGGTAGCATAAGCTACCAAAACGGGTCGTAATGGGTCGTAAGCACTTAGGTTAAGTTTCACTTTAGTATGTGGGCTTTGTTAAACCATATTACACGAGTCTCCATACTCGTTTGGTTTACGAACCCGCATCCTATCCAATCCTCCGATTTAGGTCCGGTATATTAACATAGTTACCTATATTAGGTGTCGTTTGATATCCGTGATCTCTAGCATTGTTTGGTTGTTATACAAGGACTTCAAATCAATCTCAGGTGAGTACATAGACCCCTCTTTTACTGTTTTCCAAACTGTTTTGGGGTGAAACACATGTGCCTACTTGTTACTTTCATGCTTTCCTATTTTCACATAATATACTTGCTATGTTCATTAGTACATTTATAGTACATGATTTCATTACATTTTATGCTATGTATGCCCATTGTGTGCATACTTAGTACATCACTTTACAATACATTTCATGCTACGTACGCCCATTGTGTGCATACTTAGTACATTGTTTTACATTGCATTTCTGTTGCATATGCTCATCCAGCATATGAACACATTATACTACATTTTGAACCGTTGTAACCATTTGACTATGTGAACCATCTTAACCCTTTGATTATATGAACCGTTCGTAACCATTGAACCGTGTGAACCAGTTGTATCTGTTGACAAGATTTACATTTGACAATAGACATTGGACTATACATAAACATTTCTACAATTGTTAAACATTACATCTTGATGGTTTAGTTTGAGTCAGTGATTTAAGTAACGAGGCGTGTGTAATATGATACAAGCATGGTGGATACGCCGCTGGTACTTCCTATATATAAGTGTTTGTATGGTATTACATATCGTAGCGTTATTTGAATCATTTCAATTTGAGACATATAACATTTTATACAAATAACACACTTTTCACAAGACATTGATTTACAAACAACTTATCTTATACAAACTCATTTTACATGGTTATTCATTTAACCATACATTATTCTCTTATTTATACATATCATCTGATCTTATCGTTTTTCAAATGATTTACAAGACAGAGCAAATTACAAGGTTCATGACTAAACATTTTCTCAAACATAAGTCATGAATTCTGTTTTCATAAAACCTATGTATCTCACATGCATTTTTATGCTGACGTACCTATTTTCACATGTATTTTCAGGAGATGATGCATAGGACTTATCAAGACATACTTAGGCGGACCTGTGCCTTAGTGACTTAAAACGAGACAAGAACTAGTTAATTTATGTTATGTACTCTTTGGTTCTTGTTTAAAACAATGTGAACTTTCATGTTTGATTAATAAAACGAAACTTCAATTGCCATGGATTTGAAACAATAAATTCTGTTACAACACTCCCCGACGTTTCCGCCACGTTTTGTATGTTCTTCGTGGTCGGGGTGTGACATAACTATTACACGTCAAACCAATGTTATGATTTGGGTGTATTGTTTGATAGAGAAGAATGGTGCGATAATAGGGTTTGTTACAACTGTGGAGAAAGTGGATCCGTTGCTGTTAATTACCTAAGAAAGAGATTTGATACCATAGATGCAATAACTGTCAAATCAAAGGACATATTGTCAGAGATTGTCCAATGAGATCAAATAAAGAATCATCAGATAAATCTCGAGAGAAGTATAAGAATAATGAAAAAGAGAAAAAGAAAGGAGAAAAGCCCAAAGAATGGAAAGTAAAATTATCACAAGGGCAGAAAGATAAATTGAGAAAGAAAAGAAAGATAGTTAGAGAGTATTTAGAGAAAATTTTGTCCTCGGATACGACCGCTGATTCAGATGACAGTTCTGAAAAATCATTTTACACTACTAAAAGTTATTCAAATAAAACATATTCATTGGATACAAATCTGTGGATAGAAGAGAGAACAGTGGAGAAGAAAATTATTCATCAAACAGTTGCGAAACCAAACCAAATTAGGAGAACTAAAGTTTCAGATGAAGTTTCTACCCCAATGGAAATTTCGAAACTATTTGATGATATACAGAATTGTGAATGGACAGTCGTTTCATATGTTGCTGAATTTGGTCAACCTAAATCTGATATGGATTGGGTTTCAATTCTAAACTAATTATAGTTCATTTACATGTGCAGGATAACCAGACTTCAAGAAAACGTTTATTCAGAAATAGTGGTTGTTCGTGCAGAGTTTGAGAAGATGAATAATGGAAATGAGATGAAAGTTTTAGTGTCCCTCACAAACAAAATGGTAATCTCGAGTTCACTTTCGTAAAAATTTGTTGTTTGGTTAAAATGGAAGATTTTGGTTAAAAGATGTTTACAATTTTAGGGGGAGAAAATTTTCAAAACTCAAAATCCAAAATTTCTGTAAAATCGTAAAACATCATTTCAAATAGATAAAGTTTTTCAAGAAGCCAAAAACAATAGAAAATCTCAAAAATATCAAAAACATTGAAAACTGAAAATGAGATTATCGTTGCGAAAAAGAGAAAATGATAGTACATCAGTGGACTATCAGTGCATGCTAAAGATATGTAATGTTTAAAATGGTTAAACAACCTCACTAAAGATGTGTCAGTAGGCTCAGCCATACTAGTAGTTTTGCAAAAACGATACAAACTTAAATGAATAACCTAATTCTAGTGGGAAGCGCGATTGAAAGCATAGTACTTAGTTTTGTCCTTCGTGACTGTGTACCTACTCGGTAATCGCTAAATGCCTTAAAGCATAAAAACTGGTCAGTTTATGAACTTTCGCAACTTACGGAAAAAAAGTCACTATGATTGTGTGTTCATTTTCAAAAGATTTAAACTTGTTTTATTTCTTTATTTTGTTTAAGCATTGGACATCCTCTATGTATACGAAAGTATCGAACTGGATGTTAGTGCCTGGACGTTTTTGCTTTATTTTACTTGGTGTTTTGTTTAAATCTTGGATCACCTCTGCGTATATAAGAATATCGAACTGGTGGTTAAGATCTAAACACTTTCATGTTTTTTATTTCTTATTTTGTTTAAACATTGGACTTTCTCTGCGTATCGAAAGATCAAACTGATTGTTAATGTTTAAACATTCTGCTTTATTAATACATAAATCATGGTTGATGAAAGTTTAAAGGCATTACTTGAGTCAGTGTATTACATGATGAGGGGATATGCTGAGAATCGTGAGGTCCATAAGAACTTAATGCAAATTAATGTACCTGAACGTAACGGTAAGCAGTACGAAAGTTTTTAGATTGAGTTTAAGTGGATAAATAACATCGACAATCCATGTGAGTTGTTTAATCTGAGTGTTTCTTCAAGATCAACGGTGCAACTGATATGTCTCAGTATAACTGATATGATCCTCTAGCACGTTTTCTCACAAAAATATAAACTTTAAATATTTCATTTGAGTATTTTTACATTTATGCATTTTATATTCAAAATCCAAAACGATTTTCTTTCAAAATCTTCCATTGAGACCTAATAATGCTTAATGTGAGCCGGACCACTAAGACTGTTGAGAAACTGTTTGTGTGTGGAACGTGTGTGTATACTTAAGAATCAAATCTTGGAGATATGAAGTATAGTTCAAAGGTAAGATAGAAGCTTAAAGATATTTCCATAACTAATCAAAACTTAGCATTACAGATTTTTAAGCTATGTTCAAGGGGAGTCTGTGAATGCATATGTCCATAGCTGAGAAATCTTGACAGCAAGTTTTGAAGATGCTGGAAGATTTATCAAGACTGAAGATCAAGACTTCAGCAACATCCAAGGGGGAGACTGTTAATGCATATGTCTGTTGCCTACGTCTTGATGAAATAGGGCTAGAATGTGTTATATATGAAATTAGTTTGTAAAATAAGCTCATCCTTACGGATGTAGTACATTTGCACGGATGTAGCTCATCCGCACAGATGAGCAGGTTTGTCCACACGAAGGTAGTTTGTTCCTTGTCCGCACAAAGGTGTTTCACGTGTATAAATAGACGTGTGGACTGAGTTTTAGAGGATTCGGCGAACTGTGAGGCAAAGCGCAGTCGAAATTGTACCAGGACTGTGAATTATATAGAAATTGTGAAAAGTTGTGTTTCTACCTATTTCTTATAGATTCCGCACATCTGACTTAGGACTAGATATCTCCGTAAACATTAACGTCGATCCGCAAACGGACCTACATGTGCACACTTCAACAAGTGTATTTGTGTACATTACTATGTACTTTCGTATTTATATGTCTAAGTATACCATGTATATACTTTACTTGTATATTTTATTGTAGGTATTTATGTCATATTTATACGTATATGTTTACATGTACATTTCTTGTAATCTTTCAATTTCACTAAGTGTTTTAGTTTACGTATTTTATACGTATGAGTAAACTTATATACTTATATATTTCACTTAGTGATTATTTGTGTTATCCTTTCAGGAATTTAGGAGTGTTGAAAATATATATTTCCATATATTTTTAGAGTTTGTCGACGTAGTCATTAATATATATTTTCATGCCGAAAATGCCCAAGTGCCATCGGAAAGATATATACTCCTCGTCATCACGATATGATTGGTCGTTGTCGGTGACGATGTTTTTAATTTAGAGTTAAATGCCATTTTAGTCCCTGTGGTTTGAGTCATTTTGTCAGTTTAGTCCAAAAGTTTCATTTTTCACATGTGTGTCCAAAAAGGTTTCACCATTGCCATTTTAATCCACTGGGTTAACATCATTTTTTCTGTTAACGAGAAGACCAATCCGGTCATTTTATATGGCTGAATTATCCTTCTAGTTAACAGAATTACATATAAAATGACCGAATTAGCCTTCTAGTTAACAGAAAATATGGATGAAGTTAACCTAGTGGATTAAAATGGCAACAATGAAACCTTTTTGGACCCACAAGTGAAAAATGAAACCTTTGGACTAAACTGGCAAAATGACTCAAACCACAGGGACTAAAATAACATTTAATTCTTTAATTTATTACCAAACTTATGTTATATATTTAGTGTCGGTTTACTATATATATTATTTCTTCAATATATATATAGGGTAAGGTTCATTTGAGAACCATCTTTATTGTGAAAACCATGAGAACCAATGTGAACACACCAAAAAAACCTTAACAACCTAACCCCCCACCCCCCCCCAAAAAAAAAAAAAAAAAAAAAAAAAAAAAAAAAAAAACCTAACCCCCCCCCACCCAAGCTAAAATGCTAAAAACTAAACCCCCAAAAACCTTAAAAAATCTTAAAAACACACAAAATCTTTTTTTTTAAATATTGTTTAGCGAAAAAATCGCTATTTTAGTAGCAAAAAAATTTTTAAAAAAAATTAAAAAAAAACTTGGTAACGAAAATTAGCGATTTTTCGCTAAAAAATATTAAAAAAAAATTGTGTGTTTTTTTAGCTATTTTTAGGTATTTTTTGTTGTGTTCACATTGGTTCTCCCAATAAAGGGTGGTTCCTAACGGATCCTTCTCATATATATATATATATAGGAGAATGATCCGTTAGGAACCACCCTTTATTGCGAGAACCAATGTGAACAAAACCAAAAATACCTAAAAATAGCTAAAAACTCACACATTTTTTTTTTACATTTTTTATAAAAAAATCGCTACTTTTAGTAGCAAAAAAAAGTTTTTTTTTTTTGCTACTAAAAGTAGCGATTTTAATGTAAAAAATATTAAAAAAAAAATTGTGTGTTTTTTTTTTTATTTTTTTAGGTTTTTTGGGGGTTTAGTTTTTAGCATTTTAGCTTGGGGTGGGGGGGATTTAGGTTTTTTTTTTGGGGGAGGGGGGTGGGGGGGGGGGGGGGGGTTTAGGTTTTTTTTTTTGGGGGGGGGGGGTGGGGGGTTTAGGTTTTTGGGGTGGGGGGAGGTTAGGTTTTTTTAGCTATTTTAGGTTGTGTTCATATTGGTTATCGAGGTTCTCGCAATAAAGGTGGTTCTCGCATGAACCTTACCCCATATATATATATATATATATATATATATATATATATATATATATATATATATATATATATATATATATATATATATACACATATATAGGGTTGAGTTCATTTCAGAACTCTAAATAAATAAAGAACCTTCAGAACTCCTTATAAACAATCATTTTATATATAAGTTTTTGTATTTAGGAACTTTTTATTATCTATTATATGTATTTCTTTGATTACATACATGTTAAAAGTAGTTTACATATGTTTAATTGCCAAAATTATATATATGTGTCATAACTAATTGCATATATGTAAAAAACTAGTTTACATATGTGTAATTATAAAATTACATATAAAAAATGATAAAATTACTCTTAACATGTATGTAATCGTAAAAATACACATAATAAATGATAAATTTTTCCTAAACATAAAAATTTATAAATAAAAAGATTGTTTATTAGGAGTTCTGTGAGTTCTGTAAATATTTATGGTTCTAAAATGATCATGGCCCTATATACGGGGAAGGATCCACTAAAAAGTGGATTTTGCCTAAGTAGCCTACGAAGGATTGTGATGATGACATGTGGCACTCCTAATAAGTAGGAATGAAGGGCATTTTGGTCCTTATAAAAAGAAGTAGAAATGACATCTGACACCCTTTTTGTTTTTTAAAAATACAATAAAAAATCTAGTACAAAAAAAATCTAACACAAAAATATATAGCACAAAAAATGTAGTACAAAAAAATATAGTACAAAAAAATCTAGCACATAAAATCTAGTACAAAAAATATAGCACAAAAAAATGTAAAAAAAGTATAGCACAAAAAAAATCTAGTACAAAAAATATAGAACGAAAAAATTTAGCAAAAAAATTTAGTACAAAAAAATCCAGCACAAAAAATTTAAGACAAAAAAAATTCAGCACAAAAAATTTCGCACAAAAATATAGTACAAAAATCCAGCACAAAAAATGTTATACAACATAGAAATACAACACATTTTAGTGGGTTTTTTTAGTGTTCATATTTTATATAGCAATATGGTACTCAAATTAAAGATAAAAAGACGCTCGATTTTACGGTGAAACTTTTATGAAAAAATAATATCGTATAAAAAAGTTATGAACGTTTAAAAAATGGTGGTGGAATATGCATGTGCCTTGCATGTGGAGAGAGAAAGTCCATAAATAGGATTTTCCTAAGATACCCTTCCACTCCTCCTTTTTCCTACACTTTCATCTTAACCATTGATTTGAAAAATGAATGGTTAAGATTCTTTCTCATCCTACTTAGGCAAAATAAACTTTTTATTTGATCTTACCCCTATATATATATGAATTAGTTCGTCCGATGTCCGATTGGTCCATCGTCTCCATCCATGTTTAGGGATATAATATAAGTGCAATAATATATATATATATATATATATATATATAGGGGGCTGCTAGAATGAGAACCACCCCGAGTTGTAAGAATCGCGAGAACCACACTATCCGGGTCGCCGTTTACCACGATTTTTTTTTACAACTAGATGTGTAAATTATAAACACATCCGTAAAAAAAATTTAAACGCCCCCCCCCCCCCCGAGGGGGTAGCTTTTTACACCACAAGTTTGGTGTTTTTATTTTTTTTTTCTTTTTTCTTTTTTTTCACCAAACTTGTGGTGTAAAAAACTACCCCCTCGGGGGGGGGGGGGGGCGTTTAAATTTTTTTTTTACGGATGTGTTTATAATTTACACATCTAGTTGTAAAAAAAATCATGGTAAACGGCGACCCGGATGGTGTGGTTCTCGCGGTTCTTACAACTCGGGGTGGTTCTCATTCTAGCGGCTCCCTATATATATATATATATATATATATATATATATATATATATATATATATATATATATATATATATATATACACATCTCCATTTGTGTTAACATCTCAAGCATCAAATTTTTAGAATACGTGTATGCATGTATAAATATCCATACACATATTTAAACTTCGTTTAACATTCAAGTATTTGTTTTGTATTTGTATTTAGTTAGCAAATCCCTAACTTCTAATACATGCACATACATACACACAAGTATACATACACATTAGATGTTTTTTCTATGTATATAAGATAATTAAGATAATCACTTGTTAAATCATACTTTAAGCATGATTAGGATTTTAGAAAATTTCACCATAGTTTCCCCTATACTATGAGCGTTTTCCGCGTTTTTAAAACGTATTTTTAAACCCTTTTCAAACTTAAAACTCATCATCAACACAAATCAAGTTTCATTAGCAACTTTCTATGCTCATATCACATATGTATTTACACATTTCATAAACTTTTTTTATATATTTTAACAAATCACGAAAAATACCATTTCTTTTATGTTCATCTTTTATTTTCACAATTTTATATAACCCACTTTAGTTTGTATTTTCAAGATTAACCCTTCAAAATTATATATTTAGCTTCTTGTTAACTTTACCTTTTTCAAAAATCAATTTAAAGACTAGAGTTTAAGTTCATGAACTTTGAAGATGATGATCTTGTTAGATCTAAACATCTTTATGTTTAGATCATATTTTTAAGCATGTCATGCAAGATCAACAAGTATAAACAAGCTTGTTGGTGCAGATTCCGTGACAACAGGTTAATAGTTTGATTATTTAGTCTTTGGATATTTTGTAATGGGCTTAGCATATTGGTTAGTGAGTTATTTGTTGTAATGGTCTTGGAGAATCGCCTAGCCCAGTAGGAAGCCCAGTTCACAGACATGTGGTATATAAACTTGTTTTGTGATTAGGGTTTTAAGGTTCTTGGAATTTTAGAGAGAAAATGTAGAGAGAGAGAGAGGGATTTCAAATTTAGGGTTTAAAGCAAGATCATAGAGAGAGGTTGTGAGTCTTGAATTGATTGTAAAACTTCCAGTTTGGATAATCATTAGAAGACTGTTTAATTTGACTTCTGTTTCTACTATTTTATGTGCAAATCCGATCTAGAGGATTCCGCACTCTAGGTTAGATAGACAATTCTGTGAAAGATCCATAGGATTATGGGACCTACAATTGGTATCAGAGCATTAGGCTCTTGATTAGCTCGGTTTAGAATAGGCTGCTGCAGAAAACTAGGGTTTTGGAGATTTGTTGAAGAAATTTCGAAATTTTTAGAGTTTGTTCTTGGGATTTTCGAAAATTTTAGGGTTATTTGATCTTATTGCATATTTAGTTTTGTTGTTTTGAGCGTTTTGGTTGCAGGAAAGTTGAATATTTTGAAGAAAAACTTGAAGATTTGAAGAAAAACTTGAAGATTTGTTCTTTGTTGTGTTCTTCATATTTTTATCAAATTTTTGCTGATTTTGGTTGTTTGATTTCGAAGGAAAGTGTTAAATATTGGTTGCTTCTGAACTCCTCATACATTGTCTATTATGAGAATTTGGTGACCAATTTTGACTTTTGGTTTGCAGGTGCAATCAGCATGTCACACCCCGATATTTCCACATATTACCGGTGGGGAGTATCGTGACGTAGTTGATATCATCATGGTCAATCATACACAAAGTAGCACAGCGGAAGTCTTGGAATATAAAATATTATTACAAACTCAAATGTCTGAAAATATCAAAGTATTTATTATAGACTAGCCTGTAATATCAAATCCACAGGAGGATCATTACAGAATGTATAAAATGAAGCTTAGCAGACTTCGTGGCATCTTTAAGGATTTGCAAGATCCTCTTTTTCGACACCGAGCAACTCCCATCCTAATACGTTAGTTTTCACTAGTAAATACAATTAACCGACTCATTTGAAAAGAGTTTAGGAAAATTGATTTAAGTGCACATGGCACAAATCATTTAACTTGGGACAATCTTTAATAAAATCTTGTATACAGTTTTACATGTTTGTCATACATATGGGGCCGGTTTGGAAGCCGGTCGTGATTAACCGACTCACCACTTACAAAACCCACGAAGGAGTTGTCCCCAACTTGTGGGTTATTTATATTTAGAATTTTCATCTGTCAGGTGTATGCCTACACCCCGTGCATAGGTCGTGGCCATTTTCAAATGATATGAGCCGAGGATATCCAGGACACGGTCGAATTAACCCCCAATGTTCATGTTATCAAACAAAACAGATTAAAACGGGTTATGCAATTTATTATTCACAATCCAATTAAATGATTTCATACCCGACCAAGTGGTATTATTATAATACCATATCCCAAGCTCGCATAAGGGAAAATAAGTTAAAAGTATTTACCTGAGCTAATACTTGATTCACAGCATAATAACTCAGTCGTATCCAATCTATCTAAATGCAGGTAGCTTTTACCGGGTGGCTCTAGTCTGGAGTGATGGTAATATATAACCAATTCAGAATGCTAACGGTCTTATTTAAGTCGTAGACTTAGACCGGCTAGCTTAAAGTATCTAAAGCGGTACGATACGCTAGATTAAGCGATGACCGGAATAGAATGTTATTTAGACCCAACAAGTATGAGGACTTGTATAATATGGGTAAAATAAACACATTCTGGATTTTGAGATAAAAATGATAAGGTTAAACCCGTTTCGGCAAACTTACGTAAACTAGTTACATAAACCGATCCGAACGCGTAAACGCGTAACGGGCAACCAAATGAACCATATACAAGTCCCATATGTTATTATTCTTAGAATATGTTAATACATCAGTAGGATGTTAACATATATGCCTAAAAAGTATTTAAAACCAAATTAAGTCCCCTAGGGGCATTTTGGTCATTTTACCCTTTATAAAAGAGGTTTTAAAACAATCTGAGGTTCTGGTCTTCGGTAATCAGTAAAAATATTTATTTTATCACATTACATCAGTAAGATATCATACATATGTGAGGTTTACCATTTATTGTGACAACCCGTAACTTCGAGGTAAAAACGGTTTCTTTTATAGTGTGCAAACGTGTAGTCGAAACCAAATTCATATTGCATTGAACCAACCCGAACCGTTCAAACCAAAACACATGTCTCGCTTGTCGATTCAACCCACTCGTGAAACCCGAGGCCTAGAAGGTCCAAACCGTAATTTGTATATTACATATTATCATTACTAATTTATTACATAATTATATTAGTTGAGTGTTATAAAAAAAACAAAAAGAAAGAAAGAAAGAAAGTAAAATATGACGATAACGTACAACATGTAAATCAATTAAAACCCTCTAAACCCCCCCCCCCATGTGCGTACAATTAACATCAAATATATATATATTTGATGTTGTTGCCTTTCCTTGTGTGAATAATTCGGCCCAAAGCAACACCCTACAGCCCAATCGCATGAACCGCCAATCTAATATTATTTATGTGCACATATTATGCTATATCTATTATCCCATACTCAAATTTAACCCTACCTTCCCTCAAGAATACGCACGGCAGACGATACCCTCCTCTCTCCATTGAAGTCGCTCTCCATTAAAGTCGTCCGTTCTATCTCCTCAATTCGGGTTAGTAGGTTAACGATTCTTGAATAGTCTTCTATTATGTGATAATTGTGTTTCATGACTTGCATGCTAGGTTGTAACTGTTGTATATGAATCATTGGTATTGATTTGAGGATGATGTATGTAACATGATAATAACTAACTGTTGCCTTATGGGTATTCGATGTTATGCATACATGTAAGTTAATCAGTAAGGTCTTGATCATATGTATAAGTATTAAGGCCAGGTTAGTGTGTTGGGTAACGATCGGATGGTGTCTTATATGTGTAAAGAATGAACTCGGGTACTTGTATGTGATCGGCCGAGTTACGTTTCTGGTTTAGGATATCTTTCGTATAGTTATTAATCCTATTGGTATGATGATAATTAGGGGATCCGCATGAGTAGGATTGTGTTGTTTATGTGATCATAAGTCGAGATGGTCGGTTCCGTGATTGATAGTCATAATGCAATTTAATGGCACATTAGCTAACTCATACCTTCCTGTTGATACAATAGAAAAAGAAAATTATGTAACCTGTTAATACATGCCACATGTGGGTTCTTGATGCACTGTGTAACCTATTAATGAAAAATATGATTGTGGATTGTATTTGTTATTTAATGGGCCGGAGTTTATTGTATAAGAGCCGAGGTAACAATAATGAAAAAAAATACATGTTTGTGTTGATTGGGCCGCAATCCAAAGACTTCAGCGAATTGGATCAGGTTTGGCCCAGCTTGTTGGTAATGGACTGCTTGCACTGGACCGGGCCATCCTGGTGTGCGCCGGGCCGCACAACAGGCAGTGGTTCCTAGTTTTGGGCTCAGGCCCATCCGTGTCCAAAATGACTACATGTTAAGTCTGTTATGTGATGGTTTTGGTTTGTGCTAGTGGGCTGAAGATTTAAGTGTACGAAACCGGTTAACATTAATGGATTAGGGTTTGGTTTGATTACACTAGCAGATCATATGGAAGTCACTCAATTAGTTGGGCTAGTTGCGAGAGATATTGGGTTGGGAATTTTGTAATAGGCCAATTAACTGAAATAGGGATGGGTAATATTGTGCATTTGTGCTATCTCGGTTAGGTGATGATAACCGATTATTAATTGTGATGATAAGTTACTGTATATCTTGAGTAGTAAAGGTATTTTGTTAATTGTGTCGATTTATTAATTATATAATGATAAATTACTGTGTGGTGATATTATGTGCCAAACTTGTTCATTTCTTGCATAATAAGGATAGGTGATTCAGGTGTGTAAAATAACTAATTGGAATTGGAACCATACTAGGATTGGATTGATCGAATTGTGAACACCTACTTTATCTTACCGAGCAAACCAAGGTGAGTTCACACAGCCAAGGCATGGGTTCCCAGGGTGGGAATGGGTTGGATTATTTACTTGTACTTACCTAGCTTATGGAACTTAGTAATATGGTCCTCGGGTGAGGAAGGGTTATTGATAAGATACGACTAGACTAGTTATACCAAATTGAACTGATCTTCGCACACACGCCGGGGTTGGCCGTGATAATATGACTAATCTTCGCACACATGCCTAGGAAGGCCGCGAACTATACACTAAACTTCGCACACATGCCGGGTGGCCGCGATACAAATATACCTAGTCTATAATACTTGGGAAACTTTCCCCTAATCTTCGCATACATGCCTAGAGGGCCGCGATACCAACTAATATGATACATGACTTAACGAACGAACACAAGGCTTACTTTACTATTACTATTACTGAACTGTTTACTGTGAACTCGCTCAACTAGTTGTTGACTCTCTGCTGCATGCCTTGCAGGACCTTAGGTACTTATGGAGCTTGCACAAGGAGGAGCAGGTCGTTGTGGAGCATGGATCGTGGATGCCATGTTAAACGTTTAAACAATTGAACTTATGATTTACATTGGGTTTACATACTTATGCTTCCGCTACTCAAATTATGTTTTGTTGGTTTTGAACATCAATTATATTGAATTGGGTTTTACGAACTACTTTAATTATTATACACTATGTTCAATATGATTGATGGCTTGATCCTGGTCAGTCACGCTCCCAAGCGGAAGTACTCCGCGTGTGGATTTTGGGGGTGTGACAGATTGGTATCAGAGCCATTGGTTATAGAGAACTTGGTTTTAATATGGGGAAAACATTTTTATTAAAACCAGACTATAACCAGAACAGTGCTCTCAACGATCCACAACGACGCTTCGCTCCACGTGCAAGACTCGACATCCTAGGTAATAAGGTTTATGTTTATTGCCTACTTGCTAGAAATACATAGAACTTTGCTCGTAGTATGCTTAGATTACATTGCCTGCTATTCACTATTGCATGAGAACACCTATGTGCTTACACTCTTCTGTCATCGCACTACTCGCGAACCATTCTCACTTGCTTTACTTGTACTATGAAGATCATGTCTGGACGTGTGAACATGACTCAAGCCCAGTTGACGGCTCTCATCGCTGAACAAGTAGCTGCCGCACTTGCAGCTGCACAAGCAGGTAGTATACCCTGCGGATGGGATACACATTAGGATCTTTGAATCCTACATTCCTAAATCAACCTTTGTATTTAATATTGTCCTATTCTATGCACAATAGGTCAAAACGCACCGCAACCTGTCTGCACATTCAAGAACTTCATGGACTGTCGTCCAAGCACCTTCAGTGGCACCGAGGGGGCAGTGGGACTCCTCCATTGGTTTGAGAAGCTAGAGTCAGTATTTGAAATGTGTGAATGCCCTGAGGCTCGCAGGGTCAAGTACGCCACTGGCACGTTGGAAGGAATTGCGCTAACCTGGTGGAACGCGCAAGTTCAGATCCTAGGGTTGGCAGCTACTAACGCCACACCTTGGGAAGATTTCAAAGAACTGATCAAACGAGAATACTGCACGCGTGATGACATCCACAAGTTGGAGGTGGAACTGTATCATCTGAAAATGGCAGGGTCAGAAATCGAAGCATACACTAAACGGTCAAACGAGCTGGCCATCTTGTGTCCAACTATGGTGGACCCTCCAGTTAAGCGCATTGAGTTGTATCTCAAGGGGCTTGCGCCAGAGATTCAGAGCCACGTGACATCGGCTAACCTTAAAAACATCCAAGACATTCAGCGTCTTGCTCATCGACTCACCGATCAAGTAGTGGAACAGAACAAGCTGCCAAAACGCATCAGTGCTACCACTACTGCTGTTACTACTTCTGCTACTCCCAATGACAACAAGAGAAAATGGGAGGGGGATTCCAGCAAGGGATCAGTTCCTGTTCAGTCTCAAGCACAGCAGCGCAAGACTAATGACTACCAGAGTCCGAGTCAGCAATCATCAGGTAGTCAGGGGCATGGTGGATATCGGGGAATTCACCCACTGTGTAACAGGTGCAACAGACATCACAGTGGTCAGTGTCGCAAGGGCCGCTGTCAAAGATGTCTCAAGATGGGTCATGAGGCCAAAGATTGTAGAAGCTCACGGCCAGCAAATCAGAACCAGCAACCGCAACCACCAGCTCCACAAAACCAGCAGCAGCAGCAACAGCGAGGCAACAGGGGATGCTTTCAGTGTGGTGCTGAAGACCATTTCAAAAGAGACTGCCCCCAGCTGAATCAGAATCATAACAACAATACTCAAGGCAATGGAAACAACAATGGGGGTAACAACGACGGCAATGGTGCTAGGGGACGTGTCTTCGTGATCGGTCAGGGTGAGTTCCTACTTGACGACTTTTTTGTTACTGTTTTATTTGATTTGGGTTCCGGTACTAGTTTCGTGTTTTTAAAAGTTAGTCAAATGCTTAATCGCACCCTAACACTTTTGAACACCAAGCACATAGTAGGACTAGCAAGCAGTAAAAGTCTAGAGGCCACACATAGTTTAGGGTTCCAATCTTGTTCTTCCTGATCAGACCTTTTCTATCAACCTCATTCCTATCGTTCTGCGGAATTTCGGGACGAAATTCCAAATCAACAGGGGGATGATGTGACACCCCAGGAAAACCAGGAAAACAACGCAACTTAACTAGCTTCCTCAGTGACTACGTGCTAAATTTCGGGACGAAATTTCTTTCAAGTTGGGGATGATGTGACAACACGTAACTTCGAGGTAAAAACGGTTTCTTTTAAAGTGTGCAAACGTGTAGTCGAAACCAAATTCATATTGCATTGAACCAACCCGAACCGTTCAAACCAAAACACATGTCTCGCTTGTCGATTCAACCCACTCGTGAAACCCGAGGCCTAGAAGGTCCAAACCGTAATTTGTATATTACATATTATCATTACTAATTTATTATATAATTATATTAGTTGAGTGTTATAAAAAAACAAAGAGAAAGAAAGAAAGAAAGTAAAATATGACGATAACGTACAACATGTAAATCAATTAAAACCCTCTAAACCCCCCCCCCCATGTGCGTACAATTAACATCAAATATATATTTGATGTTGCTGCCTTTCCTTGTGTGAATAATTCGGCCCAAAGCAACACCCTACAGCCCAATCGCATGAACCGCCAATCTAATATTATTTATGTGCACATATTATGCTATATCTATTATCCCATACTCAAATTTAACCCTACCTTCCCTCAAGAATACGCACGGCAGACGATACCCTCCTCTCTCCATTAAAGTCGCTCTCCATTAAAGTCGTCCGTTCTATCTCCTCAATTCGGGTTAGTAGGTTAATGATTCTTGAATAGTCTTCTATTATGTGATAATTGTGTTTCATGACTTGCATGCTAGGTTGTAACTGTTGTATATGAATCATTGGTATTGATTTGAGGATGATGTATGTAACATGATAATAACTAACTGTTGTCTTATGGGTGTTCGATGTTATGCGTACATGTGAGTTAATTAGTAAGGTCTTGATCATATGTATAAGTATTAAGGCCAGGTTAGTGTGTTGGGTAACGATCGGATGGTGTCTTATATGTGTAAAGAATGAACTCGGGTACTTGTATGTGATCGGCCGAGTTACGTTTCTGGTTTAGAATATCTTTCGTATAGTTATTAATCCTATTGGTATGATGATAATTAGGGGATCCGCATGAGTAGGATTGTGTTGTTTATATGATCATAAGTCGAGATGGTCGGTTCCGTGATTGATAGTCATAATGCAATTTAATGGCACATTAGCTAACTCATACCTTCCTGTTGATACAATAGAAAAAGAAAATTATGTAACCTGTTAATACATGCCACATGTGGGTTCTTGATGCACTGTGTAACCTATTAATGAAAAATATGATTGTGGATTGTATTTGTTGTTTAATGGGCCGGAGTTTATTGTATAAGAGCCGAGGTAACAATAATGAAAAAAAATACATGTTTGTGTTGATTGGGCCGCAGTCCAAAGACTTCAGCGAATTGGATCAGGCTTGGCCCAGCTTGTTGGTAATGGACTGCTTGCACTGGACCGGGCCATCCTGGTGTGCGCCGGGCCGCACAACAGGCAGTGGTTCCTAGTTTTGGGCTCAGGCCCATCCGTGTCCAAAATGACTACATGTTAAGTCTGTTATGTGATGGTTTTGGTTTGTGCTAGTGGGCTGAAGATTTAAGTGTACGAAACCGGTTAACATTAATGGATTAGGGTTTGGTTTGATTACACTAGCAGATCATATGGAAGTCACTCAATTAGTTGGGCTAGTTGCGGGAGATATTGGGTTGGGAATTTTGTAATAGGCCAATTAAATGAAATAGGGATGGGTAATATTGTGCATTTGTGCTATGTCGGTTAGGTGATGATAACCGATTATTAATTGTGATGATAAGTTACTGTATATCTTGAGTAGTAAAGGTATTTTGTTAATTGTGTCGATTTATTAATTATATAATGATAAATTACTGTGTGGTGATATTATGTGCCAAACTTGTTCATTTCTTGCATAATAAGGATAGGTGATTAAGGTGTGTAAAATAACTAATTGGAATTGGAACCATACTAGGATTGGATTGATCGAATTGTGAACACCTACTTTATCTTACCGAACAGCCAAGGCATGGGTTCCCAGGGTGGGAATGGGTTGAATTATTTACTTGTACTTACCTAGCTTATGGAACTTAGTAATATGGTCCTCAGGTGAGGAAGGGTTATTGATAAGATAAGACTAGACTAGTTATACCAAATTGAACTGATCTTCGCACACACGCCGGGGTTGGCCGCGATAATATGACTAATCTTCACACACATGCCTAGGAAGGCCGCGAACTATACACTAAACTTCGCACACATGCCGGGTGGCCGCGATACAAATATACCTAGTCTATAATACTTGGGAAACTTTCCCCTAATCTTCGCATACATGCCTAGAGGGCCGCGATACCAACTAATACGATACATGACTTAACGAACGAACACAAGGCTTACTTTACTATTACTATTACTGAACTGTTTACTGTGAACTCGCTCAACTAGTTGTTGACTCTCTACTGCATGCCTTGCAGGACCTTAGGTACTTATGGAGCTTGCACAAGGAGGAGCAGGTCGTTGTGGAGCATGGATCGTGGATGCCATGTTAAACGTTTAAACAATTGAACTTATGATTTACATTGGGTTTACATACTTATGCTTCCGCTACTCAAATTATGTTTTGTTGGTTTTGAACATCAATTGTATTGAATTGGGTTTTACGAACTACTTTAATTATTATACACTATGTTCAATATGATTGATGGCTTGATCCTGGTCAGTCACGCTCCCAAGTGGTAGTACTCCGCGTGTGGATTTTGGGGGTGTGACATTTATGGCCAAACTATGCCCCGAAAGGGTATTTTGGTCATTTCACATATGCTTTTACGGACATTTTGGAAGTCTGAGTTCACGACTTATACCTACTATAATAATATTAATATTTGTTTAAAAATTCAGTAGGTAACATGTCTTAGGTGTTAATTATGGTTTTAAACCATACTATGTACCTAAATAGCGTAAAAATCGCTAATTGACGATAATTAAGGAGAATTATGGAAATCTGAGATTTTGATCAATTTTGAATGTTTAAAATAATTTATTTAATGGATGAAATCAGTAGGAATATTTTTGACATTCAAATCATTTGTTAATCTCATTTTATGCATGAAAAGGGCATTATCATCATTTACCGAATTACATAAGAACTCCATGATACGATCAGATTATAATCTGATCAAAAATTCAAAAAATCCCTAAAAATAATATCTTAACAGTAGGTAATGAGTTTTGGGTCAAAATCCAAGTTTAAACACGCCTTATGCAAGATATCGCAATTTAATTAATAAAAAGCTTCTACTTACGATATCGTGCATAACTCCTATTTTAGACCAAGAACTGATGTGAAATTTTCTGGACATACTTATATATCAGTAACAAAGGTTTTTGTCCTCTCACATTTCTAAAAATCTCATTCATGTGTTAAAAGGGCAAAATGGGCATTTAGCATAATAACGGAAACTAGCATATTATTCAAACTACTAAGGATCAGGTAATATAACTTTAGGGGGTTATACTACAACATAATACGGTCCTAATGGAAGCTTAAAACATAAAGGATTTAAGCTAGATTGGGTCAGAACTGAAAGTCAAAGCAAAACTCAAGCTTTTGCGACTTTCGGTTGCGAACCGACCCTAAACTCATAATTATCAGGTTGAACATGCTTAGACATGTTTTAATAATAATTACCAAGTTGTTAGAGTGTTAAAATATAATATATAACCTCTGCATCATTTGTTTTAATTATTATTCACAAATCTGCCAAGTTTGACTTTTTATCTAATTGGTTTGACCCGACAATTAACTAGGCAAACGAACGAATTAGGAGGTGCCCTTTTAAGGGTTAATCACCTACCTAACAATGGTCTTATACCCATATTCATTTCGATCAGTGGTTGGACCATGTGAGTTTAAACCGAAAGTCAAAGTTAATTTACGATAACTTGACTTTTCGGTTGTTAAAACATAGAACTGAACTAATGAGAGGGCTAAGACACTTACAAAGGGTCCTAGCTATCTTTTCTACAAGAAAATAAGTTCCATTCAGCTTGGAAGCTCCAGATTTGGAAGATAAGAAGATAGAATGAGAGGTGTGGAGAAAAAATAGGTGACTATGCTTCCTATTTATAGTTTTTGGGTGTTGATTGGATCAAGACATGTGTATAGAGGGTCAACCAGATCATTACACTTGTTATAATAGCTGTTATAACTGTCTTGGTGTCCAAGGATTCGAATATAATTGGTTTAGAAGTGAAAGGAGTGGTCACCAAGCAAGAAAAATAAAAAAAAAATAAAATGGTTGCAGATACGGGGCTCTCGCGGCCCGCGTCCGCTCACAGCCCTTCTTACGCGGCCCGCGAGCTAATCAAAGCTGGGCAAAAGTTTGGCAGTTCGGTGATTTTGGTCCCTGTGCTTTCTATACTTATCAAACAGCATGATATGTTGCTGTTAGCCCACGAAATAGGCAGCCCAATGGGCTCATGACCCTTTATTTGGCCCAATTCAGTCCAAGCATATTTCAGGTTTATACAAAATCAGTCCCTGGACAACTTTAGTTACTTATGAACATCCAAAATTGACATTTTAGGAACATAACTTTCAATCTCGCGTGTTTCTTCATTGTAAGGTGTACAAGATGTTCGTGGCCAACCTTCGGCACACACGGGAGTTTGGCTGAGCATTTCGAAGCTCTCGGTTCATTCGAAAGGCCTCTTAAAGGCGTAATTTCACATATTGACGCATTTAGTCCTTTTAACGCATAAAGTTGCGTGTAATTTCATTTATCGATATTAAAGCCTTCCATGGCCCATACGAGGCATTCTCGAGCGTATGCTCAAATATTATGACTCTCCAGATCGCATAAAAGGTCACTCAAAGGTGTATTTTCTGACGTTGACGCTTTTGGTCCCTTAAATGCATAAACATGCGCATATCGTCATTTATTAGCATCAAAGCCCTATGTAGCTCATGTTAAGCATTCTCGAGAGTATGGAAATACATCAAAATGCTTCGGGTTTGTTAAAAGGTCATTCAGAGGTGTAACTAAACATGTTGACGCTTTTAACCCCTCAAACTTACAAACTTGCACGCAACTTCACTTATTGGCATAAAAGCCTTGCATAGCCAATATTAGGCATTCCCGAGAATATGACGAAACATAATGAAGCTCTCGGTTTGTTAAAAGGTCACTCAGAGGTAAGAATTAACATGATGACACTTTTAACCCTTTGACGCGCAAACTTTCACATATTTACACAAGCAGCTCCTCTCGTCCAACAAGTGGCTCATTTGAGAATACGGACACCGTATAAGGTCACTCAGAGGCCTAGTTTAGGCATGTAGACACTTTCAGCCCTTTTTAAAATCAAGGTTTTTGATTTTGACGAAATTAGTCCCTCTTAGTCAAAGTTTGACTTTAGTAGGGTTCGTTACACGTGTCAACACGTCGTTGGACACGATTTTACGAGGTGTTACATCCTCACCCCCTTAAAAGAAATCTCGACCCCGAGATTTGCTCAAAAAGATGGATGTAATTTCTGTCGTATAATGGACTTTAACTTCCGCAGTATATTGGGGACCTCTACGGTATCCCAATTGATCTATTCAATAAGTACATGCTTCTTTTCATAGCTTCTAAACCTGTCGATCCTTGATTGATATAGGTCCTTCAATAAACCTCAGGCTTTTATCAATCTATGTGTTCTTATAAGACATTGCTAGCAATTTATCAGCTAGACATATCTTTAAGTTCAAGGTGTGGAACGCATTGTGAATTCCACTAAGCTCCTTAGGCGAGTTTAGCTTATAAGCTATACTACCGACACATTCGATGATCTCGAATGATTTTATATATCCAGGGCTTAACTTGTCCTATATACCGAAACGTATCGTACTCTTTCATATTGATATTTTCAATAGAGTCTTGTTCCCTATTTGGAATTTTAAGAGACCTGCACCTTTCTTTCGCATTGCTCTATTGCCGATTACTAGCAGTTTTCAGACGATTACTGAATCATAATATCCTATCCGTCATATTTTAGGATAGTCTCAGATTCAGATAATTGGGATTTTCCAAACTCTTGCCCAACAAACGGGCGTTGTCTATTTTTCTCGAACAAGGTCTCCAAAGGAGCAGCCTTGATGCTTATATAATGCTATTGGTTATAGAAGAACTTATTCAGGGTGGGATAGTTATTCCAACTACTACCCGAATCAATCTTAAGGAATTAACTACCCTCATGGTTAGTCGAACCAATCGACGATCCTGGGCAGCTGATAACGATCCTCAATCGTTTCCCATCTAGGTTGCAGTAATCAGCGCACAAGCGTATTACATCGTGCTTTCCTTTATCAACATTATTCAGAGCTCCTAAGACGATGAGCTAGGTTGCACAAGCCTTTCTTTAGAAACTCATCTGGTTAACTCTTAGTTCTTCCATTTTCGTTGATGCTAACCGATATAGAGCTTCTGTAATAGATACAGTTCTTAATAGGATGTCAATCCTAGTTTCATTTTGCCTCTCAGGGGGTAAAACAAGGTAGTTCTACTGAGAAGAAATCGAGTCATCCAATTATGATAGAGGTAGCTTCAATATCCGACCTTGGTCCACTTACCGTCGCTTGTGTCATGCAAATGACACATCTGCTTTACGAGTGCACGGATGCCTTAAGTAGAGACGCCTACTTAGGCATTTCTATTATGGATATCTTCTTTGAATACCACTAGCTGACTTTAGTACAATATGACCATTGGTATATCTTAGTGGTTCCATGCATTAAACCTCCATACTGATCAGGCATGGAAGCAATCTATGGGACACACTAGGTTACACCAATCCTCATATGGTGCTTTTATCAAACATAGTTGGCACTCGCAGTTGATAAAATTAATGAGGAAAAATAATTAAAATAACATATATATTGTCGTACTCTATTCAAAGAAAGAGTACTCTTAGATTTTTCAGAAAGATTCATCGCCAATAATAGAAGAATCGGTCTCTCAGGTTTCTTTGGTAGGTTCTACCTGACTTAGAATTTGGAGTTCTTATGAATATCATCAAAATTTTGCTAAGCTTATGGTCTATGAAAGACTTGTTATTGCCTGTATTAAAAACATGATACTTAGCAGAAACTATCATTGTCAAATGATAAGAAATGTACTGGATGATATCATGTATTGTCTCTTGGCATTCATCAGGTGAGTTCAGGCATTTCTTTTCTTACCCTTTCCAGACTTAGCTGCACCTTCTTTGGCAGCTTTATGGCATCTAGTTCTAATGTGGCCTTTCTCACCACAGCCGTAACAGACTGCATTCTTTATGTTCCTACATTCATGGGACTGATGACCAGTTTCTTTGCAAAGGCCACACTGCTTTGTCTTTATCCTATTCGACACTGTCCCCAGTGTCTTTTATAGCAATTCTTACATACAGGCTTCTTACTGAACTTATGATGGTTCTTATTAAGCTCTTAATTTACTCTTTTTCTTCAATTTCTGGGAGTTATCCTCCTCCCTTGGTTCATCCTTCACATTTGAAGTGTGAACAAAGCTCTTTTCATGAGAAATTGATTGAGGTTTTAAATAAAATTTAGAGCGAGAAACATTCGGCTCTTTAAACTATTTCAAGACCTTTTTCCATGGCCTTTCCAACTGTTGCGTCAACCACAGCTTCGAGATTAACTCCATTAATATTGAGATTTACGTTTGTAGCATTATTAGCTTTTGTTGCTTTAATAGTATCGCGACTGTTGTCCACCTCATCCGACTTTGCCATACTCGAATCTTGGTACTAACCACCAAATTAAACAAATGTTAGTCATCATCCCGATGACCTGACATAGATCAGCCACGGCATCCATAAACCGTATAGGCTATTATTTTCCAAACATTCCTAATGAATGTTATTTGAATGTATATCCATTACATTTAGCCTAGGTCACAAAAGGACCATTAATGGCACTTAAGGTTTGGAGCGAGTCCATTACCTGTTTAACAGGGGATCATAATGTCACAACTATCTTTGTCACAAGGACGATTATGAATAGCTCGAAGGCTAGCCTTACATGACTTTTATTATATATATATATATATACATATGGCATAGAAGCCCGTCGCGAGGGACGTAGAAAGATATGGCATAAAGCCTAGTCATGAAGGACATAAATGATTTTACGGCACGAAGGCCTCGTCGCAAAGGACATTTAGATATGGCACTAAGGCCTGTCACGGAGGACATTTATCATTTCCGGCGCAAAAGGCCTGTTACTAGGAATGTTAACATTTAATATGTTAACTTGTCACGAATGACAATTTATAGCACATTGGCTTGTCATGAATGACTTTAAATCATAACTCATTAATTTGTCACCAAGGACATTAATTTATAAGCCGCAATCTCATTGGATTAAGGGCTTCAAGGTTTGAACGTAGTTCTTCACCCTTGGACAGGGAGTCACAGACTACAACTGTCATTATCTTGAAAGACGATTCATTTGGCACAAAGGTAAAACCAATCGACATTACTAATGGATGTTCATATATCATCATCGTATTTGATGATATTAGTCATGATCACACTGATTATATAGACTATTAGGGTTGGGTATAATCCACCACTTTGAACAGAGAATCATAAAGACCACCACTAACTTTGTCTTATTGACAATAGAATAAAGTGTAGCCCGTAGGCATTTCATCACTAGGGATGTTAATATTATGATCATCATACTGATGACACTAGTTAGAATCGCAATGATCATATAGACTATGGGATTTGAGCATAGCTCACCCCCTTGGGCAAAGAATCACAAAGGATTACAATTGCCTTGCCTCAATTGGATAATATAATATAGCCCTTAGGCAAAACATCATTAAGGATGTTAGATTTAATCATCGTACTGATGATTTTAGTCATGATCGCATTGATCGTATAGACTATTAGGCTTGAGCACAGCTCACTACCTTGAACAGGGGATCGTAAAGATCACAATGTCTTTGTCACAATGGACAATATAATATGGCCCGTAGGCGAAACATCACTAATGGATGTTTACAATAGGTTCATCATATTAGATGATATAAGTATGATTGCATTAATCATATTGACTATTTGGCTTGAGCATAGCTCACCACCTTAGACAAGGAATCATAAAGATCACAATGTCAATGTCTCAAATGGACAATATATTATAGCCCGTAGGCAAAACATCACTAAAGGATGTTAAATAACATGATCATCGCATTAGATGATATTAGTTATGATCGCATTGATCATATAGACTATTATGTTGGGACATAGTCCAACATTTTTAGACAGGGAGTCGTAGACCACAACTGTCATTGTCTTTATTAGACAACAAGTATAGTCTGTAGACACTTCACCACTAATGGATGTTTATGGTATGATCATCACATTGATGATACTTGCCATGATCTACTCTGATTATATAGGCTTTAAGGCTTGGACGTAATCCAATACCTTGACAACTGGTGTGGTTTCTCACGCCACACTGCCAGGAGTGTTAACATGTTCTCAGATGTTAACAAAGATTAATTATCTTAAGAGGGTTTTACCATTATAGCTATGTTCATAGACATATAGGCTAGGTTATACCATTAAGAAGATCTTTTTGAAAATTTTCGGCTGATCGATAAAGTTCGAGTAAAATTCAGAACTATCGTTGGATAAAGGACGAAATGAATACCTACACAAAATTTTCAAAACTTTCCTAAATTATTAGGAATTTACAATAGTGCCTTAGTCAGGACTTTAGTAATATATTTGTCCATAGAGGACTAAGAGGAAAAATATAAGTCCGTATAAGGACTATAAAGTATTATAAGTCCATATAGGGGTTATAATGAAATATCATGTCCTCAAGGGACTATTTCAAAATAACGTATCCCCAAAGGGATTTTAATGGAATAACATGTCCATAAAAGGACTATATTGGTACAGCGTGCACTCAAAAGGGCTTTGCCGTACAGATGTCCTCACAAGGACTTAAAGCAGCTTTAGTCCGTGCAGGGACTAAAAGGAAATATGAGTCCGTAAAGGGACTATAAGATATGTCCGCATAGGGATTATTATGATATAACATGTCCATGAAGGGACGTTAATAAACAATTGTCCTCGTAGGGACTTTATGTCAAAAGACACGTCCTCATTGGGACTTATTAATGAAACAATATGTCCTTGAAAGGACTATAATGAATTATTATGTCCGCCAGGGGACCTTGATAAAATAATATGTCTACGAAAAGACTTTTAATGAAATACTATGCCCATGAAAGGACTACGATGAAATATAATGTCCATGAGAGGACTATATTGAAATATCAAGTCCACGAAAGGACTATTTTAAAATAGTGTATCCACAAAAAGGGATTTTAATAAAATCACACGTCCGTGAAAGGATTATGTTGAAATAGTATGCCCACCGAGGGACTTTATTGGAAGATAATGTCCACAAGGGACTATATTGAAATTTAATGTCCATGAAAGGACAAAGTAGCAAATGCCCATATAGGGTCTTAAGTCGAAAAGGTATGTCCACACAGGGACTAAATAGAAGGGGTAGGTCCTTATAAGGACTTAAAAGACAAAGAATATTATGAAAGAAGGATCTTCTAACATCTTCCTTGCTTCATTTCGATTGTTTCTCTTCTTTGTTTACCATATATGGTATGGACGCTAAAGACCTCAGTGAATAAGATAAATATTCCAATCAGGATCCGTTATAAAAGTAGAATTCAAGGATTCAATGGTTAAGGAATGATATGGATCATGGATTGGGTTTTGACTGATATAATCTAAGTCTGGGATTCCAAAACTTGGAGGTAAGAATAAGGGTCATCAGCATTCACTAGCATTATTTTCAAAATGGGAGCCTTAGGGACCACCTGGTATGGACTCCACTGGCACAGACTTTTAAAATTTGAGTCTTAGGGACCTCCGGTATGGACTCTGTAGTCTGATTGCAATTCAATAGATTTGGTTTTAGGAATGAGTCCTTAAAGGTCTTTCCTCCAAACTAGTCGCACGCTTATTCTAGCCGTATTGGAAGCTTGGCATTCCTTGACTTCGGATGAGGAGAATTTCCATTAACGGCTTCCTTGCTTAGCGACATATTCAAAATACATAAAATCGAAAACAATGTTTACTTAATAGGGATGAGAGCATTCCTATGTTAAGTCTAGACTCAAATGGTCTTAGGAATATGCTACTGTGTCATTGAGATTAAACACAAAAGACTAGTGTTTAATTCACTCAATGTTGGCTCTGATACCAACCTGTCACACCCTGATATTTCCACATATTACCGGTAGGCCCGGTGTGGAGTATCGTGACGTAGTTGATATCATCATGGTCAATCATACACAGAATAGCACAGCGGAAGTCTTGGAATATAAAATATTATTACAAACTCAAATGTCTGAAAATATCAAAGTATTTCTTATAGACGAGCCTGTAATATCAAATCCACAGGAGGATCATTACAGAATGTATAAAATGAAGCTTAGCAGACTTTATGGCATCTTTAAGGATTTGCAAGATCCTCTTTTTAGACACCGAGCAACTCTCAGCCTATTACGAGTAGTACCTGCCACTTAGTCTTTTGAAAATACGTCAGTTTTCACTGGTAAATACAATTAACCGAATCATTTGAAAAGAGTTTAGGAAAATTGATTTAAGTGCACATGGCACAAATCATTTATAACTTGGGACAATCTTTAATAAAATCTTGTATACAGTTTTACATGTTTGTCATACATATGAGGCCGGTTTGGAAGCCGGTCGTGATTAACCGACTCACCACTTACAAAACCCACGAAGGAGTTATCCCCAACTTGTGGGTTATTTATATTTAGCATTTGCATCTGTCAGGTGTATGCCTACACCCCGTGCATAGGTCGTGGCCATTTTCAAATGAAATGAGCCGAGGATATCCAGGACACGGTCGAATTAACCCCCAATGTTCATGTTATCAAACAAAACAGATTAAAACGGGTTATGCAATTTATTAATCACAATCCGATTAAATGATTTCATACCCGACCAAGTGGTATTATTATAATACCATATCCCAAGCCCGCATAAGGGAAAATAAGTTAAAAGTATTTACCTGAGCTAATACTTGATTCACAGCATAATAACTCAGTCGTATCCAATCTATCTAAATGCAAGTAGCTTTTACCGGGTGGCTCTAGTCTGGAGTGATGGTAATATATAACCAATTTAGAATGCTAACGGTCTCATTTAAGTCGTAGACTTAGACCGACTAGCTTAAAGTATCTAAAGCAGTACGATACGCTAGATTAAGCGATGAACGGAATAGAATGTTATTTAGACCCAACAAGTACAAGGACTTGTATAATATGGGTAAACTAAACACATTCTGGATTTTGATATAAAAATGATAAGGTTAAACTCGTTTCGGCAAACTTACGTAAACTAGTTACATAAACCGATCCGAACGCGTAAACGCGTAACGGGCAACCAAATGAACCATATACAAGTCCCATATGTTATTATGCTTAGAATATGTTAATACATCAGTAGGATGTTAACATATCTGCCCAAAAAGTATTTAAAACCAAATTAAGTCCCGTAGGGGCATTTTGGTCATTTTACCCTTTATAAAAGAGGTTTTAAAACAATCTGAGGTTCTGGTCTTCGGTAATCAGTAAAAATATTTACTTTATCACATTACATCAGTAAGATATCATACATATGTGAGGTTTACCATTTATGGCCAAACTATGCCCCGAAAGGGTATTTTGGTCATTTCACATATGCTTTTACGGACATTTTTGGAAGTCTGAGTTCACGACTTATGTCTACTGTAATAATACTAAAATTTGTTTAAAAATTCAGTAGGTAACAAGTCTTAGGAGTTAATTATGGTTTAAAACCGTACTATGTACCTAAATAGCGTAAAAATCGTTAATTGACGATAATTAAGGAGTTTTATGGAAATCTGAGATTTTGATCAATTTTGAATGTTCAAAATAATTTATTTAATGTATGAAATCAGTAGGAAAATTTTTGGCATTCAAATCATTTGTTAATCTCATTTTACGCATGAAAAGGGCATTATCGTCATTTACCGAATTACATAAGAACTCCATGATACGATCAGATTATAATTATAATCTGATAAAAAATTCCAAAAATCCCTAAAAATAATATCTTAACAGTCGGTAATGAGTTTTGGGTCAATATCCAAGTTTAAACATGCCTTATGCAAGATATCGCAATTTAATTAATAAAAAGCTTCTATTTACGATATCGAGCATAACTCCTGTTTGAGACCAAGAACTGATGTGAAATTTTCGGGACATACTTATATATCAGTAACAAAGGTTTTTGTCCTCTCACATTTCTAAAAATCTCATTCATGTGTTAAAAGGGCAAAATGGGCATTTAGCATAATAACGGAAACTAGCATATTATTCAAACTACTAAGGATCAGGTAATATAACTTTAGGGGGTTATACTACAACATAATACGGTCCTAATGGAAGCTTACAACATAAAGGATTTAAGCTAGATTGGGTCAGAACTGAAAGTCAAAGCAAAACTCAAGCTTTTGCGACTTTCGGTTGCGAACCGACCCTAAACTCATAATTATCGGGTTGAACATGCTTAGACATGTTTTAATAATAATTACCAAGTTGTTAGAGTGTTAAAATATAATTTACAACCTCTGCATCATTAGTTTTAATTATTATTCACAAATCTGCCAAGTTTGACTTTTTATCTAATTGGTTTGACCCGACAATTAACTAGGCAAACGAACGAATTAGGAGGTGCCCTTTAAAGGGTTAATCACCTACCTAACAATGGTCTTATACCCATATTCATTTCGATCAGTGGCTGGACCATGTGAGTTTAAACCGAAAGTCAAAGTTAATTTACGATAACTTGACTTTTCGGTTGTTAAAACATAGAACTGAACTAATGAGAGGGCTAAGACACTTACAAGGGGTCCTAGCTATCTTTTCTACAAGAAAATAAGTTCCATTCAGCTTGGAAGCTCCAGATTTGGAAGATAAGAAGATAGAATGAGAGGTGTGGAGAAAAATGGGTGAATACGCTTCCTATTTATAGTTTTTGGGTGTTGATTGGATCAAGACATGTGTATAGAGAGTCAACCAGATCATTACACTTGTTATAACAGCTGTTATAACTGTCTTGGTGTCCAAGGATTCGAATATAATTGGTTTAGAAGTGAAAGGAGTGGTCATCAAGCAAGAAAAATAAAAAAAATAAAATGGCTGCAGATACGAGGCTCTCGCGGCCCGTGTCCGCTCACAACCCTTCTTACGCGGCCCGCGAGCTAATCAAAGCTGGGCAAAAGTTTGGCAGTTCAGCGATTTTGGTCCCTGTGCTTTCTATACTTATCAAACAGCATGATATGTTGCTATTAGCCCACGAAATAGGCAGCCCAATGGGCTCATGACCCGTTATTAGGCCCAATTCAGTCCAAGCATGTTTCAGGTTTATACAAAATCAGTCCCTGAACAACTTTAGTTACTTATGAACTTCCAAAATTGACATTTTAGGCACATAACTTTCAATCTCGCGTGTTTCTTCATTGTAAGGTGTACAAGATGTTCATGGCCAACCTTCGGCACACCTGGGAGTTTGACTGAGCATTGCGAAGCTCTCGGTTCATTCGAAAGGCCTCTTAAAGGCGTAATTTCACATATTGACGCATTTAGTCCTTCTAACGCATAAAGTTGCGTGTAATTTCATTTATCGATATTAAAGCCTTCCATGGCCCATACGAGGCATTCCCGAGCGTATGCTCAAATATTATGACGCTCCAGATCGCATAAAAGGTCACTCAAAGGTGTATTTTCCGACATTGACGCTTTTGGTCCCTTAAATGCGTAAACTTGCGCATATCGTCATTTATTAGCATCAAAGCCCTATGTAGCTCATGTTAAGCGTTCTCGAGAGTATGGAAATACATCAAAATGCTTCGGGTTCGTTAAAAGGTCATTCAGAGGTGTAATTAAACATGTTGACGCTTTTAACCCCTCAAACTTACAAACTTGCCCGCAACTTCACTTATTGGCATAAAAGCCTTGCATAGCCAATATTAGGCATTCCCGAGAATATGACGAAACATAATGAAGCTCTCGGTTTGTTAAAAGGTCACTCAGAGGTAAGAATTAACATGTTGACACTTTTAACCCTTCGACACGCAAACTTTCACATATTTACGCAAACGGCTCCTCTCGTCCAACAAGTGGCTCATTTAAGAATACGGACACCGTATAAGGTCACTCAGAGGCCTACTTTAGGCATGTTGACACTTTCAGTCCTTTTTAAAATCAAGGTTTTTGATTTTGACGAAATTAGTCTCTCTTAGTCAACGTTTGACTTTATTAGGGTTCGTTACACGTGTCAACACGTCGTTGGACACGATTTTACGAGGTGTTACACAGCAGTTGGCAACAACATACACATTTGATTATCTTGAGGCTGATTGAACTGTGACAACGACCAACAGTAGATAAATAGGCATAGCATGAGAATTTAGACGTGTAACACCTCGTGAAATCACGACCAATATTATAAAGACACGTGTCATGGACTTTAAACGTGTAAAGAATTATTTATGAGGGACTGAAGTTGTCAAACAATGTAAATATGTGAATAAAAGGGATCCAATGTGTAAACATGCCATTCTTGTGCTTCTGATTGACCTCACACGACGTTCGTATTCTTTAACGAATAATTTATCGAACTTAGAAAGTCGTTTGTGCTCAAAATAAGGATCTTGTGAAACATAGGGGTTAAAAGTGTCAACATGTTGAAAGTAACCTCTGAGTGACCTTTTAACGATCCCAAAAACATTGTGATAATTTATTTTGATCCCAAGAATAACGGATACTAAATTCGTGGAGTTTCGACGCATTTAAATAATCAAAGTACTAATTGCAAGTAATAAGGGTTAAAAGCATCAACGTTGAAATTCAAGACTTTTCAGGTGATCGTATAACTAATCGGAAGCTTAACAGAGTTTGTTTATGACTTAGAGTCCTTAAAAGTCAAGTTTGGGGGTTAAAAATGCAACAAACACAAGTTAAAAACAAGTTTAGAAGGATCAGGGACCAAAATTGCAAAGCTGGCAAACTTGTTACCGGAGCCTGACCTCTACGCGGGCCGCGTAGACCCATGGCCAAACCTTATGTGGGCCGCCTAAAACTGCCAGGTGCAGAAAATGTTGACAGGTGCCTGTTCTAGCCAGTTCCACCGCCTTAGAGAGCTGGTTTTCGAATTCAGGGACTGCACCAATGGTATTTCATGCATAGGGGATACCTAGGATGATCAGGAATCAATTGTAGACTCATGTGGAGTGATCTTGTGAGTTTTATTTGGCTATATAAGCTTCTTGTTTGCTAGTTCAATGTGCTCACTTGCAAAAATCATTCTCAAACTCATCTCTGGAACTTCCTGGAGCTCAAGCTAGTTTCCTCAAGTTCCTAATTCGTGCTAAGACCCTTTGTAAGCATTCTTAGCCTTCCTAGTTCAAGTTTTATTAGCTTAATGACCAAAAGTCAAAGCCGTCGTAATTAAGCTTTGACTTAGTGATTAATCACTAATGGTCCAGTCATTTTTCAATTGAAAGTGGCTATGAGTTGGTAATTATGTGGGCAATAAACCCTTAATAGGGCACTCCTTGATTATCACTCTAACTTGGTCAATTGTCGGGTCAAACTTAATATTAAAAAGTCAACAGAAGCTATTTTTGCTAATAAATTCATAATTAGTAATGTAGAAGCTAGGGAACCTGTTTTAACACTAAAATAACTTGGTAAATAATGTAAGAACATGTCTAAGCATGTTCAACCCGACACTTCTGAGTTTAGGCTCGGTTCGGAATCGAAAGTCGCAAAAGAGACTTTTGCTTTGACTTTCAGTTCTGACCCGATTTAGCTTGTTTTAGATATGCCTTAAGGTTTTCTTAGGACCATATTATAAGTTAGTAAAACCCTCTAAGGTTATACCATGGTTCCTTAATTATCCGATTCATTTGCATGTTTCCGTTAATTGCTTAAATATTGACCATTATGCCATTTTAACATTAAAACGAGATTTTTGAAAATGTGAGAAGACAAAAACCTTTATTACTGATTTATAAACTTGTCCTAAAAATTTGACATCAGTTTGAGGTCTAAATTAGGAGTTACGCTCAATATCGTAATTTGAAAGCTTTTTATTAATTAAACGGCATATTTAGCATAAAGCCTATTTAAACCCGAATTTTGACACCAAACCTTTTACCCACTGATGTAATATAATATTTTGGGATTTTTGAAGATTTTTGTTAATTTTTTAAACTGATCATATCATGGGGTTCTTGTTTTGATTCGGTAATTGTCGGTTATACCCTTTTTGCTAATAAAATGGGTTTTACATAACATTTTGATACCAAACCTTTTGCTACTGATTTTATATGTTAAATAAAATATTTTAAGTCTTCTGGACTGATAAAAATCTCAGCTTTCCTTATATAACCTGAAAATCGCCTAAAACCGACTTTTTACGCGTTTTAAACGCATAGTATAGGTTAAAACTATTTTTAACACATAAGAATTATTACCTACTGATGTTTTTAGTAAATTTTCATACTTTAAGAGTAAGTAAAAGTTTTGAACTCAGATTTCCAGGTTTGACCTTTAAAGCTTATGTGAAATGACCAAAATGCCCCTACGGTGCATAGTTTGGTTATAAATAATAAATTTCACATATATGCAATACCCTACTGATATGACCTGCAAAAATAAATATTTTTATTGATCATTTAAGACCAGAACCTCAGATTAATATTTAGTCTCTTTTATAACCTTTAAAATGACCAAAATACCCCTACGGAGCTTAAATTGAGTTTAAATTCGTTTTGGGCATAATGGAAGGTATCCTACTGATATCACAACATATTTAAGGCATATTAACTTGTGAAACCTGTAGATGACTCATTTGGTTACCCGTTATGCATTTTTCGCGTTCGGTGCGGTTTATGTGACTAGTTTGCATAAATTGACCGAAACGGGTCAAACCTTATCATTTTTACCTCAAAATCCAGAATGTGTTTAGTTTACCCATATTATACAAGTCTTCAAACTTTTCGGGTCTAAATCACATTCTAATCCGGTCTTCGCTTAATCTTGCATTTTGAACCATAAACCTTTCTTTAAAACTAACCGGTCTAAGTTTAAACTTAAGTAAGACCCGTTAGAAATCTAATAGGTTATTAAAACCTTCGTTCCAGATTTAGGAGCCCAGTAAAAGATATTTGCACTTGCTGATTGTATACGGCTGAGATAAACTTGAATATTTTGCTTAGGTAAATACTTTTAACTTAATTTCCCTTATACGGACTTGGGGTACGGTATATAAAATACCGCTTGGTCGGGTATTGAATTTTTAATCATATGAAGGTTAAATCATTGAGATAACCCGTTTAATCTGTTTTGTTTGTTCTAAGCCTTTAGGGAGTTAATGACCATGTCTTGGATATCCTCGGCTCATTCATTGAAATGGCCACGACATAAGCACGGGTTGTAGGCATACACCTGCCGATGCGTATGTAAAATAATATGCCCGCTTGTTCGAGAATAACTCGCCGTGGGTTTATTTAAGTGGTGTGTTTATTAATCTTTAACCCGATATTCAGCCCGGGCTACTGAACATATAACGAACATGTAATTGTTTTACAAGTTTATTTTTAAATAATTATCCCAAGTTATAAAAGATTATTTGTACCTTGTGCATTTAAATCAATTTTCCTAAAACATTTTCAAAAGTGTCAGTTAATTGTATTTACCAGTGTAAACTGACGTATTTTCCAAAAAGGCTAAGTGCAGGTACTAGGCGGAATAGGATGGCTACTCTTGAGTGAATTAAATAAAGAGTTATGCAAGCTTTATCACTTTAAAATCTGTTGAACAATATTTTCTTTGTTTTGATCCGCCTGTGGATCCTTTACATTCTGTTTGTAATACTCATGTTACTTTTCATTCGGTTTGTAATATTATTACTTTTAGACTTCCGCTGTGCATTAAAATGTGATTATTAACTACGATGATATCAACTACGTCACGATACTCCCCACCGGTAATACGTGGAAATATCGGGGTGTGACAAGACGGGTATGTGCGTGTATTTATATCTAGACGAATGATTATGAGACTTTGAAAACGACACATTTTTATATGGTTAACGCATCACATATC
Organism: Helianthus annuus; assembly: GCF_002127325.2. Classification (NCBI taxonomy): domain Eukaryota; kingdom Viridiplantae; phylum Streptophyta; class Magnoliopsida; order Asterales; family Asteraceae; genus Helianthus; species Helianthus annuus. The sequence continues at coordinate 118,563,317 of NC_035436.2, forward strand.
GTGTCTTCAGCCTTAAACACCTAAGGCATCGCCACCACGCCCCGCAACGCGCGGCTATGGCTACAATCTAGTTAAATCTTAAAACAAAGCTATTATATCGTTAACAAATTATTTGAAATATAAATTTATAATTATATAATTGAGAAATCTCATGAAGAAGATAACGAAGCATGTGCTATGGATGCAGTATAACATGAGACCCAAAGGTCCCAAATGAATCCTATGAACATAAATAATCCTAGGTATTTTGTTTAAGAGAGCATCTAAATATATTTTTATATTAGATACAATTAAATATTAAATGGTAGTATGCATGTTACACAAGTTTTGCATAAATTACAAATTAATAGAAAAAAAAACTGTGAATGCACTTTAATTTCATAAATCGTCAAAATTCCCTTAAGGGTGTAAGAAGTGGTTAAACACTTTGAGTGGCAAACTAAAAAACCGACCAATCAGAGCGCGTCATGTCAATCAGTCAAAAGTGTTTAAACTTTGGTGAAAAGTGTTGGCAATGGTTTAGACACTTGGTGAAGTGGTAAACAATTAAAAAAAAGGAAAAATGTGTGATTGGTTGAGATAGGAATGGACCCCACCCACAATACCCTCCCTCTCTCTCCTTTCTCCCTCTTCCCGAATCGGTGTTCCCTCACCGATTTTCTACACCTTTTCGGCAAACTATTTTCGACAACATGTTGGCGGTGGGATGGTAAGCGGTGCCGGATGGGTTTACCGCCCCCACTCCGGACACCCTAAAATTCCTTTAGAAAGTAAACTTAGTTGACTTTTTATTTCTGTCATAGAAGCAAATTTTACTCTTTTATGTAGAGTTCGTATAGAATATCAAACGAGAAAAATAAAAATGAAAAATCGTTATTTTTCCAATTGTACAAGCTATTGGTTTAAACATATTCTAAAAATTCGTAAAAGAAAAAAAACTGATTTACTTTCGATAGTAGTTTTAATTTTTTAATGATTCCCGAAAACAAAACTGATTTTCTTAATTAAATTGGAGTTGCTATACTTTTGTCCATATTAGTTTTTCTGACTTTTATGACTTTAGTGACAAAATTCTGTTAGGCGTAAATGTATTGTGACAAGCAGGATTCCCGTATGATGTGGCGGAAGCGACACATCGTATTGATACTCGTTTTTTATAGTTTTTTTATTCATATAATAGTTACTGTAGCATCATTGTAATAAATATACAGTAAAAGCGAAATAACCGGTTAATCCATTTCATTGTGTTGTACATGGTTCGGTCGGTCCGGTTATTATCCTCAACCGAAGCCGAAACCAAAGTCATCAGTAAGTCAATTTTATTAGTCAATCGGTTTTTGGTTAATCACTTCGGTTTACTCGGTTAGATTGACGGTTTTGGTTTGGTTCATTTAGTTTTAGCTAATAGTACTTGGACTAAAATTTTTGCTTAGAAATATACGAAATTGAGGTATAAATACATGAAATGAAAGTATAAATATAGGAAACGGAGATATAAAACATAAAATATATGAACCGTAGGTATAAAAACAAGAAATATATGAAAATATGAATGATTCGGTTCGGTTCAGCTAATTTTGGTTAAACGAGAGTACATAAAATTGATAAACGGTTTTTGGTTAATTCGGTTTCAGTTAATTTAGTTTTTGGTTGATTTCGATTCAGTTTCGTCTATTTTCGATTTGGTTTAGGTTAACGATTTAGTTATTGCTCACCGATAACCGGTTTTGGTTCATATCCGATGAGAGCGCCTGCGATTCGGTGGGAAACACATACATTGCCATGGTGAGCTTTGTTCGGCTCGTTAGATCATTATCCTAAACCGAAATCGAGGTCATTGATTAATCTATTTTATTAACCAATCCGTTCTTAGTTCATCTGTTTGGTTTATTCAGTTAGATTGATGGTTTTTGGTTTAATTCATTTAATTTCGGTTAATAGCCAAAACCAAACTTGAGCTAAAACTTTTAATTAGAATTACATGAAATTTATGTATAAATACATGAAATGTAGGTATAAATACATAAAATAAACGTATAGATATGAAATACATGATTTGAAGGTATAAAAGATTAAAAGCTAGAAATATAGGAAAATATGAATGGTTCGATTTGGTTTATTCGGGTTTTTGTTAATAAGTTTTTAGTTAATTTAATTTTTGGTTGATATCGATTTGATTTCAGTTAACGATTCAGTTATTATTCACCTTTAGCCACTGTTAATCATGTAACATATCAATTTTTTAATTAACAAATACTGCAATACTATACTTATAAAATACTTGTTTATATGGTGTAATTTAAAAAAAAATATTAGCGTACCAAAAAGTTATGACCGTGTAAAAATTGTAGGGGCGAGTTAGTTTTTTTATAAGGGGATAAAGTGTAACTTATAACTAATTATTTATAATTTTGTTAAAGGTGGGGGATTAAGGTTTAATATAAATGGGAGGATTAAAATTACTTCACATTTTGTAGCTATTAAATATTCTGGGATAACGACTAAAGTATGTTGGGTTTTAATCACGTGTACACTAAGGCTTCATTTACTTGTACTTTTTGATTCACACGTTAATATTGAGCAAAACAACTATCGAAACGTCGATAAAAAATGAACAGGTTGTCACGGTACTTTTGGATTTTTTTTAAACATTATAGTTTATAAGATTTGGCAAGAATACGTAAAAGAGTTATAAGTTTGTTGTGGAAGGAAAAAAGTGTAAGTAATTACCCACAATTATGTTAAAACTTAGGGATTTAAGTGTAATAAGACGAAGGACTAAAATATAATTATTATTTAAAAGACCAATTTATCCTCATTTTAGGGGTGTATTTATAAATTAAGAGGAATTTTTTTTATTATTTTTTTGGTATCTTAAAATACTCAACTCTCGTGCATTATAGTATAGTATAGATATTCTCTTCCTTTATCCCCACTTGTGGCCTAGTGGTAGGAGGTTTGGATTTTTCAATGTAGACTCAAGTTCAATTCCCATTTATGTCATATTGGGTGGATATAGGCAATGGAGGATTTATATTATGTCTTGTGTGAGGTTGTCAATTCGATTCCCGAACCCAACCGGGTTTTCATCCCAGTGTGTGTTACGCCAGAGAATTCTGCTCTTGTGGTGGCACAACGACTATTAAGTGACAGCCGGTGGTATGCTTTCCCGAGAGAACGCCCAAAAAATCCAAACTTTGAAGCCAACGTGGGCCCGGTTAAGACAACATAATCTGGGCAAAGTGGGGCAATACGGGGCTCTCCGATTTGAAGATTATGGTAACCTTATATATGCAGTTCACCGTTAAAAAAAAGTATCCTCTTTCTTAAAAAATATAAGTTATTTTTTATATTAAAGATAAATTATTTCACAATAAAAACTATAAGTAAAATTACTAGGAAATAAAAAGTTGTTGGGAAAATGGGACACTACTTTTGCCAGCTTACAAAATTCCATTCCAATTCCAAATCTATTACAAAACTCATGTTTATTCTCAAAACAACATGTACATTTGCAGATAATGCCAATTTTAATAACTCAGATTGATTAAATAATTTTTTTTTTTTTACAATAAGTCATTTTTAAGACTTCAAATGATTAACTTAGGCTATAGGGTGTGGGGATCATGGTTGGGACATGATTCGTCATCTAGGAACTAGAAATATGAATGTAAGGCTACACCACCCCCTTGTTTGATCAACCATGGGTTGCATGGATTAAACCATGGCAACCATGGTCATCCTTTCCATTTTTCAACAAATCATTTCTTTTTTTCTTTAGACAAAGATAAATTAAAATAAATAAGGGGCTAGTGGTTTGAGTCATAACCACACCCTTAGGATAGTGGTTTTGGATGGTGAATTAGACTTGGGTTACATGACACTAAGGTGGAGGGTCATGGTGGTCATGAATGTCATGACCACACCCTATAGCCTTACATAAATATTTTACAACTTATTAACTATAAAACAATTTTTCTTATAGTAATCTCACAGTCACACCCCCCCCCCCCCCTATTGTACTAAGTCTGCAAGGTGAAAGATATGTTGGGTGATTTAACATAGTAACTATGGAAATCAAGAAGTGAAATAGAATTCAATCGCAATAATATTTCAGCCATGAGAACAGTGAAGAAAATCAAAGGAAATTTGTTTTTATGGTAAAAAAAGGTCAAAATTTCAAGAGTTGAATTGAGATAGATGATGCCGGTTTAATATAAGAGATTGTATAATCGTTTTTTTTTTAACTTTATTCTATATTGTTTCGGGTTTTACAGCCTTTGTTGGCTCTTGTTCTATACATCATAAGGGGGGATGGGGCACCCTCACGGATACCCTCCTTGGGTTTGAGGCCGTGCCACAACACCGCCGCCACCCACAAGGGTAGGCTTGGCGGGTTGATTGAACGAGTAGAAGAACCCGTGCCCTTGGTGTTGTTTGCAAGGTCGTATATGACCGTCACATGTTTTCAGCATTGCTATTAAAAATAATCAAATTCAAAAAATAAATTTACTCCCTCTAGTTTAACTTATTCTATTTTGATCCAAGCAATTTCACTATTTTACTACACAAAACTCTCTCAATTTTTAATTTATTTTTCTCTACAAAAATTTATCTCAAATGGCAAGGATACCATGGACTGAAGAAGAAGAGATTACTTTGATTACATCTTAGCTCTCAGCCCTTCATGAAGAAGTGCCTCCTGGTAGAACAACTTCGTTCTGGGACAGGATTTTTCAACAGTTTTGTATTCATACGGGCGAGAGCAACCAAAACAAGGATGAACCTTATTCATGTTTCATGGATATCTGTGGGAAAAGTGCAAGATTTGATGTGCTCTTCAACAATGTGGAAAATGCCAACGGTGAGCTCACGGAAGATGACGTGATTCAAGTGGCCCTTGTCGACTACAAACATATGTACGGCCATGACTTTAAACACGTTTTGTCGTGGCAAATAATAAGGATGTCTGTTTGATTATGTATTGTTAGTTTATTTATGTTTAGGTTTAATGTTTAATTTGAATTATGTAATAGTTAAGTTTTAGGGTAAATTACACTTTTCGTCCTTTATGTTTGCATTGGATTGTAGTGGATAGCCTTTAACTTCAATAATTACACTCATAGTCCTTTATTTGGAAAACTCACTACACCCTACGTCCTTTAGCACTAACCTAATTAAAATTTTAAGTTAAATTAGACATGTGCCTTGCACATGAGGGCAAGTTGGTAATTTTAGTCAACCAAACAAACAAGCTTCACCACTGCCACTCCAGCCACCACCATGACGACCACCTAAACGCCTCACTACCACCACCACTCTAGCCACCACCTAAACGCCTCATAACCCATCTCTCTTCCTCCCAAAGACCACCAACCCACAATAAATCAAACAATCAATGAACAACAACAAATCAAGCAGGAAAAAAGAAACTGACAAGCTAGCAAATCAAATAGAAAAAAAAAACTTACAAGCTTGCTGTACACAAATATAGAAAATTATAAACTACAAATCCACTGAAACAAGCCCAAATCACAGACTTTAATAAGAAAACCCCCTTTATTTGAACTTGTGTAGACCAAACACTACAAAAACTGGTTCAAACATTTACACAAACACATAATGTGCATAACAAAACATACCGAAAACCATCAGAACAACAGAAGTACCAAAGATCAGTCGAAACCCACGAGCCATTCTACTGAAAACTCCAATTGCAAGACTCATTTGTTTAACTGTTCAAAAAGACTACACAAAGTGAACTTCGAGAAAGACTATGTAACGTCTCTGTCGAGACCCTCTACGATGGATAAATTCGTACTTAACTCCCTTGATCGAGACGAAAATCTCCGTCGTCGAGACCCTCTACAATGGTGTAATTGACGCGGATTCCGAGACCAGATCTGAAGGTGGAGGCGGCGTACTAGGGCTTCGTTACCGGTAGTGGTAATGGCGGTGGTGGTTGCATAGAGGTGGGGGTGGGGGTGGGGGTGGTGGCTTCGTCACTAGGGCTTCGTCACCGGCAGATCAGGATGGAGGTGGGGGTTGGGGTGTGGCGATCTGTATGGAGGCGGTGGTATACTGTGCCGGATTTGGATGAAGACATGTGGTGTATCTTGGATGGGGGTGGTGATGTGTGGCAGATATGAGTTGCAGACAATACAGAGAGATGAGAGAACTTTTATATAGAGAGAAGAGAGAGGGGGCATATAGATTAAAGACCAAAATATATTTATTGTAAAAATGTAGTAAAAATACGAATTTACCCTCATGTGCAAGACACATGTCTAATTTAACTGAAAATTTTAATCAAGTTAATGATAAAGGACATAGGGTGTAATGAGTTTTCCAAATAAAGGACTGTGACTATAATTATTGAAGTTAAAGGTTATCCACTTCAATCCAATGCAAATATAAAGGACGAAAAGTGTAATTTACCCTAAGTTTTATGTTGAGTTATGTAATGCTTATTTTACTTTATTTAAATTAAGAAAAAAAGGTTTACGATAATGGTAGGGCGTCGTCAGTGTTTTATGATGTAAGAGTAGTTTGGTTAGAATTTGACATGATGGAATATAGTTGGTTGGGGCAAGTGTACTAACCTCGAGTACCCTTCCCCTAAAACCCGAATATGTAAAAGGTGTTTAACATCTAAGGGGCTGTTTGACAACTTCTGAATGGTTAAATGTTGAACCATTAAGTGCTGAACCTAAGAGGTCTGAAGGATTAACCATTAAGGGTCTATTAAGAACTAAACAAACAACCCCTAAATCCTCCTAAATAATTCTATATAAAAAATAATACTATAATAGTATAGTTTTTGAATACTAATTAACTAGGATATAAACCCGTGTATTACACGGGTTGAATAAATTAATTTTATATACCAAATAATAAAACAATGTGTCTTTAAAATCTCATTTATTACACGGGTTAAATAAATGTAATTTTGTATGTTAAATAATAAAAAGTTATATCTATAAGAACCATATTGTACGGATTGAATAAATGTAATTTTATATACCAAATAATAAAAAAAGTTATATCTTTAAAACCATGTATATTACAAGGGTTGAATAAATGTAATATTGTTTACCAAATAATAAAAAAAGTTATATCTTTAAAAACCCTCGTGTATTACGCGGCTTGAATAAATATGATTTTATATACCAAATAATAAGAAAATTATATTTAAAAACACTAATGGATGTACTCGGTACGCGATAGATATGATGATTGCGGAGATGATTATTGAAAAGAAGATATAGTGGTCAAACATGTTATTCAAAAAGTAAATAAGCAGCCATTTTAGTGTTAAAATATAAATTATATTTAAAAAACCCGTAATAAATCTAATTTTATATATAAAGTAATATTAATATTATAAATGAGAAGTATACATTAAATTTAAACCAAATAATAATTATATTATAAATGAGAAGTATACATTCAATTTAAACCAAATAATAATTATCTATAGTTAAGTAGAAAAGATTAAACAAAATGATATTTAGTAGGAGAGTTATCTTTTTTTTTTGAACAGTCAGATTCTATGATTAATAAAACAGGGCCAGCATATGCTGTGAAAACCCAAAAGTACAGTACAAAAGCATAACAAAAATCAAAACAAAGACACCCACCGACTACGCCACTATTTCAGTATGTCTCGCATGTTAAAATCCACCCATCTCTCCCACACTGTCTTGAAACTTCGATCTACTTTTTAACCAAATGAAACTATCTGCCATTATAGATTCAACTATGTTGTTTCCAGATCGGTTGTTACCTTCAAACTCTTTTTCATTCCGAGCCTTCCATATGTTCCACATGGTAGTTTAAAACACTGCATTGATGACTCTCTTCCACTCCTTTGATCCTGGAAGATCGTTAACATACTCTAAGATATCCCTACATTCATGGAATTCGGCTGATGTTGGTAGCTTTAGCCAAACAACTATGTTTCTCCATATTGATTTTGATAAACTGCAGCCGCAAATAACGTGATCGGCGGTTTCCGCATATGCCTCACAACTTGAGCACAAGTGGTTGTTAATTGGGATCCTTCGCTTGATTAGCTCATTCTTTACCGGAATCCTCTTGATCGATGCTCTCCACGTAAAAGAATTTACTTTCGGCCGTACCCACTTGTTCCAATATTTCCATTCCTCCTCCAATCCAACTCTATCCTGTCTTGCTATTTGATTTCTAATGGTCACGAGTGTGAACTCTCCTTTATTGCTAGTCTTCCACTTCCACTTATCTTCTCCTAATTTAAACTTCACCTTATTGAGTTGATGTAGCATGACTGTCCATTGTGCCCATTCCGCATCTGAGTTTGGCGGTCTTGCCCAACATAGGTTCCATTGGTTCTCGTTCTCCAACTTCATAACGCAATCAACCACTTTTGCTTGTTTGTTTCTAGCAATCTTGAACAATTCTGGAAATATTTCTTTGAAAATTTTGCCATCGCACCAGTTGTCGCTCCAAAACTTCACTGTGTTCCCTATGCCTACTTCCGCTGTAATCTCGTCTAGAGCCGATATCCCAAGTTGTCACACCCCCAAAATCCACACGCGGAGTACCACCGCTTGGGAGCGTGACGTGACCAGGATCAAGCCATCAATCATATCAAACATAGTATTCAATAATAATAAAAGTCAATAAAGTAGTTTATCATGACATGATTGATGTTTCAAAACCAAGCATTGTTTAAGTAGCGGAAGCATTATTGTAAACCCAAGTTAAAATACTGAAATGTCATAAGAGTCTAACAAAGTAATACGATCCTTGTCCACAACGACCGGCTCCTCTTTGTGCAAGCTCCATGTACCTAACGATCTGCAAGGCATGTAACAGAATGATCAACAAACTAGTTGAGCGAGTTCACAGTAAGTAAATGCGTAACAGTAAGTAACGGGTGGGTCTACTGGGCCGATAGTAAGTTATACAGGTGGGGGCTTCCCATGTTATGTGACCACTAGACTATTCGTATCAACTACTCGTATCATCCCTGTTCTTATTCCGAGAACAGTAGCGCGTATGGGGTGTACGTAGGTTTTACGCACGTATCCTTCACAACCGAGGATAGGAGACGCGGGGGTGTACGTGGGTTTCACGTACGTATCCTTTGTACCGAGGATAGAAGTAAGTAATGCGTACACGTAGGTTTTACGTGCGTGCCTGACATCCGAGGCAGTAATTGGCATATGACCACGTAGGTGTTATCCTAACCTACGGAACCGTCCTGACATCCGAGGATCATGGTAGGTGATAGTCTAGGAAAAGCATATGTACGTTCTTAATCAATGGTAACCTTTATCCCATTCCCACGACCCGGGAATCCCATGCCTTAGTAGGAGTGTGAACTCACCTGGGTTTGCTCGGCAGACAATAAAATGCTCAAGTATACAGTAAGAGATCAACCACGTCCTATCATGGTTACTTATGCAAGTTAGGTTCGAATAAAGCACGTGGGTTTCTAACATGTATTGATCATGGCAATTCACACATATTTCATAGCAGTCCAATAACAATCAGTTAAACAGAATCCAAGTGTTCGGCCCAAACAGATAAGCAGTCCAATAACATAACAGTCATAAGATTGGGCCCGTGACAGTGTAGGCCCAATATAGTGTACGTGTAGCTAGTCTCGAGTCGCAACCGGGATTACGAGTCACAGCAGGAGATTACGAGTCGCAACAGGAGATTGCGAGTCGCAACAGCTGGTTACGAGTCGTAATAGGTGGTCTCGGTTCGTCATGGTCCGGTTACGAGTCGCAACGGGACTCGCAACCATGGTCTCGGCTTGTGCTGTTGTGGTCTCGAGTCGTGATTGGTGATACCGAGTCGCAACCGTGTGTGTGTAACAGCTCATAACAGTTTCCTTATTTCATTTAACAAAATCCCGTAATTCCAGCAAACAGATTTGGCAGTTTCAATAACCGATCAATCATGGCAATTATCAAATCAATTACCAACATTTATCAATTTCATAACATGTTCATATGATCAACTCGTGTAATCAACATCAAGAACAGCCGATTTCTAATAATCAAACATGTAAACAACTAACTTATAGGCTAGCATGCAATCTAAAACATCACAGCCGGTTACAAGCACATGCAATTCAACCAATTTAACACTAAGAACATTGACTAATCAGCAACATATGATCCGGTTCCGTTCTAGCATATCAACATATATCACCAAAAGTAATTTTATGTAGATTCTGTTTGGTTTACTAGCATGAACCCTAATCGGTTATGTAACACATTCCTAGATCATGAAATCCGATAGATAATCACATCATCGCAAAACCATACATATCAAGCATGAAATCAACAAATACCACACTAACCGAGATGATGAAAGTTGTGAATGACAAAAGCTTCGAGAGGGAATAATGCCTTCAGTTCCGAGACAGAGGAAAAGAGTTTGGTGTGTGAGTTCTTGGTTGCCAAAAGTGAGAAAAACTAAAACCCTAAGATGTGTGTATGTACATATACGTGTGAGGTGAGGGTGGGCCGAGACCTCACTTGGGCCGTCTTGTGATCTCGAGTCCATTACATGGACCGAGTGGGTTTGCAAACAATAGTAAAACCCAGTTGATTTATGGATCGGGTGTAGTGTTGTGTGGTCCAATAACGCAACATTTTAAACATTTAACCGTAACATGTAACATTCATTCAATCAAATAAGGTTCACATAAACACGTATCGTTACACAGAGCAAGTCTAAAGTTCGAGTTGTCACACAAGTCTTCGAAGTTCTTTACCTGCGGCCACTATATCTTTCCATAAACTTGCAAATTTGTTGCTAATCGGGATTATTTTATAACTTCTATTGTTCTCATGAGTTGCTTTTATCAGTTTCGCCCACAGCTCCTCCGGTTTCGTTTTGTATTTCCACCACCACTTTATCATTAGAGGAAGTTTGTACTTCTCAAATCTCCTAGCCCAAATCCGCTTGTTGTCTCGAACTTATAGTTTCCCCCAAGCTATCCATCGTATTTTGTATTTTCCAGCTTTCCTACCCCATATAAAATCCCTGTGGATCTTGTCTAAAGCTTTTATTACCTTTTTGGTGCCAGATACATAGAGAAAAAATAATTCAGGATGGCCCCTATCACTGCCTTTGCTAAAACCATCCTTCCAGCAAACGATAGACAATTCGCTTTCCATGCCGATAGCCTGTTGTTGAATTTATCCAATACCGCCTTCCAATACTTCTCTCTTTTCATATTTGCACCAATCGTTAGGCCAAGGAATTTAAACGGCATTGATCCCATCATGCATTTTAGACTTCCTGCCATTCTTTCAATCTCTGCGGCTTCCACTCCTATTCCGTACAAGCTTAACTTATTCAAATTAACTTTTAAGCCTGAAACCAATGAAAAACATCTTAATATCCGATTAAGATTTAATATGTTTGTTTCGGACCATTCCCCCATGAATATCACATCATCTTCATAATATAAATGTGTAATGCACTGGCCCTCGTTTGGGGTGTTGATGCCTTTGAATACATCTCTCTTTACCGCCCTCTTCATGATTACATCTAATGCCCCCATTGCAAGGATGAATAGGAACGGCGATAGCGGATCTCCTTGCCTTAGCCCACGTTGTAAATTAAATTCTGACGTAGGCGACCCACTGACAAGAACCAATGCCCAACTTGACTTCAAGCATGCACCAACCCATTTCGTCCACCGACTTGGGAATCCCATTGCTTTTAAATTTGATAGGAGAAATTTCTAATTCACCGAGTTGATGCCTTCTCAAAGTCTACTTTGAAGATAAACATCTTCTTCTTGCTTTTCTTTGCCCCACGAAATGACTTCACTTGTTATTAGTGGTCCATCGAATATAGATCTTCCTTCTATGAATGTCGTTTGTACCGGAGCCACGATACTAGGAATTACCTTTTTGAGTCTGATAGCTAAGACTTTAGCAATGATTTTGTATATCACTCCAATCAAAGAGATTAGCCTGAATTCCTCTACTGACATCGGATCTCTTACTTCAGGAATTAACGCAATAAACGATGCGTTACATCGTCGTTCAATGAATGCTCTCTCATAGAAGTCGTTTAAGACACTTCCAATTTTATGTACAAGTTGATCCCAGAATCTTTTAATGAACTTAAAAGTAAATCCGTCAGGACCCGGGGCCCTATTACTGCCACACACCCATACTACCTTCTTTATTTCTTCTTTTGTGAACCGTTCGGTTAGAGTCGTCGCTTGTTCCTTTGAGATCTGTTTAAACCCTCTACCGTCTAGGGAAGGCCTGTGTTTAATTGGCTCTGAGAATCTGACCATAAATCTTGTTTTAACTTCCTCCTTTATTGCCTTCGGGTCCGTTACCATAATGCCGTTAACCATCATAGTGCTAATGTGATTCCTTGCTTTCCTGCAATTTATAAGTCAATGGAAGAAGTTAGAATTCTCATCCCCTAATTTGCCCACTTGAGTTTTGCTTTCTGTTACAAGTCCTTTAATTTCTTCCTTTCTTAATTCTTTATTTTCCATTTTCCAATTACTCTACTTTCCTTTTCCGTTTCCGTAAGTCTCCGTGTCTCCACCGTCTTTTCTATCCTTTCCACCTCTTTAGTTTCATCTTGGACTTCCTGTTCCTCATGTGTTTTCGCTGACCTCCTCCGTTCTTTTATTCCAATTTTAAGATTCTTTAATATGTTTGCCAACTCTTTCATACCATTACCCCCGTTCATTGACTCCTCCATGACTTTCTTTATCACTTCACCTATACCCTCTTCTTCCATCTAGCTATTAAAGAATCTGAACGGGATTAGTCCAAAATCAGCACTCTTACAAGATAGTAGGAGTGGGCTATGGTCCGAAACATGTTTTGTTAATGCTTCAAACTAGCCGTAGGCCACTTGTTCATAAAACCGTCACACACGAGAATCCTATCTATTTTACTAAGGCTTGATCCATCATCTAACATGTATGTGAATTTATATCCACCCATCTGGTATTCAACTAAACTTGCTTCGGCTATGAAATTGTTGAAGATCACTACACCTTGGTTGTCAAATTTTGAGTTCATCCTCTCTTGTTCCTCTCTAACTTCATTAAAATCGCCTGCCATGATCCATACTCCTTCACTTGATGATTCTTTAATTGACTTTAACTCTTCCCACAACGATCGTCTTCTCATAACCTCACACGGAGCATATACATTGACAATGTTAATGTACGTATTACTACCGGCCAAAGTCCCGCTAGTTAGTAAGAACGAATCATGTTTGACTATTCTTTGTTTTGAGAACATCACTGGATCCCAGACCGAAATCAAACCCACTGACCTTCCTCTAGCATCCACTGATTCCCATTCCATATCCGTTTTTCCCCAGTATCTTCCGACCGTTATTGGGTCAACATTAGAGACTTGAACTTCTTGTATGCACAAAAACGAAATTTTATTTTCCTTAACTAAATTACTTATCCACTTTGGCTTCTCCACTCCCCCAATTCCTCTTATATTTACCGCCAAATAATTCATGGTCCACTATTAGACTCCAATTCCTCCCTCACCGCTCTTAACACATCATGTCTGCTTTTTGAAACCCTTATCCCAATCTTCTTACCTATCGCTATCGTGGCCTCTGTCTCCTCATGCATGTCCGTAGTTGGTTCTTTATTTAAATCAAAGGTTACGTTTATTGTATCTAGAAAATCATCATTCATTGCCTGCCCAACAGCTAATGCACCCCCCTCGGTTCTAATTTATTTACTGAGCTTCCTTTTCTGGTAAACGTGAATGATGTGCACCCTTTTTTCCTTTTATACACAGCCTGATTTTTACACCAAATTATTTCATTTAAATTGAATGGATATCATCCAGCCCATCTTCATTCCCCGTGTTACTAGAATTGGGCCTATTTCCTTTAATCAGCCCATCACTACCTGTTTCAGGCTCACTTCCTGCATCAACATTATTTTCCTTAGATCCGGACTGAAAAGTAAATGCTCTATTATCCCCAACTGTACTTGCATTAAAATCAAATCCTTCATTTTGTCTCGTGCTTTGTGTTTCTTGCAGCGTTTCTCTTCCCAAACATTTTGCGAATATTTCCCTCCAGATCCCACAAAATTCAGTTGCGTTTCCTCATTTCTCGTTATCCCCACCTGTCGTGTTACCTTCCTGTCCGTTCGTCTTTCCTGATTTGTCTACACCAGTTGTCGGAGCTTCATTCTTGCCACTGCTGTTATGTGGTTGCACCTCTATGACCTCATCTACTTCTTCATTGTCAACCTGTGTCGGTATTTGTTCTTCCTCCTCCTCCTCGTTTGCTGAAGAAATGTCATCCGGGGTGTTAATGAAAATAGTGTCATCTTCAACAAACTTTGGTGCCCAGTTGCCTGACACCTCCGATAACCAACACTTGAACACGGAAGATTTATGCCTCATTACGATCTCAGTGTTGATAACTTGCCCTGTTTTAACTATTGAACCAAGATGGGCACTTGTCAGATTACTATCTTCTATACTTACATCAGCGTCTTTGATCACTCTACCCAGTCTCTCCCCGACCCTGTTGAATGTATCCTTATTCCTTAGACTAATCAGGATCCCACATACTCTAACCCATGCCAGTCTCTCATACCAGTTCTTATCATTCTTCCATTTTTTAATATCTGTGAAGTGTTCCTCACACTTTTGCCTATAATCTATCAGGATTTCCTCGGTAACCATTTGCGATCCCAGCGTAACCAGAATCCTCATGCCACCTGCATATCTTGCCTCCATTGTATGTGAACATACCTTACTAAGTATAATTTTTGACCTGCATAGTGCTTCCATAGATTTCGCCTCCATGCTTATCATTCTCTTGCTCCATTCTTCTGTATTTTCTTCGTAGTTATTCGGCAGAACCAACATTTCCCCCATGTTTTCTCCCTGTTTCCTCTCAACGCATCCAAGTATGACTTTCTTCCTCCTACCCTGCCTTGAGCTCCATCTTGTATACTTCCTTCCTCCTGTCTTCTTGTTAGCTCATTTTCTGGTTTTAGTACTGTTTTGTTCACCGGCCATTTAGTCCATGTCCCTTCTTTCCGACTCTTGACTCCTCTGGTTTCCTTCTCTTCCTCCCTCTCAGATTTTGATACATTTGCTTTAACCTTTCTATCTCCAATCCAAATATTGTTTAGGGCTTGGACTAGTTTGACAAGGTCCCGATACTTGTTAAACCTTACAAACGCAAATCTCTTCCCTTTTAAATCTCTTTTGAACGGTAGAAAAACGTCGGTGATATTACCATAACGCCTGCATTCCAGCCATATCTCTTTCCTGGACACACCTTCGGGCAAGTTTGCTAGAAGGATTGTAGTGCTAGGCTCTTCATCAATCTCCCCTGCTCCTTTCTTTTTTCTCACCTTTTCCCATTCTTCATCTTCCTTTGTTTTGTCTCTGACTTCCGGCGGCTTCTCTTTGATATTCCACCGTCGTGTCTCTTGCCCTCCCCTACCTCTCCTCTCCATAGTTATGAAGAACTACCCCAAGAAAACTCAATCCAAGTGGCGAATGGAATCAAGGAAAGATCAGAGTGAAAGGTAAATTCAGAGCCACAAACAATATGTGATTCAAGTCAAACCTCGCAATCTATCCCGATATCCACCTCTTCGTCGAGCCACCAGCGATTCGTTTCCGGCTCACTCAGATTCTGTGGTGATGAGACCAGTCCCGACGGCGAATGGGAGATTCGAAGGTCATGTTAGGGTTAGAGGTCAAGCCGGTAACAAGCGACCTCACACACTAACACAACGTTCCTCCTCCCCATCGAGCCTCCGGCAACGGTCAGGTTACCTAGGTTCCGGCGACGTTTGGTTTCCTTGAGAGTGTATGTATATGTAGTAGGCGAGTTATCTATAATTAATTAGAAGAGATTAAACTAAATAATAATTATCCATAAGATATTAAACTAAATAATATTTAGTAGGAGGATTATCTATAATTAATTAGAAGATATTAAATTAAAATAATAATTATTCATAAGGGCTAAATATGATGACAAGTGTCCTATAAATGGTTTCTTTTATTATATAGTATAGATATAGATATTGATATATATTTAACTAAATTACAACAAATAAAAAATACTATAATAGTATAGTTTTTTTTGAATACTAATTACTTTAACTAAATTACAACGAATACTACATCTATAATTTTCCACAAAAAATAGGTTAAGAGTTTAAACCGTGTGGTATACAAATATGTAAGTAAGATTGTCATGGGTTTGCTTAACGTTTATAAAATTAATAAATAGGAACTTCAAAAAACTAACAAAGAGTGGCCAAGGATTTTGATCCAAGCGATTTTTAGCTCGTATTTGATAAAAATAAATAATTTGATCAAATCATTTATAACATGTTAATCTAAAAAGTTTATATAATCATCTCTAATTACTATCGGATATAGTCTTGAGGTCTTGGTTGTATGCCCCACAAATATTATCAAGGCTATGGATTTTTATAGCGAACGAGTGAACTGTGTGACATTTATATATAAAAAATAGGGATCACCACGTTATACAATAAAAAACATTATCATTTAAATTCTTGTAATAATATATATATATATATTTTTTGGTTATGGCAAGAGAAAAACAAAACAAAAGCAAACAAAAAATATCGAGGAGCACTATATGTGATTTTATAAGTCACTGAAATTGGAAAAGGACGGGGGAAAAGACAAGAAGAATGGAATTGAGATTACAAATAATTAATTATTAATTAGTTATTATAAATTTTCCTATTTTAAATAAAAATCAATATTGTGTACGGTTTGGACATGTTAACACGTTAATGAGTAATAATATTGTTAAAAAACTCATTACATCGCTGAATGACTCTTAACTGGCCAAAACTCTATTGCTACGTTTTCTTACTAATAATGTAATTAAATATTTACTAAATAAATTTGTTTCCAGAACAATTTA
Organism: Helianthus annuus; assembly: GCF_002127325.2. Classification (NCBI taxonomy): domain Eukaryota; kingdom Viridiplantae; phylum Streptophyta; class Magnoliopsida; order Asterales; family Asteraceae; genus Helianthus; species Helianthus annuus. The sequence goes on from NC_035436.2 coordinate 118,580,279, forward strand.
AAAATGATAGCATTGCATCGTGTCTATTATAAGTTAACCTGTTAAATTTATTAGTAAATATCATTTTATCTTACAAAAACAAAATAGTTGAATATTTCTGTTAAAAATATGTAAAAAAATTGGAGAAGTAGAGAACCATGACTTATCCATGTAAAAAACTTATTAAAACACTCTTTTACATGTAAAATATTTAATTTTACACAATTTTTTTTTTTGAATTTTTCCATATAAACATATAAAGGTCGCTCTAGTAAAAAATACTTATTTTTTAGAAAACTTTTTCTTACCTTTTTAAGTGTATATATATATTTTTTTTATTAAAACGGTTTCGAACATGTTATATACGCATAAGCTCGGAAAAATTATCTAAAAATGAGTTTTTTACATGTAAAAATGAATTTTTATGAGTTTTCACACACAGTGTGTGTGTGAGTTGGGTTCATTGAGAAACTTCAAAAAATTGAGAACCGGCTTAAACAAACTCTGACTGAACTCGTTTTAACGAGGTTGTAACCGACTCTTTGGACCATAGCCAGAAACCGTAATGCTAAACCTATAGATAAACCCTAAAATCTAAACTATGAAGCGAGCTATGTAGGATTGTTTTGTGCTGGTGTAGACTTGAATAAGACTGGGAAAACACACAAATGATTTCTACGAACTTATTGAACACGCGAAATTCATTCAATAAGCTAGTGAACACTTAGGGTGTGTTTGTTTCTTTAAAGAAGCTCTTCCTGACCACTTCTGCTTGCGCCAAGAAGACCAAGGGCAGACAAAGAGGTTTGCAGTGCCTTTGTTTTTCGGAAGACATTTTACTAAAAAATGTTTGTTCCTCCTCTTCTTGGAGAATACATGGACTAGGCACTTCAAACCTCTTCTCAAAACCCATCTGCACATTCTTTATCATTCATCTTCATTCTCAAAACCTAGCCCCAAAACCACCTTCCTCCCTGCCGCCACCAGCCGCACCTCCGCCACCATCTCACACCTCCGCCACCATCTCACACCTCCGCCACCAGCCGCACCTCTGCCACCCTTCTTACCACCAGTCGCATCCCTTGCACAACCGCACCACCACCACCCCTCAAATCACTTGCAGAGCCGCCGGCCGCACCACCACCAGCCGCACCACCACCGTCGTGCCTTCTCTCCTTCGTCCCATCTCTCTCTCTACAACACTCTCTTTCTCTCTCCCTTCTGTTTCTCTCTCTACAATTAAAGTGGGTTGTGGTTGGTTATGGTGGGTTGTGGTTGTTTATGGTTATGGTGGGTTGTGGTGGTTCACGGTGGTTTTGGTGGGTGATGGTTATGGTGGGTTGTGATTGGTTATGGTTACGGTGGGTTGTGGTTGGTTATGCTTACTGTGGGTTATGGTGGTTCACGGTGGTTATGGTGGGTGTTGGTGCATTGTGGTGGGTCACAGTGGTTTTGGTGGGTTGTGGTTGGTTATGGTTAGGTTACGCTGCAGACACTAACAAACAAATAGTCTTCTTCTTGCAGACTTCAGACCTTTGGTCCACCTCTTCTCCTGCAGATGCCTGCAGACGTGGTCCGTAGACTGCAGACCTTTTACCTCTTCAAAAACAAACACAACCTTAGAATTTCATAATATATCCAATTCATTCAAAATTTCGGCAGCATAACATCTCTGATTACAAACATGCAAAAGCTCCAAAATCTTGAGTTATGAGCTCCTACGTACGGACTACCCTATTTATAAACTGTGACACCTGTGTCTCCACAGCCATCAAACAAATACCAAATCAATGAAATATTGTATTTCATACTTGGGATTTGTATAAATATGTGTATCATTCGCATATATCAATTCTTGTTCGATTTCGAGCTCTAAATCGCTTTCTTGAAAGTTATACGCGAGCTGATGTGTAAACGTAATCAGTTTAACGCAACAAACACTCCGGAATAGTGACATGGGCTTAACATACCTTAAATAACCTTTACATAACTTAGAAATAAGTTTTGGAGGGTTTGGTGTGTTGAAATCAAGTTTATTCGCTTACAGGGACTAATTTCGACAAATTGCGAAAGTATGCTGATTCGTACTGTAACGAACATTTCGGAATATGATCATAAGTTAAACATGCCCTAAATATCCCTTACATAGCTTAGAAATAGGCTTAGAGGTGTTTGGTGCGCAAAAATAAACTTATTTGATCAACAGGGACTAAAAGCGTCAAAAAGTACATAAGTTTGCATTTTCGCGCATATCTTATGTTCTGAATATATCTCGACATCCAAAAATTTATGTAATCATTAAAATATTTTATTTTAGTGATTGGCATGATAAAATTCCATTCGACGCGTAATTTGGATCGTTTTTCGCGTCTGTTCGTGTTTCGTCATAATTAATTGAACAACGCAACCGTACGGCCAAACGAACCGACATCCGAGATATTTTTGAGCATGTTTTATGTTCCCTATACTTTAACTTCATTTTAGAGCCTTAAAATGGGGTTAACGGGGCTTAAACGTGTCAAAAATGCATCAAAAACCAAGATTTACAACTTCAGGGACCTAAACTGCAAATCTGCCAAACATGGGCTCAGGAGGGGCGCGTAAGACTTCCTTGATTCTTACGCGGGGCGCGAGAGACCCCCAGACCTGCAAAAATCAGTTTTCAGCAAAACCCAGCTGTTCCCATGGTTTGCACATGGTTTTTATGAGTTTTTGGGCTTGTTTAGGGGCACCCATGGTATTCTAAATCAGGGGGTACACTTGTAAGGTAAAGGTCGAAGCACGTTTATCGATGAACGATCCTAACGGTGGCCCAAAAACTATATATACCCCCAAGATTTTCATTCCAATCCCACACTTTGATCTGATTTCTCTAAGTTGAAGCTTAAAAACCTTCATACCTGAGAATTTTAAGATCAAATCCTCATCGCTTGGACCTCTTGTAAGCTTCTTTCGTTCTTTTATGGGTTTTTAAGCATGAAAGTCAAACAATGTTTGACTTTCTACTTTGACCAGTCAATGGTCAACACGAAGTTCGTTTGAACTTCGCAACGTGAGCGTAATCACGATGGTCATAGTCCTTTGTGACTATACCTACTGATTACCACATTATTTAGGCGTAGTGACGAGTCATAGTTTCGGTCAAAATACGCGTTTATGCGTATTTTGCAACCAAACTATTCTTGGGTATCAAAACCCTTTGTTTTGATATCAAACTTGTTTTCTAACTTCCTTAAACATATTTTAACATGTTTAACTCGTCATTTTAGGTTTAGTGCTTATATAGGGTCGTAAGGTAAGCGGTCTAAACAACCGCTTAGACTTTCGAACCCGACCCATTTGGTCGATCATTAAGATCCGACCAGACATGTTTTGTGACCATAGTTGTATAGGGAATAACCTTCCGAGATTATACCTTATGGTCACTTCGTTTAGTTAGTTGTATGATAGGTAATTTATATGCCTTAGGAAAAAGATCAAAATGCCCTTTTTACGCATAAATTCATTTTAAGCATATGTAACCTAAATTTTTACATCTAAACTGATTAGGTAACATTATTAGACATGTTAAGGCATATGTTGGACCCAGTATGGCCTTAACAACTTCTTTTTACGTAATATGGCAAGTGATTTCAGTATATGTGAAAAAGATGTGCGGAAATGGAAATCAGACTTTCAAGAAACAAGACCTACAGAATTATCAAGTTTATATCACTTTGAAAAAAATTAGTTTAACAAGGTGATTGTAAGATTATTATCTAATACAAATGAATCTTGATTTCTGTGGGTGAGAAGAGCAGTGGAGTTTGGGTGTTTGTATGTGAATGCTAAGCTTCAAACTCAATTATCTTCTGCCTCTCGAGCCTTCTATTTATAGACGGCTGTGGACATGAATAAACAATTGTTTATTCATGCAATAAGTCCTGCATAAAGTAGCAATTTGACATATTCATTGAATCCATCGTTCAAGTTGCATTTGTAATCATGAAAACCAATAATGTCATGCTTCGGTCATGGGTGGCAGGATAGAGTTGTGATTTTTAGGCAAGTGGGTCTTTCATCAGAATTTCTGATAAGCCACTTCATCAGAAATTCTGGTGAACAAATCATCAGAAAGTTTGATGATCAGAATTTGTCAGAAACTGATGATATTTCATCAGAAATATCATCAGATCCATCAGAAATGACCTTCTCTGATAATCCGAATCAACTCTTTATCAACTTGAGATTCTTTGTAGTAGATACTTTGCTTTTCAGTTGTCCCAACTGATTTTCTTCATCTTGATGTGTTCTTCAGGACTGTTATCTTCTTCAGAGATCCAGTTGATTGAGATTTTCTTCAATACTTACAAATAAAGTTTCCTAACAGTTTCCCCCTAAGTATTGTAAGAAAATGAACTATCTCATGAATATAAAATTTCCAAACAGTGGAAACTTAATACTTACAAAATTTAAACCAGTTGCTGAAGTTTTTGAAAAACAAATTACATAAAAGATGAAAATAAACAAGTTTTAATTCAGCTTCACTCTCTTATGCACATCTCCTTTCTTTATCTTCTTTTTGTAGGAGATATATTTGTTGCAGCTATCATACATGTCTTTGTACCATTCTCTTGCTTGAATCCATTCTTCAATTATTTGCTCAATTTCTTTCCTGCTTTCTTCCAAGTTTTTTTCTATCTTCTGAAGATGTTCCTGTCTTTTGTTCATGGTTTTTAAGATATATCTCAGGGTTTGATTTGAGTACTTACAGATGTCAACACTTCTGAACAGAGCTTTGTTATTGTCTTGATCTCTGAAGATTACACCATATTCTTGTTCTCCATCTTTGCTTGTCTGTATAATGATGTCTCCAGATCTTGCATCATCCAGTATCTCCGAAGGAACTTTTGTCTTAGGTGATCTAAAGTACACCTTTTTGTTGTGCACATGTTCGTAATTGATGCATAGATCAAAGTCTGAAAAAGCCATTCTTTCAAATAGCAATATTCCAGCTTTTGATATGCCATTCAATGCCCTTCTGACCTCTTGGTTATTTTTCTTTTCCTGTTCATAGTTATCCTTCATGAACAAAATGTCCAAAGGATGCAACTGGTCAGCTAATTCTTCATCAGTCACCTTCTGTTCATCCACCTTTTCTCTTTGAAGTGTGTATCTGTTTTGTACATACGTTCCTCCTATATCATCAGTTGCAACTTTCACTTCTTCCACCTTTAAAATTTTCTTCACCGGATTCTCATTGTGCTTGTGAATGCTGTATGGCCCTCTTTTCATTCTTTCTTCTCTTAATCCCAGTCTGGTAGGAGATAGTGATCTTGGTATTTCATCTTCTTTTGTCAAGTAGTAACTTACCAGATTGTATTCAGGAAACATCATTACATCTCTGGATATTTCTTTGACCATGACAGACTTGGTTTCTGAGATTTTTCTCTTAGCAATCTTTGACTTCGCCTCTGACTCACCTTCTTGTTCCCATTCCTTCATTGTTTGTATATTCATATATTTGCTTATTGCTGAGTCATCAGACATTGTTGGATTTGGAACAGCAGCTAGCATCTTCAAATTTGTAATGACTTGAGGTTTTGCAGCTGCTAATCTTTTCAGCATTTCTTCTTTTGGAATATTTGGAGGTGGTCCCATCACTGTGGTATCAGCTTTGGTGATTGGTGTGGTTGATGATTGTTGAGGAGTTGACTTTGGAGCTTTCTGATGTGAGCTTGAATCAAGAATTTCCTTCATGAGTTTTTGAGGATCCACTTTGGCTAAACTTGCAACATTGAATTGCATTCTCTCCATTAGTTGTTGTGTTTCTCTCACCAGTTTTGAGTTGCTGGCCATGTTCTTCTGAGCTTGGTTGAATTCAGCTTGAGCTTTCTTCTGATTTTTAGCCCATTCTTTTGACAGCTTCTCAAGGGCATCTGTGATACTGTTATTACTTGCCCTTAGAATGGCAATTTCTTCTTCCAAAACTTTATTTCCACTGCTTGACTGTCTTGATTCCATCACATTCACAACTTGTGTTTTGATCTTTTCTATTTCTGTGAGAATCATTTGGATTTCTGATGCAGAAATGTTGAGTTCTGGTGCTTTTTCTTTCATCTTCTGAAGGGACTTTAGTGCTTCAGTGTTATCATCAGTCTGTTTCTTTATTGCTTCCACTGATTCTGATAATATCTTCATTTCAGCCCTTTGACCTTGTATTTCTGACAGCAACATATCAAGTTTTTCTTCTACTGGACTTCTTTTGCAGACTTTGTAATCTTTTACCAACATAGTTTCCAGATTTTCTTGATTCATGGTTTTTTTCAGGGATATTTAGAACAACAGATGTTCCTGCTAACATACCAGCTGCAAACACATTTGCTGCTGTTTTGGAAATGATAGGATCACTTTTTGCTTTACCAGAATTTGGTGCAGCTTTAAGTTTACCAGTATCGTCTCCACCAGTGGTGAGTGACATACTCTCATCCTGGATTTCCTTATGTCCTTGAATCACATCAAGATGTGATTCTCCACAAGTTTTTAAGGTAAACATATTACTTTCTTCCAGATTTCCTTGATCAGTTTACTGATCTCTATCTGTTGAGACCTCATACTCCTCCTCATTTTCTGATTCAGAGTTGAGATTAAAAGCACTAGTAACCTCTTTATCAATATCAATTTCTTTATGTTCTAAGTTGTAAGAAACATTTACTAAACTCTCTGAGTTAGTTTGTTTTGAGTAAGTATCAACTAAAACAGTTCTTGAAAAAGATGTACCCGCGATATGAGATTCATCATGATGTATTACTTCCGTTGTTTCAATTTCAGTGCCACCAAATTGAGCTTCTTCATGAATTCTTCCAGCAATATGTGATTCTGCATGATGTTCTTGTGCTGTCTCTTGTAGTATATCAAACTCTGGATGAATTCTTCCTTCATGAATTTGATCATTTTCAGCATTATCTGGTGAGTTGGTAATCATCAGAATTCTTTCTCCTCCTGCTTCTTTTGATGATCTTGACCTTTGTTCTTCATCTCCTTCCAGTGATGAAGAGCATTTGAAAACTTATCTGCTGGCTCTTTCTGTTGTGGAGTCTGATTTGGTTAGAAGAGTCTCATGCTATATTCTTAATTGTGAATCTTGTGAAATGAAACATAGCATGCTTTCTGGTAATATAGGAATATCTTTGTCAGATTCCCATCCATGATTAGAACTCCAGGCCTTCATTGTGTTTGATCTCCACAGATTTTCCAGAATTGGAATTTCCATTTCTCTTGCAGCAAATGTTTCAGAAATAAAAATAGAAATTAATCTCGGATATGGCAAATGTGAGATTATTTTTCCATTTTTGGTGATGATTGACCTTTTGATCAGGTTAAAAATTTCTAATCCATAATCAATTCTAAACCCAGTTATGAGTCCATACATGATTGTTAGAATAGTTTGATTAATCTGATCAGTTCCTCCAATTTTTGAAGTGAGACATTTGTTTAATACTTCCATCATCACTTGCCATATTGCTGGTAGTTCATTTCTTCCGATTGAACCAATTTGTTGATCTTCTTGTTCTTGTAATCAAGCCCAACAATAAAGCTTAATAGCTCTTTCTTGCTTGGTGCTTCAACATAGTTATCAAGAATAGGTAGTTCAAGCCATTCTCTTACCCTTGCAGGAGTTAATGTTACGGAAACATTTCCCCATACATGGGCAGAGAGTTGGTTTTTTTTCAACTTCATTAAAGGTGTGAACAAATTGTTGTAGCAGCTTTTCTGGTACTTCTTTCTCTTTTGTTAGAGCTCCTGTAATTGGACAGTTCATGAGATATTCTATCAGAAGTTGACATCTCACATCATATTTTGAATGCTCTGTATTCATCAGCAAATTGTTTTCCTTCATTGGCAGAAATTCATCGTCTTCAATGAAAGGTACATCATGTTGAACAAATGGGATGTTAAGGTTTACTTCGCCATTTTTGTGAATTTGGTTTGAAATTTAGGGATTTTTGAGTGCGGAACAAAGTTTGCTTTGGTTTGGAATTTGTGAGCAAGGTATGATTTTTGAATTTTCTGCTAAGGGCTATATAGTGAAGATTTTTAGCAGAGTGTTGTGGGTTTATGGAGTTGCGAGGATATGGAATGTGCCATGTATTGGCGGTTAAAGGATCATTAAATGTCATTTATACCGTTTGATCATGGGATGTCGGTTTTTGGTTCATGATATAACCGTTAGATCGTGGGTATCAAAAACTTTAATGATGATTAATCGTGTAATCGTGGTTGTGCCCTTTCAACCTGTTCTTTTTAACTTGTTGTTTCACTGAAGTGCTTCAACTAAATTCAGATTTGAAAAACATTATCGGTTGTATGACACCTTTCAATTTTTGTGGACCCTACTCTTTTGAGGTGGTCCAATTAGCTTTCTTCATCTTCATCCTTTCTTTTCTTGAAGAAAATTTCTGTTGAAAAATATGTATTTCCTTTGATCACCCTCCTCTTTTTTTTGACCAAATAAAGTCAACAGAAGTCAACAGAATTTGATATGTTTTTCCCCCTAAATTTGTCATTGGTTTTTTTTTAAATTACTTTGATGCTTTTGTATCACATTTTTGTTTTGTCTGGTGAATTTGAATCAAATTCTGATGTTTTAATGAAGTTTCTGATAATTTTTATCATATTCTGATGATTTATTATATCCTATCAGATTTCATTTGATTCTTACCAGATTTTCCTTGTAAAAAAAAAATTTCTACTGATAAAGCAAGATATAAAGCAAAACATGTAGTATTTTATGTAAACATATATATACTACATACCGTCTACACATATAAGATCTATTCATAAAGGGTTTTAATCAATATCTATTCCATCTCCGTATTCAATCTCAAGAAGTACCCATTGTTCGGTTACTAAACCAAAATTTTTATTTGTTGGTCTAAGTAACGCTATGCTTGTATTTTGTTGAAGAACCAGCTCTGCTCTTTGATAACCGGTAGGAATTCCACCAAAGCCTAGTTGGCTTGTAATTATCTTCATCAGAAAACGAGGATACATCAAAAATGGTCTGCTTGACCACATGTTGCTTGCAAAGTCTCTCATTAAATAATAAGAGAAGTTGTAAGGAACTTTCAATGTGACAGCTCAGCAAATTTCTAACAACTTATTTGATGCTTCATGATGATTTATGGTTTTCCTCGAGAAGCATGCACCCAGTTTAGTAATCAGAAACTGCCATGGTTTGATAAAGCCATTTTTGTTGATTGCTCTGGGATCATTTTCAGGATTGTACCCCATGTGCTCCAAAGTTTCTTCAATCTCATCTTCTGAGAACATCAGAACATTGTTGTCATCATTGAGTTGAAGAGCTGTTCTGATGGTATTTTCAGTTATTCTGATCGTTTGATTGAGAACTTTACTTTCAACATATATCCACCCTCTATCTTGACTTTCTGACAATTTTGCATTTTGCCAGAATGTTTGAAGGATTTCAGGGAATATTGTTATGTTGGCAGTGAGAGCATTTCCTAAGTTACTTGTCATAAGCATGTTTACCACAGCTTGACATCCATCCCAGAGAGGACCCTCAAAACTGGTTCTGAGTCTGAGGTTGTGGTATGGATGTAAAGGAAGTGGGAAACGATCAGCTTGTATGGTAAGCATATTTTATTTTTTTTAAGTGAAGATCTGTATCTGTGAAGAAGGAGATGAAGAGTTTTTCTGAATTTTTTTTTGATGAAGGTGATTGCCTTTGCTTAATGTGGTAGACATATATAGTAAATTTAAGAACTGCCATAAATGTTATCTACCCACTGTATCTTGTCTACCACAATCTTGGTTATTTTATTGTTTTATCAGGTGACATTAAGAATAACCCATATTGAACCCTTCTTCATTAAATGATTTAGGCGGCTATTTTTCAGTTTTCTATCATGATTGCCTACCATTGTCATTTAAGTGTATTTAATGAAGAGAAAAAAAATCTCTACACCTATTGACAATTTCCAGAAAATCTTCTGTCATGTGACGTTTGCTAAAGAGAATAAAATAAACAACAAAAAAATTTAAATTATGAATTTGTCAATTTTGAGTTATGAATAAAGGTGATGAAATGCATGAACTTGTTCAAATAATCATTCAACAATTTTGTTTTAAGAAGCTTTCTGATTTGTTACCAGAAATTCTGATAATTTGTTAGATTCTTCTGATGATGTATCAGATTTTCTTAAAATTTATCAGATCTTCTGGTGTTTTATCAGAAAAGTACTTTTTCTTCTTATGATTCTTTTTATTCAAACAAGTTACAAATCACGGAGAACTTTATCACAATTTTGACCATGATTTAGCAGAATGTACCTTAAGCCTCTATAGGCTACTTTCTTCAATGGTCAGATGTTCCTTTTATTTATTTCATTTTCAAAATTCACCATTTTACTCAGCTTTGAGACAAAGTTGCTGAGTAAGCTCCTATCTCCAGTCATGTGCTTAGAGCTTCCTGAGTTGCAGTAACAGATCTGCTGCACATGATGGTCCTGTTGTCCTAAAGTCTCTTGTATGTCATCAGAAAGTGCCAGGAGACAAAAGTTGGCCATTTCTTCTTCTTCTTCATCAGAAGAATCATCAGATAGCCATGTATCTGTTCCAGCAATTAAGCTGACTTGCTGTTGTTGCTTCTTAGCTTCCTCAAGCTTCTTTTCATAGTAAGCAACATCTTTCAGCTTCATGGTCTTACACTCAGATGCATAATGACCTTTTTGCTTACACTTGTAACACACCACCTCAGCCTTTCCTTTATCCTTAGATCTAACATCTTCTTTAGATCTATCATCAATCCTCCTTCTATCACTCCTCTGGTAACTCTGGCCTCCTCCCCTCAACCTTTGCTCAAATGTTTTGGTGAGCAGTGCTATTGCATCAACAAAGGCTGAAAAATCTGATGATGAATCAGAAGTTTCAAAGGCCTGGCTGTTTGATGGTTGTGGATCATTGGAAGTTGTTTGTCTTTGTGAGTTAGAGATAAGAGCTAAAGATCCCCCTCTTTGAATGGTTTCCTCAAATATTTCTTCCTCTCTGGGGATCAAGATGCTATATAAGTCATGAAGACTCATGTTTCCTAGTTCTAAGGTTGAGGACAAAGTCATTGTAAGACTTCTCCATTCTCTAGGCAAAGCATCAAGAAATTTTATGTTTCTTTCATCATTTGATTTAGTTATTCCAAATTTCTTTAGCTCGTTTAAAAGTTTTGTGAACCTTTGATATGTGTCATTTAACTTTTCATTAGGTAAACTTTTAAACCTTTCATAGGATGAGACGTTGTTTGTTCTCTTGTTTCTTTTCATCCTTTCTCCTCCTTCATAAAGATTTTCCAACTGATCCCATATTTCCTTGGCTGATGCACAAGCATCAACTTGTGAAAATATGTCATTGGGGATGGCCATTATTAAGAGTGATTTTGCTCTTTCATCCCCTGCTACCAGTTCCTTGTCTTCCTCACTCCAAAGTATTTCACTTTTGGGAGCTCGGGAGGCAGGGATAGCAGGTAGTTGGTCAGTTACTGGAATTGCAGGTATTTCAGTCATTGGTATATGTGGACCCCTTTCAATGATCTAAACAGAGCTCGGTCATGACCATTAAGGAAATTGACCATCCTGATTTTCCATTGGGGGTATTCCTCCCTGACCAGAGTCGGAGGTTTTGACATAGAACCAATATTGAAAGCATTATTCCAGGTTTGAAAGGTGGCCATATTTAGAAAAAAGAAGAAGAGCGATTGATCGTTTGAAAATAATTTATTCAATCTGCTCTGATACCAATTGTTGGACCCAGTATGGCCTTAACAACTTCTTTTTACGTAATATGGCAAGTGATTTCAGTATATGCGAAAAAGATGTGCGGAAATGGAAATCAGACTTTCAAGAAACAAGACCTACAGAATTATCAAGTTTATATCACTTTGAAACAAATTAGTTTAACAAGGTGATTGTAAGATTATTATCTAATAGAAATGAATCTTGATTTCTGTGGGTGAGAAGAGCAGTGGAGTGACGTGATGTCGTGGTCACAATCAAATTTAATCCCAATAACAACTATATAGATAATGGCAAGTGGGTATCGAACACAGGGAGTTTGTGGAATATGTGTTATTTGAAAGTTTATCTAATTTAGCTAAATTAATCTAATTGCAAGAGAAATAAAATTCGAGAGTTGGTTTGATTGGATTGGTTTTTGAAACTAAGAATGCTAATTAATTTGCGAAATGAAAGTTGAGTTTGTAAACAATTTGGAGATGAATGACCATCCTAGGGTTCCAGTTTGCTTCAACAATTGTGATATAATCCACTAGAAAGAACTACATAGACATAGTTCGTGTGTAATTACTTATTGTGATAAAAGGGAACGAAGTACTCAGATTCCTAGAACGTGAGGTTGTTACCCGATGACCAATCAACCCTTACCCAATCCTAATTCTACCCATGATATCTCGATTGCCAACGGCACCAAGAACGTATGGTTTCAAACTAGAATATCATAAGAATTAACAACTTACAAATAAGCAATCACACACCATGATAAACAAGACATAGATAAAGTTCACCATTCTAGAAATATGGAATCAAAACACAATTGTTTCATACAAACCTTCACCCTAAGATGACCATAAAGAACTTAGCCACTCATGGCTTGAACAAACATTGTAGCAAAATGGAAGGAAATTATTGTTCACAAGATTCTCCAACAAGAACTAGATAAAGATTAAGTGAAAGATAGTTCAAAGATGATGTTTCCAAGCTTCCAAGTCTCTAATTTATGCTCCTAATTCGTGTCCCACTCAGGTGTAACCGAATACCCATGATGAGGGACCATAAAACATCTTCAAGACGACATTTAATGTGGAAGTTACAAGAAAGTGTCAGTCGGAGCCGTAACCTACGGCCACCTGCCGTAGGTTACGGCGATCAACATGCTTTACGGCCCAATGCTCCTGTCTTACGGCTGTCTTTTTGTCAATTGATAGGAGCCGTAACCTACGGCTGGGAGCCGTAGGTTACGGTGCTGAGTGGCTTTCTTCTCCTTGTTTCTTCATCAATTTGCCATTTCCTCACTTCTCGATTTCGCCAACTTCCGCCATCCTTCTAATCTTTCTAAATCCCTCATCTTAAGTACTTTAAGACATGCATCATCAAACATAGAGTGGTTACCAAGTTCAAGCAATTAACCGAATAAAACATGGAATGTGCATATGTTTAGACCTTTTAAGGGTTGTCCTACAGACCACCCGTCATATCCCCACACTTACCCATTGCTTGTCCCAAGCAACTCATTCAAAAACCATGTTCACACATACGCGATCAACATAAGCCAAACAAAAACATGTTGTCCTTTTAGTAACCCGTTCTTAACACCCAAAACAATGCACCCCTCTCTAAATCTCTCCTCTCGGCTACAAGTAAGCACTAGCGTTTGTAAACAAGACACACAAAAGGCAAATGGGCGGTTGCACAACTATATGCTTGTACCTAAATCGGTCCTCCTCCTACAAGTGCCAAGCATGAATGTAAATCAAAGGGGCTTTTAAGGTTGTAACGAGGCTAGGCGAATGGGTAGGAAATGGAATATATATGAAGTAGCGAAAACTTAACCCGGTCTTTTATTGCCCCCAAGAAACAAACGAACAACTATGAAACTTAACTACTATATACAAGACAACTAAACATCACTTTTTTTTTCATTTTTCATTGCTTTTTCTCTTTTTCTTCTTTTCTTCTTCTTCTTCTTCTTCTTTTTTTTTTATAAAATAAACTAATCACAAACTACTAAACAACCACTAATACTATAAGACCGGGTCAAATCGGGTAAATTTTTTTTTAGGTAACTAACTAAAGGTAACAAACGATAGGCTTGTAGGCACAAAATTGGGCAACTAAATGTCCAAACCCCCGCCCCTCTCGCAACCATGCTCATATATATAATTAATGAGGTCCAACCCCCCAAATCCCACACTCGCACTCACCAAGACGAAGCTACCTAATTGCCCTTATCCTTTTCACATTCACGTCCAACTAAGGACTCAAACCGTATCGAGGCACAAGTTCTAATGCACCCCCGCCCGTTGCCACTCTCATTAAAGACAAGTCTTATTTATTTACATGTGTGGCTTCAACTCTCACCAAGAACAAAAGGGTATCAAGGGTTGCCGGTGCATCGTTTGGAGTTAATCCAAGGTGTTCAAATTCTCACAATGTTTTGCTTGATTTAAAAAAATTTTAAAACCTCAAAAATTTTCCCCATCCCCACACTTGGGATACATTGTCCCAATGTATGGTTTTGAGGGAAAGATAGCTTTAACCAAGAACATCCTACTTGCTTGTATTCTCAAACCCCAATTTTTTTTTTTTAGATATTATATAAGACACCACCAACTCTCACAACCCCACAACATATCAACTTCAAACACCACCCTACCTCCCAACCATAACATAAACATACCACATAAACATATATACAAAAATGTACAAAGGAGCAAAATACAACCTGGCTAATAGTACTTCGGCTGTGGAGGCCCGAAGATGGATGTCATCATATCCGTCCACTCACCAAAGCCAAATGCTCCACCGCTACTGCTGCTTCCTTGATCACTACTTGGATTCGCCTGTTGGTAACTCATAGCATGCGGATCCACCCACTGAGAATGGTGCAATGGTGGAGTGGGGTATGACACACTACCATCATTTGGTGGCAATGTGGTGTAGTCCACAATGGGCGGATCTCCTACAACTGGTTGACCCGCATGCCATTGATCATGCATGCGTCTTTGGCGATCATCGAAATAGCGGTTGTTTATTTCCTCTTCATGGGCATATCTATGAGCACGGTTCCATTGCTCATTTCTATCATAGCTTCTCTTGATAGCCCTTTCCACACTAGCAACCATGAAAGTTTGTTGATCAAATAACACTTGGTTTGGTTCACTCCAATCACCGAAAGTGGGTGGCCGCCTTTGCTCAATGATTTGACCCATATCCCCCGAATGGGCCCAGTATGGATCATAAGCCTGTTGTGCATAATCAAATGCACTCCCCATATAACCAGATTGTACGCCAGCTCCTTGAACTCCCCCCTGACCGACACCTTCTACCTGAGCATCCACCATGAATGTGTCTTCGCGGTAGTCATCGTCTCCACTCACCTCATCATATGTTGTTTCGGGCTCCTCGGCCTCACCCGGTCGTAACGGTCTTGCATCCACCTTCAATGCTCTCCACCTTCTCCCATCTATTTTCAACTTATGGAACCTCTCCGACTCCTTGTAAATCCAACCTGGCCCAAGATTCTTAAGGTCGAATGGTCTAAACCTCTTGTAAGAACCTTTTTCATCTCCTTTAATCGCCCCATACTTTTTAAGCAACGCCGTAATCAACCGGCAATGAGGTATAATCTTCCTCTCCCCACTATTCTTGCTCAACCAGATGTTATTCAATACTAGGAATCGATATGGGACTTTTGGAGAACCACGCATCAACATATATAAAATCGGTACCTCTTGATGCCGCACTTCCATCTTGTCACCCCGTCTTGGAACAACATTGTACATGCACAACGTCAACAATAACTTTGCTTCCATTCTTAGGTTGCGTCTAAATAACTTCCCATATGTCGTACCCGGAAGAAAGAGGTAGTCGAGCATATTTTGCCATTGCGGATGCTGATTGGGCTCGTGATAGAGGTCTTTGAGACTCGGGTAAATGTACTCATTGGCTGGCCCGTCATCAAACTTTGCTATCCGGCGCAAAGAGTCGTATGACATTTCTACTTTCACCCCATTACACCGTCCAACTAACCTCATCTTGCTTGGGGCCTTAAACGGGGGACATTCAAGTGATGCCACCCATTCTTGAATCTGCTTGTCGTACATCTTCTTTACCTCGCCATCATAACACTTCATAGCCGCCCCCCAACCCAATGCCTTAAACTTGGCCGTAATCCCGAATGGCCCGAAATCGGCCTCCCGAATCTCCTTTTCACAAATAAAAGCTTCACCTCTTTGTTTCAAATTATTCATTTGTTCATGAAATAGATCCTCTCTCCATTCCACGGGTTGGTCTAACAATGAACCGGATGTCCAATCCGGCTTCGGACCCCTTGGAGGTGCATTAGAAGAACTTTCAATTTCTTTCCCCTTTTTCGTCACCATGCCTACACACCTTCAACACCACACAAACAATTCAAGTTAGTATTTTTCCCAATATTCCCCACACTTGCTTCATGTTATGGATATAAATGAGCAAAAACCAAAAAATTCATTCTTTCAAACAAAATTTCGGCATGATGTCCCCATAAATCAGATTTTTTTTCCAAAAAATTTCACTAGACATCAACACATTTATACCCATACATGCATTAGTTCACAAAATCCTACATCTATCATGTACAAGCAAGTGTGTATGTAAGAAGAAACAAAGATGACAACTTTCAAACCTCAATGTACATCAAATAATAACAAGAAATTGCATACCTTGGTGTTGTAGAAGATGAGAATCACAACAACTTGAAGTTCACACAAAAACTCACAAAAAGCCCCAAATTTTCGGCACCCCTAGGCTCAAATCCGACCCCAAAACAAAGGAATCTTCAAGATACAAGAATAAATCTAAATTCCTTGTGAAATTTCACCCAAAATGGACCCAAAAATCACTTAAATCGGACTATATTTGAGAGAGTTATGAAGATGTGAAGGTTTGTGGTTATGGGGGTTAGGGTTCTAGAGG
Source organism: Helianthus annuus (assembly GCF_002127325.2). Classification (NCBI taxonomy): domain Eukaryota; kingdom Viridiplantae; phylum Streptophyta; class Magnoliopsida; order Asterales; family Asteraceae; genus Helianthus; species Helianthus annuus. The sequence continues at coordinate 118,597,000 of NC_035436.2, forward strand.
AAGAAGAAAGGTGAAGAAGAAAAGTTGTGGTTGGGAGATGATGTTAGAATGAATGGATAGGGTGGATTGGAGTTATTGTTGATTTTTATTAATAAAGTTATTATTATTATTTATTTATTTACGGGTTTTTTTTTTATACACCGAAACCTACAAAAGAAAGAATCTCATTTTTTTCAGTGCGAGCCGTAACCTACAGCTCCCAGCCGTAGGCTATGGCTGGGTCTGGACAAATGAGTGTTACCGTAAGACAGGAGCCAAGAGCCGTAAGGCTCCTTTTTTTTTTCTCTTGGAGCCGTAAGCTACGCCTCCCAGCCGTAGGTTACGGCTAGAGCTGGGCAATTTCAAAAAAAAATTTTTCTTTTTTTTTTAATTTATGAAAACATGAAATTTATTACCCTACCCCCCGTTAAAAACCCGTGTTGTCCTCAACACTATGTTCGGGAAATCCATAAAAATTTCCCCACACTTGTTTCTAACACCGGTTAAAACGGAACTTATTCAAAACACAATAAACTAAACTAATTATTTGCAAATACCAAACCTGGGCCTCTTTCACGTTTCTTCATCATCCACCGGGCGTAAGATGTAACCCACTTTGTCGAGCTCGAGATTTTTGATATCGTTACCTTCCAAGTACGGTTTGAGCCGATGCCCATTCACCGTTTGTTGCTTATTTGTTTGTTTATCTTGAATGTCAATATCTCCAAATCTCCCCACTCTTCGGACAACGTAAGGACCCATCCACTTGCTTTTGAGTTTCCCCGCAAACATTTTCAACCTTGAATTGTACAACCACACCTTTTGACCCACTTCAAAGTTCTTTTTCTTTATCTTTGCATCATGAACTTTTTTCAGTTTGTCTTTATATGCGGATGCACACTCGTAAGCTTGATCCCTTATTTCCTCAATTTCATTCAATTGAAGCTTTCTCGCCCGACCCGCTTCATCATAGGTCGCGTTCACCGTTTTAATTGCCCAATATGCCCGATGTGCCAACTCCATAGGCAAATGACATCCTTTCCCGTAAACCATTCGATAAGGAGTGGTATCAAGTGGAGTTTTATAGGCTGTTCGGTAAGCCCACAACGCATCATCAAGCTTGCTTGACCAATCTTTCCGATCCATTCTCATCGTCTTCATTAAAATCCCTTTAATTTGCCGGTTGGAAACTTCAACTTGACCACTCGTTTGCGGGTGGTACGGTGTAGCAACGCGGTGGTTCACATTATATCTTTTTAGTAATTTACCAAAATTGAAGTTTTTAAAATGTGAACCACCATCACTTATTATCACCCTAGGCACACCAAAACGAGCAAAAATATTGGATTGCATAAACTTACATACAACGGAATGATCGTTAGTCCTTGTGGCGATAGCTTCAATCCATTTCGACACGTAATCAACCGCAACCAATATGTACAAAAACCCATTTGAGTTTGGAAAAGGACCCATAAAGTCTATTCCCCAAACATCAAATACTTCTACTACCAAAATTGGTTGTAACGACATTTCATCGCGTTTCGAAATGCTTCCCATTCTTTGACAATTGATCAATTCCGGGCATACTCGCAAGAATCCTTGAAAATTGTGGGCCAATAAAACCCACTAGATAACACCCGATAACCCGTCTTGTTCCCACTAAAATGGCCTCCACATGCCGATGAATGAGTATGGGTCAAGATCTCTAAAACTTCAGTTTCGGGAACACATCTTCGTATCACTTGATCGGCCCCGATTTTGAACAAGTCCGGTTCATCCCATATATATTGCTTCACTTGACTAAGAAATTGTTGTCGTATTTTCTTAGTCCAATGATTTGGAATTGCACCTTTGGCCAAATAGTTAACGTAATGGGCATACCACGGTGCAACATAAGTAGAGACGGCCAATAAGTGTTCATCGGGGAACCGTTCATTGATTTCACTTGGGTCATCAACACCTTCCAACGGGATTCGGGACAAATGATCCGCAACAACATTTTCACATCCCTTTTTGTCCCGAATCTCAAGATCGAATTCTTGTAACAAAAGCACCCAACGAATCAACCGGGGCTTCGCATCCTTCTTTTCTATCAAATATCGGACCGCACTATGATCCGAATACACTATCACCTTGCTCCCCCAAATGTAAGATCTAAACTTGTCCAAGGCATACACCACCGCTAATAATTCTTTCTCGGTTGTGGTGTAGTTGAGTTGCGCCTCGGACAAAGTTTTGCTTGCATAGTATATCACCACCGGTTTCTTATCGACCCTTTGACCCAAAACCGCTCCAATGGTCGTGTCGCTAGCATCGCACATAATCTCGAACGGCTTTGACCAATCCGGTGGTTGCAAAATAGGAGCCTTCACCAACTGTTCTTTCAAAACATGAAACGCTTGCAAACATTCGTCAGTAAAATCAAATGGAACATCTTTTAATAACAAGTTACATAAAGGTTTTGTAATTACACTAAAGCCTTTAATAAACCTTCGATACAACCCCGCATGTCCCAAAAAAGATCTCACCCCCTTAACATTCTTTGGTGGGGGTAGAGATGAAATTACCCGAATCTTTGCTTTGTCTACCTCCATTCCCCGGTCCGAAATCACATGTCCCAACACAATACCCTCTTGAACCATAAAATGGCTCTTTTCCAAACTTAGTACCAAGTTTGTCTCAACACATCTTTTTAAAACTTTTTCTAATTCATTAAGACAAGATTCAAAACTTGGTCCAAAGATGGAAAAATCATCCATAAACACTTCAAGAGATTCCCCGACCATGTCCGAAAATATACTCATCATACATCTTTGGAATGTGGCCGGGGCGTTACATAGTCCAAATGGCATTCGCCGAAAAGCAAATGTACCATATGGACATGTAAACGTGGTTTTGTGTTGGTCGTTCGGGTGAATAGCAATTTGGTTATATCCCGAATACCCATCCAAAAAACAATAATATTTTTGACCGAAAAGTTTTTCAATTATTTGGTCAATGAAGGGTAACGGGAAATGGTCTTTTGAGGTAGCGGCGTTTAGTTTTCTATAATCAATACAAACTCGCCACCCGGTTACCGGGCGGGTGGCGATTTGCTCACCTTGTTCATCTTTTACTACTTGGATGCCGGATTTTTTAGGCACTACCTGAGTCGGACTTACCCACGCACTATCCGAAATGGGATAAATGATCCCCGCATCCAACCACTTGATAACCTCTTTCTTTACCACCTCTCTCAAATTTGGATTCAACCTTCTTTGGGTTTCACGGGTCGGCTTTGCTTCTTCACTTGTAATAATCTTGTGCATCACAATGGATGGACTAATACCTTTTAAATCGGCTATCGTCCACCCAATCGCCGCCTTGTGAGCCTTCAACACCCGCATCAATTCTTCCTCTTGAGCTACCTCCAAGTTGGAGGCAATGATCACCGGTGAAGTGTCATTCTCCCCCAAAAATGCATACTTTAGGTGCTTTGGTAGCTCCTTTAACTCCACACTTGGTGGACATTCCAAAGAAGGCTTTGTGCCCGAATCAATTTCCACCGGTAATGTATCCGTTTGGTAGGTCCATGGTGGACTTCCTTCCTTCACCGCGAGAGTTTCTTGCTCTTTCTCTTCTACCTCCAACTCACATGCGTGAACCTGCAAAGACATATCACAAACACAAGAACCCAAAATTTCTTCTTCGAACTCCTTCGGGTCATAACCGTCTATGAAATCTGCTAAGAAACACTCATCACCATACACATTAGTACCGTTAGTAAAAACATTTAACCTCATTTTTCTATTACCGAATGTCATGTCAACCGTACCATATCGACAATCAATAATAGCATGTGCGGTGTTCAAAAATGGCCGACCCAAAATAACATTTTATTGTTCAATTGGGTCCGCGGATGAGTAATCTAGCACAAGGAAATCAACGGGATAATAGAATTCATCAACTTTAACTATCACATCCCGTACGATACCCCGGGGAAGTTTATGAGAGAAGTCGGCTAGTACAACCGTTGTCTCAACCCGCTTCAATGGACCAAAATCGTATTGGTCATACAACCCCCCCGGTAGGATACTTACTCCGGCTCCAAGATCCAATAACGCCCTTGCGGTTTGAAAATTTCCAACTTGAATGTTTATTAGGGGCGTTCCCGGATCTTGTAACTTAGGAGGAAGGTCTCCTTTCAATACCACACTTACCCGCTCCGTCAAGTCTACCAATTTAGGCACTTTTTGTTGCCTCTTTTGAGTACACAATTTTTTTAGAAACTTGGCATAAGCGGGTACCTGTTTGATAGCTTCAAGTAAAGGAAGATTAATTTTAACCTGTTTGAAAACCTCCCACATTTCCTCTTTTTGAGGACCCCGTTTTGAAATAAAATTTTTTCTACCCGGATCTAATAAAGCCGAAGGGAATGGTACTTCACTAGACCCCTCACCCTCATTTACTTTTTCTTTTTCTTTATTAACTTCGGGTTTTTCAACATTGGGTTTTTTAGAAGAAATAATAGGTGGTTCAATTTCTTCCTCACTTTCTTGACCCGTTATGTCCTCAACCACCCCATCAACCAAATCCGGTGAAGGATTGGTTTTGTATTCTTTCCCACTTCTCAAAACACTTACATGGTGAATGTTAACATTATTACCTCTTGAAGAACCATGAGACGGGTTTACCTTAGTGTCGCTTGGTAATTGACCTTTGTTTTTCTTCAATTCGGACACTTCGGTTGCAAGTTGACCCATTTGGGTAGTCATGGTTTGGATTGCTTGTCTCGGGCCTCATCCTTTTGAATGCGAGCATCATCCATTTGGTTCCTCTTTTGCATATCTGCTTGCATGCTCTTTAACATTTCCATCATTTCATTTCCACCCGAAGACCCCCCTTGTTCTTGACCCGTTCGATATTGCCTTTGGTATCCTTGGTTGTTCCCACCTTGATATCCACTTTGGTTATTGTAAGGTTGACGTGAACCATAATTACCTTGGTTACCTTGGAAATTTGGGTTTGCTTGATTCGAAGGGTTCCGTAACGAAAATTTGGGTGGTTCCTCAGCCCGGGGTGGTAAGTATTAGAATTCATGTTATTGTAATTTCTACCACCCCCTCCTTGACCTTGCAACGCATTCACCTCCTCATATTGCCCATCCAACATCCCTTGGCAATTTTCAGCCGCATGACCTAATTCATTACAAAGAGCACACACATCATAAATTTGGTTAGAAGTTTGTACATTACCATCCTCGGCGGCATGCACTTGTGTTCGGGTAATGGCCGGTCGTGCTCTCCTTGATGCTTGAGCTTTCCTCTTTGAAGTAATGGCCATTTGTTCCAAAAACTCCCAATCCTCATTCTCGTAATTGGTGCCAAAGGTCCCATTTGTGATGGACATCAAATCTCGTGCATCTTCGGCACACAACCCTTCATGGAAGGTGTTCATCAATTCCCAAAGCTCAATTCCATGATGCGGACAATTTTTGATCATCATGTTTAAGCGGTCAAAGGCTTCATGAAACATTTCGCCTTGTTGTTGTTGGAAACTTCTCAACCCTTTTCTTGCATCATTAGTCTTTTGGGCGGTATAAAATTCATCTAAAAATGTTTGTTGCATTCCCCCCCAAGTGTAAATCGATGCCGAAGGCAAAGTGTAGAACCACTTCTTTGCCTTATCTTCCAAAGAGAATTGAAATAAGACCAATTTCACATCATCGGCCGAAAAACCTTGACTCCCAAGGGTGTTACAAATTGAGTCATTGGCCTCCAAATGAAAATAAGGTTCCTCTGTTGCTAGACCCTTATATTTCGGCAAACTTTGTAAGGAATTAGTCCTTACTTCGAAGGTTCTTCCTTGGTTGTTATGATGGATAACCACCGGTGAAGGATTGTGAGTAATTACCGGTCTAAAATGTGCTTCAATACCCCTCGCATGCTCTCTAAGATGCCTCCTTGGAACACCAAACCTACCCCTTGGACGAACTCCCATTGGTCTTGGTATATGCCCTTGTGGTACATTTGGTTGTTGAAATTGTTGTTGTGGCATTGGTGGGTTTTGAATTGGTCTTTGGAGATGTGGTTGCATATTTTGTGGGTGAACTTGTTGTAAAGGTATAGGGCGTTGCACTTGTGGCCCTTGTGGTCTTGGCCGAATGTTTTGTGGTATGAGTTGTTGTTGTATCCCACTAACATTTGGCATTACATGCATTTGACCTTGCATATACCCAACTTCTCCTTGATCTCCTTCACCACCATAACCGTACCCGTCTTCATCAAAACCTTCAAACTCCTCATAACCTTCATCATACCCATCTCCTTGAATCCCCGAAGATTGCCCAAATGGAAAAGTCGAGTATTGGAAACCCGACTGGTTCGATGGTCGAAATGATGAAGCATGAACAATCGTTGAATTTGGTCCTATGGTATGACCTGAATATGATGGACCTGCACCTGGGAAAAAAATGGGATAATGGTGGTATAGTAGTGGAAGGGTTAAACGTGATGGTTGGTTCTTCTTGGGTAGTAATGGGTTGTGTGGTGTTGGTTGATGTAACATGTTGGATTATAATGGGTTCGGTAGTGTTTGGTGGAAGGGTGGTATTTGGTGACGGTTGAGTAGATGATGGTGTAAAAGATTGAGTCGGTTCACCCGTAGTGGGTGGTGGTGGTGGATCTCTATCCATGTATCGAAGTGGTGTAATGGGTGTAATTGGCGTTGTTGGTGAACCACTGATGGTATTTTCTCTAAGTAAAATTCTGTTTGCTCGCAAAGTTCTCTCAATTTCTGGATCAAACACTAGTGGTGAAAGCTTGTGAGAGCTTCTAGTACGCATGCACCTGTAAATACCTGCACACTAACACACTCGTGTAAACCAGAAAAATAACAACTTAAAACAAGAACAAAAATAACACACGTTGCGCACTACTCCCCGGCAACGGCGCCAAAATTTGACGTGATGTCGTGGTCACAATCAAATTTAATCCCAATAACAACTATATAGATAGTGGCAAGTGGGTATCGAACACAAGGAGTTTGTGGAATATGTGTTATTTGAAAGTTTATCTGATTTAGCTAAATTAATCTAATTGCAAGAGAAATAAAATTCGAGAGTTGGTTTGATTGGATTGGTTTTTGAAACTAAGAATGCTAATTAATTTGCGAAATGAAAGTTGAGTTTGTAAACAATTTGGAGACGAATGTGTAGGATCGGATTCTGACCCGAACGAGTCAATCAGAGGAGTTTGATCAGATACAGGTGCGGAAAACAAGTACCTGACGTAGAAACAGCTAGATATCTTCTTAATTCTCTTTTCTGATTAATTTGACAGCTTTTACAATCGATTCTCACACCGGCAGCACCTCGGTATGGAAATCTAGAAGTTACAAATGAGGTCCCCTTATCCGGTATATATAGGTGAGGAGGTCCCCTTATACGGCATGTCCATATAAGCGGACCTGATAGGTTCCCTTATACGGCATGTCCGTATAAGCGGACCTGACATAAAAGCGGACCTAACATAAAAGCTAACCTACCATGTTCGAATAAGTGGACCTGACACAAAAGAGAACCTACTATGTCCGTATAAGCGGACCTATACTCTAAAACACGTAAACTCTCCAGTTTTCTCGTAAAACGTGCCCTAATCTATACATTACAATGATAGACTCGATCTAAGACGAAATCAACAGATGTAGTGCACCAACAGACTCCCCCTCAGATGTTGATGGAGTCGACTATCGAGTCACAACAATGCTGTGTCTTCATATCTTCAGTCTTGATCAGTCTTTGGGCTTCTCTCTCTCTATCTTCTTCTCTTTCTCTTTTATCATCAACAGACTCCCTCACTTTGAAGTTTGACATCTTTTGAGTTTATCAAGTCCAACATGCGCTCCCCCTCAAATATTGACTTTTCCTGCATAAAACTCTACCACAAACATAAGATTTATGATAAACATTTAAGCATAAGATCATCACTTTTTACAAACCAATCAATCAATCAGATACTGATGAACCACTTGGAATTTTGACGTTTTTCTTTATCAAAACAAACACAAACACCCCAAACCAATTGTTCATCATGTTTAGCACTTAGAATTTTGAAAATCAGCTTTTCAATATCAGTTGTCTAAAATCTTTTTGACTTTTCAAAACTTTATGCTAAAACACACCAAAAATCTTTTTGGATTTTTCTGAAAGAAAATAAAATGCAGAAATAAACTATTTACAGACAATATTTTTGTGAGCTCGTGCAAGAGGATCATATCAGTTTTTGAGACAAATCACCAACACCGTTAAGCTTTAAACATACTCAGTTATAAACAATTTACCTAGATTGTCAGTATGTTTGTCCACTTAAATTTTCACACAGACTTCAATTGATTCGAGATACGATATTAATGTTTTAGAGACTTAAACTTAATTGTGTATCACTCCACTTGAATATACTCCTGTATCCAGATCCCAAATATTCAGTCTTACAGGTGAGTATACCACAGATGATATCTGTAAAGGGGTAGATGCGAAACCGTGAGAGCTCAGGTCAGAACTTCCGTTCAGCAGAGAGATGACGGCTCGACTTTTGTTGGGTCCCCTTTAGAGGATCTTTTTTACAACAGCAATGACTATCAATTTTATTGTTTCATCGATTTGCTGAGGGCGGCGCTATGTTTCAAGCATTTTGCGAAAAGCATTATCCGGGGACTAGGTCAGTACTTCCATACAGCAGAAGTCCCGGGATAATACCCCAGATATCACTGAGTATAAAGACCTAGTATCTCAGAATACGGGACCATTCAAACAAGATTTCGGGGGTTACCCATATATCCAAGAATAGTTACCCACGAATCAAGCAAGTTTGATTTAGGTTTATATCTCGTTTCAATTTACTAAATGTGCGAAAATCTACTGACACATCCACAGTAAGATCGTTTATCACATTTTGACTTTCCAATTCTTTAGCGTGTCGTGATAGTCCACTGATGTACTATCATTTCCTCTTTTTCGCAACAAAACTCATTTTTGATTTTATCATGTTTTTGGCTTTTTCAAATTTTCTAATGTTTTTGGATTTTCTGAAATTTTCTTACTCCCCCTAAAATGCAAACACATTAACAAAAATATGAAAACAAACTGTACAGAAACATGACAACCGATATCAAATCACCTCAAATCGCCATTCACTAGGCATAAACAATCAGAACTCCCCCTATCAACAAACTATTTTCCCATTTAGATTTCAAAACACTTAAGTTTGTTTTAATCAAAATGGTTTTTCTGGAAAATAAGTTTGATTGATTTTACCACTTGTAGGTTTATCAAACAAATGTTCGGGGATGTGGTTCATCATCTTGTCTTCCAACCAGATGTAGGAAAATACAAGTACAAATTAATGTCCTTGATTTACCATATGCAATCAAATCATCTAACCACTTGTAATTATAACCATCAAACATAAACAAACCTCTTTACCGTTTGTATGATTGACGTTACCGAATAATATTCAAGAAAGATGCCGATTCATGCTCCACGCTTACCAACCTGGGAGCTCCGGCAAGTCCTGAGACTTATTGTTCGAAGTATGTACCATCCCAGTCACAAACCAGGGATGGTTCAACCTTTTCCTTCTCTGTTTTCTTCTCATAAAATTCCTTAACCCCTTTGACTTTTTGATCAATCATCTTGCCAAAAATGTGTTTTACCTTGGGGTTAAAGACCTTCTCAGCATCAAATTCCTGTTCATCATGATAAAATTGGTTAGAAATTTCAACTTTACCAATTTTCTTTTTATAATTCTCAGCCCTAAGTAATGGAAACTCCTCATCATTAACAATTGGAACTGATTTTTCAACTTGTACATCAGCTTCACATTTTGAAACAACTTGTGGCTCAACTGACTTTGTGGAATCAGTTTCATCGCCCGAAGATAGCTCCTCTGATTTCAACCTATCAGAATCATCGCTAGAGCTTTCACCACCCTTCTTCACAACCCATTTTTGTTTATCAGATTTTACATTCTTTTTGTAAAACTTGTTCGAACTCTCACCCTCTTCAAAAATAGAATTTTTAAACAATTTAGTTCTATCCAGTGGTGATTCGAACGCAAACACCTTTTCTGAGATTTTGCGAAAAACTCCCTGTTTTGATTGTATCGCCTGAGAACAATCTTTGGCGATATGTCCAACGTTGTTGCACTTGAAACAGGTTCTCGAGTCCTTCTTTTGTTCAGCTACCTTCTTCAACTCAGCTTGTTTCTTTTTAAAAAAAATTCACTGTTTGTTTCCCTCCAGAAACTTGTCTTTTCTTCTTCATCGGTTGATGTACCTGAAACAAATGACATTTTTGATTTAAAATCACGAACATATCTTTCATTTTTCTGTTTTTCTGTAGGAGTAAAACCAAGACCTTTCTTTTTGAAATTACCATTATGGTTTGATTTCTTTTGAAACCCAGAACCAGAACCGTAACTCTTTTTCTTGTTTAATCTTTGTTGAATTCTTGAGGTGTAAGGTTTAGGTTTTTCATTAAAACACAAGCCTTTTATTTCAGAAATATTAATTTCTGTAAGTAAGAAAACCTTGTTTATCAATTCAGTTTTAACACCTCTTATAGGAAATTCCTCATCAGAATATAATTTGTCCGAATTATTCAAAGTATAAGCAACTTTAAACAACCCATCATCCAAATTAGACTTTGATAACAGGAATTTTCTATCATAAACTAATTTTCCCTGTTTTTCTGTTTGCCCCGGAGTTTTTGACTCAGATTTTGACTCTGACGCGGACTCCGACTTTGACTCTTCACTGTCATCACTATCTAACACATGATCCACGACTTTCTTCATCAATTGAGACTGTTGATCAGTGTCAGATGATGTAAATACAACATCAATACTTTCTGGAAGATTTACTGACGACTCTGACTCCCACTGTAAATTTGTGGCCTTTTTGACTCTTTCATCATTTGGATATCTAGGAAAATATCCATTTTCCAGCGGGGGTGGACACTTGTTATAACTGACACCTTGCTTCTTACCAGATGGTGTCTTTTCAGTGTCTTTTTTCTTGTCATTCTTCTTCTTGTCAGCATTCTTTTCATCAGCATCTTTTCCAGCTTCTTTCTCTTCAGTTACCTCATCATCTTCCCATACCTTCATACTTTCAACCGTCGGATAAATCCTGTCAATAACATAGGAAGTACATGAGTAACTTTTCAACAAACGATTAACTCTTTCAGTTTCAATTCTTTGAAGCTCAAGCTTTTGTTCCAAAGCAGCACATTTTTCAATGTAATTGTTTACAACTTTCTGCTTTGTCATGAACGCTCCCTGAAGTGTTTTCATTGCTGTAGCTTGTTCTTCACTCGTATGATTGTATTGATTCATTGTTTTATTTAGCACATCATAAGACTCCTTCAAACTATTCAAGTTGTAAATCAAAGTGCTGTTCTGCTTCTTTACAACTTCACAGTTTTCACACTTCACAGGAATCTTTTTCGCATCAACTTCTTCATCAACTTTGAATTTTGGAACTTCTTTCACCTTTTGTCTTCTTACCACCGGAACCTCTTCATCATCACTGCTCACCGGTGTCTTGATCTTTTTCTTTTTCTTCTTGACTTTTTCATCTTCACTATCACTTTCAGCAAGCAGCTTCATATCTTCTTTATATTTTCTTGCCCAATATTCCGTATCATCATCACTATCATCTACAACCTTTGCCGTAAAAGCAGAGTAAGCTGTAGTTTGATCAGGAATATAATCATCCCAAGTGAAATTTGCCCAGCTAAAACCCTCTGGTAATCTCTCATCATCTTGATCAATTATCAAAGCACTACCATCCCTTCTTTTTCCACAATCATAACTACTCACACAAGCCCTCTTTCCAGTGTCTTCAATTACATCTCTTCCATGTGCAGTTTGAGCTTGATGTTTTTGTTGTTGAGATGATTGTTGACCAACTTGGTGGTAGATGGCTTTCCGATAGTAATCATTATTGTTGTTGAACGGATTTTGAGCCCCACTTGCTTCTCGGTTAGTGCACTCCCTCTTGAAGTGTCCTTTTTCCCTGCACTGAAAACAAGTGACTTTAGATTTGTCAAAACCTAAAGTAGAAACATTCGCATCACGAAGATCATCTCTCCCCGTGATTTGTTTGAATTTCTCAGCTCTCCGTAAAACACTAGCCAGACACCACTTTATGTCCATCAGCTCCATTTCTTCAGCATCTATCTGGTCGTAATCTTCTTTGGTTAACATTGGATTCCCTATACGACCTGCAACAAAACAAGTGTAAGATTCCAAAACCATTCCTAACAAAGACATTTGGTTTTTGGCAACTTCCTCAGAATAATCTTGATCCTTTTCAAGATTTAACACAATGTTACACTGTAATTTTCTCCCGTTTTTAGTTGCTGAAATATTTGGATCAAAAGATGAAAATGGTGTGAAACTGGTTTTGCTGTTGGACCCAGATGATGGACTTCCAGAAGAATTCTTGGCATTGTAAGCAGTCTCAACCTTTGGAGATAAATTTGAAGACTTCTTCTCATTTACCCCTGCCTTATAATACAGTCCGATGTCCTGTTCACCATCGAAATCTTTCATCCTAATCACTTTCCTCTGTTCCATCTCTTGAGCCTCTATCTTCTCGATGAACTTACTAAGCGTTAAGTTGCTAAAACCTTTCTTGTTTCTGAGCATCATCAAGTATGTGCCCCACGTCTCATATGGCAACGCATCAGCAAGTTTCTCAATCAGCTCATCAGTACCTTTTTCAATACTCAACCTTTTCATGTTGGCAAGC